>NC_138456.1:7292500-9692500 GCF_040668555.2 Bombus flavifrons
GTACAAATCAAACCGTTCGAAACAGAAAACACAAGTGCGAAATTCGTCATTGGCCGATATGCTTCGACAAAAAATGATATATGCTACAAATTATAATCTCGGCGAATCGCATCTGTAAAACATTTCTAACGCTCGAACGATTTAAGGCTCCCGTTGCAAAAGTGTATTTTCAATATACCGCTGAAATATACGCTCGTGCAATGTTTGTTTAAAACGACGATCGCACGAGAAACATCTATTCTCGAAGAACTGTCACTCTGGGATCGCTATACTGACGGGTCTACGGGTGAATAATATTGTCGCTCTTTACGTGCTACCATACAGACACATGCGGCAGAAAATAGTCTAGGCATTCTTTTCGCGATACACCCTACATCGTTATTCAAAAGGAACTTCGATTGAACTTTATTACACGTTTCTTTCTTTCTTTCTTTCTTTCTTTCTTTCATTCATCTCTTTTCTTCATTCTTTCTTTTTTGTGTGTTTTTCCCTTTCTTTTTAGTCCTAGTTTTTCTGATTCTCATTTTGTTTATTCCTTGTCACGAAGGCCAAACACGATCTCGATAATCGCTACTGACTTTGGATTTAAAGCGAACCAATTTTGAAGTAACGAAGAACCGTATCGCTAGGTACTAACTCTTAAGAAGGAATCGTTCTCTAGTTTCGACGCACTCTGTTCGTTTTACTCGGAAAATATATGCGGCAGGCGTTGCTCCCATGCAACGGGATAGAATCGAACCGGATCCAAAGGCAGGACCACCGAACACAACAAGCCCTTCGCTTCGCAACCTCCTTCGTCGAAAATAAGTCGACTACGCATTCAATATATCCCTCGATATAACTCTCGCTAATAACGTTTTCTTTCTTTTTTGTTTCCTGTTTACTCGCGACAGTTTCGCCTGCTGTCGACGCAACTCCAACCTATGCCACGACGACGATCGTACACGCGAGATTGTCTAAAGCTACATTTTTGCTGGCGTGGGCTGGCGTGCGTGGAGCGTCAACGAACGGGCCAAGGCTGCGACGACGACGTCACGACGACAAATAATTATTAACACGGACAGCGCGACGCGTTTCACCTTCTTCTTCATCTTCATTTTCTTCTACTTCAAATGAAAATTCGTGAGGAAGCGAGTAAACACGTTGGAATAGAATCTGCGAGGGCACAGCTCGGATCTGTAGTTAGCGCTCGGTGCACGGGGATTCGCCGGTTGCAGATAAGGCCTGAATAGTTAGGGTTTGCTGTTGTCGTTGTTCAACGACAACGGATCGGTGATCTTTTGCTGTTGTTGTTGTTGCTGTTGTTGCGTCACCTCGCTAACAGCGCCGCCACTCATCAGTTTCGCGTTGTTGTTCTCCGTGTTCGAAACTTTCGCGTACTCCCGTTTGCGGGGCATGCCTTCTGTTTTCACGATCGTGATATCCGGGTTGTTTTCGAGCACCGAGGTCGCTGGCTTTGGGACGGGCGTTGGTACCTCGATGTAGCCGCCTCCCTCTCTCTTGATGGGAGTCGAGGTTGTCGGTGTCGCTGTCGTGGCCGCGTTCGCGTTGATCTTCTGCAGGATATCGTTCACCGACTCGTTGTTCTCCGGAGTCTCGTTGTTGCCGTCGATGGCACCCGACGCAACGCTCAAGTCACCGGCCAGCGAAATCCTGTCTGGACCCTGTAGCGTTGACAAATAGGTTGCCAACGTGTGGACGGTCACGTTAAGGAACTCGGCTGCACGGAACAACGTGATCTCTTTCCTTCGTAGTTTGGCTAACACTTCCGCTGGCCCAGGTTCTGACCAAAAGTCCCTTACTCTGTAACAGATTTTTATTATCGTAATTATTTCAAGCTTAAATTCTTGCCTGTTAAAGTAATTGAAAGAAAAAGGGAGAAGACGAGGAGGAAGAAAAAGTCTGCTTCGAACACAGCAGCGTAAAAATGAAGCCGACGAAAGCAGGTTAATGCACGATTTCACCTAGCACGCGTCTCAAATTTATTCCCAGGAAAATTTCTGTTTTCTTTCCTCGTACCTTCGTGTTCGCGATTTTCACGATTCGAAATGAAAACTCTCTCGAAAGGTAAAGAGTTACGAGGTTACGAGCGTGCGCGCGCGCGTTCGCTTTAAATACGATGCATAAACGCGATACGGTCATAAAGCACGAAGAAAGCAGTAACCGGTCGCGACAAAGGCAATCAAAAACCGTCAAGTCTGTTCTCCATTACCTATACGGATGTTTAAGGCAACCATAACTGTCGCGATATCTGCCGTAGAGGGTTCCGTAAGACACGCCAAGTATCTCGGCAGCAGTCTTCATTTCCAGTTCTTTGCTCTTAATGGCATCCATAACGCGTCGCGTGAACGGCTCCTCCCAGAACTCTTGGCGGCGTCCCGTCGTCAGGTAATCGTTCATCTTCACGACGTCTCGGAATTGCTCGGGGATCGATAGGTTCGTGGCGTTGGAATTCGAGGGAGTGGTAGGCGCTGCAGCAAAATCAAACCACGTTAAATTCTTCGCGCCTACCGAACAGGACGCGCACCTCTGCATAGAACGTGTGTCTGTGTAGTATCATCCTCCGGAGTAACGCCTAATCGCGACTACTTTTGTTCGATCGACCAAGTCACGTACCTTTCTTTTCCTGGTCGGATGCGTTGTCATCCTTCGACATGTACGATAGCTGCAAAGCACGACGATACACAGAGCTTGTTAAAATATCATCGTAGGGCGTTACCAAAGCGATCGTATATCAAGTATGTAATGAAAAAGAAAAAAGAAATGAAGAAGCTATCCTTACCACCGGCAGTGGCGTTTCGTTATTTTCATTCATCATCATTTCGTCGTCCCAACTCTCGTGGTCACCGCCCTCGCTCATCATTTCCTCCTGGGAAATCGAGAACGTTTGAAATACACGCGTCAAAGAGATAACCGCTATGTAACTGTCGATTGCGATCGATGTGATGGAGAGATTAATTCCGATACGCCTCAATCTTTTTACGATATTTTACGAAATATTAGTTTCTCTCTGTATTTGGATTCTACCTTCAATATGCTAATCATTTCTTTATATCGTTGTTAATCAATTCTTAATCGCCGAGTCAAACGATCTTCATCGGTCGATGCTTAATTATACGATAAATTGCTATCCATTTCAAAGCGTAAAATATCTGTTACAAAATTCACAACATGTGATGAAATTATCTTCCAATTATTTTTGGAAGAACGAAAGGCATATCTGAGACGGTATAAATATAAAAAAAGAAAGGGAAAGACGAAGAACGTTTAGGATCGTTCAATCAACAGCGAGCGAAGATACTGGTTTGCAGTAACAAGGATCCAGCTCCAATATTTAAATTATATTTAGCAGAAGATAAGGAAAAGAAAATGTAGCTTTCGTATTCATATTTGAATATTAATCGATCGCGAAATTGTAGCACGTTCGAAAAAGTCCGTAATTTGATTTTGACTGACTTTAAATTGATTTCTGTCGGTTTATTCGAATTACTGGAAAGTAGAGCTTTGCCTCCTTGTTCTAGCAGTCTCTTCGTTTGATGGACATATTACGATAAATGGAACGCTAAAATGAACCATACTTGACGTACATTTCCGGTGATACATGTGATTTTCGGTGTGAAAACGTCGTGAGCCGAGGGTGGGTCGTCCAGAGGCGGACGCCCTCTGCGTCTTTGTTTCGGAGGTGGTGGTTCGTCAGCGTCACCTTCCCTGAGGACCGTCTCGACACCTGGAGTCGCCGCGCCGGGACTGTGACCGCTGTTTCCTAGATCATTTTGCGTGGAATCGCTACGCCAGCTCACCTCGGCCAGGCCCTTGATATGCAAATCCTCCGCGGTTTTCAGCAGGGACGACAATCTCGTCTGAAACATCGACGCATCGCGATTTTAATCAATCTAGCAAACAGGAACGAATCCCATCTTCAAAAGATGCTTTCAGAGCTTTCTTTGTCGAGGAGGAAAGCTGCTCTTTGTCGTTTAATGCTTTCAGAGGTTGTCAGTCAGAGTTTTTGTCCGCGATTTCGATCGAGTTGGTAAAATTTCGAACCTTGTTTAAAGATATATTCAGAAGGTTGGTATCAAACACGCTTGTTTCTATGAGTCGTACGTCGTGCTTCAGGAGTTTCGCACCAATTTTTTGAAATGCCTTGTATGTATAGTAAAATAAAGAGACACGAAATCCGCGTAAGAAGAAAGGTACATGGTAGATATCCTCGATATTCTCCGACTAATCAAGGTAAGTAGAGTTCCCTCTCGTTTCGGCCGACGTTAAGCCTGAGTGGTTTAACCATTCCTGGCAAGAGTTACCAGCAGCAATATTTTTAACCGATCCGCTTTCAATATTTCCGCGGTGATTCCAGGAAACGAGCATAAATGGTATAATGTACGAAGCGCGTCGTTTCAGCGTTTTTGGCACGAGCTTCCACGTATTTTCTTGTTCTCGCGTGGAATGTTCCCGGAAGTTCGTTCGTCCAAGTCTACAGGGTAGCATGTCTACAGGGTGTGTCAGAAAATTGTTGTCGAACTTTAGGGTCATGCGAAATGCAAACCGATCGACTTCCAAGATTCTACAATTTTTGAAATTTCATAAAATGGACACGGAATTCAGTTTCAGCAGGCTCGGAAAGGAAAATTTTTCCAACTAAAAATAAAACAATAGCGTTTGCCACATCATCGTTTTATCTTTGTTACTTAATTCACGGAATCGATCGATCTGGCTTCTGGACGAATTCTGAAATTTCCCACTCAATTTTCAGGAACACCCTTTACAGTACACAGATATAGATATACGAGAGGAGTCGAACACGGTAAGAAATTCGTCCAGCTGCAGAGCTAAGTAAATCTAATTACCTCTGCTCCGTTCGTTCTCGGAAAGCCGTAGGAAAAAGCGATCGCGCGGCACAAGTAAAAATTAGTAATTCCATTAATCCTGGCCGCTTCAATTTGCCCTGTCCGGGGCATACTCGTAGCAGCCGAATCTGTTCGATCGAAAGCCGGGATTCGAGGCAGCGAATAATGAATCGGATCGCCGCGGCTACGAGACAGAGAAGGAAAAATCCGATATAACGTTTTGTATCGGGCCAACTGGACGCCTCGCTGGAATAGGTCCGATTATTATTTGCCAATTTTCGCTGCGATAATAACAGAGCGACCGAGAGAATGCTAAATAATATGAGAACTTTCTACAAACGGTTCTCCGCGGCTTTCTATCAGCCACGAACGGAATTGGAAAAATGCTTATGTGGGTCAGCGTCTCCGGCAGCGGATAATGTGTATTTCAGAAACGACCGTCACCACCATAGGCGCCATTCCCGCTTTCGTTTCAGCTTGCCTGGCGCTGAAAAAAACACGCGCACGGCCCCGACCTCGCGCAAATCCGATCGACGACAGTCAAAGCTCATTTACCGACCACGATCGAACAACTTCGATGCGCCCCGCGTTCCACACGCCGTGCACAGATTTTCACCAGAGCCGGATTTTTGCAGGCAAAACGTGGCCAAGCCGGAGAAAGCTCTCGCGAACCCAACTGCCTGATCACGACTAGAAACACGGAAGAACGAGAACCCGTTGCTGTTGTCGGGATCCTCTTTCCAACCTGGATCCGATTCTTATCCAGCTACACGCGTTTCACCTCGCACGAGCACGAGACACGTGAAACGGTACACCTCCGTGTTTCTTCGGTATTCGATGGTACTTTGCTTTTCTTAGGGACGATGTTGACGAGCAATTGAAATAGTAGAGAGAAATTAAGGTCCCGCGATAAGGTTGGGATTTCGAATGGAATTTATCGAGGAATTGGGTCAAATTTTCTACGCTTGCTTTTTCTTTCGGATTCTTTGTCCGACCTCTTACACCGAGAAATGGATACCATCGCTCGTAAGTGTGTTGTTAGGATTATTTACGGCCTGATCGTATTTTTTTATCGTTAGAAAATTTCTCAAGTTTGAAGATGGAATGGAAGAGCCATTTAGGTACAAGGATTTTTTGGAAACATCGAATGAGCGTGTGAGATAAATTTTTCTCCACATAGTGCTTTCTTAATTGCTTTTGTGAAAATATACAATCTCATTTTCCTTTTCTCAATCTCGTTATTTACTGTCTTGTTTCCTATCTCCTTGAATATTTTCATTAAATTAAAATAATTGAATAAATACAAAAATCCGATAGTTGCGTCAATGCTCAATTACCGCGAGTTTAGTAATTAAGTTGCGGATAATTAAAATGACGTAAGATACGCGCGTCGGTAGGAGCAAACGTGTTAACAGACCGGTGTCCATTGGTCGATGCCGGTTTATCGTTTCCTTACGAGTAGCGAGTAAACGATGCAGAGCAATGCCGTTTTCCACCGCGCGTGTTTCCCGTTTCTTGTCAAGCGATAGTTCAAACAACCAACGCACTTGCACACGAACATACACCGAGATTAAAATAGGATCAGCGTAGAAGACCAAAAACCTGCTCGATCGTTAATTAGGCGGCGGTGTAATAGGACTATCGATTGGATTTTCATCGCGACGGTTTTCACCGATGACAAAGTGGTTCTTCTTCTCTTTTGTTCGACTACCACGCGGAGAGAAGAAGACGAACACGAGAAGAAACGATTGACCGCGCTCGGCAAAACAAATTGCATCTTCGGGAGGATTTTTGCTCGCAGGGATTAATGGGAAGTTCGGGTCGCTTTGAAGCGCGGCATTCTCGAACCTCGAAGAGCCAGAAGTCTTCAATTATTAATAAATTGAGGCCAGCCGCGTTCCCGCGCCGTTCCCCGCGATATTTTTCCCTCCGTCAGCGGCATACAAGTGTCCTCGTAAATGTCCACGATGTAAATAAGTCGTCAATCGAGTCTGAAGAGAGGCGAAAGAGCTACGTTCCGCGGGCTTTATTTCTTTAATCAGTTTTCATTTCGAGCAGCGCCGCTCGTTGAAAAAGCCCGATCAACGTTTCTCAAACGACTTCGTCCAACTCTCTTCCCGTGTACGATAAGCGTCCGGATATTTGGCCACGCTTCATCCATAACAGCGGCCATACATCGGAACAGGTGTATTTTTTACAAATCGATCAATGCTACTCAACGTCGATTCTTAAAATTAGTCGAAATATAGCGATGCTTGGTATCGTATCAACTGAAACATCTCGTAACGACCAAGTAAAAAATATTAAAAAAAGCTTCTCTCGTTTTATTAATTGGACAGCAGGGAATGGACGTTGGTAACGAAAAGAGGGCTGACTCGAATCGCAGTGGGCCAATTCGTGGCCATTTATCCGGCCGATACGATTACATATTAAAAGATATATTTAGATCACGAAATGCTTTATAGTACTTACGTGATCAATGTTAATCTCTCCCTTGTACATGAACTCGACGAGGACTTTGATGTCTGAGAATTTGACGTCCCGCATTATGACAATGGGATCCTTCTCTTCGTACTGAGACAGGATCGTGTCGAAGTACGTGCTGCACGCTGATAGAACTACCTGCGAAAACAAAAGCGAAAGGGCGCGTTAATGAAGGGACTAAACGATCCGTCCAAAGTTTCGACGCTTGCAAATCGACCATTAAAACGAGGCAAACCGGTTACGCGCGGGGAACGTGACCGACAAACGCGTCCTTGACAAATATTCGAGTTCAATGGACAGGAGAATATCAAGAACGAAGAAAATTGAGGACCACAGCGAAAGTTAATTCATAGGTCCGGATAAGGGCACGCGACGCCGCGTCGCTCTTCATTAATTACCCCGAAAATTGGCACGCCGCACGTGAGCTGTTATTCCGCGCGCACACGTACATACGCTGGCATACACAGAGGTACGCACACGTAACGTACGTAAAAGCACACACATATATCCTCGTTCGTGAGTACCATGAAAGTATGGCAAGTATTACGACAGAAAGTGTAATTAACATTAGAAATGATTAGGAAATTTAATTCGTTTGAGAGGTTTCACACATGTCAGATTTTTCTAACGGCATTTAAATTAAAAATCTGCTGAGATTAATTCGATAGAAAATTATATAATTATTATAATTTACTGTGTTATCATAAATTTGGTAGAAAATAATCGTTTCTCCGATACTCTGGATTAATTGTACCGTTTCGTATGAAAGCAGCAGGTGTTCTGATATCTACTTATGAATGGAAGTGAACGTAAGACATACGCGGATACGCATACGTAGGAACGATGACGATGCCAATGAACAGATGATCACGGAGATGATCGAATTCTTAAGCGGCGCTTCCGAACGGTGCCGATAAAATATGTATTTCCGCTTCGACGCCCAAGCCAGCTATTATGCGCAGATCTGTCATGAAAGTCAATGAAGCACTCGACGAACAAGCTACTCTCTCGTTCTCTGACCGCTGTGATTTTTTTCTTAGCGCTAAAGCTTGTTACACACTTGCCTGAACTTAACGCTTTCCACTCGGATCCGTGGAAAGGAAAAAAGAAAAAAAAAAGGAAAAAGAGGAGGAAACACGTGTTTCACGCTCAAGTTGCACACGTGCTCATCACGTAATATCTACCATGGTACGACACATCGTTGTGCACGTAGTTTTATTATCTATTCTCCGGAGGTTTAAGCCTCTCTGTTTAACATAAAATTAAAATTAAAATCAAAACGTACGATACGAGGCAAGATCTTTCGAGACTGAACTCGATCGTACGGAACACAGAAGAGGACACGTTTCGATCGACACGTTGGTGTCGATCTCTCCTAATTGAAGTGGAAACGGAGACAGGTGAACCGAGCTGTAGCGAACTGGAGCAATCTTAATAGACGAAACCGAATCGAAAGGGAACCGTGTTAAATTGAATCGAATCGATATCGAAAGCCTTGAGAACTGAAACGCGCTTGAATTTAGGTCAGATCGGTTTAGACACGGAAACACAGCCAAGAATCAGTTTAAGATCGATTGGACGAGTGCGGAGCGGGCTTAAAGCGATTCAAGAACAGCTTCGCACGCCTACGTATTTAGCACCGTTGAACAACCGGTATTTCTGTCAATCGTAATTTTATTTGTTGACACGTCGTTTATAAACGACACATCCTCCGTCAGTATCCTGTCTACCGGTTCTATCGTAATTTTCTCGCTTCGCGTTGCTCTTTCCTTTTCTCGTACGTTAATCTGGTTATCGCGAAATACAGAAGATATAATCTTGTAAGCGATGTGTCGCTGGAAAAATTTATTTGCCAGTTTCAATTTAAAAGATCGCCATCCAGCTTTTCGCGTAACGAACGCACAACGGAGTGCTTAGTTTAAAAGATATCGATATCGCCATTATGTAGAATATAAATTGTTTTCAATCTGCGGGAAATTTATTACCCTCGCTGCCGTTCATTAACTTGTTTGTTGTCCGAGATTAAACCGGGTATATATCGTTTTCCATTCGACGATGCAAATCAGCCTGGCTTAGCCTAGATTTGTCACGTATCATCGATACTTTCGGACCTGTCAAACGCATTTAACGCGTTTCATCGCGGATCATCCGCCAACGCCGGGAATAATTACTTTCTCCGCCGCTCTCGCAAGAAATCGATGCTTTTTCGATTCTTTCGTAGTTTCAAACGAACGAAACGTGCCTAGATGCAACAAGTCACGCGTTGCAGGAAGAATACATTTCGTTCCGATTATCCTTGCAATTTCCCTCGGACTAGACGCGAAGATTCTTTCGAAATTCCACGTTCGAGAAATCACTACGAGTTACGCGAAAGATTCCTTAGAATCGGCGGAAAATATTTCGCTTCAAGTTTACATTTGCTTTTTTGCCGATAAAATGTTGCGTTATAAAAGGGGCGTATTAAAACTGTAACAAAGGTTAAAATGAATATTTTAAACGAAAGGAATTATTTCCAATCTGTTCTTTACTCGATCACGAGTTCTAATTGTCAACCGAACGGGACACGAGCGTACGTACGATTTTCCCTTCGAATTTGCATTTTATTTCACGAAACGTAAACCCACCGTAAATCGTGTCCCCCTATGTTTTTTTTTTTTACTGCTTCCTTTTTTTTCGTTCGTCTCTTTTCGTTTTCTCTTTGTCGCTCGAGCATGGTTTCTATCGACTCCCGTATACCAGAGCGTTCGCGTAATTCCTTGAAAATTATTCTGCGAAATAACAATAGAATTTTACATGCAAGTAAAAAGAGGCAACTGAATACGTATTAATTCGTACCACGGTGTATTGTTGCATCGCAAAAGCCCCCGTTTCGTTTTGGTTGCGAATTATTTATTCCTTAACCCTTTAACCGGGGCTATACAGGTGCGAGGGAGAGACAGAGAGAGAGAGAGAGAAAGAGAATTATCATGAATATCCTCCTTCCCTTTTCTTCATTTCTTTGTTGTTTGGTTTTTCGTTTTTGTTCGCGGAAACAAATGTTTGCCAACTATGAGTCGCATTATGGTTAGAGCGACGTGTATTATCGAAAACGTTGTCTGACAATTTCGCGTATCAAATTGTCCGATTTTTCACAACGTGCCCGAAACAATTCAACCAATTGCAAACGTCGAATTTGATTGCCGGTTACAGAAAGAACGTCGGATATTGCGCTTTTCCCTGGAAATAATTGCTCAGTTAAAGCGTTAATCGTTTCATACATCAAACAATTTTCCGTCAAAAGGAACCTCGAATATCCTGGCCCGCTCTTTGAAAATTGTCATTGCAACATTGATCACTCCACACGCGCAAATCGTTTTTAATCATAACGAGCATCAAATATCCTATTATTCTCGGGGGGGGAAAAAAGGCATTTTGTGCTGGTATGTATCGAAATGAAAAGCGGTACCAAAAATATCTACGTTCCATGCTCGCGTTCGTAAACAATTAATTACTTCGTACCAAAGGATGTAGAAATCTGGTCTCCCTTGCACCATCGTTTGCCGGCTAATATCGGTGAATTTACAAATTACACACTGTCTTTCACAATCTCGTAGTCCTTTGCGTGAAGTAAAGTAATCAGTTACCTTGAAGATTGCAAGGGAAGAATTTTTCGTTTTTTAATGCTTCTTATTTAGCTTACTTTCCTGTTTCTTTGTTTGTTTGTTTGTCTGTCCTTAGTGAAATTTGATAAGCGGGATTTCACTCATTTAGCCGACCAGCTAGAAAGCTGAAATTTCGAACACGCTTTCATTTCCAATGACAACACAACATAATTTAAAAAAATTGACAACATTTTTTAATGGTTTTTATTTAGCTTACTTTTCCGCCTGTTTGTTTGAGTGGAATATTTTTAAGCGAAATTTCACCCACTTATCGACCAACTAGAAAGCTTAACTTTGGAAACATGTTCATTTTTAATGCCAACACGATATACGATATAATACTTTTCGGTTTGTTTGTTTGTTTGTCTATCTGAGTGAAATTTCACTCACCTCGCGAACAGCTAGAAAGCTTAACTTTGAAAACATGTACATTTTTGACGATAATACGATACAATTTAAAAAAACTGACAAGTTTTTTTCGCCTACTTCTCAGTTTGTTTGTTCGTCTGTCTGTCTATCTGGGTGGAATTTTGTAAGCGAAATTTCACTCACTTCCCGAACAGCTAGAAAGCTAGAAATTTTAAAGATTAGAAAGCAAAGAATAAAATGCGCAAATTTAAAAAACTACAAAAGATTGGATTTTATTTTAAGACATGCTAGAAAGAAGAAAATAATTTTCCTAATCAGGTATCGTTGAATAAGTAATCGACCGTAATAATAATATACAGGGAAACCTGTATCACGTTGAACGTTCACGGTAATCTTACGCCAGGATTTCGCTCAATTGTTCAACTCGTATTATTAAAAATATAAACCTAGCGTGCTCGTGTTGGTTCAGCTTCAAAGTTTTCAGAATTTTTACGCTTTCAAAGACTCTCTATTTGATTAGATAAAAATCGCGGATTCGCGATTTCAGTCAAATATTCTTTCTACTTCGTAATCGTTAGAGAATTGTCATCCTTGCCATCGTTTAGAAATTCCTTTATCCGAAAAATTCATCCAAGAGAACGGAAGAGAGAACCAATTTATCGATGCTGGTACCTAACTCATAATTTATGACTCGCAAAATTTTGTCAATGGTTGCATTAATTCAACGCCACCTAAAAAAAGGTTCTGGTAATAATTTTGTAAAAGACACTCCGTGTCAGATGGCATCGATAGTATTATCGACGGTTTAATAAAATTCCCGAACATTTGCTAGAAGAAGAACGTGGTAGGACGCAAACTGGTAGCAGGATCAAAGTATCGTGGAAAGGCCGGAGAAGCCGCGAAACATCTGGAAGCAGCTGCGTTTCTCGATTCGTCTGGCGCGCGGCGAGCGTATCGCGATCGCGGAAGAATAGTTTCCCATGGAAGAAGCCGAGGAACTCTCAGGTACGAAAGAGTGTCTGGCTCTCGGCCCCGCCCAGTCAATAGCCTGAATATTTAATGTTAGAAGTTCCGTATTGATTTTCGCGATTTTTACGTCTCCGCAAATAAGGCCGTAAAAGACCTTACGCCGCCGTGTCTGTTTCTTAGTGTACGTACGTATACAGTTTCCTTGCAAACGCACACGTGTACACAAACGTGTACAACACAGGCACAAACCTATACACAACATTCACGCGCGCGTATAAACGCATATACACGAGCGCGAAGCAGATCAAGTGGGGAGGGGGGAGAGAAAGACCAAGAGAGAACGAGAGAGAAGAGAGAAAAGAGAGAGAGAGAGAGAGAGAGAGAGAGAGAGACGCGCGTTACTTTTCAGTGCCAGCTATATAACGCTTTTTATTATGCCGAGCCGCTTTTATGGGGAAATACTGCGATGAAAAAAGAGGAAGACGTCGAGACGCGCGGGGGAGGAAGGAAAGGGCAGAAGAAGAAAGAAATTGCACTGCCCGGGTTTCATATCGAGTCATTACGATCCCCGGGCACTTTCACCCCCCTCCCCCTCTGCCGCCACGTCCCGACGTCGAACCCGCGCCTACCCACCCCACGCACCCACCCATCCCAGTTGCAGACCCCTCCTTACCCACCCCTCCTCATACCACCTCATCCCTCTTCGCCCTTCCTCGTTTCCGCCGCCCACGACGTCTTCTCTGACATTAAACTTTTTATCGTGCATAACGGGGTGCTTCGTCTTTCGCCCGGGAATATAAAAAAAAATAGCAATAAAAAATAAAAGAAAGAAAGAGAAAAGGAAGGAGAAAGGAGGATGGGTGGCCTGGAGAAAGGAAGGAGGAGGAGGACGACGACGAGGAGGAGGATGGGGTAGGAGGATGAGGGGTGGGTAGGAAAGAGGAGGACGAAAGGAGGATATAAATGGACGGGGCCGATGGTGAGCGACCCCTTCCTCGGAGACGGGGGTGCGCCGCGTCGAATTTGTCGATTCGCCGGTTTTCTCTCCCCGGCGTAAAAGCTTGGCAGACGCAATCGATTGTACCTACGTGTGCACACCCCCGTGGGGCTGACGCGGACCCGACCGAGGGGGGTGGTGGCAAAGAAGCACGGAATGATAGCCGACGTATCGTTGTTGATGTTAACGCTGCCTTACGGTTATTTATTGATATGCGCGGCCTCGTTGCCTCGCTGCAATAACGCCACGTCGCGTCGGCACGGGCCGCGAGACGCGACTGTCTCTCGCGACCGTTGCGAATTTTTCACCCCTTTTTGGTCGTTTTGCCTTTGCCATTCGCCGTCTCCACCAGCCAACCTTCGCACAAGCTCTTTCGGCGTTCTCGTGTCGCCTGGAAATTGCCACGGACTTTCGAGAAAGAACACGAGGCTTTCGTTCGAGGAGACTGTAGTTGGCTTTTTTTCTAGCAGCCGAACCTTTGGAGACTTCAACGCCTCCTTCGTAACACAGAACGAACGCTTTCATTTTGACGAAAAGCAAAAAACATCTCTCACACGCGGAGTAGACTTTTGCTTAACTGGCCTTTGCGGCACTGAATCTCTCTGGTCGAACAATCGAAAATATATATCGACTATCGTTTACCGGTTGACGGATCAACAAACACGCGATAACGGACCGTGTCGATGATTTTTCTGCTGCTCCTCTCGACGAAAATGCGATCGGTTTAAAGCAGGACCGGCTAACCGACGGTGTACACAGTTTACCGTATTTCAGTGGCAACGCGAAATAATCGAAACGCGTGTCGAAAGGGTACCAAACCTGCTAAAGTAATATTTAGAAAGCGAAGGTTCGCTTTTGCGACTCGTTCATTGTCATTACCGATGCAGGAAAAATAATAAATGCGAACGCTGCTTCACCGTGTAATCCATATTATTCCCGTTTAACGTCTGAGAAAGCGTAACCGGGACGTTTTCTACTTTTGACGTGTACGTCGGAAGCACGTGGCAAACGAGTCGATGATTCTCCAACGAGTAATTCTATCGGTTAAATATCCCGCTCAATGTTTCGACTAAAATATTCAAATACCGTGGAAAAGTGGACAAAGAGCCAGAGAAAGTTAGTCGATGTGTTTGCGTTTGGAGGGTTGGATCGTCAAAGGAGGGTAGAGCGGGTGGTTGAAGAAGAAGACGTAGTTTTTGATCGAGCGACGAAATATGACGCACGGTTTGTGGCTGTCGTCCGACGCAAGGGGCATTCGCTCGCTACGAAGTTCATTAGAAAAACGAGATTACCGGCCTCTGCCTGTAGTTACGTAATTCGATCGATAGTTCAGGCGTTTCCCGTTTCTGGCGACCGACGAGGAGAAGCAAAAGGGGAGAGATACTGGAACAGACAGCGCAGGAGGAAAACGAAACAGAAGGGTAAAAAGGAATTTGCGGGCGCGACGGAGGTAGGTGCGCCCTTGAAAAAGGGACTCGCAGCCGAAAAATCGAATCTGCGCCTTCGAAACGCGTAATATCGAGCAGCGGAAGGAGAGTGTAGGGAAAGAGAGAGAGAGAGAGAGAGAGAGAGAGAGAGAGAGAGAGAGAGAAGAAAAAATACTGACAAGCTGTTGGAAGAGATCGGAGCAACGAAATTAAATCCGATTTCGCCAAGGACTTTTTTCGTGCATCTCCTCTGCACACTTTCCTTTTTTCCCACTTTTCCAAACTAATCTCACGTTTCGTTAAAACCATTGCACGAAAGAGGTTAATGAGCCTGTAACTGAACGTTTCGAAGTTAAAAGGACTTTTATAAAACAAGGTAAATGGTCTAGACAAGCCTCCTGAGTTGCTGTCGAATTTTCTGCGAGGGAAATAAAAAAAAAGAAAGAAAGAAAGATATAGATCATGTACCGTTTTCGGAGCAATCAGAGTTCACGACACAATACATTCTCATCGACCAACGATTACACGATGTTAATAAAAAAATCTATCCCGATATCTAATTTCTCTATCAATCTGTTCCTGCGAAGGAACTTTCAGTAAGTTTGTTACGACGTAGCAGGTAATTTAGATTAGTGGTCACATTGGAAAGGAAAGATATGACGAAATGTAATTAGCACAAACCGACGTCTCTAACGATCGAGGAATCGATGCAACGTAAAAGTCTAGCGAAGAAAGAAAAAGGAAAAGAGAAAGAAGACGAAGATGGGTCTGAAAGGGCGAGAGCCTTGGATCGAATCGAAGTTCCCGTTGTGACGCTGAAAGTGATCGTGGAGCGAGGTCGACGACACTCGCGAGGCAGCCGGTTGTCGTTTATATTAGCGAGAGTTCGTCCAAACAGATTCTCTTCACACACACACAAAAAAAAAAAAAAAAAAGAAGAAGAAACGTCTTACGTAATTCCATAAATAACGCATACGCACGATTTGCATGTTGCCAACTATATATCTCCCGAGTTCATCGTATTCCATCGATGAATGGAGAGCCGAAATCAGTGAAAACCAACACGTTCTCCTCGCGAGTGCTCCAACAACGTTTGTGCTGCTTTCGACTTTAGAACCTCGTAGGCGTTGCGCAATTTCGTTGGATTCGGTATCAATCGTTCGAGTTCTTTTTCATCCAGTCGAATGCAACTATATGGGATCGTTAACAAACTGGCTCGTTGCGTGAAATTACGTAACCGTTCTCCAGCAACAAAATCGAAGCGAAACACGCGAGGCGTGCGAACTGGTCGAACGATAGCAAAGTATTAGCAATTTGTACGACCTACTCAGTCTACCGCGTTCCAAAGAACGTTATTAGATTATCGGGGAACACGGCACGGCCATCTCTATGTAGCGTTACAAGTTCGCCTGGTCACAGCTGTAACGCGGGACCAACTGGTGGCATAACGCGTTCTAGGTCGAGGGAAGGATCGTAACCGACGAGTGAACGAATTCTGAGAAAGCGGCCGACCGTGAAGGCCAGGGCCGTGACAAAGCGAACGGTGAAATTTTCGAATTTTCACCTTGGTCCTGCTTCCGTCGAGCGACGCGGAATATACACAGGCGCGCGCGAGCTAGACGCTGTCTCTGTGATATGATATCACGGGAGGAAAGGGAAAGGCCGCGGTTGCTGCGAGAGAAGGGAGGAATAGAGAGGACAGCGGAGGGTCACGACGACAAAAGGGACAATGCTGCGGATAGAGACAGAGAGAAAGGAGGATGGAGTAGCGGAGGCGAATGAAGGCAAAGTGAAAAAGAGATAATGAGAAACAGCGTGCTAGAGTAAAAGGACAGGGGCAGGGAGGAGTAGAAATAGTGCTGCAGCGAGGGGGAGAAAAAGAGGCAAAGTCAAAGAGCGAACGTGGGAAGGGTAGGAAGAGGAAAGAAAGAAAAAAAAAATAGAAAAGAGGGGCCAGCGAAAAATGATAAAAAAGTCAGGAGGAGAGAAAGGATAGGGCGAAGGAAGATTGAAGCGGAAGGGGGAACGGCAGAATTGACGGCGAGGGAGAGAAGGAAAAAATGGAAAAGGAGAGGTGCAATGGGAAAGGGTGCGAGGAAGAAAGGAAGAGCGAGGGAGTCGAAGGGAAGAAAAAGAGGGAACCGGAATCGAGAAGGAGAGAAGACAAACGCAATTGTCCGAGGTGAGTGTGTGTACGCTCCGAATGTACATCCCAGTTCAGAAGTATTAGGATACTTATCAAGACCTAAGTAAACTCGAAAAATCATTAGGTAATTTTCAAAACGTTCGAGAATTCGTTATTTCGTTCTTAACGTTAGATCGGAAAGGTGTGGTATATCTGATGTTGAAGTAATAAAATTTGATGTAACAAAGCGAACTCTTTCCTCGTCCGTGTACCGCGTCTTTCGATCGCCATTCTTTTTACCGAGGTAGTTTCAATCTCCGAACATGGACTATTTTGCAGTACGCTACAACATATTGTCGAACATATTACAATTACAGTTGGAACATGTTATTGTCTCAAACCATTAGCTAAAAGACTTTTAACAAACGAATAAGTAAAATTAGACGCTATAATATAGTAGTAGCTTTGTACGTAATACAGTTTCCGCGATTGTTCGATTAATTCGGACTTGCTCGTAGTTTCGGGCTATGTTTTTCATAAAGCGTTAGTCGGACGTGGATGCTTTATGGTCTAACGCGTCGAACGAGATAGCGATTGCTAACGGTTCGGTTAATTTCCTAAGGATTTTTCGAGTTTACTCAACTTTTCATACATGTGCCAATACTTATGAACGGGAGTGTACGTACGCGTCTCCACTTGCTCGCGCCGTATGTATATGGGGCTTGCGTGTCTCCACGATCGCAGTGGCGTAAGGAACACGCCGATCTCTACAAAGTAGAACGTAGTCACGCGCTGATTTTCTAATAACCCAGCGAGATTTCATTGATTTGTAATCGTCACGCTCCAACGACTTAACAACCGAGGAAACGTAAGCGCGACGTTGTCCGACAGATCGAGAGGAACAAATCGCACACGTGTGTGAACAACGTGCGATTTATTCGACCGATTTCGAAAGTTTTTGGAAAATTCGAGCAATGCGAAGGCCGATCTCGCCCGGCACATTGCTCGATTCCTTTGACTGGTTACACGTTTGCCTCTCTCTTCCAGGGAAAAACCAACGAGACAACGTTCCACACCCGATCCTAAGCGCCTTTCCAACGTTTCACGTAGTACTACGTGTTCCCTGCTCGACTTTGATAGCCAATCGCGCGAAAGATAAGGCGAAACCACGCCTTCTATAGCGAAATGTTCCTGAGATATACGATTAAACGTCAATGCGCACAGAGTGCCACGTTTCGACGATTAATATAATACAGCGCGATTGACTTCTTCAACTTTCGTTATTAGGCTTAACGACACCACCCTCCGCACGATGAACAATGCTTTCTTCCAGATCGCACAGATGAGTTTTATCGACGCATCTCCACCATTAGTATCTCGAATCAAGCTCTTTTTACCGCTTTGTCGTGCCACTTTGCAAATCGAGTTACCTCGTTATAACGCGATCTACCGACTATTCCGTTACGCCAACTTTATACCACGGTCAAGCACAATCGCTATTTTTGACAAATGTAAAGTTTTAGTGCTACGACCATCTGCGTGCCCAGTACTTCGATGACACCTGATTTAACGGATTTGCGGTACCACGAATTTTTAAATTCCTCGCAGCACTTTTGCATAGCTCGATAGGCGAGAAGATCCCGCGTGACAAACCTCGGAGTTTCCAAACGGTCGTGCGAAGACCAATCGAAAGATCCCCACGACGTAACTCGTAACCTCTCGAATTCCATTGGGGTGTTACATTCCGCCACCTCCACGCATATCCTCGCGTAGCAGTGGCTTTCGGTTCTCTGAAAGGCGCAACGCGCAACAGAAAGAAGGATACGAGGAACGTTTCTGTCTCGAAATAAGCAACTCGCCGACAGAGTGAGAAATCCAAGAACGAGTAATAGATCCGCGAAAGCGAAAAGTCATAAATTTTTCTGCTCGAACGAACAGTGACATCGTTTAATAAAAGACGAATAGAATATGCGTAATGCTTTCTCGCTCTGGTATTAGCGATTCTGACGTGTTGTGTGCTGCTCGGCCGATCACTTTATAATTTGCCGCTATCTCCAACCTGTCGCCCGTTCTCCGTGTTCTTTCTTGTCCCGTTCGAGAACAAAGTCAAGCCGAACGGTATACGCGTCTCGCAATAGGCCGGCATCGAGCGCGTCGCCTGTCTAAAGGCGAAACTATATTATCGATATTAATAGTAATATTAATAACAATAAAAGTGTATTATAATATTAAAAATGTTGAAACGGTGCGCTTTAGAACCGCGATCATACCTCAGAACAGACAAGTTAAATCGCCATCTATCTGTAAATCGCTTCACACGTCGCGAAACCGTTTAAGTATCGTGACAACACAGCTGTCTGTGTGCGAGTACACGCACGCTACTTTTGTGCGTAAATACATTCAAAAATCGCAATCAATCAATCGTAATCAATCTATCTCCTCCAATCACACGCGACGAGAGCTAACATGATTGGTTACACCCCTTGACCGAACGTGAACCTTTCGCCCGACACTATATATACACATATACTCGTAATTCGAGATCGCTACGACGAACGTCGTTTGTTGTTTGGAACACGTAAGCCGAAGTTCTCCAGAATTTCTATACGGCTATATGTTGATCGAACTTTCGTACTAACGATCGATAACATTGCACACACGCGAATCGTCCTTCTTTATTCTTGGTGTATTAAACGCAAGAGCGTTTCCTACCGTCGGTATTAACATCAATTCTACCGATACCTGAAATTCCTACGCCACTACGCGGTAATTTTCGTATGGAAATAGCGAACAGAAATAATATTCCTGAATATTCCTTGAAAGATTAGAGGAAATACTGTGAAAAATATTTCGACGCTCTATCAGAGATTCGAACGTAGGTGATCCTGTTCATTACGCAATTAGACCAACACTCGTTGTAACGCATCTGCTTTCGTAAATACCCTCGGTTGAACGAGTTTGCCGGATCAACTTCATAAATCGAAATACAGAAAGTAACGACAAGTACATTTATAAGAATAACTCGTCTCTTTCTTAAGATAACGAGCATTGATTTCGCAGTAATCGTGTCTAGTGATAACACGTAATAAAGTAAAGGAGTATGCAAGAAGATGGAAAAACTGCATGGAAAGCAGAGTTGATCGAGCTAACTGCTGAGAGAGCTCGAATGACGTTAACATCTGACGTTTATTCAAATAAGTTGGACGAACGATCGATTAGGATATTTACGCGGTAAACAACCGCGTGAGGGCATAAATTTTTGTGAAATACAGTTATCCGTGGGAACGATGCTCGGATCGCGTGCGAGCTGAAATTGCAAGTTTCGTCGAGGCGTGGAGTGGATCGGTGGATCCCGAAGGGCCTGCGAATAGGTGGCGCGATTCTTCGTCATCGCGAAGCTTGGTCTGCGAATTGTTACGTTGAAACGTGGCTCGCGAGACGTCGAGACAGCTGCGACAATGTAGATGTACGCCAATAGGGGCCGAGGGAAACGAGCAAGAGCGAGATCTAATGAAAAATATTAAACTCCGAGACACGAGTAAAACAAATTAATCTTCTACGCCACTGCTGATGGTAGGAGAGAGAAGGAGAATTGGTTTTGTGTGTGTGTGTGTGTTTCGAGGGAAGAGAAGCGTGACTCAGTGTGAACGCAGACGACAAAAGAGAAAGAGAGAGAGAGAGAGAGAGAGAGAGAGAGGGATGGAGAGAGAGAAAGCGAGAGGAAGGATGGGGAAAAAAGTACTTACGCCTGTACGAAAATATCGATTATATTTTTTTACGAGTTCACTCGCTTCGGCGGGTGTTAATTTCGTGAAACGACCTTTTCCTTCGCCACGCGTCGCTCGTAAAATCCCATTAACACGTGCGAGAGCACTCGTCCTCTCTGTCTCTCTCTTCTTTCCCTCTCCCTCCCTCCCTCTCCCTCTCTCTCTCTCTCTCTCTCTCTCTGTTTGCTACTCGCGTTTTCGCCATCCTCTTTCTTCGTCCGTCCGGTTGTCCCGACGCGCACCGGGAGAAAATTCAAGCGCGCGTTTCCCACCCGGGCTTTTGAAGAATCACCAACGCGCCGATTTTCCCCGGGGTGTCGGTGAGACCGGCTGCGTTTTCACTACTTTCTTCTTTTTCTTTCTTTTTTTCACGCCGGTGTCACCGAATTTCGACCTCCTTTTTCTCTTCGTTTCATTGCCGGCAACGCGTCGTTTAATGAACGCTTTGTTTACCTGCTCGTCGGTGTTAATCGAGTCTTTGTCGAGCGCGTGCTCCAAGAACGAATCTCTCGTCGAACAAATCTTTTCTATTTATGTTTGCACGAGTGGGTGGATCGCGTGTGCTCTAACCGGAGAAGCACGATCTTTATTCCATGGCATTAATTAACGTGTTCATTGCGTACGACGCGAATCCAAGCTGCCGTGTGGCTTTAACTTACGTACAACCCCGTTCTCATGAGTATTCGTTTGCTTAGCACGATTTAAATAAACTTACAGAATCATCAGGAAATTATCGAAACGTTGGAGAATTATCGTCTCACTGGAAACGTTAAACCGGCTAAAGAACGCATACACATGCATGGAGCATCGTAATTATTAGACTGTAGATACTTGTGCATTTATGTAAAACTATAAATTTATGGAAAACCGTACAGTATACGTAGAAATATATAAAAGTAGGGAAAATAGCCACGATAAAGTATTCGTAATTTAGCGCTGGTTTTTAATTTTTAATAAATGAAACGAATCTCTATCTAAGTTTTGTTCCTTCAGTTGCGCTCATAAAACCATAAATTTCCATAGAAATCCGCAGTCTGGTAATAACAATCTCCATTTGCTATAACGAAACGAATCTTTCTCCTGCCTATAGATCTATCGCCTCTTCCCATTACCATTACGTACCGTTGCAGATATCAAACGATATTACGATGCAACAAGGGATTGATTATTAGTGGCGATCGTTTTCATATCGCGATATCTCGCAGCAAATCGCATATGTAGATTATTTTCGGGCGAGCGTCGCGGCCACGCTCGACTGTTGGCTCACGGAATAAAGGCGTACTATTATTTATACAGTTAGGAAGCGGCGCGTCGTGTTTTTTAGAACACAGGATGTCCGGGTTTAACGACCCTGGCACCTGGCAACCCTTCTGGCACGGCATATAATTACCCGCGAGGCACACGGTGTTGTAATGTGCATCTCCTGTTGGCAGGATAGAACCTGAGAACACGCGTGGATATCATCGTCACGGTCGCAGACCGCGAGGAATCTCACTGTCGTTTTCTTTGCGTTTCCGCGCCCGCTTTGATCGATAGACCGACCCCGATTGTCGGTTCACATAGTGACCAACGATCGAAAAATTGTGGCAACGATCGAACCGAACAACCGCCAGTTGACTAGGTTCCCAGACGATTCGTAGTTAAAGTGGCGCGATCCTTTACCTTTTCCCAGAGATCTTTGAACGACGACTTCCAACGACTTGGGACTCGTCCAACCTTGGGATTCGTTTCGCGAAATTGATTTCCATCGAGCTCGAAACGTCGAAACGAAAGTGAAGGTCGGTCGATCGAGGTGTTAGATTTTGAACGTCACACCCTGACTGGAATACGCGAGAGATCGGAATATACTTTGGTTTCGTGACGAGTCGGGAAATTCAGTGAACGGTGAATTTCGCATAAATGAAAAATGAATTTAACCTAGAAACTATTCGGTATCTAGTACGGAGTATACATAGAATCTGGTCTATAGGTGAAAACTGCTTTTGAAAAAATAGGTCGCGATGCGGTTAGCCGGCACGGCCATCCTTCAGCGTATCGTTCAGCGATTTTAACGCGAAAGTTTACAGAGATGAAAGATCACCGGTAGAAATTTCGCCGGAATTTTTCATTTTCATTTCATTTGATCGCCTTGCCAATAGCATCTTTTTCATCGTCGAGCTTCTCAAAGAATGTAAAAGAGACTCGGCTCGATGTCGCGTCTATTCCAGAGAACTCGAGATTAACGGAACGTTGGTCGTCAAGAAAAATCATCGATCCAACTGTTAAACCGCATTTTTATGAAACCGTGTCTTCCATATGGTCCCAGATCGGAAAGTGCTTAAGACGATTACTATATAATCGCATGTATCATTTTCTTATAATACAACGTTTCAAATGATATAATAACCGTTCAACGTTTACATAATTACCAGGTGATTTTACATGTTTATTTAAGTCTGCCTAAGTGTTTATACCGAACAGGGGTATACATCTTAGCTGTCGAGGAATTCACTTTTCTTCTGTTTGCACGTGTTCGTCACGAAATCGATATTTTTTCCGTCAACGTGTCTCGACGATTCAACTTGATGGTGTTTCTATGCCAGTTACCAAACGAACCTTATATCTCGGCCAATCTCTCTAACGAGTTTAACGACGTGCAGAGGCATATCGTATCGGTAGAAATTGTCCTGGGCTTTAAAATATTCACAAAACACGGACATCCATTCATTTAATAACAATAGTCGGAAATCAAGCTGTCTGCATCAGGGATCGTCGGGTCCCGGCACTTGAAATCGGTTTATTTTACGAAAAAGACGACCTCAGCTGCCACGTGCAAAGCCAAAAGCGTTACATCGAACAGCAATCGATATTTAACCTCTCACCGGCGGCGATCGTGAAAACGAACAACAAGGAAGTAAACGCACCACCGTCATAAAACAAACCACAACATTGTAGCACGACTGATGTTACATTTTGATCGTACCACCGCCTCTGTCGTTTATATTTCAATCCGAACGAGTATTTCCACCTACGCTGTCATTCGCGTATATCTTGCCGTGGTCGTATTTCCCGTGGTCTTTTTCGCAAAAAGAAAAAAAAAAAAAAGAAGAAGAAAAAAGGAAAAAGAGAAGAAAAAACGTGACAAGTCTCTCGCTAAAGTACCTCGTCGCTTTGACCGGCTAACGAAAAATAAACGCGTCTATCTTTTGATTTATCTATCGAAAATACGTTCTACGAATTGTCGAGATAAGACTTTTCGAGAAATTTCGAAATTTGCGAAATTTCGGACTGTAGAGATAATAAACTCGTTGCTAGATGCTTACGGAGTTACGGGGAAAACAAATGAACTCGTTAATTGACTTTCCAATCTCCCGGATATAATAACAACTTTTTTATTCACAGATGCACTATTTTTGAATACGTGGTGTTCCATCGCTATCAAAAACGAAATATCATCGGACAAAACAATGGAGAAGAGAGAAAAAGCAACTTCTATTTTCCCTCCCATTCGTGATCGCATTTACGATCATCGAGCACACCTGGATACAGGTGGCAGAGGCTAGGGGAGCAGCTGTCTGTAATTCCTGACCTTACGAGCCGCGATGGGATCTGAACAGTTCAACCAACCACTCTAGACGCGTGACAAACGTTTCGAGTAATTGCGAACACCTTTATTCGAGATCGGAAAGTGCATTTGAAATCGAAGACGAATCGTTCATATGGAAGGCATATTTTCTGGAACGAAGAAACCGATCAACGTAGATTAAAATGCACCGAGAATGAAATAACGGAAAAATAAATCTCCGTGGAAGATGGAAACCCTAAGAGATCGGATCTTAAATCGAACTTGCGACTTTACCGAAAACAAATGAAAATTCGAATTTCGAGATTCTTTCTCTTCGAGTTTCGTACAATTTGAAAAATGTCAGAAACAGGTAAGACGGGCCCCTTCGTAATAATTTTCGCTACTGTAATTTAATAGCGGTATAGTGATTTTCGTTTCGTAAATCTCAGCGACCCTAAAGCTACGGTAACTCGAAGATTTCAGTTCTCCCCTTGACATTCGAATTACGCAGGTTGAACCGTATTTCTGTACGGGGGTGTACGTGGGAAGAGAGGCATGGGTGGACCCCCTAGTTACACGTTGGTGTCGTTTTTGATCCCGAGGGGTGTCTCGAAGAGTGCGCGCACTCGTCCGCGCGTTGGCTTTTGTTTTCCGGCGCGATGACGCGGCGGCGGCGGCGTCCGCGCGACGTCACCCTCTCCTCTATTTCTCGTTGTGTGTGTTGCCGGTTTCCCGCGCGGAGCGGCGCGGCACGGCGCGGCATCGCGACGCGCGCGCGACCAAGCCTCCCAGTGTGTACGAGGCCGAAAAGGAACGAGGAAAAAGGCCGCGCGCGTCGGCGTCGCTCGGTGGCGGCATTCTAAATTTAGGAGGAAGTATTGATTTTACAATTTGGACCCCTCCCAAAGTAAAAAATAAACCAAGCCAAACGTACTCTACTTTGATAGAGTGCCTCTCCTCTGCGCGGCTCGTTTCGACGCACAGCCGAGACGGAGATACAAAAAGGGAAACATGGAAGGGGTGGCGGCGAGCCGTCGGGCTCGAAAGGGAGGGGGTGAAACAGCCCCCGCGAAAAGGGGCGGGAGGGGGGGAAGAAAAGAAGAAGATAGCGATTGCCAGGGAAAGTGAGAGGGCGAGAGGCTAAGGGGGCGAAACGAAGCACAGCGGGAGCAAAGCTAGAACGAAAGAAGAAAAAGAAAGACAGAAACGAAAAAAAAAGAAAGAAAGAAAGAAAAGGGTGGAGGTGGAGGTGGAGGTTGGTTGAACGGGAGTCGGCTGGGGCCGAAGGAGAACCACCGTTCTTTCTTCGAGGGGGTGGGGAACAGAGAGTGGCGAAATACCGTAGTTCTAGCCTGGTAAGAAACAAAGAACAGAAAATTGATCGTTTGTTAAGTTTTATGTTCCCCGGGGCAGGCGAGGGTGGTCTGCCGCCCCCACCCTTCTCCGTTGACTTTTCCTCTCGCTCTATCGTTCGTCCTCGGTTTCGTCGGCCGGCTCGTCTCGTCTCTTTCCACCCGCCTCGCGACGCGCAATAAGACGAATCGAGGAAATTCTCCGCCCGGCACTGCGCCGCCAACCAAGAGGTGGGTACGCAGAAAAACCTACCAAGAGAAAGAGAGAGACAGAGAGAGAGAGAGAGAGAGAGAGAGAGAGAGAGAGAGAGAAAGGGATAGGCGAAACGGGGCTCGGCAGAGAACCGATAGAGAGACACGTGTATGAGGAAAAACGCAAGGGGATGAAACGGATGAACGCTATCGTCCAAGTCAATGGAAGCTGGACGAGATTGGGTCCTCCCGTTGTCGTCTACTCGCCAGCTTTTTCCACTCTCCAAGGATGGAGTTTAATTACGGAAAAACGCGTTTCTAGAAGTGGCAATTTTTCTTTTTATTTTTTTCTTTTTTTCTTTTTCTTTTGAAAATCGTCGAATTTCTTTCCGGAATCGCACTCCGTTTAACCGGGAACGATGACGATTTCAGTCGCAACCGCTTAATCCGAACCGATTTTTCTAACGCGATTTCGATTCGTGGAACAACTTTTTTGCTCCTAGTTTAGGGGTACGGAAAAAGAAAGAGGAAATGTAGCCGGAGTGTGCGTGCGTGCGTGCGTGTGTGTGTGTGTGTGTGTGTGTGTGTGTGTGTGTGTGTGTGTGTGTAAGTGTGTGTAGCAATTTAGGCGAAAAAAGGGCGGAAAACTGTGTATCCAATTTACGGAAAGTGAAAATGGAGTACTATGCGTTTCGACGATGATACAATGCACCTGTAACGCGTTAAACGACGCAGAGCGAACGAGCGTGTGCCTCTAAAACATTTCAAAGCGTAAAATAGCTGAAACCGAAGGCACGCGTGGAAAAGGGATTTTAAAGGGAATAGAAGGTTATCGAGTTGGACCAAGGGCAGAGTTTATCACCGTTAAAGGGCTACGGATCAGCTATAACAATTATTCTTTCGGTTTAACATCCACGGATATTCTAACGAATTTTCCCTTTCCAAAATACCAGCTTTTTCATGTACGAGCGGATTTTAAATTTTTCATCAGCTTGTTCAGCCCGCCCAGTATAAAGACACAAAACGTGTCAAATATTAAATATTTCCACGTTTCCTGTTGGAATTAAGTGACACGTGTCAATTAATCCGCCAAGTTGAATCGTTTATATAGAGTAAAATGTAAAATCCGATGGTAATGCGATAGTAACGAAGATTCTTCCGCGCGTTGCCTTTTCGCTACAAAATAAAACACGCGATACCAGGCTTTCGACAAACCAAAGTTAATACGAATGAAAGGGTTTATAACAAAAACGATCCTTGTCGATGATATCCCCCCCCAAAAAAACAAAAAGATACTCCAGTTGAAATTTAATGTCAATTGAATTCTTTCAAACGATACATTCATCGTACTGTACGATTGCTGCAAGTGTCTCTGCAATTATATCAGAATACGATTGTATTCGATTAATTTACCAACTTTATCTAATTAAATTACAAAGTTGCTGATCTTTCAACGATAGACGAATTCCTACGAAAACGATAAATCGTTTTTCGTAATATCGATTGCATCGTAGCGTGTGTCTCGCTTGTGCCTACTAAAAATTCGAAAGATTTAACAAGGGTTGTTTTCGTTGCGAAGCCGATTAATTTCATGCATCGCAAGATATAATTTTCCACCGATTTTGTACCGATGAATTCGCGGAAATTCGAACGTTCGTCGCTGCACGTGACAAAAAGGGCAACGCGGGGGAATGTTAAAACGTGTCTTTGTTTACCTTGTGCGCTCTGAGAGTCTTGCCCTCGCAGGCTAAAGTGACGTCGCAATAAGCTTGTCGCTCGAGCAGCTGTGAGAACATGGTCTGTAGGTTGCTGTGATGGTATTTCCATCGTAGGCAATATTGTTGGGGGAACATGTTGGAGGATGACGTCGCGGGTGGTGTCGTTGCTGAACTGCCTCGTTGCTGAAGCATGCGCGGATCTGGCACCGCCAGTAGCTTGTCCAAGCCAAAGATCCGTTCTTGCGGTTCACCGTAATCCCACCGCCTTCCTTCTTCGTTCTGCAACATTAATCTCGGGTCAGGAAGATCGCAATTTTTGACCATTCCACGCAACGCTACTAGCTAAACCAGTAATTACACATTTCGCTTGGATAGGTGTAGATATCTCTCTCTTTCGAGGAATAGGTGTTGCTCGTTCGAAAACAGGAATTAAAAAAGACACGAGGTATCGAGTAACCAGCGCGGCGAACGTTGCGACAGATCGTGAAACGAATCTTTATAGGAAATTACCTTAATTACCAGGCAAAGGGTCGTTTCTACGCTGCACGATATACGCGTATCGCAATTTAATAGTCGATTTATAAGGCGATGGTTTTCGAGTTCCCACGATACTCGGCTCGGCTAGTATGTTTTCTGCTTGGATATTAATCGGCAAGCTTTCAACGAGGAGAAGCTTAAAGAAAAGGAGGAATGGAAAATTCGGCGTGTGATAATTAACGACGATAATATTTGAATATTTTATTGGTAAAAGGCTGGCGTAAAAATCCGCAGTCTAATTACGCCTAACAGAAAATTACGTTTGAAAATGACTGCACTACGCGATTCAATAGTACGCTGTAATTGATACGTTTCCTGTTAGGTCATTTTGTTCCGCGCATTTCCGCAACGTCTGGCAAGCGTAGTAGAACTGTTGCATTTACGACTTTTTATTTCTTCCGGTTCTACGCTAGTTCGATGCTACAGTTCGACGCTATTTACAACGCATCCGCGATGTAAATGAGAGTTGAGCGTGCAAACAAGGGAGGACGAGGAACAAGCTAACGCACGGAAACTTGCGTACGTTCGGAAAAGATTCTTACAGAAGGTATCGGTCGATGCGCAGTCAGTCGACAGGCTTGTTCTCCAAGTCGAAGCAACCCGGACCTCTGTCAACCGGATGAATGCCTGCAACACGGTGGCCTTCGAAGCATTTACACGCGAGTCCGTTCGAACGTGTACCTCGATCACGGCTGCCCCTGACGATCCTC
Organism: Bombus flavifrons; assembly: GCF_040668555.2. Lineage (NCBI taxonomy): Eukaryota > Metazoa > Arthropoda > Insecta > Hymenoptera > Apidae > Bombus > Bombus flavifrons. The sequence continues at coordinate 7,321,180 of NC_138456.1, forward strand.
AGTCTCACGTGTTTTCTCTGTAACATGCGGATAAAGGGATTGGCCATCAGACAGAGTCGATCTGAGAGTGCAACGCGCCTTAAAAAATTCCATCTTCGTATCCGTTTCGTTCGAGTTTCGTTCGAACAAAGCTACATCGAGCTTCAGTTTCATTCACCAAAGGCTCCATTTGATTTAGATATTAGCAGATGAAAGTTATTTGATTACGCGTTAATCAAAGAAGACGATATTTTTGACGTGGTACGTCGTACAATTTATCGGTTATCGGAACACCTATCATCGGTTATGGAAACATCGGTTGATAGAAATACGATACTGAACCTTCTACCGTGTCTTCGTTTATGGAATTTGCTATTTTTGTTACAGGTAAATAAATAATAATATCTTATATCCATGAGCGCTAAAACCAAGTAAAATTGATTCGTCTTTGTTAACTCTTGGTTTTATGAATATAAATGTTTCTCGTTAAGGTTCGATTACAGAATTAGATTGCAATCGTCTGGATCTAGTTCGATGAGGTTTACGTATCTCGCGTTTGTTTTTCTTCTCATCGCCCCTACTAATTTCCATTAGTTTCATTTAGATCGATTATATTATATTCAGTTTGAACCAGTCACCGATAGCTAGTTTTCCATCGTGCACCGATGACCGATAGAAACACCAGACGTGGCAACGTGTTTAATTTACAACTTCACCGAGGGATACGACCGACTGCTTTTATGAAGCAATTTGCTGCGATGCTTACTCGCTTATGACTTCGCTGGGCGGTTAAGTACAGAGGAAAGAAACTAAGAAATTCCGCTCTCGGAGAGTCTAATAATTGCTTCCTACCATCGTTTGTCTCGCAGCAACGATATTAATTGATAATTGAAAAACTTTCTGAAAAACAGATCGAAGGATTTTTGTTGGATAATAACCGCAAACGAGCGGCACGTGCGCGACTCAACGTTATACAGCAACGTGTTAATTACATTCGCAAAAATTCGGATTTTTGCGCGAATGTCTGCGATCCAGCGGTCGTCGATTCATCCTCCTTAAAAAAAATCATCGAAACAAGGACAAAGCGTAAAAAATTCAGCACTTAAAAATTGCAATTCCTTTCGAAAATTCCAGGAATTAGATTAGAAAGTTGTAATGAAGAAGAGAATGCAGAACGAGGAAATAATTTCTGTTACGTCTAATACAACGAGATTAGATTACTGCAGCTGAGAATTTCTTCTGCAGTTGTTTGAAAGATTGGAAACGAAGGGAGATCGATGCGAGCAACGGGATGATTTCGCGGGGGAAAGAAAGTTCCCGGGAAAACTCCGGGAAAAAGAAGTTTTCATTGCATTATCTGGAAACGATTAACGTGAGCCGCGTGTATCTATTAGCATAATTATCGAGAGTGACTTTGTAAAATCGTGAAAGTCGAATATCGACATTTAACTTTCATCGGCTTCGCCGGCCGCTGATGAAGTTCCATTAGAAACGAATCGGAAAGCTGATTTGGCGAATTTCTGATTAAAACTGGCGACGTCCAGTCACATGTGGTTATAATCTAATGGAAAAGTGACACGCGATCAATTGTCCCGTGTAACGTTGTTTATTTCGTCAATTAAATCCAGATTAATCTCCAATCTACAATTGTCGTGAATTAGAAAAGACACGGATTCCGATGAAGATTCGTGTCCGCGCTAAAAATTCGATGCCAATTTCTGCCGAATCTTCTACATTCGATCGAACTTCGTTTCGGGGAGCACGGAATTTGTGACTTTTTTTAAAAATAACATTCATGAGAATATGACATACTTTCACGAGTTTATTGCATCGCAAGAGGCACCTTGAAATTTAACACCATTTAATAAAATTTAATTATTTAGCAATAAATAATTGAATTTACAGAAATCTGTGTTTGTAACGTCATCGCTGTTCTGTAGTTTTCGAGGTTCAGCGAAGCGGCTTCCGTGCGGCTTAATCGTCAACCACGTTAAAGAAGAGAACTTAGTTTTCTATAGAAACGTGACTTGCCGCGTTCTTCATCTTATAGTCTCCACACGTTATAAAAGACATGTTACCCGTTCCTTTAATCTATCTTCTTTCTCCTTTTTTTTTTTTTTTGTTAGCGTAAACTCGAAGAAAAGTAAGGAATAATTTTGAATGGAACGCGCATCATTTTCCGGTTTCCAGTCAGTAAACTAGTCAACGTATCTTATCGAGGACGGAGGGTAATATCTAAGGCAGAGAGTTTAGGCTGCACGCTCGACTGCGGTTTTAAAATTCCCCGCAGGCAAGCAACCACCATGGAACTCGTCTGTGGATCGTGGGAATCAATAAATTCCCCGTATCGGAAAACGCTGAGGGTACAATACGCGGAAAAATCGACAAGGCGCGAATTTGCACGAAATTACGACCCCTTCTCTCTTTCATCGTCTTCTCAATTTCGTACACCAACATATTTTTATCTCCCCCTCCCTCTCTCTCTCTCTTTCTCTTTCTACACCCCTTTTTTTCATCTCTCATCGTATTACCAGTCTCCCTGTTCCTCCTACTGGATTCTCCTATTGTCTTTTTACGTCCTCGATCTCTCCTCTACGACCGGCCCCTCATTTTCTACACTTTTCTCTCCGTCCCCTTTCTAATTTTCATCTCTCGAATTCCTCCGTCACCACCGCGTCTTACCTTACATTTGCCTTTTTTTCCCTCTTGGCCGAAAAAATGCCGATGGCGCGTCAAAAGACCGTTCTCCACGAGGTAACCGGATGTCAAACATTTTTGTCGGGGCTGGAGGGCAGCTCGGTATTCAGGTCTCGTTACGTACACGGGGATAGCACACACGGACGAGGAGCGTAGGAAGCACGGGCGCGCGAAAACGATGCTCGCTCGGTAGCCTAGATTCCCTGAGATACTTTCTATTGTGTTTACGGTTCGGATTAGAGTACCTTTCGCCGTTGAGAAAATGCCCGACTCAACGGGACGCGGAAGAGCGCCGGCAAGCGGTGACCTTTTCGAAATCCGGATCAAATTGGGAAATCGGGTTAACCCCTCGCCGGCGGGACACCCGTCGCTCCTACGATCCGAGATAACAGCGACACGAGCACGACAATCGTGACTGTCGTTTGCTAATTAACTTACACGTGGATAGCGTTCGAACCAATTCGAACTTCGACAAGTGTCGAAACGTTGATCCGTATTCTTAGCATCGACGAGAATTGTCTATGGACGCGAATCGAGTTTTAAAATTCGCCCGTCTCTTCCCTTTTCGTGTCTAAAAGATTCAAAAGGGAACAAGGTTTCCCTTTCCACCACTAAAAGAGCTAACATCTTTCGTCAAATTTTACGAGTCACACGAGTTACGAATTGTCGACGCTAACAAATTTTTTCGCGTTATGCGAGAAAGTTTGTTAATTAAAACGAACGAAACTGTTGCCTATGGTCGATTGGATCCGCGAATCAGCCGATCATCGTATTTAGTGTAAAACTGTCGAATTATAGGAAACGAGAGTTTGCGATCTATATATATGCGGTAACTGGTAAATTTACCGGTATTATTAGTTGTTTAATTGCGGTATTCGAGGGAACATTGGTAACCGATGATCCGACTAGAGCAAAGTGGAAAATCGTAACGTTTCTCGAACGAACCGAACGTTCGGAATTTAGAACAGTACGGTACATTCGATATGTTTGAAACACGCTCGTACCAACACGAGGCTCGGGTCTACTACGGTTCAACGAATAATTGTAGGAAATTTTTATTCGCGAAATACTGGGAATACTGAATTTTGATATTACTACGTATTTTCAAGAAAGTAATTAAAACCGGAAAGCCGAAATTAAAAGAAGAGCGTGGTACGCAGCGTAATGGCAGGGATGAGAAGCCCGATTTTAATTATAGTTCCTCTAAAACCACTCGGTTTCTGAATTAATAAAGGAAGGATTGGAACCAAAGAGAGTAGCCGAGCCTCTTCTCTTTTCAATTCCTTCCTAGAACGCGTTAAAATCAACGGCGCATTAATTCCGAAGTTCTCGTTAAGCCGATACCGATACTAATACACGAAAGAATCGTGGTGGAATTTTTCCGAGCATCGAGCCGGTCATCTTTTATTTTCTTTTCCGTTGGAAAAATCCGCGTGGTCACGACGACGATGACGACGCCGTGTTCTTTCGTTCGCAGGTTGCGAGCTCTACAAATTAATCGGAAGATTAATTCGCGATCGTTTCTCCAACTTTTGAAACGGTCGATGAGCCACTCGTGAATTCACCGAGCTTCTTCCGCCCCTTTTTTCCTTCGATTATTCCGTCGACCGAGGCGTCTATTGCTGCGTGGCGAACGAGCCGCGCCGAGTGGCCTCGTCGAGAGGCCAGAATACTGTTATAATTCACGTAATCGAACCGTTTACGCCACCGGCCACTGGAAAATCGTAAAAACAGTTGAACCGTACGCGCACTTGGTTATTCACCTGCCATGCGTTTCCCAAATTTCTCGATGCACCTCACTAAACCAGACTCGAATCCACGCGATCGTTTCAGCGTACACTGCGTCTCGTGGCGCGACTGTTTTTTATACAGTTTTGTTATCGATCAACAGAAGATTAGAAGATTTATAATCCTAACGGTAGGAATACTTGAAAAATATTGAAAGAATATGACAGCGTGAAAACTACGTAATGGAGCAATAACATGGTTAAATCAACGCGGGACTGGCAGCGATAGCAAGATTTCTGCGTTCTATTCGGAGGTTCAGGGTTCGATTCTCGATATCCTTAGAATGTTTTATCGTAAGTCATTTTTCGCCTGAATTTAATATAACGTATCTTGCGAGTGTATTTACACGTTTCAAGCGAATTCTTTCGAATATTAGGAAATTCCCTGTAACTTCAAAATTTCCCGAATACAACGCGTATTTATCCTCTTAGCTACTGAAACAACGTTTTGGAGATACGCTCTCGGTTCTTAAAACACAGAGAGTATACATTATTACGTATAGCGAGCCGGATAACTACAATGGCGTCATTCATGGACAAAAACAAGAAATTATGGAATATAAATATTATATTATATGTATAAAATATGCCAAGACCGGTTAGATAACACGAGATATATTATATAAGTATTTTCACGTCTTTCGATATTTCACTCGATCCAAAAAAATAAGAAGTGAGAAAAAACGCGTTAAAAAATTGAAGAGACGAATGTGTTTTTACGAACGTCAAAGTGAAAAAAGAAAAGAATTCTACGTGGCGCGAATGATAGATACGAAAGTTTCTGAAACGAAGTAGCCCCGCAAAACAGAGAGAGAGAGAGAGAGAGAGAGAGAAGAGATTCTTTGAAAGGCGGGAAAATTTTTCGATTCGTCTCGAAAGGCAGCGGAGGAAACCTCTGAGAAGTTAGAAACAATAAATCAACGCGGAGGAAGCAGGTTTAATTAACCTTAAACGTCAGACAAAGGTATGGCGGATCTGAATTTGGAGCGAAAAAAAAAAAAAAATAGAAGTTTTCTGGAAACTTTGCGGGCAACGATTGAAAGTAACTCTCCGGGATACTTTTGAATAGCTCCGGGCCAACGACAATCGGCGAAAGTTGAAACTTTGGCAGGCGGGAAGCCATGAAACTTCCAAGACTGCAATTAACCGTGGAACAACTAAAAGATAATTCGTAGGGCAAGTTAGCGAAGGAATTATTTTCTTTCGATAAAAAAAAAAAAAAAAGAAGAATAAGAAGGTAAAGAAGGAAAGAGGAAAAAAGAAGAAGTAGAGACTATCTAAAAGCGAAACTGTCGAAGTATGCGCAGCAGCGAGAGACGTCGTCTCGTCGCAGGGATTTCCGATAAAAATCTGTTCTTTCGAAAGGTCAAAGAGGATCTCGAGGAATTCTATGCTGACGTAACTGGTTATTGTCGTTACAGAGGGCGTTTTATCAGCTGTTCGTATCACATTCGCGAGGAAAAGCGAGACGACGCAAACCGTTGGAACGTAGAGAAAATTTGCGAATGGTCTTATTGAAAATGCTTCGTTCCTTGAGCGTGACAGGTTCGACGCCCTTTTTATCGACTTCTCGCGTACCATCTTTCGCTTCCACGTTGCTTTTTCTATCGCGATACCGCCCCTCCCTCTTCCTTGTCCCTCCATCTCACTACGCTGCAAAGATCTTGCATATACGCGCAACGATAGTTGGGCATAACGGTTCCGCGGTCGCGAGTTACTGCACGAGAAGACAAGACGAGCGAAACAAGAACATTCGCCTCCCTCCAAGTACGTTCCGCCGACTCCATTTATTTTCTCGAAAACGGGTTACTCAGCTTTTCGTTATCACCAGCATGTACCATAAATTGATTCCACTTATCTTCCATTCACCGTGAGTTATTTCGAAACACGATTCTCCGGGAATTAGAGAATCTCCGAGAAAACAAAGCGAAGTGGATTGCAGCAGAACGAACTAGAGTGAATCAAAGCGAACCTAACGAAACCGAAATCAACTGGAACGAATCCGATCGTACAATTATTCTTCCGTTCCGGCGATGAAATTTCCATAGACGAGGCACGACAGAAACGTTTCTTCCTCGTCGCGGGACGAATTTTCAGATTCGTAAATACGGTTTGCACTGACCGACTTTCCTAGCGATTTCTTTCCTTTCTTTTTCTTTTTTTTTTTTTTTTTTTTTTGTTTTATGGGAAGCGACAAAGAGCCGCGCAACGAGACCTACGATAGTGGCTTTATCGCGCACTTCGAGATAAACCTCGCCGCACGCTGCGTCGAGATCATTTTCCCTCGTTCTCTTTCGTCGATTCTCTCTCGTGCACACGAGGGGGGCGTATACATACTGCTTGCTTTTCCTCGTGCACGCACGTGCCACATTACATACAACCTTCTCCCGTTTCGTGGAAAAGAGAACGTATACATATACAGAGAAAGAGAAAGAGAGAGGGAGGTAGAGAAAGCGAAAAAGAGAGAGATAATTGAACGAATGCAGAGTCACTGGTCGCAGCAAGGAGATCGCCTCGTTTCATGGATTCTATTGATTTCCACCGGAAACATCAACGTCCCGACACAACAAGTGGTGACGAAACGTCGAACCCGTGACGAAAACAAACGCGCGAACGCGTGGAAATTGAAAATCACCGTTCCCAGGCGCGTTTTCCACGGTACCGAGCTAGTCGAGGTGTCGACAATATTTGCAGCTAGATCTACGTGTATGGAATTTTTTTTCACCCGTATGTTTGGAAACGAGCATTTCCATCGGCCATTTCAATCGCGAAGTCGATTCGAGAAGCGTCAGGCTAAAAAATATTTGTCCCGCGCGAATGGTTTGTCGCTTGGCAAACATTCGAAAATCATCGAGACCACGTCGCAGTGCGGAGGTGGGAGGTGTGAAAAGTCAAGGAAAGTAAAAGTTGCTCGGTACCATCCCTGGCTCGAGATCCTACGCGTCCCCCTTTGAAAAGTTTCACCGAAGCGTCGTGGTTTTAAAATTCCAGCTTGGGGAAAAAAGAGAAAGAAAAAAAAAAGAGGGAGAGAAAGAGAGAGAAAGAGAGAGAAGGCAAGAGCACACGAGGGCGCAAAGCGGCTTGGTCCATCGGGAAAAGTAAATTCTCGAAATTACCTGTTACATAAAAACGAAATTTTCACGGGATGGTCGTAAACTTTCGAGAAGAGAAAAAAAAACAGGGCGAGATAAATTCGTAAAAAAGGCGAGCTTTTTGGTTTATTACGCGATATTTCCGCGTAGCTGGAAAGCCGGCGAGGAGAGAGAGGGGACGGGCAGAGTCGACTTAAAAGCGTAAGCTCCGCGAGTTTTACTACGCACGCTGCGGGGAAAAAACGTGACTTAGTCTTTTCGAAAAACGGGCGTAAACTCAAACGCATCTCCCTTTTGGCATGTCCCCTTTTTCTCTCTATTTTTCCACCCTCTTTTTTCCATTCTTCTTTTTATTCTTTCTTTTTTTGTTTTGTTTTATCTACATCGTGCTGCCGGCTGGCGTGCACCGAATGCGAACATCAAAGAGGAGTATAATTACGCGCGTAGCGTCGTTTCCGCGCTCACCAATTGCGTGCCATAACGCGGCGAGATCGTTTGGGTTTGTGATCGCGTTAGTGCGACCAAAACAGATTCGGAATAGATAAGGGAAACTTGCCGAAACGACAGAAAACCGCGCGATACGGCTCCTCTCGTGTCATCTTCTCGACGAAAAGAAACGGATATGAGAAACGGATCGATGGAACATTCATTGGTCAGACTACCGGTGCAACGAACGTCTGACGTATGGCGCGATTAGCGCAATTAGACGCCACTCGGCGACACGCAGGTGAAAGGAGCGACGCATTAATCATGCGAGTCACAACATCGGACCGACACGCTCGAACAACTGTAACTGAGAATAAACTTCGCGTTACGCCGACTCGAAAAGTGTGAAAAACATGGAATATTTTTCACGGTGTAAAGTAAAGTTGTATCTCGGGACGAGAATTTTGACAAAGCGCTGCGAAGTCGAAAATAAAGAGGACTTGCTAGTCACGTAGTCGAACAGGTCGAGTTACCTGCGAGCCACGATTTCCTCTGTGCTTTCATCTTCGAAAACAACGATGACGAGTAAACGACACCGAAGTAAAAGCGAAAGGAAACGAGCAGAGCATTTTGGTCACGTTCGGGATGCGCCGTGCAATCGGAAGAACTGCGAACTCGTGTAAACTACTTGGCGATTTATATGTGCGCGACGAAACAGATTTACGAAGATCGTGGCAAGGAAGATCGTGCTCGTTTTAATGAAAATCAACGAAGAATGATTTATAATTTACTCGTTTACTGGTCTATAATTGTTTTCGAATATCGCTGTATGTAACGACAGAGATTGTCCGTGCCCAATTAAACGTACTGACAACCAAACGTACACCCAGAGAACGGATAATTGCCACCTGTTTGCAAGACACGAAGCGAAAACGCGGCATTTTGTTTGGAAAAATGACGTTTCTTTCCCTCGGTGCGTCGTTTCGCGAGGTACGTTCGCGACGCTTGGAGTGGGCATCGTGACACGACCGAAGCGTGGCATGGAACACGTTCAAGGAAACGAGAGTCGAGTTCAACGAGGATCGCAACACACGCACACGCACGTATACAAGTGGGAAAACGACAGGTACGCACAAAGACACGGACACGTAACCGCAGAAAAAGGTATGGTGCAACAACAACAGCAGCAACAGACGCACAGACACACTGTATGCAATTACCGCGTACCGAGTCTCGTTTCCACGCGTCGACCACGCGCGCTGCTCTTTGTCCCGTCCCGTCCGCGATCGAGTCAGAAACCGTGGAAAACGAAGGAGGCTCGAGCAAAAAAGCCTTGTGGATCCATTAAGGGTACCAGCCGCGTTCTCGTAAACGCTTCATCGCCGCTTAAGGAGGTTCGCATTCGTAACAACGAGTCACACAAGCACGACAACGTGCAACACCACGACGAATACCACACGACGACGACACCACGACGAACGCTACCGCGAAGATGACAATAGAACGACGACGACGAGAAGCGAGATGATTGCAAAGACGATTTTCGCGGACACGGGCGCCAGTCGCGGAAATTAAGGAGTCACGTTATAAAACGCAACGACCTACAATGCTACAAATGCCACGGATCCGTCCTGTGTCTCTTCTGGCCTCCCCCGTCTCGCCTACCCCCTGCTCGACCAGCCGCCATCGCCGCCGCCACTGCCTCCTTTTCTCCGTTCGTTCGATGTGTATCCCTCCTCCTTTTAGCTTTTTCCTCCCCTTGGCAGCCCCTTCTTAGGCCGACACAGTCCCCTCCCGGCCTAGCCATCGCCAACCACCACCTCCCACTACCTTTCTACGATACGATGCGATACGATACGATACGATACGAAACCAGACGATATGATACGATATGATGTGCGATGCGATGCGATGCGATGCGATGCTATGCGATGCGATGCCGCTCCCCTTTTCCCCGCGAAACGATACGCCACTGTGTCTATGCACCATCAGTCGAAAACATACGCCAACTTCCCCTTGTTTCCCCTTGTTTTATTATTTTTTGATATTACGCTAGAGCTCTGCTTGTCTGAGTTCGCTGAATTATCGGCGGATAATCAGTCCGTATATAATCAAGCTTTATTCATTTTCCTCGCTACCGTTTGTTTTTCGTTCGCATAATCGAAGCTTGCCTTCGAACAGATGTACTCGATCGACGAAAGTTCCATTAATCTGACTAAAATTTCGTTTCGATAACGAAGGCTATTTCTTCCATTGGCTTCTCTGTTACCACCCACAAACGTATTCGCTGACTTTTTCTGTCCTTCTATCGACGTTACGTGGCCGGTTGTGATTTTATGGAATTTGGGTGGGGGTTGTTTTGCGGGCGCGTCGTTGATGCAATGTAAGTGCGTCACAGGGCGATGATAAGACGGCCGAAGAAAACGGAGGCTCGTACGAGCCATTGCCTGATAAGAGCATGGACAGTGCGCAGGAACGTTCTCTGACTGCGTGCGATTACCTGTTTCGTACGGAGGAAAACGGCGATTTTTAAGACTACGACGACGTTGTAACGATACATTGGCATCGTATGAGCTATCAACTATCGGATATATCTGTTTGCTCGCTTATTTATCTATTTCTCGGTTCTTAATTCTTCTAAGAAACGTTTGAATCACGCTCTTGTCTCGACGAACAGAAAGCTACTCTCAGCTAGTCTGATATATGTTTCAACGAAATCTGCGACAAGATATTGAAACGAAAAATCGTGCGTATCGACCACGATTATCTCATTTTTTGTCAGCGATAGGCAAGTACGACTGTAGCGAAAATGTCTGATAGAACGTGGCAGGGTTTAATAACGACCTGTTTGTGTATTTTCGAAAGGATTGGAATTTTACAAGTAGGCCTTATCGTGCAGCTCTCCGCCGCTCCGAAGAAATACGTAACCGCATCGATAACCTTTCGCGTAGAACTTCGGCCGGCCGTTCCGAGACGACGCGACTTTTCAGAAAATCTTACGCGTGCCCTTGGAAATTTCTCAACCACGAAAGTAACGAAAACGAAAAAGAAAAGAGATTCGTCTTCTGATTCGTAGCAGAGAGGGGGGAAAAAATGCGAAGATAAGAGCGAGAGCAATTTGTCAGCAGATAAGAGAAAGACGCGTTTACTGGAAGGAACGAAGGCGAAGCCGAAGAGAAAATAGAAGACGGGGAGACGCTGGCGTGTGAAACGAACGAAAAGAACAATCCAGAAGCTCGTGGAACGGCTCTCGGTCGGATTTCTTCCGTTCTAGGCCAGCCCCGATTCTCTTTGCTGATCGCACAATGCGCTTCACGATGGTAAACCACTGCGAATATCAATATTTCTCTTACCAACGATACGCTTATCGTACGTGTGGTTTTTAAACGTTACATCTTCGTTGGAAGATCCGAGTTGCAAGACACGAAGTAACACGCGTTGAAGCTACAAGTGGTTCTTCTCTGGTATTATGGGATCCGTAGAGGGGATGATTTTTGCAGCAAACTTTTCCATTTTACGTTAGACGACGAGGAAAATATCGTGTTCGATAAATATATTACGACGCGAATATGTTTGTCGTTGATTGAATTGATCGAAGCTCGCTGCAAGTTAACTAGGGCACCGTCTATCTGTACAGGAATTTCATAAACCGGAACCGCGTGTACTTCAAATTCCGAAGAAACGGAGAAACTATCGAGTCGATTCGAAGACCATAGAAGAAAAACGTGCCAAAGGATAGTGTTTCGATACGAAATACTCGAGAACGAAAAACACGGTACCGTTAGGTAGAGAAATATAAATCTCTTGAAAATATCAAGACAAGCAACGGTTTAACGATATCTTCGATATTTTGATATTATAGCGAGCAATGTTTTTCAACGTACGGAACAATTTTGTGAAAGATACAGCGTACGATTTGCGTTTTTCTCTTTTTCTCGCTTTGTTTTTACCTTTGGTCCGGCTAAAAATCAATATCTCGACGAAAACACGTTTTTAATTTGTTCGTTCACCGTGGTAAGTATCGCTGCAAGTTCCCATGAGAACGAGATCATTTCCGCTTATTTCTCAACGTATCCGGGCTCCCAGTTACATCACACGTCGTTATCGCTTTATCCAATGCGAAGACAAAATATTGCTGGGATAAGTTGCACGCTATCCAACGTGTGAGAGAGGAGGGGGACGATAATCGATGAGATACGACGACGTTAATCGCGTACGCAGAAAGACGAGGTACTTCTTTGCTCTCTTTCTCTCCACGATAAGCGCCACGTTCTTTTACCTTCGAGCGTTGCCACCGCTTCCGGTTATTGGACGGTGACCAACTGTTCTCCTCGAGTACCACGAAGTCACTGCCAAATTGATTTTTTCCCGAACCATGGCAATTTTCAGCATGGGCCACGAATACACGCGATCGTTTCGTTTAACCATGCTGCTCTCTTCTCCTCGCTTCTTCTTCGCGTTTCCGCTTTAAACATTTGCCACCCTCTTCCCCTTTGCTTTTTGAACGCTCCATTCGTAAGAAGATATTGGTTTGGCAACTAAGTGATTGCGGATTTTGTCATTAGGCGGTACTGACAAAATCCGCAATCACTTAGTTTCCAATCCAACAACAAAGTCACGTGGGATATTAAAATCAATTTAAAAAACTATCCGTGTTTCAATAATATCTATCGAAATAGAAGATCCAACTGCAGGAGAAGAGGCGAGGTATGTTTTAATGCGGTTTTCGACTTGCTAAAAAGTCGACAGAGCCAAGCAAGAACTCGTCGTCGTGTTCAGCAAGACCACATGGATACACAGAATTTTCAACGAGTTGTATATGCAAAGCGAGAAAAAATATTGTATTAAGTTACGCTTCATCGAGTCACACGAACTCGCAGTCGCGCGTGTGTACACGTTCGCACACGAACGCGTGCCTTCAGCGAGATCCGCTAAAGCGAGCGTTAGTCAAGTGCACTCGACGATTACTAGGCGACATACTCCACTGATCTTCATAGCCGTCTTTCCCTCGAGTCAAAGACTGCCGCTGAACGATACCGAAAAACCTTTCTATATATCTACCTTTTCTTTGTCTATCGTGGAAATCGGTTCGATTCGTCCTGGATTTCAAGAAAGAACGGCAAGTATTTTTGGCCGGTTCGATCGTCTTGTCATGCGATTTCGCGACGACAGTCGACGGTGTCACGGCTAAAATAACGAGCAACGCTAAAAATTGAACGATTCCATGTCGATCGATTAAAGAGGATAAATTCCAAAGGGTACGAAGGTCGAGACCAATATCGTTCATCCGGAGCAACGTTGTTGGCCTGACCATTCGTCTGTTCGTCGGATTCTCGCCTTTTTTATCTTTCTCTCTCTCTGCCTGCCTTTGGTACAAGTAGAGAGTGGACGCAGCAGCAACCTTTTAAAAAGCGAAACACCGCTACCTTCGAAATGGGCAATTTTAGCCGGGAAAAGGTTTTTTTGACCCGACTGCTTTCGGACCCTGTTTTTTACTCGAAATACGAGTCCGAGGACCTTGTCGAAACTGAAAAGGACGGCAAGGTAGAGAAAATGAAAAAATACAAACGCAGAAACTTTTTTAATCCTTACTTGGCCAACTGAAACGCTTACCGAAGTTCGACGTTTTAATATTCAAAAAGCTTTTGCATAAATTTTCTAAAGATATCCGTGCAATGAGGTAACGTTTCGAAGGTAACGTATAATATCCAACATTACCGCGATACTTCGCTAAAAAAGAAAACGTCGGTGCACATTAGGGTTAAGAGGACTTTAGAACATATTTTTCGTGAAAGACGGCTCCGAGTGGAGCGTAAGTAACAATAACGCCGAGAGGCAATTGGAATCGATCGGCCAAGGGACAATTACGAAAATAAAGCATCGAACACAACGGCATCGGCTGTAAACTGGGGCTCGCGTCGGTGAAATCTTGGTAGAGTTGGTCGGAGACATCCGCAGGCCCGCGACGCGAGGCTTACGCTACTGAAAAGAGACTTCTGGATTCTCAGAGCGTGCCTGGTAAATAATAATACGTCGTTGCTAATGGAAACCTACTTCGCGTTGGCTTCTCCAGAGTAGGTTTCGCGAAAGGGAGAAGTGTGTCATGCACAAAAGCCTTTTCCAAATCGTCTTAAAGCTTTGTCACTATTATCATAATGATGTCAGATACTTCTTTTTCTTTCTTTTCTCTCTTTTTTTTCTTTTTTATTGCGAAGGAACAAAGAGAGTTCTATTTTAGAAGCATCATAATTGTATTTCCACCGTGAGAAGAAGGATGCGGCATAACCAAAGCAAATGTTCAACCCTTGCTACGTTCCTTGGATCGTTCTCGACCAAATCATTTTCATTCGATATCGCTGGAAAATTTCTCGAGTTTCGGGAAAATATGAAAATATTTCGCTCTCGCGCCGTAGACTTTCTTAATCCCGTTGTTCTCGTTTCCTCTGCGAGTCTCCCTCAATCGCGTTGTCCATACGACGAAATTGCGAAATTTACAAAAAATCGAAGTTGACCGCGTGTAACATCCATTTTCAGTCGCGTAGATCCGAGGAGAACAACAGGATTAACAGCCACACGTTGAAAGCTTTCCTTTCGATCGAAACGAAAGCGAGATCGAGATAGAAAAAATTCGAGGATCGCGACAAACTTAGCCCGGCTACGCTATCGCGATCTATGATAAAATAATAATTACGAATTCTACGGAAGGAGGATGGGTGTAAGAAAGTTTGAGAAAGCTGGAAAGTTCATCAAGAGACTCGGAAAAATCTCAGTAATTACTGGTTTTCCGGCGTAGACGTCGGCAGACATTTGGGAGAAAGTTTTGGGAAGAGCGGGGAATTGGATTTTCGGATGGAAGCGTGCTCGCAGACACAATGAGATCAGTTGGTTCAATTAAGTAGAAGGATACTGTCGTTGAACGGGGCTACATAGCAGAGTCTACACGAACCTGGAGCTCCGAAGAGAAGACCATTCCCCTCCGACGCCTCCTCCTCGGCTAGTCGGGTCCCGAGTCGGCGTAGACACAACCGGTTTCCGCGGTGTTCACCCGCTTTTTGAGAAAAAATTGAACCAGTTTGTAAAACGAAAAAAGCTCTCCCCACCAGCCGCGTAGACGCCCCTCCTCTATCCCTTTACTCGGATTGCCGCGGAGACTCATGGGAACCGAAGCGATTCCAAGCGTCCCGGAATCCGATGCGCATCAAATGAAAAAGCCTCCAACGTTGCCAAGATTTTGACCCCCTCTCTCTTTTCCCGTTTCATCCTTCGTTTCTGCGCCTCTCCCACGACCGAAAGAAACAGAGAAAGAAACTAAAACCACCTTTCGCCTTTCCCTTTTTTCCTTCCCTCCAATTTTTTCGTACGCGCCACGAACGAAGCACCGCGGCAGAAAAAATGCGCCGCACGAAAAAACCGCGAAGGTGTTACTCTGTATGACGCGGCGGTACCAAAATGTCGGAGCAGCCTGGTAGATGTGCGAGTGCGTAAGACGCGAAAACGCGAAGGCTTACGCGGCCTATCGTGAAACACACCGCGGTCCTGAATACGTTCTAGGGAAGAGCGTGGTTGCAACGTAGGCCGCCTCGAGGCTTCCTGGCAGGGACTATTGATTTTCGAATTGGTTCAAAATTTCCATAATACCACGACGGCTGAGAGGGTACGCCGAAGCGCGGTTTCGGGTAGAGGGGGGTGAGTGGAGAAGGAGGAATAGAGACAGCGACGGGCAGGAGAAACAGACGGGGGCCGGAGGAGAGAAAACAGAGAAAGAGAAGAGAGACGTGTACGGCGAGTACAGTCGTACACTGTGTAGATAGAAGGAGAGGCCGATGCAGGGAAAACCATGAGGGGAAGAGAGATATAGAGAACGAGAGGGAGAGATAGAACGAAAGAAGGGGAGGAAGAAGAAGGGTGGAAGCCGAATGCACGTCAGAGGGTGAGTCGCCACGGCCTCGGACGGTTTCGAACTTGGCAAAGTTCAGCGGCTCAAAAGAGACACCCCGCACCCACTCCACCCTTTCGAGAGCACCCCACCATGATTCACCCTTCCTCCTTCTTCCCCTGCACCGTTTCTCGCTTCTCCTAGGCTTCTCTCGCCCGTCGGCCAACTTCATTCCTGCACCAACCCCCGCGCACCAACAATTCCCCCACAAACGAACCGAGCATCTCGCGCGCACGTGTACACGTATACGTGTACTATATATGAGTGTACATGTGCACATCGTCACATACACAAACGCGTTCCCCTTCCTATCTGCACCCTCCTCTGTCATTTGCCGAGCACCTCCGCACAACACGCCGCGCGCTTTCCTCTATGTGTCCGTGTAACAACGATACCGACGACGTGAACGACCGCTCGTTCCTCGTTCCTCGTTGCGTTACATCGTGCTAACGATACCACCGGCAAGGGTATTACCCTCCTTGTCCCGTTCAGCATCGCTTTCCAGAAGGAACGGTGTTTAATGCGTTATCCGAACATCTCGCCCCGGAGACATTCTCTCTCTCTCTCTCTTTCTTTCTCTTTCTCTTCCCCCGCAGCTTTTTTTTTTTTGCTCGTCTCTTCTTCTTCTCTAGTCGCGCGCTTTTTGTCCTGCCTGCAACTTTTGCCTTCGACCTGCACACGCTTTCAGGACTCATCGTACGATTACCAAGAAATACGCGATTACCGTCTAATTATCCTAGGGGCAGTAAAGCGTACCAATTACAGGATCGAACTACGGTTTCGCTTACAACTCTGTGTCTCGTATATTGAAACACGCGATGCGATTCGACGAAGCTGCCGAGAATCGAAAAACAAACGTGAGCTTTCAAGAATAAAAGCAGAAGCTTCGTTGCTAGTCCGTGCAAAAAAATTTAATCTCTTTCTATCGACGTCGATCGAGCCAACGGATCGGCATTTCTGAAAATTCTCCATACGGATTCTCGTAATTTGCGCGCGAGCGAGATCAAAAGCGCTTCGGCAAAATTCTTGGAGGCCACGAGGCTCGCACAGAGAAGAAGAGAGAAAGCATTGTTGGCCACCGTACCGCGGACAGAATGACGTACGACCAGACGTTGCATTCCTCTCTTTTTACGAATTCCTCCCCCTTTTCCTCCTGCCGCTGTTTCTTCGCTCGGATCCTGCTGCTCCCTTCGCGACAAAGATAAAAAAAGAAGAAGAAGAAGAGAAAGACAGAAACAAAATCCTTAAGAAAAAAAAAATATGATAAAGAAATAAAAGGACGGAGAGATGTAAAAAAGGGAGAGAGTGCAGACGAAAAAAGTCGAGTAAGAGAGGATGGAAAGAGGGAAGAAAAAGGTTAGAGTTTCGACTTTGTCCATGGACTCTCGAGTTTTTTTTTTTTCGAGATAGGGCAGCGAGCCGGTCGTTCGACGGCTACGGGCTGGATCCACTTGAAAAGTGCGCGGTAACTCCGGCAAAAGGGGCATGAATCGTCGAGCGTGCCGTGACATGACCTGTCCTAACTGGACGAATCTCGTACCGTGCACGGCTACCGTGCTCTCTTCTGCACGATCACACTTCGCTCGGGTTACTTCGTTCTACCTCTTCTCTTCGGCCACTTCTCCCACCGAGCCTCGCCTCCGCATCCCTTCTTAACGACGCGTGTTTCGCCAACCGGACCAGCTTTACGTTTAAAACTGTATCCGTATCTCGCCTTCCTTTTGCTTCCTTTATCCCTACTACGGCCAAGTGAAATTGAGCACTAGTTCGCGTTGTAAATGGTTCAGACGCGGCTGACCCCGATGCAGCGCTATGCGATTCTAGATGCCTGTTTTTCGACAAGCAGATCGACCAAACTACTTCAACGATGAATTTAGGATTAGAAGGTTGTTTGCGTGGAATCGTGCGGCACGTACGAAAAGTCTGCGATTCCTTGAAAACCGTGGCGGTATAGTTTGTAATATAGGTCCGAAGGAAAGTTTCGAAAGATTCGTGGTAGTACATTAAATATGTAAGAATGTAGTTGAGAAAAAATGACTGTAGCTTTCCCATGGCGAAATCTACTAGGTAACCTTACATTCCTAGATAATTGAAATAGTATCTTTGTAATCGCGTTATAGCTACGAAAAATGTGCAATTCTTTGGAAATTGCTGCTGTAATTTGTAATACAAAATCGAAGGAAAGTTTGTAAAGTTTCACGGATCTTTAAGCGTATTAAACATGTGAAAAAGTAGTTCAGACATAAATGACCCTAATATACGGTTCTAACTTTAGGATTCCCGCTAGAGCCTTTTATCGATTGCCGTCAAGTTTCTTATAATCGCGACGTTGTTCCCTAGGTTTTTGTCTATCGTTTGCACGAGGAAAAAATTTTGCCCGTGTTTCTCGAAATTTCACTGTCCGCTAGAATAACGGATATTACCTGTAACGCGCGTCTTGCAGCGCATTAACGATCAGACGAGTTGGCAAATTTGCTCGGCAACGACAACGCGTTAACGAGAGGGTCGAGCTAGGCACGTAAATACTTTTCAAGCTCATTAAGTGCACACTGAGAGAGTATGACAATTTTCGCGCTGCTTCTCCACCGGCTATCATCCGTGCAAAAACACACTTACGTTTCAACGTTCACGAGAATTCCCGAGAGCTTGGTGAATTTCAAATTAGATAAAAACCGTAATTCAAAAACCGTTTATAACCACCCACTGATATATTATAAACGCGATTAAAAATACCCTTTCTTTTTGTATTCCTCTTACGAGTAATTATACGCCCTTTTTATGTTTAAAACACTTTGTCAGACAATTTTCTTTAACGCTAGTTTGTACCTATCAAAGTACAAATTAAAATGTTTATAGTACGCAATTGAAAATTACTCGAATCGTTAAAAATTCATGCAGCCTAATCTATAAAATTTTTATGAAAGATTAGGACGCTATAAAACTACCGACAAAACTAAAACGTAAGAGTACGAGAGAAGTTGAGATAGATGTGAAAAATTGAATAAACGGAAACAAACATAAATCTAGAAAATTTCAACGAAAAATTACGAGTTGCTTGTTCAAAGAACTCTGGTAATTCCTGCGTCAAAATGAAATACTAGAAAATAATTACACTCGTTAGTGGAAATAACAAGTTCTCAAAATGACCCGACTACGATAAAAAAAAAAGAAAAAAGAGAAAAGGGAGAAACAGGTACAATACTAGCGATGGAGGAAAAGTAAGAACCGATTTGTTAACGAGGTTTCTCGAGGTAATTAACTGGAGGAGGATGCGTACGGGACATATAGGTTTAGTGTGCGAATTAGCCGCATCAACATAATTACAGAACACGCATGCCGTCGTTTATACTTACCGATTGTAATTATAACAGATAGAACAAATTGAAGTTTGCTTAACGGTCTAGCCTGCCGACCGACAGTAAATTCAACGACAAGTTAATGTTCCCATGTAGTGCAAAAACTGAACGGCATGTAAACGCCGAATCGATAAATCTATTACGATAAGAGGACGTGTTACAACTTCACCGTTACTCATACGCAATACACACACACACACATGTACACACATGAACAAATGCAACAGGACACACATACACGCATACAATAACGAGTAGAAAAACTTCCGTTAGCTTCCTAACCGGGCAAGTAAAAGGAACGATAGTCCGGCGTGCAGCTTTTTAATTTCCCATTTTCCCGCGGTCGATACACCAAGTTTTTTGCATTTTTTTACATTTTCTTAGCGATCTATCGTGCGAAAGTAAGAAGCACCGTTGCTCGATTTTGCGCCGGTGATTTCGACTCTGGGAACGAAATCACGATTCCTATCAAATTCTTTAGCAAATATAATTGCCATCCTGATACTTTGCCACCTACGCAATCTTTTCCTTTGTTCTCCTGCCAATTTCTGCAGGCTACTCCAATTCTTTTTTCGCGGCTTTACTTTAATTAATTAATTAGTTAATTATAATTAACGAATGCAAACGATACCGAGCTGACGTTGATCAATATAGATTACCATAGAGGCGCGTGGACTCAGAGACGATTCCAGTTACCACCAGCCAGTCTCGACAGCAGACATTAAAGCGTAGTTCTGGTCGAGCAATTTCACTTTTGTCGGTAGCCGAATTACTCTATCCCTTTAAACGTAGCGCGACGAGAAAGAGAAAAGCTTCGAAAGTCGGTCGCAGTCGCGAGGTTGAAAAGGGACGAGGAGCCTGTCTTCTTTCTGCGACTCGACGTCAGCTCGAAATCCAGTTTCTTCGTAAAGAAAGAGAAAGAGCCGGAAATTTTCTCAAGCTCGAAGGCTATCCTGTTTTTTGTTCCACGGAATCCTCGAGCTGGTGCAGAGGGGAGGGAGGGTATCGTTTGATCGTAGAGGATTTACTCCCGTGACTGAAACAGCGGAGGATATCGCAAAAAGAGCAAAAAAAAAGGGCAAGAATCGAGCACGGTCCACAGGTAGACGCATCGAAATCGAGAGGGGTTGACTGGAATCGAAAGAAACGCACGCACGGTCGGGTTAAAACCGTGGCAGCGAGGTCGCGAAGGCTCGTCGACGACGACCCACTGCCACCCTGTGCGACCGGAGAGCCCACGAGCTCGATTCGAAATCCGAGGAAAAGGAGAAGCCGAGAATCGAACAGGCGAACAGAGGAAGAAAGAGGGAGCGAGAGAAAGACAGATAAAGAGAGAGAAAGAAAGGAAAAGATATCGAAGAGTAGTAAGGGCTCCTCGTCGTCCTCCCACTCTAAGATCCCGGCTTAGCGACCGGAAAATAAGAATAAAAAGCCCCACGAGATGAGAGGAATTAAAAAACCATAAAAGTACGGTCTACGCCAATGCGATTGGAAACGTTGCGATATAATGTGCGACGTTCCAATAATATCGTCCCGTCCTTGTACTTATTTCGTTTTCTCTCAAGAACAGGGGAAAATTTCAATCTACAGGCGTGTATATTTTTTGCTGGCAATTTGCAAGTTCGATCGTCTCCCTTGTTGGAAACGACGACGACGACGACGACGACGACGAGGACGACCACGACTGCGATTACGACGATATGACGAAGAGGAGAAGACCGAGATTATCCGACGAGAGTAATTTCGTTTGGCGATTAAAATTGAAATGGTGATTCCGTGGGCGGAAGACGCGCGGAAAGTTACGCTGAAAAATTCGATATTTAACGTAGGTATAATATTAACAGTTTTCCAATAAGTGGACAAAAATATCGAGAAAGTATCGGACCGAAGGGAAACTACAATGTATTTACCATGGCTCGGTTCCGAGCAGCGTGTACCAAACGATGCAACGAATATACGCGGTGCTTTCAATTAACACAAATTTCACACGAGAGCGTCTCGTTCGACTAGTGGCTTCGGAGCACTGGCCAGCGTATCAAGATTCACCGGGCAATTTATTTCGCTGCTATGCGAATGCGAATGACCGGCAGAAGCTCGTGAACACGAGTATCATCAATGTTAAGAGCATCTTAACACAGACTGATGAGAATACGAGGTTAGTTGTATGCAGCTGTCACTGTACTCGATTCGTCGTGTATCGTCGTACGTAGTAGCGTGGAGGCCAGTTACGGTGCAAAAGCCTGGTGGTTTCATTATGCGTGAGACAGAGCGGATACGACTCGTACCAGGGACTGTACTTCGGCGAGACGCGTTTAACCAGTAGGGCTATTTCGAATATTCGTTAAAAAGTATCTCTCGTGCGACTCGACTCTCCTCCATTCAACTCGGTTCAATTCGACTCGGTTCGACTCGGCTCGATTTATGTGCGGCGATGGAACTAAAAGTCGAAGGGGAAGGAAAAGAGAACAGGCAGACGTACGGACACGAAGTCCTGATCACCGAGATAAAAACGATAAAAACAATTTACGCGAAATGCGAATATAAAGAACGTTCCCCCCGGCGCGTGCATTTACAATTATCGTCGCGATCGCAAACGAGATTCCAGCACGTTTCGGAGCGATCGATCGGAGCGCCGTTCCGACCAGCTCTAGTTACTTTTAACCGTGTGTTCTCGGCGAACGAATGTAATGAAAGAACAAGAAACGGCCGACTAGAAGCGAAAGGAACACACGAAGGGAAGAGCAAAAGCGTAGAAAGAGAAAGAGAAACAAAGACCGGGGCAACCATGAGCGAGAAATACGAAGGATTGGAAAGGAAAAGAGAAGAAGATGGAATAAAATGGTGAGCCGGCAGAGTGTAGAGTCGTGACGAGGAGGTGAAACAACGTTGGCCTAGGAGAGAAGTTAGAGATGGCAATGTAACAGGCTCTCTATTCGCGCGTAAGCACCGCCGACATACGTGTTTGATCGCGATACACACGGCCAAAAGAGTAGGAAGCCCGTGTGCACACAAATTCCGGGGCTCGTCTGGATCCGACTAGTCGACTGCACGTTTTTCGAAATATAGGAAAGTTATGAAATATCGTGAGCGCCGTGAAACTTTTAATGCGAGGTCCGGTGGCTTGGTCGTCCCCTTCCCCCCTTCTTCCCATTCTCGCTCTCCTCGACAGCCTCTATATAGAATACACCTGGCCGTATAAGCGAGGTTCCTACCCCTAGTGTGGCATGGGGTGGCGCGGGTAACTTTTTTATTAAAAAAGTTTTTCGAAATAAAAATCAGACGCTGTCCTGGTGGGGATAGACACGCGGCCCCTTACACGTACACCCACGCTTACTCAAGAATATACAGTAGGCAGGGCCTTCTTCGTCGCGCAACTTTCTGCTCCTATGCACGGACTCGCATTAAGCACACGCATCTGCTCGTAACTCACGATCGTTTATTCATCGCGGGCAAGCGGACGAGGGGTTAAGCTTAAAGAAACATTGTCGAGGGCTATATAGTTTTCGTATTACATCGCTCGGTACACCGAAAAGTCATAGGGCTTTGAACCGATGCGATGACGTTCGCGTTTCTCTTATTTCGTTATACCTATAGAAGGGAAGACGAGAAAGGCAGACGTTTCTCTTGGAAATAGATCTGGCCTTTATCGGGCGCGCTCGACATTTATCCTTGGCGCATAACGCCAAAGTGGAGGAGAAGTCGGCCTGTGTCTTCGGCTGTGGTAACATTTCTCTGTCATGTAAATAACATTTTTTCCCCGATAGTCGATGCCCGAAACAAACAAACCACTCAACGAGTCCGGCCAGCGAAACATCCGGGGGCACCTCCTCCCTTTTGATATGGGTCAACCAAAACCGCGGCACCGCTAGCCCCCGTGAGGCTTCGCGGCTCCATCCCTCCGTATATCGGCTGTTCGCCGACGAATCCACCGGTGTTCCCTCGCTCGCGCGCACACAGTACATACATACAGACCACGTAGAAGCGATCGCTCGCTTGTGCACGTGTACATGTACAGAGAGAGAATGAGAGAGTGAGAGAGAGTGAGAGAGAGAGAGAGAGAGAGAAAGCGAGAACGAGAGCGCAGGCAAGGAGAGGACGAGAGCGTGCGTACAATCAGAGAAACTGCGAAAGCGACGGCGTCGTGGCGGAGGGTACGAACCAGCCAGGAGGAGACCGAGGAGCAAGAGGCGGAGGCGGAGAAGGAGGATGAAGAGTACGGAGCAGGAGACGGAGGAGAAAGAGGCGGAGGAGGCAGAAAAGCGGAGGTGGCTCGTTCGGGGGATCTTTATCAAAGTCAACGCACGCCGGTCACCATGGCAACGAAATTGGATTTTTTTTTCGAAGTTTTTTCGGCCCTTCTCGCCGGCGCCCATTCCCGAAGGGGGCGAGAGAGGAGATGGAGGCTCGACGGAGGAGATGGCGGTGGCAGAGGCGGCGGTGGCAGCGGCGGCGGCGGCGGCGGCGGCGGCGGCGGCGGCGGTGGCGGCAGTGGCGGAGCAGGCAGAGGGAAAAGTGGTAGGAGAGATCGGAGGAAAAGAGAAAAGGGGAAAGAGAGCTAGAAAGAGAGAAAGAGTATCGAGAAGGTCGGGGAGGCTCTGACGAACGGCGACCGGGGAAGCCAATAATTCGAATTGAGAACAGCCAATGGCCGTGCATCTGATTTTTTGTCGTATCATCGTCGAGGTCGTCCGCCCTCTCCCTAGCCCCCGCATTGCTCCCCCACCCCCGCCCCCCTTCCGCCCGTCGCGGCCGCGCGACGAAAGGGGCCGCTCTGCCTCGCTTTTTGTAAAATCTCCCATCTTCCACCATTGCCTCTCTCCACCACCACACACACTACCACCATCACCTCTGTCCTTCTCCGTCTTCTCCTCCACCTCCACCTACCTCCTCCGCCTCCACCTCCGTGTCGTTCTAACTCTTCGTTGTCCTGGACTCTCTCCTATGGTGTTTTGTTGGATATATATATACACATATATATATGTATGTATATACACATATACATACACCATAGGATACGTGCGCAACGGTCGGAGGTGTCCCGTCGATGTACAGTGGCGAAAAGGCTCGAGTACGATACACTGACTCTGACAGGAGGAAACGTTACACTAATCGGCCGGGATGTCTCTTCGATTTAGCTATTTCGTCCGAGTCAATTTCGTCAAAGGGGGCAAACTTTTTCAACCTGACTCCGGACAAACGCTTTTCTTCCGATCCTTTCCTTTGTATAGCACAACCTAGAATTCGGCAGAAGCTCTTCCCTCTGTCGAACGCCAGTGGCATGTGTATACAAAAACTATATTTTCATCGTCTAGAAATCTCTTGAAATTTCATACACGACCCTTGTTCGCAATTTCTCGCATTCCAGCTTAATAACACAATTTCTCGGTATCGAGTGGACTAGAAACTCGAAAAAAGTAAAATCGCGGTAACTAAAAGCTTCGATACTAACCCTTTGACAGCAAAGACAACATACTCGAGTAACCCGAAGCGAGGCAAGTACGAGCCTGAGAGGAGGAATTACAACCTTCAGTGGTCGTCATAAGACTGAATCGAATACATACGTATGTAAGTACATTGTGGCGTATCTACAGGAATCGTCGTAAATAGGCAGGAAGAGACGAGGAGGAACCATTCGAAAACAGCGATCTGTATTTAACCGTGTGAACTTTCATTACGATTTCAATGACGTCCAAGGTAACAAGACTTGGATCGGTCCAAATATAAATGGCCCGCGATATTATAAAAATATAATGATCCGCGAGGGATTGGCCCGTTTCCGTGTGCCGAAGATACACGGACTAGGCCACGTCCTTCGCCAGACGAGGTTGCTTTCGGGTTAATCCGGTCTCCTCGCTAAAAGCAAGCAAGCGAGACGCGAGCGTGGTTGTCCTTTTCAGAATCTCGCGGGTATCACGTACCCGAGCGAGCCACATACACACTCCCGCCCCCTGCTGTTCCCTCCTCTTCCTCTTGCCGCCCCTTCCTGGGCCAGTGTAGCGGCGCGAGTTGAAAGCTCGAGAGCGGGAAAGAGTACGGGAACTTCCGGTGGAACGATCCAACGAGTCAGGCATTCCGCGGCGGCAAAGTTCGAGCTGGTCGGGCCCGAGGCTCGCTCTTAATGACGCCAGAATCAACGGCGGAAGTGTGCTTTAGAGTTCTCGAGCACGACTCGAAGCGATCGAGTCGAACGAGATCGTTGTTTGCCCTGTGAAGCCGTTTCGTAAACAGCTGCCCGATACTGGTTCGCGATGTTCGCGTTCTCTAGAGCCTGATCGAGCGGCTTCTTCGGCGAAATGAATTTTAAAAAAGGGGACGACCGTTTAAGTCGACGTTAGAACCATTTGAACCGAACAGATTTTTAGAAAAAGAAGGAAAAACGATTGCCATAGAAGTGTAATTGGACGAGAAACGATTTTAAGCGAAGCGAACGCGGAGCTCGAGTCGGGTTATCGTGAAAGAAAGATATACGCTATTGATCGGTGTTAACAACCGGAAGTAATACGATACGCTATTGACACGTTATAAATAAGAAGGGGGCAAGGTAGCGGCGCGCGTGGTTCGCGGAGCTTTCGCATCGTGGCCGGCAATACGATTACGCGCCGACTCTCGACCGTTTTTTAAATTATACCGTAAATTACACGGCATCGCGTGAGTATCCTAAAGTATTTAATAAGCATGCATACACGTTTGTTTATGCGCCGGGGAACCTCCCCCCTCTTCTTCCACTCTGTTTCGCCGCAGCACTATCGATCCAGAAAAATCCTGTGAACCGAAACGCGGAAACGCGTACATGCAATGACCGATGATCGCATGCCGCAAAAACACGGCCTGCGAGGATTCCGTTCGATATTTTATGAATCATGGACCGTCAGGCATCGCACGGCATCCTCGCCGCGTTATTCGTGTCAACCATCTGCACGCGTATGTATATTACGTTGTACAACGTCTGATGTTATTTCGTAGTCATCACAGTCATCGTTGTAATCGTGTTCTGTAACTATAGTTGGCAGATGATGTGTCAAGAATCGACTTTTTACCACTTTTACATCTTTTATGTTAAATATGTTTGTTTGCTGTCTTTACTTATCATCCCAAGACGTATACAACAACAATTAAACAAACGGAAAAGGATAAGAGAAACGCGGACGAAACCTATAAATAACTTGATCACTCGTTACACATGCTTGTCTTATTCATTGCTATGCTTATCATAAGAAAATTAACGATTATTAGAAAACATGGTATAATCGAGCGTTTGCTCGACGTTAATGTAGGTAATCCCAACGACATAGAAGGGTTTTTCCCAAGAGTGATATTGGCTGGTTCGAGCACAACCAGCCGGATTTCCAAAGAATCGGTCGCGTCGTTAAAATGCAACAGGTTTTCGAGACCGGCCGGATGGATCCGAGTTCTCAATCCGGCAGAGCATTCCTCTAGAGAGCAAAGCCTCTCTTCTCCCTTTGCGCGCCAAGACTCCGAATGACCCGTGCCTTTTACAATTTTACTTCGAGTTCGCTACGCTTAATGAGAATAACAACGATGGCCGTCAAACGCCACCCAGAATAGAAGCGTTCCAATTTAGTTCTCGCAACCTTTCCCACTGTCCTAGAAATCCATACGTTCCTCGTACTTTTCGCGTTACGTAACATTTTCGTTTCCCACGATACTTTTTCAATTTTTGTTAACGCCGATGACTTCGTGCCGTTTGCTACTTTCGAACCACGCTGTATTCCAATTGTACACGATCGTCGTTAACAGGTCATAAAATCCTGGCAGCGGTATGCGAGATACAATGACCTAGCACTTCTGCTGGCAGACGGTCTGCGAACAATCGACGATGGAATAAAAGGTGTTGCACGATTTCGCTAAGCAAGAAAATCGATCGGCAAAGATAAACTACGTTAAAAATTACCGATTGTTGAAATAACAAGCATACGTTTTAACACAACTTTCCCTGGTGGTCAATCGTCTCGCTCTTTTTCATCTATCATAACCGGACGTATCGTATACGAAGGAAGAAAAATACTCGATCGATATTATTATTCATGAGCTTTTACCATGAACTCTTGCCACCAATTACCATGTATAATTGGAATCAATTATCGATATGCATTGTTAATCCCATTGTATTCCAGCATACGTACATAGTGCATAACGTATGTGATCATTAATCTATCTTCGCTAAATATCCTATATCGCGTGTGATTTCGGCATTAATTCACAATCGAAGTGAAATCTATCAAAAACACTCGCCAATAGTAGATCTCGATCCTTAATATTGTTTCGTAGTAAATGGAATTTCAAATGTTTCGGTGGAATAAGATTCTATTCCACTGACGAATTATAGGAAGGATATATAACACATTTATCAAAAAGTTTTCTCGTGTTCCCTATAGTTTCGAAGACAGCGTCAGAGAAACGAATCTCTGAGAGCGAGGGAAAATGAAATTTAAAACTGCTTGGCTAAAAAGATATCCTTGTCCCTTTATCTGATATTCATTGTATAAACGCGTAGAACTTTCATCGAAATCAGCGTAGCGGATGTTCCTTAGTAAATCCTTTGAATAAATCTGGTCACGTGACTAGTTATCAGTCCACAGCATCGACGGGGAAGAGAAAAATCGAATCCTCGACCAATCGATTCGCACAGCTGGTTTTCCACAGCGTGCACGTACGCATGGAGAGATAGAATAAACGAGTTCCGGGCGTGTGTGAGTGTGCATGCGTGTATGGGCCACGTACCACGCGGCCAAGCAATGGGAATGACGCTCTCTCGAGTGCTACTGATACTACTGAATGAACTTTGACACCGCCTCTACTCGTATGACTAATACGAATTTACTGTGCGATCCACTGTGTTACTAAGCTTTTTTGTTCTTCCTATGTGTCACTTACGTTGACTCATGAAAATATTTAGACAATTATTATAAAAAACTTCTATGTCCATATCATACATAAAAGAATTCGGAATATCATTAGGCATTGTAAAGAGAAACGTTCGTTATGATTACGTCGGTAAGATTTCAAATCAATTTGAAAATGTACGTGGAACTTACAATTTCTTCAGACAGTTGCTTAGTAAAGCATTAGTAGATGTACTAATAACAGACGAGATTTCAGAATATTTCGTACAACACGCGTAGATACATTCTATGCTGCTATCGATAATTCGTTTCGTTCAAATAATAAATTTATTATCAACTTGCTAACAGCAACTAATTTACTAGACAGTAAGCGCGGTTCGATGCTACGGATCGATCGATCGGTCGGAAATCGTGTATCGCTGAATCAATTCAACAGTTAGGCAAGATTGGTAGAGCAGCAGCACCGTATGATGTTCTGTGCGATCGCAACGAGCGTACGCGTAGCGTAGGTTCAAACGCACGTGTGTAAGTCTGTCAGCTCGCCCCTTCCAACGACGTCGCTCTCCCTCCTTTCACGGCTCTGACGAAACTCTCGACTCTATTGGTCCGGCCCTTACCCTTCCCCGCGCTGCCGCAGACGACTCATTCCATTCAGTCACCCGTACGAATTCGACGCTACCACGTTACGACCATGCCGCGTGCTCTCTATCCTTTCTCACTCTCGCGCCTCGTTTCGCTTTCTTTTCCCTCTACAGTAGTTACATCTATCCCTCTCGCTTGTTGTGTTGTTCGTGGCTCTGCCTCGATCTTTCCGCCGTGCTGCCTCGATGCCACGCTCTCTGTCTCGCCGCGCGGCACACACAACAGCAACGTGCGTCGCGGAAACGTTCGCACAGTTTCTAACCTGACCTACGCGTCGCACGGCCAGGGGCGAGAGATCCCGGTGCAATGTCATCCTGTTAAGAAGTTCGCGTTTTCTTCGAACATCCATGAATTCGTTTTAACCCGGAGAAATTGAAAATATCGTGAAAAGGTTTCGTAGCTGGCGATATCATATGGTGGAAATATGTTTTAATTTCAATTGGTTCTTATGAAAACGGCAATTAAAAATAAATATCACATATTACGTACGTTGTTCCGTCGAAGTCGCCTGTCAAAGCTGTACGATACTTCCTAGCTGTGAGAATGATCGATGACTGGTAGTCCTCGAGTCCGGAAGTGAATCACTCGGTAGTTGTTGCTTGTATCACGCGGCACAAATTTGATTCAAACTACAGACGGTCTCGACACACTTGGCACAACTCTTCGAAACTTTCTACGAAAGCACGCGCGCAAAAAATGTTGGCGTTTGAATGGTTGCTACTCGTGAATCTGTGAGCGCGGGTCCGAATACGATTGCCGATCGAACGGCGAAAATTAACCAGCACAAACGCGAGGGAACGCGTGTTTGAAAAAAAATGTTTCCAACGGTATCAATGAAAGTCACCAGCAGAGAGCAGACGCGTACAGAAAAAACAGAGATAACAATATACGATTTCCGCCGAGTCAGCGGCAAGATACGCTGCAAAACATAGTGTTCAAGTTAAAATAGTCGACTATAGTCTCTTGAGGTCCGAAGAAGCTCAGTTGCCTTCGTCGCGCGCAGAGATGCGCGAGACCGCTGTTTCTCCCTCCCTTTCCCACTCCTGACTCTTTCGCGTTATCCGTCTCGTTCTCCCTCTTCCTTCCTCTCTGTCTTTCCTTCGTCTTTTTCGCTCGGTGCGTCTTCTCTCCTGCTCGCACCGCTACTTCTGTACCCTTTTGTCCGGGAAGAAGAAACGGAGGTCGAGAGAGCTCGTGCCCTCGGTTATGGTTATATACTATACACGAATGTAAAATCGGAGTGGCGAGAAACCGAACGGCGCTATTTCGATTTCCATTCGAACGTACGGGAAGAATCGCAGAGCTTGTAGCTTGTATTCCTTTCGATCTCGGCCAATCGCACGGAGATAAATATTCGAGTGAACTTTTGCGGAAAAGCAATTCGTCGGACGAGCGATAAGAAAGGTCAGCGTTCGTTGCGCGACTGCCGGAGCGCGATTCTCACTCGGCTCGTTGAAATTTAAGTAGATTCGATCGGAATCGTTTACGCTCAACGGTTCGCGTACTTAACACCGACGCGACACACAGATGTCACGTTTAACTCTCCCGGCCGACGTAAATTTTATTGCGACATCGATGCGAACTCCGATGCAGAGAGTTCAATACACGAGAAACGATACCAACAATGCTCTCTATTCATTCCATCGTCTATGTTGCGTATTTTTTCCCCTTCCGACGTGGTCGCGCCCGAATACGTGAGATCTCTGAAAGGAGAGGCTGCAAGCACGTTTTTCCTAAAACACGTACGCGGATTCGCGACCGTACACGCACATCTCTACCCCACCTCGTCACATTTTCGACTTCCGTATGTTGTGTGTATAATACGCGCACGCACCACGTTTCCCCCCGAACGAATATAACGCGTGTATGTCACTGGCGTGTGCGAGTGAACGAGTCTGAACGATGCACAGAGCGAAAGAGAGAAAGAAAGGGAAAGGGAAAGGGATGGAGAGGAAGGGAGGGGAGTCCGAGGAAAATAGTAAAGGATTGAGAGAGAGAGAGTGAGACACAGAGGGAAATAAAAAACGAAGATGAGTCTAACTTCCGAGCGGCGAAAAAAGAAACGCAGAATGGAAAGCGGCGGGTGGCGCGCGAAGGGTGAGCGTGGAGCGTTCGGAAGGGCGCGAGAAAAGGGCACGTGTAACAACACGACGAAGGGCGGTCCGCTCGCGGTCCTTCACTCGCCGGTGTGAAAAGTGAAATGACAACACGCACTTCGCGCGTCGTTGACTCTGACAACAGGGTACCCGTACAGTCTGGATACGATACTGTGAACTCGGCACGGTTCGTAGCAGCGCTTTTCTCAAGAGGGCGGGAGGCAGAAGAGAGTGAGAGAGAATCGAAGAGAGGAATAGAGAAAGAGGAAAGAGGATGGAGTGAAAGAGAGCGCACGCGAGGAAGAACGCGAGAGGTCGGTCGGTGGTAGGAGATGCGGGAGGGGCCGGAATTCTCTCTGTTATAGATTAAAATTTTTTACGGGGAAGATATTGATTGTTGCTTTTTATTAATGTAACATTAAAGTGGCGCCGCAAAAGTGGGGGAAACTCCCGCCGGCGAGTCGGTTACTCTCGATAGTGGGGAGAGGTTGTTTGGGGTAGGGATCCGGACTGAAGGTAGGGTAGAGTAAACGACATAGAAAGAAACGGGAAGGGGGAAGGGGAAGTGAGGCACGGGAAGACGCATGGTGGGGTTACTCCGCGAAGAGAGAGGAGAAGAGAAAAGCAAGAAAAGTAAGAACGGCCGCCGTGCCGCGCCGCGCACTCTGGAAAACGACGGCAGGAGGAAGTAAAAAAGAAACGGGGGAAGAGAGGATTTCGCGAGGAGGCCAGACAAGGCGAGGCACAAGGTGGGAGGGGGTGGGTGATGCAGGCCGGAGGTTGGGGGTTCGAAGCGGCGGAAATAGTGCCATAAATACGAACATTTTTCGTAGCGTCTTGCAGCCCTGTTTTGACAATCATCCCCTCCATCGACTCTGTCCCTCCGTCATGCAATTCCCTCTTTCTCCTTCTGCGCGGCCTTTTTCCCCACGAGACTATCCCCACTCCTTCGTCTCCTCGACAGCCGCGCTTTTGGATCTTAAGCACGCGGATACACGTATATAGGGGAACGGCGAACGGCGGACAACGGACGCACCGTAGATGTGACGGTGGTAGCGGTGGCGACGGCGAGCAACGACGACGACGACGCTTCGTTTTACGCCCCTTTACCTCACCTACCAGTCACCCTTTTCACTCTCTTCCTATCCTACTCTTCTCTCTCCCCTGCTGCCCCTGCCCACCACCTATTCTTCTACTCACTTTGACATTTTTCGCGAGTTAAGGCCCGCTCGAAGTTCGCGGAAATCCATCTTGCACTGGCTCGAAGGAGTACATACTACGTATCACCTTCTTGCTCACTCGCGATCTACTCCATACCCTTCCCCCTTCGATCTCATTCTCTCACACTATCTCTCTCTAGCTCTGTCCCGAGTCTCGAGCCCCCGAACTCCACGGCCGACACCCGTCCCTCCTACGACTACGGCTCTTCCTCCTACTCCGTCCGCTCCTCTCTTTCTCTTTCATTTTTCTTTTTTTTTTCTTCGATTCTTCTGCCTCCTTTTTTCAGGGGGAGCGAACCGAGAGACGCGAACGGCGGATCGATTCTTCGTTTCGAGAGGTCTGCAACGAGAGAGAGGGTGGACGAGAGGGACAGGGGTGGAAAAGGGGGTGGGTGTGTATGTGTGTGTGTGCGGAATTCCATGAGGCTCGTAATTACCGAATCACCGATGCGACGCAACGCGAACGATCGCATCGATAAGACGCGTACAACTAATTTTCGGGCCATAAACAAGCGTATAGGATCGACTAATTGTCCGGTCGTTAATCATCGATAGATAGGTGTGGTGTGCGTGACGGCGATTAATCGTCACGAACTCGCGGAGAAACTACTTGCAGTTTCGTATTACACGAACAGCGCGATCTGTATAGGTTGCGTGGCCCGTGTAACTCTGCACGTTGGCCTGTAACGTTATACCTCGTGCTTTACCACCACACGTACAATCCTGTCTATATCTTTTTTTCCACTTGCGGATTAATGCGCTTTTTACACCGAAAAGCGTAGATTTTTTATTCCAGTTACGTTTCTTAGCGTTTTACAAAGAGACATTTTCAGGCGAGCATGCTTTCCAAGAATACGTCTATGAGTTATGTGCTACGAGGGAGTATAAAATTCGTTTCGATTCTACCAGAGACAAGTAAAAAGCGAGTATAAGTTCAACACGCTATGGATCGGTGGTATCTTGTTGCCGGTGCGGTGCGCGTGTGACTTCCGGGTGGAAGTACA
This sequence comes from Bombus flavifrons, assembly GCF_040668555.2. Lineage (NCBI taxonomy): Eukaryota > Metazoa > Arthropoda > Insecta > Hymenoptera > Apidae > Bombus > Bombus flavifrons. Next base: position 7,354,279 of record NC_138456.1, read on the forward strand.
GGAAAGAAGCTCTTCTCTCTTTAGGATTGTATTTCGTCGTGGTGAAGCGTTGTCCCGCTCCCGGCCTTTTCGTGTGCCAGAGAAGCCCTACAGGCGTCGTAGAAGGGAAACGAAACTACCTGTATAGCCCAAGCAACCATCGACGTTATTCGATCGATTTAAAGGTCGTTTTGTTATCAACGCGAAATTTGGGAGACCATAATACCGTTCTTCACAATTTTCGCTCGAACAAGGGGAGTTACGTTAAGACCATTCCGTTCAATTAAGCAAGCAGACTGTTTCCCCTTCTTTCGCTTTATTTAGCTTGTCCTTTCACCGAGAGCAAATCTGTTAGTGACGCTTCTGCACCATTATCACAATCATTAGTAGATTATCTCGTGTATACACGTGGAAGCAAAAAAAAGAATTACTGGATAAGCTACAAAGCCTCGAACATACGGTTACACAAAGCTTCTGCAAACAAAAAAGTGGAGCTACCAAGTAGGAAACTCTTTTCGAAACTTCCGATAAAGCGAGACGACGAAGCGAGGAACCGGTGGCGTTCCATTTCTGAGGACAGGACGCGTTTACCAAACGGCGCGGCGCGACGTATCTTATCGCGTTACGGAAAGGAATTTTGATTAGGGAGGCAGCTCCTTTCTTACGACGACTCTGCAATGCGACTCGATGGATATGACTCTTTGCGGCGGTTTCGGTGTAGTAACCCCGTAGTCGACCCGTTCGAAAGCCATGGGAATGAAATCGTAGAAGTAAAAAGTGCACAGAGAGGGGGAGGAGGGATTTATTAAAGCGAAAAAACGATATCAGGCAGCCTTCTGCTTTCTCGTTCATCACAGTCCTCGGCAGCGATATATTTTCTTCTTTCTTTTTCGAATAACGAGCATCATCGTTATGGCTTTCCCCCACTTGCCCCCTTTGGCGTCCTACCGCCTTCTCCCAGCCCCTCCCCCTCACCAGTCTTCTTCCCTCGTCTTTCCGCCTTTCCACCCCCCCTCCCCCACTACCTTTTGTTCGTTCGCAGCGAGTGAACCGAGTCCAGGTTTAATTCTCAAAGCGATAGCAATTTCCAGGCGCAGGAAAAAAAGAATAAAGAGGGGGCGGCAGTGGTGGCGGTAGAGAAAAGAGAACCACCCCTCTGTCATATTCGATCGATCCCGACCTAAGCAATTAATCTATTTAACCTTTCTACTCTGCCGCGCCGGAAATAAAGGAACGGCCAAGGATTAAATTATTGCATACTTGAAATTCCGAAGGGATCGAGAAAACTGAGCGACGGGCGTTCGCGGAATTGCGAAACGGAGGGCTTTTAACGGCGGACAGACACGGGAGACACACGGTGTAAAGATTATAAGATACCTTTTCACCGAACACGAGAACGCACAACGTTTCGTATAACGTTTCGACTCGAATCTTATGATAGTTGCGCCATTTCTACGCCATGGATACAAAAAGTATTGCCACATCACTGTATTTCTTATAGCATTGACAAACTAATTAATTAAGTCCAAGTACCAAAGTATCAAATTTCGTATCGTTTAGTAGTACTTTCATACGACTATAAAGATCTGATATTAGGAAGATAAAACGTAAGATATCGTCAAAAACTCTTCGATAAGGTTTAGCGAGTGACGTTAGGCCTATCAAAATGAAACTTCAGAGAAGCGGTATTTCATATACGACAACCTAATGTAATCGATGTATCGTATCATCGATCCGACATTGTTTCTGGAGACATCAAATCGGGAATACGATAACGAACGTTTGTCGGAACGCGTTAACAGCGACGCGATTTGTATATCATTCGTCGGTTCCTGCATCGCCGGCGTTTGATGGTGGAAAAGTTGATTTTAAAACGGCCCTAGTATCTCGACGATTTTTAAATAATTAATCAAATCGAACCTCGTAAAAACCGTGCTCGAAACGAGTGTACAATTTAGTCTCGTTTATAGCGATCATCGTATGCGGTACTCGATGACACTCGTCGCAGCGTCATTTTGTCAAGTCTTTTTCCGTTCTTTATGACTCTTGACTCGTGGTCGATCTATCTCGTTTTCAGCTCAGGTACGCGTAACTTACTGAAATTTATTTACACCGGATGAAAATGTTTTTAACTGGAGATCGAAATGCACAGCTAAGTGCCACCCAGCTTCTGCTAAATTGATTTTTGAACGAACGCTTCATGCGTGTGTACTGGCTATCGTATACGAATTTTTATTCAAGCATGACGCGCGAAAGCTTTGAACAAATTACAATCCGCGCAATTTCTAAACCAAAGAAAACTTTAAGTTTCGTTCATTAATATTTCAAGTACGTAGCAGCCTGAGCGTATTCTGAAAAATACAAAAATACTAGAATAGAATACTTTGATTAAAGGGGGCAGAATGATCTCACACGATGCTTTCAAATTCTCATTACCAATGCCTCCAGACCTAATAAAGAATTTTTGTCATGTTCGCTTGGTTCTTTTGTCCATCGTTACACGAGCTCGAAGTGATGCATCGCACCATTTCGCCGTACACCATATAAATTTTAATTTTGACGCGACACGAGCAGATAATGGCGTCTCGGCAAGCCTTTTCGATTGTACCCTCTTTGTCGTTTCGAGGCGGGCGTGCAAATCCAGTGTGTGAATGCGCTAGGGTCGATCGAAGGTCGCGAGTGTCATCATATGCATGAAAATATTCCCAGAAAAGCAGGAAATTCCAGATACACGTCGATCAAAACGTGGAAAACATTATATCATCCAAGTTTGCTAATCTTATAATACGTTTCTCTTGTTTCGTGACTAATCTAATCCCGATTAAACAAGAAGAAATAGTAAATCGGTAGAAATTTGTCTTGGAGACCGCTAAATAAATTGCGTGATTCTACAGAGGTTGTCCGTCCTGTCTGTCCGCAAATATTGTCACGCTGATTCTCCAGAGCTCTACAGTCTACATATATCGCAAGCAATGCACGAATAAACGTAAAAGTAGATTGTATTTGTTACGAGCAAGAAACACTAGAATTGCAAATGGAACAATTTACACATGACGACTTCAACAATGAAAATGTCGAGAAATAAATAAAAAAAGGAAAAAGTATAAAATGATGTCATTGAAAAGTTACTGACGTACATATGTATTATTTGTAAGCGTAGTACTCGGAAGCGCCATGGCATTTTGACCTTTACTAAGGAAACCTACTATTACTGGATTTTCTATTCCCTCTTTGCACATAATCAAGCTACATAAATTACGATGTCAATTTAACGTATTATAATTGCACTTCCTCAGACTGGGAATTACCATCCAAAAATTCTATACAATTTGTCGATACTGTGACAGTGATTAGTCAAGACTGGTTTGAATAATTTTTCAACAAAATCATAAAGCAACAACCTACGCATCAATATGCAAAATTCGAGGAGAATACGCACCAAAGCTCATATAATTTCCAAGTACGTAATTACTAATTCCATTCCCGATGACTTTTCCCTGCGATCCGATTGAAAATTCTCGCATCGGTTTATTAGAGGGTGAAATAAAAAAACACGGGTTTCGTTAGTCGTACTTAGACAGAGAGTGGCATTCAGAGAAAAGAGAGAGAGAGAGAGAGAGAGAGAGGGAAAGAGAAGAGACAGTTTTCTCCAGGTGGCTGGAACAAAGGCTGTCTTTCAACACGACAGAGGCATCGGTGCTCGGCATCTAGCCGCGTAGACGGCGACGACAATCGCAAAATCAATTTGCATTATTCGTTTAAAAGTGTGCTGGTCCGTGACGTCAGTGGGGAGCGGGGCAGGGCGGGGCGGATAGGCGCGTAAGAGGGTGTCGAACGGAGGCAAGTGGCCCCGTCTGGTCGTCGATGCTCTCAAACAATCCCTTTTCTCCACTTCCACCACCTAGCGCACCGTCACCGGGCTGCCCCCCATCGCACCGCCGCGCCATCCCCACCGTTTTCTCCGACGAGTCACCGAGAACACCCCTTCCGTGATCCACCCCTCCAGCCAACCCCTTTATCATACTTTTGTATACGTCCCTTAGCCATCGAAGCCTATGCAACCCCCTGTCTTCCCTCGCAACCTCGCTATTCTCGCGACAGTCACCCCCTCCGCGGCTTTTTACCCCCGCACGCACAAACACTGGCCCATGTCCCACGTATTCTACGCTCACCACTTCACTCTCTTTCCTTCGTTCGTTCGCCTTCTTCCTCCATCCCATACTTATTCCCCTTCTTTCTCGGTCTTTCTCTGTGCATGAAACGCGACCCTTAACCCTCTGTTTACTTAGGATTATCAAGTTTCTGCGTACTTGATTCAGTAATAAAAGTTATTTCGTGGACGGTTCCTTCCTGCTGCCGTTTTAATAGCCGACGCCGAGACTTTTGTCGGTATTCATCGGCGGTGGTCTGTCCAGGATATTCGAAAGAAATTTCAGTAATTATCGGTGTAATTATAAATGCTACTTTCGCGGGTGTACTTGACGCTTGCACGGCTTTCTTCTCAGTAATCGAGGAGTGGAGGGGAGAAACGCGATATAAATCTTATTTTATCTATGTTTTACAGGAAAGTAACACTTAAAACCAGAAAATCAAGAAAAATATATATATATATATATACTTATCGTGTTTTCGTTCTGCGATCGTTACTGTAGGAAGAATCAGGGAGAAAGAGAATTCTCGCATCCTGATTTCCTTTTGGACTTGCAATTTACCTAGTTGGTTGAAACGCTGCGAGATTTTGCATTCGACCAGCTCCGATAGATGTCGAATTGAGTTTCGTGTTTCAGACGAGACGAATCTCTCGAGAAAAAGTAACCAAGTAGAGGAAACTTTGCAGAAGCTCGAAACGAAGTGTCCGAGATTCGAGGGAAGAGAGATGTCTGAGAGGCAAGCGGTGGAAGGCTATTCGCCTTTTAAGATAAAACAAGGTTAAAATTCTGCAAGTCCGATTTTCGACGCCTTCCCCCCTCCCCCCTCCCCCTGCCCCTCTCTTCAAAAGTAAGAAAAACGTCTGCGTAGCGATCGGCAAACAGTCGCGGAAGAGAGAAGTTATTATCTCGAAAAATCAGCCTCGGCATGCTTTTCTATAAATCTTACGGCATTACGTCCCCCTCACGAGCCGGTGAGAGGTGGTACCAGTTAAATGGGAAAAGTTTTACTTTTAGCGAGCCAGCTCGCGGCTACCTCGAATAGGAAAAAAGAGAAAATTGTTCCACTCGGCTGTCGATGTCGTTTAAGGACGAAAATCTGCGACATCTGAATAGGCGTTTTCGAAAAATATCGTTTCTTCTATTTGTATATCAAACTTTCAATAGAGTAGAAATCGAGATTTCGATGAAATCCCTCGAATAAAACTTCAATGGAATTCTTATAAAAAAAAAAGAGGGGGAGGGCAATTAACAGTAAAAAGATCAAACTTTCCTTCAAGACAGCGCTTTCCAGTTAACGCGCAAAATGGTTTCATCGAATCGCGTTTTATGCCGCAGTTCTCTTTTTTTTTTTTTACCAACCCGCGGCTTTTTCTCACTCGTTTAAATAAACAAATAAATAAAATGGAGCGCGAAATCACGGCGATCGACGTGTTTATCGCTCGCCATGAAATTCATTTGGAACGAATGCGAGCACCTGTCGATTCCGCGCGTCTGTTTTCGAAAAATCCCGGGATCGCGGGATTCAATTTACCGCGTATAATCGCGCGCGGTGTCGTTTCAATTTCGACTCGCGATAAAAGTCGTGATACACGCGTTTACAACGACACGATACTGCGAAACACCGCGTCCATCGAGCGGTTTAATTAAGGCGGAACGTTTGCCGATGGACGTTTCCATTGACTGCGACTCGAGCAGCACGCTGAAATATGTACGAGCCATGGCTTTTTGGAGCTTGTTTCCTTTCTCGGAAATTGATTCGATTTTTCACGCTTTTACGTTTCTCGCGTCAGAAACTATCCGAAGGTAGACACTTAACTGGAATTAGACATTTTTAACGAAGTACAAGACTGTTTCGAAAAACGATCGAAATTCAAAGTAATATTGTGAATTTACGTAGCAGAAGTCGTGCGACGATGTCCATCAGTTTCTTTCCTTGGTAGAACAAACCGTGTATTTCGATATCATCGCCATATCCATCCAGCCGTACAATAACCCCTTCAAGATCTGTTCCATTATCAACGGTACTTTACGCGGAAAAACCGATCCTCCATGCTCAAGGAGGATCTTCTGCTTCTGTTTAATAACGCGACACAAGCTGCTCGGTTAATGTGCCGTGGCATCTCGGTGCAAAAGCGACCGACTCACTACGCTACAGGAAGCTGCTCGCGTTTCTTATTATCGATCCTTTGTAATTATGTCGTCAAACGTTCTAACGAGCTACGCTTGCCAGCGAATCCAGTCGATTTCCAGGCCTATAGAAGAGTCACGATCAAATCGAAACTGACTTCTTACGATCTGTAATCCCTTCACTTTTTTCGACCAACGCTTCTTCCTCTTTTTTTTTTTTTATTTTACCTTAAATCTCGAAATATTACCTTGGTTTTACCGAAGACAGTGAAATCGTTATTCTCCCCCTTCCCTCCTCCTTTTTTTTTTTTTTTTTTTTTTTTAGAAAAAAAGCTTCGTACTTTTGTTCGATAGCGAAGTTTCCTTACTTACAAGGACACGTAGTAACTCCTACTTGCGGTTTTTTTTCGGTTTTACGATCTGCCAGAGTGGTTACTTTCAGGGAGAACACCTTTGTGTTCGAGGGTCGCTACTTTTTATTCCTTCGTATGGGATTGTGCGAATCGCCGACTGTTCCGTTCCTCTCCCTATGCCAGAAAAAATATAAGGAGCCGAGATTCTTCGACTCGTTAATAAGCACCTCAACGTGCACGAACTAACTGGTCGATAAAAAGAAGATTGACTTCGGGTATCCGTTTCCGAGAACCTATTCCAACCTATTCTACTATAGCAAACCAGAATTTTCTACACGTTTGAAATATACATACTCGTTTTCCGATTTCTTTCTTCTTTATCTCGACACGAGTTAAGAAAGAAACGTATTTTTCTCATAATTATCCATCTTCGAATAACAATTAGAAGCACTTGAAGCAAAAGTTTCGCTAGAAATACAAGGGAACGTAGTTTCTCTTTCGTTTACAATTATTTTCTGACCTCCAGTCATGGAGGACCTATTAATTCAATTTCACCGAAAACCTTTCCACCTTTTCACGGGAACTTACTCTCTGCTGAAATTACGAAACTTTTAAGTAGAAGATTCTTTAGCCTGTGTTTCGAACGAACGCAACAATGCTACGGAATAACTAACGACATTTTCCTTTTCCCTTTCTCGTTTTTTTCCATTCTCTTTCCCCGAATCTCCCTTACTTTCCTAACAAAAACTGCCCTTTCTCCCGACACGCCGAAGAGAATACTTTGTTTAAGACAGCAAAGAAGTACGAGAAGTGCGTGTCAAATAGGTAAGCAATGATACTCTGGTGCGCTTTATGGCACGTCATAGAGCCATGATTATTCCCTAGCTTTAATCCTGAGCTTCATTGTTCTAAAGTGGCCTCCTTTGACACCTCGGCTTTAGAATCTTTCCAGCGGTATAAGTTACCCTTCCTTCTGTTTATAAAACTGCGCTGACGTAAAATAATTTGCGGTATTGCGAGTAATTTTATGGCAAAATCCTATTCTACAGGAATCCTTAAAATACTCGAAATAACCCATATTTCTTACCTTATGAGCGAAGTTATATCGTACAGGCTGTCACGAGAGAATAACTAAATATTCGCAACTGAATGAAGAAAAACGAAGACGGCACAAAAAAATAATGAAACTGCTATTTCCAGAGTTAACTAAGGAGGCCTGTGTATATCGCCGTATAAAACTGTACACGGTGCCATCCGATATTGTTTCGTTCGCAGCAAAGTTTTTGTACTCGATAATTTGTATTTTACGATCCATGAATCATTCTTATCGGTGGTTTTTGCAAATTAAAGAAACAAAGGAAAAAAGAACGAAGATAAATAAGTCGTAGAACGGAAGAAACAAACGAGTAAAAATATAAATGAAAGAAAATAGGGTGGAATAGAGAAAAGATTGAAAAAAGCAGGACCAGCTAGAAAAAAGAAGAAGGGGGCAAATCAATTCGGTTTGCGGCCGCGTCGTGCGAACGTCGCTTGAATACTGTTTTGGACGCAACGTGTGAAAATCAAAGAGATTTCTCCGTGGCGCATCGTGACATCCTCGAGCATGCAACAACCCGAGAGTTCTCTCTTCCTTCTCGGAGATTAGCCATGTTTCTCGGATAGACGGTTCGACACCTTATTCCCTACTCGCGCATCGCGCCACTATCTTATTGACGTTTAATTGTCTCCGCGGTTCTTCTACTCGTTCTACTCATTCAACACGCACGAGTATCATTTCAAGGAATTATACCGTGTGAAAGTGGAATTCCATGAAACACGTGGGAAAGCTTCTCGTATAGCCGTCGACAATTTTATGGAAAATCTAGAAATCGTAGAGTCAAAAGGACTAATTATTCTCCAACTTCAAACACCTATCGCCGTTTTCACATCCGTTTCTCTTTTTGTGCAAATAGGTTTCTTTCTCTGCCATCTTGTAAGAACTAAATTGCAATAATTTTAGAAATTTTACTTTGCAAACAGTTTTTTTTTTTTTTCCTATACGTTCAATCATCGCCTAAGAAAAAAAGAAAAAAAAAGAATAATCTACGTTGATATTCGTGCGATGATATTTCTAAACGAGTAGGAGAGAAATCCATGAAATAAATTGAAAACCGTTCCAGAGGTTTCGCTATGGCGAAAAAAGTATTAGCGGCGTGCACGCGCGCGCGCGCGCGCGATACTAACTTTCACGCGTACATAAATTGACGAACGACTCATGATTCGGCTCAATTTCTCTTGATTCCACACTCTGTGGCACTATTTTTTGTTAGTTATCGACTTTTCCATAGGTGGCCACGCCAACGTTAGTTTTGCCTTCGTCGGTATTAATCATACTGACAATTTCGCCTGTGGCGTTACCTCGCTACGGAATTTGAAGTTTTTGTCCGGACGCACCGTGATGGAGAGAAAACCAAACCGACGACAGTAGCTGTGTTTTGAAATTCGATCTACTTCTCGCTCGGTTTCATCATCTCCCGCGTTTTACGGCCTTTCGTCCAAAGCGACAATTCACTGGTGATGCTTAAGTACCCTATCGTCTACGACCAATTTCTTAATGTAACAAGTTCCAGTATATGTATCGCTGTTCAATTACTCAACGACGTCGCTTCCAGCGATATTTAAAGAAATAAAACGGCACGTGTAAATGAGCTGTTTACATAATAATTACTATCCTTAAAAAATCTAAACGAGACAATTTAGTGTAAGCAGAAAAATCCGATCGTGGTGAATTAAAAACACGAGAAAGAATTTAACTGTCACTGTACTGCGTACAAAATTAATTCGCTCTTAATAAAAAACTGATGAATTACACATGATATGATATAACAAGTACGAAGCTTTTTGAATAAGTTTATATTTTTTTTATCGACTTCAAAACATCTCGCTGACGCACGATACTTAACCGGTTTCAATTCTACGAAACAGAAAATTCTTAGTAAATAGAAATTGTAGTGGAAAAAAAGATCTAAGCTTATTGCGGCCTTAGAAACAAAACTGGTGACCAGCGTTCGTCACGGATTATTAGTATTTACTAGGAAAAAGATGCTGGTAACAACGAAAGTATAAATCACTCTTACAAGTTAGCATTAGAGACGCGAGTAAAAAAGCGAAAAAAAAATGGCAATACTCGAAACGTGTCGAGGACGTTCGAGAAGTCGTGTACGCAGTTTACCGTAAATTATCCTGTAATATTAGAACTTAAACAGGTTAGAAAATTCAATTTAAGATACATACGAGAGGAAAGAAAAATAGAAACGATGCAAATATTTACAGCGTTAGTTTCGCACGCGTCGACGGAAATTAAGAACCGAAAATTCCCTACGTGCATATGCTTGTAACGGACCGCTGACGCGCACCGAGTATATCGCATTTCGTTTAATATTTACACACGGACAATACCGCGAAACAAAGTGTATGCACTCGCGACAAATAAAAATGATAACAGAGAAACGATATAGCTAATTATCTGTCGGTGCGATGTTTTCAACAATGGGACGAAAGGCGACGCAAATGATATCAAGTGTTTCGAACGTTTACGCGGGTCACTATCCCGCCCGTTACAGAAATACGCGTATATACACGCGAGAGGGAAGATCGGTGCAGCTGGCCGCGAGCAACCGAGAGAAAACACATTTTTCAACGCACGGAAAAAGATTGAACGAGGCCGAGTCAAGACGTTCGCACGCTTATCTTCGATATTGACTCCTATCCCCACCATGTTCACAGAGACACTGCATCTATCTACAATGGAACATTTACCATAGAAAATGTTCATCTACATAAAACATTTTGAAGTTTCATTAGCATTGTTATGAAACACGGCCGTCACGATTATATCAACAAATTAATTAATAATCATGCCAAATTTAAAACTAATCTGAAGATGTACGTAGAAGTTACAACACATTTCAGCCAAAACTGATTAACTTCGTTTCTCAATTTTATTGTATAAGTATATTATATTATTACTATTATTATATATTACATAAGTATATTATTTGTAAAGGATTTCTACAGATATCTGAACATTTTACAAACTCTTTGGTATATATACAGGGTGGTTGGTAACGGGTGGTACAAGCGGAAAGGGGGTGATTCTACGCGAAAAAATAGAAAAAGTCAAAAATATAGAATAAAAATTTTTCGTTTGAGGCTTTGTTTTCGAGAAAATCGATTTTGAATTTTCGCTCGGTACGCGTGCGGTACGTTATAACGGATCTCACTGTAGATCGTTGTCTCTATGGAAAAATTCAAAAAAAAAAAAGAAATTTTTATTCTATATTTTCGACTTCTTTTTTCGCGTACGATCACCCCCTTTCCGCTTGTACCACCAGTTACCAACCACCCTGTATATTCGATCGATATAAATACATAGTTTGTTATTCACTGGCAATAAAGGTCGGAACAATTTTATATTTGGAATAAACAATTCTCTTGTCTCTTTGCGACGTTGCTATAATGGTTGCCAAATTCTCGCGAGATCCTTCCGTGTCGGATCGCTAGCAATCTTTTTGATGTCGAGGAGTGCGTAAAACGTAACAGCAGGTTTATACCAGTCTGACAATCAAAGCCCATAATACATTGGCATGCAACGAAATCACATGGCTGCGTGAGTTCTCCATATCGTTCTTACTCTTATCGATCAATCAAATTGTGTTTGCGTGCTTCTTTTTATAATCGATCTTTGAATCCTCACAGTTACTATTATTACCACTACTACTACTACACTGTTATTGTATCATAGTTGCAATTATCGACAACGTAACACATTTTTTTTCCTTTCCACACGTTCCTCGCTATTACTCGCCGGGGAAATTTTTTCCCACTGATTTTTGACGTAGCTAGCCGTTTAATATTCAAACTAATCGATGGAAAAATATGCGAAACGGTCGTGTGAAACCATGTTGAAAACAAGAAGAATAGATGAGTAATTTTGGTCGACGTTAAGATGGTGAAAAAAGAAAGGGCGTTTACAATAAACATCGAGGACATAAATACAAATGTTCAAAGTTGTTCGTCGGTTTCTTCTTCTAATCTCGATGGCAGACAAGTACGGCTAACGAGCTAACTATACGATGGAATCAGAGTTTACTAAACTTACAAACCCCGTAAAGCTCAAATATAACAAAATTACGCGTTCATTTCGCTTGATTTCAGAAAATGATATATCTCGTTTCGTCTGAAACATACACAAGATGAACAAACGACGATATTTATATTCTCATTTGGTGAATGCAATTTATATTCTAATTTATTATTTGCATAGTTGCGACTTTTTACAAAGATTGAAAATGATCATGAAATCGATTCATGAAAACGCCAGAAGCGCTTCTAGCTATGTCTCCTTTTCTCGATGCAAATACCGCAATCGATTCTTACTTTATTTTTTCAGAGAGAAAAAGAAATCCATAAAAATTCATGAAGACATGAAAAGTGTTGATTTCCCACGGTTAACTTCGAAAGTAGTTTGAAAAAATGCACAGATTCGATGATGTCAATCGGTAATTTTCCGATGTGTCGCCGAACGGCGATCGGTTCGGTCGTATTTTATTTTTGGAAAAACCCATTTCCGCGCCGGCGATGACATAAATTACTACGACTAACGCGCTCCACGTGTCTGCAATGACGTCAAGTAATTGCTCTTTTTCGAAGAGTTTAATAATTCGCTATGACGCACCGTCAATGGAACCACTGAGGCGAGGTACGCGAATGAGATAATGCAATTCCTACGGAGAAAAAAAGGAAGCACGTATGAAAAATACGCCTCACATAATAGGATTTCATAATTTTCTACTGTTTCCCAAAAAACGACACGCGTAACGTAGACGTCTGTTTTAACGAGCGAGCCAAGAGAATGAACGCGCGATTCAATTTTTCCTCTGATAAAACTCTTTTTCGCTCTTCGATTGTGCGCGACAAAGTGTATTTCGAAGATAAGTACAGCGTTGCCGATCATCCGCGCAAAAAGACATTTAACGTTCTATCAGATTTCACGAGAACATAATATACGTCACGCGGAAAGGAAAGAAAGAAAGAAAAGGAAAAAGAAAAAGAAAAAGAAAAAAGAAATAGAAAAAAAATGAAAAACGTACGCGTAACGCGATATCGGGCTGTTATAAAAGTTGCAACAGCGGTTTGGTTTTTGCAAAAACGGCGAAACTGATTAGAAGTTTTCCTAGAACGAAAAATTTCCGCGTGAAGATAAGCATAGAATTAACTATCGTCCTCGGTTACTACGCGGCACTATTCATGGAAAATAATCTGATTCGTAATGATGAGTCATTTTGAAATCATTCTGATTCAAAATTTCGCAATTTAGAGACGCAATTTCTGTTTGAAAGCGTAAAATGTTTCTTTTAGAGCATTTTAGAGTCCCGTGAATACGTCGACTATAAAAATGTTGCGTCTCGCGCTTCGATTCGAACCCTCCCGCTTCCCGCGCTTTTGCGCCAGCACGCGAAATAAACAAATCTCCAGTTGCTTTGATTGGTTACAGTTAGATGCACTATCTTGGAGCATCGAACGCGCGTGCACACGTGCTGAATCGTCGGTAACGTCTAAGTGTTAAGAACCGCGCCTATGCCTTCAAAGGTATACCCATAAACCGGTCAGGTGTATGTATTCATTCTTCGATCGTTTAAGGTTATGTCTGTTCTGAAAAGTACACACGTCTTCCGCGAAGAGTATCATTTCGAAAACAGACAAAAAAGGTCGAAGAAATCATGTACATTCGCGTAGAATTACGGGGGCACGATGTTTTGTATTAACTTTTGTTGTCCTACGAATACGTGCTCGTTTTTTCTCTTTCTCGCTCCTGTTTATTTTCCCTCTCTAACGTTCTTTGTTCAATCGTACGGATGCTCGTAGCACATATACGTACACGCAACGAATTATACAAACAGCGAAAATACAGGAGCAGCACGTCAATGAAGGCAAGAGATTAGTTGACAGGCGGCGTCGTCGTCGTTCCTTACCAACAGCATGACTGTCATCAACATCGTGATTGCGACCGTCATTATATATTAACATTAAAATTCGCATATCGGAAAATTCATGTCGACGCTCCTGTCGAGATACGAGCGGAGGTGGGAGAGAGCGCGTTTACACGAAGCACGAGGAAGGGGGACGGCGCGAGAAGGGAGAGAGAGTAAAAAGAGAGGGACAACGAGAAAGAGGGAGAAAGAGAAAGAGACGCCGGTCTAACATGGCAGACGATGCCATGCAGGCAGGAAAAAACAAGATCTAACGTTGGGACCGTGTGCGTGATAGACGGAAAGACAGTCGAGATGCGCGTGAATCTAATAAAGTATATAGTGCGTACTCACGTTCTCACGTATCGGTTAACTGCGTTGTCGAGGTCCTTAACGTGGTGGTGACCGAGGGAAGAATAACGTGGAGAGCAGAGAGAGAAAACACCACGCGGGGTCACGCACTCCGTTCCGTGCGGGTCTCGTCAACGGAAAAACAACACCCGGCGTCTTTTTCCGTTCCCAATGCCCGGTTGTCGGTTTCACGGAATAGGGAAAAGTAAACCACCCGCACCACACAACAACCGCGCGCGTGTGTTACAAAGTGCGTCGCCGTTCGTTTGTTGTTTTTGATAACGCAGGTGTTGCACGGGGCGTGGAAGGGTGCGCGGCACATACAAACGTTCTACGCACGAGGTTCCTCTCTCTAACGAGGAGACGTGACGATCAGACGTGACGAACAAAATGGCGTTTACCGAACCGCCCGCGCGCGATCAGGTGGAAAATGCCGGAATGCTGCTGCTAGGAAAGATCGACTGACTGCCGAGGTCTGCGGCCCTAAGTGGTTTGACGTTAAGAACGAGCTGAACGAGCAAGAAGGAAAAACAGAGACAGACAAAGACGGAAGAAAAGAGAGAGGGAGATCACAGCCAGTCAGAGCGAGACAGAGAGGGAGAAGGAAGCGACTGAGAGAACCGTCAACGGGTATGAGAGAAACAGAGATACATCGAGCCTAAAGGAAGGGATGCGCGCTATGGTAGGGGTTGAGGGATGGTCATAAGCGAAAGAGGGGAAACATCCCACTATTTTCCACTGTCCTCGGACGACTTCGACTACCTTCGATTGCTTTCGACTATAAGCAGGGCCGTCTCGCATTATGTCTAATATGGGTGGGAATTTTCCCGCTGTTAGAAACAAATGCCGTAAACATCCTTACGAATCTTATAAATACCTAAGAACACGCACGCATCGCCCTCCTACTATTATTTCACGTTTCGTCCGCTGGAACTTTTAACGGTTCATTTCAACTTCTCTGGTTCGCGTGCAACGTTCTTGTCTTCCGTTTTTATACATCATCGCTATATAATATACTCATAGAAAATAAATTATCGAACGAACATTTCCTACTCTACTTTCTCCCTCGTCGTTTCACGAGCTTTCCGATTTCCCGCTGAAAGTTCCCAATTTAAATTTAAATTTCATATTACTATTATTCAAATTTCTGATTTTTTAACCGATCTTCTCACTAACGTAGAAAAGTCGGCAGTCGAATGTAGAGCAGATGAATCATTGGAAGAATTTATGAAAAATGAAAGAGTATCTATTAATGAATTATATAACGAACATGTTCGTAAATGTCAGCTTGTAGAGCAATATAAAATAAGTTCGAATTGTGTCAAAACGTGACAGAGTATTCTCCAGACAATTATTCTGTTGAGACATTTCGCGAAGACGCAAAACACGCGACGCTTCTCGGCTTGATAAGTTCCAAGTTAATTACGTTCTCTCGGTTTCTATCGGACATTGCCCGCTAAAAGGTTTCGTAAAACAGCGCTGCACCGCCCTAGAACGCGCGATGGCTCGAGGGCCGCGAATCTTTTCCGGCTGCTTCGTTCCTCTCCTTCTTTTCTTCTTTCCTTCGCCGGTTCGTTTCGCTCGCTCGCTCACTCCTTTCTACATTCGCGTTCAACCGTCTCGCGAGGAATTTCTAAAAATCAATATAGGCGCAAAGCGAGGAGGGGCCGCAAAAAAATTCGATATCCCCTTCGCCTCAGTTCCTTTTTACCTTTTTTAGCGTCTCTACTTTTTTTTTCTGCAACGAGAATTGCGCAGTCGAGAGAGCCTCGTCCCCTTATGGTCCCCAGAGGGAAGGTTGGCTATTCGAATCAACTCGATCTTCGAGGAAGAGAATTCACGAAGGAAGTGGCAACGCGAACCTACGGGCACTGAAGAAGCGCGGGAGAATTTATTTTCTCAGAAGTGTAGCGCGGCCTCGGTACAGTCTCTGCCGTTACCGGCTGAATAATTTCATCCTCCCGTACACGTCCCGAGATAAGCCTACGCTCCAGCATGAATGCGATCAAACGTATCGCTGACATACCAAGTTTGTGCATCTTTCTCAACCATCAAATATTCGCATATCTTTTTTCCTTTCGTCCAACGTATTTCTAATTCTTCGAAAATTTTAGAAAAGTTCAATATCCTTTCTTCTTATTTTTCCGCCCGATCGTTTGCAGTTCTCAACGTTTTCAGATACATAGGTTAAAGACCTGTTACCTAGGAACGGTCGGTCATATTGCATGGTACGACGTTACTAGCGAATACACGCAATACATCTTATTCCCCAGCACATCCGAAAGATTAATTCTATACCGTCACTATGAAAATTCTTGTTGCAAATTTTAGTAAAATGAAGAATGAGATATTATAAGATACGAATATTACGAATTTGAGGGAAAGGGGCTGCAATCAACCGAGATTGAAGGAAGATCATTAATTTCATTCGCCAACATCCTCGAAACGTTTACTTTGCAGAGTGCCAGACGAAGCTATTGATTGTCTTTCGAAAGTTTCCGCCAGTTCCTGAATTAAATAGGGTTACATATTCGATGCGAGATTATTATTCCCAGAACTTTCAAAAAGATAAGGTCTTGATCCATGAGAAGGGGCCGATTGAACAAAAATACAATCAAAACGATCGTATTGAAATGCAATGCGACATACAGAGTGCTTTGTGTAGGAGTGATTTTACGCTTGCAAAATTCGTGCAGCAGGGGCTCGTTTATTCTAAACACAAATACTCGCCTTGAATTTTGTGAGTAATTGTGTAAGGATTTTATCGAGCACACCAACAAAGATAAGAGGCTTGGAGGACTGAAGTGCAGTATACCTATATGTAAGTATATGTGAACTAGAAATGGGTAAAAGATCGGCTGGTCCAATGTAACGTATCGCAGCCAGATGTAACACGAGCACCACAGCAAAGGCTGATACCAAACGCTCTCAACGTTCGACTGTGTGTCACAGGGACTAACTTTCAGTTCAGTTTCAGAATAATTGTCGTATTATGGTCTTTTTTGAGATGCATTCTTCTAATTGATCGCAGCGTTTCTGACAATGATGAGTTCCCTGTGCTACACAGCTACGGTAAATCCGATCATGCTGTTTCGTCGCATGGTCGAACAATGTGTAATCAAAACCAAGTAAATTGTTCTTCATTCCGAATCGCGTGTACCTTTTGCAAAGGCGAACGTGTGTTTTCATACCGGAAGGAAGATTAAGTAAAAATCCGTTTGCTGACTCGTTATCGCGAGTTAATAATTACTTTTTCACGCTGTTTAGCCAGCAGTATGCATTGGAGGGATAGTGCATTGACGGAAATGGAAAAAAGAGAAGAGAAAAAATCGACGTTACGTGTTCTATCGACTTACCAGGTATATACTTGCTTTTTCGGAAATCTGTCTTTTTAACCGGAAGCACTTGGAAATACAATAGTGCCGTGGAGAACATGTAACCAATCCCATACCTACTGCTAGGAAATAAAGGCTTGGGATTGGCTGGTACAAACCTCAAGGTCGAGGATATCTCTTACCCTTCCTACAGACGGTCGTATCGCATAGTCGCCCTGGGACCAGGTACAATGGTCTTTCCGTGTAAGGTTGATGGTTCCATAATTTTTCCACATTGCAAAAACACGCAGCTGCATTCGACTTATTCTACATTAATTCACTTTAAACCTTAGGATAGATAATCAAATATATAAGAAGCAGTAACTGTAGCAAAATTATCGAACCAACATTAATTACGAATATTAAATCGTATCATTAATAAAATAAAAAATGATCAACAACTTTTTAACATCAACATTAATACACAAAAAGAACAAATTCATATTGTAAAATGTAATGATTGATATTTTTTTCATTTGTTTATAATGAATAAATGAAATAGTACTTTTTTGAAAAGTCTCAGCCTGGTCCAAATGAAGGACAATTTATCAGCGGCACGCATTCATATGCACAGCAAGATTACAAAATTGGACTTCTGATCGACGCACTTTATACGCGACATTAAATGCATACGCTTCTAATATGCCGTACTGATTGGGTCTGATTGCCGTCCGTAATAAAGTTCAACTTTATGCGAAAGAATAATTCCCTTGTTACGCATGTGAACTCGAAACTCCAAGATCTCGTTTCAAATATTCAATAACAAAAAAGATTAGAGAACCTATAGTCATGAAATGAACATAAATAAGGTATCAAATGATCAATAACGTATGTAATAAATTCGTGTAACATGGTAAAACGAAGCACATGCGTATGCAGCACAACCTGAGAAAGATAGGCTTTTTTTCGACCAGATGATGCGCTCAAAGTTCGCAAAGAAAAGGGCAAAGTATAGCCGCTGCAGTTCTGCTCAGCCTGCTCTCCTTATTTTCGTCGAGATTAAGGCTATTTCGAGGCAAAATTCCAACTTCCAACTGTTGCGCAAATCGTCACGCGCAAACGCAGTTTCGGAGGCGTGGCGATCAACAAAGGGCTCGGAAACGGCCGATATGATGCTGTTTTCCATCTTCTCTCCCTTTTCTTCTTCGATTTATAACCTTCTGCTAGGCAGTTTATCGGAATCCAGAGAAGCGAACTGTGTCACAAGGAAACCGAGCTGATTGTCGCAAAGGGGTGAACAGCACCTTCCAAAATGGTCTTTCCTTTATAGTATTCGTCTGGAATCCGAGATATTCATTTTATCACAATTATTACAGAAAAAAAACAAGACACTCGTTTTATCTTTAGCGATCCTTTTCTTTAATTTCATTGTATCGTTACGTTATCGTTAAATCTTAAATACTGTCACATATGTATAAAGTATCGTGTATCGAAGTTGTCATTTTAGTTTCCCGAAATTTTCGCGTTTTCACATCGAATTAACTGAATCTATAATTTAGAACTGCGTCCCATTACAGAAGCATAAATGCTGCACATTTGCACAATCGATTTGTTTGACGATTATACACCTTGCAGCACTACATATATTTCAGGAATGCACAAAAATGTTTGATAATACTAATGTAAGGAAACAAAAAAAAAGAAAAAAAAAGAAAGAGAGAAGAAACACATAGAGCGAATTAATTTGTTGTAATCTAATACGATAATAACGTCCTTCTGGGTTCCGACGTCACGAAACAACACGCGAAGTGCAACGGCGAAGTGGCTGTGTACCGAAACACTTCTGCGCTATACGGCATCCGAAAAAGGAATAAAATATAGAAAAAATAAACTTCGACTCTCGAAACCGTACCATTCGCACCGTATACTTTACATTTTACATTTTTATAAAAAAAGAGTTACCTGAGAAGTTTTAACGATTTGTAATTTATCATGGTAAGCAACGAAATGTTTATTAAAAATCCCGAAAATAAAACAACCGCTCAGGAACTCGATATACTCTGTTAAATATTTTAAATGATTACTGTATTTTGTGGAAAAATGTAGAAAATTCTTAAAATAAAAGATCAAGTTTTTCCTAACCTTAAACCGATTTCAGGATGTATCTGCATTTTCCGAAGATATTTTCGATGTGAAAGATTGGATTAATAAAACGTTTAAATCTGTCGAGGCACAAGAAAACAAAGATGTAAGTCATACAGTTAGTGTGATCTCGATTGCGCGGGTTTTATTTCTTTCCTCGACACAGTTTTTGACTTTCAGTTGCACTAGTACAGTCAGTTACTAAACTGACTGCTTCTATTGCATCGCGGTCAGTGACACCATATGCCTTTTTATAGATAATTCTTTTTCACTACATTGCATATAAAAATATTATAACATTAAATAAAAAATGTTTTAGAAACTTTTTTTAATCGTTACTTCATATAAATAACTACTCGAATGCGAAATCGCCACGACATTCAAATTCAAGGGGATAATATTTTATATGTTTTCTAAATTTCTGATTTTCTATCTCTTTGTATAAATATTTTTTATATATTACCTTATTAGGCATTTGTTTCATCATTGGTAATGAAATTACAATTGTATGTGCAACAAGTCAATGGGGCTTTAGAAGAAACCAGTCAGTCTGTTCTTTCAAGTTTGCCAAGAGTTTTAAGAGATACTCAACTTTTGCAACAAGAAGCTTTAGCTCTGAGAGAAAAAATGGTTGCAGTTAAACAAGAAATAGAAAAGGTTTTGATTCTGATATTTTTGTCTGAAATGATTGAATGCCTCTATTGTTTCTCTATTATTATGATATTAATTTTTTAAATAGGTTGAAAAAGACACTGCTTCATCAATGGCGACATTAGAGAGAATAGATAAAATAAAAACAGACTTACAGATTGCTAAACAAGGATTACACGAAGCTGATAATTGGAGTATACTTGCCAATGATGTTGAAGAGGTATAATATTCACTGAGATAAGAAAATGCTTGTAAATTTTGGCTTTATGTTATTTTTAACATTTCAGGTATTTGAATCAGGAGATATAGAAGCTATAGCAAATAAACTGTTCAGTATGCAAAAATCACTGGCTATGCTCGTAAATGTTATTGACTATGAAGATAAAAAATTACAATTAGAAGGTTTAAAAAATCGGTTAGAAGCCATAGCTAGTCCAAAGTTAGTTCAGGCATTTACTGCTGCAAATTTGGGTATGTTATATTGAATGTAATTTTAACCTTTGCCACTGTATAAAAATTAACTAATATTTTTGTTTCAGAACAATCTAAAGTTTATGTGGATATTTTTAGTAAAATGGAACGCTTGCCTCAACTTCTCAAGTATTATCACAATTGTCTGAAAGTATCACTAGGACAAGAATGGCGCAGAACTATTGAATTAGCACAAGATGAAAATGTTTCTTACTGGTTACATACATATTACGATAAATTATTATCTAATTGGAATGATCAGGTAGCTTTTATTTTAAAAATGTTGTGTTAACATATATAACATAAGTTCTATTCTTATGGTAACATGATTTCAATACAGGTGAAATGGTGTCATCAAGTATTCCCAAGTACCTCAGTTGATGTAATTATTGAGATATATGCTGATCTTTTAAGAAGTTTGGACCCAGGCATTCCAGAATGTATAGAAGCTCTTTTAAAACAACATACAAATGCTATGCAATTGTCACTTTTACTTGAACTTAAACAAATTACAAGGCACTTTGCTGTGAACTTGCAAGGTGCTATTGAAACATCATCACATGGAAAATCACAGACTCCAAAATTGTTAGCATTGGCACAAGCAATATATGCACCTTATGTTCCATATGTTACAAAATACAATATTTATGAAACAGCTCAACTTGAACATCAGTTGCAATCTATAGACTCTGTTCAAGATGATTTAAGTGATACAATCAATAACCTTTCCCTTAGCCTTTCAAGAGTGATGGAATATGCAAATGAGGCCAATAAAAGATGTAAACTCTTTACAGATGGTTGTGGTTATCCCAGCGTATTAAAATCCCTAACTGTAATATTAAACTAATTAAAATGCTAAGATAAAAAGACTTTCTCATTATCTGTACATAATAAGATGTTTATTTTTACAGCGTTACTTCAATAAATATCTTGACAAATATCAAGTGGCTATACGGCAATTAGAACACAAAAAAGTAAAACATGAGGATTGGAATTTGTTCCAAATGTGCCTTACTTTGATGCAAACTATAGGTAGCATTTTTATTTTCCTTTTTTTAAATAAATTTGATGTAATATTGTCAATTCCAATATATACAGGTGATCTTTTGGGACAGATTCAACAATTTGAGAAATCTTTGATAATTGACATTACAGAAGCTAATAATAAGCTGCAAAGTACAAGTGGTAGCGTTTTTAATCAATATAAAAAGTTACTTTTACATACATCAAGTCAAAATGAATTGGAAAATTTAACTGCATCTTTTCAAAAAGGTAATCAATATAAAGATTTTTTCATAGATGACATCAATTACTTCATATTTAAATAAATGTTTTCTTTTACAGAAGAAGAAACAATTCTTGATACAATAATAAAGTCTATTCACAAACTATGTTCTGATTTACATCGTGCAACATATGAAGTAATCTTTGCTCCTATCTTTACGCAATTATTATCAGTACAAAAAGCACCAGCATGGTCAACAGAAATCAACAAAATGACGCATTTGAGTGCAGATTTACCCGATTATAGCTTTGCTCCTCAGGAATATATAACACAAGTTGGGCAATATTTGATGACATTACCACAGCATTTAGAGCCATTTTTACTAAGAGAAAATCCAAGCCTTACGCAGGCATTAAAAGCAGCAGATCCACAATATGCACAAAGTTCCACTGAATCTGGATTTACTGGTATTTTATTAGAAATCATTGCTAAAGAAACATGTCAAATGTTTCTAGATCAAACATTAGGAATTTGTCAGCTAA
This sequence comes from Bombus flavifrons, assembly GCF_040668555.2. Classification (NCBI taxonomy): domain Eukaryota; kingdom Metazoa; phylum Arthropoda; class Insecta; order Hymenoptera; family Apidae; genus Bombus; species Bombus flavifrons. The sequence goes on from NC_138456.1 coordinate 7,376,595, forward strand.
GTTCTGCTGCATGTAAACAACTTGCAACTGACATAGGTATGTACCTTTGTATCAAAAAATTAAATATTAAAAACATTTTCTTCAATTTTTTAATATGTACAATATATTTTGCAGATTACCTTGGTAATGTATTAGAGGAACTTGGTCTATCCTTATCAGAAAATCTACAACATATGTCTCTTTTATTAAGACTCCCACCAGAAGATTACCAGAAGAGTAGCTCTGGATGCAATGCCAGAGTTGTAGCTGCAGTCAGACAAATGAGAAATATAACGTTTTCTGGCTAAGTAACGTGCAATGGCGGAACAGTAAGTCATAAATTACAATACATAACAATTGTAGTAATTATAATTTCGTATAATTTATTTAAATATTTTACATATGTAAACAAATGAAATATTCTTGTACAAAAAATAATTATATTTAAATATACAATATATGTATGTATATTTATTTAACTTTAAACATTATATCTTTAGAAATCTTATTTTTTCTCGTTCTAATTATTCTAATTCGAATCCTTATTTCAATTATTAATTGGTAATTAATAATTACGTTCAGTATCTTAATTGATATACTAATGTAACAATTTTCTACTTTCCTGTCTCATCAAAAATATTCTTTCATACTTTTTCTTTTCCTCTTTTTCTAAAGCTTCTCTTTTTAAAAAATTATAAAATTATTTTTATAATTTTTAAAAATTATTTTTAAAAAATATTGAATGAAAATATATCACGTAGTAGATATATTGGCTTATTACAATTACATAATTAGTTATTACATAAACGGTAATTGTATTATTTTTGTTTCAATATGGCATCTATAACTGTATCTATTGCATCATTTATAGACCTGGAAGAATTATGAATATTATATTTCTTATCAATATTATGATCTTTCTGATCACGTGATTACGGTTACGATTAACATATTATTACTTTTAGAATAAAAAATTAATAATACCTATCAAAGAGAGTATCACAAGATTGATTTTGGTAGTGTACTTTGGATGCTAATGTCACGTTTTTAAGTAAATTAATAACTTTTTTATCATTTGATTTAAGCATTTTGTATATTACTATCAGAGAAGATAGCATGTCAATCTAAAATATGAAATGAATTAGCTAAACTATTAATAGATTTTAAATAGTGTATATATACTTACTTTTGCACAACTTGTTATTGTCTTTGTTAATACTTGTATACTCAGTTTTTGATATCTTTTTGTGTTTAAAATAATTTTTAATATTTCTTTTGCTAGATAAGGAAACGGTGTGCTTATAATATTTTCCTCTATTATATGTGAGCGTTGTAGTAAATGTGTAATTTCCATACTTATACTACTGATTGCAGCATTAAACATAATAGTTATATATGAAAGATAAGAACTCTCATCGTCAAAAGTATTTTTAATAACGGAAAAATATTTTTGCGTTAATTTATGCAGTATTTTTCTATCCTATAATTAATAAGTTATTTATTTCTAATGTAGAAAATATTTACCACGTCTTTTTTACATAACTCATTACGTATACTTACGTTTGTATATTTAAGTAATATATCTTTGCTACATTTAGTTAAAGTAACCATTACAATACATACAAAATTTGGTACAACAATGTTTAATAAATTTGGTTCTTGTTTGTCATAAGCCATTTTACTAAAATCTAATAACATCATTATTGCATCAAATGCATCATTTAAAAAAATTATACCATTTGGTGATGATAAACAACTGCAATATAAAAGTACGATATCACAACATAGTTTCGGAGTAGTATTGCACTCTTTCAGTAGTAAATTTGACATATCAAAAGTACTTTTTATTATATTTATACAAGTATAATGATTTTCTATAATGTTTACATTAATGTGCGATATATGTGTCACTATTGTCCTGTGTAAAAAGAAAAGGTATGTTAACAATAACAATACTTCTAGAAAATTGATAAGAATATGTAATTAACTTTCATACCTCCTGACCCATAATAAAATCTCCGAAAAATGTTCTGATGTGTCAAATACATCCTTTTTATGTAATATTGCAATCATTGATATATATTCTTTAAAAAAATTTATAATTATATCTTTGGATACAAGACTTTTTATATTGCTCTCATTATTCACTTCTCTTTCTATAAAACTTCTTAGTTTATGTAAACTTTCCCAAAATTTAAGTATGTCCTTATGATATTTATTCATTAAAACTGACTGATATTCAACATGCAGTAAATGTTTTAAAATTCGTAAACTTAATTCTAAACCCTTCTCATTAATTTGGAAATCATGTGCAGTATTCTAAATGAACATTTAGTAGTATTATATCTTATTGTTATTAATATATTTATTAAGCAATATCTTTACCTGATTATGTCTTGCATTTGTATTTAAAGATTGTGTAAAAAGATTCGTTAATGCGAATAAAATTGTATCTCCCTTATTCCATTTCATGAGAAGATACACAGTTGAAAGGAGACTTTCATCAGGAGTATTGGGATCACACAGTTGTTGTATCAACATTTCCAGAATATCAATTTTATTTAAAAAAAATTTCGGAGGTATTAAAGAAAATAAAAATATTATTGACTCGTTTATTGGTGTTTCCTGAAAAAGGATTACATACATATTATAGGAACCTATAGGGAATAAATTATGAATACTTACTCTGAAATTCTCGAAAAGCTCTGGTAATGCATGTGCAATTAGTTGTAAAATATTAATTTCTTTTTTATACAATATTCCTTCGTCACTATGTTCAATATTTGCTATTAATAACATAGCAATAATATCGATATATATATTTATAGCTCTATAATTATCAAAGTCATCATTCCAACTATTTGAAGAATCTACTCCGATAAACACAATTATTAATGTTTAAACTTAAACTTAATATCACACAATAATTATATATTATTACCATTTTCGAATCTATTCTTCTTGGTGTTAAATTTAACTTTTTTATTATAATTTTTGTTTAATATTTTTGCTACAGGTAAACATTCCATTTCTTCTCTTATCACAGATAACAAAGTTTCAATAAGCTTCGTGGATGTACTCAAACTTATAATAGATTTAGAATGCAAACAAAATCTTCTAACGGCATTTATATTGCTTGTTCCTATGTATGCTAATTCATCCTTTATTTTATCATGATGTGTACCATTCGACGATATACGTAACCACATAAGTTTTACTAATTCTTGCAAGACAAATTCATCTTGAGTAGTCTGAAAATAATAATAAGACATTAAATTTAATATTATCTTTATTTGCAAATAGTCAAATATTATTTTGTATTATGTATACCTCTAAGCGATCGAGAACATAGGTCAAGGGTACAATATTCCAGAATGGTATTCCAAGTTGGTTTTGTGCATGGTAAAGAAGTTTAATTAACGCTTCTAGTACCGTTTGATCTTCGTCATAAATACTATTTGCGAAATTTGGTAGAAAATCTTTAAGTATCATATGAGATCGTTCTTTAACTAATATTTTTTTTAAACCAGTAAAAATGTTTGCCCTTATTTCGGAATTACTGGCGTTTCTTGTATGTTGTAGTAGTATATTTAACCAGCTCCGAATAATATTGTTTGGAACATGATTCCAATATTTTTCTAACATTTTAAATAGACCCTAAAGATGTTCACATTTCTTAAATATCAATAATTAGTTCTGAAATATTTAACCCCTTGCCTTATAGTTTTGTTAGTAACTATTTAAGTAAGTGGTGATAATGTTCAGACTGAAGAAACAGACCTCTTTATTGAATTGAAAGCATAATCCATGTCCTTATATGATGTGTACTAATATTGTAAAGCAAGAGGTTAAAGTAATAATAGACAAATTACCATACTTTTATAGTAACATTGCACACTTCAGAATCTGAATCTTTTAAGAGATCTGTTATTGTTTCATAATATTTTTGAATATAGATTTTATTTCTGTCTCTTGGAGTACATGTATATTGAACAGAACTTGTTATAAAGAGAATCTCTATAGCATTGCATATGATGAAAGACCCATGTGCCTGTGATAAGAATTTAATTTGGTGCTTATAACAAATTATGTATATGTGTATATGTAAATTTCATTCTGGTAATACCTTTAAATGTTGCCAAAGTAAAGATTTACATTCATTGTGAATCATTAATTTTGCTGCTTGATGCTTGCTATCATGCATAGCAGCAACAAATGAAAGCAGATTTTTACCAAGCTTTCCCCTTCCTGTATCATCTCTATATGTTCGGAAACAATAAAAAATAATACTTTGTAAACAATTTTCAACAATAAATTTCTTAAATTTTTCAGTTCCATTTAACCATGCTGTTGCATATAGATCTGCATATGCAGGAATATAACTGTATTCAACATCTTGTAATACTACCCTTACATTATTATGAACTCCCTGAAATATCAATTATGTTAATGTTAGTTTGATATAAACTGATATTTATAACCTTTTTGGCATAATTTATAACTTGTACCAATATATATTGCTCCCCAAGCGTAAATAAATGTAATATCAACTTTCGACCTTCTTCAAGGGACATCACAGTTTTTTCTCGAACAAGTTTAAGTAGTTCTTGCACATCTTCAGTGCATTTCAGTAATGTGATGCTAGACCTTATCTCATATAAACGTTTTACATGTTGCTAAAAATATAATTAATGAATTAGTTATTTAAAGTTACATTGTTCACATGTATTTATATACTCAATGCATAATTACCAATGAAGTTTTGCTATTTTGGATGAGGTATTTCAATACATTTCTTATCACTTTCTCTTTCCATGTCATGTCTAATATCCACCACTTTTCCAGCAAATTTGATATTTCATTTTTAGCCTTTAGAGAGATTTTTATTTAAAAATTAAAAAATATGGATATTAAAAGAATAAATGATAATAATTAAACATCAACCTGTTCATTTTTTATATTTGGTAGCACAGCAGAATGTAGTAATATTATGTTTTGTAATAGAACATTGGGTATAAACTTTCGTTGTACAATTGTTTCAAGAGCCATGATAGTTATTGTACGTATTAATTTAATCATAAGATTAAATTCCTGAAATGATAACATAGATGTATTGTATTGATGATAATAATAATAATTATATTAACGATAGTAAAATGACAAAATATCATACAATATATTCATCTAAGTGACCTTACTTTCACATGTTTGTCTTTATTCTTTGATGTTTGTTTACATAATTTTTGTACTTCTAATAATACAGTTTTTATATGTAGCCATAGTTCACAAAGTTCATCTTCTGATAATAATACAATGTTTTTCACGTTGTTATTCTAAAATAATAATTCATTATGAATAAAAACTTATTAGATTATTAAAACTGATCTTTCTATGCAAAAATATGAAGATTATCTTAGTAACTAAATAATACATATACAAAATATGTGTATGAATTATAGCTTAATGATAGCTTAATGGTAGCATATACTGTTAATAAAATATGTAATTTTATTTATTTATAAATACCAGTTTTTCGCATATGTTGTTAACGAGGTGGTTCTTATTTTTCAATATTCGAAAAAGTATTTTATCCCCTAATAATCGATGTCGTTGCAACATTTTTTAATATTACCACAGCTTCGATTTTTAAAACCAAACGTATATTATATGCGTATTTTTTTAAGATCTGAAAAAGCGATATCATATATTTCTGGTACATACATTGGATAATTTCGATGTATATAATAAAAAACTGTAAAAAAGAATACAATGAAGTAAAGATTGTAAATTGAGTAAGATACTTCTATATTTGCTACAAATATATCATAAAAAAGTTTAATCATAGCTAAAAGATAATAACGCTAATTATAAAATACGTCGAAAAATACTTAAAATATACATTGAAAAAAATATGAAATAATTGTAAGAATGCCTTTTTAAAATTAATAAAGTAACAAATGATGACAAAAGTTATTACTGTAATTCATTTTGAAAATAAATATAATCGTTTATTTCAGAATTTCATGAATATTTCAAATTCTTTGTGATATGTTCCAAATGCGCAAGCACATGTTTAACAACAAGCAAAAATGAGTGTTAAGAAAACGTACAGAAATAACAAGAAGCTATGTAAATCACTTCAATGTAAAACATCATCTACCATCATTTGTAGTAATGGGTATTAAAATAAAAGTAATAAACAGTTGCACTTTTTTAATGAAATTTATTATGAAGTTTAACAAAATCTATCACTTTTATTTACTATTATGTGGAAGTCGCCATATTGATCATTTAATGGAAAACAGTTATAGTTCAGACATGCTTTTAAAAGCATATTACAATGAGTACAATTTTGATTATATACAATATATGTATACATAATTATCTCTAAACTAATAATACTAATTTAAGAAAGCAGACCGCAGTATTAAAACAACCTAGAAGTTTATAATTGTCATCAAAAAGAGGTGTTGTATTTAAGCATAGACAAGAAGTATTCTAGATTTAAGACGCAATGCATTTTCACGTCACATTTGAAAATCCTAGCACAGCCTGGATAGAAGATAAATCTATTGCCACATATAAGCTATAGAATAGATCTGCAACTTATGGGATTTCTTGTCACATTTAGAGTGATGAATGGAGGAACTATATATCCAACTCAATCATGTACGATGGTACAGTTGGAAGTTACTTCACATTGAGTCGATAACATTGCATCTGATACAAAAATGATATCGACTTCGTTACAATACATGCATGTGTATATGATGTATGTATGTAATTGTAACTTATATATTTTTATATGGACTATGTAGGTCAATACACAAAGTTAAGTATTTTAAATTATTTTTCCTTATATAAAGTATAATGCGAACGATTTAATGGATAATTAAAAAGATGCTTAGAAAATCAAAATATACACAAATATGAGATATATAATGAAGGCATTTTGATAGAATTATTTTTATTCTGATAAGAATTTAAGTACTTTAATTTAATTTCTATTATATACAGATAAGGAAATCTGCAACGTCCGAGTTATTTTGCTTAACATTACATAATTTCGAATACTTACATTTTGTCAAATTTCGAAACAATTAATATCGTAAACAAATTCACATAGGTATCATACTTTAATCTAACTTTATTGACTACAGATATACTTAAACCGAAATATTGTTAACCAATCTATCCACATAATTCACAACGTTTCAGGTGCCTTTTTAACATTCAGAACATGTTTTCCTTATATATACATATATATTTATATATACGTTGCCAAGATATATAATTATAAAATAACTTAAAAAGTTCGCAGCACCATATACGTAATTTCATGGTGCATTATCGATGCACCAAAAAGGCTTATTAAAATTGGAAAGAAGAAAGCTCGAACAACATCGAGGTACTGTAACAATTTTTACGAGTTTTCTCCTATCGAGCACGGGCAAAGATTCTTAAGATTGAGCATGTCCTTTCTAGTTTCGCATACACGTACAGTTGCGGCCAGGTATCCAGATAGTTAAGAATTAATAATACGCGTAAGTTACAATTAAACGAATTTCCCTTGACAAGCGTCGAATTTTGTTACATTATCTGATAAAATGCAGCGAATGCAAATGTCGACCTGCTAAGTAGAGATATTTACGAACCTTCCAAATCTTTAACTCGAAGCTTTGTTCGCCTCTAAATATATCTACAATTTCTGCGGTGTATTTCGATCATCGCATTAGCTGCATTCTCTTCCTACGATCTAGCAAAATCATATACTCTTACAACAAATTCTCAACTGAACGATAATATTACGTCCTCGAGTGGCATCTTTCGCTCAGCGTTCGCAGTGGCCATTAAAGTACAGGACGATAAATTACATAAACGATGGATTCGATAAGATCGACAATTGCTCGTTACAATTCTCCTTCGAGATAGTTACAGCGTTTGTGCGTAAATTTTCTGCTCGGTATACCGTGCGCGCAAACAACTTATAAACAGATGCGATTCTATATTAAAACAAGAGTTATCACGTCATAGTTGCCAACTCTCAAGCAAAAAATAATACCATGCACCTCACTCGGGCAAGGATTCGCGTACGTTTCAATGATTTCTAATTTCAATCGCTCGCGCTCTTTCATCGCTAGGAAACAAGTGGTTCAACGTTGAAATAAAGCCGATCGAGGCTAACATTCGATTCCAACTATCTTCCAGATCTAACAAAACTCAGACTTTAAGGGAAGCGCAGATCGTTGCGCGTCTTTTCGTGTCTTGTTCTGTTTCACGACTCGAGTTCGAACGAAAGTACACGTAAGCGGACTGTTGTCACGTGAAACCTTAAGATGTCAGAATCATAGGACAAGTGGCTGGTCGTCAACGGGATCTTACAAATTTCTCTACGGTCTTATTACAGTTACGAACGTTATGCAACGCTTCGCGAGTTCTAATTTCCGTGAAAAAGTGCAATGATCGTGTAGTTTCATACGGTCGTTTATCGGTCATCGATCACCGCACGTCTCCCTATCTCTGCTAGCTACAGTTACGTATATATATAGACAAATTATACGTAGAAAGTTGAGTGGCACTATTCGAAAGTTGCCTGAGTACGTTTTGTTTGTTGACTAGATTTCATAAAATTCATCCCTTTCTCTCGTAAATACAACTGACTCTTTTAATTGTGCTTCTTCTTCTTCTTTTTCTTCTTCTTTACCTTCTTGTTTCTTTTTACAATGATCCAGTGATGTTTGACGGAAACACGAGAGCTACAGCTTAGAAAAGCTTAGAAATGAAATCGCATGCGATTTTCGGGTATCGACGGTAAATCACGTGTCTCTATTAATAAGGTCTACGCTTGATCGTAAGCAACATTGATCGAGTGCGATAAACACCGGAAGTTTTCCTCCCCCGTTATCGTTACGCGTGTACCTATATATTATAAAATTCGATTAGAACCGTAGTGTATGGTCGTGTAAACGACTTTACGCACACGGGTCTCGGGATACGCGATAAAAAGCATAATACAGAAGTATCTAAGAACCTCTTGGATGACTGTGAGCAACGGTGTTACAGATCGGTTACGAATGGCTGATTCTTCTCTTTTTTTTTACTCTATCGTTGCTTTGCTTTTTTTAATGTAACCCGACGAACAGGACAAATTCTCCTATGTCTATTTAACTAGATGCTCGATTACAATCGATGAGAATCACGTTCTTGCGAAACTGAAATAGAAATTATGAGAGAAACTATGTACAAACGAATCGTGTAACGTTAGTGCTAGGGCACAATGTCGCGCGATGCATTATGCATTTTCATAGATTTATAGCTGTCTCTGCTGCTGATCGTTTTATCGCTGCACGTAGAAATTCAAATAAGTCGAAAGAAAAGGCTTGCTCTTATTCCTTGATACGATCAGCAGCAGTTTCTAAATTTCATGCCACCTTCTTCTTATTTGTCTTCTTGCTGCGGGGTAGGGTAGCGAAGCTTGTTATCTGAAAAATAAAGACAAATTCTGTGTGTTATCGTCGTTCTGTTAGCGAGTGAACGTTCGATCCTCAAATAAAACTGCCCGATATCGCGTTATTTACATTTTTATGTATTTGATCATTTGCTAAGCGTTCTTTACGACGCAGTCTTTAAAACAGAGATCGATTCGATGATAATTTACACACCACACTGACTTTAGGAAACAGATACTACGACATGAGGGGAGGGGGGAGTATACTAGCAGAAAAATTCCCCTCAGGTGGTATCGTTTCCTTCTCGAAGCAACGGTTAATAAATCGTGTAGCTGTGTCGCTGTAATCGTGTTAATCGTCGAGTAACATGCATGTTTAACATTCTAGTAAGAAGTAACACTCGGTAAGCGATTAGTGATCTAACGAATTATTAAAAAAAACACTCTAGAAACCATATCCATACGATCTGAACCAACGAATTAATCCGTTTCTTCTCTCCAGATTTCCTCAGTACGACAAAGTGGACGAAAAGGACTAGGAAGGAGCCGATGATATTGGGTTTACTTAAATCGTCGATGAAAACCAGTCAATGAGACCCGTCTAACTCTCGCAACGTACACGATTATATCTTATACGATATTAAACGACAGCATTTAGAAAATATCCGACTCTAATCTTTTGCCAATTTTTGGTGACTGCGATGCCTCTCTTATCCACGATTCTACGCTCGCGCTCTCCACTTTCTCCTCGGTAACTTTCTTTGTTTCATCGTTTTCTGTTTTATTCGCGTTTTCCTTATCGTCGCTTGGCGCGAGTACGTAAGTGTCCGAGCTGTTAGAACTGTCAGAAATGTCGTTCTCGCTTTTATCGTCATTCTGAACGTTTATCTCTTGACCGGAGCCGGATGGCTTCGGTGCAAGTTCGATAATCGATTCCTGAGGTTCGATGCTGTTCGATCTGGTCTCGGACGTGCTGATATCCGAGCTGGAGTCGTCTGTTTTCGAAGCCTTGCGTTCTTTCGAAAACGCGCTGTGGAAGATATTTTTCGGAATAGCGAGCAGCTTCGAGAAGCCTTCCTTCGTTCGCTGCCTCTTACACTTCTTCCCCTTTGACTTCGCGCCAGTAGCGTGAGCGATAAACACGTCTTTCGTGGTGCCGGTGTTTGAGAAGGTCTTTAAGGTTCCAGTTTTAATTACCAAAGTGGCTTTCAACGCGCTCTGAGCATCGGTCTCGTTCAAGTCCTCTTCGCTCTCCGTGAGAGGTACTTTGGGAGCTGGTTTCTTGTTGTACTTACCAGCTCGGCCAAGACTGTCGGAATTACTACGCGACACACTCGGAGTTTTCCAAACGTCCAAGTAGCTGGCGCTGTCGTATTCCGGAACCATGTTTACCGCGTCTTTGTCGTCAGCTGTATTTTCTATTTCTTTTGTTCTTTCTGACGATGCTTTCGCGTCTTCACCATCTTTTCCTACGTTTTCATTCTCGTTCGCTGTTTCAACGTCCACGTTTTGCGACGAGTCTTTCGAGGATAACCTCTCAGTGACGGGTGTAACGCTACGCTGCAATTTTTCCTGCGTGTGGACGATGTTATTCACCGCCTTGCGAGCGTCGTTTAACAGTTGTTTCAGCTCGTCGAACTTATCCTGACAGAGTTCATCCGTTACAGTCCGTGTTGACCGTTCGGTTAATTTTTCGGAAGAAGCTTCGTCACAAGTAAAATTATTCGTAATATTTTCTATCGTGTTTTCGGTCTTTGCGTCTTGTGTTTCGATTCGCTTCGTCTGTGCATCGTCAATTGATCTCTCTGCAGCCGATAAAGGTTCAGGATGGGTCCTCGCCTCTATACTTTCAATTATTCGAACCTCCGCGGCTAGCACAGGCTCTGACCGTGAATTATCGATCGTTTCCGTCGTTTCTTTTTTTTCTAGTTCCGGCGGGCCTGATTGACTGGTACTTTTAAGTAAATCATCGTTACCTGCGGTAAAGGTGCCACGATCGAATTTCATATAATCAGCAACGTTACTGTTTTTCGAGAGTAGAAGCAAGATCTCGAGAGCTTGTTCAGGAGTGATGAGATTCAAAGGTGTCGGAAATGAGACATTTTTGGAGGAAGAAGGATCGATGCTGTCGGAATCCTCTCCCGAGTCCTTCAAATATCATAAAAATCGTTATATTATCAAATGAAACGTCTAATCAAGTGCTGCTGCATAATTTGAAAAAATTAAATAGAACGAATTTAAATCGTCATTAAGGACTAGGCGGCAAGAGTCGAAGAGCGTCTGTGGAAAACGCTGTGTGTAATATCTCGTAGTTGTAAAGAAAACTCGACTCAAACGAATGTCCAAACTCGTTTAGATAGATGACATAGACAAAAGCGAAGAAACAATTAAGTAACGTCTACTAGCGCTTGTGTTTCCTCTTTGTAGAGGCAACGTTCTGACACCTTCTAGCGTTATTAATGACTGTTTAGAGTGTGCGTTTAAATTGCGCTCAAATACTATATCGCGGTATTCTCGTTGCCACGTAGAACATTTTCTAATAAAAAAATTGCAATTTTTCAATCTTGTCACTTACACCGTTTTCCAACGCTCCTCGAATCATCGTAACGTTTTTAGTACACGTTTCGATTTCTCTGATATAAAATGGCAAAGTCCAGATGAAAGAAATAATTACGTATCCTTGATACGATACTTGATAAATACATAGAATGTCGAGGGAAAAATTTGCCAATGTCCTTAATGAATTAATCAAGGTTCAATTTCGTCGCAGACTCGTCTTTGCTGTTTCATTCTAGTCTAGTTTATTTTCAGACGTCTTGCTTCTAGTCTGTTTATCAGCGTCATTTGGAACAGTTGCAGTAAAGTTTCGGTTGCAGAAATGAAATTGGGGCTCGAGTGCGCGGAATTAAACCTTGATTTATGTTCTTATACGGATTCGGCCGGTTGAATTTAGTACCTCTGGGGTCTTCTTCGTGATGGAGCGAGGTTTTGCGCGTGTTCTTGCACCGACGCTCGATGTTCGAACCAACGAATCGCCTTGAGATGTACGGCTGGATTGTAGCGCTTCCCCGCTGCTGTACCCGCTGGAGATGTCGTCCGAAGACCTTATATTACTGCAACCAACGATCCGTTTACAGCATAACACGTCCACGTTACGGATATTAGGACGCTACACGTTTGTACTACGATTATTCGTTAAAAACGAGATACGAACGTTAAGCTAGCTGTTGGCTCCCTAGACCTTGGCTGTAGAACGTCAACGTCCACTTCGGAAAAATACATTTCCACTCGATTGGTGCTGGACTGTGTCCGACGAGGACTATACCCTCTTCTTCCCACATGCTCTCTTCGACGAGGTTCCACTGCAAATTATCGACAAATTTCGATCAAAGTATGTTCTTTTAACGTCCGATTAACAAAATTGCTACTGTGGACGCACGTGCTGCGTCGTGTCAATCGTTTTCACCGATTAACGAGCCACCGTTATGAGAAAGTGATATTTCATTCGCAATTTTGTTCGTCGATCAATTTACACGATCGAATTCTATCCTTCAACGTTGCGGCTGCAAAAAAGCAAAAAGATTCTAGGGTAGCACGTTTTTAGCGAAGAACCGAAAAATACAGTGCCGTGAATAATTATAAACTCAACGCTATTTTTTGATTTTTCGTAACATTGAAACAAAAGGAATCGTTTGTTATAATTGTAATACGAAACAAAACGAGAGACACAAGGAAGAAAAATTGTCTTCTCTCCAAGTCTGGAAGAAATTACATTTCCTCTCTAAAATTGTGTTTCTCCCTGTGAAGAGATACAAACTCAGTGTTAGTTTTCTTACCTTTGCAATGTTCAATGTTTAATGGATTTCCCTTTATCTTCAATTACTTCTATCAATCTATTAAATTACGCCATCCACTGACTTATTTAAAGTTTCAGATTTTATTCTTTCTTTTTTTTTTAAAGTAAACTTTTCTCGCTAGAATTCCACGTAGGTTCTCGATGTCCATGTTAATAACTGTGTTCGGAAATTTTCAAACTTTCCTGCACTGGCGGCTGTATTGTCTTTTTTATCTTCTATCTCGGTTACGAAAGACGATCCGTCTTTACGAACACACCATCTGCCGATAGCTTTTCGAGCGTTCAGTTTACGAAAACGGTTTCGCCTAACGATATCTTGGTTTCTCGGAAATATCGAAGAACCAATGCAGAAAATGTGTTTGAGTGTATAATTATTCGAAGCATCGTGGATAGCGGGGAAAAAATTGGTGAACTCCTAATATATGGAGCGTTTGTCCAGCGAACAGTTTAAATAAACAGAGTTTTACATCGAAGAAAGCGAACAACGTTATGGTTATTCGCGAGAGAATTCGTAAAAATGACTAGAGCCATGATCGGCCAATAACCTTCCATGTCCGTCTCGTCGTGCATGTGCGGCGTGTTTCTATTCTCGTCCTCTTTCTCGCCGGTCAGGTCGCTCAGGCTGTAGCTCTTCTTTAAATGCTGTACCAGACCACCACCGCCCTGAAAAACCAATCCTCTGTTTCTTTCAACCTGCCGGGTAATCCACGATTGCGTGCCGTGTCGTTTGTTAAGAACCAGTGAGCAGAAAAATCAAACTCATCGATCGAGCACAGAGAAACGTATAGTTACATGTTGAAGATACATACAGCGAAGACTAAAACAAAGTATTACGTAGGGTGTTAAAAAAGAAGAAGGTGCTTAGACTCGAAGAGTTGGTAGTACTCGGCGAGAGGAATGAAAAATTTCTAAATCTAAAATTTCTAAACACGTAAGTCCTACGAAGCCTGTAAAGCGATCCTTCTGACGCAACATCGACTCTTATCGTTTACGACAGCGTTCGACGTTGTGGATGAGGCTTTTCGCGATACACGTTGAGACGTTGATTTCTATCGGTGGATGGAAATTTTTTATCGACACGAGAGAGAAACGTATCGAACGTTTATTGTAGCAAACGCGAAGAATTATGCAAAACGTACGATGCTGATATTCAAAGATATGTAAAATATTCAAAGTGCAATTACTCGTTAAAATACTTAACGAATGAAACGATTTCCTATCTGGATTCTACTTTCTAAATTATCTTCGTAAAAATACGAAATCGCGTAGATATTGGCCAACTATCGATCGGAAATTTTGTAATTCCTCTCGGTAAGTCTCTTACGAACTCTAAAGTCACAGACCTTCTCATCTGAATATTTTGTACAAAGAAAAAGAAAAAAATAAAAATATATTCTTACCAACCCGGAAAAAGGTGTTAATGTGTTATCTGCCGACACCGGAGCGTGTGTTCGATCTGTCGTGCGTGTTTTTAGCGACCGATCTAGGCCGGGTTCAACAACGCGAACGCGTTGCGGTCTCTCGCCTATCCGGCTGCGTTTCTTTCCGACTTTCATTCTGGCACGAGTTAACGGCTAGCGTTCCGCGTGTCCAGCGATAGAACCGGGTTCTCTTGATTAACTGGACCAACTCGTTAGACGGGATTTGCACGGTACGAACGATGAAGAATCGATCGATCCGGATGATCGCGGGGTACTAGCGTTTATTTTCCACGAAAAATAGAACGGAGCAAGAGTGAGGGACCAACACATTACATCCTTATCCATAGAATATATTTATTCGAAAAAAAATGGGAATAAAAAAAAAAGAATGAAATGAAACATATGAATAGCATCGTTGAGTAAAATCTTTGGGATATAAAAGTCTTACTTTCTAAGCGTTTCAATGGCAAATCCTCGTATTACTATAGCTTTCTTAGATTCTCGACGGTTCTAATATGCTTGGAGATGTTCGGTTGGTGTACAAGTAACGAGGATGTGTATCCTATGCAATTACTTTCCATCACATTTACATCAATCTGATATATGTATGAGATTTAACAACAGTTACAACTATGGGAACTACAGCAAGGAACGACACGCTCTGTGATCGATGCCTTCTTAAGCACTACCTGATGTTCGTCGGTGATTACGTGCCAGCAAAAAGTACAGTACTTCGATTACTTCGTAAGCAAATCGTGCGATCCAGATAACAAGTGTTCGTGCAAATTGCATATACAAAATTGCCAGTGATCGTCGAATTCTTCCTGTTACATACCTCGGCGCGGTACAGTCTTAAACTCTGTCTTTTTGATACAAGTCTAGTTGATAGAAATGAAATATCATGTATTCGATCGATACACCGATTATTAGACGGCTTGTTCGTGAAAAAGGATTCAACATGGTTATTTGATATATTTATTTGTTAAGAATAGTTTATCAGTTTGCAACAATAGACGAAAATTTCTTGGATTGTCGCAATCGACGAAATCTCATATCGTCATCTATCGTAAGGCACCAGTTCTCCCGACTTACCAAAATTATCACGGTTCGCGATCAATCACGATAGATTACTCTTAATGCTAATTGGTATCATAAACGATATAAGTCGCAGAATTCGCAGAAAGGTGGCACGCAATAATAGTTTCTTAATGTTCGTCTAAACGTTAAACGTTTCGCAGCTGAGATTACATTATGCTAAAGGTCTCTGGTATATGTCGAATAAAAAAACATCTTTATCATTGTATATAGTATCGTAACGCATATGTAGATGTAACAAATAATTTCACGGGAGTAAAATTTCAAAAACTCCCCTCTCATCAGAACGATCAAATTCCTCTTTATCTTTGTCTTTCCGACCATTGCATAATCCGTCTTAACTAATACCTTCTTCAGGGTTTAACTCGACTCTAAAACAGAGAGAGAGAGAGAGAGAGAAAAAAAAACGGAAAATTACTCTAAGACTTTGAACAAACACACGCATAATTTCCCTAAAACCCATTCCACTCGATTCTCTATAAATGTAAAAACGCTATGTTAATCTTAAATCGGTAACTTGCAATCCATTTCGACGAAAGCCTGTCGAGGATTATTCTCGCGATTCTTCCAGACTACGTTAAATCGTTGCTTTCCACCGATTCACAGAACGACACTGTGTTTCAGTATTCTGTCAAGGTGGATGCATACTGCTGGTCCAACTCATCGTCGCTGAATATGGAGCCAGTATCGCGAGCGTGTGACCTGAGTCGCCTCGAGTTGCCTTCGGCTCGCCCTTTTCTGGTTTTCCGCGCCTTGTACGTTTTCTTCGGCGATGGCATCTTGAAAACGTTCCCTTCTGCTACACGATTAATTTCGACCAGCTCGTCGTCCGTGTTCATATCGTTGCTCATGTTGGGTATCGAATCGACAGGGATCAAGTCATCGGAGCTACTGCTTGAATGCCACGGGGTGCTCGGTTTCTGCATGGCGTCTATCTGGTCCGTCTTTTCCTTCGAGGTCGTTGGAAGCTTGGCCAAGCTAGAAACGGCCGAGGCCGATTGTATCGTTGATAGCTCAGTCACCATGATTTGGTCTGACTTCAGAATATGCTGACCACCCCCGTGTTCCGATGTGTTTTTGGAAGGATTTTTTTTTTTTTTTGGTTTTTGCACATATACACGAACGTCGTGGAATGTTTGATGTTACAGGTCGAACATAACAAACACGTGTGTACATATAACATGGTATTTTTTTTTTTTTTTGACAATATATAACGACGAGTTGTTAAAGGAACGACGATGATTGGCAGTGGTTAGACGATGTGTAGTGATGATGATCGACGTTGGTGTTTGTTTGATTAGAGGCGGCGTGCAGGATAGGCGTGCAGGACAACGTAAACATAAAAAACAAGAAAAAAAAAAGAAAATTGAACGATTAGCGAGTTGGGAAGCGGTGGCTGCTGCGAGTTAATATTTTACGTGAAGTTATGGACTTTTGATCGTTTTGTTACGAGGAAAAGATTCAGACGACATATTATATACTCGAAGAAACGAGATAGACTACGTTGTATATATTGTGTATATTTTTTATATAACCATCTACGATCTACTCGGGATTTTACGTATCTTATTATTCAGTGTTTAGTCTCAGAATTACTTTTATTCCACAAAAGAATATCTTTTCCGTTACTGTTTACTTTTCCCGTTAAACAAGACGATCGGATTCGTCGTTACGGCATCTGTAAGCGAGTGTACTTTTAAGTTCGAAACTTACCTTGATAGCGGTTTGCATGAGAACCGTGGTAGCATAATTCACACCTTTCGATCCAAGGTGCAACACTGCCGAGTAACCTTGCTCCGTCGCGCGTGCTAAGGCATCGTCGATCTCAGCCTCGCGCCGGATCAAAGCCGGGTGAACGAAGCGTCTGTAGAGAATGCTCGAGCCTTTAGTGGCTGGGCTCAACAGCCAGATAACCAGGATAGTCTTGATCTCATAGTAAAACGGAAACCTATACGAGCAAGATCAAAACACAAATGTTACGCGTACGAAACGATGGAAAAATCGATGGCCGTAAATTATTGGTCGGTAAAATACTGCACATTTTCATAGAAGAATGTAAAATTTGTAGCTCGAACGCAAAAAGATAACCAACGATAAAATTGAGAAGCTTTTTGGAAAAATGTTAAATTACTTTGCAAGCTTCGGTTCTAATTTTTCTAACATCGATCGACTCTTAACAACCCATCGAGGGTTAACGTTTCATTTGCAACTTCTCGCCATGTACATATCACGTCGTATAATAACATTTATCTCTATTGTGATAGTCTCTATCATCTTAACATAAATCGCAAAAACTCGGCAATGAAACGTTGTAGCATTCTATTCTAATAAAAATGGCCCTTCTGTCAGGTGTACGGCGACTTTTCTTAGTAACTGTACATATTTACGATGGACCTATAGGGTCTTTGTCTTTTAGAAAGCTCGTCAATTGTCGTTACGCGTGACGCAGCCGTGAACCACGAAGCCGCATCATCGCGAAAGGAGGGTAAAAAACGAAAAAGGGGAAAATAATTGGGTAGAGTAATGGCCAGGCGTAGGATAGTGGACGATAGGAAAGAAAAGAGGGAGTGTGAGAAAGAGGGAGGGAAGGAGAGGAAAGTGCGAGGGTATTCCTGGCTAGAAATACACCGGCAACTCTCCTTTTTGGTTGTAATTCGAGTATGAAGGGAGAGATCTGGCACAGCAGGCAGGAACACCAGAAACAGAGACGGAAGACGAGACGCCGGTAGAATCCTCAGAAGTGCATGTAAGCCAATATCCATCTCGGCCGAAATTAGACTTTCGGAATTCCCGGTGGCGAGCGGACCACGCGGTTCACCTCGGTTTATTGGCCCCGGTTCGCTCGAATTTTATTCGCTTCCGGCGAAAACGGGGCCATGACCGACCGACCAAACCAAACGCTTCGCGACTCCAGATAGCCCTGTCTACGAAACACATGCCCTTTCCATCCAGCGAACGCGTGCAACAGCTATTTCAGCCTCTTTCATCGCGAGTACTCTTTGGATTAACAAGTTACGAGAGGAAAGGGACCACGGTGGTGTCGACCTCTCCTCTTCTATTTAACCCTTCCAGTGGTCGTACGTTGCTAGCTATACTACGATATGTATCAAAGTTAGAAGAGAAACGTGACCCAGGCGTTGCTCACCAAAAGCTGAAGAAGACGTCGGTGAATGTTTCCGCGCACGTGAACAGCGCGAACACGATCCAATACATCATCCATTTCACCTGAAAACGAAAGTACAAATTCTTACACTTTGTCTCCAGACGGATCTCTGCGACGAAACGATATACCGTACGCTCTTAGGAATATAGGATGATCGTCATTTTGGAGGAACTCTTACTTCGTCTCGGCTATCGTATGGGATATATTAGATCGCTGTATAAATTCAGTTTGCCACTTTGTTCGTGTAAGTTGGTTATCAATGTTTGTAATTAGTCCGAGAATGTTTACGCATTGATGGGAAATTTGAATGTACAAATATGTGCAGAATGTACATATATAGATATATAAGAGGCATAACATCCACGTACATAGAGGTTGCACATCAAATTGGTAGAAGTATTCTAACCAGACAACGGTCTTCGATCCACAGCAACCTAATATTAGCTTTTAACGTTATGCGAAAACAAGAGGGAAACGCAAAGGGAATGGAAATATAAGCTTGGAATTTAACCGGGAATTCTCTGGAGATGGCATTGGAGCATAAAGCGACACGAGTTAATCCAGAAACAAAGTTCGTCGAGGACAAGTGCGGTCGATTTTTAACAAAGAAGCCTGAGAGAACTAGCCCTCGTGGATAAATATTTGCGGAGCAAAGTTTATGCTTTCCTAGAAACAATGTTTAGCCGCAACGTTATCGAGCAAGTTCAGCTGAAACTTGGCTCGTACTTGGAAGCACGCTTATACTCTATTCCCATTAATTAGAATGATCAAACATAATCGCTATTAATGGAAGACGAAGTAAGAATACCTCTCTAGTTATTTCAGCGGGTGGTCTTGATAGATACTCACGTATTCTTTCACATTCTTCGTTCTCACTGCCTTGTACGAAGCGTAGGCCGGATACAAATTGCCAAACACTAATCTGAAAATCGGATACAGGAGAATGTAAGTCAGCGATCGGGGCATTACAATAACTAGGAACGCGGCCAGGATCCGAAGGCTGCCCAGGCCCATTTTCTTTGGCAGTTGGTCCGCACAGTATCGACCAACAGCGAACAGACTCGTGGCCAATATTCGAGGGACACCCGTTTTACAGATCGTCCAGAGAAACGGATTTTCCTCGAGTTCGTCCGGCCGAGGCTCGTTTCTTTTGATTTCCATTCCACACCGGGGATCTTCCCCGTACCTCGCCTGGATTCTCGATTTCTATTCGCGAACTCTTTCTCCGAGTGTTTTTCGATTCTCGTCGGTCCGATCCGACGCATCAAACTGTAAAATCGAACCAGGAAAATCGTGCCTTGAAAAATCAATCTTACTCCGCCTGTAAAAGTAAACTAACAGAAAGATAAGCGAAAGGAAACTTACAGACTCGGCGAACAGATTGAAAAATCGGACAGAGACGTGTCTCGTTCTGATAGGTATAGCTCGTCGATCGACGAAATAACCGAACGATGAAGTAATCAAAGATTATAGAAGAACGATCGAACGAAGGGAATACTATGATGCGTGTACTTTCACTCACGGATTTTCTACAGTCGCGTTCATACGGCGGATCCTTTCGTTGCAAACGATGATCTCGTAGGCGTGAGACGAAGTTGAATCGAGGCTGATTGCGAGGGTAATTAGCGGTAGCGCGGAGATCAAGCGGTCGATTCGTGGACGCAATTGGCAACGCAGGTAGCTTCTACATGACGTCCCCTTTTCGTGAACTGTTCTCCGCCGCGACGCACTTGTTGCATCCTCTAGCCTCGGAAACGCTTCACATCGTCGTTTCACGACTACGAATCGATTCGTTTTCCACGAAAGGATCGCCCAGAAGAGACGATTCGCGTTGTTCGATCGAGGAAAATTCGCGTTTTCGTCGGTCACGGGCTCGGCGGCCGCTTGTTCCGGCCGCGGATGCTTCCAGTTAAAGACTAAATGCGTAACTGCGTTCTGGCACCGACGTGTCGACTACATCGATGCCATACAGGCTCTATTTTAACGCCTTAAGCCGCTGTCACGCGAGCCGGATACGAAATTCGCCCAACTCGCCTTGGCGATAACGATTCAACCGATCCGATAGACTTTTCGTTTTTACGCACTGTTCTAAGATGCTGTGTGACTTCAGCTGTCGTTTGTCTCGTGTAACTATAACATTAGCACAATGTCTATTGTTGTTCGTGGAAATCCAACACGCTGATTGGATAAATTGGTTCTCCAAATGTATTTTAGAAGAAGCTGAAGAGTGTAGTAAGATATTTGAGTCAGCCAGAAGATATTGCATAAGAACCAATAAAGTGAAGAACAAAATGACGCAAAAGGAATAGCATATACATACACTGCTGAATTATGTTAATCACAGTTGAAACTATTACCATTGAACTAACTTTTTTCCCTTTCATCAGTAGAATGTATAGCCGTTGAATTTTCAATGTAAGTACACGGTATATTTCGCTATTTACTACACCGTTAATAACGGGTTAAATAGTTTATTTTCAAACATAGATCACTTGAAAATTATTCCTAATTGAGTTTGGCAAATTGCTAAGCAAATTATTTAGCTTCACCCAACTAGCCCCATTTTACATTGTTTCCAATGTTGGAGAGTATCGTCGTGTTTAAAATAACAGTGTTTTTCGTGTTTACCACATTGCGTGTTTCTTCTTTTTTCCTGTTTTCGTTGCTGCTATTTCACACTTTTTTCAACGGCGGCATAAACCGCCGTTGATGTTAATAAAAATTACTTCGACAAGAAAAATCGCTCGAACAAAATGTAACTTTACAAATGTAAATTTGATATTTAGAGAATGATTGCGGAGCTAGGGAGGATGGGTTCGGCGAACGAGCTTCGCCAAGCGAGAATCGCGCGAAACTACGGACGATCGCGCTTTGCAGGTAATACGATGATTGTCAGCAATGTCGATTGCGTAACAGGGCGTCATTTGCGCGCAGTCCGTGCTGGTATTTGCGCATTAACAAACCCCACAAACGGAATTTTTCGAGTTTTCGAGAAATATTCTAAAGAATATTGGTATCTTTGTCTTGGAGCCTGGGTAGTGACTAATCCACTCACGTTTAGAGAATCTTAGACGAAATTAGAATATACACTGGATCAAACGTTCTCAAACCTATGTTGTGTTTATAAATATCCTGGCAATGGAAAATTATTCGGATTCGGAATGGGGAACTCGATAAGCATTGGCTGCCTGTGTAAAGCATAGGTTACACGAAAGTAAAAATTCCAATAGACGTTTGATGATTTTTTGCCAACTCGTTGCTGCACTCGTTACAGTGTTTGACGCGGTTTGAGGCTCGCAACTAAGAGAATCTATTTGTCGAGAAATGCCAGACGTTTTAACGATTTTGGAAAGATTGGCAGTGGAGATGGTAAAATTCAGATTATGAAAGACACGTTGGGCATGATGACTCATGGATCATAAGTTAAGGATTACGTCGATTAAGGAATGTGCCAAAAATGGTGACTCGGTTGTTGCGAGGAGAGGAAACGAAAATATGTACAAATTGCAGTCGTTGAAAGGGCAGAACATTACACCTATGTAAACTATCGCTATTCATTCGTACAATTTCAATTGCACAAAGTTGAGAGCCACTATGGAAATTGTAATTAACTGGTTCGTCCGGACAGGTTCTTGCTCTGCGGTTTGAACGTTACGAATGAAAATTCGTTGCAAATGGAAGACAGAGGCAAAATTCACGATAAACGGTCGAGGACACGCTTTCTTTGGGGCAAAGGCTTTGCGATATGGAAACGTGGCTAGTGTACGGATTTCGCGACAGAAAAAGTCGCTCATGGAGGATCCGCGGCGAAACGTGACGGAATCCAGGCTGCGCGCGAATGAACGACAATGATCTTGACCTCGTACGAATAAACATGTCGTTGTAGACGATGCTCGCCTTCGCTTGTTCCCGCGTTTGTGCTCGTGCACGCGTATGCACGTTTACGCGGCTGCATTAATAAACATGAAACTGGTAGTCCGGTAACAATTGCTACGAGTCGCGTCTACGGTTTTATCGAGCCAGTCGGTCGTTTCGACTGTTTGAATTTTCCAGTGATTTTATCGATCAGTCAATGGCCACAATGCCTGAATATCACAAAAGAAAAACGTAATAAGCGAAATAGAGATTTTAAAGTAGACTGTGTCAGCCAAAGGTTACGTTCATTGTAAACTATCTCTGTCTTACAGTCTTCTAGCAAGTAATCGTATGTCTGTTAACGTTCCCTTTGTACTTTTATCATAGCTTTTTAATACCAAACTCTAAATAACATTTTTCGTTTGTTTATGTTTGGTAAATCCGGGGATATCCTGAATATTTCATTCTATCCTGAATAGATTGTTAAAAAAGGACGAAACATGTGCAGCCCGTGTATGTGATAAACGCGTGTATCAAACGATCAACGATTGTACCGTCTGGTCTTGTACCTTTTTGGAAAAGCTTGGGAAAAATCGGTATACAAGTACACGTTTGACAGTCATATGCATAAAGCGATCTGTTTTACTTATACGAAAGTTTGTGAAATGGCATTCTCGAGTTTTTTAAGAGGCGATCGAAAAGCTCGATTCACGAGCAGCGTTGTCAATGAACTGTAATGACTGGCTACAAAAAACGAGAGAGAATAGTTATTGTTTTATATTGTCGAAGGAAAATTTACTTGCCCATTGTATTCTCGCAACAGGTTTCGTTGCGCGAGTTGCGCCCATTGTGCGGCCGATAAATTCAAAAAGCAGCAAACTCGTTGCGATTTGCCATTTTATTTTGAAAATCTACCAACGAATCACCAAAACGCTGTGAATATTTATTTACAAACGTATGGCTATTTTTATCGCGACTGAAAATGAAAATGAAGTATATGTTTCCTTCGAACGATGGAATCGAATGATACTCACGAAGATCGAACAAATGTTTATGATATTGATTCATAGGATGGCTAAACAAATGTTTATGGTATTAATTCATAGGATGTCACGTGAGCATTTGGTTGCACGTGGCAAGAATACAGTCCATATGCAACCTTATACATTGTAATAATAAATAATAAAAATGCAGTCACTTGGATGCAACGTGGGAGCATTTGCTAATTAAAGGTCGTGAGAAATATGTCGGTTCCATATCCGAAATACGGTTCGACAAGAAATAACGGGAATACGTGCTGGATACTCGCGTCCAGGTAACTTTTCATCGCGCTTCAGGGTCGACCCAGTTTTCTATTTTAATCGTAGCCCTTCTCGAACCACAATTTCCCTCGAGTCTCTCTTTATTATCTCTTGTCCATTAATTAAAACTCTGGCGGATACGAAAATCATCATTATCTTTCTTTCCACGTCAGCCACTGATTGGTTGGGCGGGTTTTGCTTGATTTTGCTCCGTGGAAAAAACGTATCGGTCCTCGCTGATTCGAGCCGAACGGTGTCGTTATTAAGCGGACTATTAACTTTCCACCGGTAGGATAGAGTGGCAAGGTGAGCGCATAGGTAACGAATCAGTGTGATTCGTTTACAGCTTTAATGAGCGAGGTACGAAAACGTCGTAACGAGGGCGTGTCCGGTTATTTCGAGATGGGGACAAGGAGCATCAACCTGATCCATCGGTACATATCGCTGCGACGTACGCGTAGAATAAGCTAGATAGAACAAACCGCTATAAATAGATAAGCTAAGCGAGTCTAAACTACAACATATGTTTTTTAATCCTTTTAGGATTGGACCATTTTTAGCCAACGAGAAAACTTGATTTCCTTAGCTCACGATTTAAGGGGGTATTCTGGTCTAGAAATTTGAAAAATCGAAAATTTTTTTTTCATATTTCCAAAGTTTAGACATTCAAGAATATGCTCTTAATAGGATTTTTTAAAATTTCAATTATTTTATGAGTTACAGCCATTTTTGTGACGCAGAATCTGCTCCGGTCCGACCGGGACCAATGTGCAATAAACGGTAGACGCTGCCCGAGTACCTACGTCTCAAAACTTTAAACGCGTTTTCCTCGAAACTACTTTTTTCGAGTTGGCGTGCACGATATCTCAAGTTCTAATGAACCGATTTATTTTAAATTTGGTCTGAATATTCCTTATATAGTCCTCTATCGTCCGAATTACGCTCAGCTCAAAATCGTTAATATTACTATTTTTTAAACGTTCGGAATTGTCAAAAAAACGTGCGAAATAAGGAACTTTTTTTCAAACGGCCGTCATTTTGTGAAAAAATGTTGTATTGACTTTTCCAAATTTCAGACGATAGTGGCATCCATACTAATTAAGAATCCGTTCGCATTTTTTGTTTCGGATGACCAGAAGGGTTGATATCGTGCACGCCACGACACCCCATTTTTTTGGCAGCACCCACTTTGCCAGCTCATAACTCTTTAAATATTGAGTTTTTTTTCAGTGAATTTTTTACGTAATCTCGAAATATCAATAAACAAGTGCTAAAAAGAAGGATAGCAAAAATATTTTTCGTTTCGTTTGTACAGAGCTTCAAAAATCGCCCGAAATTCA
Source organism: Bombus flavifrons (assembly GCF_040668555.2). Lineage (NCBI taxonomy): Eukaryota > Metazoa > Arthropoda > Insecta > Hymenoptera > Apidae > Bombus > Bombus flavifrons. The sequence goes on from NC_138456.1 coordinate 7,402,053, forward strand.
TGCCTCTAGACCAGAATACCCCCTTAATCTCGGTAGTTTTGCTAAAAATTTACCTTAGTTAAGAGCGAATGGATTAAGAAACCGATCGAGGAAATTGATTAGATAAAAATAACACACACAGAGAAATTCGTGTATAATAAAAAAAAAACATAGAATATAACTGCCTCGATAAATACAGCTACTTTCAGTTGACAATTCTGTCGGTGCGATCGTATAAAGATTCGGTGGCAAAAATCTCGAAGTGTTCGGTGTAAATCTTTTTACCCCAACAGAGTCTTCCTGTTTTACATCGTAGAAAGAAAAAAAAATGGTTGTCGAGTTGGTTCAGCTTTTTTCGTCGAGCATCTCTGGAACTTTTCCAAAGTCGCCAAGTGTTGTTCGGCCGAACAATTTTGAAACTGCATCGGAATACCGTGGATGCGGTATTCCACGAGGCTTGCCAGCTCGTCCTTGGAGGCGATGACAAAGCTCGAAGAAAAAGAAGATATTCGTCGAGGCTTCCATTCTTTGTTTCTAGCGCATGATTTCCTTTCTTGGCTAGCCTGATCGCTTTTAGACGAGACCAATAGCCTTTGTTACTTTTAACAATACAATGACCCGAAACAAAGCCAGGCTCTCGTATCCACAATCACAGAAGACGATAATCGAACGGTGTAATAAAACTTCATGTAGAAAAGATTATATCGATCGCACACGAGTTGCTTCTTTAATCAAGCTACAAGCTCTCTTTCGTAATTAAAGAGAATTCGTGAGTGGAGATGCGATTCATCTGGTATTTCTAATTTCGAGAAGTGTTGCAAACGCGGCTACCTTTATCAAGAATGCTTAATAACTTTCACCTTCGTGACAACGATTTACACGTGAGATACTGCTGCGTCGCATGTAAACGGTCGCTTAATTACGAAGATGAATGGGCGCGACAAAGAATTATGCGGGTAATCCATAACACCGACGCGATCAAGTCGAAGGACTCACGAATTTAGATGACCAAGTATTGTGTTATAGAAGAAGGAAATCAGGGACGAAAGGAGATCTAAAAATATACATTGAAAAAAAAAAAAAAAAAAGAAAAACGAGTGTACTCTCTATTCGTTTATCTCTATGATTGATTTATTGCTCTGTTTCACACATTGTCAGGAACACATTGTCTAGTCATTAACGATTCACAAATATCATTTAGGAAATGAATAAAAAATTAATCACGGCGCCATCGAGTCAAAGAGTGATCCAGATCGATCAACGAGTCTTAACCCTTTCATAATGTAAGAGGAGAGAAGAAAACTGTCAACTATAATACTAAGAATTATTATAATTGTCGATTTGTTCGAACTTAGCTAATATTGAAAAGCTGAAATCAAAATTGCCGATGCAATTGTATTCGAAATCATTCATTGTAAACTCCCGTCATTTTATTACACGGTGAAAGGATTAACGTAACCTGACTATTCTAAACACTTCGCTTGGCAATATTTACAACGTTATACAATTTTGCCGAGCAAGTTTTGGATCAGTGTCACCGCAGTTGCAATCTCGGATGATGCCGTACGCGTTTCCATGTATTTCAACGAGCTTCATTTCAAACCACGTTCTTCGAAATTTCACATCCGCGCTGGAAATATCTACAACGTTATACAATCTTGTTTACCGATCAGCATTTTGATCAATGTCATATGTATTCGGATATCGTTAGTGCAGGTTACGCAACTCGATGTTTTTGAACGATGAATCGGTTGTCTGTTTTCATGGACGCGATGTTGATTCAGCAACCGTAACTATTCGAAATTATATAAAAATTGAAAAATGTAAAAAGTGCGGCGCAGAATTTGTACGTGTTAGGAAACTCGTGAAAAATCCTAAGCTAAAAGTTAAATAATTATACGCTTATAAAAAAAATTCGCCGACTTTATTCCGTTCGTACGCTGCTTGCTTTTTAAAAAGTTTCTGAAACTCATTAGCGAGGCGACGTGTGCATTATTTTTCATGAAATTAAAACGCCTCTGAACGATTTACCAACACTTCGTAATTTTACACCTACCAAATCAACGTATCGATTTTCCAGTCACGCAATTAATTTTTCCGCGAATTACGCAAATTACGTTACGCGTTCTGCCTTTTCTCGCAAACAAATACATATTCGCAAACGATCGTATTCGTCGAAATCGTGACACCCCGTGTTATTTCGATTAATCGAGATTCAGGAAATTTATACGACTTTATTTACGTTCTAACTGTTCTCAACCGACGTTATTTTTGTTTACTCTCTCGTCGAAAAATGTTAAACAACGCGGCTTTCGATAGAAACATTGGCTCGAGTTTGTCCTGTTTTTCTCACGTTTTCGATATAATTTTTAAGGGAGAAGGTAAGAATGTAACGGATATAGTGTTCACCACGGTTACTCGTTTAAAAATCGGCAAATGGATGTTTCGTGTATAATGGTAGGCCTCTATAGGCACGGCCACCGACGTTGTACTTTTCACAGGCAAAGGGCAAGTCATTATGAATCAGAAAATGTTGTCTAGTCGTGTTAACTATTCCTATAGTCACGAAGATTTCGACCCTATACAGAACGTTATTTGTCGCTCGAAATCCGATAGAAACCTTTCGGTTCAGCTTGCCTTTCGTTTAATACGCTCCGATACTAGTCTAACGAGATTTAGGTTTCGTATGGACGATAAAAGCTCGACAAGTTCTCTCTAAGAAGACGATCGAAAGCCAACCGCGGTTTCGACGCATAAGCTTCTACGCTGTAACGAATTCAACATTGGCCTCGATCACTCGGACCGTTCACCAGCTGATCGTTCATTAACTCGGCAATCGCAGATCGGAGGATTAGAAAGTGGCCAAGAACAACCGCTTGCATCGCCACGAATGCTCCTCTGCAAAAAAAGACTCGCCTCCAACTCCACGGAGAACGTCGATGAACTCGATTCTCGCTAATAAGGGCTTCTTCTCTCGAGATTTTCTGAAGCGAATATCTTTGTCCGTTCTTTTGCTATTTCAGGAAACTTTTACAGCGAGAGTTGGAACGAAGTTTACAAGGTCCTGGATGGACGGCCGGAACTTGGATGGCGGAGCTTTCCAGTCTGAAAAGCTTAAAGGCGACAACTTTCTTCTTGAAGGAAGCTGACGTTTTAAATTCTGTAGGAGAGAGCGCTGGTACGATCGAATTTCACGAGCTGCGCATTTTACGCGTAGATTTTTGACTGCTTAAGGGCAGCGTTCGCTTTCTCTCAACTGAGTCGCGAACTTTTTTACTCTGGAGAAGTCGCGTTGTTGGTTGGATCGCGCGCGTTCGTCCGGTCTCTTTATTGTCACGCCGTGCCGACAAAAGTTGTTCCGGGGTAACGACCAGCCGACTGATTCAACTAACGTTTTCTAAGCAACCGGTCGAACAAGCGGTTCCTTTCTTGCAGCCGCCTCCTTTCTCCTCTTGCTCTTTTCTCTCACTCCGACTACTTTTTTTCACCGCTCCTTCGGGATCTCGTTGCTCCTCTTGACAAAGACGAATGGCACCGGTGATTCCTCTCACGAACGAATTAGTCAGTCGTCGAGTTTCGGCGACCTCCGGGAAAACAGGACCAACTCGTAGAGTTTGACCTGATCGGAGCACGGAATAGGTTTCGATAGAATGTGCAGCGTCGTTCACGATTCGTCGTTCGCTCGATCAAATATTAATCGTGACTGAGAGAACTCGAGTTCACGTGCGAACAACCACGATTTTTTAGATTAGAAAATATCTCGAAATTTGGTGCAAAGACAAAACTACTTTGATGGTAGTTCGATTTAAGATTATTTGGATGCCCGGTATTATTTTTCAAAGTCAGGACGTCAACGCAAGAATCGTCGATTTTTCAAAATCCTTTTTAAACGTTCCCCGGTTTTAACACTTAGATATCGAGCAGTATCGACAACCCTTTGCTCCAGGATTCGACGATCGTGGAAGTATGGTGTATGATTTCAGCCAAGCTATCAGCTGGACTTCCTTCCCGCGGGAGCTCGATAACCTTTGGAAAAGTTCCCAACTACGGCAACTTTGAAAGCCGATTGAAAATTTCGTTCAACGTTCCCTTGATACTTCACGCTCTTTATAAACCGTTTCGAACATTAAAGCTTCGATCTTAATTAAACTCTCTTAAACCAGAGATCTCGCGTCGGTTGTTTTAACGGCTGGACCATTCCATCGTTTAAACTCTGCTCTTTTCTACCTAATTTCGTTGATCGAGCTTTCCCATCAAGGACGACACTTTACAGCTCTCACCGATTCGTTTTGAATGGACGACTTGGTCGATGAACTCGTTGGCTCGATTCTGGATGCGATCAAGGATCGACGAAATAGTTTCAGATCAGTCGTGCTCCTCTCGGTACAATCATAAATCAGAATAACGTGGGACGAAGCAATAATTCGCGGGAACGAAACTCACAGTGTTACTCGCACGAGATGTACGTGTGACAAGACTCAAAGTCTCGAGCTTTGTGTCGGATGTATGTTCCACGAGCGTCGCGACGCCCGAACTGGAAGCTGGCCACTTCTGTGCTTGGGTTTATATTTAAACAGCGAAGAGTGGCCGACGACTACAACGACGACGCATCGTCTTCCTTAGGAGAGAACGAGAGAGACCGACTAAATGTAAGGGTAGAGTGTCGTAGAGGGAGAAATACCAGACGGGAGAAAAAAGACGATTTTGCAGTGCCCGAAACCGAAAATATTCCGAGAGAAATGCGCAAGCATGACTGATTTATTTGGTGTTATTTAAAGAAGAAATATCAGATTCTCAAGAGTACGCGATTTAATCGAGGACAATGATGAAATTCGTATTCCGATAATCTGTTTCGATCGATTTAGGTCACGAAAAATTCTTAACGTCTTTTTTTCAGGAAAATCGAATGCGTTGGTTTACGATAAAGGGCATTGGCTGCAAGTTTTCTGGAGGCACATGGTGCTGGTCTACGGCGGAGATGTTGGGAAATCCACGCTATAAAAGATCCACAAACATCGCGAATGAATCGCGGACCTCCCACGCAGTGCGTCGAGTCTGAACTTTCTCAAGCGCGCCAGTCCACGGCTTGCATATGCCGAGACGTTTACGAATCTGCATCCCGCGAAAAGATTTAAGAAAGAGCTGTATTAATGCGACTTCGTATTTCAAGATTTATGGAAAACACAGTGTGGCTCGCGTCTTTCGACCTCGCTCCAAAATTATTTCTCTAATAAGAATTTCCAACATTCCCAAATCCCTGATCCGGATCAATCAGCGGTGTTTCGGAAATATTAAACTCGTAAAAATATAAAAACACTCGAAAATGTGAGAAGAAATTACACATTTCTCCAATACGAATTCCCAGTATATTGGAATTTCGACTCGAGGCAAACCGCGCGTGTTAAAAAGATACAGACGTCAGAAAGCACGGAAAGAAATAATTTTTCTAAGAAGAGACCGAGGTTCGATCAAAGTTCTATCTGTCAAGATACACCAGAAGACAAGAAAAGAAGGAAGAAGAAATGGAAGTGAGAAATTATCTCACGTGTGCCTCTAATATCGAGATCGGGAACAAAGCAAGAGAGAAAAAACTTCGGGTTCAGGCTCGCATTCCAGTGCGTCGTTCCAATTCTGTTCCCCTACGGTCATCTAGCTTGCTCGAGTATGGCCACTAGCCACCCACCTATCCAGAAAACGGATAAAAAGACGAGAGGGAGTGTTCGGTGGAGAAAAAAAAAAAGACATAGAAGAAGAAGGGACAAGGTAGAGGTAGGGGCGGGATGAAAGAGCAGAGAGGCAAGAAAGGAGAATATCGCGACGATACCAGGAGCGTAAGGTCTCAGGGTACGCCCAAAGGGTCATCACCCTGGCATGGCACGATGCTTTCGTTTCTGGCCGCGCCACCCTTCTCGGGCTCTACGAGTCTCGTGCTCTTTACCACACCCCCGTGACGTGCACTTTTGCTCCTTGGCGCGTCTCCAGGGACGAAGAAATATGGCCTGGTCTGCGAGAAAATGGCGTAATTATATACGAGGGCGGGAAAAAGGAGGGTGTAAATCAAAACGGAACCCTCTCTCTCTCTCTTTCTCTCTCTTTCTCTAGAGCTGTTCGAGGTACTGTGCTCGGGAAGAAGCGGGGAAACCGAAACGTGGAAGGAGAGGAGCACGAACTTGTTATCTACCGGCGCGAGCTTCGACATTCCCTTCGACCCGCGAACGCTATCATCTATCGGTACTCCGGGGAATCGTTGGCGCGCAACTGCGATAACATTTCCACCGATCGAGCCGACGCGTGCCTCTCATTTTGTTTCCGAGAGCACGAAAGCCATTTTCAGAGCTTACAGCCTAGAGTTTAACGATATTCGACCCGTGGAGCTTCCGAAAAGGCACGGATCTGTGTTGAGATTTAACCCATTAAGAACCATCATAAAAGGCAATCCCATTTTTTTTTCTGGTCATCTCTTTTGATGGCTATCTCTTCTGATTTCAAGTTACTTTTTTTTTTTTAATGACGAAAAAGCGGTTCTATCTCGCTGGTCAGTTAGAAATTTTGCGTTAATCCGGCGGTATATGGTGGAAGCCTCGCAATAGGATGGAAAAGTGCGGTGAACGAACCGCATCGTAATTAGCGAATGGAATTCTTAATTATTCTAACGAGTGCAATGACGTCACGTGCTGGAGGATCCTAAGTACCCGACCATATTACCGCAACACCGACGTAACTTCTTTCCTGCTCTATGAGACGTTTTCTCTTTTTTTCCCTTCCAGTCGTAGGCAGCCTTTTGAAATACTCGAGGCCCCTTTACGCGAATTTCTCCTGGTCGAGCCACCGCGTCTCGTACGCTCAGCCGAACGCGGTGTAACAACGCCAGAATCACGCGATGTCTACCTCTAACAGTTGAAGAAACTATCGTCGTTTTAAATCGTGGAAAGCCGCCTGGACGATTGTCGCCTCGACGAAGAAACAAGTTGGGAGATCGCGTCGAAAATATACGATAAGATAATAATAGTTACTCGATTATGTGCGAACGTAGTGATTAAATGGTTCCATTTGTATGATGTAAGGCATAGTCAGATTTATGAAATAGAAGTTACACTGATCGAGCTGTAAAATTAGAAAGCAAGAAAACAGTGATAATCAGACTACGAATTTTTATGAACACAATTAAAGAAGTGGAACTTAATTTAGCCTCTGAAGTATCGTTTAGGAACGTACGAGTCTAACGATAAATACTACCGCGAAGCAATAGTTTTTAATTCGAAATTTTCGGTTTTCTTGGTTCACAGAAGCAGGTCACAACGAGCAATACTTCCAAACGATATTCTATGCAAATAGAATCAACAGCCACGAAGAAACGGCAGTGTTCCGCGTTGGAGTCGGTGGTCGACAACGGGCACAGCAACCGGAGCAATGCCTGCATCCATAGAAAATGAGATACCTTTCAGCAACATCGAAAATATAGGTCATGGAACGAAACGGAGAGGAAGCTAGGTAAATAGAATGAGAGTGTGCGCGCAGGTGTCGACAGAAGAAGAAAGAGAGTCAGTCGGTAGGTTTTATCTCGACCTGGTTGCTATAGGATTTACGAAATTAATCGTTGCGCGTGTACCCGTTTCACTTTTCACCGAGACACGGTTTTAGTTTAGCAACGCTAGGAACAAGCACATCGTGCTTCAATACATTTCGGTGAGATTGTTGTGTCGATTCTAATAATTTCCAATAGTGTACGCTGGTAACCGTACGTTGGAATATTTTCTACCAAATGATACCGTTTTCCAGCGGTATTTGAGCAAGCAAAAGGAAATACAAACAAGCAACAGCCACCCTTGACGACTGTTTAGATGGCAGAGATTCACTGTGAAACGCCTGTGCCTCGTGCAACACACCGGAAAGGTTAATACAGAGATCTTTTCTGAAACGAAATATCGATTGACGACGAACCGCTGGAGAATTGTGCTACCCCTGCACAGCTGTAACGGGAGAACCCGCAAGAAAAGAGACGAGGCCTGAAGAGAAGAGAAGAGAAGAAAAGAGAAGAAGAAGGAGAGAAAAAGGGCGGGGAAAGAGGAAACGAGGGTGCCGCACGAACGTCCTTGCTCATATACCACCGGCAGAACCACCCTCCTGTTGCCAACCGGGCATCGATCCAACGACCACGTTCCTATGGTCTACCAAGAAAGCATCCCTTAGTGTACTACCCGTTTCCTTCCGCCCGCAAACTTCCTTTCCTCCAAGATCTATCGAGCTGTATTACTTTTAGACACGTTACCGGTCGTGAGAAAATTATTCTGAAAATTTCATTCCAATATCGACGTGCAGCTACGAATAAACGACCTCAACGTTGGACACTTTCCAAAGTTTTTAAAGAGTTTGACGCAAGTGTGTCGCTAATGCGAACATGTGGAATCTATCTTTACTCGTTGAGTTTATTTTTACAAAATATTCTATCGATTAAGAATGATGTATAAATAAAAAATAAAGGGAAGAAGAACGTCTCTGGTAGTTGGTACACATGCCAACAAAGAATTCGGACACTTACAATGTGGAAATATTATCATGATCGTATTGATAAAGTTTGAAATAAACGCAAAAATGTATGTAGAAGTTACATGATATTTATCGCAAACATGCACTTTGCACGAATCGCAAGATTATTTAAAAAGCAAAATATTCATTATATTAATGGACGTCAATTCTTAATGGGATTGCTTTTAGTATTGGTTGTATATTTAAGCCAACTGTCTACGATATATTAATTTTTTACGTAATACATGTTCATAAAAATTTCCCATGATAAGTTTCCGAATACCTTCGTAAACTAGTGTATATGTATTCGTAAATACGTAAGATAGAACACGTTGAAAAGGTGAAAGGGAACTGCACTCGCGTATTCTTAATGCGGTAAAAAGACAATGCTTGATGTACACAAAGACTATCGAATACGTGAGTCATACTTCTTAAACGATATACATAACAAGAGTGAGATAACGCTCCGTGACATTATCGAGAAACGAAACATCTGTCGAGGAACATCGCGATGCACCAATGAATCAGCCATAACGCATAGAAATAGTAGAAATCTCTTTGTTACCTTGCTTTTTATATTCCATCTCATTGTTATCGTAATTCAAACGGATGGAAAGAATATCGTCTATATATATAATTATATTATATTATATATATATAGATATATTAAAGCAATGTTTAAACTTCTACGATTATACGAAGATCCTACAGTATCTCCGTAGACATACTATCAAATATATTACTAGAAGAAATATATTATCCGTACAAATTCAGAATTTTTACTACTCCATCCCAAGTAAAGCTATTATTCTTAGATATATTGGATATATTCCTCTTGGAAGACTAAAGATACACTAAGAATTTAAGGAAACTTTTAATGTATCTTCTTCACTTGTGAAAACTTTCCTCCTTTCTATATTCTTATTTCCTTGTTCTCTCTTTTTATGGTTGTTTTTATGTCCTTCCTATTTTTCGTATTCCTTGTTATCTTTTCCTTTATACTTGAATCTCCTTTCTGGTACCTTCGCACTGCTCCTTTATTGCACAATTCCTTTTTCAATATCCTATTCTTGCAATTTCTACTAGTTCCGCTAAGAAATTCGGAGAAGCTATCAAATATTTTCTTTTTTTAAGCAGATAGATCGATCCTATGTACTATCGAACGATACTCGAAAGCATAACCGGTCGGATCGGCGAATTTTAAGAGGCTCGCCTTGTGCTCGATCTGAGATCAGCGTTTCTCCGACTCGTTTCAATTTATTGTCGAGCACGACGAGCGTGAGTCATGTCTCGACAAGACTATCACCGTGCACACGTGTTATCGACGGTGTACGTTTACTAACGCCGTCAACAAAACGTGCTCCCTAACGAAAGGACGCACGACGCCATGCTGTACCAAGTTCTCATCATTATGACGTAGCTTTCCAATCAGCTGATGCTCGGTCAGACGTTCATCTTTGATGACGGCTTTCAGATATACGCATGAAAACGTTCTGTATTGACGTCGGCGATTCCACTTTAACTGATGCAACGTCACGCTTCATTTTCACTCTTTTGTCTAATTTTCTAAACCTACTCCAAGTTTAATATTTGTTTCTATTTGAAATGTTTCGTCGAATATTTTCAAATTTCCTAATTCATAAAAGGACGATGGCAAAAATAACTTTTGGAAGAATCACAAATGTCTCACTTCGGTTTGCAAGGTTTCCTAATTTAAATCAGTTCGACCTGAAATGCTTCGTTGAATATTTGAAAGTTCCCGAATTTGTAAGAGTTCAAGATCACAAGCAATGGTGAAAATAATTATTGGAAAAACCACAGAAACCTCGGAACAGCTGAGAACAGATTAACGAAGTATACATAATTCTTCGTAGATAAGATAAATATGTTAATATTTGTATCTCTTTGTGACGCACAATATATAGTACGTATTTAATCAGTTGATGGTATTGAAAACAATATCCGGTAAAGCACAAAAGGCTCCGCATTATGATTCTTCACTATTCGACTAACAATAAGGGTCTTTTGTCCTCCTTCGAACGTATCTGGCTATTTTTAAACATTCGGTATGCAGAAATGGGTACGGACAATAAAGACCAGAAGGATGTAAGAGCGTCGATTCGGACCGTGGAACACGTCCAAACGTGTTTAAACAAGTTCTATCGTAGTTTTAGACCAGCTTGTAAATACGAAAAATCGAAACGATATAATCGATTGTCTAACAGAATTAAATTTCACAGCAACTCCAATAATTTATACTTCAGGTAGTATCAATTTCCACGATGTTCAATTACAAATATATTTCGATTTTCTTCAGAAATGTTTATATATAGATTTAATTCTAAATACCAAGTAAACTTTTATGCGCAAGGTGTAACATGGATGTACGTTCGGAATGGAGGGGAGGAGGAGCTCCTGTCGTTGGGACTCAAAAGTTAAAGGTTAGGTTAGGTTTTCATTACATGCATACATAGGGTTATTGCGACAAGATTACGTACTTTCACAGCATGTGAACTTCTCTATGATATTCATCTTGCTATACTCAAATTTAGTCGATTGCGATAGGTTTCTTTCAATTAAAATTTTACGTATAATTAAAGTCGACACGTCCTCCCCGAGTATAGAATTTTCTGTTTATCGTTCGTATCTCTAATATGAGAGCGTGGAGAAAATTTCCTCTTACCTTTTGCGATCAAAATTTTCGAAATGCTCCGATACGGGGGGATCGATATCGCCATGAATTAATTTCACCGATGAATCGATATCTCGTTCGAGTAACTAGGACGATTTTCAAATAGGATGGCAATCGGTTAGACGTCGTTGTAGAACTTGTAACCAAACATGGAAATCTTTCTTCGAGCCGTGTTGCGACGACGCGATGACATAATTTCTCCACGTCAAGGCAGATTCGTGAATGGTCGTGTAACTTTTCACTGGAACACTGCACCTCTGATCTTATTCGCATTACATGACCACGTCAACGAGACACCCTTTGTGATTTCTTTGTTAAAAGAGGGGTTGCGAGAAAAGAAGGGTAACGACTACTAGACGTTCAGGCTATTACGCGATCTCCATTTCGGAGCGTCAAATAAAAATACAAATTGATGGATGGTTAAATCGTACACTGGAGAAGAGAGAGTCAAAAACGAAACTGAACCGTGTAAATTGACAAATAGAATCGAACAACCCTGAGTTAATGATGGCGAGAATCCAGGCGCAGCTGACTTCTTATTCACACTATTTCCTCGTATTTCGGTTATTATGGGTTTGAATACTCACATGACGAGTCGCGAGATGATCGAAGATATCATATTAACGGTTTTGAACAATATACGGTGTACGCGCGATCGGAAGAAGCGAGCAATTAATGCGGACGGCCGTTTGTAGCACCACTGCTCACAGGTCAACCATGTTGGACTGGCAGCTGGCTGCTGCTGCGCGTGTGACGTCACGTCGTGTTTTCGTCACGTGACCGCAGGGCTGTACAAACAGTTGGTATCTCTTAACATCTCTCTCTAGCGGGGAATTTAATTTATTGTTATATCGAAGCCAAAGAAAGTCTAAAGAATTTTCATTTATTTTTCCTAAAACGAGGATGAAGCACCGTCAGAATAAAAAAGGGAATATAAATTTTGAATAACGTAAACGTCAATAATGGGAGTAACTGTTTAATTTAATCGATGGATATCCAACTTTAATCTACCATCAGAGTGTCTTACTACGTACCAAAGCGCAGTAAGAGGAAAAAGAATATATCACGTGATACTCGTAATTAATCATCGTTAAAGAACAGAGTAATACCATGTTTGCAAAGATACAGAGGAATGAAGCTCTAATGTACAGGAACGTTTCCCAGACCACCAGTCCTGTACAAACAAATAAATCGAGTGGTAAAGATCGACGAGACAGCAATTTGTTCGTGTCAAGAATAGTGACGCGTGTTGTGATTTATAACACACTACATACGTATCAGTTCGTTTTTTGGGAAACAAACTTCATAAAAATAACAGCGAAATGGAATATTAAAAAAGTTTCATTGCATTTTTTCACGAGTACAAGTAGCAACGGGAGAAGGTACCTTAACCGCTCCCATAATGCGATCCTTCAGTTGACATTTTACCCCACCCCGCCAAAAACATGAACTCACGAGTTTCGTTCGCGGTTGGTGTTACGGCCCTAGAGTTCTCTTCACTCCATGCTCGTGCCATGAGTTGTAGCAATGCGAAAGAACTTTGTCGCTGCGCGACTCTGAAGCGAAGAGAAAAGAGATGAGATAAGAGAAGCGAAGAGAAGAGAAAAGACGGGAAGAGGAAAGAGGTGAAGAGAAGATAAGAGGAGAGGAATGAAGGAAAGGAACGAAAAGCGTGAAGAAGACAAGAGAAGAGAAAAGAAGAGAAGAGAAAAGAAGAGAAGAGAAGAGAGGAGGAGAGAAGATAAGAGAGGAGAAGAGAAGATAAGAGAGGAGAAGAGAAGAGAAGAGAAGAGAAGAAAAGAGAAGAGAAGAGAAGAGAAGAGAAGAGAAGAGAAGAGAAAAGAAGAGAAGAGAAGAGAAGAGAAGAGAAGAGAAGAGAAGAGAAGAAAACTGTATAGATGAGATGATGGGAACGGGAGGGAAGGGTGAGATGTGGCTAAAAGGGGAAGAATAGTTAGTGGTGGGGAGAGAGAGTATCGGTGGAGACGCGGCGCGGTGCGGCATAGCGCGCGGCACGGCTGCTTGGCCGCGAGGAGGATAGCGGGGCGGAGGGAAGGCGTCGGCGCGAACGTCGGTGCAGGCGGGGGCCTGGGGTGTTCGAGGGTAGAGGACGATGGCGGGAGGTCGAACCGTGAAGCGGGGTAGGAGGCAGGAGTCGCGGGAAGGAGCCGTGCCTCCCTGCCGTCCGCCCGCAGTGCGCGCTACGCGATATCACTGGCCGGTCATGTGTGTGTCACTCTCACGTTCACACTGGTACCGTTCGGAGTGCTTGGTTACCGCGCTGCCGCCGTTACCGTCAACCGAGCAGTGTGTGTCCAGTATACACGGTGTGCGGCCGGAAGTTTAAAGTGCCTCTCGTTCCGTGTCCTGGACGTGGCGAAAGCAGGCGAAATCCTGTCGACGCGGGGGACATCATCGGGGAGACGACGACGACGAGGACTACGGGCGCGCAGGTGGAGAGGACTGTAAAAGGGAAGAAAGATCGGCTGCGTGGTGCGCGACGGAGGAAAAGGAAAAAAGAAGGAAAGGAGAACGACGACGACAACGACGAGGACGAGGACGAGGACGAGGACGAGGACGAGGACGACGAGGACGACGAGGACGACGAGGACGACGACAAGGTGTCGAGAAGAGGAAAGTGGTATATCGGAGCGGTCGCCAAGACGTTTTCGGTGGTACGGTGTCCAGTGTCCAGACGCACGTATGTAGGAGCAAGGAGTGGCTGCTGCTGGTGGTGGCCGACCGTCCAAGGAAGAGAGAAGAAAAGAGGAGAAAGGAGAAGAGGATCGTGCGCGCCTCATGGCCCTGTTGTTTGCTGGCCCGTCGTGATCACGAGGAGAGAAGCAGATCCGAGTGACTGTGCTGTTGGTGTCTTTGGTGAAAAATAACGAAGTGGTGATCGGTGCTCGGTTGTTCTTCTCTACGGTTCAGTGCTACGTGGGGTTTTCTTTTTTGGGGGAGAGGCACGCTCGCTGGAGGATCGGAATAGAGGAAAAGAGAACGGCACAGTTCGTGGGGGAGAGAGAAAGCGAGTGCGAGAGTGCGAGAGGGAAGGATAGCGAGATATACAGGGATAGAAGAAGGAGAGAGAGACAGAGAAGTGAGAAGGAGAAGTAGACGTATAGAGAAGTAGAGGAGGAGAAAGGGTGATTGGAAGACCCGGCTGGCGATCCGAATTCGCGGATTCGACACGCCGCGGTTGCCGATCCATAATATGGCGTACAAGTTTCGCGAAGAGATCGTGGGAAAGAGGTTTCTCTCGGTGAGTGGTTTCACCAAGCTAAAGGTGAATAAGATCAGTGAGTGGGGGTGGCGTGCAGGGGTGATTCGTGCTGCCAGTCATAGGGATAACGGCTGTCATGATCTTCAGGTGAGTATCGTCCACCTAACGGACATTCTTCGTTTATACGATTTTTGTCGTCTCGATTAATCGTAAACACGAGTCGAATTTACGTAGACTAACTTTGGTTCGATGCATGCGGCCTATCTGGCATCGCGCGCGCGACACGCTGTTTCTGTTTACATTAGCGATCGACCTTTCGAACATTCGAACTTCGCGTCTACTTCACCTCGATCCGAGAAGCCCGCGCTTCTGCCTCTACAATACCAAAAAAAAAACCTTGTGTCATAGGTATTTTTTTCTTGGCTGACACTACATTCCGATCGAAAAACTTTCTCAATATTGCATAGGTTATTTCCATCGTTTTTTCATACATTTCTCACGTTTCACAAAAGTTTCTTACAACGATAGTGAAATTAATCTACACAAATGTTCATTCGATAAAGTATTAAGATTCTGAAACGAACGATGGCTATATAAACACGTGTTTTTTCATAGTTTTATGCGTCCTAAATATTATTTCTATGAATAACATAGATAGTTGGAAATATATCAATAGCTAATAGATAGAATACAATTGGAGTTAGTCGAGAAATCATGTGACATAGCGATTGAGAAGCAAGAATGTGTTCATACGCTTAATATCGAGCCGAAGTTTTATTAGTATGTACATATATATAAATATAACGAACCGTTCCTCATTTTACTTAGTCGATAAATATCTTTTCCATTCTAACTATGGAAAGATTCGCGGATTAAAAAGGTTAAAAAGATTCCTCGACAGCTCCTGTCGAATTTCAATGAGCCTATTCTTCCCAACTTATACATATTTTCGGATAATACATGAGATTCGAGGCAGGATTGATGAATAGCAAATTCAGACCTTGATAATAGGATATTAATTATATGTTAATAACATTCATAGCTAAAATAGAGTCATGATACAATACGATGTTCAGTATTGAAAATTTTTTATTTTGCGGCACTTGACTAATATATCGAATATATTCGGTTGCAGATAAGTTGCGAATAATTATGCAAATTCATAGTTTTATCAATACAATTAAATAGATGGAACCTAAATAGGTATTTATCTTATCATTTTAATATTTATGTTTAATCCTTTAGTTATCTTTGCATATTATGTGTATACTGCAGATTTTTACATTTACTGAAATTTAAATAAAATTTGTTTTTATTTGAATAAATTTTCCATAAATGCATTAATATTCGCATCCTATCTATAGGTTATTTTCTGCTTTCCATTATCAAGTATTTTTAAAATTTAATTTATGGAGTACATCAATTTAGTCTCATCCAAAAATAAAACGAATATCATTTATGTACTTTGCTGTTTATTCTACGTTGTACAAAATTATTATTACGAACTTGTTGTTGTTACTTCATGTCTAAAACGTTTTATCTTGAAAATATTTAGTATTCTCTTATCAGCACTTGTTGATTCGTACGGTGTCTAACCAGTCTTAAGATCAAGTACTCTTCCGTTAAACCGTCTTGAGATAGACGATTGGTCTGTTGCTTGCAACTTCTCATATTTCATTGAATAAGTCTCGTTTATCATACGCGCAGAACAGAAGAAATAACAATTAGAAATAAAGGCGATCATCTCCAGAACTGGCCAATTCTTGTGCATGTATCTTGTAGGAAGCCATAAATCGGTCGACGTTATCACCCGTTCACGATCCATCGAGAAGCTGTTGATCGAATTTGATCAGAGATAAGCGAGTTTAAACGGCCGCGAAATCGTTGCCAAAACGCGAACCGAAGCAAAATAGGCAAGTTAACGTTATGCTCTGCGTTGCTTTTGTCAGATTACGTAAGCTATCGTGCGATCCGCTTACCTGAGAGTTTCTTTTTTTCGTTATCGCGACATAACATAAGTCATAACTATTCTAGTTTTCGAGGACGTTGTCGGTACACGTATGTATATACGTACATCGCAAAATGCAACCAATATGGATTATACGGCTGGTTTTTATCAATTACACGGTGCGCGGCCAAAATTTGCTAAAGTTTTCCATTAGCCGTTTAAAAGCTACCTCGATCAACTCGATAAATTGAAAGCTACCATAAAGTGATGATAATACACGACTATTTATGTTATCTTCTTGCGATGTATGAATTTATGGAAGCAAGCTATTTGTTTCTTGAGAATGGAATATTAATCGAGTACATATGTAATGAAACTAAGAAATCGATTAGAAATGAACAATTAAGAAATCTAAGAGACTCTCGTGTATCGTCTCGTTGGTGGATTATATTGGTCGAAAAACCTGTATTGTTAAACGCGACAAAGACTGAGATCTTGTCTTTATTAATAATAACGTTCAGTTATGCAACTAAGATAGCTTACATTTCTGCACGATTACGCGTCTATCGGTTAAGTAAAGTCATTTTCATAATAAACGTTGTTATCCGGTTCAAAATTCAACAACAATTGAAATTCAAATTCGACTATGCTTATACAGTGATCTTCACCTTTTTAACGCGGAATTTCATTTCATTCAATAATTCATTCAAGGATATTTACGCGTAGTTACAAGTACAAAGTCCTGAATTCTAGCGCTCACGTTGTTTGGTGCGAGTCAGTTGACAATTTTTAAAGCCAGGCATTTCGTTTTATTTTTTTCAACGGGTTTTTTCAAAGTCCAACTGGAACGCCAAAAAGCAAGTGTTTGATGGTTCGAAATGTATTTCTTTCCAAAGAAAACACGTTTCGAGACCCGGGTCTCTATAATTAATGTTCGATAAATTCGAAATGAAATTTTAATATTAACATTAATATTTATGATATTATATCGCGTACATTAATATTCCTTTTTGACCGTAAAACCAACCATACAGCTAAAGCTGATATTATACGACCGATAAAATTGTTTTGTTTGTGGAAAAGCGACATTAATTTTCTCCGCCATTCAGTTCGAATCATTTACATATAATTCAACGTTCGCACGTAGTGTTACCAGTAAAACGTTTCAGATATCTACGTTTCCTACGTAGCATATATATTTCATTAACATAAGCATACAGCTACACTAGCGTTCATTTTATCGAAGTCGACGAATCAATAATGAATCAATATAATTAGTAATGGTAATTATAACTTTTTTCTGCAATCACCGGATTATTGATTTAAATCGTCTATTACAAGACTTGGAATTGTTTTTTATTTATACATCACCTGAAGCTCAGAAAATTACAAATGTCCATTTCATTATTGCGTATTGGCTTTTAAAAATCAATTTAATCGCGTCTTAATACTTCATTCTACATGGCTACGATAAATGATTAGAAGCAACGAAATCCGATTTATTTCGAGCTTTTTAATTAAAATACGTTTTGCCGACAAATAGACGATGGTGTCCACATCATTTTGTTAAATCATTCTTGTAACTCTATTATGCGACAAACTACCTAATATTTATTTTAAATCGACCACTACGAGCTTACCATTAGCGTTTCAAGAACTCTGCCCCGGCTACTCTAGGTATTCTAAATGTTTTAAGCATCGAGCCAATTGTAGGCTATTCCAGATATTCTAACTACTATAAGTGTTCTACTATTCATACTGCGTATTACTCTAGATTGACAAGATGCTCCAGAAGTTCTACGCGTTACACTTACTAGACTTTGATTATTCAGGTGCTATAAGCAATCTGAAATTGTAAATTACAACGCCTCCAAACATTACATATGTTCGAAATTTTAATATAAATTTTCATATTGGTTTCAAAGATCGATACGATCATGATAGTTGCGTCTGGTTACAGTGCGAATCAAATTTTGTAGCATTTTCCAAAAACGTTGCAATACTTCTGCCAGATATTCTGTACATAATTATTTTTATTGAATGATTGGACGTTTGTTACACGAACGACTCGATGTCGAATTCGTCTGCGAATTTACGATGGCGCCAACAAGTATCTGGTCTCTGGAATGAATTTAGTTGACATCTGTTTACTATTTACCAGTCGGAGGTCATTCGCTGCGCTGGCATCGAGCCGTGGTCCGAGGTCATTGAATGCGAAGCGCTTGTCGCGACCGTTCGCTTTCTCCTTCCTCGAAAATGATACGATTCTGTTCGATGGTTCGGATAAAGAATAGATTCTATACCGTTTATATCGCCGTGGCTAGGTGTCGATGCGTCGATTCCAACGAAAGCCAGTCGACCAACGAATGTAGCATTTTCTACATAAAGTCATAGTATGCTGCAACATACTAATTGGATTATTCTTCTATATAATTACTATACATTTGATTTTCATAATATCAAGTAACACGAAATTTAATGTACTTGGACCTCTATACCATTCTGATTTTATTCGTAATAAAGCGTTCTCTTTCCATAGACCCGGCGTTCATTTCCGTTATATAGCAATTAATTGGCAAGCAAAATTATTTCAAGCGTAGGAATTCAAAGATCTCTTTGTTTTAACGTTTCAAGCTATAAAACACGATTAAAATCTAATTAAAACGCGAACATTTATCGTTCTCCTCTATAAATGCGTTACATAAATCTCCGGATAGCTTTGCTAACAGGTAACACAGATAGATCTATATGTTTCACGATTTTCTTACCAAGGAGTATCGTCCTCTTATAGAACTTACCATATTCTCAGCAATTCAATGGAATATCATATTCTAGTACCATCGAAAGAATAGACAAAATTTCTCACGTACAATTTTATAGATTTCTTTCTGCGGCCAGTCGAAAATAGCTGACCCTTGCATTCTCCTTGGCAATCTACGAGAGAAAAGCATGCAACTGTAGGGAATTACCCGAAAGTGTTAGGTTCAGGGCCCTGGTAATTCGTCGACCGCAAATTTCGGGGTCCAGAGTTGGCAATAATTTTGAGGTTATCGGCATGTCCGGGCCCCCGTTTGTTCTTTCTCGGAGATTCATGCAAGCCGATGTGCCTCGTATGTGCTGCATAACGGTGCTTCGCCGTGGACGTGGCAGGTGCACGAAAAAGGCGGTCTGTTCCACCAGTTCGGTGGAGACGAGGCAAAGAGGGGGAGTTGTTTCGACCCATTTACGATTGATGAAACATTGATATTCCTCTCAGATCGGTCCTTGATATTGTACAAGGTTCCCACCGAGGTTCGTGAAATTCTCCTCTTGCCTGGCGTTCCAAGAACACCATGATATTCGTTTTCAAAACGGCGACGATCTCGGTAATCGTACCAATTTGCATTTACGACACGTTGCGCCAGTTCTTGCTAATTTGCACTGTTGCGTGTATTCCGTAGAATCCACTCAGCGGAATTTACAGCTTTGTCATACCGCGTTTCGACTGCTGCCAGCTGACGAGCTTTCTTATAAACGTCGCTCGTGTCTTCCAAGAGCCAAGTACGTTGAAAGTACATGTTAGAACAGTCGATGGTATTTTGTATAGATTGAAAACTATTCATTGTTTGTATATTGGTCGAAATAGTAATAATTATCGTCGCATTTTCATATACTTTAACTGAAATTTTATTGTATTATATCTTCTTTATAAAATCATTCGACTATTCAACACGAAATTTGTCAAAGTCGAACACGAAAACATACGAAATGATTGATACGCGATACATTACATGGTTCTTTTTTGAAAAAAAAAAGAAGACAGGATGCCTAAGGTCTGTCGTAATTTATGCTCCATTTGCTAGAAGGAATTCGAAGGAAAGCCAGGACTTTGCTGGCTGTGGCAAGACCGAGATTTCCTTCGTCCTCCTTCGACACTTCTCTTTCCTCCTCGTCTCCTGCCGTTCTCCACTGCGGCCTCTTCTCTGTAGAAGAATTCCATTCACCTTAAAGTGCAATAAAACGAGGAATAGCGTCTACCATTGTACTTGCGCTCTACCACGTAAAAAAGAATGACGCGTCTCTGATTCACTCTGTTCGCGACTGAAAATAGAAAAAAAGATTTATCGATGAATAGCATTTTGTAAATCAAGTGACGGTCAAGTTACAGATAGGTTCGTAGCAACTGATCAGCATGGCGAATATTTTGTTAAAAAGAATTCAAACATATCGATGAGAGATTCTTTTGATTTCTTGCAACAACGACGATCGTGGACACGGCTCGTTTTCGTTACGAGTCCATTAATTATACATATTATTTTACACTCATCGAGAAGCAGCAGGTGATGGCGATTAAATGCAAGTTTAACACGTTGCTTCAAAGCGAAACAAAGGTAGAACGTGTCTGGCTTTGCGCTTTCCTCTCACCAGGAAATCCACTTTGCCTTTTCCCCTGTCCTCTGCGGGTTCAAAAGAGTCGGTATCATTAGCTATGGGGTCCGAGAAGATGTTACATATTCGTAAGAGTCGCGTGGATCAGGTCTCTTTACAAAATCACTTCTTTGGTTCGAGTTGTCCCTTACACTCTGTTGCTCAGAGGATTGCCTCAGCCGGATGATTCCAAAACTCTGGGTACATAGGAAAGAAACACGTAGATAGTGATGTGGTTCGTTCAGCTCGTTAAGAAGATCACCTAACCGTTCGACCGACTCGAGTTAACGAGCTTTATTTGGTAAGCAGGAAAAAAACCTTTTTGTTCCTATCTTCCGCATTTATCTCGATTTTTTCCATAGCTCGCTTCGTGGTTTTAAAAGATCGCTGAATAAATGTCAGGATGCAGTTCCGTTGTACTTTTCTTCATGGACGAGCATCTATTTTGTAAATTGCACCAAGTTTCGAACGTTATAATTACTTTTCAAATTAGAGAAATTTTGATACCGCTTAATTTTGGTCAGTTAAAGGAACCAAAATTGCCTGTGGATATGACCGGCGAACAAGGGTAACGGATTTTACCACTTAACCGAATGAAGCGGCTGACTAACTAAAACGGTTTCCTGCCTAAAACGGTTAATTGACCAAAATAGTTGGCTAACGCAACTATAATGCTAGTTGGACAGGTTAGATATTGGTCTCGGTTATTTTATTCAAACTAAGAGTAAGAAGTTTCGTTATTATTTTCCTCTTACCATTCACCTTTAATTAATTGTATTCCGTTGCCGCTATACAGAACAGTTGTGGAACGTGTATACAGGCGTTTACAAAAGTATTTGTATATTAGAGAAAGTCGATATTTCGAACTTTTTTGGAAGTTAAACACGACTGTCATAATCACAGCGATCACGTTGCATCGTCTTCATTATTCAGAACTTGCACACCGCTTATATGTTACTCGTCGTAAACTTTCATAAGAAATCACATAATTACTGCAATAGTCAATTATCTGCAACCAGTGTATATCCATACTTGTCTCAATAGTTTATTCTTGGAAGATGTAAAAATTAAACGGGTTATTTTCCATATTTGTCTATTTATTTCCTAATCAACTACCAGGTTGAGCTATTGTGATTTAATTCGTTAATCAGACTTAAGTTTGATTATTTATCCGGCACAAGGTCGCTGGTCTGAGCGATATCACAGGGTCAAGTGACTATTTTCGTAGCGTCCTATAGTCGATATTTCAAACCTTCTCCCTTAATTTCATTATCCACGATATCCGCGTACGGGATATCGAATTGATTAAGCAACACTGACGTCAGTTTATCATAAGCGTTAGGTAAATCTTGGTGCCTCAGAAGTTGCACGATATCATCTGGATTACATCACATCGAACACTGAATAGTTCGGTCATTACGGTAATCAGTGTTGTCCCAAATAATTACCAAGGACAAGAACATAATTGGGGCAAAACCGACGAAGGTTGTAGCCGGAAGAGTCGGCTGTAGCCAAAACCTTTGATAAAGTAGAGCGTAAAATATGACTATAGTACGACGATAAAGTACACATTCAGATTGCGTGGTTGTCCAAAACACGTACAAAAATATAGAACATTCGAAATGAAGAAATTTGCTTTAAAACGATTAAAATCAGTCTGACAACTTAATCGTCGCACGGTGTAACCAAGATTGGAAGTCACGGGAAACCAATTTCGACGTTATAATTTTCTTCCAAATATCTAACGCATCAACCGCTTTTGCATCTGAAACTGTGAAAACTTCGCTGTGCGATACATCGGATGCACCAAATTTCCCGGTCAAAAGCTGCGTTCGTCGTGCATCATTTCATTTGAAAAAGTATCCGTCCATAAATTGCGGGCGCGATCTTGGAAACGACGCCATACATTTCACGAGACAGTGTAGAGTCGCGTATCCGCGATCTTAGTTAGCAATCTTTCAAATTCGCATATGGAGAGGGTTGACTGTAGCGACGACGCGACGCAACGAATCTACGAATTGGAAACGCACGAATGTGCTTGTATGTAGTTCAACGACCTCGATCGAACCGCGTGAAATCACGCGTCACGTTTCGACGACGAGAGTATCAATTTCGTTGTGCAAATATTCAGCCGTAATAATTGACGTCGAAACCGATCGCGGACGTTATTTCGAGGGCCCTATCATTATCGTGAGCATTCTAATATTAAAATCCGGGTGCAACGGCCGCGATACGGTTAGAAGATGATGCGGTTCGATGCACGCCCTGCAGGAACGTTACCGAGGATCGTTTCCATTCCCCTCGCCGGTTTCACCGGCAGATTCCGATTCGTTCGCCAATATCGAAATATTTCAGTCTTTGTCTGCTCGTTGATATTGTGCGTTATGCAAGCTTCGGCACCCACGCGGCCAGACACGCTCCCGCGACTTTCTATCGCACGTAAACCGCAGTCGCGGTTCCTTACACTGACTCATGCTCGTAGGGATTCCGGAAAAAAGCGTACGCTAGGATCCAGAGGTATGAAATTCTTTCTTTCGCTCTTTCTTGCAACGAAGGTTTCCTTGGAAAGTGTTGAACAGTGGTAGGGAGAGCGTCAGGGTAGCCTATAATTTTATAGATATTTTGTTATTTACAATTATCTAGGTATTTATTTTCAACGACAGAAAACGATAATTCCGTATGTTTCAACAATACGATTTTCTTATTTTGTGGTGGCAACTTCTCAAAATGAATTTCGTCGCGATATTCTGTATTATAGGATACGTTGTAATAATATTGTACGATATGATAGTCACGCGAATATTGTTGTACAGCAGTCTATATCTAAATCGTGAATCATGAAAATTTGATCTTTTTGCAAATAAAAGAGAAGGGGATAGTAAAATTGGCGAAAAAACGTGCAAGTCAGATTTTGACCGCAGGGACAGTTTCGTCGGATTTCCCGTTCATGGTGCTGCTAAAATTCCAGAATGAAAAATAGCGAGACTCTTTCGCTGGGTGAACTGTAACGCGCGCAGACAATGGTCCTGTTACATTTTGCTCGTTTTCGTCCGCGAAACAATCCTGTTCGGTTCCTGCAGTTTCGAGGGTACTTTATTCTCGCGAGACAAAGACACGCCGGACAATTCCGTGTGATACGTCACACTTTGCCCGCGTTTTAATGAACTTTTTAACAATCGCGAGACGTTCTATGAGAGTGGGATATATGGACCATTGGATTTCGCCTATGGTGCTTATTTGAAAGATTGTATATTTAAATAATTTATTCCTTAGGTGTTCAAACTGCGAAAATTATCATTTATCCCTTACTCTGAATAAGAATTCGGTTCGGAGGATCTGGATATTCATAAATAAATTTCTCGTACGTTTCGTTATTTCTTGCGTTCCTCAACCTAACCTCAACCTAATTCCAACCTAACCTCAATCGGCTGCCAATGGTTCCAGGCTAGAACGTAATTTTACTTCAGGTTAAAAATTATACATTAGTAAAATTCTTGTTGTAAAAATATTTCAGATAATTCTTATGGTACTTTCGTGCAATTTTATACAATGCAGTACGTGTAATACTTGTGTGACAGATTTCTAAATGATGTAATAAAATTACATTTTGGCATCAAATTTTGGCAACCACTGTACGAAGATACTAGCTTAATAACCGCAGACAAGAATGTATCAACACATAGTTAATTTTATCGTAGATATAATACCGTGCATTTTGATGTTAATACCGACCCTAACATTCATAGATTTTCTTAGTACGTCACTATTGCGTAAAATGCAATTTTATCATAAAAACGAAATATTCATTTTCAAAGCCATTCCTCTGTATTTATAACGTTATTATTTCACCGTGTTTATATGTACATTATTATTTTCCAAAAAACCGAAACAATAACTTTTGATATGATTTCCGCTTATGTTACGACAAACAAATATTTCGAACGACGAACTTTTTCAACAAGAACCAACCTAATCCTCATTTCGCTTTTAATCATCGTTCACGATTTTTCCAGCGAAAGAATGAAGCCCAGAGAACAATACAGACGTTTCAATTGTTTGGAACCTTAACATCATTATTTTGTTTATAACAAAAGTCAAACTTTTAATTAATGAACATCGAATCCGATCGCACGATCAGTTTATCCTTCGTCTTCTCTAATATACAATACGCCTGGATAATGTTTTAATGTATAAATTATATCAAAACAGCTTCTAAGAATTTTCAAATTCTACACCTTGTAATTCAACGAATAATATTATTTTATTATTTGTTTCGTTCTTGCAATTCGGCATAGAATAGCTTCCAGTTATCAGCCATACAACCGTACATGATCTCTATCCAAATAATCTCTACCCGACAATTCCAATGATTTCAATGAACAATATTGATAAATAAGATTGAGTTTATGGGAAATTTGAAGATGGAAAAATATATAAAATACTCGATGTATGGTATTCGTAATAATAATATGTAGTAGGTGGAAGAAGTCTCAGCTGAGATTCCAATCTTTTAGCTAACGAATTCATAATCATCGCGATCTATCGTGCACAATGCACGTTGATGGGCACCTCGTCGTTAGTACTGATTAATCAAAGAAACAAACAGAGAAAAGGAGGTAGTGGTCGAAGGGATTGGAAGGTATCGCGAGCTATTGCAGTTGCAAGTCTGGGTAGACACGGTACACTCCGTCACATAGCATCAACCCACCTATTCAACGCCGACTCGTTGTAAACAATGACTTCGTGTCCGACCCAGATTCTAAGCCCACGTAGAAAGCGGACTTGCTTGCATAATCCGAACGCGGAGTATACATATGCACGATGCAGGCTGCGTTCGTGGTTCGTGTGCCGACCTCACGACTCCAGACGAGTCTTACACCTGTACAGAACACCGATATTGCGTGAGTGTTTCGTATATTCGTATAGGAACCGGCGTTGTTCCTCATCCATCGATCGCTTTGGCTTTCCATTCTTTGTTGATAACTGGTTACGCTGTTGAATGGTTTATCGAGTAGCGCTAGCAGACAAAAGCACGTGTGCTCTTGGACGACGAGAGACGGTGAATCGAAAAAAGAAATGGGAGAAGAAAAGGAAATGTTAATAGAGTGAAACGCCCATACACACGGCAGATAGTTTCAGAAGTTTGTCATGAATAGTAGCTAAAGACTGCGTAAATTTCATTTATTAGTCAACCGCAAGCAGAGTTACGCTTGATTAAGCATCGTCGTAGAGTGTCGAAAATTTCGAGCGATGGAATTTACGAATTGTCGACTAGGAATTATTTACATTTTTAGGATCGTCATTGATACAGGGCTTCAGCTGCAGTTACCAAAAGAAGCCGGTTGCGTTCTATGGTTATCGTCTAGCAGGCAAGAAGCTGTTCCCGTTAGCTGAGCACTTTCACCCGGATCATCACGACCCAGATGATCGTGTCCCTCTAACGGGCTCGTCTTTTCTCCTGGCCGATGCACAAGTCCGAAGTTGCTCGCGAATATGAGTTCTAGTCCTCTGAATGTTTCAACCGTGTTTCAACCGCGATCGCGGACAATGCCGCGAAAAGCTTGCCAGTGTTCCGCTTGCGCGGTTTTCAAGCGTGTGTATGCCTTGGCCAGAGGCTGTAGAAAACGGAGGAAGATGGCTTGCTGCCTAGATGCAAAGAGGTAGAAGGAGAAAGAGAACCGGAGAAAGAAAAGAGAAGAAACGGTCGGGAGAACAGGTTCCTGGCAGACCAGGCGACTAACCGCCAGGGTCCCAGGTCACTCACCCAGATTCTACAAACAGCCAAACACACGGACCTTTCCTTGCTTCGGTTTCTCCTCCTCGGTTACTTTTCTTTCCTGTCTCTGCTCTTTTCTTCCTCGAACCTTCGATAAACCTGGAATATCGCGACATCGGGGTCAAATCTATCCCGAGGAATCTTAGGTAAATCGACGTTAGTTAGGTGAAATATTTGTTCGATTCTACGTCTCTCTAGTACACAATCAGTGGATTCAATTGGATTTTCTTAATTGTAAAAAATTCCGTAGTCGTTGTAACGCGTGTAAGAGGATTATTCTGTATGCATTTAGTCGCGTACTTGACAAAACAAGCGAGAGGGACGGAGAGAAGAAAACTATGTTTGCTCGGTGCTCCGCTTCGAGTTAGCCAGGAATCCATCGTCTTCGTATATTTTCACACGTGTAATGTTTTCGCGTCTTGAGGTAGGTTTGTCTTAAAGACGAAAGACTGATAGTGTATCGGACAGGCAAACGTTTCGATATCCTTGTTGCAGCGATTGAATATTTTGTGGAAGACTAATGCTTACTCTTCAGGCAACATCAACGTGAATTTTGTTAAGAGTACTGGCATATTTTTAGCAATAGCAGAGACGAAGAATCCAAAATTAAAAACGACGAGTTTTATAGTTACAACGTTAATAAACACATGACGTACATCTGGTGCCTGCGTCTTTCGCGTACTGGAAATCCGCTGTCCGTGGATAACGTTTGATCGATTTCGTCGTGACATTTGGCCGCGGCTCAAGACCTTTCCTATCGTTCACGATTTCAGTTCCATATTTGCTCGCCGAAGAGTGTAACACGTGTGTAAGAACGAAGCAGAGGGATGCTAGTATAACTGCATCACGTCCATAGCTTTGTGCATGCGCTACACTCGCGAGCTCCATTATAGATTTATTGTTCTTCTAATTATACCCTGTTATTCTTGCCAACGAGCCACGCGGATCTGCGTAACTTTAAGGATCTTAACAAATTTTCTAACCGATTTATAAATGCTATAATTTCTCTTCGTTTCCTATAGGAATCCCTCAGAAGACAAACTCATCCATTTTTTATCAATTTCGTAATTTCATTACGTGAGTAAACGATTGATATCGAATACTCAAGAAACGAAGGACTAACTTCCATAAGACGATCGATCGCAAGAAGATGACATAAATAAAGGTAAATTGGAAGGCAAAGTCAAAAACACAGGGTTTGCAATATCGTTACTTTCAATTTGTCGAATTGATCGCTATGGCTTTTAAATGGCTGATATATAAATTACGAAGCAAATACAAATTGAAGTGCTTATTCGACGATAGGTCATCTAGAACGAGATGAAGAACCACGAGTCCACTTAAATGACACACTTTCTTTATCTACCGGTTTGTTGGTTTTAGAACAGCCGATGTTACATGTTACGCGTTATCAGTAGGTTGTGTACCCCTCTCGAACCATTCAGAGCGTTTCACGAGATTTCTCGGATTGTTTCTTCGAAGGAAGGGTTCGATTTCGTCTGTCTTCTTTATCTGAACGCGTGCAAAATCCCACACCGAGCTGCCACGATAACGATAACGATTGCTTATCGTCAATTGCTTAATTTATCTCGACGACCTTTTTAACCTCGCGCTTCAGCTGATCTCTATTGGCTTCCGACGTTAACACGGAGATCTCTGACGTAACGGGATGCCTAAAATTCGTTACGAATCCTCCTTTAAGCTCTATCAATTTGTTCTGCGAACCTATGTTTTCCCTGTAAACCGAATATATTCTTAGCTGTAGTTTTTAATTAATTAACGTATAAATAACGCTATAGTAAATAAAACAGTGTGCAAGGACGGTGTTCTGTAGCCACTGTGTATATAAGTTTGATTAATCTGTGCAAAGTTCAAGATTAAAGCTTAGATGACTCTAATAACCCTACCTTTTTATATTTTATGTATTTGCAACGAACCGTGGACGTGGAAATGCATACGAACAGTAGCGTAGGTTGATGTTGGTACAGGGAACGGCGGTTAACTTACGGTGAAGCACCTGAAGATATCGAGGATGTACAGTTAGTCGACCTTGTCTGGATAACATTAAAAAATAAAAACGTCACACCGACGCGCGGTATTTATTGGCTTGCGCCATGGGGCCAGGCACGCTCGCTGACCACCGACGAAGCGGAAGAAAGAGGGGGCAAAGAAGCGCAGAAGAGAAATATACGGTCAAAGAATGCAGTTCTTGGTGCATTCCAAGTCACGTGCTTCTGCACGGCCTGTAATTTTATTGTCGCGCGAATATATATCGCCAGCCACTTAAACGTCTGTTGTCTTTTTCGTTGGCTGTCGTTCTCCTGATCTCGCAGGATGAAAGGTCGAAATCGTCCAGCTACTTCTTCGTTTAGAAGAGCGGCTCGCTCTAATGGCTGGGAGAATCTTTTTCTACGAAAGAATGGGAACGACGCTGTTACGCTGCTGTCAGAAAAGCATCCACGATTCTCTAGATGCAGTCAGGCGCCGATTAACGACTCCTATTAAATCTTTCGCTGGCTACCTTTAAACTTGCTATTATTTTCCCAAGGTAAAAGGTTGAGCGGTGGTTCGCATACCATGCAGTGTTTCGAATTAGACTTTCAACGATAGCCGCTTTTGAATTAATTTGACAAATTTGATCGCGATAAGCGTACAACATTCGTTAGCGAACATCGGTGAGATCATAAATTAAACTTTCGAGACGCAACTCACATGATTCCATACTAAGAATCCTTTTGCCTGTATCAAAGCCTCTGATCCTAATCTCCTCCTACTTTTGCCAATTCGTTTCTACAGATATCTGAAATATAATAATTACATTCCACGCCATATGCCTTACCCAGGTCGTATTTTCTACGCATTATTCAAGATGAAACCGGTCGATAGCCACATTCTTTCTTCTAAATTCTACGCGCTAGCGCCCGGAGTGTACGTGTATAGACTTTAAGAAAGCAACGAACTCGTAACGCACAAAGTGTCAGATAAATGGGAAAAAGTAAAAAGGTCGTAAAGGCGTAGTTATTTTCTTTTTCTTTTTTGTATTCTCGCGAGGGTGGAAACTTCACGTGTCCTGGTGGGGCACGTAAGGGCACGACAAGCTGGTTCGAGGTTTCCGGAACGACAATGTGCATGCGTGCACACGTTACGGGTGCACCGCCACGTACGTGCGAGCGTGCGTCCGCGTTTTATCTGTATGGTGGCAGTGCACGTGTGCGCCGCCTTGCATTATGTCACAACGTGGCCATGCTGCGCGCGTGTGCGCGCCACTGTATCGGGGTCAATGACCCTGACGTGTACGTACTTATACGGGCCGTGCCGACGACCCTCGAATTTCGATACTCGCACCGGCCTCCGTGACACTCACAAAAATTCGAACACGCTTTCCATAATTGTAAATCGTTATCTTCTCGCTTATTGGTACACGTCGATGACTGATACTAATTAAACGCGTGCTTCTCTCAAGAAGGTTTATTACGATAGCGTTATTTAGTTACGTGTATAGTGGTAATTATGCACCTGAAGGTAATCGATGCGGTTTTCTAAATTTAACGTTAGAATAGGAAGACTATGCGACGTTTTGTGCAGTTCACTTGGTAACTAACGACGAGACCGTAGGATACTTGCGCACGTTCATGTTTCTGCGAACAAGACGAAAGTAGGGACTTGTTTGGCAAAGTAAATTTTATTAACGGATATTTTAGTAAGAGTACTATCGATGATAATGGTAAACTATTTGAAAATTAATAACGCTACTCTTCGTAGCTATGATTAAATTTCCTTGCGTAAATAAAAGTCTACCACCCGCGGCCGAGAACTGCGCGTAATAAATACCGGTTTTGAAAGAGATAATAATTTGAGAAGAAGCCCGCTAACTTTTCGCGTAAAACGCAATTTGCCAGCGAAATCCGTTGCCCGTATTTAGTGGCGGCCCACATAGTCTTTTTGCTCCGGCGAAGGCTTTTTCCTTTAACGCGAATAAACATAGGAAATACTTTTAACAAGCCTCGTATTTTAAGCTTCAGATAACGGGAATTTTATAATAACGAATAAAATGTATGGAAAATAAAGAGCAGAAAGCTACTCAACTCTACCAAGAGGAAGATAGTACAGGAAAGTGTAAAATGAAAGAACACGGTCGTGAATAGATAAGTAAATGATTAATTATCTTAGTTGGATTCTTTCGTCTTTTTCTTGAAACTCTTCTTTCGCAAGTAATCTGAAACACGATCGTGTGAAAAATAATCCAGAGAATACGACAAAGTTAAAGAAAGAATAGTTCTATATATTTTCATATTTCTAATAATAAAAGAATAAATCACATAAACTCGAACAAATATAAATATTTTAATTCTCATATCGCGCATCGAACTGTTATCGGAACTTGCCAACTTGTTCCTTCGATTTGCGGTTTCTAACAAGCAGTTTCCATTTTTCTGAATATTCTGGGTTATCGTGAGAGCGAGTGAACATGCACTGGCAAAGTTCACTTGCTTTTCACGCGATCCCGATATACGAAACGGTCCGATGGAAGGCGCGCGGAGCGCCCCGAATCACAAACAGAGCCAGCATCCTTTGAAAAGTCCGTGCATTGGCTTGTAGAAGAGGCCATTCGGACCAATCGCGATGGAAACACGCAGATAGAGGCGCGTGTCTGTGCTCGGGCTGCGAGAGAGGCACGCTTCTACGCTAACAAAAACGGAATGTCTGTAGTGGCCGCGCGTTAAAAGTGTGCACTTCAGTTTCTTCCGTGCCTTTTCTGCGCTTTTTTCGTGGCTTTCGAACGGCTCGCTGGAGAAGGGGGCCTCGTACGTGCGAGGAATGCGTGCACCGCGACACGAAAAACCGCCTATCAAGATATTCGACTCAACACGGACGGATGTCTTATTTCCTGTAGCTTGCGAAATCGAGAGCCGATCGACAGGCTTCTTTGCGATAGTTATTAGCTCCGAGTTTTCGCCATCATTTGCAATTCAGAGAGTCGGCTGCACGCTCGATCGATTCCCCTGCCAATGTCGTTGCTGGTTCGCGTTTCTTCAACGTTCGAATACTTTAGAGAATACAAGATCAATGGAAGTATTTAATGGACCTAGTTATAGAAACGAATGGAAAATAAAAAAGATTACGGGTTTCCAAAGATTATAGAATCGATAAGTAGAGCAACTTCATTGTTGGTGATGCGCTTGCAATAATATTCGTTCGTTTTGTTATTCATTCATTGAAAATGAACCTTACGCAAGATTAATTCAGCAAAGTATGTGAGAAACATAGTCGTGATATTTTATAATGTAGCTACAGTCGTTTATTCGATCGTTCGAAGACGCCGATGAAAACGTCAGGCTGAATGATCGTCAGGCACGTTTCGCGTGACAGGTGGTTCTTTTCGCGTTCCAAGCCATTCTGGATCATACATATTTCCCATACCGTACATATTTCTCTACTAACGATGCACCGACATGGATCTCTTCATTAGAATCGTCGAATCAGCCGAGCAGAACGTTGCTTCATTCGTTATACTCTAATTCCTTTCTTCTCCTTTGAACGTTCTTTTCATCGATCACTCGAAGAAAAAGAAAAAAAAAAGAAAGAATTGCGGAAGAAAAGCTCGTCGAAGAAGTTGTCGCGAAACGACTGCAAACACTGACCATAAATATTAGAGCAAATTATGAAGGGGCTACTCGCGAGGTGGTTTCAACTTGGTCGTCGTCGTTGTCACCGTTGTCGTCGTCTTCAGGTGAATAAGACGCGAACAAAAGGGGTGGGCGTGGGAGGCAGAAAGCGGGCCAGGGAAGAAAGCTCGAAAGAAGGACAGAGAGGAGATCGTTATGGAAGCATAAAAAGCTTCGCGACGAGATAATAGCTCGCGAGAACGTCGCAGAACGGGGGCTCGTGATGCATGCAAGAATGACGACAGAGAAAGAAGGCCGAGGAAAGATGTGTGTATATGGACAAAAAGTCCAGGAGAAAGAGAATGAAGAGCAAAACGAGGGGGATACGGTTTCGTATATAGGCCAAAGGGCTGCGCCGAGATCAATAAATTCCTCTCGCTACCGAGTTGAAATCTCTGCCTACCGAAGCTTGCAGCTATTGGATCATCTTTAAATGCAGTTTCGTTGGTTTCGTTTGGTACGACCGAGCAAACACCGGGTCACGAGGGATATGAACGCGACCCATTTTTCTAGCGAGACACTTGACATGTGCGCGTCAAAGGAAACAACGTTTCTGAGACGAGTGTGTTAGGGATCAGCGTGGCGGATTAAAAATTCCAGAACCTGCCTTTAGAAGTCTCTTGACGATATTCTCCACGGTATTAATCGTATTAACCCTTTGAATTTAGTCTTGAGTTTGTTAATATGAAATTCATGTACCAGTTCGTTCGTCGATTATCAATTTCTTTCTGTTATTACCGTTTCCAGTAATAATCCTTGCAGTTGCGTCAGAAGCTACTACTATGCCTTAAACATTAGAAAACGTAATTGTATATGGACATTAATGCATTTGATGTATGCTATTCGTTAGTCGTGGTAAATAAGAATTCATCCACTGAAATCCGGTCTAGTAAAAAGAAACGGCGAACTGTTTCTCGAGTGCAGAAAGTTAATTAGCAGTTGATCTCTGATCCGTGGACGTGGACATGTGGTCCATGATTTCCTGAAACGAATTACTCTCTCGTACTCTACTACAGTCGATCGGTCAAACTTCTCCTGAATGTTTTCTCATCCACCTATCATATCAGTTTTCCGATCGAAGAAAAATCGATGGATTATCGGGTCATTGGAGAAAAAACGATGAAGGAGGGATATCGACGAGGCGATCTCCGATTGTGTTCGATCGATTCACCCTTCCCGTGTGTTTCCCTTCTCTCTCGCGCGTGGCTTTGTGTCGTGCTGGCTCTTTGTCCGGCTTCACTTTCTTCCACGGGCAACTAGGCTAGTCGTAACACACAGTAGAAAAGTTTCCTCGCCGCCCCCCTCGGGAGAGACCGGCCGAAGTTCTTTCGTTTAATTCCCGCTCAGCTGACTGCGACTCGCTTTCACCGTTCCCCGGTCAACGATCACGCACGTGCTTCCCTCGCTCCGCCGGACTTGCATGTTTTTTTTATCCACGTTCCACGCGACTCTATGCTTCTCTTTATCCGCTTGACCCGATACCCCGTTGCCTCCAACGACTCTTGCTTTCCACGCGGTACACGGGCCAATTGTACTGTGAAACTGGGCCAACCATTTTTCCGACTCTAACCGACAATACACATACACGCACGTACACTACCGCTCGTAATTATTCGGTCGACTAGAGAAGTCGATGCACGTTGCGCGAATAATTGAAGAAGATACGTGTTATTTTTAATTAATAATAGCATCGATACGATGTTCGTTGTTTCGGTGGAATTTTTCAACAGACGAACTGGTTAACTTTGCTTTTTCTAACCTTCTGTGTTTCGTTACTCGTTGATGCACGATTTAAAAAAAAAAAAAAAAACTAACGTCTTTGAAACAACGATAAAATGGTTATATACAGGGTGGTTGGTAACTGGTGGTACAAGCGGAAAGGGGGTGATTCTACGCGAAAAAAGAAGTCGAAAATATAGAATAAAAATTTTTCGTTTGAGGCTTTGTTTTCCAGAAAATCGACTTTGAATTTTCGCTCGGTACGCCTGCGGTACGTTATAACGGATCTCACTATAGATCGTTGTCTCTATGGAAAAATTAAAAAAAAAAAAGAAAAATAAAAAAGAAATTTTTATTCTACATTTTCGACTTCTTTTTTCGCGTAGAATCACCCCCTTTCCGCTTGTACCACCAGTTACCAACCACCCTGTATATGATAGTGGAGTTTAAGCTGCGTCTGAAAAGAATCGTTGAGAATTTTGGATCTTAATATCCGAAATAATGCTATAGGAACACTAAATTTACACTTAGAATTCATATTAGAATAATTATATATTTATTTGATAAACGATTTCAAAGATATTCATCGATATACATTTGCACGCGACTCAGCATTTTCTTCTATACCCGACTGTTAACCGACTGAACAGTTTACATCCATTTGTTTTCGAGACGCCGCGCACACACATACTTCCACACATTGATATTCACATACAAGTATCACTACGACGCATCTAACCTAGTCTAGCACATAAAATTATACATAACTCAATAAGAATATACGGTAAATGCGGAGTAAAAGTAATTACCAAAGGTCGTACATATCGGCTGTACTTTGACTCAGCTTCGATGATTCAGCAAGAAATAAGAAAAATTGAAGCGTGTCTGGAGGAATTAGCATTTTGTTTTGACAGCGTCTGCCAATATGGTCTGACTAATGTGAAAAATAATGATCGTAGTGGAAAATAAACCGCGGGAAACAGGTCACGGATGTGTTTCTTATTTGTTCCATGCATGTCGATGGTGAACAAGTTTGTGGTACGCAAGCTCTGCTATTTTTCAGAGTAACCCTAACTATTATTTATCGGAAAAGGCAGAACCGTGAATGGGTTTCATTATCGTCGTTAGATTCGCGGTATCTTCAATTACTCCGCGATACAAATCGATATGGCAATCCAGACGGCGATCGAGTTCGGGCAAATTCATTAGCTCGGCACGGAACGCAATTTGCGGAACCAATTCGAACGACTCGTGCACCAGGCACCGCGATAACCACCCTGTTCTTCGATTTCGAATCCATTGCCTATTCCCAGACGAACTTACATTGCCTGGTCGAGCTCTCTTCGAAGCAACTCGTCGAATCGCCAACCTATCCCGTTTCGAACCTTTCGCGATATACGTCAAAACTAACATAACTGAACACTGAGAACGTAGTTGAACGTGTATGAAATAATTGCAAATATAGCGACTAATAAAGAAGAGTGGCGTGATAGGAGTATCCTATCGGTTTCCAAATTTACACCAAAATTACATTCCTATGAACATCTATATTTATTGAAAAATTCGATCGATCAGATAACACGAATGTACGTGCGTATACAAGTAGATAGATCTACTAGGAGGTGGGACTTTGGCAAGGAAAGAAAAGAGCAAGCAAAGAGCAGACGAAGGAAGGAGCAGCCGAGGAGGCAAGTTGCCATGGTGACCATCAAAGGCGCCGATCAGACACGAAGGGATGAAGCCCCTTTTACCGTCGACTTTGTTACACAGAAGCCACCACGAACCGGAAAATAGGTTCTACCCCTCTGCTCTTCTTCGTCCATCGTTTCTATCCTCCTCTACTCTTTCAACTACCAGCCGAGTGGAAACTATTTTTGAAATTGGAAGGACACCAAAAGATTTATCCTTTCGATGACTTGGAGAAATAGAATCGTGCCAACAGCCTTTCTCATCTTCCTAACCATTGTTTTTCCTTCGCTTTCATCTTGTTCGTACTTTGAAATTTTAGTTTCTCTCTTTCCTCGTCTCGGTCGAATAAAACTACCTCCATCCACGTATGAAGTACACCTTCAGGAGTAACTCGCGCGATACAGTATCTACCTGATAGAGTAGCTAGACGTTGATCGTACGTTCCTTATCTCTGACTCGTTGGTTGCCAAAAATTCCAGATTTCATAGACATCGCCTTTCATTGACTAGTTGTGTGTTAATTAACATAAAAGAGAGAAATAAGACGCAGAAGAGAATCGGTTAGTCCGAGCGATATCAATTCGTTGCTCGCGTGATTCTTCACTGTACTTTGTTTCGTGAGTGTCGTTCTTGTACGAAGAAAGCCACTGTATAGAGACGGGGGAAACGAGGATACAGAAAATCAGTATCGCGATACTGATCGTGATATCAGTACGTAGCGTACGTCGACGCAGTGTTGGCGACAATTTGTTATACACGAATGTTCGTCGGGAATTAGCCTAACATCGCCAATTAGTGGAATTCGAAGTTGTGACTCGCGTGACAAAGTCAATTCGAGCGCTGTTAATTCGATGAAAAGACATTTTTTACCGAGTGTCCGTGAAGAAAAGCGTCACGTGGGAACGTGACTGTCTCTTACGAAACTCACTTACATAGGCATAATTGAACTTTACACAGATCGGATTGGCGCAGATGTTCCAGACACAAAATTCAATTACAACTTCTTCGCCTTCCTCTTGTACAGTGAGAGTCGAAAATGGTAAACGAGTTGTTGCATTTCCTCGAACGATCACCGTCCATTTCCACGATACGCGAATCAATGAATAGAAACTCGATTTCTCTCGAAGAAAAACTGCAACGAATTCCTGCTACGTAGTTTTTATAGCAGACGGAATTCTTTGAAGCGAGAACAGAAGAGGTTGCTTCCTATCCTTTTTGCGCCACTGTGATATTTTTTGGCGAGTGCGTTCAACGTGGAAAAAGTGCACGGACTCCCACGTAGCTCGCGGAGGGCCATCTCTAGAGAGTTACACATAAAAATAGAGCTGGACAGTGCACGTGTGCCACCCTCTTCGTCCCAGCCATGCCTTCGCCTTCTCTTCAGTACTTTGTCGACTATTCTCGTTCCGCCCTCGGATATCCTTCCCCCATATTTTATTCTTTTATTCGCTTTAGAGAAATATACTCCGTTTTCTCTTAATAATTACCTCGCTTTGTCGCAAACATTATAATATTTCTTTGGTCAGATATAACGAAAGATTATCGTGGAATTTTAATCGAAACTATTATTATATTATTTATATTATATTTCGATTATTATCGGGATGGCGATGGTCACACGTGGAATTTACGATAATTGCAAAACAACGCAATTGCAGCGATAGGTTCGTTGGTTTGCGGCGAAGTCTCGGTTAATGGAGCTGGCTCACTTGCATGGCGGGAAGAAAAAAAGGAACAGGGTCGTGACGTTGTAAACAAGCCATTAGTCATGTCATGAGCGTCGATCTCAGACGGAGAGTGACTCGTTTTGGCTATTGCTATTCAGCCAGCGTACGGCCCACGTTTTTTCGGTCGTGGCCGAAAAGTCAAGGCTATTTCTGAGAAAGGATCGTTCTCGGAAAAGTATGACCAACTCACCGTACGATAAACGGGACATCGCGTCCAGACGTCTGCTTTACGATTCTTTAATCGTTTTTTCTTTTCTCTTACAGCTCGTTTGATTTAACTTTTTAGTAAGGAAAAAACCAATACTGTTTCGTAACATAATACGTAATATACTAAAAATAGATTGTAAAATATCGAAGGTTAATAATAGACTCGCCATGTTCCATCAAAATTTTCTTCTTTTTTTTTAAGGTGCTCGCCTACGAACATAGATTCGCGAACGTACGTTAAGTACAAGAGATATATAGCTTTAAAAGGATGTAATAGTCGCGCGGAAGCGAAGATAATACAAGGAATAAGCTTGTGGATCAATTGACACACTGTAGCTCCGATTATCCCTCTCTTGCATCTTCATTGAATCGACGAATCAAAGAATATCACTGTACTTCGCGATGCTTCGTTTCTCGACGATGTATCAGCTGATGTTGAAACGTTCGCTCGAACCCCGAGGAACCGTAGATCCCAGAACGCTACTTTTAAAAACCTGTCTCACATTAATTAACACGTTGACGCCGGCGTGGGCCATCGGTGGTTCACACGTGTCTGTCCCGTTGCACGGCGTACACATGTATTTCACAAAATAGATAGTACAAAATAGGTTTATATTATTTTATCTCAACATTATAAGCAGACATACAATAGTAAAAACATAACAATTCAATATTATAGACTTAACATAATTATTTCCTTTTTTCATGCAATTTTTTAAAACATGTTAGACAGAGTGCTGGCTGGCCCTTACAACGATCACAATATGTTGTTACTTTTTTACTTCTTTTCGCGGCATACTCTCTATCTTTTATTCTAAAAATACGTTTATAACATTCTTTACACCGCCGTCTCGTTCTGCTCGCGGATCCCTGGTACGACTGCAGAAATGTGAATCTCATTCGAGTAATGTTGTTCGAAGTAAAACTGCGTTTTAAAAACCGTCGTATTAATTAGCTAAATCACCTTGAACGGAAGGGATGGTAATTCGGCAAGGATGCCAGGAAAAGATGAAAATATGAAAATCTAAAATTAGTTGTGGGCGAGTGTAAGCCTTTCAGTGATAGATGGCACGGCGGGGGTGGAGATTCGATATTTCGAGCCCTATCTGGGCGTTGCCCGATAAAGCTTGTCGTGGAGGTGGTCTGAACGAGAAACGGGTTCGTGGAAGGGGATTGAAGGGTGCTGGGTAACCACGGATGTGCAGGAAAGGGGTGTGCTCTGACCAAAGGCGGCTGCATTCGTTTCCATCAAACCCCTCGTCACAGCACCGTGCTACGCTCTCCGCTTCGATGCGACAGACTAGTCGGAGCCACGATGTCGCCACTACTAACGAAAAATTGTGTTTCGTTTTTGCCCATTTGCTCGGCCTTTCCAGCTCGTATCCTTGTCGCGATCCTTTTTCGCTCCTTTCTTCGAAACTCCTTTTTGTATTAAAGGGCAGTTCGGTCATTACCGGCAACGTTTCTTGGCAATGATTGGCGTTATGACGAACAGCCAACTTTCAATTAATATTAGGTTGTCCGAAAAGTTTCTTTCGTTTCATCAGGTGATAATAGATGAACAACAATTTCTGTTTCATATTATTTTATTAAATTAGGTATGACCCATTTCGTTCTACTTCTATTATTATATTCGTGCATAATTCAATAAACTAATATAAAAGAAACAACATTGTGCGTGTATTATTTGCTTACAGAACGAAAGAAACTTTTCGGACAACCTAATAAATAGACCGCGGATGTTACGAGATGTTTCAAGATTAACATTAGAACTATCGATAGTTAACACGAAGCTATTTCTACCAAAACCAATGAAAATGACTGGTCTTTAGAAAATACGTAATTATAGAATATTTTTATATTTATTTATTTATTACTTCCTTACAGAAGCAATTCCATGTTTTATAGTATATTTTTGATATTATTAATCCGTCTGGGACATTGATCCCTAAACGACGGTTGACACATTTATAAAATTGCAGAACCAGTCGTTTTAACTGCTGTGATATTTCTAGTGTTAGCATCTAGCGATCCAGCGATCGATCCGGAATTTTCCTGATAACTGATATCATCATATCGAATGATATGCAATAAAAATTTTAAAAACGTGTGACAAGTTGTACAGAACGAGGAAACTGGTTAATTAGGGTTCGATAAACACATTACAGGACCCTTTTACTCATTTTGAGTAGCCTTGATATAAAATTATTTTGAGTTTGAATACATAAAAAACAAAATGAAATTCATTATATTATTCTTTTAGTTATCGTTGCGAAAGTTATCATTACATCATTGCGGGAAAAAAATATAACACGAAGTAGGAATTTTAAACCAATCAATTTAACTGCTGTGCTAGTTCTTGTGTTAACGAACACAGAATGCGCTAGATACAGGGAAAACGTTAAATTTGGTAGATTTAACGGATGAAACAGATTTCTGCTTGCTATTTCCAGTCGATAAAAGAGTTTCGCTCGTGTAAGAACAAACTTGCTAATGTTTGCAACGTATAAAGAAAATATGGCTCCTGTTATATTTGTAGGAAGATTCGATAGCTTGCAGCGTTCGTAAAGTATAAAGCTATTTAGAAGTAGGAAATAATCAAAGAAATCCGTAAATAGAATTCTAATTACGTATACTCTGTACCAACGGTACTAATACAGCTTTACCTTCGCGTTATACGAACTACGTTATCCTTATCACGATTTTCATTGTGCGCTACGTATGTTTGTTCGCAATAAAATTTAAACCTTACAATTTATCCTTAGATGTTCGTTTATCTAGAATATCGAAAGTCGTTTAATGCGTTAGTTGCGATCTTTTAACTCCTTGCACTCCTACGTCGAATGTGACTGAACGTCAGTTTTTATCTCAGGAACTCCTTTGTCGAGTTCCACTCGACGTTCCTTCAGCTGCAGCTTTTTTTGTGAAACGTGCGAAAGAAAACTAGGATTGTATACTGGGAATTGTTTCAAGATATATCATACACTTAAAAATTACAAAATACAAGAATAATGTGAATAAAACTGATATTTAAGTGAATTTCTTTCTTCCTTTATTTAATTAAATTTTCTTATTTTTTAATTAAAGTAAATTTCAAATAAAACGCTTAAAAGCGTTGGGAGCTGCTGGTAACGAGATTGAAATAAAATTCGCAGTGCAAAGGGTTAAGAGGGAGCAACAGAAAGGAACCGATTGCACTGTGAGAAAATAGCAGCAGATAAATAAGAGCGATAGACGATTCGGTAGAGCGATCCGTGTTTTCGATGGAGGGTTAGGAATACCGTTACATCCCCTTTAAAGCCGGTTTCTCCATCCCTCGCAAATACTAGATCGCCCATTCACTCGTGCCGCACCACCGTGACGACCTCTGTCACGGAGAACCCCATACGAAGGTAATTTATCGAAGATACGTCATTGGGTAACTCATTAGGTATACGAAGCCTCCCTTCATCGACTAGGAGCACACTGTGAAAAAAGATATTGATAGAGCGCAGGATCTCGTAACGCCACTTCCACTTGCAATCGTTAACGACTGTTTTCAGGCCTTCTTTCGTGAAATTCATTCTTTTCCAACAATGTTATTTTCAGCGATGATTTTGTGGTTTCAGACACGGATTAAAGCGAATCGTTGCACACGTTGAATATAGAAAAACTTGGCTAGACTGGTGACGTGTCAGGTAATACGTAGCGCATAATGAAAATCGTGATAAGATTGTAAGACCAGATGTAAGAAAGATATAGCAATTAAGTAGTGTCGTGGGTGATTTAACGCGTGGCGATCATTCGACTGACGCGAGCCTGGTGATTCGAGGAACGCGTTAAAATAGATAATGGAGAATCGTGAAGATTTCCACTCAGGTTTGGAATTTAGCCAAGAAAGTTAAGAAAAATATTTACTTTAGCGATCAGACATTTCTTCGACTTTTCCTTTTCGTATGAACAGCTGTATCTATAAACGCGTGGTCGAAAGGCGAACGTTAAAACGTTCGTTTCATCGATCGTCGATCGTGGAAACCCGCGTTTCATCGAATCAAATCATCGATCGAATCTTCTACTTCGCTTACGAACGAGTAGTTTCATTTCTTTGCTATTATTTCTTATTACAGATTCTTCTAGAGAAACTTGATTAATACAAGGAAAATATCTAACTATGCACGTACAGACTGTCTTCGGTGTAATTTGTATTTTTTATTATTTTTTTCTCTATTGGCACGCAGAGAAAATGACGGTGGAAACGTCCTCGAGTCTTGATCGCCTCGAAACCTGTTGGATACGCGACACGGATGATTCGACTTTCGATTACGAAATTCACTGTGACTTGGATCGGCGTGAAAGATGTTTGAACTCGATCATCCGAACGACCAAGAAATATCGTGCTATCGGCTTCAATGGCCCATATTAGAGTTTCAGTCTGTTAAAGGGGTCCATATCCGATCTTGCGAGGCTGGCAATGTTTTGTCCTCGTTTCGTTGTTCGATCGGAGGAACGATATTGGCTGTATCGAGAGCAGAAAAATATTCTCCTTTCTACGTCTGACTTTCCACGCGTATTCCTCTATATTCTACCTACGTTGCAACCAAGAATCTCAGTTCCTTAAAATATAGAAAATACGCTTGGACGTTTATAGTCGAACTATCGTCGAGTATTTAAACATAAGCGACGTTGTACTTAGCAAACTTTCTAACAACCTTGATATTTAATATTCGCGCGATTCTATCACGTAGTAGTATGTTTTCGAACGATATAAACGCGATTGAGAAAAGTTAATAATAGCGACGATATTTGGCACAGTTAAATACAAATTCAAAGAGAGATAAATATTAAAGAAATATATATAAAAAGTCAGGAATAAATTATGTCCGAGCATATTAATATTGTGCTATGTACTACGTATCTATTAACATTAGAACTACCGATAATTAACGCGAAACTAATTCTACCAAAACCAGTGAAAATGACTAGTCTTTAAAAAAATACGTAATAATAGAATAATTTTCATATTTATTGATTTATTACTTTCTTACAGAAGCAGTTCCATGTTTTATAATACATTTTTGATATTATTAATCCGTCTGGAACCATGATCACTAAACGAGGGTTGACACATCTCAAGCAAAATTGTAGAATCAGTCATTTTCACTGCTGTGGTATTTCTAGTGTTAGCATCGTTATGACGTTATGGCGTTACGACGAACAGCCAACTTTCAATTAATATTAGGTCGTCCGGAAAGTTTCTTTCGTTTCATCAGGTGATAATAGATGAACAACAATTTCTGTTTCATATTATTTTATTAAATTAGGTATGACCCATTTCGTTCTATTTCTATTATTATATTCGTGCATAATTCAATAAACTAATATAAAAGAAACAACATTGTGCGTGTATTATTTGCTTACAGAATGAAAGAAACTTTTCGGACAACCTAATAAATAGACCGCGGATGTTACGAGATGTTTCAAGATTAACATTAGAACTATCGATAGTTAACACGAAGCTATTTCTACCAAAACCAATAAAAATGACTGGTCTTTAAAAAATACGTAATTATAGAATATTTTTATACTTATTTATTTATTTATTACTTCCTTACAGAAGCAATTCCATGTTTTATAGTACATTTTTGATATTATTAATTCATCTGGGACCATGATCCCTGAAAGAGGGTTGACACATCCATAAAATTCTAGAACCAGTCATTTTGGCTGCTGTGGTATTTACAGTGTTAGGATGTCAAATGTTTCATTGATTAAAAAAAAAAACTTTCAAAATTTCGGTGAGTCGATTTTCATGAAAATTCATCGCTATGCTTCTGCAAAGATACGTTGCAGCAAAATTATTTAAAGCCTAATACGGAAGAAACGTGGTTTCATCTGTATTCTAGTACTCGATGACCCATGCTTATCCAAATTCATGAGACACCCGGTATATAATCGAGTGTTGAACGGGGCTGCTAGCCAGAGTTGAAACCGACCGACCGCTGCAAGGTCAGGCGGTGGCCTCCAACTTCCGGTGGTGGTATTCTCACACATAGACACATCATACGTACGCAGCATAAAAGGGGGCATTCCCTTTCCCCTCTGTTCCTTCTCTATAACACCCACACTTCCCCCTCCTTACCCCTTTTATCTTCCTTCCTTCTCATCTCCCTCCATTTGCTCTTCCAACTTAACTTCCTCCTCCTTTCTCCTTACTCTCTGCTCTTCTTTCTTCCCAAGTCTCGACGATTCTCTCGCACGCACTCCGATTTCCTAGAAGTCCAACTCCATTTGCCTCCTCCTCGATACTCTCTTCTTCTTCTTCTTCTTCTTCTTCTTCTTCTTCTTCCGCTTCGTCCATCACTTGCCTCTCTCTCCTTCTGAATTTATTAAACGTAGAAATCAATTCGATGGCTTTCCAAGATTCATAATTGATTTTTATCGAGCTGAAAGATATCTCTGATATAAATTAGTAATTAATTCAATGTAAAATAATTACCGAATTAATTTGTCGTTAAATCACCGAATCAACTTCTGTATCGAATATATTGCGTATATAGTTTACTAGAATTCGCAATTTCCAAATGTATAATTCCTACATCTTATCCGTCTTTCTACATTGGACGCTGTCATCGGTTTCCTCGACGTTCAGCATTTATTCCTTTCCCTCCACTCACATCTTATTCGGGTTAATATAATTTCTAAAAGCGATTTCGCCTATTATTTCGTAAAGGAGAATTGGATTGGAGAAAGGGAAGAGGTAATAGGAAAGAGCTGCGTAACTGGTATCGAAATCGGATGTACGTTTACGACTGACCAAGATACGCGCCAGCAACAGTTCTTCCTCTCTTTCGAAACGTTTCCCTCGAGCAAAGAGAAGTTTCGCCGCCCGTCTTCCTTTCTCTTTGCAGAACTGCAGACGATGCGAAAAAAAACACACCTAGTTACATGCTGATGCACCTGCAGCGTTTAACGTTTACGCTGAATCACGTGGTAGAGGTCGTATTCTCCCAAAGCGAATTTTTATTTCATTCGAAGAATAACGTTCGATCTGATCGATGTATATATGGAAAGTGAAAGAGTTGGAATTTTTCCACCATCGATATTACACCGCGTAATGGCGATTCTACATTTCTGCCAACAGATCTCCGATCAAAGAATTCTATACACCTGTATTATCGCAGCTAATTCTGACAGAAATTTCGTGTAATCGATCGTAAAGCCTTCGACGATTGATTAACATGTTTCTGCTGTCAGAGGTAACCAGTGAAATTTATTATATAAACATCGTCGAAAGCAAATCTCAGGTGAAAATATCAGCATTCAGCGTGTCGAATCGATAAGAATTTCTCGACCGATGGATAATTTTAGCGGGTTGGTGAAATCAGAGGTAACCGAATGGCAGCAAGGTGGTATAAAAAAGCAACCCTTTGTAGCAC
This sequence comes from Bombus flavifrons, assembly GCF_040668555.2. Lineage (NCBI taxonomy): Eukaryota > Metazoa > Arthropoda > Insecta > Hymenoptera > Apidae > Bombus > Bombus flavifrons. The sequence continues at coordinate 7,447,026 of NC_138456.1, forward strand.
CTGCGAGGCGTCCGCCTCGGTTCGATCGGCCGACCAGCCAGCGAGCGGAGCGGGTAGGTGGCCAGAAAGAGGTCACCGCAACCAGCCGCCACTCTTTTTCTCTTCTTCTCGCTCGCTCTTCATCCGCCGTTCCTCTCCACGCGGCCTATTTTCGCGAAAATACACGAGCCCGAGCTCCGCATGAAAAGCGCGCGCTGCAGCGAAACAGGGACAAAGAGGAACGGGAGAAACAGCTCGGTCGGTGGAAAGAGGGTCGCGAGGCACAGGGTAGCTGTTTGAGAGAGAAGCTCGTACCTAGCGACGCCACGAGGAATGGAAAAAAGATCTTTTGTCGAGAAGTGTGCACCACCCCCGTGTAACCATCCCCCACCCTTACCCCCGGGCCCACTCGTAATTCCCGGGAAAATAGGGTTCACGTTTCGACGAGAGCTCGTCTGCGCACATATCTCGTTTCTACGGTGCGTATTGCTGCGCACTCCTATTCCCTCTGCTCCCTCCGTTTCTCTTTTTCCCTCTTTTACTTTTTTCCACCCCTTTTTTTTCCTTCTTACCGCTGTCCGTGTGTATTTTTCCCGTCGGATTTTTCCTCTGTCTCGATGCGTCGCGTAGTTGATTTTTAAAAAGAATTTCACAATTTCCTTGCAAGATATTGTAATACACGAAATAATTGTCAGCTACGCTGGCAAACAAAGTTCGATCACTTTCGAATAGATAAAAACGAGATCGAAACGATCTCTTCGCTTTCTTTTTAATAATTCCGCGCGAAAATTTCTACCGGCGTATTTCTCCCCTCAAAGCTTTTCATCGCATTGTCTCGCCGCGCGTTACTGTGACGATTTTTAAAAAGAATTCCGGGATTTTCTTAGTGAAATATACGTACATCGTACAGGGAATAATTATTGACTGCGCTAGAAAGCAAAGTCCGCTCTTCCTCCGGCGAGTTTCCAAGCGAAAGAAAAACGGAGATCGAAATTATTTCCCTACTTTTTTTTTTTTTTAGGTCTCGCCGCGTTCCATGTGGTTAAGACTATCGTGAAAAACGTTGGTCACGCTCGATGATTTCTGCTAGAGTTAAATAACAGTAATGAAACGACGCGGAGGAAATAAATAATTCCACAGTCGCCTGTAGTGCGAGACACTTTTTCTGCTAATTTCTACCCAGATCCGCAATATTCACGACGCGAGACATCTTCGTTTTCTAAGAAAAAGTTGGAATTCTCGCGTTCGCTGTTCCATCTAAATATTAATATCTCCATTGAGTCCATCGAAATATCAATCTCTACGTGCGTCGATTCGATGGGAAATGTCTACCTCTTCGATAAAGGTCGTGGAATTTCTTTCCAAGTGCAATTTACGGCCGCTCCAATTACGTTTACGTCATTTACGCTCGGCCTAATTACGTTTACTTTATTTACGCTCGTTCTACTTACAACCACCGCCAAAGAAAATTAACGAGATTCGCGACTACCGAGCTTTCTTCAACGCTGTTGCTGCCCCGTGATTGGCCCACCGACACAAATAAACTATCTGGAACAACGACTTTTTTCTTATGCTTAGGTTAATTAACCGTAAAGAAAAGGAAATCGTAATTATCTTGAACGCATGTACAGAAATAGTAAGGCAGGTGTGCAAGTTATAATCACAGAAGGGATTGAAGGCTGCTAAGATGCATACGAGAAGCTGTTCTACGAAAAAACAACGGATCTATAAACTTCATGGGAATATCATGGTACCATCGATCGATAGGATACCATATGCACTTTATATCGTAGTCGGTAAAATTGGAAAATTTTAATTTACTCAAGCGACCATATTTATGTATAATTAGAGATACTTCTCGTAACAAAGGATGTGCACAATTATTAGGTCGTCCGAAAAGTTTCTTTCGTTTTATAAGGAAATGATGGATGCACGACATTTACTGTTTTATATTATTTTATCGAATTACGTATGATCCATTTTGTTCTATCAAGATAAAGATCACAACGTTCGACAGATTAGGTTTCGTGTTTGTATAGATAGTCGTGTCTGTAAAAGAAATGTAAAATTTGCTGTAATTTATACACAATATGGTAAAGTTCTACGCGCATAGAGTGCATTCAAAGTTGCAAAACGCGTCAATTTAACACTAGAAATATCGATAGTTAACACGAAGCTATTTCTACCAAAACAAGTGAAAATGACTGGTCTTTAAAAAATACGTAATAATGGAATATTTTTATATTTATTGATTTATTACTTTCTTACAGAAGCAGTTCCATGTTTTATAATACATTTTTGATATTATTAATCCGTCTGGAACCATAATCACTAAACGAGGGTTGACACATCTCAAGCAAAATTGTAGAATCAGTCATTTTCACTGCTGTGGTATTTCTAGTGTTAGCATCGTTCTGACGTTATGGCGTTACGACGAACAGCCAACTTTCAATTAATATTAGGTCGTCCGGAAAGTTTCTTTCGTTTCATCAGGTGATAATAGATGAACAACAATTTCTGTTTCATATTATTTTATTAAATTAGGTATGACCCATTTCGTTCTATTTCTATTATTATATTCGTGCATAATTCAATAAACTAATATAAAAGAAACAACATTGTGCGTGTATTATTTGCTTATAGAACGAAAGAAACTTTTCGGACAACCTAATAAATAGACCGCGGATGTTACGAGATGTTTCAAGATTAACATTAGAACTATCGATAGTTAACACGAAGCTATTTCTACCAAAACCAATAAAAATGACTGGTCTTTAAAAAATACGTAATTATAGAATATTTTTATATTTATTTATTTATTACTTCCTTACAGAAGCAATTCCATGTTTTATAGTACATTTTTGATATTATTAATCCGTCTGGGACATTGATCCCTAAACGAGGGTTGACACATTTATAAAATTGCAGAACCAGTCGTTTTAACTGCTATGGTATTTCTAGTGTTAGCATCTAGCGATCCAGCGATCGATCCGGAATTTTCCTGATAACTGATATCATCATATCGAATGATACGCAATAAAAATTTTAAAAACGTGTGACAAGTTGTATAAAACGAGGAAACTGGTTAATTGGAGTTCGATAAACCGATTGCAGGACCCTTTTACACTTTGAAAAGTACCGATCATTTTGGCTGATATCGGTATAAATAACCTTGATACAAAACAATTTTAAGTTTGAATACATAAAAAATTCATTACATCATTGCGAAAAAAAATATAACGCGAAGTAGGAATTTTTAAACAAAATTGCAGAATCAGTCAATTTGACTGGTGTGGTAGAGTTCTACTGTCAAGATTAATCCGCGACTACGTTAACGGCTAAGATCTCTAGTTTCATACTTCGCTTATATCGTTTGCACTTAGTGTACTTGCGTTTTGGTACGAAGACGTGTCGGTTGTATACGTATATTCGTAGCGTAGTTCGAAGCATCGTATGGCGGGTGGAACGCAGTCGTGAACACGTGCGTTGAATAAAGGCAAAACTAATGACACACTGAGGGATTCGGGACAGCGACGGGCGCGAAATAAAGCCGAGGAAAAATGGACCGTGACTTTTCGCTCGTCTGCTCTTCCGCCATCCTCGTATTCGCGGGGGACGTTGTTAACGCGAAGGGCTGAAACAATGCGGCCACGTTCTTTCTTTCCTATGTATACGGCGAAGTTGAAGTCGCTGTGGATAGTCGTGGCAGCGGTGCAGTTTTTCATCATCCGACTCCTGTCGACGCCGTTGGGTTTTGTTCCTCGGGAAGGGTCATGCGATACTCTGAATGCTACCTTTAAATATCAGGGTTCCTCTGTCTCTTCTCTTCTTCTTCGTTTTTTCTACCGTCTGTTCTCCACACTTCAAAAACATTTTGCTCGTTAACCCTTGTGTCAATAGCCATCTATCCTTCTGCATATTCTCGTTTCACGGTCTGTATTTTTCTAAAAATATTCTATAAATATGTCGGAGAGGAAAGAACACCGGAGCCTCTGGAATGCTGGGGAATCCCGCAACATTGTAACCTGGAGTCTACTATAGCTGTAATTAAACAATTGTAATTATCCAACCTAACTGTAATCGTCCGGGATTAGTAATAATGAGCTTGGGCTCGAGGCGACCGTCGGTCGCCAACGTACCCGCGGTCAAGGGATGAACGCTTTGTCTAACAAAGGTATTTTATAGCTGCCATTAAAAGAAGTATCCCTGGCAAGACATGACAGTAAACATTCTAACGGTCTCTGTCCCGTGGCCACACACAGCTCCTATTCTTCGAGTAAGATGTTTGCCGGATGTCGATGTGCTGAATAGCAACCTTCTCTCGAGGGCAATTAGCATCTTTTCTAATCACCGGTATGGAAATTGACCAATTAGCAGCAATGCCAATTTCCCTTACTCTCTGTACGAAGACTATCCTCGGCGAATCCGATGATCTCGGGCCCTTAGACACGCCCCGAGATAGTTTTCCTCTGTGGCATCACCGGGACGAGGGAGGCAGTCTTTCACGCGATCTCGTCAACTGAAGGGAGTAACGTTCTTACGAATTATTGTGCGGACTTAGACTTCGCGAGCACGTTCATCCATCATCCCTCTGACCGCGGTTTCGTTGTCGTACCCGAGACCATTGTTGCTAGTGTCGCGGGTGCCTAATCATCATAGTCGATTGTCAAATTTGTATCATCTGTTTCTGTGCTAATAAACCGTGTCTTTATTGTACCGCGACGATGGCTAACTCCAATGAAGACTCAACCAACACCCACAATCCTGACCACAAGGTATCTCCGACAAATATATGTTGAGTTAGCATTAGAATTAAAGGCGTTTAACGAACCTTTATTTCGATTAGCCATTTTTGTGTTATACAATATAGATGATACTTAATGATATAATACAAATAGGATTTGAAACGGTTGGCGAAGGTGTCCAAAATAAATACTCTTGATGTTCAACAAAAAAGGTTTATCAAACTATTAAACAATCAACAATTTACGATCAACGATTAACGATTAACTATCAACGATTAACAATCAAGAGTTAATAATCACGTATCTCGAATTGTGTTTGCTTCGCTACGACGCTAAACCTTTCGCACTTCGCTGCTCGGCGCAGAATGAATCTTTTGTTCGAAAGCAAACGGATTCTTTTCTTTGTTGCCCCTCCATATCCCCACTACGCACGCGTTTATTAGATGTTCGCGACTGTTGCCGCGTATGCATTCTTCGGAATATTCGGCGAAAGAACCGTAGGGATATCGATGGCACATGTGTGTCAGCCTTACGCTTTGAAGGTATAGCGCTTTGTGTCGCAAAGCCGCTGCAAAGTTCCGTGGTCGAGTGCCGCCACAGATTATTACAGAATGAAGTTCACTAGCAATAAACAATTTTACTACACGATAATAAGTTTTCGCTAAAGAGTTATATTATAATATTATAATTATTATACAGGGTGGTTGGCAACTGGTGGTACAAGCGAGAAGGGGGTGATTCTACGCGAAAAAAGAAGTCGAAAATATGGAATAAAAATTTTTTATTTTAATTTTCTCTTTTTTTTTTAAATTTTTCCATCGAGACAACGATCTACAGTGAGATTCGTTATAACGTACCGTAGGCGTACCGAGCGAAAATTCAAAGTCGATTTTCTGGGAAACAAAGCCCCAAACGAAAAATTTTTATTCTATATTTTCGACTTCTTTTTTCGCGTAGAATCATCCCCTTTCCGCTTGTACCACCAGTTACCAACCACCCTGTATAATATTGATATATTATAATAATTACTTAGTCACTAAATGAAGATAATAATAAATTCACAAGGTGATTATATGACTATTACAGAATTTGATAATTAACAGTGACGATCTGATACTCGAGATGCCAATGACAGTAATCTTAGGTTCAATAACGAATACACGGTCAACAGGATCTTTTTTATTTTATTTGGTAGACTTTTTACGATCAATTCTCATTGAGAATTATAGGTAAATTATTTTGACGTGGAGGAGAAAGGAATCGATCAGGCGGACCGTGATCCCTGAGAATTGCTTTGTTTCAGAGCTACGTTCTTCTTGTTTCACGTAGGAATCATCGACGGGTGAAGTTTAATACTTGCAACGAAGAAATTCCACGAACGAAACGTACGTCCATGTACTTTGCAAAAGCTCAAGGAAATTCTCAAAAATTTACTTAAAAATTTACTTAAAATTTATTGAATGTAACTTGGATTATAAGAGTTTACAGTATATTTGATTCTAGTCGAATCTAATGCTTAAATCCAAAGGGTAATGTCTTTTTAGTCTGCGGATCTGATCCGTCGTGTCAAGTAATTGGGTAACTAATGAATTTTGCTGGTTGTTAACTCTTATATTATATCTGTTACTGAATTTGGTCAACAGGATAGCAAATGCGCTTGCTTACTTATCAAAGGTCCAAATGAAACTGAACTTATGTACCTCTCTGTACCCCTTGCGACAATTATCTTTTTGAGGAGAGCCATACAACTGCGTAGTGCCTCTTTTAGGCAAAAACGTCCATCCCGTTGTAACGTCAATTCACATCAGAGACCAGGCTACACACCCCGGACAGGATGGCACCCAGATGTCTGCACATCCTTGGCGCGTACCCTCAATAGTCTTAAGTACCCACCAGGGGTTTTGGAATTTTCATAGTTAAGGTCCTTCGGACCAAGCGAGTATCTCTTGTCTTAGATTTCCTTTTACGTTTATTGTTTACCAGGTGTTAACATGGAAAGTTGGTTTTCCTCGCATCTGGTATGTTCCGTTAGCAACTTTCTCACGAGGGCGGCTAAAACCCTTCCTGGTCCACCAACCGTCTTATTATCCAATCGGAGACGGTGTCTACTGCCCTCGCTTCCTTAACCAAAATTGTCATCAACAAATCCGACAGTCCCGTGTCCTTAGACACACCCACCCCTAGCTTTCCTCAGACACGGTATCGTCAGTAAGACTCTTATTCTGTATTCTGTATCCTTAGAATTATTCTGTATCCTTAGAATAGTGAACGTATCTTTACCGGTCTCTACCTTTATAACAGTCGCGTACTTAACGTATCAGTGTAACTAAGTCTTACATAACGTGGTTGGAGTGAATTGTGATTTATGTTAATTCAGTGTGTATTCCGTTATGATCGCTGAATTCGTAATAAAGTTTAATTAAAACGAAATTAATAGTTGTGTTACGACTCAGCCATTTTATTTCATCATTCAACCCTTAAGTTTACGTGACACCGTGACCGTAGCTACGTTTAGCGACCAGATGTGTTACTTCGAGCCCAAGCCGGCTCTGTCGTAAATCTCGGGCAAACATAATCCGATTAAATCATAAACAACTACTTCTAAGTACAGCTATAATAAAAAGTCTAGACTAAAGTATTGGGGATTTTCCGAAAAATTCCAAAGGAAAGGCCCCGATGTTCTTTCATCTCTGACGTATATAATATTTCGTATTATTTTTGAATTTTGTGTTTTCGCTGTTGTCGAAACGAACAGCGAAATAAAGAAGCAGTTGACAAAATTTCTATCGACGATATGTCGTGAGAAAAGTAGCGTTTAGTACGACAGGTAAAATGAAATGGTTATTCATAATGAAGAAATTACGAAAGGTCGTTCCATCTACTTGTTGGCTTGTTATATTCGACGAGTATAAACAGGGGACGAAGAATGGCCATTCACAAACTGCCTTTAACATCTTACGACTTGTTTTATCACCATACTCGTTAAACTTAACTATTTGTCTTTAAAACACTGTGACTAATACGAAATCATTTCGCTCTAACGACCTTTGATTTTATGAACTGAGACGAAATTTGAATTTTAGATAAAGATTCGACACGAACTTTGTACAATGCCATATCGTATCGTAATATTTTTCGTTATAATTCGCCGGAATCCAACGTAAGCTATTAAATTTCGAGAAAAATTTCATAGTCGAAAGACGAAGCAGATCTGTTGTATCCTTCTTACGTGGTAAACAGATTTCCATTGGTAAAATAGTGTTTGAAAGGGCTATATTTTTAAACGAATTCCGATTAAGAACAAAGGAACGGAATTGAATAAGAGACTCGCATATAGGAGAACCTCTCCACCTTCATTTTCTTCGCGTTCAGACGAATAGCCGAGCTTCCAGTTGTTTCCGTGCTCTCGTTTCCAGTATTTGACGCGAGTTGATCCAATATTCGATCGACAGACGTGTCGCAGGCGATGACGCAGGCCGCCCTTTGAAACTGCGTTTCACGCAAGTGGAATGCCGGCCTGTTTGTCGCAGGAAACCAACTTTCCTCGTGTGCTTATTTTCCAGCCCTATTCTTCCCCTCTTTCGCCCTATTTTCCCATTTCGATAGTTCAAACACTTCGGAAAGTTTGTTGGGTTACCGATTGGATCCGACGATTCTCGAAATACTCACCGCCTGATCGATTCCTTTCTCCTCCACCACCTTCTTTCTTCTTTTAAATTAAATAAATGCTATTCGTTTAAAATGTCCAAAACGAGAAATTGTCGATGGATTTTGTAATTGTTCGTAGAAACTTTGTGCGTTTACAGAAACATCATAGATTTACCATTCTATTGGAAACTAAGTGATTGCGGACTTTGCCATTAGGCGGTAATGAAAATTCAAGGAAATTCTCAATTAGGTGCCATTAGGTGGTAACGACAAAATCCGCAATCACTTAGTTACCAATGGAATGGTAAACTTTTGGGAATTTCCTTGAGTTTTTCCAAAGTACATGGACGTACGTTTCGTTCGTGGAATTGTCGATGGATTTTGTAATTGTTCATAGAAACTTTGTGCGTTTACAGAAACTTCATAGATTTACCATTCTATTGGAAACTAAGTGATTGCGGACTTTGCCATTAGGCGGTAATGAAAATTCAAGGAAATTCTCAATTAGGTGCCATTAGGTGGTAACGACAAAATCCGCAATCACTTAGTTACCAATGGAATGGTAAACTTTTGAGAATTTCCTTCAGTTTTTCCAAAGTACATGGACGTACGTTTCGTTCGTGGAATTGTCGATGGATTTTGTAATTGTTCATAGAAACTTTGTGCGTTTACAGAAACTTCATAGATTTGCCATTCTATTGGAAACTAAGTGATTGCGGACTTTGCCATTAGGTGGTAATGAAAATTCAAGAAAATTCTCAATTAGGTGCCATTAGGTGGTAACGACAAAATCCGCAATCACTTAGTTTCCAATGGAATGGTAAACTTTTGAGAATTTCCTTGAGCTTTTTTCAAAGTACATGGACGTACGTTTCGTTCGTGGAATTGTCGATGGATTTTGTAATTGTTCATTAAGTTAGCAACCAGCAAAATTCATTAGTTACCCAATTACTTGACACGACGGATCAGATCCGCAGACTAAAAAGACATTAGCCTTTAGATTTAAGCATTAGATTCGACTAGAATCAAATATACTGTAAACTCTTATAATCCAAGTTACATTAAATAAATTTTAAGTAAATTTTTAAGTAAATTTTTAAGAATTTCCTTGAGCTTTTGCAAAGTACATGGACGTACGTTTGGTTCGTGGAATTTCTTCGTTGCAAGTGTTAAACTTCACCCGTCGATGATTCCTACGTGAAACAAGAAGAACGTAGCTCTGGAACAAAGCACTTTTCAGGGATCACGAACGCCAGTTGCCTCTTAATTATCGAGCACGCGTTGCAAAAACCAAAGGAAGCCCAAGGGTCGCGAAAGGGCATCGTAAAAGTGAACGTGAGCATGAAATGATCGAAGAGCACAGCGTACGTAACTAGAGAGCTGTATTTAACGTAATGGTTAATTGGACCTTGCGCAACCAGCCATCGAGGGACGGTCCGCTCTTTTCCATTTAATTCGCTTCGACTCTGCCTTCGATTCCGCACCGTGTCAGAACTTTTTCCCCGATTGAAATTCTTTCCGCCTTACTCCTCCAATTCTTTGTAATTGCCAACCTGTGGACCACGTCCACCGCGTCATCGTGCTCCTTAGAACCGTCACTCATTCTTCTGCGGATCGAAACATGTGGAGTAACGTGGACGCGTAACGGAACACGTCCAAGTACCTTGATATACCGTTGTTCGAATGATTTATGCGTTTGTCGATCGACTCGAAATATGCACTCTAACGCTTCATAGTGGACCGTTGATTAAACAAAACAAAAAAAAAAAAAAAAAAAAAAGACGGCTGCGTGAGCCGTTTACAGTCCAAACTCTGGTCGACTCAGCTATTTTACGTTTCTTCAACTTCTCGTTGCGATCCACTTGATCGATGCTTATCTCGTACAATTTCACCAATTTCCTCTACTTTTCGTTGCGTAAAGTCAACCGATTTGACAAATAGACGGTTCGTATAGTATTTGAAGTGACCTTTGACGACCTTGAACACTCGAACGACGCGTGTCATCGGCCTTGCTTTCATTGCTGTTAAAATAAGCAGATACAAAGACAGATGCATGACACACGGTTTAAAAATGTTGCCAATGACCTTGGCGATCCTATTTCATCGGCGTTTCCGCTTCATCGAAACGGTTCTAACCCGATATCCTCTGTGATACCTTGAACGTCTTCGATTTGTTTTGGAACGTTCTTTGATGTTAGATCAGTTGGATACGGTGATTTACGAGGTTGACTTATATAGAAGAAATTACCTGGTTGAAATGATCGAGTATTAAGAACGTGTTATCTATGCCGTAGAATCTGGGGACAAGGCGACTTCTCCACGCCTCTGGTCGTTGTTTCACGTCGCCAGAAGGTGGGAATGATAGCGATTAGAGTCACGAAAGGTACGAAGGAAGCGAGCCAATAGCCCCCGTTTTAGGTTTAAAAAGAACAAACACGGGGCGCGAACGTGCGGTGTATCTGATCGGGAAGTGGTCGGAATAAAATGCAAATGCGTACCACCTTATTTCACAGCGTCTCTCCTTTTTCGCAAAACCAGACCGCCTTTCTCGACGTTAAAAACGGAAAGAACGTCTGGCGAAAAAGAATTACACGTTAAAGTGGAAACAAAACATTCTGAGAAAGTATTAAAACAGCTGAAATAGAAAATCTTTGTGCATATGGCTTTATCGTGTGCATTGTGTTCGTTCCAATGAGACACGATTATTGTGATTAAGTAGTGACACAATAGGAATCTGAAAGTGTACACATAAATTCCAAACTACGTATTTAATATTACACACGCGTATCTACAACGAAAGAATCAAGCATAATCAGCTGTCGTAGGTACAGACTAAATATTAAATACGATCCCACCTAGTGCTGAGGTTTACGAATATTATGCATAATCGACTGCTTCGATACTTTTATAATTTATAATGTGCGATATATTCTGTAGCTTGTATACGGATTTTCCGATTTGTTTTAAATGTACCAATACATATATACCAATGCAATCGAGATAATCGAGTGTCATTATGGCTCTAATAAAACTTGAAAACGTTTCGTAGAAGACACGTAATTTATTTGTGAAAGATCGAACACTTTCGTGGCCAACTGTACACGCGAGATACGAGGGAAGAAAAAAGAATCGAAAGTATCGTTGGCTGGAGGGAAGGACAACACGCGTGCACCGTTTCTTCTCGTTCCGCGTTCGGAACGAGGGGAACACGAAACGGACCGCGACGGCGCGAGATACGAGAAGGTGGGGGCGCGAGGTAAATCGTGATCGAAGGTGGAAGGTAGAAGGGGGAAGGTTCGTGTCTGTAGTAGGAGACGGTTGTGGTAGGTCATGAGAACAAAATGGCCGATCGTCGGTTGCCCTGGCAACGGAATCGGGCGGTACCAGAACGTTCCCCAGAGGCGGAGCTTTTGTATCTTGGCGGCCATTACTGATCCCCACTCCGATAGCTATCGCCGCCTGGCGGACGAACTGGGAATCAACGAGCCTCGTTTTCCCCGCGCTTTTGGCGGACATTGCTATGACCGTGTATTCGATAAAATCAAGGGCATGCAGAGATTTATCTTGGCCGGTCCCCGAGGACTTTTGTTTTATAGCGCCTTCGGATAACGAAGTAAGTAATTTATACGTCTCCTTCGCGCTATTGCGTACAGCATTCCTTTTGTAGCGAGATCGTTCGAGGTTAGGTTTAGACATAGGAAAATCATCGACAGGAACGTCGTCAACGGAGAGTGTTTGAAAGAATCGTTAAAGACACCGTTAAAGATATGACTGAAAGAGTGCGAAACGGCAGATTCAATAACTTTGGGAACTCGAAGTCGCTGCTGGAACAAACCAAGCAGAACTCCACTGTCCAGTGGTTCGAGTAAATCGACGGGAAAAATTGTCGTTACTGTTACGCCTTTCTTTCTCTTTCAATAAATGCGATCGTTATATCTCAGCTGTTCGCTCATTGGTACGAATCTTTCAGTTTGAAGATTTAGACATTCGAATAGGCATTGGAGAAGCAAAAGACTGACACATTTGGAAATTACAAAATTCGAAACTTTGAGAATTTGCTTATCCGAATCTTTTCTTTCTTTTTCTGCTTTTTTCCATTTTTCTAGTAACATTTCTCTGTAACTTTCATATCCAGCAGAGATATAACGAAAGAAAAGTGAAAGAAGGCAAATGGACGAGCTGTCAGAGGCGTACCGCAATTTTCTCGGTATTATGATGTATCATCGCGACGCAAACATTGTACGATGTCGTATCACGCGGGCAACATTTTACAGGGATATATCTATCGCAGTGGGAAGAGTATAAAATGTAGACACCATATATCGGAGAGAGCCCTTTCGGAAAACATCGGTACAAGCGCCGGTCCCGACGACCTAGCAGCTCCGATTAATGTTGATTTATGTATTAATTGGCTGACGCGCCGCGGCCGTAACGGGTCACGCGTGTGCCTTTGAGTTCGTTGCGCTGCATGGGAGGAATGTTGATCGTTTGGGGCTTGCGTTCGCTCGTAAAATCAACCGAACGAACGACAAATAGTCGGCCCGATTGATCCTCGCTGCGAAAATTCAAACGGCCGTCGCGTTATATCGCACACGGCGATATTGGCCGTTAAAAAATATCGCGTTACGTCAGAAAGTTGTATAAATAGGAAGTTTGACGCATTTGCCCACGGTGAAACGATACACGGTCACTTTCACCACAGGTTACTCGACACAGTGATCGCGTTTATTAGGCGACGCGCAGGCCAACCTGCAATTAGCGATAGCTCTCTGTTCCCTGGCGTCGAATTTATCGCGTTAACGAAGAGCCGGAGTAAACCGGCCGTGAGAATTCACCGTTCTCCCCCTTTTCATTGCCCCTTTAACGCCGCTCGTGATTTATGAATAATGGATATCGTTAATCGACCGATATCCAGCTTCTGTTCCTCGCCTCTCGTTTCGTCTTCCCTTTTTTCTCTCCTTCGTTTCGCTGTGTCGACCGACACAAAGAGACAGACTTATATAGTTGCGTTTAAGACCTAAACGCGCATAATAACGCTGCTACGAGGCAGAATGTTTTAATTTGTTACATCAAGCTGCATAAGCGAATCGATCCGTTATTAAACTGAAAATGTCTATAGAAATTGTCAGACGCTTATCGCAAATATACATCGAGTGGTTTTTAAACGTATATGTACGTAATGTAACGAGTCATATACGTCGGAAACGCTGGCTCTCGATATCGAGGCTCGTTAATATAACGGATAATTGATCGTTTAAATTACTTGTACGTTTTCCGCCAAGTATGTACTGGCGGTAAATATTTTCTAACCTAAATGTACGTATTGGCGGATCTGTTGGCTTGGCAACTAAGTGATTGCGGATTTTGTCGTTACCATCAATGACAAAATCCGCAATTACTTAGTTGCCAAGGCAATATCTCAGCTTAGTCGAGCTTCGTTGCAGCCTCAACGAAGTTTCCAAACGTTTCGTAAAAGGTGTCGAAGCCTGAACAGGCTGAGAACGACAAAGTTGGCGTATCGAATTCGCGGTAAAACGATCCATAGAAAGCAGAACAAAGCTCGATTGAATAGCAGTAGACGGACGATAGTGTCATCGAACCCTGGGTGTGGAAGAAGCGCGGTACATGAACGAACGTCTTTCTTGCAGATCCTCGTAGAATACGACGACGTAGAGTGGCAAAGAAGAGAATGGCTATCGCCGCACAGAGACGCAGTGTTTTCGTTCTTCTTAGTGGAAAAGGGTCTGTATTGGGCCGAGCGACCTGACCCCAGGCATGCCAGCCTCATCGCCATCGATCACCACAATCACGCGAATAATAACCACCACCATCATCGTATCAACGGGAAACCCCTGAGGGGTGCCACTGCTGTCGCAAACACTGTCGCCTGGCCGGCTCTAGTAAGTGCGCCTTGTCCTTCGTTTCTCTTCTCCCCTTCGCCTCTCCTTGCGCGTCCTTCTTTCCCGGACGCTTTATCGATTAACGAACCCTTCGCGTAGCCACATCAGCCAGGACGTTCCGTTGATCCCGCTTAAGTGTCCATTGGCGCAGAAACGCGCTCGCAAAATTGCAACTTTCAGATTCGAATAGACGAGAATATGGCGCAGTTTACATGCAAAGTATTCGCGATCATCGTTGCGTTTCAGCGCGAAAGCAGATCCAACGTAACCATTTTCCACCCCTTGCTCCGTTCGTTTAGGGATAATTAAGAGAGCGAGTTTTAATTTTAATAAACGCGCCATCAATTATAAGCGTCATCCCTTGTTCCCCGAAGCGTCTAGAGAGTTTCATTAAATATTCCGTGTAATATGTAAATATTTCGATAGTTGGGTAGCGCGGTATGGGCGAATTCAAATTAATCCTGAATCGAAACTCACTTGCAGACATTTTACCCCCTGGTGGCGCGAGCAGAGTTACCGGAAGACGCGATGCCTCTCGAGTTCATGCAAGATCGAAGGCTGGATTTCGTCGACTACTCGAAGCTGAAGCCATTTACCGTGAGTATCATCTTCGTTTTCTTTCTCTTAGATTTCCTCTATACATCTGCGAACGATGCTTTCGTTACGATATACCGAACTCTGAATATTTAGAAGTTCAACTTGCAACGTGTGATCCTCTCATGCAACAAAGACCAACGTATGATATTCCGATCGATCAGACGGATATCAAGTTCGTTACGAAGTCTCTGCGGCTTTTTCTTTTCACCGAGAAAGCGCTGTTAGGAGATCTTTGGCCGATTAAGTGGCACGCAAGTTCCCTAAACCGATCCAGCCGCTTCGCAACTGCAAACTTACTTCGTTAGAGCGGCGAGGAAACTTGGCAGCAAGTTGCGAGGCTATTGACCTATCCGACAGCCCTCGGGGGAGCCGTTGTCGTGACTACGAGTAATCTTTCGAGGGATGCGATCTCTGGTGACCGAATATCGCCTTTAGGTCATCCAGGGTCACCTGAAATTTACAATCCGCAGGATCGTCCTCGTTTTATCCTTCCTCTTTATTTGTATTTTTTCCTACAATTTTTAATTTAAGTTGCTTGTACGTCCCACGCTGTTTTATAACAATCGAATAATCCGTCACTTTCCCCTGTAAACACAGAAGAGAAATCATTTTTAGATGTAACATAAGGTAGAAGATAGACGTCTCCGCTTCTTTGAAATAACCACGGCAGAAGGACACTTTGCAACCCCTAATGGACTGTTAAAACGCGTGTAAGGCAGAACGGAAAGCGGACGGTCTATCTATGTCAACCCTTACGCGATCGACTTTCTATATTCGAAGACGCGGCCAGAAACATCCATAAGGAACGATAAATCGATGAGCGTGTGGTTTTTCTGCGATGGAGGGAGGGCGAGCATGCTTGAAAAGTTTTTACGTTCGAATGGACGGACGCGGATGCGGCGAATTGTTTCCAAGTAATTAAACTAGCGGAACTTTTACCGTTAAAAGTTTTCTCGGCTGCCAACGAATTGTAAGTCGTTCACGTGCGGTGAAAAGTTGCACAAAGACCGTGGTCAGGAGATCAGCTGCACCGGAGTTTCGCGAGCCTATCTCCGCTGGTTACGTATCGAGGACGATTACCGCACAGATAGTTCCACTTGATGAGGAAAATAGCGTGTCTCTCGTCATTTTCTGTCTGTTTGGATTAAATTTTCTACCTTTTAAGGTCTTTTTCTCTCTCTTTAACGCGAACGTCGCTACTAAAATACGACAAACCGTGTCCGGAATTGCATTCGTTTTCTTTTTTCTTTCTTTTTAAACCAAAAGTATCCTCGTTTTACCTAGTAATGTTTGTTCAAATCCAATGCTAGCTGTTTCGTTCGTTTTTACAAAGGTAGAGAAAATGTTTTCCAGGTAGAGGAAATGTTAAACACTATGTAGTGTTTAAAACGTTTTGGAGACAGGGAAAAACTAAAACGCAGCAGTTCTGTCGATAGCATTAAATAGTTGAATGGATGCAGCATATACGCGAAGAACGGTGAATCCATCGATCTATTGTAAGACTTCTTTGCCTCTTATCCGCTTCGTTGATGCACTAGAGCCATTCATAATAGCGATCCTCTAATTATTTAGAGCAGCGTATAAAGGAAAGTTGCCAGGCTATCGATAAAATGATCCCGTGGCCTGACAATTGAACTTCACCGTGTTACGCGCAATAAATAGAAGGAGAGAAAAAAATGTCACGGCAGAAATAATTTCATCAGGGTTACGGGAAATTGCTCGTGCTTGGCCATCACCGGCTTCGCATTCGATTATCGATTTCTGATAGCCGCAGCTGCACTTTTCCTTCGCCAGAACAAAACAGAATCTTAAAAAGAGAAAGGACAAGCTAGAAAAAGGGGAAGAAAGAAGAAAGAAGCGTGGAACGAAAGAAGAAAGCGACGGAAGAAAAGGAAAAATAAGACGTAGGAATGTTTCCAGTGAACAAAGCGAAAGGAGCAAAAAAAAGTATATGGCTGCAACGACGCGGCGTGCCACAAAAGGACGAGAAAGAAGCTTCGACAATGGCGTAGCAAAGTCCAACTGGTGAAAAAGAAACAACAAGATGAAGTTAAGAGGAACCTGAAGGATATAGAAAGAAGAAAGGTGCAAAGAAAGAGGCGCAGAGTAGTCGTGAAAAAGAGAAGACGTTGAAATAGAAAGAAGAGAGGAAAAGAGGAAGGGAAAAAGGAGAAAAGAAATTGGTCGGCTTGGCTGGACCGCAAAAGGGTGAAGAGTCTGCTGACCCTGAACTATAAATGCAACGGGTTCTTTCTGCAAGCTGTTTCGAGGCGCATAGCTAGCAACACGCATACCGAGGGAGCCGTGTAATCGCGCCGTGCCGCGCCGACACGTACTTACGCCCGGGAAGAAGCGATCACGTGGATATTCGTTCGCGACTTGCGTGAAGCTTCCAACAGCTACCCTACTCTTTGCTCTTGTTTCGTTGGCAGCTGCCGGTTCGGTGACTCGTGTTGACACCGCGCGTGCACCAACATCGTCGAACGTTGGAGAACGGCCAACGCAAGGCGCCAACATATTCCCGTTTTGCCTAACGGTCCGCGATACAACGATGCAACCCGCCACTACAGCTTTCGCATCTTTTCTTTCGTAAGATTACACGCGCTGCGTCCTAAAGATTTATCGATAAGAGCAAGATTTATGGTTATAATCCTTCGAAATATGTACAGTGAGTCGCGCATGTACTCATCCACCTTGTCCTCGACTTTCACGACGCGTTACTCTTGCCACTTGGTCGATCCTTCACTGTCGATCGTTTAGTTTTCTATTCTTCGACCAAAGTCCAAGCTGAGAGTTCTTGTAACGGATGATTACACACGCGATAGGAAACCGTTGCACGGCGAAATGTCGCTAGGAAACGACGTTGATTTGGCCACTCAGTGGTGATATTACATGGAACGTCGGGCAAATTGTTAAGCGCTCTCGACGCTTCGGTAATAGCGTTATAATTGCCGTTATATTACTACCATTATCGTGCATCACCGTCATGCTTCGCGTCGTGATTGCACAACGCATCTGACGTAACAGGGCGATCATGACGTAACGAGACGTTGACGCAACGCTTCCTCGGCGAACGCCTGTGTAAGTATGTACTTCGTGTGTTCGCGAGAGTATCAACGAGGAAAAAGTTGTCGTGGAACGACACGAGCAGAGAAACGACTTTATCGATCGTTCGAGTTCCGAAGGATCGAGCTGTTACGTCCTAGACTCGACTGGATTCCTCTCGGCTTGTTGCCCCTGTGGCTCTCCACTTTCCACTTTCGACTTACCAATTACCAGACGCTTTATCGATTCGAATAAACGAATTGGCCAAACCGAAACGGAGTCGACTACGCGCAGATCGGATTTGTTTGATCGGTAAGGCGTGGCACGCGCAATGAATCGCCAACAGGGAACAATTAATCACCCAATTACGAGGTCAGGCATCGGATACCGTTTCGAGCAACAACTGCTTTGCTCGTTGAAGACGATCGATGGCGAACTTGCGTCTATTTCGCCTCCTCCTCCATCTCCAATCATCGACAGACGATATTTTCTTTGTTACAATCACGACGATCCGTATCGTGGCAACCAAAATATTCACAATTTTTAGTTTCTTTTCTATGTTTTGTAATTTAATTTATATGAAGCGTCGATCGATGCAAACATATCCAAAGAACGAGGATCCGGAGCAACCTGTGATGCAGTTTCATTGCGAATTCCTATTCGTTTATGGGAAATTAAAAAATCCCTTGCAAAACTCGATGAACGCGCTGATCTAAGGAAAACTATTGTACGTGCGCATTACACGATTCTCTACTCGAACTTCAGGTCTCGATAAAACCTCGCATAACGACGCTTCAACCGATCGTTGTTCTTGCAGCAGGACTGGGAGCTGACCAAGGGCTCGGTGCCCTGGGCAAGCGCTGTCAGGCGATGGGCAGAAATGCAGGATGGCCAGAGAATCCTGTTAACCACGCCGAGCGTTCTAGTTGGCTTCAGGGTCGAGGTTTATCGGGCCGAGGGCACTACGCAATGGTACACCGCTGTCATCGTTGGTTACAACGAGTCCACCAAGGTAGCGTCCTCTTTTTTCCACGTACACTAGGTCACGAAAGTATCCGAACGCTTACCTTGAAAAACATTTACGTTCGTATTACACGTGTTATGTTTGTGAAACGTAAATTGTTGGTTGTGTATAAATGTGTAAACATTTTAACGTTTCATTGGCATTCGAGTACTTTCGTAAGAATTAAAAAGACCATAAAAATTCATGAATCCTATCGTTTGATCGACGATAGTTACGAGCAGAGAATCAGAAGATCGTAGAGACTTTCACTTTCCGAAACAGTTCTCCATTAGGTTTTACGCAAGATTCGTTACGATCGATTCGCTAGACTCGTTGACGGGAATAGTTACGTTGATACGGTTCAACGAGACGATAGTCCATCGACTGGAACAACCTTTGACACTTAAATTGACAAATACGGTTTGCTCGGGGACATATATTACTCGATTTCTGCTGTTCCACTCAAACACCCGCAAGAACCGTAAATTGCTTGTGAGAAGGATTTATCACTGTTCGAAACTAGTCTAATGTCTCGATCTATGGATCGAGTCGACGCGAAAATGAAAGACGCTTTCGCATCGTTGCTTCCTTTCCGAAGGAATTCCCAGCTCGATGTTTATTTGAGACCTCGCGGACCGTAGCATTCATCGATCAATGGCAATTGTCTATAATAAATCGTCTCTCGCGTATTTAGCACAGTTAATATACGATGATATTTGTTTTAAGATTCGAGGAACAGTTTCGAGCAGCGCAATAAATCCAAAATGTCAGAATACGAAATCACGATTGATTTCTGTTTTTATTGCTTATTCATGGTTCTGCGATGCAATTTTTAGGATTTGACTGTCACCGATGACACGGTTCTCGAGGATCACAACGAGGACCCTAGTTTAGTACAAATGCGGCTGATTGGCGATGGAGGTGAGTCGACGAATAATATTCGCTAGAAATAATCGCACGGAATCGTATCTTTCCGATAGACGGATAAACCAACTTTTCCCTATCGTTTTTCTTTTTAACGAAATAAACTTGTTACGTTTTAATGGAATAGAACGTAATTCTTTAAGAAGTGGCTGTAAGAGATAAATGTTTTTTCTTTTTTTTTTTCTTTTTACGAAGCGAATATTACTTTTTTAGAAGAGAGAAAAAAAGAGATAGAACATCGTGTCAATTTTAGCTCGTTCCTTTTTCTGCAGTCGTCGAGAGCATCATGAGAGGCGAGGTCGTCGGCATGACACCGAGGAGGTCGAGGTCATCGACTGCTCTGACGCACGCGCTTGTTGTGGTGAGTGAAATTCAATTCCGTTCTATTATTAAATCGCTATGTAGTTTACGATAATATAAACGGCAAGAGCAATGTGTCATACCACATTTTCCATTTTTCTCGTTTCTCTTTCGAATTTATTTATTAAGTCGAAACATCAGGATTGATATATTATCGTCGTTGTTCTTTCGTAACGCAGTTGTACAATACATTCGATTCTTGTACATAAGAGAAGCAACGCTTTTGTGCAGTTTCTTTCTTTTTTCTTATTGTTAACACAATCGTTGCTTTCGAATCGACACGTACTGTTAGTTTATTTGTACGATACCACCTTGAAAGTGGGACTAAAAATCAATTATTTATATGATATTTTACAATAATTCGTATATTTAAAGTTTTACAATTGCATGACAATTATTTGTCGGCGTACAGCGCTGTAGAGAAATGAGTCCCCACTTTGAAGCAGATGGTATAGAAAGATTTTCAAAGACAACATGAGAAACGGACCCACTCCGGTCACTCGTTACCTGATTAGTATCGTTATCTTGATTAATACCTGCTCAAGATCGTGACGTGTTCGCAAGTTCCCCCGATCAGGGGACTGATTGTTTCGAGTCACGAATTGAACAGCGCGATAACCTCCTCGAAGTAAACATGTAACTTCTGCAAAGATAGCTCCCCTCTGGTCGATCGACATGACTCGAGTAAATTTTCTTCCGACGATAGAGAGGCAACTTACGTCCCCAAAGAAAACACGTTCTTCGGCTGACGAACATTCGTTTCGTTTAAATTCATTCTCCCAATTATTTGCCAAAAAAAAAAAGAAAAAAAAAATACACGAAACAAAGTTGGCACGTAGAAAAGAACAAAAATCGTTCGATAAGTAAACAAGCTTGTCGCGTATTGGCTCGAAAATTCTGTCGTCCTTGAATACCACTTTCGCATCTACGAGATAATGAGCAATGTAACTTCCAACCTATCGTACCGCGTGTTATCACCTTATCGCTCGTTACCGTGACATCGTTACCGTGAGATTTCTTAATTTTTCCACAGTCATTGAATATATGTATATCGACCAGTGGCAGATAAGACGCGAATCGTGGCAAACCGCTAGGTTTGAAAAGATATAATAGTACCGCTATATACCGCCGAAATGCGGGTGTTCGCGAAAGTATTCGAATACCTGTAGAAGCAGTTTATGAATATATTACCTGTCCTGCGTGAAACATTTTGCAACAAGGTTCGATATTTATACAATTTGGAAGAAACCTGAAAGTGCATGTACGCAGAAGTTACAAGATATTTGTTTGAACAGCGCAAAACGTATGTCGTTATATACATTCGTGTTCCTATGAACACAGGCGAAGTGTTTAAATTTCGAATACTTTTGTGGGTCATTATATAGGTGAAGGAAGAAAGGAAGAAAAAATAGATAAGAAAAGTGGAAAATATTTGGCGAAAGCACGTGATTCTGTGTGCGAACCGACTGCTTCCCTTTAATGCGGGAAATCAATAAAGTCGTGTTTGCGGCACCCTCGAGCTTTCAGGAATCGGGAATAGAGTCCGTTGCTACCTTGGCGGCCGACTTCCGTTCGTCGTGAACGTGGTTGCCCCACCTTCTTCGTGTTCTCTTCGCTCGATTTCCTGGCGAGACGGCAATCGAACATACCAGACGGTACCTTCGAAGGGACAATCTCCGTCACCGTGCATTCTCGATTCACCCCCCTCCCCTTCCCTTTTTTGTTTTCAGCCACGCTGTTCGTCTTCGACGAACTTCATTTCGTTACACGGTGTATCACGACAGTTTTAGAATCTGAAAACAGCTATACCGATTATGAGTTATTTATCGCGAATACATTTACACCTATGAATAGAGTCTTAAAGATAGAGTCACGCTAAATATCAAGAGTTATTAATATAAGGAATAATTATATATGGTCTTAAATAATTTCATCAGCTCAATAAAGTACGTTTGCAATGAATATCTATATAAGTAACTTCTATATATAATTTCGACAACATAATCGGAATATTGTTTCGGTGCTAATCAAGTTTCGAAATCTTTTTATATAACCTGTATATTCGGAACGGACTTCTATAAATGTCCTCTCGTAAACCAATCTTGCATCCAATAAAGTAGTTTCTTGGCAAAATGGATGATCTCTTTTCCCGATGAATGTTACTGGTAAATTAAGAATCGACGAAATCTTCGAAGCAACCTAATCACATCGGTAATTGAACGAGAAACTAGATCGACCGAAGCTGAAAACGGTAGGTTCGTAAACGGCAATCAGAAGTCGCTTTTCAGAGTTGCTCGGTGTCTCAATCGCGGTAAAGTCGAAGCGTTAACCCCGGTTGCTCGGCCCGACGACTTTCCACGATCCGGAATTTTCTATCGTTAGCGAGTAATTCCGTGAAAGTTTCGAATTCGATGTCACCGGAGTTGCCAGCGTCTATAGAAAGAGATATTCCATCTTTGAAATTTCTTCCTACCTCGCGAGAGAAAAACTTCTTACGGAGAACTCCGAATTCTCTGTATCCATCGACCTAACAATCTCGTTAATGCGAGAGGAATCTCCCCCTCTCCTCTTCTTCGATCCCTCCTTTGCCAACTGGCTGTTCCATAAATCATTTCTGCGAAATCTATTCCAGCTCCGCGATTATATCAACCGTTTGCCCCGACCCGCATGAAATTACTTCTAAAATCTAACCCGCAAGAATTATTTATTGTACTTTCATTTGCGACGTTCCACATGCAAATCTATTTCAGCTTTATCATAGATGGTATTTTACAAGTGGAAAGTTAGTAATATACTTTCTTGTATAACAGTTGTTAATGTTTCCATTCCATTGTACGGTGGTAATTGAACTAAGTGACACGTAATGTTCAAATAGAATCTATGAAACGTTTGATGTTAATTTCGCTTAACGAAGGAATTTCGCGAATACAGAAGTAATATTAATTGTAACGCGAATGAAATAATGTAGATATCGTGCGTTCCACGTGAATTCTCACCGACTTCTATTTTATCAAATTGTTGGATCCGTAGATCAGAAAAAATGCGCTAATCTTTAATGGATCGCGTTTCAACTCTCGTGATATATCAGCGAATTCTGATAACAAAGATTATCGATTTAAAAGACAAGATAATTAACTAGCAGAATATTACGAAAGAAAAATTATCAAAAAAACAGGCTCCAGTTGTATTTTCCTCGTGTTTTCGAATTTCTTTGAAACTCGTATACGTAGTTTCTGAGAAGATCGCGACGTAACAGTTTCTGCGGTCCCGTTGTGAGACTGGAATCCGTCGAGTGTAGAAGCTGGTTCGAAGGCTGCGTGCAAAGTTGGCGGAATTCGTGACTCGCAGGATACTTTGGGTCGACAGCCCTAAGTCAGGAAGTTCCGAGCTGGCTTATACGAGTTCGAAAACTCGCCGAAAGGGATTAAGCCAGCGACTGCTTGCTCGTAATGGAACTTGCTCTCCAGTTTCGAGACGCTTCTTGGAAATAGCCATTAGAGCCACTTTAAAGATTGCACTGTGAACGAACTCTTGCCTTTCGAACGTTCCACGGGAATTCCTCCCTTTTTGCCCGGCTTATACGAACACTTTGCTCCGCGAAACGTTCATTCATATTTCGTCGTATCGCTTCGTGGAAACTGCGAGATAAAGTGGAGACTTTATAAAAAGGATTATCCGCGGGACGAAGAAATCGTCGACTGATCGATTCGACGAATTTTTACGGGAAAACCTGACTGTACTTTCCACCTGTGAAAAATTCAAACGACAAAAACATCTTCTATGAGATATTTTTAAAACACTGACGTATTGCCTTCCATTTAATCGCTCGTTTATCTTTGATAACGATTAAAAATCAGAGATAAAAGCGTAATTACGGTTAGTCATAAGCCACTCTATCAATTCTAATTTCTGAAAGAACAATCGGATAATTAATTTTGACTTATCGATACTGATTCGATTATCCAAAAATGAATCGATCAAATCGAAGAACCAAAGAGAATAAATCAACAGCTTTTTATTCTTCGTTGAAATGTCCGTGATTGAAATTCGTCTAAGAAGGTTTATATTTTGTTCTTTTTCACCGACGCGTAACGGTGCAATCTCCCCTCGCACTTTCGTCTTCCGTTTCCCGATCCGCTATGGGATCTCCCAACAATATCGAGTCCCGCGAAGGAATTCGGTCTACACCAACTCACGCGTTCCTATACGTGAGAAAGGGGATGGGGGAGATTGGTAGTTCCCCAACGGCGTCCCGTTCCTCGTGTTTCTCATTAAATCCACGAACAGCTTCTTTAAAAGGGGTCTTTGAGTCGTCAATTAAATGCCTTCTTCGCTAGCGAGGGGAAACTCTTGCCGAAAGCCCTACGAGTCACCGACTTTACCTGCTCCTCTATCGAGTATAAGATATAAATTATGTATAGGGTGTAAAGACAAAAGAGACTGGATCGAGGAGAATAGAAGATAAGTAAGGTCAGACGAAGACGACTTTCATTTCGAGTTCGTTAGCTCGGCTAACGATTCGACGCGGGCCAATATTTTTTCCTCCACTCATGCGAAAAGCATCGATTCGCCGGCAGCTCAATTAACAATCCAAACGAATGCCAACACCAAACCAGACATCGCAACGGCCGAAACTCGAAATACCCTCGGTGGACAGACCGATTCATCCGAATGTAAATATCGGGCAAACACCCTAGCGAGAGAGAGCAAGGGGGTTGGCCGGCGGCCAATCTCCCTCCTCCGAACTTTGCTCAAGTTCACCTGGTATGTTGGACTCGTAAACTTCCTCTTGTTTCCACCTTGCTTTTTCACCCTTCTTTTTCCTTTCTCCGCCCCCCGTCTTCAGAAGCTCTTCTACCATTTTCATCGGCCTCGTCTCATCTTTATACCTGGCTGGGGTATCTAGCCGCTTTAAAGAGTCGTTCAGCCAATAGGGGTGGTTGGCCGAGTCTGCACCGGCGGCTCAAAGAAAACGACCGAGCCTCGTGGCACGTGGGAGGACAGAGGTGGAGGGGTTGGTCGGCGAGGTGGAGCGAGACCGACGCCCCTGGGGGTCGAAGTGGGATACCGATGGAAAGAAGAGAGACGGTCGAGCGGTTGCTGGATCCGAATGAAACGGAAGGGGATGAGCATCAAGGGAGGGGAGAATGCAGGCCTAGGGGTTAGAGTGGCAGAAAGAGAAACGTGCAGAGTGGCAAGGGTCGCGAGAGTATGGAGAGAACGGGGTGGAAGTCGGGCTCTGAAGCTGCGAACCCAGAATGGGAATCGGCACTCGAGAATGGCAAAAGGGGGTGCGTAGCGTGGAAAGTAGGTGGGGCACGGTATGGCTGGCTGGATGGGGTTGGGGCGGCGGTCGGTAGCTGTATTGATTCTCAGGCAGGTCAGGCTGGTGGGGGTCCACGATGGTGGGGGTGGCTGGTGGTTGGCGCGAAACACATCCCTGCCGCCCGGCCAGAGCTAACGCAAAACATCAGCCTACAAATTGGTGAATTTCGTTCCCCGACTGTCTGGAATTCCAACAACTTTGCGCCCTTTCTAGGCTTAAACTACGCCACGACGCGGCGTCCTCTGGCTCGCGTTCCTCGAAATTTGGCCGCCTTCTCTCGGTCGACCGAGCAAATTCCTCTTTCACTCTTGTTTTATTCTGTTTACGTTCGAACGTTTGGAGATTCAGAGATAAACTTACGTAATCGCATTCGACCAGACATCGACGAAATACGCGAACGAAGCAGTGTAGGGGTTATGAATCGTTAACGAGCCTGTCCGGATACCAGCCAGCTTTCCCATTTATTCCGTATCGACGGAAATACTTCCGCTTAGCAATAGCGCGTTACCGGCGATAGCGGATTCGGCGGTGGATCGTGTATCGATTCGTCCGATCCGAGGACGAGACGGCCGACATTTTTAAACGAGTCAGTGGATTATCGTTTCCAAGCGAAATCGAATATGTGCATATGTCGCGCTCCTCTCGTCCTGGAATTCCTCGATTCGATCAAACGCTCCACGTCGCTTCGCTTCTTTTGTGCGCGACTCAATTTCGCGGTAATTAAATTTGCATCGGAAGTTTCATGAAAGTTTAATCGCCAGGGTTCTGGGCGAAAAGTCGACTGACCTCTGCAAAGATCGAATTATTACGCTGACGAAAAAAAGAGAACATGAGAAGAGAAAAAAGAAGAAGAGGAAATAGAGAAAAGGAGGAATGGAATTCGTTAAATTTGCCGATGTAGAAGCGAAAAAAAGAGGCATCGGTCGGAAATGCTCGTTAGAAAATAGCACGTAAATTAATTGCGATACCGCATTCGACCGCACTTTCTCTCTCCCTTCCTCTCTACCACGGGTACGCGTTCGCGAACAAATTATTCAGCTTGAAGTATTTCAGAGAATTTCGTTTCCGCGCCCCGTGAATTATCCAACGATTATATTTACGTTCCCGAAAGTTTATCATTTTTCACGCGTCCCTGATGAACAGTTTTCCATTAAACGAAATGGCGTCTTTGATTCGACGCGAATAAATAGATCTCTGGAATTTCGGTAATAAATCGTCACTGGATATTTTACTCGAACGAAATCCTTATACTATATTGCACGACTGATCGGTACGGAAACGACGTTCCTCCCCTTCCGGTAAGAGTTATTTGCAAAGAGCGGAGGCCGGTATCGTAGGGCTTAGGATCATTTATTCCGCAGCATCTCGCGATAGATGGAGTTGACCCTGGCAATTTCTCCTTGAATCTCTCGTGGCGGAGGGTTGTTTGTGGCCCCTCCCTCGCGCCGACTCTCTCAATATTGTTAACGCGCAGAGGGTTCAATCGCACGTGCACGTTCCACATCGATGTGCCTCGTACAGCAGCCTAGGCTCGCTGTGTGGGTAACGTGCACTAATACACAGGCAAGTACGTAGGTAGCATTGGCTGGCGCCAGAAGGCCTTCATCGCCCGTTCCACCTGTTTGTGCTGGAGTTTTCCCCGCTTAGAAACTTTCAGTTCCCAACAACAAAGTTCCCGGCTGGCCGAACTACTCCCGAATGACGTGCCGGATCGATACTTTGTAAGCCTCATAAATAAAGCCGCCACGCTCCGTGACTTGTTCGCCCTACCTTCCGCGTTTCATCGTCTATGCATAGCGGTCTATCCTCGTGCACGGCCGATCGTTCAACGCGTCGTTTTATTTATACACTTGGAACCCGAAGTTTTATCAATCGAATGGAATCGAGTCCACCGACAGAGAAAGAAGGAATGAGAGAGAGAGAGAAAGAGAGAGGGAGGGAGAGTATAAGACGTATATACATACATTTGAAATGCAGAATTCGAGCCAAAGAAATTTAGATACTCGGAATGATCGAGGATTTGGCGAAAAGAGCAAGGCACATGCTCCTGAACCCTATCGATTGCCAATAAATTCCGCGTAGCCGTAACCAGTAAAGCGTAAAGGTAGCCATTTCGTTCACGGTTGGCCAAGTCACAATGGGTTTCCGCGTACAATCTCGGCTTCTGTTCACGTACACGGTATAGTGAAATTAGCGGAGATACTCTCACACAGCATAGACTCGACACGAGACGCACTCGTTGGAGCCCGACCGATGCGAACTTGCTCTAGATACCGTCGATCCGTGAGATCGCGCCGAGCCAAGCACAAAAGATTCCCCTGGCTTTTCTCTCTTTCCTTGTGGCGTCGTTTCTCGAGCGAGGAACGCGCCAGGGCTCGATAAATCTTCCGACCAATTCGATTGCGAGCGAGGCATTATGCAAACGATCGTGACGATGCGTTTCCCCGCTACGGGAAATTGTA
This sequence comes from Bombus flavifrons, assembly GCF_040668555.2. NCBI lineage: Eukaryota > Metazoa > Arthropoda > Insecta > Hymenoptera > Apidae > Bombus > Bombus flavifrons. Next base: position 7,475,015 of record NC_138456.1, read on the forward strand.
CTGTCAAATGGTTTGCTGTTCGATCCAAAGTTTCATGACATAACGATCGCTCTGCTTTATGTCGAGGTAATTCGAGTCTCTAAAAGCTGATACATACGCTTGAAATTCATTTACCGAACGTCTCTCGTAAAGCCAGAAATCGGAGAGACTGTACTTGGTTATAGGAGGCTGAAACTGGGCTGGTGGAAAGAGAAAGCTATAATAGAAGATAGGAGACCGAGAAAAGAGGAAGAGGAAAAGGCCGAGAGTTTATCGGGTACGCATCAACGAGCTACGTTCGCAATATTATCGTCGGTCGCGTGACGCTCCCGGTTTTCGAAGGCGGCTGCTCGTTGCCTAGGGTCTCGAGATGGGGGTCGTAGCAACGGAACGGAATGGAACGGAACGGGATGGAACGGATAAGGGAGAGAAGGGCGGCGAGGGAGGAGGTAGTAGGATCGGAAGGTTGGACCGGGAGAGTGAAACGGTAAAGAGGGGAAAGAGGGGAAAGGTGGTCCGGCAAGGAAAGCAAGGGAACGCGAGGAGGGAGTGGCGGCGGATCGGGTGATCGGGCGTCGGTGTGTCGTAGGCCGGGAGCGGAGACAGTGAGCGGGAGCGGGCGTCGGAGCTGTGGGCAGAAACGCGTAGTGGGGGAGAGAGGATTCCACGAAGCTCACGGAGCACCAGTAGACGGCAGCACTGCGGGCCGCGCGTATCGCAGTTCGTGTCTGATCGTCTGCGCGCTTTTGTCTCTACACTTGTCGACTTGCCGTCGTCGTCTCGAGGGTGAACGTGCCCCCACCCTCGCGGCTTATCCCACCCCAAAGATTTTCTATTATTGCCGTCGTGTCGTATCGGCGCGTACGGGTAGTGACGCTTTCGTGCCGGCGCTTTATCCGTTGGTTCCGTGCTTTTTCCCTGGTTCTCGACTATGATTCAGCCGGAAATAGGAAGTGTTTGTTAATCGCTGATTCGGAAACACGAGGAGGGTGCGCAATAAACCACAGGAGAAAACCGATCGAGAGAATTGCATCCAGGAATAGATTGATAATTAGATAGAGATAGATAGATAGATAGATAGATAGAGAGAGAGAGAGAGAGAGAGAGAGAGAGAAAGAGAGGAAAGGAAGAAAGAGGTGATACTGCGAAAGACCGTCGGAGCCCTCTGGTTCGGGAAGAAGATCAACGATTGACGCGGTGTCGCGATTCGCGATCGCCTTGCCGTGAAGTTTGCTACGCGTCCTTGGCACGCGAACGTCGTGTCTAGAGTCGGCTGAAAATTCCACCGGCTCTCGGTTCGTTGGACGAATGATGGGCGGGGGCTGAAGTTTATCGGAGACGAGGATTTTGTTCGATCATCCCGGTTTAACTTGACTGCCGGCCGCTCTTCCCTTGTCGAGTTTGACACAGTTGTGTTATTTGAAGCGCGTCTACGAGACAAGAACCAGCCATATTTGACGCGGATGCTCTCACGTTATTCTCTGGAATTCAAAGTTATTCGGCTCGTGTTCGAAAACGGTGGTGTGTAATGTATATGTGCTTTCGAATCGCGATAAATCCGTTCGCGGAGACGCGCGTGAAAGAAATTGTGATTTACGCGATAGATGCGAGTTGCGAGTGAAATGCGCCTCGAATTGGCAACATTCCCAGACGCAGTGCTCCCTAACGATGCCGCCGCGTTTCTAACCGACTACGATACGCCGTCCGAACGTTTTAAACGGAATTTACCAATTATTTCGAGCTCGATCTTCCGAGCATCCCAGAGCTAAACGCGTCGCGCGGAATCGTCAAATATTTCGAGAATATTTCGATCCTCTCTCGTGAAGTATCACAGTGTCGTCGCATCGCAGCCAAACGGATTGAGAGATCCTATCGATATGTGAGGCTCGTAACCAGAATCAATTCGATCGATGTCGACAAGTACCCGCTTCGAAGGCCGAGTGAACCGAGGGAATGATTGTCACAGTGAAGATACACGTCGCATTTTGAGCGTGCAGGATTTTAACGTTTAGAATCGTGATACAGCCGGTGGTGTATATATACGTATATATGTATATAGATATATATGTATATGTATATGCACGTATACGATACATGTATATCGGTTTCTCGTGGCGCGTGACGCGCGATTTTTAATTCTAACCCCGGCGCTCGATGAATGATTGTGTGCTGTGTCAAGTAAAGTGAAAGTCAAACGCAACGGACGGCCATTTTTCATGGATAAACGTGCAGCACGGTGACCGGCTCGAACTGGTTTCAATTCCACGGCTCCAGCGCCACGAGACGTAAGTGTTCCATCGCTAAAGATCCACTCTGATTGCCACCTCCGCCTTTAATGGCGGAGTTAATACGATTTCCTTATCAACCCGCGAAGAAAATAGAACGTGATTCAGTGATTCTACAGCATTATACGTGTTAGCCCGACACCGGGAGCGTTTCACGCAAACCTTCCATTTTTCATCTTCGAAATTTCCATTATAGCTGTACGCGTTATAGTACGTTTACCATAATTATAAATCGAGTTTCGTCGCGATAAACTTCGTTGTATTAGGAATATTAAAAGGTAATTTGCAGCGTTCGATTCCATACACGTCGCGGATATTAAACAACGTAAATTCGTAATTTGTCGCTCGTGCGTTTCCTTCAAAGCAGAGTGTAGATGGTCACTAGTTCGAATTTACAGCTTTGTGCCTCGAATTCTCCGAAAACTGTTGTTCTCGTTAAATCGCGTCCGACCTCAATCTCTTTGAATTTTAATCCACTGTATGTATTTGTTTTAACGCCATTAAATTTAGGAGGATAAACAACGACGCGGACGGTTCAATTTTTCAGAAGGCACCGAAAATATACGCGAGAAAGAACAAAGGCCCTTGACTCTCGACGAATTCGATTATTGCTCCTACGTTTTTTCCTCCAGTTCTTCTTTTATTTACGCGTACACGCGTAACGTGATTAACGTGTCCGGTAAGTGACAGAACGCAAAACGCAACCAGGAGAGAGCAAAATTCGTTAGCTATCGAAACTTCCTTTCGTTTATATGGCGAGGAAATACTCTTAGAAGAAAGTATAGACACTTTTCTCGTAACTTTCGAAAGGAACGACTTTGAAATTCTGTCGACTGTGTACTTGAGATACGGCAGACATTTAGCGTGCCTTTGGATAATATATGCGAACTTATAAGCTGGTAAAACTCATGGAAACCGATGTCGTTCAAGAACGACGCTTTCGCATCGATTCGAACAGAATTGCGCAAATGCTTGTTGACTAAATCCTTTTGCAAGCCCGAGCAAGCTCTATTTACGATAATTATTCGAAGTGAGGTTATCTTTTATCAGATTGAATTAACACGTCCACTGGGTACGAGGCGAATTCTTTTCGGTTATGTTTACAGCGCCAACTTCGGAGTGCACTATTAAAAATCACAAAATTTTATAATAAACGGACAAGTACTATCAAATTATTTGTTAACGCGCAGCATTGTAGGTTATGAAAATTAATTAACTTATTATATTATAAATTAAATTAATTAAATTAATATAGATATAAAACGGATAGTAGTTGGTGAAACGAATGAAAAAATGTTCGATATGACACACATGTACCTACATAAAAGTCCTAATCAAAATGTCCTAACCACAAACCTGACACGAAAGAGATTCGGCGACAAAGAGGCTCTAATTGAAAGGAGATATACAGAGCGAAATAGGATCGATTTGAGGGAAAAATTCGAGAGCCCTTTCCCTTATTCACGCGTGTAGAAACTTTTGAGCGATGGTGTACGCGAGATCCTTTATGTACGCGTGTAGAAAAGAGAGTGAAACAGAGCGAGCAAAGAGGAGCGCGGATACGGCAAGAGAAGGAAGAAAAGCAAGAGACGGTGGCAGAAGGGAAAAGGGTGGGTGTATGGGTGGACGAGCGAGCCTGCAGAGAAAGAGAGACGAATGGAAGGGAAAATGAATTCTCGTTGGCAGTCAGATAACCCGGTACGATCGATCGGAATATCTGCCGGTCCGTTGGCGTTACACACACCGCTTACATAGAAACGCGCTTATATATAGAACATCGGCCATGTGCCGAGAGACGAGCGCCGCGCGCATACGTAGATACTCGTACATATGTACGAATGTCTACATAAACGCGTCTGCGACTCTTTGCGAACGACGGGAACGCGTGTACTATGCATGAATGCGTATACAGGGTGGCTCGATTTAATCGCGCTACCACTTTTCAAAGAACTGCCGTGAAACGTAACTTTTTCGCCAGCACTTGCTGAATTAGCTTTTTTCTTCTCTCCTCTTCTCATTCTTTTTCTCTTTTTTTCTATGTGTGTTTTTTGTACTGTTCAGCTCGTATTTTTCAAGAGTCCTGGGCCAACGATGAGGAAAGAAGCTTCTAGATTTAAAATTGCAGATCTGAAAAATAGATAATCAACCCACCATATTTTGTAAAAAGGAAAACAACCGTGGCTGTAACTTGGATATCACGACGATCGATATTTCTGAAATATTCAATGAAATATGTTTAGCCCCAAGATCAAATAGGAAGGGAATTTTGTTTAAGTAGAATCGATCGTCGGTATTTTAAGGTTGAATATTGCTTTCCTGTAAAACACAAAAATATCACTTCTCCATATTTTTCTTTCATGGTCGTCGTGTAAGTTGGTTATAGATTCTTATCAAAAGGAGTAACAGACGTATAAAATATTTATCAATAGATTCGTCCAAAATTTAGTTGTGAGCGCAATCTTTTAAAAAGGCAAAAGGATTACTGTTTCATCGGTAGGTGGCGTGTAACTTCATTATTTATTATTATTTCAGCGAAAAATTCTGAATTAATAATCCTTTCCAACTTGTGAATCGAAGATGACTCCTGTTTTGTCGTCTCTCGAAATCACTCCGCTTTGCTACGAATAGCAACGTTCAGTCATATTTAATCGGCCGCTATTGCATATCTGACAGTCGTATTCCCAGATTCCTCTTTCAGACATCGGTTGCCCGACAATTATTCATAAGCGTAAAATTTATCTCTGAGGGTAAATTTATGAGAAGTTAGACTATCCGTCAAGTCAGAGGTCAATCGATCGACTAAATGGCTGAACGAATAGATCGAAGCAGAGGGGAAATATCCGAGGAATTAGCGAGCAAATATTCGCACGTTGCTCGTTCGTCTGGAAACTTTGAGCGAACCAAAATTCTCAACGATCCAATCGAGCAAGGCTCGGATAGCGGTGTGCTAATGGACGTGAATACGCGGCTGTTATCAGTCGTTGTCACTTATCACTCGTCAAGGTACGCGAATCGAACAGACGGATCCCTCCTGACTGTCAATACCTCGCCGAGATACTTGACTTGTATGTGAGTCAAGTATGCGCATAGATAAAACGAGTCACGTCGACCGTATCTCTCTTACAGCGGTTGCTGTCGCATGTCAAAGTCGCGTAAACGATACGCCCTGTTACGTGAATTCGTTCACGATCGCATAATGCTTTCTTCAATGGCGACTGTCTTTCATATTCCGTATCTACCACCGTTTTAGATTGGTTCGATGTCTTTGGTGCCTTCCAATGAACTGGCCAGCTATCTCGCAGAAAGGCGAAATATAGACACGTAAGAGAACACATTTTTGGTAAATCGTGCGCAAGGGTAACGAAGGAAAGTGCGAGGAAAAGATGAAAAGAGGCGAGGAAATTGATCGAGATTTCTGGATAGGATAAAATGGAGAATATACTGCGAACGAAGGGGGGTCGACAGCATGGGTGGACCAGTTTACAGGCAGGAAAGAGCAACCGGTATCCAGAGAACCGGTTGGCCACGATAGTAGGCGGTAAAAATCGGTAAACAAGCGAGCTGGCTAGCTTTATCGCGCCACCCTTCGTGTCTGCATACGTTATCGATCAAAAGTTTGGCTATAGTCTTGGTGTATCGTGAAACGATGCAAAACTGAAATACGAACGTTGAATCGTTTTCCGAGTTTAAATTTTCGTTGAAGAAGAGATTCGTAACAAAATGAAAGATGTTCGATGTAGATCGTAAAAGTCTTTTCTCGCAAATTGAACTCTTACGTTATCGAAGCTGGTCCGTACTATTCGTTAGTAGGGTCGATATTCTCGACTGGCTACGCCAATGCATATTTGCGCGCTGATCTTTTCCAGTTACATAGGTAACCACTTAAGCAACGCCAGACTGTTCCCGTGCACATGCACACATACGTACGTCCGATCATCGCACACACAGCTTCGACTTTCCGTGTCGCCATTAATTAGATTAGCATATGCCGGAAAAAGGTGCTATCCGCTTATATCCGCCTGCGGCAACGATATCACTAGCAACAGCGGAGGTTGCTCGATGCGTTAATGGCATTATGGGATCATCCGTGAGGCGACCGTAACGCTCTGCCCAGACTGCATATCCTTCGACCACTACACGACCCTGTTACAGTAATTGCGCGATGTTCCTACCATACGTTTATCGTTATCGGATATCTAAACGTGTCCACGAACGCTCTTCACCGTCTTTTAAATTTTGTAGACGATAGCTTTTACGAGAAATTTCAACGCCAAGCTTCTACGTATCATGGAAATTTATTTATCGGAAGAAAACTTTGGTTATTCGCTGCTATCTGAATACGGTTACTTGTATTTTCACTATCATCGTGATAACAGGTAAATCGTAATTAGACACTCGAGCATCCCATGCTAAAGGCTACGTATAAATCATGCTCCTAGGCCAGTGATACAGGCTCTGATGGATATTCGTCGGCTTCGTCGGTGGAATCGATTAGGTTGCTCGCGTGCGAGTAACGAGCGAGTCGATACGATCTTCGGTGGGCGTATTTCTAACGAGTCTCGCCGCGACGAAACATTAATAATTCGGTCGTGCGAGATTCCTCGGTCGGCCCACTTATTCCGCATTCCTGGTGCGGATATCGAAGGAAGCCGAAGCTACGCCACTGGCGCTGCAACAGCGACACAAAGCCCGGAGCGACGGCGCAAACTATTTATTTCATGAGCTTCCCCCGTGTAGACGACCGCCTCCCCTTTTAATGCTTGCCTGTGTGTACACGAGTTGTAGATCAGCCGGCCGTGGCTACATAAGGGGAAGCGGTCGGTATGTGAGGAAGGTACATACATACACACGAGACTACATAAGGGCCACATAATGTGCGTGGCCATGTGCATCCGGCGGAATGCTACGGCCTAGGTGAAATGCCTGGTCCCGTGCCAGAGACTTTAACCTCGATTCACAATAAAACAGGCTGGAGTCTTCTTTTCTGGCACTCAGACTAGAGGAGGTCGCGACCTGTCCTCTCACTTTTTCAACCGCGTTACCAGAGGGACCGAGTTGAGCGAGAAAAAAGGATTATAAGGCACGTCCTTTCTAGTACTCGCGAATATTTTTTTACCCGTTTGTCGTGTGTTTGCGAGCATGTTGCTGAAATATACAGTTGGTCGTAAAAGTGTTCAAACACGTTGCATATTTAGATTTACGTTTTGCTCGAAATTGTGAAACAGCATAATCGATGTTAGCGAGATGGTGGAATGATCGTGAAATTCGGAAACTGGTGAATTTCGCGGAACTACGAATGCTCTTCGAACGCTTAAACTCGTATCAGATCGATGGATAACTTCCGATGGAATCCGACAGAATGCACGTCGTTCGAAACTCCGCTTAGTTTATTCGCTGTTCAGAGCGTCTTATCGGGAGTATCTCTTCGGAGGCAATTCCCCATCACCTTTTCGTATATTTATGACCGATACTGGCTTTTAATTTCTCTCGAGGCGTCTCCACCACTCTTGCAGCTCAAGAATATTCACCGACCGATAATCCAGCCGCGTATCCTTTCCACGCTCGTAAATTCGCCTACGTCTCGCCTTCTTTCGTGTTTCCTTCTTCGCGCAGCGTACCCGGTGGCCCCTTTACACCGCCATTGTATAACGTGACCCAAACAAACGAGACTTCTATAAATTCACGAATCTTTACCATTGTTTGGCGAAAATAATACCAAAGTTTATGCTACGCGAGCGTCGAGATTTTATTTGAAATAATTACAATGACTTTCGAGTAGTTTGATATTTCGGTGCTGTACAGGGTGCCCCGAACAATCAAAATTTCTTCTATAAATATTCACGTTTGTTCGACGAAAATTAATCTGCGTACGTTTATGCGAGTTCATATTTTCGTGAATACTGTAGATAGGCGTTTGTTTTACAGATTAAACAATATTTCTTATAATTTATAATAAGTAATAAATATCGCACTTTGAAAATTTCGTAACTATTTCAACTGTTTTATAATACTGTCCATCTGTAAATTTCCCGTAAACGAGTAAAAGTCTATGGTATTTTAACAATAAAATTAACACTGTGCACCTATTCGCATTCTACCCGGATCACCCAGTATACGGAACGACGTGGCGGCGTTTATCTCTAGTGCCGTCCACGCTGTCGCGTTTATCTACGGTAATAAATGCGCCAGTTGAACAAAGACGCGGACCGCCTGCACCCCGTTTATTCGCAACCCTGTCCAAGTTAGCCTTCGAGTGCCGTCGCGTGACTTTACGAGTGACAACAAAGGGGCCAGACTGACGTTACTATCATACATCCGTAGGGAAATACAGACGTAATAAAGAAGTCAAGTGTTCTCGAACCGTACTTTCGTTTTTAGCGTTATTTTGGAAACTGCCTGGCAAAAGCAAATCTATTTCGCTTGTATTTCAGCCACGACCTGGAAGAAGACCTCGAGGACGTCCAGGAAACGCCGCACAACTGCAAACTACTCCTAGGATACAGAGCCCAATCTCGCAGCATCTGGAAAAAGGTAAGAACGCCAATTACATTGTCGTATACGCAGGTGTAGCTCTAATTATCTATCTGCGTCTGCGTTAATTGTTACAAGTACAGTGAAATCTCTATATTCGCGAACATAGATCACGTAGCTTATATATCTACGGCAGAATTTAATTCATCAATCGATGAAAAAATACTGATGAAAATGTCCGATGATAAAATAGTTTCTCGTTAGAAGGATCATTTGCTACCGGTGATGCTGGTTTTTCTGCAGCGCTCATATAATTTTCAGGATTGAGAATTCTCGATTGGAAGCTTTCCATTCAATTTTTCAGAAGCACGGCTTAAATCGATGAAACTAATTCTGAACTTAGGGTAGGTAAAACCGCGAATACGGAGGTTTTGCTGTATACCGAATTCGATGCAAGGCGCCTCAAATTAGTTACAATTTGCAAAATTTTTCTATACTATCGCCCAGGCTGTCAACCCTTTCATATTTATGTTAAAAAAGAGTCTAACTTCCTCGTTGGACTCGAGTCGCCATATAAAAATTCCAACGTGATGTACCACGCAATAAACTCAGCTTTGGCGACCGGAGAAAAGGCAAATATTTCATCGCCAGGCAAATATTTCATCTGCGAACAATCAGTACGAGAGAAGAATAATAGAGCAAAACCTCGTTCTAACGCGTGGGCTATATCTATCCTACGGTTGATGAAGAGAGGTCGGATAGGGTCGTACCTAATAGGGCACGACCGAGCAAGCCACTCAAAGGTCGGACAAGAAGGTTTCCGACGATAGGATCGAGCATTGGGCTCATTGATTAAACCAGTGTGAGAAAAGGAGAAAAAGAGAGAGAGAGAGAGAGAGAGAGAGAGAGAGGCGAACCCATGTGGAATTAGGGCCGCCTTAAAGTGCATCGTCTCTCTAGGGACAGAGACTGCGCTGTAGAGGACAGGGTATAGAAAAAGAGCAGGCTGTGAAAGGGAAAGAAGAAGTTAAGGGCGGAGCGGAAGAAGAGGGGTAAAAAAGAAAGCTTGGGTGGGAAGGATGGAAAAGATATCTGGGTAGGCAGGGAGGCGCGCCAAGGGGAATAAATGATTCGAAGAACCAAGAAGAACCGGTCCACAAACAAAAGACTCGTTGCCTGGTCTGGTTGAATCTCTTCTGGTTTTAAGGGGCGGGGGGAGATGGAAAGAATCGTAGCTCGTACGAGGGATTTCACGCAGGAAGGAAGTGCTGACTCTGAAGCGAAAGAGGGTGCTGATGTTGATGGAACTCCGGGATTTTCAAGCTTTGTCCGAAAACGAACACTCAACGTCAGAGCTATCGGATTGGTCGCAACGATATAACGACGATTGTAATTTTTCGTAGAAATTTTACGATAGTTTTTCAATAGCGTAGCTTTTTTCAGGATTTGAATGATTTTTTAAATAAAATTCCTGGATGAGAATGGAACATCAATCGCGTAATTATTGAAATGAAACCGAGAAATTGGCAGAAAGTAGAGTTGAAATCAATCTGGTTGCCCGTATATTCTGACTCTGGCAAATTAATTTTATCTGCCCGGAGAAATCCAATCACGCATCGAATCATTTTAATTTCTAAATATCTGACTAATTTTAGACGTTGCCAATGAATTAAACCCGATTTATGCTTAAATACCGGAGTATTTACTTTCGAATTCTCGGTCGTTCGGCGAACGCCTGAATAATTGAGATGCTGCCCCGTATTGGAAATGTCAAATTTTAACTAGCAAGTCACATTCGCGGAGAGAAATTTCAACTATAATCCGATTTTCTACGTTGCATTGCGCTTCAATTACGGAACCGGTATATTCATCGGCGACAGTTGGTTCTCCACAATGGCATTTGCTCTAGGAAATTAACGAAAGACCGCGTGATTCGACAGAGAGAAACTATTCTTGGCATGCTTTGGCAAGCCTGCCATTCGCAAATTTTATTTCCAAACCCGTTCTCGTCCGATAGTTCCTTAATTGACAAAATTATTTCATTAATTCGCCAATTATTCCATGCCAAAATCATATCGGCCATTGGCCACTCGAGTCGATTCGGCAATCAATTTTACTCTAGTCGATTAATTCGCTGCTATTCTGCGTTTGGTCGTTAAGTTTCTTTGCTAAAAGTATAAAAGATACACAATACGCGTTATATCAACGATATGGAGCGTGACTTTCGCTAATTCGCTGTTTCCATCAAGAAACTATAATTCTTCTCGTAGCTTCAGTAGCTTGAAAAAAGAAATTCAGTAGTTTGGAATTTCTTTTTTAAGTGATAAATTCGCAACAGAAATTAGTAATAAATATTAACATTCATACGCTAGTAATTAACAATGGTATGCCATCAGCATTTGTCACGTCGTTAACAGAACACGTTTTCCAATTTCGTGTTGATCAGAGGGAAGTGGATAGCTGTCGTCGAGTTAGAAATCGTGAGTGCATCACTCTTCTTTTCTTTTCTCTGCACAGGCAGCAGGAAGTCGAAAGAGAAGCGAGTGCATCGCAAAAGTCCCCTTACGTCATCGGACAGATATAGCCGTCGCGATTGCTTCTCTATTTCTCGTTTCATCCTCGTTTCCTGCATGTCCACTCGAGCCTCTAGAGCCTAGAGTCTAGACCTAGAGTCTAGAGTATGCATACTTGGCCGTGCGCAAGATCGCCTGTAAACCTCTCGAAAGCGTAAAGCATCGATGCGAAAAGTTGGTCGCGTGTTCCACAATCCCGTTCTGTGGGATTCCCCGTGATTTTTCAATTTCTCCGCGGAGAAAGATTAATAGCACGACAATGGAGATATATTAGACACGTGCGTTCTATCGAATGTACAATCTGCGTTCGATCGAAAGTTGGAGATTACGTAGAGTGGGTCACGAAAGTATTCGAACACTCGTAGAAACTTTTTATGGATATATTATGTGTGTTACACGAAACGGGTCTGAAAATGTATGCAATCGCTCACACATCTGAAAATCACAAAAATCATTAAGATACGTAAACGTTTAATTAGATATTATTAGTAAGTCAGAAAATTTGGCGAGATCAGCTTTAGCGCTAATTATATGTTTGAGATTGCTATTCGAATTTTTTATTAAATATATTCCGACACGGACGTGTGTCTATATCAAATTATACCAACGTACGATAATCGTGTCTCGTGCTAACTAAATTTCAAGAAGTTTCGTATACGACGCATAATACGTTTATAAAAATAATTTCGTGAATCATTGGACATTTAGACGCGTTCGCGATCGATCGAAAGCTGGCGATTACGTATTCTCCGAGAGAGGAAAGAGAAAACTACGCGGAGAACGATAATTCTCGGTGTTCTAGAGAAATAGAAAACGTCCGAAGGAAGATCCGGAGCATCGGTTTCGATTCTGCCACCGCGTGGAAAGCAAAGAAATTTATGCGATCGTTCTGGGAACTTATCCAGTGTTTCACGAGCAAAGATTCAAAGCCACGATCTTTCTTTCTGCGAGGTACGAGGTAGAGGCACGCGCTAATAAAGTAACGAGGGCTCCTTTGAAGTGGGGCCTGCGTCGCTGTAATTCCTCGCTTCGTCTCGACCAACTTCTCTTTTCTCCCCTTTTTCTCCCTCCGCCTCCCTCCGAAAATAAACGCATCGCATAAAACGCGAACCGGATGACACGTTGCTGAAAATACAACTACGAGACACTGTCAGCTCTCTCTCTCTCTCTCTCTCTCTCTCTCTTTCTCTCTCTCTCTGCATCGGGCGATGATACTTCGTAGTAATAGCGAGCAAAAACCGGGGGTGGAATGGAATTCTTCTCTATTTCGGCCCGAGGAAAATCCACGTCGCGTAAATATTTTAGAAGAGAAACTCAAAAGAAAATGGAGGAAAGAAGAGTAGATACGCTGTACGTGAAAATATCATGCGTTAATTAGCGAAACGTGTGCCGTTGAAAATTTTATCTGTGAAAGTTCCAATATCAAGATAAATAACATTATGTATATTGAGGTGGTAAAAGTGCGATACAACGCGATGGAATATAATTCAAAGACTGAACTATTCTAAATTCCAGGCATTCCCTATTTCAGAATCTCTTTCATTGTATTCGAGCAAACTCCGCATAGTCTGTGTAGTCTCGAAACTTTGGATAGTCGTGCCAATCTCAAGTTGCTCGGTCGATTCACGTATCTCTGACACTTGAAACTCAGTTACTCGATAGAAACAATCGTCAAAAATTTCCGTTCCCACATTACCGATAATTAAAAAATAATTCATAGTTTCTTCTTCCTAATTAGCAGATCACCGAACACGAGGAATTTAATATTTCAACAGCGCATGCATAACAAAGGCAACTTCCGTAGTAAAAATACCGTGACACATTAATCACAGAATTCTCAACGATTCTAACAAGTTCGGAAATTAATTTCGCTCGTTACGGAAATATTTTTCGTTTGATCGACGATCGTTCGCGCAAAATGCGGTGAATGCAATTCCACTAAAAAAAAAAAAAAAAAAAAAAAAATGGGTGCAAGTTTAGTAAAAAATATACATGGAGCGAGGAGATTGTACGAGAATGAGATTGATAGCAGTGGTTACTGGTTGTAATACGTACGACTTGCTTGGCAGCTTACCAATCCTGGTTGCAAAGACGTCGACACTTGTTTTTTCTTCTTTCTTTCCTCGTCTGCCAACTTCTCAAAGTCGAGTCCCTCGTCCGACAGTCCTCGTTCGAGCAAGAAGAAACGTCGCTCTATAAGTCTTCAAAGAGCGAACCGTGAGAAAGGTGGGCTACTCCTGGGAACATAGTAAATCGAGATTTATTGAGAATCGAACGAGCGAAAGACGTGTTCGTTAGAGACGACTCCCTCTACGGTTACGAGATCGTGAAACGTATTCGAATCGGTGATTTCCTTCTTCTATTGATACAAAAGTAGCGAGAGAATCCGATTAATGAACGACTGTGATGTATAGAGGAGGCTCGCAGAGGTGTTCCATCGCTCGTAAATATCATTTATGAATGTATTATGTTCGTTATACGAAATCACATGGATTTATTATATATATTTTGCAATTTTATTACCAACTTTTGCTTTTAAAATTCACCACGAAATTTCCACTTGACAGTTTTCCATGGTAAATGTTCAAATATTTCCACGAGACAGATTTCTCGGAGCTGTTCGTCATTCTGATTGCACAACCCTTCATTTCCCTTGATTTCAAAATCTGGCTATTATAATATACGAGAATGCGTTAAGACGATCAATTACTCGTCGACCGGTGGAGTAATCGTTTGAAAGTTTAGGAGAACGATGTAGGTACAGTCGCAACGAGGACACACTGCAAACGGCAGATTAAAGTATCGTTGAACAGCACGTGGGCGGTCTGTCGTATTCCCGTAGTATATGCATTTAACATTAGGCGCGCGGCGTATGCACGAATTGCAAGCTAGTCGAACCACATGTCGACAAGGCCGCATCTGGCGGCCAATGAACGGCGTGTAGCCTGTAAATGGCCTGGAAAAAGCTGGTATCACTGTCTGGTCGAAATACCTCACGTTTCCGACCCGATACTAACCAGCCTAATTAGCCACCAGACTACGCATCTCCGAATTGCCAAATGTGTCCTATTCATTCAACGATAAAGCGAATAGAATATGAAACATAAATTGTGCTCCATAATTGAAGAGTTTTTGCAACGATAAGAAGGGAGCAGCTTCGATATTTCATATTCGAAAGATTTGCATCGAAAAGCGCGAAAGTTTATTACTGCGCACGTTAGTCGACTATGAATTTATGATGCGTTTGAAAAAGTGATTCGATTTTGATTGATTTCGAATTGATTTCTTCTTTCTTTCTCCTTTTCTTTTTTTCTGTTCTTTCGAATTACTGGAAAATGGAAATTACAAGTTTCAATTGTCGCGAGGAATTCTCGTATGAAGTCTCGCATTGAAAAAGAAAAAAGAAAAGAGGTTTGTTCGGAGATTGAGGGGAAAAAGTGGATCGTTCGGTTTTTCGCGTTTTAATTCACCGTTCCGAAGCGGAAAATCGCTGGGCGACGAGGCTGCGCGTAGGAAACGTCGTTCGACGAATGCATAATTTCGAGATCGATATCGGCTGTGTTGGCATACGCGTTCACGTATGCGCAGTTGCGCAACACCACGGACAGCCACGGAACAGCAGGGGAAAGGGAGAGAGAGGTTTTGCATCGCTTGACCCGAATGGACACCGATCGCACATCGTCACACAGTATACGAGACGAGCCACGACTTTTGAATGAATCCACAGTCACCTACTAGGTGACTCATCCATCGTCGATCGTGTTGTTCGTGTGTGACGATCCATCGCGCATGCGCATGACACCTTCTCCTTCCTGACTGTGTTGTATTAGGTCGTGACATATGGAATGTTCGATCTCCTTTCTCGGAATAGATGTGTCTTTATTTTTCATCAGAGTAAGTTCACATTCATCTATAGCCTTGCAATCTTTCGAAAAATATTTTCAAAAAATCTCGTTCCCTCGAAGTCGAGTTCTTCAATTTTTCAATTTTAAATACAAGTAAATACGTATTAGCGTTATTTGTGCAGAATCACCAAGCTTGATTCACACTAGCGATCACAATACGCCCAGATCACGTCAAGTCAGCAAAATCGCTGACACGTAATCCAGTGAGAGCACTGAGAGTAGGCGGTTCGATCGAGTTTCCTAGCGACCGAGATCCCGCACAATTGTCGAAAAGGAACATGGAGCGTTTAATTGAATTTGTACGAAATTACAGCAAACTACTACGTGATTTCAGTTACAAAAATTTGTATACGTATGCTTGGAAAACGACATCGTTTCTCCTTCGAGCGAATAGGAACGAAAGAGACTGCGACGAGATTCGATTGTTTCCGATCGTCTAGCGTGAATGTCTTGGCAAAATTCTACATTCGATTGTGATCTGACCGTACCTTTGACTAGTTTGGCTAGTGTGAATCGTTGCTAAGTTTAGACTCACGAAGGCAAATGACTAATTTCATGTGTATTCATTGTAGCACATTGGGAGTTCATGAATATTCATTGTTGCAAATAGAACGTTGCAGGCCTTGCAATGCTATTTTCGACAAAAGATAAATGAAAGCAAGAAGCATAAATCGACGTTTCAATATAAATCGGACTGCAGCCACGCAACATACTCTTTCATACAATCTAGGTAAAGGATCTGAAATTTCATATGTTGTAACCTAATCTAATATCTTGAATTACTTCGTTTAATTTATGTACAAGTACGTAATGTCTTCCTTTGATCGTTTAAAACAGTCAACACAATCGTCAGAGCACCCGAGTTATCTGCAAATCGAAATTCTTCTTGCGATCGTTAAAACAGTTAACACAATGGCTAGAAACTGTAAGTTATCGAGGAAGCGGAATTGCAACAACCAATAAACAATTCTGGACAGGTTTTATTTGATCTGGATAGGTTTGGTTGGCGCGAACCGTAATTTTCATCGAGCAACCAATCCCGCGGCAGTTAAATTAAAAGCCTGAATTTAATGATGCGGCCGAGTATTGATTTGCAAGGTGAATGCGCACAGCGCTATTTACACGTCCCATTCGCAGTCTCCCACCATTTTTTTCGCCCGACGACGCGCACGAGATTAATTCATCGATCGGCCGGAAATTCTTTTTCCCGCGGATGTCGCGCATCCGATGCAATGTTCCCCGAGGAAATTTCATTACCGGCTATACCAGAAGAAATTTCTTCTGCTCGACTCCGCGCGCGTTTCTGCCGATAATTTCACGCCTGTGGAATCCGCGCGTGCACGATGCTACACGCGATAAATTTTTTACGTCGCTGCGTGTATGTACCGCACGTTCCCTCTTCCGTCGGAATATCCCGCCACATGAAATCTAATTTGTTTGCACGATGAAAAAGAGAAATAATAGATAGGGCAAGAGGAAAAAAGTACCTTTCGCGTTTTATCCGGAAAAAGAGAAAAGAATCTAAAAATTGCGGAATTTCCTATTTATTTTATTTAGAGAATAGAGTCCCATTAAATGTACAAGAAGTTTGAAATACAACATGTGCGTTGGAAAAAGCTTATAAACGCAGAGACACGTAGTTTGTGAATGGAAATTCTAAATCGATAGGATCTAATAATTAAATGGAAGATTGTAAATTGCTTGGTATCCAACTATGGAAAAGGAAGTTGATCGAAATCAAGTCATTCGATTTAACTTTCATTTGTTTTGCAGATCTACGAACTGTCGAATCTATCGATAATTGTAGGCAATCTACCGTGAGAGTAGATAATTAGAATTCCATCGAATTAATCGTTTATTATACTTCGAATATCGACAACTTTCTTAATTTGAACGTAAAAGCTTCTTTTACGTAATCGTATCGAATCCCAGCCCGTTAAGTACCAGATAAAATAAATAAACTGTTGCAATTGTTGTCTTCGCTCGAACTTTTCGAAACAAGAAAATTATCAGGCAATGCCAGTACGGCAATAAACACACAGTGGTTGCGAATTTGTACACAGGTGGATGGCGATCTCGAGGCAATTAGGAGGCTATATCCATTTCAGTTTGAGCTCGACTCGCCCGTTTCACCCACTAGTTGCAGAACTCGGATAATTATTGTTGCTAACTAACTTTTCGTTTGCTCGGTCGTACTCTGCTCTTCCACCACCGCGTACGTACTACCAGCAGCTGGAATTCCCTTGAACTCACAGGTCGCGTGAAATATCGTGTTTTTGCTTCCTTTCAAACGCTTTTTCCTTCCTCTCATTCTCCGTCCTACCAATAACGTACTTTTTTATTCTTTACGTTAAATAATATCGCGAGTCTGACGTCCTTTCTCGTTTATCGATTACCAAATGTATCCAGAGATTAATTGCCTTTCCGGTCCTTTGGTTCGGTTGCAAGCAGTTTTCCACGGATGGTCATCGATCTTCCTGATTTTACGAGCCGTCGCGAGATCTCCTTGGTCTTTGAAACCGCTGCTTTTAAGGGATCGTAAAGAGCCTCGGGTATTCTATCCTCTTTGACTCGGTTGGTCGAGCTTTTCTACCAGGGAATTTTATCGCCAACGATCAGGGAGCACCTTCGCCTTACGAATATTGATGACGTCGACGGCTTGAGACTGTTCCAGTAAGAACCAACCGGGGATAAGGCTCAGGCTGGTTCACATTTCACTCCTGAATCGATGAGCTTCTTCCCGCTGCTTCTTCTCTTAACCCGTATCGCACAGTACCGTGTCACAATCCTGCCTTTTATCAGCGTTAACACTCGAGATTTGGCCAGTGAACTTGCCGACGAGAATATTCGACTGAACTATTTTATTTACATTCGGACGTTGTTGCACGATCGAACTAATATTAGTATCGTAGAAGCTGCGTTGGATTCCAACTATCTGCGAACTACGATCGAACGTAATTTCGGTTTGCACGAACGCGTATTTATTAATTGATAAATTATCGTAGAAGAGTGTCTAGAGTTCTATCGTTGTTCGTACGTACGTGTCTGAAAAAACGATTCGAAGTTTCGTTTCGAGGAAAAGAGAAAATTTTACGGACGAGAAGAAAGTATTTTCGCCACGAGCGCTTCGTAGGTTACGACTTTTCGATCCCGAGGGCACGTTAGTCCTCAGGGACGTGAAGTGTTTGGGAGTAGTTACCGGAGCTCGATCCTCGCACGTCTCGCACAACTTTCAGGTAAACTTTGTCGAAGTAGTTTCTGTCATCGTTCGAAGATCTTGGAATGTGCAGCTCGAACACTTGCACGCCCTTTGCGAAGCGTTCTTGCCTCGCAATCACGTCGACTATCTATGAGAACAGCGACTCAGCATCTTTGAAAAATTCACGAAAATACCAAGCAAGCTTTTGATAATCGGTTTTTCAGTAATTGCAATAGAAATTGTCGTGGAAGTCGTAACGCGAACAAGCTTTATAGAGATTTTCTTCGTTGGAGTTTTTACGCTCGAGTAATAACGTCCCTTTGAGATATCAGGTTTTCCAAGGAAGGAGCTCGAGTCTCGAAGCGATTGCAGTTTTCTCGAAGCAGAAATATCAGGCTCGTTAATAAGCTTCCCAGAGGGAAAGGAAAACGAGAAAGAAAGATGATTGGTCGCGGAAAGCTACAGGATGATAATCTGATCTTTCTGTCTTTTTTAAGTGGCATTACGACTTGCAAGACGAATGACGTAACGATGTCTTTCACACGAAAGATCGATCGATGCAAAGCTTGGAAAGTACACGCTTCGAGAAACTGGCTTTTTTGAAAAACCGTTTCTTCGTACAACTATTCATCGAGTTTCCCACGTTAAAAAGTGGCATCGATTACTATGTCAGCAGAAATAAAGACGATAAAGTCCTAAGCAATAAGAAAGAATCTCGCTCCTATTCGACTTATACAGGGTGGTTGGTAACTGGTGGTACAAGCGGAATGGGGGTGATTCTACGCGAAAAAAGAAGCCGAAAATATAGAATAAAAATGTTTCGTTTAAGGCTTTGTTTTCGAGAAAATCGACTTTGAATTTTCGCTCGGTACGCGTGCACTTTATCGCGTCTCGTTATAACGGATCTCACTGTAGATCGTTGTTTCGACGGAAAAATTAAAAAAAAAAAAAAACAAAGAATTAAAACAAAAAATTTGTATTCTATATTTTCGACTTCTCTTTTCGCGTAGAATCACCCCCTTTCCGCTTGTACCACCAGTTACCAACCACCCTGCATAAACTACTCTAAATTACTGAATCAAGTTAGTGAATTAACGTGTAAAATCTCAGCTTTTTAACGATTCGTATCGTACACGTATGAAAAGGAAAATCGTCAGCTTGAAAATTATACGATGCGATAACGCAAGTATGTGTGGAAAATAAGGAAGGATTTGGACAATCGACGCAGCGAAATCGAACATTTAACATGTTAGAAATTAACGTAAAAACGATGGAGTATCGATTTATTTTTGAAATACCCGCAACAAGTCATCTGTTCCATATTCCATTCTATCCAACGAAAGAATTAGCAACGCAGCTAAAAGCTCGTGTTTATATCCCACAACACCTGAACGCATTGGAACGCAAATATCCATTTAAATGGCGTCTAGGTCGACCCTCGGCTCCTCTCTGTTTCCCTCGGTTTCCCCGATGATTGCATAATCGGTCGAACAAGCCAAAGGTCTCCGGGAGCAGCTGTTCGTCGTCGAATTCCAGTGCACACCTTCCGTCTGTGAGCGCGTTCGAGAGGGGTTGAGGTGCACGCAGGTGCAATCTGACGATGGCTGCGACGGGTAGCAGGTGGTGCATGGACAGATATCGATGAGTTCCCAACCGGGGATCTCTACCGATTTCTCCATCCTTCGTGTCCTACGATCATCGGACGCGAGACACGACGGCCTTCCAACAGACAGAAACCGCTTCCTTCCATCTTTTTACTTTTCCCATGCTCTCGTGTCTGTCGCGTGATTGCGAGTCGTTTAATCCAGTCGTAATACCGGATCAGGAATCGCATTAATTTTCCTTCCACCGCAATTTGCGAGTCTCGCTAATCTTTCTTCGAATGCAACCAGGTCCCACCCTGTTCCGACCGACACGTCCGTCGATCTGTTTCAATCAAGACACCATTTATCGCTGCGAGGCATTGTTAGCTTCACTCTCGTAATTCCTAGTTTCCAAGGGTTCGAACTTGATTTTCCAACGTAGACGTATTTATTCCCCGGAGTTCCTCCAGCTTTTCTTCTTCATCCGCGGATTTTTATATCGAGAAACGCGCGTATCGAATATCTCGATGTTCTTTACGATGTTCAGTTGGCGAGATCATCTACCTTTCTACCGCGTCTTTCGTTCATCGCGGTTACGTTTCTTAAATAATACGTCCGTGTTCACGCAGATTTTGCACTTTATTTTGCTGTTCGCTTCTGAGCTCTGATCCGACGACTGAAACATTCCGATTAGAATTTGATCGCGAGATAGAGGAAAAAGGCGCGGGATCGACGATTGGAAAAATCGATGGGCGCGATCGAATTGCAATTTGCACAGGTGGGCAATAGCCGATGGATGGTAGAGAAGAACAGCGATGGCGTGTCGAGGGTATAGGTTGGTGCACGGCACAAAACCGAAAGTGAGATTAGCTTCGTTCCGGCTGGCAGGCCGCCAACTTTTCCCCTGCTCGGTGCTGGTTTTATTGCGCTCACGCACGCACGCAGACACGCTGCGGATTTTGCGCGACCCGCTATTCCCGTACATCCGGGTCTTGCTCCGACGGATATATCGAAGCGAGACCCTCGCGTCGCATTATTCTTACAGATGGTCACATTTCGCCGCGGATTTATCGGCGTAACTGCGGACGCACGCGCGCCCGATTTTTCTCTCTCTGCGTCTGGTAATTGGACTTGCCAAACCGTCACTGATATAAGCCTTTCAACGACCATTTGGCTCTCGGTTTCCAAACTTCTCTCTCATTTCGGACCACGCATCTTTCTCGCGTGTAACTGTTTATTAAGAGAGCGAGGAGAGAAAACTTACTTGCTAAATCCGCTATCTCTAAGAAACAGAAAGTAAAGAAAATCGACGGAATTATCGATGAAGGTAATCGTCGATCACAGACGATTTTGTTTGCCTCTAAAGTTTCAAACAGCCGGGTTAAAGGCTTTGCTCTGCGAACGTCGCTGTTATTTACTTGTTCGTTTAACTCTGTTCTCTTCGCATCTGAATCTTCGCTTCATCACCAAACTTGTTACTATCATAGAAGAAGATTTAACAACACCGGCGGATGGAAACTGAGAGTAGTTTGGTGAAAATAATGGAACAAAGAAAGGGATGTAGGAAATGAAGGTACACGAATATTTTAGTTCTGAACATAAGGATTAGACGAGAATTACGATGGAAAAAATGTTAAAAAGGCGCCAGATCCTTTCGTTGAAGAATCGTACGTTTCAATGGACTCGAAATATTTCGGTTCGCTATTCTCGGTTCAAAGTAGCGCCGGTCATTCGTCAAACGGAGACTGAGTTACAAAATCTCTCCACGACGTTTCGTTGCATTCCACTCCTTTGAAATGCGTCCGTCTATTTCGGGAAAACGCTGAGAAAGACGGGTACGCGCACCGATCGCTCGAGCAATCGGCTATTCAGCGGTCGCGTTCCCGGGAAACGGGATTCTCAGTGGAAAAGGAACAGGCGGAAAATACCGGGATCGTAGGAGAATTTTGCGCGTTCTCGTCGTTTAGCGACTCCACTCGTCTCGTTCGGTCGGCGAGCCTTCTCTCTGCGAGTTCTCCGACCTCGTAAAACATCTTGCTTCACCGTGGCGCCGAAAGTAATTGCTACTGGCGTGAGTTTAATCTCTCGTATTCCTGATCTCGCGACCGAGAGGCATTTTAGCTTCGAACTGTAACTCGTCCAAACATCTCCTGCTAACTTTCATTCTATCGTTTGGATCGTTATTTCAGAGGAACATGAAATTCCGATCAGTCGATCGTTCTCCTCGTAATCTACGTTACATCTCGATTACAAGATTATTCGTGAAAATTTTCTACGGTAAATGTTCGAAGATATTCGTTGTAAATTTTACATTTTAGACTTTCCGCTTTTATTTCAAAAATATAAATCGACCTGATACAGTGAACAAGGAGTGGCGATATTTTTACAGCAACGTGAAAAACGGTTGATAGAGAAATAGAAGTGGACAATCGAGCAACATAAGGGTTAATAAACGTGGAGAACGGTGGCGGTAACGGTGATCGGAGGCGAAACATGGGCAGCGCACGATCGCAGCTCATTAAAGAGCGCATCGTCGGCCGGCTAAATGCATCTGCACGCGCGTCTCGCAGCTGCGCACGCTTTTGCGTGCATTATGCATGCACGCGTTGCCGGGCGACGATGCGAGCCAGGCACGCCCACCGTTTTCGCGCTCGCATCAAACTACTGCTTGTTTTTCTTTCCTTTTACCTTTCCCTTTCCTCTCTTTTTCCTCTTTTCTTCTCTTTTTTTTTCTGCCCCTCTACCTGCACTCCACTTTTATTTTTCATTTGCCGAGCGTTTTTAACGTTCGTTCACCTTTGCGATAATTTTCATTCGAACAAGAAAGTATTTTCGCGTCGCTGAAGAGAGAATAACACGGTTCGAGAATAGGAGTAGCCTCGTTAATTAAGTTCCTTCTTTTCCGTCCTTTTCTTTCTTTTCTCTTTTTTGTTTCATTTTTATTTCAATTCGGGCTGTTTCCGTTTCGCGATTCGGTTTCCATGGAAGCACCGTTTCATTTCCGATCGTCCATCACAGCTCCATCGGGGGGAAAAAAAATATCTTTTCCATTTATACCGCTTCGTGAGATTTAGATTGTGCCGAAACGCGCGCATGGCCCGGACTCGAACGAAAAATGAAAACGGGGGAAAAAGTGAAATGCGAGGGAAGGAGGAAACACGCGTACAAGAACTATCAACGAACACACAGCAGAACGAACGACGAAAATATGCGATCTTGAATGAAAACTAGCCACGGATCCGGATCGAAGATTTTTATCAATTTTTACGTTCGAGGCTATTGAACCGCAGAAGTCGAATGAAAAAAAAAAAAAAAAAGAAATGAATCGAGGGAAAAATGTAACGAGTTTTATTCCTTTCTTTCTTTCTGTTTGCTTGCTTTTGATGCGCCACAGAACGTAATGAGTACGACGAACAAAAGATCGATATTAATTTATTTACTTCCGAATATGCGCGAGTCACGGATTAAAATGGGTGCGCTATAAAATATGCCGGAAGTTGTTGCTGTATGAACGGCGTATAATTAATTCATTATTCCTGCGATAATTTCACACAAGTTGCATTATTCTGGCCTGTCTAATTCGTCCCACGTACTCCGCTTCTCTCTTTCTCTTGGCGCTGTTCGCGTTTAAAATTCTTTCCACGCAGCGATAATTTTATCTAAAAGCAGGTAAATCCGTGGAACGATGATTTTCTTCCCCTTGAAATTGCTAAGAACGCGTGGATTAAATTCTGTCGCGTCGAATATAGATTCTCGCTATACAATACGCTATATTTAAATACAGAAATTCTAAAAAAAGAAAAGACCGAGGGATAAAGCCGTCCGAATATATTTCGCAGTCTCGACGATGTTACAACCTTCAAACAGCCCACGTCTGCTCACAGTCTAAGGAACCCGTGTAGTTGACTCAAAGAATTCAAGAATATAAGGAGACACGGGACAAAAAACAAAATTCCATTGTGTGGGATGTTTCTGCTCACCCACACGAGTACGCGACCTATCGACCAGTCTAGACAGAGAAGCTCGCGCAGGACGTAGAAAAGGCCTGTCCTAATTGTCGAGAGCGGCGTGAGTCAGCCTATTGTTGTACACTGTTCCTCGTGCAGAGACAGAGAATCCCTGCTAGCCGTATAAATAAAGTATCGAGGCGAACGAGATGGATAGAGGAAGTCGCATGCAGAGATCCTTTGGTCGCCGAGAACTGAAAACTGCACGTAGGAAGTCAAGGATTGCAAGAGCTACATAATAAACTATGAATCAGTGAATTGTGGGTTGTAAACGGCGGCCGAGCATTCTGGTTGGCTTGGCCTTGGATTCTAGAAGCAGCACTCGTGGAATTTACTACTGGGGAAAGTCGCGATTTGCTTCGATAGAAGAACGTTGAGTAATAGTTGCGCCTTGTTTCCAATGCTTCCACGTATCTTTGTGATCGTCCAGAGAATAAAAGTTCGATTTTCTATCGTCAACCCTTTCGCAGTGATAGTAGTAGAAAAATCTGATTTTATAGGCTGTAGGTACGAACTTGTTGAATTTTTGCGACCACCGAACGATTGTGAAATTTATTTATTGAGAATTGTGGATTTTAATCGGCGAAATATATGTATAGTAACACTTAGATTACACTTAGAATCGATATCAAAATAGTTTCGGATTTATTTGATTTCTGATTCACAAGATATTCGTCGATACACATTTGCACGCTTCTCAGCACTCTCTTTGTCTCAGCATCTTCTTTACCACAAACCAACGGAACAGTTGTATTCTTCTGTTTTACTATATATGTGTATTATTACTACGCGGCTAATTTAGTGTAGCACATAAAATTACACATATCTCGATACTATTAACGCTTAGCGTGGGGAAAAGCAAAGCGCGAACAATGAAGTTTAAATTATACATTATCTGCTTACTCTCGGATGGCAAGTATCCGGCATCAATGAACAAAAGTGTTACAAACCGCTCATTGTTCGTTGAAGAAGATCAAGAAGCTATTCACGAAAGATGGCAAAGGAAGGTGGTTGTGCAACGGGTGCCGTTCGCACACAATTTCGCCTCGACACGCCAGTTAAATATGCATTTATCGCATCGGCCGTTGGGAAGAATAAATAATTCCTTGGGCGCAACAATACGAATTGTTCCATTGTGTGTAATTTCATTTATAAATTACAACCGGCGTTTCGAATTTTTCTCTTTCCACGCGGCCAGACTCCGACCAGCCAACTCGTACATAGCCGACCAATTAATTAACTAATAACAGAATGCGCGGCGCATTGCTAGGAAATCAGAGAGCGTTTCCGCATTGTGTTGTGAAAATTAAAATATCGTAATTTCTGTCGGACCGGCATTACCGATATTAATTGCTTACTTTCCACCTCATTTTTCACTCGACCAAACGAAAGCTACGGTGAAAACACTTTATTTCATCGTTGCTTCGTTATGAATAGTCATTTACTTTCCAAATTTATCATAAATCGTGTAATTAATAATTACACTGCTGATGGCTATGCATTCGTCGTGTTTTTACGATCCTGCTGAACAGTTGGAAACTTTTTTTTTTACTGGAAAACTTGGTGCGTCCAGTATATTGTACACAGCGGCCACAAAGAGGTCCGAAGCATTCCGTTCCAAAAACAAGAATGCGGCAGAAGAAATAAAGAAATAGTCTCATGGAAGGTTCTCAGAGCCATTAAAGGCGCCGCCTCGTATTTACAAGGGATCCTCTTTAAGGTAGCTGCGGGATTGGGAAAACGGGTCGATAACGCCGTCTCGAAACAACCTCCCTCTTCCGGTAACCAACCCCTCGTGCATTGTAACTACCGCGCACAGCCTTGCCACGCGAGGCTACAAAGGAACGAGAGAGAGAGAGAGACAAACAGAGAGAGAGAGAGGGGGAAAGGGAGAGAGAGAGGGAGAGAGAGAGTTTCGCCTCTGGGATAGAGAACTAGGGAAGGGATAGAAGAGAGGGAGGATGCTCATTCAGAGAGAGGGCGACTGTGTTTATCGGAAGGGGTTGCTCGCGACCCCGCAAACATCCCCGAATGACGACGCTTCCCTCCGCACTTATATTTGCCAGGCGCTCGTGCGCGAATATCCAACTCGACGCTCGTAAATTGCGTCACGGCTCTTTGTCATTCTGATCAAATTTTCGGATGACGGAGACAGATTGGTAAATCCGTTTGTGGTGGTATTTTATACACATGGATTTAATAAACGATTCGCGTCACGATAGCGAACCAATGATTCTTCAGCGGGTTTTTTCCCCTAGCGAAAATTCTAAGTGAAATATTGTAGAAAAGTTGTGAAAGACGGTATCTCTAATCGTAGGTCGTAGAGAGCGATCGGATAAATGGAACTGGATATAGCGACAAATATTTACAGCTGAACACGTTTCTCAAATGTGTAAACGTCCGTGGCTTAACCCTTTGCACTCCTATGTCGAGTGTGACTTGACGTCAGTTTTTATCTCAGGAGCTCCTTTGTCGAGTTTCACTCGACGTTCTTTCATGTCCACCTTTTTTTTTGTGAAACGAAGAAAAGGAGAATTGCATGCTGGAAATTGCTGCAAGATATATCATACACTTAAAAATTACAAAATACAACAATAGCGTGAATAAAACTGGTATTTAAGTGAATTTATTTTTTAATTTATTTAAATTGTCTTATTTTTTAGTTCGAGTAAATTTCGAATAAAAAGTTTAAAAGCGTTGGGAGCTGCTGGTAACGAAATTGAAATAAAATTCGCAGTGCAAAGGGTTAACAATCATTCAATAACCTCTGTAGTCGATACAAAAATATAAATAATCGATGCTCGATTGAAAAATATCACCAAAAGTATCTGGCTGCTTCCGCCTGCTCGATTCGCATGATTTCATCCTGGAACGTGTATCGCGAAGAACAATGGAAAGCTGGGAATATCTACAGCTATGCTATATAATTAGTCCAGTCTTCTCCGTTGGTTCTCTTTCTTCGATTAAACTTGGCCCTCTATCCTCTCACATATCGCGGTTTAGATCCCGGCTAACCTTTATAGAAGGAAACCGTTTTAGCCTGACTGAATTTGTGGCTCGATCGTAGCAAAATTACGGTGTAAACGGCGAATTATCGAAGTCGCCGGTTCAGCGTCCGCGGTTGACCGCCAATCTCGCTTCGCTACTCCATCGTGCTCCAAATTCTGCAACTGGCTCAACTTATTTCCCCATAAATCGAATTTAATTCCTCCTCTCTCTCTCTCTCTCTCTCTCTCTCTCTCTCTCTCTCTCTCTCTGCATTTAGCTGCATAGTTCGATCGTGTCTAATAGAGTTCCATTTCGCAATTCGGCCTTCTGGTCGCTCTAATTGTGAAAAGTAGCTTTGTCCGTACGCGTGCTTTGCGGCGAGGATCCAAGGACAAAGAGACGAGTGTCAAAGGGTGTACGGGAAATTGGCCAGTTACTAGTTGTAGACTATAGGCTTGCAATTTTGGACAGAAAGTTTTGAGTATGTTAATTTTAGAAGTAGCTTTAAATCGAAATTTCGCGTCCGACAGGGAAATCAGATAATTTGACGTTTATAAAATGGTTTAAAGAAGCTGTCTTATCGATATGGAGCCATAAAGTATAAGTCGGAGCAGCACGTTGAAACGCAAACAACTGACGAACAGGATCAACCTGTCGTGACACTTTCCACGGTGTGTCGAACATGTCTTTCCTTTACGGTCTGTGATTGTTTTTCTCGCTGTTTTCTCACCCTTTTCTTTCCTTTTCTGCTCAGCTTTGTTAGACCGACCGACTGCGCGTTCCACGCGAGGTCCATGTCGAACAATGTTCAACAACTTTTACTTCATTATGACCGTCCAATCCACTGAGTATCCGTCGGAATAGACTTTACTTTTTTCTGCTTTTGCGTGCATCGATAGCTTAACACATACGTCATCGCTGACCCGTGATATTTACCGGCAGCTTTTCTGATAATGTAACCAACTGGACACATTCTTCCTGTTTGATATTGAAATCGAATTGATAATGCGATTGTTGCTTTATCGCGATTCGATATAATACAGTTGTTTTCCGAATATTTAACTTGTAGTTGAAAAGGTTAGAGGACAAGTAAAAACGGAGAACATTTCAATTTCAATCTTGGCCGTTCCATATTTGCATTTCAGACTGGATTTTAAACCATGCAAATTTCGTCTCATTTCTTGAAAGCGATTTAATAAGCGATCGGCTTTGTACATTTGTGTTACGTGGCGTTAAATAGAAGGCAAGGATTCCTGTTATCGGAACAGGAGAGCGTCACCGATAAAAAGGGACAAAGTGGCACAGAATCTCCGTGAATATCGGCGCGGCACGCTCCGCAAACATTTGTCGCCGAACATTTTAACCAGTTCCTCTTTTTCTCTCACTCCTACAAATTCTCTGTGCCACGCGATGGATTCGTCCTTTTTCTCGTTCGAATACGTGGTCACGGAATTTAAAGCGGCACTTTTCATCAATTTTACCAGTTATATCTTGAAGTGGATAACGTTAGAAGCATACCGATCGAATGGTATTCTTTCGAGATCGTGTTTCGTTAAAACATACTTTGCCTTCCGACGATTCCTCTCGTTTTACAGTTTTTTCCCCCCTTGACTCGTTTCGTTTCTCCCGCTTGGCTGCTCCAGTGACCGCTCCCCCCGTCGTTTTTCTTCTTCGTCGGAGATGAAAAACCGTGACAGTTGATTTATGAGGCACTTCTTGAATTACCAAGTTGAAATTTTCTCCTTGGCCTTGTTTGCCAACCCAAGAACGTCGCGCACTTTTGGCAGCTGGATTTTTACATTTCGAGCGTCCTGACAAATCTACGAACATCTTCCGATCTCTTCAGCGAGGGCAAAGAATCGAGACATTGGAAGTTTGCGATGTTTCGCGATTTTCGTTCCTAGTTCTCCATTCGGATTGGCATTAATCTTCGCTTCGATAAATCATTATCGTTTCAACAGATAGAGGAACTGTTAACTTAACGCTACAAATAGTAACGGCAATAATAACGCGAAACGAATTTAAACGAAACCAAGTTCTTGCCATTCCTCGCCACACAATATCGTTAACGATCTACATAATTATTCGCTTCCGTTCGAGTCGGATCATTACACGCTTCATCTCCACGGTCTATTCCTATTTGTCCCTTTTTTTCGTAGATACTCTCAACCAAAGGAAGTACACTATTAATTTATGACGTTCCTGCGTATAAAATCCGCCAAAAGGAAACCGGCAATCGAATCGTTGCAATCTGCACGATCAAAAGTTTCTATTCCAGTTTCGAGGAAAAATGTGCTCGATGGTCTCGGAAAGCGGCCCGAATCGAGTCACGGAGATCGATTTCCAAAGCATCGAGGCTCCGCTCAATGAGACGTGGCAGGAGAGCGAGGAGAACGTGAGAGAACCCTGGCACGATATTGCAGCTGCAACAGCGGCGGCAACCGGTTTGATAATGACGTGTTGAACGAGTAAACGAGATAGGCCCGAGAATGCCGACTCGTCGAGGGGGAGACGGTGTTCCACGGAGTTGGAACGATACCGCGAAGAAAGACAGGAAAAAACCAGCAAAGAGAGGAAAGAGAGAGGAGAGGCTGGCTGGCGCACGGCAAAAAAACAGACTCCGTGGTCTCCGGCAGCGCATATTGAGCGTCACGACCGTTAAACCCGAGCCATCCCCGGTTGTTTCCCGTTCCTGCGGAGGAAGGAACGAGGGTCGCTTGACCGTCTATGTGCGTCTCTTTCTTTCTTCTATATACGCCTATCTGTCCTTGTTCAGCAGCATCGCGAGGACACATGGACTTTTTTTGCCCGCAAAAAATCAGCTGCTCCTCGTCCACTCGTCGCGAACATGAAATCCTATCCTATCGCCTCCGGTTTTTCGCTCGAGGTACGAAGGGACGAATGTTTTTTCTATTCTTTCTTCGAATCCTCTTCGACGTTCGTATGAACACGATCCTGTCTTTTATGGATTAGTGCTTGTATTACAGCGTGTAATTTACGGTCCATTTAGCGCTAATGCTTGTTTCACGAAATCTACACGGTTTTGCCAGTTCATTTAGTATTTTGGATCTCAAGAATATTTGGAGTAATTTGGAGAATATTTGGAGTCCTTCGTTCGTGGGCTCTATGTGGCAATTCTTCATAGCTATTTTCAGGCTAACTCTTTCTGTTTAGCAAACGTATTAATATCGTGACATTTAGTTGCTTTCAAGCGTGGCGTTGATTTTTATATCAGTCACTCGCGTTCTTAGCATAAATTATCCTGTATTCAATCACGTCCCCGTTATGTTACTTGTAACACAGAAACAAACGAATCGCTAAGAAATGTCGCTATGTTTTCCACACTTCCCATTCGAGAAATATCAAGATATTTAGTCCGAGTGACTGCGAAATTCACGATTTTACTATGCCGCGAAAACGTAGGTATCCAAAGTTGGAACGCGCGCCAAGTTTCAAATCGACGATTCGGCGGTGAAAAATAGCGGTAAACAGGGAGCAGAGACGCGACAGGTGTTTAAACATCTGGAGCCCCACGCCTTTGAAACTCTTACTTATTCAAGTATTCGTGGTATTCGAGCGGCCTGATCAAGCAAATTATTATTAACGTTATTTCCAACGAATCCTTGACCGCTTTCGCGTAAGACTGAGCCATGTTCCTACAATTTTCGATACTTTCTCAATTTTCATTTCGCCCGAGCGAATAATTATCGGGCAAAATTGTATCGAGGTCGCTCGTAGTCAGGCGTATTTTCTCCTGTAAACCGTTTGTACATGCATCGTTTGAAAAATTGCTCCAAGCAACTTTCGCTCGAGTTAATTAGAACTTTGAAAGCACACAAACGACTTTAGTAACAATTTCATTAAAAGTTTCCAAACTTTCCGGCTATCGACCGTCCTTTTGAGAGGATCGTTCCGCGAAAAATCTCTTAAAGCCCCGCTAGACTTTTATTAGTTTTCTTTTTGGTTATCGATTTCGGTTATTTTTCCGACAAAAGTTCCTGTCGTGGAAATCACGCTCGAATTATACAAGCAATTTCAACCAAGTTTCCTTTTGCTCTGTCTTATTACGAACACCTACGATGTTAATAGCGTGACTCACGGTCAACCTTGAACAAATTATTCCTTGCGTAACACCTAGCGCAAATTACCACGCGATAACAGCTCCGCATATCAATTCGCCTAATTGCTTCGCTTTAAACTCCGCACCGATGTCAATTACCTGGAAAACATCGAGCTGAAAATTCATTAAGCAACCTGCATACGTAGACTACAGAGGAAAACAGGTTAAATCGCGTTTCCTTATATAATAGACCAGAGTATTATATGCGCCTATGTACTGTAGGAAAATCTTAAGAAAATTCCTCGGATTTCGCGGCCGAATGTGAGAAAAGTGAAAGCCGTAATTTCCGAATGGCTGTGCGAGGGGGACTAAAAGAGAAAGGAGCAGAATAGTAGAGGGTATTCACGATGAAACGATTCGCGGAGGCCTTGAAGACTGTGGAACACCGGTTCGCTCGCAAATGGTTTCCTGGCGTTCTCAAAAGAAGCACCTGGCGACGTGCTTTCGTGTCGGACTTCTTCCAAAGGAGGAGAAAAAATTGAGCAGAATTTTTTAACCGACCACTTTCACTCGTAATTGCCCGACCAATGTCGCTTCTCTCTTCTACGTTGCGACAAAAACATTTTAATTTATATTCCGACACAGTTGATAGATTTACAATAAAAACTATTGACGCAACTATTCGCAGTTTATTTTTATACACCTTGACAAAAAGACTCGACGAAAAACGAGTTGACAGTGTACTTTGAGTAAACATTAAACTTTAGCAATATAATCACGATGCCGGAGTCTCGTAACAGCGTTAATGAAATTTCGAAATGTTCAGTAGAATATACAGTAGAATACATTCGTAAAATAAATTCGTATCTACAAGTCTTCAAATATTTTCGTAAGCCTATAACGTATAATATTTCAATTTGACCACTGTTTTTTGGGCGTACGAGTAACAGCTGTGCTGACGAGCCACCTATAGCAAGCGATGAAAGGGTTGATTCGTGACCGAGGTCAGATCGAGATATCTAATCACCGATGCTTTTGTGCAGCCGGTAATGTTTGACTGACCATAGTAACCGCATGTTTGTCGGTCCATTCGACCTGACCCGTTTGTTTGCCTGAATGCCACAATTGAGTAACGCCGAGGTTTTGTTTCAGGTAAATATCCAATGTTTCGTTGCCTGTCCTAAGGGCTGTACTATCCTTCGGCTTTGGTAAGTTGTATACATCTATTTCCGCTTGCGTACGCTCACTATAGTTGGCGAATAACAACAATCGAGTTACATCTAGCTCGAAGTGGAAACTTTTGGCGTAACTAATTCGCTCACGCAAACGGTTTCCAACTATCTACAGTTATTTCGTCAATTTTTCCGTCAATTAATCAAGCTCGCCGCTTCCACGATCCGCTCTCCAAGAAGCTTTATCGTCGCGCCGCTCAGCCACGTCGTAATTTTCCATCTTATCGCCGCGGCAATTCATAAAACCGGCAATCACGTCGCGTTATTCGTCGCCGTACGTCCTCGTTTCTCCGAGCAAAACGTATAAAGCACAGAATATAGCCAGTCAAAGTCCGAAGTCGATAAGACGTCTCGTATCGTCGATAGACACAATAAAGCACAGCTTATTTATAAAGCAGAAGTTACTTTTATGAGAAGAAGTTCAACATGTTGTACGTACCTTGTGTATCGTTTAGAGAACCGCCTTCGTTTCTAGTCGACGAAATTTATATTTCATCGGCGAAACGATTTATACCGAGAAACTTTCGTGATCGCGTTTTTGCCATCGAAACACGATGAAATTATTTCAACGTACAAATTTTCTCCAATATCATCAATTGTTCGAATACTTTTGCGAGTCGTTGTGTACGATGCACACGAAACGCACAATGGATTGACCTATGATTGTACGGTAAACCAAGGGGGACGAACAAAATATCGTATGATTTTTTTTCCTTTATGCTCGTAGCTGACTGAACTGAAAGGTTCTGGGGTGCGATGAACCTAACGTATCGTCGCGATAACCCCTTCTCGCCGTAAATAGCGCGAGTCCCAAGGGTTATCGGTCCGAGCGCGAGCGTGCAACGAAATCGTCGATTTCCGGGTAACGAGATGACCGACGATCGCATTGCAAAAATAGCTCGTGTCGGCGTTACGAAATCACGTGAAATTTTACACACATGTGCCAGAAATATATGGAAATATGGAGGAAAAATTTTCCTTCAAGATTTTCGCGTCTCCATTACGCTGGTTTTTTACTCATTGCTATTTTTATTCTTCCTGTAATGCCCGTGTTATCGGGATATCAATTTCCTGTTTCGTATCACCGCCACGTTGACTTTCACCTACATGATCGAGCGTCCACATGTCTCAACCGCTTATCTCGCATTCTAATTACGCATCGTTCCACTTATCTTCCTCCAAAGTCTCTCGACGCTCGTATTACCCCTTCTACAATGTCTACGTCTCGTGTGTTTACAGTGCGGATATCTAGCTAGTTGACCTTTTCCGTGGAATTAGTTTCTTTTGCATTTTATTACATTTTATTACATTAGACATTTATTACATATTTCTGCATGTTCGTATCTGTGTGAAACAAGACTGAAGGAGCGGCGGTTGAAGAAAAAAAAAAAACGGTAAAAAAAGAACACTGAAAAACGCTAAAGACTTTGCTTAGCACAAAAAAATTACTAAGAAGATTAAGAGAAATTGAATACAGCTTCAAGTTCAAGTCACAAAGAATATAGTTTGGACATTTCAGTGAACGATCAGAGGGTTAAAAATATTTACTTTGATTTCTATACCCTTTTTCGTATTTATATGGTATCTCTATCTTCTTCTCCAATGGATATCTTCGATCGTTGCCGCTGGTTCTCCATTTCGAAAAACAAGTTGTCTGCGCAGATTTCGAAAGATCGGCACGGAGGCAGGTCTGAAACAGGTTTGAAGGCGACGTTGACGAAGCGCTGGCAAAACTCGTCCGTCCCTTCTATCGTTCAACTCCAGCGGGAGCCTTTTATTCCCTTAAGTACCTGCGAGGAGAAGAGGTCAGTGCACAGGAGAACCTGTTCTCCGTAACAGGTACCGAACGGATTTTTCTTTCTTCCTATGGGATGATCGATCATACCATCCAGCGGCTAGTTTGATTTTAAATAGAAGCGGAAGGTGTTGCAGTGAAAATATGTTATTGGATTTAAACGATGTGCACGCGACTGAATCGTTTAAATAATAGAAGATTGCTTTTTTTATCGAATATTTTTCTTTATGATTCGACACATTCAACGCGAATCCAAGTTTACTGTGAACTAACAAATAATTTGTATACGATTGTTCGATATTTTCATTCGATGGTAGTGTTAAATGTCTCTTTTCAATTCCGTCTTTTTTTTTTTATTAGCGTTTTCCATTTATTGTATTTATTATATCGAAATTCGCATTATTTAACAGCGCGTACTTTCGTACGATCGCAAAGACTCGACACAACGAAAATGATACGTAGAAGCCGATTAAAAAACGCTTCGTTGGGAAACGAAGAAACGCGTGTGTGTAATATTAGAAAGAAAAATTCGTAATCTACGAGATGAACGTTCATAATTTCCTATATCGCAATGGTATTGTACAATTTCAATGGAAACTTCCTTACGAGCCGAATATTTAATTTCCCTGTTCCGACCGAATAATTTCTCTGCCGCGTGTAATTCGCCTGTCGTTAACTATTCTCGAGGTTAATTAAACCGTATAACGTAACATAATTCGAACACACCGGATAAAAGCGTGTGAGGAAAGAATGAAATCTGTCGTTAAAAATGGTGGCAGATGTGGTGGAAAAGAATGGGTATAAAACGAAGACCGAGCGAAGCAATTTCGATAATTGTATTCAACTACCGTGTTTGGCTCGGGGATCCTTTCTTCGGTTCTTGTTCCGTTACAAAGAAAGCGGTACCGTGCACGAGCGTTCAGCCTCGATGAAAGAAGAAGCGTTCACAATGCAGCCGGAAACAGGTTTCGGGATTCTTAAATGGTTGGCACCTTGCCAAGCTTCGTAATACGTCTGCGACTAATGTTTCTCGTTCCTTGTCTCGCTTTTCCTCCCTTTCGTTTCTTTTAACGGCCGGGGCTATCTGCCGGTCTGTTAATTCTCCTCGTCATGACATCAGCAGGCCCCCTCGTAAACAGCTCGTTTTTATCGCTTGGCCCGATGAGGCCTGATGAGTTGACGACCTTGATGGTGTCGCGAGCGGCTCATCTCTCTTTAAGACGCGGCTTCAGTCTATACATTCACACTCCAAATACACATACTTTGATCACACGGTCGCTGGATCCGCGGATCTCGTATGGTTGTTTTCACTCGCCGTTATTTCGCCGTTATAGCAGCGAAAATGGTAACCAGTTGATACCTCGAAGCTTGCAACGTACTTACGCGTTTCACATTCGCATACAGGATACCACAGTCGAAATCCATTCGCAATTCGGAGTATGCATGAATACACCAAATATTTCTATCGTAAATTTTATGGCTTGATAAACGAGTCTTAATCCTTTCGCTTTGGCAGTCCAGTCCGCCGAAATACCGTCACTGAAACGCGCCAGAAATACGCACAGTGTGCGTGGTTGCTGTATATACGTTTTCTTGAGTCTTAAATAACAATAATTCTTGTAAGAACCGTATATGAAATATCGTTTCACTGTCAATAGATTTAATAGATTTTTTAGCATGAAACAGTATACGATCGTTTGGATGTTTGAAGTATATTACGTGAAATGTTTTGATGTTGCATCAATAATGAGTAACTTTAAGAACTGATTAATCCTATATGTCAATAAAATCAACAGAAAATGTTCTGCCGATAACGAAATATTATTGACTACAGATAGCACTTGTATATGCATCATTTGGATTTACACTTAGGACTCGTCGCGAGTGCCGCCTATAAGCGGCGCTCGAAGCGAAAGGGTTAAATGATACTTTTCTATGCACAACATTTTTCATCGTTTTATCGTTTCGGTACGTTTAAAATTGGTCCTATAACACGTTGACTGCCGCGCGTGTTTTCACTGAAATCTCTGTCAGGCCACGCGTGCCGCAGCTAGGTACTCCCATCGATATTTTAGTAATGCGAGTAAATAATTTTTTTAATAAACCATATTACTTTTATAACAATTCAATAGTTTTATTATTTCCTCTAGAATATCTTTTCAAATACCTACGACGATCCTTCGCAAGTCGTCAAATAAGCGTCACCCGAATACGGGTGACGCGGCCCTATCGGAAACTTTGCTGTCACCCGAATACGGGTGTCGTGGCACTCAACGTGATAAATAGTCCCTACATATTTTCTGATTCTACGTAAACGTTCAACTCCGCTGCCAAAGATATCGGAAGAACGAATGTTCGGTCAATTAGTTGATGAAGTTACAGTCAATTATACAGGGTGGTTGGTAACTGGTGGTACAAGCGGAAAGGCGGTGATTCTACGCGAAAAAAGAAGTCGAAAATATAGAATAAAAATTTTTCGTTTGAGGCTTTGTTTTCGAGAAAATCGACTTTGAATTTTCGCTCGGTACGCCTGCACTGTATCACGTCTCGTTATAACGGATCTCACTGTAGATCGCTGTCTCGATGGAAAAATTTAAAAAAAAGAACAACAAAGAATTAAAAAAAAAATTTTTATTCTATATTTTCGACTTCTTTTTTCACGTAGAATCACCCCCTTTCCGCTTGTACCACCAGTTATCAACCACCCTGTATATCAAGGTGCGAGTTATAAACAGTGGAGGAAATCACAGAGACGTATGCCGTAAGATATTGCACGTAGCAGACATTCGTCTGCTTAATGATGTCAAGTGGAAATAATCGGAAGGAGGCGTTTTTTTTTCAGAAGAGACGAAGCCACGACGGCTTGTTACAAAACTCCACTGATTATCCAGGGAATTTCCGTGCTTTTTCCGCTCGGTATGCACACCGAGGAGGGATATAGTTGGCTGTAAGGAAGAGGGGGAAGCCGTTTGACTTGCAAATCGCTTCGCGTTCCCTCCTCCCGTTTCTCCACGCTCGCCTGTTTTCCTCTTTCACCCACGTTCCTCTACGCGGAATGCAATTACCCTAATTGCCAGCACTCGAAGCAGCGCGTTGCGTTAGGGGTGGTCGTTATCGGCCACCACGAATTACATCGTTAAGCAGCGAGCGCAAGCACGCGAACGCTCACGAGATCAAAACTTCTTCTCTTTCTCACCGCCTTTATGAAATCTCGCGTCGAAAACGAGACCTCCTCGCCTCGCCACCATCAATATGCAGCACGTCGCGTCCTTCCTTGCATATTCAGTCGCGCGTTAATTTCAATTTATGGATTTGGTGTTGGCTGATACGTTTATACGTATGCGGTATGCACTACGCGCGGGTTAATGTCGCTGCCGACTATGGCATTCAAGGATACGTTATGTGATATATATACAGGGTGTTCCAACACGGAACGTTGCAGTATATATCTCAGAATGTTTCTTCGATAGATACAAGAGATCGGGATCTTGTTTTTGTTTGTGCTCAGATAGGCTGGCCTTGAAAAAAGAATTGTCTTTTTGAAAAGATCAAACCATTTTGCGTTGTCTGCAAATAGCTCGAATAATGCTGACTTGTAAGATAAAATCACATCTATTAGGTCGTCCGAAAAGTTTCTTTCGTTTTATAAGGAAATAATGGATGCACAAGATTTTCCGTTTTATATTATTTTATCGAATTACGTATGATCCATTTTGTTTTATCAAGATAAAAATCACAACGTTCAACAGATTGGGTTTCATGTTTGTGTAACGATGCGTCGTTGTAAAAGACGTGTCTGTTAAAGAAAGACACATTCCGGACAACCTAATACTTTTCTGTGTATTATAATGTACGTAATATATGTGTAAAAAGAAGAAGAATTTACGTTAGAAGCCAATATAATGTTATTTATGCGAAGAAGAAAAGATGCAGCTTCCTAGGAATTCTTCGAGTCGGTGTTTAAAGCTGCTTGGTAAGCGATCAGTCTCCGGTTCCTACCTAGCAGCTTCGTGCGATTTCTCGCCTTTTTTTTCTATTGCCTCGATTCCGGCGATTCAAGTCGGTGAAGTGGCGTCGGACGGCTCGTCAAAGAACGAAAAAGGCGAAGGTCGAAACGCGGGGAGAGAAACCGGTTTTTAAATAGGCACCGTAATTGTTTCCACTGCTCGAACCAGAGGGATAAAGCAGGATTTCTGGTCGATGTGTAACAGGCCTGGCCATTAAAGCTATGCAGAAGGATTCTCGGTGCCGTTGTTCTTCTCTTCTCCATTTTTAGAGTGCTCGTGCAATTCGGCCCGAGGCAAAGGCTCGTTCAATCGATGGGCTCTCATCGAACCATTCGCCGAGATGTCTGTTTTGCTCTCGAGAAATGCTAGCGACTTATTCGAACCTACTAATTTCGCTGCTTCGAGTTTTCTACGATTACGAGTTAGAAACGTTGCCTGTTTCTTAGGGATGAACATGTTAAATCTCGGGTTGCAATGCCCGAGGTGGTCGTGAAATGTTTTTCACAGATCGCCGCAGTTATTTTTAGTTAAAGATTTTTTAACACGAATTGAACACAATAAAGTTAAAGTGTAAAAATAAACTTAGAATCGCAGTTTAAAATATCTGTTTCTAGTGCGTTTTTCTCGCTTCTGCCACATAGAAAGAGATGATAAAAGGAAATCGTAATTTAAAAAGGTTACGCGGATCATCCGATAGCGTATTTTTCTTCAGTTTGAAACTTTTCTTGGTATTTTCTTTTTATCGACAGCTATTGATATCGAAGTAACGCAAACAGTTCGGCGAAAAATATTCTTCGACGAAGGCTCGACTGCGAAACCAGGTCTTCGCGCGTTATTTTCCTGCCTGCCGTTTATTATGCCACCTTTCGCGCGAACAAACGTACCGGCACATCGAGAGTCTAACGAGGAAAAAAGAGAAACGAAATTCACGATTCAAGGCGTCTCGACGCCCGCGTTTCTACTTGTCCACGGAAACAAAAGTTTGTTGTTGTTCCGCAAATAGCCTGCCAGTGCACGTATACTCGTATAGCCAGACGCATCTGAAGTGCATTTCAAAACAACAGTTGCTCTATCCCCTTTGTTATTCGATGCGAGCCATCCTACCGAAAACTCAGAGAAGCTAAACTTTCCACCTAAGAACATTCTCCCACGATCGACGATCGATTTCATGGAAATCTTGATGTCCCAGAATCCAATGAAATTTTATACCGAAAGTTCACGAATCGCGTGTCCTGCGATTATGCTCTTCCATATGATAACATTTTTAAATTACGGAAAAGATGCGTATCAACCTGTAATCTATGACTCGTCGATTTACTGATATCGTTAGCTGGAAAGCGATATATCGTGCAGAAAAGCCCTACTATAACGCAAAACGTTGTGTCACGCATGATCTTTATGGCTGTCGCTGGGTTGTCGTCGCATTAGTGATTGTTGGTTGAAGAATCCAAAGGGAAAGATGTTCGGAGACACGTTCTGGTCGTGTCTGGTACACACGTGCGAGAAACACAATCCCGAACAGCTCGACCCGACTCAAATGTCCTTCCTCGTAGAAAGGGAGCGAGGGCAATAATCTTGAATATCCCCTGCGAAGTCACCGGAACGTGGAGTGCATTAAAATGCAAGAGGAACGTGGAGGGTGCTTAGGCAGCACATGCTCTTAATATCTTTTCACTAACCATTCTTAGTCTCCGCTTATTCGCTTCTTATTAATATTATATGTTGGCCTGTATGGAGAATCGATAAAGGAATTTTAATTTATCACCGTATTAGTCGATATCTAAATATATATACATGCTATGTTGTATAATTGCAAGGGGTTAGAATTATTAATAACGATAACTCTATAAAAAAAGCTTTATTGGATTTTTCGACGTTGACGCGTTGGTGGTGGTTGGGGATGTATAATATCCTTTACATTCTTCGTCAGATCTCAATATCTCAGACATTCGACATTATATACACGTGTATATAAGCTTACGATCACCACAGGGTGTCTGATATTGGATGATCGTGTTTTAATAAATTTCAGAATTTCATTATCCGCCTGTGATTAACGTTCAAATTCTTTGAAAATAAATAGCTTGCTCTGAAAAGCTGATTTATCACAAATAGATGATATAAATAATCATAGAGTGCAAGGCAAATTTGAGGAAATAAATTTCCTAATATTAACGCTTTTCAATTTATAGAGTTTAATTTTCGAGCAACTCATACAAATAATTAAATAAATGAAGTTCTATATTTCTTAGGGAAGAAAATATGAACGAATAAAAATAAGAGAGAAAATTTGAAATGACAGGTGGTAGTGTAATTCGTTAATTTCCCCGGTGTATAGAGACAGACAGAATGGTGTTGGACAAATTTAGAGCGCCGCGACGATTCGAACCGATACTCGAAATAATCTACTTGGAAATGTCCTGACAGCTTTCAAGCACACAGCTCATCGAGAATCATCGGATCGATACGTCGATCCTCGTCGCGAGAAATAGATAATTAATCGCCGATCGCCTCCGTTTTAGTCTCGTTCTCGTCATCCGACTGTCATTGACCAACGTTTCAACGTCGATTCGGAATCCCTTTGTTCCACGTGTCATCGCTAATTCCCCTGGAAATAGATTTGTCATACGATCAAGAAACTTTCATATCACCATCGGAGTTTCAAATCCAATGCGCACTTTTCGCGAATGCGCCGTGGAAAATTCTCATCGCTTCAGAATTTTGTCGAAAGATACGAATACCGTTAAAGAAAGAAGGCTGGTGTAGGCGAAACAACAACACAAATTACAGACAGCACAATTGACCCTCCATTGGCAAATTGAGTCGTTTACACGCTCCAGTGAAATTTCGCTCGTGGATTTCTTCAAATTTATTATTATCTTTCCTAAAACAAACCTTTTGAACGTTCGACCTAAAAACTTATCGCATAATATAGTAGAGATTTCATCAAGTATCGCCAAAGTTTCATCACATTTTGCGAACGTAGAATAACGCAATAAAGGAATTAGACGTTGACACAAACAACTCGGTTTGATCGCGTAAGATGCGAAAGTATGCTTGCTCATAGAAGATTAAGAAATACCACTTTGATCACTTATACACTACATTCGAAGATACCCAATCCTCACATTCACGTTCCTCGTGCCATTTTTTCCATCTCTATAAGATAACAGAAATCCTCTTTGGAAAATTGGGTTTTTCGTGCGTTATGATAAAATACGTGACGTTACTACTTGTCGTTTAGACGCATCGCAAACGACGAACACGAGTTTCTATCCAAACTCGATCGCGTTATGTCGCAGTCGTATAACCGGCCTGTAAATCGACCGATCGAATCCCGTTCACGTAACGTTCTCATAGAGACATTCGGCCGTGCCTGCATTATATGTATTTACGATCGATTGGAACACGCGGCTCGGTTATTTTTCTCCTCATTCCCCTCTCTCCTTGTCTCCTTGTCGTATCCCCCTCTGTGGATACCAACTACTATCCAGATCGCGGGCACGGATATCTGACTAAAGTCACGCGA
Organism: Bombus flavifrons; assembly: GCF_040668555.2. Classification (NCBI taxonomy): domain Eukaryota; kingdom Metazoa; phylum Arthropoda; class Insecta; order Hymenoptera; family Apidae; genus Bombus; species Bombus flavifrons. The sequence goes on from NC_138456.1 coordinate 7,516,628, forward strand.
TCGTAATGCGGTGCCATTAACCCAGAATTCCTGGGCCACGAGGACGTAGGAAGAACGCCATCTCGTTCCCTCTACCGGCTCTTTCCACTTTCTGCTTCTTTTTTTCCTCCTCTGTCCTTCTCTCGCTCTCTTTTATTCTCTGTTTCTCTGGTTGCTTGGTCCACTGCGCGCGGGGACCTATTTCGCCGTGGATGGAATTTCAAGACGAAACGGGTGTTAACCTTGAGTAGGTATGCTGACTCCACTGACCGAGGAGGGTTTAGAGTTACCTCTCGACTCTGTCGTTCGACAGGGACGTCGCTGGTCGACGATTATTCCGAGCTAAAGCTCCCTGGGGATGTATCCTGATCGTTACCATATTTTTTACTCTGGTCGTTCCTTTGCAAAGCTGGAAAGAAGACTAGCGCCATTAGACGATACAATTGTGCCGTTCGGATACTTGCTTCGCGCTTCACATACCAGGCTGATTTTATGCAGAATTTGCAAAATACAGGAAGGTGATCTCGCGAAAGTTATTTTTGAAACTGACTTGGTATTTTAGTGCTATTTGCGTCAACAACAGATTTATGTGAATTTGAGAATATGCGATTATGAGTATCGAATATTAATTACGTTATCTGTATAATGAAACTGAAAAACGTGGAGTTGGCTATTCTGTTTTTTTTTTTTTTTTTTTTTTTTGCAGACTCGATTGCAATTGGAGCTTTCTTTGTACACTTGACACTTTGACACATAATGGAAACGGTTAAACGACGACGATAATGTCACGCTATACTTTGAACGCTGATACGGTAACCCGTGCTATTTTTTAGAAGCCTCGGTTCATCCGTTATCTTGCTCCATCGAGGATAGAACCTCGTTTCTTACGTTCCCCTTCTCTCTGTTTTGACTCGGTTACCCTTTACGCTCTCAGTCCCTGACACGACAAACCTAATCCCCTCCGACCCACCGCTCTGCGAAGATTAGATCTCGTGCTCGCGCAACCCTGAAGAGCGTAACGCAATGGCGGCTATAAAAACGAGAAATCTCAAGGAAACCTCTAATGAAATTTTGCTTCGAATCGTTTAATTGCCCGATATTTATTTTCGCTAGCGAATACAACGAGTGTATTTCTTATCAGATTTTTCTCCAAGAAATCGCTATTATTTAGCGTATATCTTTGTATTGGATTTTTCCTTTCACTTAAGAAAATGTCGTGGGTTCGACGTGTACTTTGCTAATAAACCTGGCAACCGTTTTCCATTAGAACTACGTATATACTAGATCTTTCTACACGAGAGCTCGCTTCGACCCACCATTGGCGTTTGCCATATATCTGTAAGTTTCGACGAAATCGTTGTAAAAGCAGCGCTCGGTCTTTCAGTGTCCAATTTCGTTGCAATTGCAGGACGAACGAACACTTTTCTCTGCGAGGTGTACGTGAGAACATTTTCTGGTCGGCGATGAAAATAACAGGAGAGGGAGCAAGGTCGATTCGGGCCACGGTCGTTAAAGCTCTCTCTCTCTTTCGCTGTGGTTGTCGAGAAGGGACAAGGGAGAGGAAACGGAGCGAGCAGCGTGTCGGTCTCTCCCCTAGGATCTCCGGATCTGGTCGGTGCCAGTTTCGCAGCGCACTCGCAGAATCACGATCGATCGGATCGTGGGCGGTCTCTGAATCCGGTCGAGGGAGAGAAACAAGCTACAACCAGATTCGCCGAAAACGGGTCTGTTGCCTGCGGCAGCCGTAAAAAAACCGGCTCTACGCGCGGCTGAAACACGAGGACGCTTCTCGCGAACGCTATGCACCGAATCCGTGTACCTGCCGGCAGAATAAAAGCAAAATGAACACATCCGTGATGTCCGGTCACGAAGTCCGAGGGGAAAAAAATTCACTCTGGTCCGTGTACCGTACCAGCCATTACAAGTCGTTAACGCGAACGATGGAGATGCTGTGTCGAGGATTTCTGTGCTTTTTTTTTTTCTTTTCTTTGTTTCTTTCCCCTTGCCTCGTTGCGGCGAGAGTACGGAACGTTTCACGAAAACCAGGTTAATTCCTCGGTTGCGTAACGCGAGCGAGTAATAACCAGTGAAACGTTTTATCGCCGTTGCTTTCTTCGCCATCCTTTACCACTTTCCGAGGAACTCGTTCGGGGAGATAAATCGAATTTCCGATGAAAATCGAAACGAGAACATCGTCGGATTTTACGAATTTTTACGAGATATCTTGTTGTCGATATAGCACACGAGCAACAAATTAATAACATTTATAACTCCAAATATCCCTGTAACGTTGCAAAAATGCATCGCTGTAAATGCACTAGGATTTCTCTGCCTAATCGCAATAAGGAATTAAGAAGGAGTTAGATAATTGTGAAAAATTTCCAAATGCGAAAGAAATCTATCTATTGATCTGTCTGTGCGAAGTATAATCGAACTATAATCGTTTTCTGAATGTCTCCTAGCAATGCAATGAAAACTACGTTTAGTTGCGTAGATCGATGATACACGATCGTATTTAATATTTTACGCGTTAGAGGCTACAATCTCACGCAGTATCCGTACCTGTGTCTCTAATGATAACAAACGCGCGACTGACCCACATAAAGCAGCTGCGGTACCGAATCGGTGCGATATCGCGTTTAATAGAAGATCGCTCGTGGTTTGAGCGTCTTGGTGCAAAGTTGAATCCGTAAAAAGCACGATAACGGATACCTCTTATCCGACCACCCGTGCCGTGCAAACCAGCGTATCTCATTCCAGCGTAGCTCGCAAAGCTTACGGTATCGATTTGGTGTTACAGGGTTACAGCGTTACGAGGCATCCAATACCGCATCGGATATCGCAAAACCAGCACGCAGTTCAATTAGGATAGCAATTACGGGACAGGCTGCTGCTAGTCCTGCAATTTCGTCACTGAATCATTCCTATTGGTTTCAGAGTATCGTTTAACAGGGGTCGGGACGAATTCACCGATCGGTCAGAATTGATCGGTGCTTCTGGTAATTGTTTTGCGATTTCGTTTAAAACGGGGAATTAGATGTCATAGAAACACTTGTTGCGATCGTATCGCTGGTTAATATACTCTTCTCTTAGTTTTCGCGCAGCCAGAGATAATTCTTTGATCGAGTAAACCAACATTCGTATCTAAGGTAAAATGTTCGCAAAGTCGGTGACAAGAGAAGAATAAATGTAAAAGGTTTGTAGATTAAGTAACGTGTCAGTGAATTGGCTTGCTTCGAAATACCGTTTAAATATGTAATGGAATTCTTCGATCGAAGCCATGAATTTTCGTTAAATTTCTCATAGCCTGAAGAATTACCGCCTGCATTATTATTGTTGTCTTTCTCTTTGAATGGAATATAAATAGAGATAGAATAATCTTCCTCGTGTTCAAAGTGTCGATTAATCGCATTTCAAATACTTTATTCTCATTCAACAGTTTCGATATGATTCAATCGAATCGACTGAATTTTATTCAGCAGATTTAATCGGTATTTTAATGCCGTGTATATCTTAACCAGACGCTATAAGAAGACGTAGAAACACATAAATTTCCCATGAAATCGATTCGAACGGATATTTTCCATTTATTTCCCACTTGTTACCGCGTCGTGATTTCATACGAGAAAGGATTAATCAAGCACGAAGGGGGGAAAAAAGACGAAGAGATTCTGTCTGTGATCAATCTTCGGCGAGGCATTCGTTCGTGCGACCGTAGTTGCGCACAAATTCTTGCGCAGAAGCAAACAGAGACTCGTGGCACACTGGAATCCGGTTCGCCGCTTCCAGTTCTCCACGCGATTCTTCCCGTGCGCCTTCGTCTTTCCCTTTCTTTCCATCGGCGTCGCGTCCTGGTTCAGCGAAACACGCCGAAAAGACGCGACAGAAACGAGGATCGTTGACCTCCAGGAACGCCCGAACTTTACCTTAGAACTATTCTCGTCGCGTTGCCCTATCTCGATCTATCGTCAGCCAAGGCAAGTGCTTCTCGCGAAACGGTTTCTCGTTAATCGCGTAGCGTATTGTAAATACGAATACTTTGGAATACTCGGGAACGTAAACTCACGACGTAGTGTATTCTAATCCCTGACGTAGAAATTCCACGGTGTTTGTTATCTAGCAAAATGTTGTTATATTATTTTCGATTCTCTCAGCGGTTCCACTTCGTTACAATGAAACGGTTCATGGATTGTTTGGACAACGCCGCTACTTCGGCATAACAGAAAGTTGGGAAGAGGAGATTCACACAAATGTAACGATGAAAGGCAGACGCGAAGCATAAACGAACCGATAAAATACCGCCTCGGAAACGGTTCAAGAATTCGCTTAAATATACGAATTTCAAGTGCTGGCTGTGTGCGCGGCGATGCAAAACGAGCTCAGTCGGAAATCTTCGGAAGTGATCGTAGTCGTGCGTTGATCTTCGGCAATCTTCGTGTGCGCTCGTAGCTACGCGCGAACCTTCTGGAGTTTCTCGAAAATCGGAATTGCCGTGTGATATGTGATGTGTGATGTGTTGCTCGTTTCTCCCTTCTTAAAACTATTTTCCTTGGGATTGATAGATTGAAATAATTTGATGAATTAGATCGGATGCGATCGAATACGGCCGGTGTGTTAGAGCAAATGCCGTGTGAATTTCCGTCGAACGTGCATCAACGCTGTCGAGATTGTGCTAAGTGGAAGCAACCGTATTTTGTGACGTGATGATTACTGCGACTAAAAGGGATTACCTTCGACTGAAAACCTAGGTCTGGATTCTTAGGTAATGTGCTGCACAAACTCTTACTGCCGTTCGATCCGATTAAAGTCAACGCGAAGCCTTTGAAAGAATGCCAGCGAGGAAACAAGTGACAAGTTCCTGTTGGCGTTAAAAAATCCTCCGCCATGATTGGTTCCGATGATTAACGAATTTGAATCCTTCGACATTATCTCGCGGAATTCATTATACGTATATTTGATCGTTTTTCTTCGTAAACGCGTATCGGGTTCTTTGTAGTTTTGTAAAAGTGTCTGCGTTTCGAAAGCATCAAAATGCTAATTTGTTTTATACACAATTACCTATAAAAGTATTCGGGCGTCGAATACTTGTAGAAATTGTTTAAGAATGTATACACGAAATATATTAAAATTCCATTAGAACTATTAGTAAGTTTCAACTATCATGGTCGTATTGGTAAAGCTGAAACAAATTTGAGGATATATATAGAAACTACAAGATATTTAGTGCGAATAAATGCGTATTTCGCAGAAATCACACGAATATTCAAATAACGTATATCAATCTCTTATCAGGCTTATGTTTGCAGTAAACGTGTTGTAAGTTTTATATGTACTTTCAGATTGGTTTTATCAATGTAATCCTGGCACTGATATCTCGTTGCAGCATTAATGAAATTTTTAAATGTTTTATATAACACACGCAATATATACATATATATAAAAGTAATTAAATCGAGTCACACTATCTCTAAAATTCGAGTAATCCGTTATTACACGGATGTTCTTACTTTCCATTGGGTCACGTCGTTTGGAGCAGGTGCTGTGTACACATTGCAGAGAGTAACGGTATACCTGTCTGGTGTTTTGTGGACTATCGCGATCCAAGTAATACGTCGACTCTAATCGCATTCGATCGACTTTCGATTGTTACCAAATTAACCTGCAGTGCTTTGAGCTCGAATTAAGATCACGTGCCCGGTGAAGCACGAAATAAAAACAGCCCAGGGACTCGAAGTAAAATCAACACACGCCTACACGTATACACACACACGCATAGTGTTCTCCTACACCCTAAGTTGAGCCGCGAGCAAAGGAACGGGAAGAGCAGCAGGTGGTGTTTGGAATTTAAACACGGCGAGGATAGCTGGCCCTTTAAGCGGCTCCGTTTAAATTCCAAAAATGGAATTCCAAATGTCGACGATAGGACGATCTTTATACCGCGGACGTTTAAAACGTCTACGATAAAAACGAGTTCACGTTGCGTACGGGTTGCCAGATTTATTTTAGGTTATAAATAAATAAATATTCGAAAAGCAACAAATTGCAACAAAGTTAAAATATCGTAACTATATCGAGATTCAAATAATTGCTCTAATTCGCAGTAGACGCTCGTTCGTTAAGTCGATTACGCTTACAGCTCGATTCACAGGACAAGTTGCATCGAATCGCGAAAGCAATTATCCAGTATCCCGTAATTGGTCGATCAACGGTCGTTTTCTTATAAAGACATTAACTTCTCGAAGCTGGTTCGGCTTGGGATAGGCATTCGTATAGGTTATTTTTCCTCCGGTCGAGAACTCGAAATCCTTCACGTCCCCGGTTCATACAGAGAAGAGTAGAGGAGAGAAGAGAAGGCGAGTGTTGCGCGCGAGTATTCGATCGTGCAGCGTCTCACACATTCGCGCGAGACGGAACGAGGACCCCCGGGGAACCCAGAAGCGGTCGTCCTTCGACGAAATAATTGCGGAACACGAGCCAGCTCGCGCTCTCTTGCCATTTAATGGCGGTATTCGCCGCGCGTACACCGTGCAGTCGTTATCCTCGATTTATGGCCAAGCCTGGCCTGAATCCTTATGCGGCGTTCAGTTAGGTACAGGTCCGCGGGAAAGGATAGCGGATGGTTTAAAGGAAGAGTCAGAGGAAGCCATAAGTCCGGTATATGGCCGTTACTCTCCATTTAGAGTGGCGCCTCCGCCGAGATCAATTTCGGCTCTCTACAGTCTCGTCTCTGAAGAGTTAAAAGCGTGCCGCTCAATTTCGTCCACCTTCTAATTGATTTGCTTTTTTGCCAACGAAGCTCGGTGATTACTTTCAGCGCCAATTTAGGCAGAAACAGCAATCACCATTCTTTTGTTAATCGCGTTAATTACGAATTTCGAAATTTGTTTCTGTTTCTGTTTTATAGAGTATTGGTAGTATTGGTAGTTTCTTCATCATAAAAATATCATTTCTCGGTGTCTTTATTACGTAGTAATAACTCTATTTATTTAAACTCGTTGCAGAACGATTGCAATACGATTAGATTCTTCTCGTTTGAACAAGTGGGTTCCATATTTCAGTTCACACAAGCGAACACTGAAAAACGTAGTTCAGCTAAATAGAATTCCAGTATACTTTTTAGTCAGAAAGCTTATTTTTAGCGACAGAGCACAAGATAGATTCTACTCTCCCTCACGGCTGCATTTCTGAATCGTCGAGCTCCCGGACCGCAGACGTGCATCTTTTTTTCTCCCTTGGAATGTACGCGTTCGAATAAAAACAGCTGCCAAAGCTACAACGCCACTTCGTGGGAAAATTTATTTGTTTGCCTCGTCGCGTTCAAAGCGAGTATTTATTTCATAGAAACTGGGCCTTAAATCGTCGCGGCAATAATTCCTAGCGGAGCTCGCTCTCCAAAGGGGAATCCTAAAGTTTCTATAAAACGTTGCTTATCGTTAAACACGTACATAATTGCTTTTTGCCTGTGGGAGTATGTTATCTTCAAAATGCTGGAATATCTTCTACGTTTCGAAGGATTTTTCGAGCAACTCGTTCTGAAATGTCCAGACGCTGAAATATGGAAGTTGGTCGAATTTCGTGTAGTTCGATACGAATGTTCATCGAGGCAAAACCTTGAACTCGAAAGTATGTTTTCAAGGACAGACGGCATACTTATTAGCCAGATACACCAGATATAAGCAGTATCTTGTTCTTGCTTATATGCTGCTTTGTGCAACCCGTCTCTATGGGAATGTACATCAGACCGTTTAAACGTTCCTTTTAGACGCGATGCTTGCGCAATGCTATCCGCGATGCAATCGGCTCCAGCCATATGAATATGTAATGTATGCGCTACGTTTCGCTCCGTTATTGGCACGTGTGCTTCGCTATCGAATTGAAACGTACGTAAATCATGCTTACGATAACTCGACGCAACTAAATTTTCCTCTCTAGTTAGTCTGGGTTTCACCGTTAAACGAAACCTTGTCATTTGATCGGCTGATAGATAGAAATACATGGGAGAAGCGCGTGGGTTTATCCGCTAGCAGTTTTCCAGGAGAAAGTCGCGGCATAGCATCTTATTAACCGCTTGACGCTCACATTTATTTCCACTCAAACGGTAAATTGAAAGATAATCAATCTTTTTTTAGCGAAATTGCCGAGTAAATTGTTTCTTCCTCGTAGACACAAAAAAGAAAAAGAAAGAAAAAAATAATTCCGCATTAGTATAGAAATGTTACTAGCTTATTTCTGTTAAACTTTAATGCAACATTTGAAACAAGATCTGCAACATTTGCAACAAGATTTGATTTTCAACTGAAGTTGAAGGAATTTCAAATTATTACGTACCGATATAACATAATGGAAAGTATGTGTGAGAAGTCTAAGCTGTAGATTTAGTATCTCAAAGTACTATTACCGATACTAAAATTACTTACTTCAATAACTAACTAAATCGTTGATAAAACCATATCGATAGATGACTTTGCGAGACAGGTTCGAGCTTTAAAGGGATTAAACCCTGTGGAATTAATTTCTGCTGGGTTTTAAAGATTCGAGATCCGCGTCTGTATCGGGCAGGTAGGGTGCAGACTTGCGCAGGTACTCTGCAAACAAAAAGCTCTCGGAATGAGCAGGCCAGGTTTCACGGTCGATCCTCGAGAAAGCCGAGAGATAGGAGAAATAACAATGGCGAGCGAGTAAGTCCGTGGTGAATGTTTACCTTTCCTAATTAAATGAAACTTCATCCTCTTCCTTCCAAAGTGCCTCCTTTCAAACGCGAACACCATGGAACGTACAGACGATGCCCTGGTCAAACCATTGACGCTGCGAAGGAGGAAGGAAGGCAGAGAGGATCGAAACGGATAAAAAAGTGTCGAGACGGAATATCGCGGCGGAGAGAAAAGCTGGATAATTTTTTGCGCCGGGAGAAAAAATTCGCGGGTAACCTTCCGCGCCTTTTTCTCTCCCACGAATATAAAAGCCTGCCGTTCGCCTTGCAGAAAAGCGTGACAGGTTGATTCATTTACCTGTGCACCGCGAAAAATGTTGAACCTTCTCGAGGAAAAGAACATGGTCTAGCTTAGATATCGGTTTTCCGGGACAAGTCACCGCAAACTTTACCCCGCTGTACTTGATAGTCGACAATGAGTCACAGCTACCTTATCGTGCAGAAAGTAAACCAGCCTGATCCACACTTTTTGATATCCAGAACGCATACCGCCGCGGTATATTTTCCTACACGTCAGCTTCTAATTAAATTCCAACACGAAAATATAATGGCATCGTAGTCGACGATGACGTGAACACGCGATGCGTCGTTCTCGCGTATAGCGCCACTCAACGTGCAACGGGTATCGTGCCAGGCAAGTCGAATAAAATTACTGCTTATTAGCAATTGGGACATTCTCCGCGTTTTTACTATTCGTGGATCGTGATCGTGAGTTACGTGCGACGAGATGCATTAAGGAAACGAGGCAAATAGACGATTCTAGTCACGGTACGGCGCGATTCACGTTACGAGCAGCGGGCTTTACGCGCGTATTCCAACAGATGCACCAGTACACATGTACCTACAGATTGTTTCACAAAAAGGACATAAGGCTTTGTAAAGGCTTGTAGCATAGCACTATGAGTGGATACAATATACAATTTTACAATATACAATATACGATGTTCGATCGTTTAATTACACATACGTATCTTATTTTCGCGAGTCACCGCAAGCGTTCGAATGAATTATTTTTATAAGCAACATAAAAATCTGTTTTCACGTTTCACAATGTGTCTTTCCTGAAGACGCAAGTTTGTGATCGGGAAATTGCGAACCGACACACCACCAGTGTGTCTTTCTTGAATACGTAAATTCGATCGTCGATCGATACATCCTCCTTATCTTTCACCAAATATTTGATTTAAGCGTTGTATCGCATCAGCTGAGAAATGTAGCGGGTGGCAAGCGTAACATAGAAAAATCTGATTTTAGGGTCTACGTTTGTTACATATTCTTCGCGTCTCTCGTTAAGTATTATTCGTAAGCTCGGAAAATCTGAAACTCTTCTTTTGTAACACCTTGTACAAATAGTTGGCATACAGGCACGCAAGTACATAGGTACATAGGTGCATATACGTATTTTCATGCGCAGCCAAAGCGTAACGCTCGTGTAGCGCCGTGATTAGACACGCCATGGACTTCGCAGAACCGGTTCTCCTTCTTGTCTGTCCTTTCTCTCTCTCTCTCTTTCTATCTTCCTCTCTTTTGTTTCTGCTGGTTGGCATCTCTTTCTCTCTGTTCGTCTCGATTATGGGTCGACGGAGGCGAGAAGATGGCAAGGGACAGCAGACTCGCAAAAAGACTGGCGTTTCGTTCGTTTCGCTGGCGCGACTTTCTCCTTGCGTAATCGAACTGCAGACTTTCTTCTTCCTCTCTGACCGAGCTTCTGGAAAATCGATTTACCAGCTAATCCAACAGTCGTCCTCGTTTTCTCACCTTCTACGCGCTGTTCACAAGCAGGAAGAGATCGATTAATCGACTTCGGAATATTCTTATTCAAACACCGGTGAATTATTAATGAATTGCATAATAATCCGTAGTTAACGTTGCCGTGGGTCGATTTTTTTGCTTGCCAGGGAAACGAAGCGTTTCTCGTTCGCGTAGGAATTAGAGCGATTACGAGGCCGCAAACAGATAAACGAGGATAGAGGCTTATGTAATAATTCGACATGCTTGTTTTTAATTTACAAGTCGATAGGCGAGTTCCGAGAAAGTTTACAGTTAGATACGAATACGTACAACTGTGCAAATACGCGAGTGGAGAAAGGGAAGATATCGAATAAATTCGTTTCCTCCTTCAATCAAAATATTAACTTATTGCGATAAGATAAAACATTCGTTCGATCTATATTAGCTTAGTCCATAGATAGTTCTATTTCTGCACTCATTTGCGCTGTGATCGGTAACGCGACATTAGCATCACGCAAGCGTTAACTACCAGTGCACGATATACATATTTATTTATTTATATATTCACCTTAATTATCCTTTCTGTGTTTCTGCTTTTCAAATATTCCCAGTTATTAGATTCTCCAATAAAAACAACAAAAACACTATTTCATTGTTTTTTTTGTCGTGAAAATGAATAAAAATATGAATGCGCGTAAAGATCCGTCGTTTAATCATCGGTATCGTGCTCTATAGAATTATCGCTATTTCTATCTTGCGAATCACGATGACGCACGATTATGCGTCCATACCGAATACATCAAATATGATAATTGTCTGCAAGTTAACGATATTTTCAACTGACTGGTGATTATGCAAGGAACGCGGCAACATATTCCGGTCCCATTTGTTGCGGCTATTTCCAGTTACTCAACGTGAGTTATATTCTCCGGAGCAGAATCCAGAAAAATGTTGAATTTTTTCCCTAGAGTCGCGCTTGCTAATTTGACGAGAAATTTCCCTCGTAAGCGACGTTCGCGTCTCCTCTGTTTGACGTCGCATAAAGTTTCCACGTCGCCATGGCAGAAATTCATAATTTTCCTTAATTAATCAGCGTACCGGCACGACGACGGCTAGATTCCGCTTTGAGAAACGAACCTCGTCCTCGACGCTGGACATACATATTATACATCTACCGACATCTTTGAACGAAGGATCCAGCTGGTTTATCGATCCATTGAAATAAAGCGTTTCACTGCTATTTAAACGCGTGAAATTTCACTTAGTCGATAGATCTCTTGTTTATTGCTCGATAACTTGATAAAATGTTATTAAATGTGGTATGTACATTGTACGTAAATAATATACTTACGACTAGATGCAAATTCGAGGTAATTCTTCGTAATTGCAGTTCGTGTTAAACGTTAAGTGCAGCTTTCTGTCTGGATGGACGAAAGTGTGTTATTAGTTACAGCGCTGCATAAGCGATACGCGAGTCTCCGTGTATGCATTTTCAATAATATCGCAATAATAGGGTAACGTACGGATGAACGGTGAATGTAATTGGCCGTGATGTGGCATGAGTTTGACGAGCGCGGTGCTTTTCTAATTTTATAGCGGATATTCTATCTCCGCGTGTATCGAATGAGAAAACGATTTTTCGCTCAAATAGATTTCCTGTTTCTACGAACCCTTTCAGCTTTTCATCATTCGATCGTTTTCGAATTACACGTCTCTAATTTGCTGGAATAGTAAGTTTAATTAATTCTAAAAACACGCTATCACGGTTACATAATTTTATTCGTGTATTTCATTTTGTATGTTTGTCGTTCGACTCGACCAAACGAAATGTCTAAAAAATATATTTAAATAAAAATTAAATCGATAAATAGTTAAAGCGCGTCCCAGCGTATCTTTCGCAACATTTAATGAATTAAATAAGTAGACGAGATAAGAAAGGATTGCGAAAAGCAGACATAGAGAGAGATAGAGAATGGAGCAAGACAGACAAGGTCAGCGACACAGAAATAGTGTCGTTAATAACGAAGAACCGGACAAAACGTCCTCATTAGCGTAATTAAGTCGACGATCGTGTAACAAGCTGCTCATTCTGCCAACGCGGATTATACATACAAGCTGCCAGATATCCATAGGCGAAAGGTAGACGACGTACACTTCTATAAATGCATTGGTTTTTACCTCGTTGCCATATAATTTACAAATTTCTCAAACGTACAATAAAAATTCGTGAGAACCATAAGTGTCTGATTAACGAGTGATTTAGAATATTCTGGCAATACTTTAATCCGAGTGCTGGACCGAATCTCTCTAAAGCGAGTATTTATATTCTTTAAAAAAACTTATCGAATAACACAGTAGACACTTGACTATATTATTCATATTTTTCAAAAGCCTAGAACAGTAAAGAAAAAAAAAAAAGAAAAGAAAAAACAGTAAAGCATAAACATAGGTACAATTTGCCCACGAAAGATAGAAAAATATGCTTGCGCACAGTTAAACCTCTTCCTCTCCATCGATGATATTCGTCCAATTTCGAAGAAAAAAGTGCTTGCTAAATCCATCAGAGCAAGGTCTATATAGAAAGAAAAGACTCTGCGGAACGCGCTCCAGTCAAAGGCTTAATCTTCTAGACTGCATTGTAGCAAATTCGCGTAGCCGTGCACGGTGTCGGAGCGAAGTGGATGCGCGTGTATGCGGAGTCACGGGCAGATCGGGTTGGAGCCGGGAGAGCGGGTTCAGTTTGTGACTACTTCGTGAATAATGCATGCCAGCCGCGAGCCCACGCCACCACGCTATATACGAAGATGCCAGACACGCTACTCGGAACCGGGCTTGTATCTATATGGCCACATAAAACCCAGGAGGGGCTTTATGTAGCCGAGCTATATACACGCACACACGTCCATTCGTTACACGTTGAACCGACGAGCCCGCTCGACTATTTGTGTGTCGAGGCTCGTCGAACCGTGTACTCGGGAACGAGCGAGAGAAGCAGGTAAAGGGCGAAGAAGAGAGACATCGTAAATGCCGTGCCGCTGGGATTCACCGGCGATGCGTGTCCCTCCCGTGGGACACGTGCAGGAAACCCAGCGGTGTGTGTCCACGTCCGCGTTCACCTCCACGTCGACGCATCGTATGCGTTCCGTCTGTGTTTCGCTTTTACGCGAGATCGCAAAGGAAAACATAACCTGCTTCAGTCCGCGATCTCTCAAGCGAGCGTGTGCTAGTTTCTACGGCGGACAATAATCATACGGCTATTGAGATGCCTGTTTTTGTTCCTATCCATGCAACTGGAATAGTAGTTCGAGTCTCGGCCACGTGCCATCGTTTTATAGGGAATTTGTAGCAACGATGTTAATTCGATCTGGAGACTCGATGAAAGGGCGTGAGAAATGTGCCGCGTGTGCGATAATTCGATCCGTTAAGAGTTGAACGTTGCGTTAACGTTACGTTTCATTTGCGTTTTTACTTCGAACATTTACTCCGAAATTTAAATTCCGGCTATCGAAGCAACAAATGATGATGCAAGATATGCCCTCGCGTAATATTCCATTTATTTTGCTCAAACTTGGCAACGCTATTATCGTGACAGCGCGTATATTATCGAGAGAAAAATTTGTTTTGCAAGGGTTCGAGTTTCGTATTCGTAGATAAAGTAACTTTAACTGGTTAACAACGGCGTAAAACACGAGCCATTGCAGTTTCACGAGATTACCGGAAGTGGAACGTGTGAAGTATGAGCAGATTGTTTCGCAAAGTTGCGTGCTAGTTTCGCCGAGTAGACACAATTCTATACGATTCCGCGCAGTTTCCCTGTCGCGTCGTATCGAAACTTTGCTCGTGTCGCGCAAGTTTTCCGATTGCTCACATTCTCACCGCGAAATCCCTTAACTTTCGGTAGTTTCCTACGTCTCGTTGAAATTCGAATCGATCTGCCATACCTACAATTTTTGTCAAGGATTTGTAGAAGATCTTTCTACTTATTGTCGGATCTTTCTTTGGCAAATTGAATCGCTTATATTCGCGCGTAATCTTTACTGTTCTAATCTCTCGGAATATCTGGAAAATTTCTGCGATACTTATCGAATTTCTATTACGTTATGCATTCAATTTGTAAGTGAAACCTTTTGAAAAACACATAGGTGAGATATTACCTGTAGGAACTGAATCTAAGTATAAAAATGAAAAAAATACAAAATTTTTAACCACTATACTTCCAACGAAACTAAGAAGCAATAAATATGCAATTTATCGTACGATTGCTTAAATTTATCCTGTTAAACCAACAAAAAAGAAAAGCGAAGAAATACATAGTATGATGGTCTACGGAATTGCCATTGATCGATGTATAAAAAAATAATGAAAACGTGGACAGGATTATCGAGCGTGTCATCGAAAAAGGGGGTTGTGTTCCAGTGGATTAAATCCTTTGGCGTAGTACCAGAGGACTTTCTGGGGCATGGTAATCGGAGCCCTGGGGGTGTAAGATCGACAGGGTTTCCGGACAGTAGTTTCTGCGACGGTGAAAATGCAGGAACGGTGAAGGGACAAGTCGACAAACACGCTACGATTATAGGAGCGGCAAAAAGGGAGAAGGTAGCGAGAAAGGGAGATGAGAGATGACTAAATAAAATCAATTAAAAAGTTTCGCCGGGTCGGCAGGCAGGGAGAGTTTTCATGAAGTTTTCCGCCGTGCGCACTTCTCTGTGTATATAGCGTGACAGTAGCGAGTAGAACTTGCGCTATAAACTGACGATATACCAACACCAACGAGCAATTCATGGTAGTTTCGCTAACTTTCCGACTTTCGTGTCGAACTTGTTAATGGCTTTCTGTGGCGGTTCTCTGTTACCATCGCTTCGACCGTCCCCTCTATCAGCTTCTGTTTTCCCCTGCTACTCTCTATCAGAACTATCTATGAATTTATCTAACCATCGATATACTCGACTATCTAAGGACACCTCTGTACAACTTAACCGGTACAATAAATTCACCGTTCGACGTAGGTTTGTCTCTGTTTCTCTTACACAATCCAATGCAACCCTTGCGCTAGATTTCTCCGTAACTGCTTCTCCGACAGCAATCGAGCACACGATTGTCTGGCGATTGTATCGCCGTTAATTAACACGGGTCACATTCACTTTTCTCGAGCTCGATGTAATTCCTGTCGAACGTTCTGTACTACACGTTGCCTTCATCCTTTGACGGTGCAACCAAGTAATTACCGATCGGCACACAGGAAGATTTAAAACTGGTATTTTTATCACGAGGATTTCTTCGTTTCTGGCGTTCTATCGGGTTGGCAACTAAGTGATTGCGGATTTTGTCATTAGGTGGTACCGACAAGATCCGCAATCACCTAGTTGCCAACCCGATAGAACGCCAGAAACGAAGAAATTCTCGTGATAAAGATACCAGTTTTAAATCCTCCTGGGTTCGTTAAATTTGTTTTTTTATACAAAATCGCAAGTTTGTATTTTCTGTATATTCTGTCAATACCACCCGATGACAAAATCCGCAATCACTTAGTTGTTAACCCAATATACAGAAAATACAAACTTGCGATTTTTTTTTTTTTATAAAAAACAAATTTAACGAAGATGGGAAAAATATGAAATTAATATCGTTAATTTCTTGACTTTCGAAACATTTGTAATTCACTGAGCACTAAGAACCGGTTCCTAACAAATCTATATTTTATTTTTGTTGCAGGTAAGAAAATACTCGAGGTGGAAGGATCGATACTACGTGATTCGTAATTTTCTATTTTCCCCGTAAATGGAAGAAAAATATACGTATGTAGTATTCTATTAGACACTTTGGAGGTTTTATCTTTTCCGCGATACATCGGCCTGCTTTAAGAGAAAGAAATACCTTGAATTTCTGTGAGGTGCGATTCTATCCGATTACGCGAGCAAAGTCTGTGTAAAGTGAAACCGTATAAACGCTGCCGCATCGTTCTTCGCTCCTCTTTCTCGTTTCCGTGACAAAAATCGCTTCGCCAAGCTTTTGGCTGACCGTTCAGGAAGCTGTTTCGTTTATCTCGGCGGAACACGATAACGTCGTGTTTCTTGATACCGACCTCTTTTCGTAAGCGTAAGATTAGACGCGAAACGCGATTTCACGCACTTTTCCAGATCACGTGTTTCCTGTGAAATCTTATTTATCGTTTTGAATTCCATTTTAAAATTCCTCGGTCCTTAGATCATCGCGCGGCACGCTTACAATCTTCGACATTTTGACATTTTATTGTAACTTCTCCTACGTGCAAAAATCCTCAGTCTCTTGTTTTCTGCTATTCGATAATTCTAATTTCCAGGTTTCCTAGTAATACAGTCTAGTATATTATAATTATACAATTAACATTGTACAATTGAAAACAATTTTTGAGAATCTTTACTACTGGCAGTTTCATTGCATCGGACTCTTGCAAGCCAAGTGGTAGGTTTTCGCAGTAATTGAGGAGAACATCTGTCAAGTATGACTAGGAGAAATCTCGATTCAAAGTAACGCAGAAACCTGATCCACCTGATTGCATGCAATTAGCAGGTAAAACCTGTTTTGGACTTGGGCTCGAAATCTTAATTATAATCTGTGCGCTGATGTTTAAGTTAATATTATAGACTGACAGATACGTGGATACATTCTTATAATAATTTTCCGCTTTCGTTTCTCGAGACACGAACAAAAACTTGGTGTGTGAAATAACAGGTTAAAAGCATTATATAGTAGTCTTGGTTTCGCTCGGTTTCGAACTTTAAACCAGGTCATCCAGACCGAGAATTATTCACATGGCTATCGGCACACGTAGCTCGTATCAGCATCTGCGAACACCGCGATATTTTGATAACAAAGGTAGCGGATAAATTTAATCTGTTCGCGAGAAAAAAGTAAATGTGCGGACGATTTCGTTACTTTACAGAAGATTATGCGCTAACACGTGTTATATTTAAACGTATCTACGCTGTTATTTCTGTGACCATCGGAGATTCGATGAAATATTTTATTTAGAGGAAACTTACATAGAAGATTTGAATTTTTCCTAAATCGTTATTTGCCATAATTTGAATGTCCGCGTAATTTTTTACAATATTTAAAGATATAAAATAGTATGTATAACATATACTGTATAAAAATGTCACGTTCAGAGACAATAGCGTTTAATCTTGTCCAGATCCCGGAACAATGAAATTCGAAATAACAGGATGATCCGCGCGATAAATCCGGCAAAGCGATTTCCATTTCGATATCGCGCTCGTATCAGCAACGTATATATTTTAATTGTCCAGCTGGAGAAAGGATTACGTGTATTGGAAAGATTCGCAGAGAGCGCCAACTTTCTTTCTCAAGTTGGAATTCCAAGTAATACCACGAAAGCTGAATCAATATTGACTGGAGTTAAATTCCGTGTATGTAACGATACTTAACCCAGATTCGGTAATTCGTTCTGCAAGAACTCGATGAACCGATAGTCGTACGCGACTAGATCGCTCGAATTTTCCTTAAATCCATTCAGTTTTATTTCTAAGAAATCGCCTCGCCGTCAATGTAAATAAACGCTGTTGAATTTCAAGAGTGTGGAAATGTAAAAAAGAAACAACTGTCTCTAGATACTTTCGAGCGGCAGTGTATTTATTCTCTTGGAAAACTGCAGCTATATGGGACTAAAAATAGATGGTTTAATAGAGGTTGTGTGAGAGTGTAATCGTTCAAAGGCAGAAAGTTGGTCAAGAGTAACTGCAAGATCATCGGTCGACAAGGAGGATGTCACCATTAAACGCGTGGCCATGTGCAAGATTACGCTGGCTTAAATCTCCGAAACCATTCGTATTTCAACGAACAGCGATCCTAACTTCACAGCACGCCCACCAAGAAACGATACGCGAAATACCGCCTCGCCGAGGACGCGAAGAAATGGCACGGATTTACGACGACGGTTTTACACGATCCGCCGACCTTCTTTGATCGTCATTCATGCCTCGACCACGCTCACAGGCAAGAAAGGTCGAAGAAACGGTCCTGAGAAGATGCAAAGTTTTTGGAGATGCTAGCGGACTCCAACAACCGCCTTGGAAGCGTACAGTGGCTCGCGAAAGTATTCCAATGCTTAACGTAGGAAACGTTTATTTATGTATTATGTGTCATATGAAACATTTCGAAGTTTCATTGGCACCGTGGACACGACTGTCACGACTATATTCATCGAATTTGAAGTCAATTTGGAAACGTATCTACATAGAAACTACAAGCTATATATTACCCTAGAAACTCGTATACGTAGTTATGTCGCATGCACAGATTTGTTCAAAGCTTTACTGGATTTAGAAATGTTTCATACGAGACACAGAAAGCAAGATAAGAGACTTGTAGCGAGCTTCAGCGTTCGAATATTTTTGCCAGCAATTGTACACGAGCGAAAAGAAAGAAGAGAGAGAGAGTGAGATTTGAAGAGGTCGAAAGGGAGACGAGAGATGGAGAAAATGGACAATGACGGATAAGTAGTTGTGCGACGCGGACGAACCAGCTGGCCCGACCACTCACGTTTACACGATAGTGATAAATTATTTATCTCGCGACGTTTGGCCAGCGGCCAGGATTTTCCGTCGCTTTCGGCTTTCAGCGATTCTTCGTCTATTTATACGTGTACATGCACACCGCATCTGTCTTTCTCTGACGTCTCTTTTCCTCCGTTTCTTTCATTCCTTTTTTCTCTGTGCATACTACGGTGTAACCTAAATTCACGGTCTTTCTCGCGTGAACAAAGATTACGAGCGGAAGATTAGATAAGGAGTCGCGCAAAGTCACGCAACGTTAAAAGGATAGAAATGACGAACGATCTAGGTTTCCCTTTTTTTGCCAAGCCCCCTTCACGGCTGCTCTCGTTGCTGAAATCGGATCGACGCAAAAACAGATGTTCCGTTCTCGCAGAATGGTGCCAGTTCCTTTTTTTTTTTCTGTGTGTGTGTGTATGCGCGCGCGTGTAGAATTGCAGCTCGTTGCTGATTCTGGTGATCTTTCACAGTATTGATTCGCGAAAGTATTTCAACACTTATGATACAGAGCTATTCGAACACTCACGATAGTACACTCTTTGTCGTAATATATCGTCATTTTCCTGCATTTTCGATTTAATCGAATTATCCATTATATTAAAATAAGCTTCGGTATTCGGCGAGACTTTAATATTCGGAAGATTCGTTTTGCGGTAAATGTCTTGTAACTTGTATATACATTTCGGAACTTGAATCAGTGCGATTACAGTAGTCGTGTTTCATCGTAATACCAAAGAAATTTCTCTTTCTCCCTCTCTCTCTCTCTCTCTCGAATACTTTCATGGACAAGTATATACAACAATAGCTGGAAGGAGCGTTTCGTAGAAGGGGCTTGCTTTAAATAGGCATTGGAAGGTAGCAAAGCTGTTGAGTGCGGTCAAGATCGTTTCCGTGGTAACGATTACGTTTAACCAACGGGTAATTGCCGGTCGTAATTTACTAATTCGGGGGAAGCGAACCGCTCGAGGCGACAGAACCGTGCCGGAGAACAAGGTCGTAATAAAGAGAGCGCGTGGAACGTTGCTCCGATGCGAATGATTTCCATACGATAAAATCGTTGGAGAATCCTGTTGGAAGCTTTTATCCAGATAAGATGGTTTCCACGATCGTTACATTTTCCCTTGACAAACGTTCACGTGGACGACCAGGTTCGCGTAATTTTATCGCGAGTTTCGCGGAAATCGTTGCGCGGAGATGATTCGCGCTCGGTGAAACTGCGCGTTGCTGAAACAATTTTCCAGCGATATTGGCGAAAACGTGAGGAACGAACTCTCAAATGGAACTATTTGCCGTTGACGAGTGTGCAAGGAGCGAGCAGAGTGTGTGGAGCATAGCGTGGGTCGGGAGTGCGCGATAGGAGAAATGAAATCGCTATCACGATTCAAGCATCGCGTCTGAATCATCCGCGTGATATCTGCGTGCATATCGACGTGTTTTCAGAGGGTGAGACCGAGAGAGAGAGAGAGAGAGAAAGAGAGAGGGCGGGCATAGGGCGAGAGGGGAAGGGCTTCTTCGCCCCCTCGATCGTTACACCGCAATTACTCGACGGCGTATTGATCCAACGACTCGCAGGCTCACGGTTCGCAGAATCCCTCGTTCAACCAACCCTCTCATTCTACCCCGCTCTCCGGACACCCTTTCGTTTCAAGAAGGAGAAAAAGCCCGGCCACGGATGGGCCAGCACGTAGGCAAGCGAAATCATGGCATGGATACGCCCGAGAATAACCGCCAGCCATATTATAGTTTCCTTTTGAATGTCCACGAGTCATTGACACGTACGTGTACTTCTTGGGAAAATACTGGTCGGAAGGTGAATTTGTGGCGGATGGCTAGAAAAAGTAATTGCACGTTAAAATCGAGGCGAAAGAACTAGGAAATCTCGTAATGATTTTTTAGTAGGGCGACGCGATGCACAAAGGTGTGTAGAGGCTTAGGTGGAATGGGAAGAGCGCATCGGTGTGTAGACATTACGGGACCACGGCAATTATCCGGGACTTTCCTTTTGCACCTTACCTCTTTCTAGTCGCACACACAAACAAACACACACACACACACACACACTACGTCTCTATTGCTGCGTGTAGTTGCAGTTACACGGCAGTGTGCAGAGAAAAGAGAGGCAAATCTGGTGTGCTCTCGTCGCTCAGGAACGAGAGAAACGAGCCACGAATGGCTTTTCAGCCTCGCTCGTGCGTGTACACAGCGACGAGACGATGGAAAGAGCCCTGGCCTGAGAGAAGAAGGAGGAGGTAACGGAGGAGGTTACAACCGGGGTTTAATGAAACCAGTCGAGGTCCGTCAAACCGGTTCAGCTAGTTCTCCGTTTGCCACGTTATCCCTCTTTTCCCCTCCTCTGTTGGCTCGGTCGTTCGGTCGCTTGTTCGCTCGCGTAGAAGGGATCCCAGTGAGCAGGCAGAACAGAGATATCGACCTGTCTCTCTTTGTTCGATACACCAGTTCCCTGACTCTCTGCGCTCCCCCTTTGGCTCCGGTCTCCCTGTCGGACTGCATATCTCAGACACAGATCGCCGCCAGTGACTCCTGCACTCGTCTGCCCGCCTATGTAACCTTGCCTGGCTCTCTGTGTTTGTGTGTGTATGTGTGTGCAGGCGCCTCAACACAGCCACGCGAGAACTTGTCTGCGTGAAATCCCCTTAACCGAGAGTACACCCACGACGACTGGGTCGAGAATTATGGCTCGAAGGGATCCTCGTATCCGCCCCTGTTTGATAGTCCCGTCGCGATATAAACTCACCAGGGTACTTTCCTGCCTCTCTTTCTCGCCATCCTTCCTCCAAACTGTTTCCCGATTTCGTTTCGACAGGTCTCTCTCTCTCTCTCTCTCTCTCTCTCTCTCTCTCTCTCTCTCTCTTTCTATTCAGCTCCAAAGACTGGAATGGAGGGGAAAGGTGAAAGGAAGAACACTCTCCCAGTTGCTTCGCCGTAGGTGTTCCTCGTGCGTAAGTACGAACTCGTGACTTCGATGATCTCTGCTGGAACACAAGCGTAAGACGTCTCCTGACCCACTCCATTCTTTTTTCTCGTGCTCCCCTGGAGCTTCCTTCGACTGGAAGAAGTCGCAGGCCATCGAGGTCGACTTGTTTTCCAAGGAATTTGCGCGTTATTTTTCGGCTGACCTAATAGAATCGGTGAGAAGGAAGGTTAGGACGATCAGAAACGGAGAGAATTAAAAGGCTGGGTAACGAGGAAAATCACGAAGTTTGATCTACCTGTTTGCAAATGTAATTTCGTTTCATATTCATTCGTCATTGTAAACGCGCGGCTGTTGAACAAGACGAAGTACGCGTTTCGAGATGAATTTTTATCGTAATTAGTCTTTTCTGCGGCGCGGTTCCACGTTTAATCGCAAATCAGCGGAGCCGCTAATTATCAGTTGCATCCTTTAATTAAATACGTCGTTAACGTAACGGAGTGTCCATAAAATATTTCTCAACGCGGCCCCTCGCGCGTTGTTCCACGTTGGAAGGCATTTGAAAGCGGCCGCGCGCATACAATGTTATCGGTGAAAACTTTCATCTCGCTATTTGCTCTAATTGCTGGCTCAGCCAGAAAGATTGGCAAACGTTATTTTCCCCGTTAATGAGTAAACGCACGCGGCCGCCTCGTAATGACTGTTTTTAATAGGAACAACTTTCTGCCGGGCGAATGAAGCGCACGCGCGCCTCCTCTCTCCTCTCTCCTCTCCTCTCTTCTCTTCTCTCTTGTCGTCTCATCTCGTCTTCTCTTCGTCTCGTCACGGCGTGCAGCGTAACGCAATAATTTCTGTGGATACAGCGTTTGCCACCTGTTCTATTCGAATCCACGCCGACGTTTATTAGCTGAATTAATTAGTTGCCAAGCCTAGACGCGAGCGCAACAATGGTTCCATAATGTACACGGCAGTACCGCCATTCTACCAAACGATAGCCAACGATCTCGCGCGAAATTTTTGGATAGTTGGAACCAGAGCGAATCTGCTGCCTCAGCTCTGTAAAATTGGGATTTTCCATAAGTAAACTGTGCGCGTTTCCACGAATAAAATATCTGGGAAACTCTATAATTTGTAAGTTAGAAGAATCTATACGTATTTCATTGTTGATGCATCTACGCATTCAGTTTAACACAGAGAGAAAATCCCACGCTAAGGCAAATGAGCACCACCGGCACCGCGGTACGAGAATCTACCGAGTTTACGTCGTTAATGACGATAAGTCAGCAAAACGGGCATAAAGCTAACAAACTGAATAATGAATACTGATCTGTCGGGTTGCGAGGCGAAGGTTAACGTCGTTGAAGTAGATACGAGCAATAAACGAGCTTTTAAAGACAGATAAGTATAAGATTCTTGCATACTTGGAGTTAACGAATCTCGGGAATTTGTAATTACAGGCTGAGAGATAGAGCGGAGACTTCGATGAACTTGAAGCTTTTTCTCTGGCGGAGGTTTAACGAGATCGGGAAAGTCAGGAGTAAAAGTTTTTAACTAATAGCTGGGTACTTGGGTTTCTCTCGCGTGAAACTTGCCTCTATTTCATTTCGTTCGCCAAAGAAATGTCCAATAACTTTTTTACGTCGATGAAGAAGAGTTAAGAAGTTTACGTTTTATTTATTTTCTTCTGTTTTTTTTTCTTTTTCTTACGACGAAAAATATGTCAAGAAGATTCTTTTACGGTGGATTCTCTCGAGAAATTCGATTCTTAGTTGTTTCCTTTTCTACAAACAATACACTGTGTCAGCACATGAATAAAAATTACAGGTCTTTCGAGTAGTTTAAATTCTGAGCAATTCCCGAGTATAGGTATAAGAGTATAGGTCAGGCTACCTAGACTAGAACTCGATGAGTCATCCCTTTGTCAAGCAGGAAAGCAGAGGTCAGCGCTCATCTTTGTCCACTTTCATCCGAGGAGAACGCGCCGAGTCAATTACTCGCTTTTGATTAAAAGTAAATCGTAGGATTAACGATTTAGGTACAACAAGATGGAAGGAATTGCGTAGTATGTGGCAGAAAGATACTCAAGATCGATTAGGATTTTTCAGCTAGAGACATCGATCGAGTCGCAACATTCCAATGTGGAATGTGGGTGTGTTCGCGATAAGCGTTCATTTTGTTTGAACGGTAACTGACACGATAAATCTTCTATCACCGTGTTATATCACTAGTTTTATCAGTGTGTTTGCTATATTGTATAAAAAAGAAAAAAGACGAACAGACTGACGCGCACGAAGAGATAGAAATACAATCGATTGGAAAATAACCGTGACCATCCACAATCAATACGTTTCGTACGACATAATACACCAATAAAGAAGAAATCTATCTGTAACAAATATTTGTTACTCTATTACCGTACGTTGACATATCAAATAATAATAAGACAAATATTACACGTTGCAGAATTCTATTTCAAGAGAATATCAAACACTCGGGTGACGAAGCTTCTACGTTCTTCTACGATCACTCGTAGATCGACCTTTAACACTAGAACTACCATAGTTAACACGAAGCTATTTCTACCAAAACCAGTGAAAATGACTTTAAAAATGTCTTTAAAAAATATGTAATAATAGAATACTTTTATATTTATCGATTTATTACTTTCTTACAGAAGCAGTTCCATGTTTTATAATACATTTTTGATATTATTAATCCGTCTGGAACCATGATCACTAAACGAGGGTTGACACATCTCAAGCAAAATTGTAGAATCAGTCATTTTCACTGCTGTGGTATTTCTAGTGTTAGCATCGTTATGACGTTATGGCGTTATGACGAACAGCCAACTTCCAATTAATATTAGGTCGTCCGGAAAGTTTCTTTCGTTTCATCAGGTGATAATAGATGAACAACAATTTCTGTTTCATATTATTTTATTAAATTAGGTATGACCCATTTCGTTCTATTTCTATTATTATATTCGTGCATAATTCAATAAACTAATATAAAAGAAACAACATTGTGCGTGTATTACTTGCTTACAGAACGAAAGAAACTTTTCGGACAACCTAATAAATAGACCGCGGATGTTACGAGATGTTTCACGATTAACATTAGAACTATCGATAGTTAACACGAAGCTATTTCTACCAAAACCAGTGAAAATGACTGGTCTTTAAAAAATACGTAATAATAGAATACTTTTATATTTATCGATTTATTACTCTCTTACAGAAGCAGTTCGATCTTTCATAATACATTCTTGATATTATTAATCCGTCTGGGACCATGATTCCTAAACGAGGATTGACATATTTATGAAATTGTAGAACCAGTCGCTGTGGTATTTCTAGCGTTAGTATCTAGCGATCTAGCGATCGATCCGGAATTTTCCTGATAACTGATATCGTCATATCGCATGTACGATCGAAGTTGTAAAAAACGAGGAAACTGGTTAATTGGGGTTCGATAAACAGATAGCAGGATCCTTTTACACTTTGACAAGTGCCAGTCATTTTCACTGGTATAAGTAGCTTTGATAGAAAATTATTTCCAGTTTGAATACATCTGCTAGTATGGACTCTTCAGTAAGGCCCTCACCTAACAGACCTATTCCTTAGACACAATGAGAGAAGAGAGAAAGTGAGTGTTTCGTTCAAGATCTGCTAGTATAAGTTTGAATACATAAAAAACAAAATAAAATTCATTATATTATTCTTTTAGTCATCGTTGCAAAAGTCATTACATCATTGCGGAAAAAAGCTAGAAAATGAAGTAGGAATTTGAAAATAAAATTGTAAAACCAATCAATTTCACTGGTGTGGTAGTTCTAGTGTTAAAAGAGTAAAAATAGAAAACCATAGCATTCGTTATGTATTAGTTTCAGTAGCGAATCGCATTGATAGTCGAAAGTACTGTGGAATAACAGTCGGTTGTATAAGAGTATGCCGGCGAGAGGAAGTATCGAAAAGCGAATCCGAGCGTATCGAATGGAAGAGAGCCAGTGGCAAAGTCGAAGCGGTCGTAAAAAACGTATTACCAGCGTTGAATCCCTATTTCCACGCAGCAGGGTCTCTGCCAAAAGCTACACTTTGCTCGAGACCCGTTTACGTCCGATACCGAGAAGCCTTTGAACCTAATGACTGCTTCTACTCTGCCGGCCGGGAGAGTCACGTCGGCGCAGTTCCAGAAAAAACAAGGGAGACTTTCCGGCGTCGAGACGCGACGTTAAAGTGGCCCATGACTCTGCTCTCCGTCGTTCGTTCTCTGTTTCGCTCGCTACAGGGCTATGCTCTGGTCGTCCCATTTCGGCTACGAAGCCGGCGCACCAGAAACCGTCGTCTCGTCCAGGAATAACGACTGCCACAGAACGCAGAGAGTTACACGCACGTACCACGAAGCCATTGGCTGGCGTTAAACTCACCGAGTGGCCTCAGGGGAGGTCAATTGGTCGTGACGTCACCGGTGCAACACAATAAAATATAATGGCCGAGGCAGCCTAAGCAAAACATGCGACCGGTTCGTGACCCGAACAAGACCCGTTCAGAGCTGTCTACCCACTTCTTCCGTTCCTTTACTTGCTCCAGTAAAACGTCTCTTTTATCCAACGTTCCAGCGATTTCGTGTTATCACCAGACACTTTGCTGATTTTATAGAATATAGGCTCTACCTGTCGTGTGTCTTAGTACGCAACGACCAGACGGAAAATATTTACGCGACTTCGTATCGATACCAATATTAGTTCAAAAATATGCAATCTACGTAGAAAATTTCTTTAACTTATTATTTATCATTTAAATATCCATCTAACCCGTATACTTTGTAATTATATGTTTGCATATCGTTTGCGTTCTATGCATTTTTGCATCCTCAAATTTTCCATACAAATGCGCAGTCTAATAGCGACAGAGAATGACAGAGAATAAACTAAATGGATTGTCCGGTGTGTGTTTAATTTCCATCGAGCTATGATAAGTGTGCGGAGATAGGGACGTGTGCAGATTTCTAAAAAAAGGAACGAAATACGATGACAGCACAAAGAGAATCGTCGTGATATAATCGTCGTTCCTCTAAATATAATTATCATACAATGACGATGGCGCATGCCAGCGCGCTAATTACGCGATTAGACGACGCAGCCGGATCAGCGATTCCAAGAACGAGCGGCTGTCCATCTCGTCTCAGCGATCATACAGCTGTCTGTTGAACGAAAGGGATTAACGACAGAGCCATTAACGAGAGCAAGCGAATGACAAGTACGCGTGAAATGGCCGCGTTCCACGGCTCTTTACTCTATTCGACTATCTATCGTGTAAACATATGCGCTGGGATTCATCGGTTCGACGAGCCGAGGCCTTGAAAGGGTTCACCGTATCGGCTTCTCACGGCCCTGAGGCGGCCTCTCGAGATCTAGACGCGTGTGTGTATATATATATATATATATGTACTCTTCAAGAAACGTGATTCATCGAAGTAGTGCGAAGACAACGTTTTCGTAGAACCTAATCTCATTTCGCGAACAAGTTGAAATAAAAATTTCGATAATTGTACAGGATATTGCGTATCTGATAGATTGCAGCGAATTTTTAATATCTCGTCAAAGTCACTGTTCTGATTAATATCTGAGTAATAAACGGTATTGAGACATTAAGTTAAACGTTAATATCGAAGCAATATTAAAATGTGAAAAAATAATCGATTCAACGATAATCATGACAACGATAGAAATAAATAATCGAACAAGAATAATTACCAATAAATAACATGGAGCAATGATTTGTCGAGGGTCACAGAGTCTGAATATTAATAGATCAGTGCATCGACGCATATTTCAACACGCTGTCTAATTTATTCATGCATATTCTACTCACAAATAGGCGACCATGGTCGTGAGGCGCGAAAAGGAATATACGCGTCGAATTTCAATTCGCGCGGCTGACTGAAAGTCTTGGCGACGAAATATGATCGGGGATTGCATACTGCACATGGTATTCCCGGCGGTGACGAGGCAAAGGGCGCGATTATCGATCGACCAAGACTGGCGTCAAAGGCAGCGTGTTGTCCGTATTACGGTATAACGTTTTGTAGCAGGAAACGATAAATTCTAGGACACCCTGTAGATCGATCGATGTCCCGGAGAGAGCTATTCGCAGGGGTTAGGTCAGCCTACAGGTACGTAGCTGGATCACGCAGAACCCGGTTATACGCGTGTCCTCTTCTCCCCTCTCACTCGTTTCCGTGTTTACGGCCTCCCATAAAGCCCATATCTAATAACAATCGAGTGTTCCCGATTCTCCTCGCCGTACGATCAACTAAACTCTCCTACGGTCTCGTGTCTCAAACGAAGCGCGAATAACGGATCCAGCATGGAGAATGAACTTTGAAATCGAAAACTGCGATACCGTTCGACCGAACGATCACAGTTTTATCCGTGTCGATTATTTTCGATCGAAAGTTGAACGAATGTGAGGGGCGAACTAAAAACTCGAAAATCGTGAAAACGATTCGCGACAATTGAAAAATCGCGTGGACGGTGAATCGTGCGAGCGAATTGTCGCAGGGATTTGAAAAGTATCGTTGAACGTTTTATCTTTGTCTCGTAATTCTATTACGTTGCGTTCCAAGGAAATTTCAATGTGTTCGTTGAAACGAGATAGTATTTATTGCCCCATTACGATTAGCGGTCGAGCCAGCTGGTGAACCTTCGGCATAATTATCATTGAAGATGTATTATCGCGACGGTAAGGAAGGCAACTATAGTTTATTAATAGAACATAGCCGGCTGAAAGTCCTGATTACGTTAGTGTCCGAGCGACGCGTGCTCGATATACAGCTAAATACATATTTGTTGTCAGTGACGTAGATAGATAGAATCGACGATAGCGTTCGACGAGATGATTTGCGGCGGTGCACGCTGCGAATTCTATGCAGGCACTTTTCATTCGCAACGCGTTTTACACGTTCTGGCTGGTGATTTTGGCGCATAGATTCCGGAGTCGTCGTACCGTGACCGTCGGTGAAGTCGTTTTTACTGTTATGCTTTCAAGGCCGTTAACTCACGCCCACAAAGAGTTAAGACTATAGGCAAAGCTATAATCCAGCCAACATTTTGTATTTTAAGCTCATTATCTGTCGTGTAGTCAATCGGGTATGCAAATTCTCTTAATAAATTTTTACATTCTTGTGAAAGTATTCTTTGAACACTTTTACGCGTGTATTCGCATCGTGGGGACGGTTTATGCACAAAATTTTATGTACATAAATTAAATCTTCGAGTTTATTTACATATTTGTTGAACGATCGGCAAGCTATATTGGTCGATTTCATAAATTGAAATGATAGAGAAAAGTGACGTGATTTCAAAGGCAGCGTTTTTTCAAATTCGCGTTGAAATTTACTACTATTCCTACCATCTCTCCGTTATAAATCAACTTACGGGATTAAAGTTATTTATTATTCTTCTCCTTTTTTTTTTTGAGAATTTAACATTAATCTCATACGTTAATCTACAGCTGATTAATAAAATTATGAAAGACGAGAAAATGTAATTACGCTTATAGACTATCCAGCTTTGTAATTGCGTCATTTTGTCACTGCAAACATAGTTTATTTATCCTCAACGAAATTTACGAAAATATGATTACCGACCATTAAAATTACGGCGTGAACGATATTGTTGAGGCATATTGGCGAGCTGGCTTAAATTTCATAATAACCAGTGTCAAAGCCATCGAATTGCATCGAGGTTCCCTCTATGTCCAGCCATGTCGAGGGCCGTGCTCGTGACATTTTGTGTACTCACACGCATCTCCCTCTCTGCCTGTGTCGAGTTCACCTCTCTCGATCGGACTGGGTGCGCGAGTTGGCACATAGGTGCACTCTGTGGCGCGTGTAGGAGGTGGGGCATTCAAGCTTTATCGGTCGTAAACACGCGAGTAATTATCGTTGCCGGCCATCTTGGCCCGCAGGCACGTCACATCCGGTCACTGACCATTCAATCGTTGCGATCCAAACTACGGCTAATAAATAATTCAGAAACAATGGGGACATCTCGCCTCCGCCTCTGCTGAAAATCCGAGACAGCCGGCCCGTGCCGTTAACCTCTTTAATACTCGGATTACTGAATGAGAATTAACCGCCGCCTTCTGACACCCTCGCAAGTTCAAGGTTTGCTGCTACTCAAACGCGATTCTTATTACTTGGACAATAATTTTTATCGAATTTTGGGATTAACCTTTTGCACTCTTACGTCGAGCGTGGGTAGACATCAGTTTTTATCTCAGCAGCTCCTTTGTCGAGTTCCACTCGTCGTTCTTTCATGTCCAGCTTTTTCTTTTTTGTGAAACGTGCGAAAGAAAAGGAGGATTGCATGCTGGAAATTGTTTCAAGATATATCATACACTTAAAAATTACAAAATACAACGATAATGTGAATAAAACTGGTATTTAAGTGAATTTCTTTCTTCCTTTATTTATTTAAATCGCCTTATTTTTTAGTCAAGGTAAATTTCAAATAAAACGCTTGAAAGCGTTGGAAGCTGCTGGCAACGAAATTGAAATAAAATTCGCAGTGCAAAGGGTTAAGATAAAGAGCGGAGTTTGACGGTCGTAGGATTCGCGAAAAAAGTAAGGCTGGACGTATCCTTCGAATTGAAAAAGAAACGAAATAATAAACAGCGTGCTAAAATAATCGTTGTTATGTAAAAGGAAGATTTTTGTTTGATAAGAAGAAAATACGAGATTCGAGAGTCTATCGGTTGGAACTTTGTGGAATTCAACACGATGCGCCACAGTGCGTCAGTAACGGCGAATACATTAAGAGAAGCTCGCATTAATGATGATTGAAGGAGTGAAACGAAAGTACGAAGAGAATGCGTGGAATCGCCGAGGAAAATTACGTGGCATAGTCACGAATTTCATCGGAATGAGAAGCAATATCGTTCACAGTTGATGGTTACCCAACCACGTGGATTGTGTAACGTAGGTTACGTTACTCGACGAAGATAAACTGTGTAAGAAGGAAATTTTACCATGATATAATTCTCAACGTGGTCATTCGATGTTGTCCATGTCTATCGAATATCAACAAAAATGGACTTATCGCATTTTTCTTCTGCCATCTTCGATCGTGACGTGTATTCGATGAAATTTAATAATATAAATCGACTAAAACTGTATAAGAAGGAAATTTTACGATGATATAATTCTCAACGTGGTCATTCGATGTTGTCCATGTCTATCGAATATCAACAAAAATGGACTTATCGCATTTTTCTTCTGCCATTTTCGATCGTGACGTGTATTCGATGAAATTTAATAATATAAACCGACTAAAAAGGAGTAAAAACGAGACAACTTAATGGATTAACGTTTCACGTTCTTGCAAATCGTCTGCGTGTTTTCTCTCTTTTTTTTTTTTTTTGTCTCGACACTGCCGAAGAGACAAAAGAACCGGCAAGGAACATGACGAAAAAAAGAAGCAACGCGATCTCCTGTCGGAATAGCTGGAGTTTGTCATGTGTTGCCCATACGGAATCGGTTCTTATTTTTTCAGACTCTCGTAACTTGTCAGTGTCGTCGTCGTCGTCGTCGTTGCTGTCACAGAGTGTTCCGTGAACGGAAAGAAATGTGTCGCCGAGGCGATGTCGACGAACCGAATGACCAGTGGCTCTCAATCCTTACCATTTTTATGTAAGCGATTTAGCGCTCTGGGTACTCGAGAAACGTGCGCGCGAACTCGAAGATCGACTCGATGACCGTGTACGAGCCACTTGAAATGCGAGCAAAGGAAATCGAACTCGTTCGTACAGATTGACCTAGTTCGTTTCTACGTCGATCATCCATTCTCTTATGAAAGACGTGCCACTTTAGTTCCAACGATAAATTACGTGGCACGGAGAATGTTCACTTGTATTCGCAATAACAGCGACGATTAACAATAACAATCTGTATTAACGACACGGTGATGTGCGTTAAGATTCGCAGAACTCGACTTTCGCTACGCGCTTCAATTCCTATAAAAATCATCGCTTTCGTTCCACGCTTAAACAATAATAAACGATAAACAACAAGAACGCTTTTGTAAAAAATAATAAGCAACTTACACCGCTATGATACTCGTCCAGCAACGTGTCCTTCTTTTCTCGTTCCTCCTCGTACTTTTATTTTCATCCCTTTGTTGTATACTCGCTAAACACTGAATTTCTAAACTCTCGCTCGTCAAACGTAACGAGACCGCGCAGACTCGTTCGATGGTTTCTCGCAGGATTGCGTCGGTAGAAAACTAGACGCGATCGTCAATCGACGTTGGCAAAGGCAAAAGGGAGCCGCCTCCCTTAATGCGGTAACGCGAATTATCGTCGATGAAAGCGCGAATCCAGAATTTCCGACGTTCGATTGGACTGCGATTTGGCGTGGAACGAGATCGATCGGAGTATCGAGCTCGGTTTATCAAAGCGAACGTAACGCGGGGATCGGCGTTAGTCGTTTTACGGGTAAATTAGGCAGTCGGCGCGCGGCTTGGCATGGGGCCTGCGAGTCTCCGCAGAAGAATAAGAAAAGAGCCGAGGGAAGGAGGTCTCTGGCGGCTGGCCAACCCTTTTATTTTTATACTCGGTCCCCGGTGTCGTTTCTCGCTGTCTTCTACCCTCGATCGCCATTTTCCCCCGCTTTCGCACGAAATAAGTTTATCAACAAACGCGCGGGAGATCCTCGGCCGTTGCAGGGAGCGCCGGCAGAAATAGAGCGGGTCGAAAATAACCGCGCAAGACGAGACGCGAACCAGCCTCGAGAAACCATTTTCCGATCCTCTCCTCCGGTGCCTTCCGCTCCTTTCCTCGCTTCATTCACCGACCTCTCGACGATCGACGTGATCGTAACTTGTACGCGCGAGTCTCTCACAAGCCAAACGGCTCCATTCTTTTTCTTTTTTTTTTTTTTCATCAATATAACATACAAAACTGGCTCGTGAAGGTACGATTTATTTCGGTGATTTTTTATTCTTATGATAGGAATTCATATCGAAAGGAATGGATTCAATCCAACGGTTCGTTTAGTCGGGCAGTAGCCAACTAAAATTTCCTTCGAACGAAGCTCGCATAAGCACAGTTCTGCGGAACTGAGTTTCTCTCAGTTTGAAAACTAACGTAATAACCCTCCTGAAACTTTCGAGTGCAGGCGTACCAGCATGACGTTCGGATTTTGACAATGCGTTTAAATGGCCGCGAGACTCAGTCAACCTTGTTTAATCTGATCCCTAGGAAGAGGCAAGTCTGGTCAAGTCGATATCCATCGGAGCAGGGGTTGCTTTGACCCCCTCGAAGAGAATCTATATCGTTGTTTTTCTGAACTCTACCCTTCTGAAAGGGCAGTCGTTCGAAGGTTCACGGTTCCGTATAAACACCAATTATCCGACAAACGAGGATAGATTATTTTTTTTTTTTTTTTTTTATCAGGTCACAGTAGCACGACACCGTCGAGTCGATGGAAAAACCAAAGAGTTTGCGTTTCATCGAGTTGTTGCGCGTTTAAAAACCGTGACGGAATATCGACAGTGCTCTCTCGTCGGTTAATCGTCCGTCAAACGCGGAAAATGAAATCTGACTGGAACTGTCGCTGTGAAACATTGCCCGCTGGCCTGCTCTTTTTACCTGAAAAAGATTCCACACCGTGAACGAAAATCCCGGCAAAGGGAGATTCCAAAAGGCAAATAAAAAATTTCACCGTAGCGAAAATTCATATCCTGTCTGCGCCGTATTTTTTCGCTGAGCACCTGGATCCTCGACCATATAATTCCGTAACTTTCAATACATACACTGACGCGAGCTCCGACAGAAATTCTCCTCCTTTCCGCTGAAAATTCGCCGCTCGGATCGTTCCATTCTTCGCTGTTCCGTTCTCTCAGCGCGTACGTTCGAATAAATCACGAAATACATGTCAGTATCTTGGACTGGCTTGCATAATTAAAGCGATATAATTAACGGAGTTTCACGAGTCTCGGTGTAATTCAATTCTCTTGTACAATAGTAACAAGCTTAGTATAATAAATACGCCAAAGATGTTTATGCGTTTCATGCGAATAATAAACTTGCTATTGTAAAATCAATCTGAAATGAAATTAGCGTGCATCGTTTAACGATCTCAACACGGCCTGTAAATCGCAACTTCTATTTTTTTCTCTAGAATTATCCTGATCTACACGCCAAGTTTCCGCTAATTAAAAACCAAATTCGTGCAAACGTATTTAGTTTAGTCCGCACACTCGTCATCGTGCCGTTGGAATCGCAGCAAATATCGGTCTAACCCGAGTACACCCGTTCGATTAGAAATTACGCGTTCGGTCTCGCTTTGAGGTCGCGCCGAATTCCGGTGACCCGGTTTAAAGCGCGTCGAAACGAGCGCAAACAAAGTGTTTGCATTCTAAAAGCGAACAACCGATCGTGTAACGTTAAGCCGAGACCGAACTCGCATACGCTTGCGTTATCCGAAATGATCGTAAAACGTTCTTCAATACTCAACGCGAGATGTTGATAATTGAATTTAATTTATTACACCGATGGCTGACAACCCTTTGAATACGACCTGAACAAGATTAGAAACGCGATTTGCAAGCGAGTCAATGACCGGTTAATCGCTCAAAGAACCGAACATCGCAAGGAAAAAATGAATATGAATGCAAAATAAATAGAATTGTATCGCTTAAATGTTAATACGTATTCCTCTTAGATCTGCTAGCTATTGGAACGCGAGATATGCCAACTGCCAATGAAACAATCGCACGAATAAAAACCACGCGTCTGCCCTGTCTTTTCATCTTTTTCCCGTTCGAAATAATAACCGGTGGAAGTTGGTTTCTGGTCTGGTCAACGTTCCGCGCTCGTGTCCCGGGAATAATAGCGAGAGAGGCGAGTTAAAATGTAAAGCAAAGTACGTCGGCGCTGTTCAATTACGCAGAGCGTAATGCATGCGGACTTCGGCGGGACAGGAGGACAAACCGCAGTCGCTAGGAGACGCGGAACGTCGAGTTTGCGAATGCAACCATCCACGTTACATGCACGCGTCCATGTATTCCGGATACATAGAGGTCTGCGCATCGGATAAACGCGCACCCCACGTATGCAACGCCGTTGCCCGCTCGAGTGCTTCTCCCCCTCCGGGTAATAACAGTAAATCCTTGGTAATAAATCCCTCTCCTCTGTCCCCTCTGCTCGTGCGCTGTCTCTCAGCCATGGCCTCTGCCTCCTCCACCTGTCCGTTCCTCCGTTTCTTCTCTTTCTCCCCTGTTTCGCTCTCTACTGTTTCCGTTCCGCCTGTATCTCGACGTGCACAACCCCGTAAAGAAAGTACTAGGACATGGTAAAAATTAGGTTGACGCGGATGATCGTCAGGAAATTATCAAACCCTTTGACGATTATCGTTAGAGACGTTAGCATACGAAGAATTCATCTATTCGGTATTACACTAGCCTGGTTAGTTACGTGTAATTGAATTTGATTCCTTTCTCATTCATGTTCGCTGTATCCTCTCGATAATTCAGTACCATTGTGCAGTAATTAAATTCAGACTTTTAACTAGACCTGATTTCGTCTAATATACTTTTTTCTTTTCGTAAAGACTCCAGAGATATCGTGTTAGGTCGTCCGGAAAGTTTCTTTCGTTTTATAAGCAAATTTTCCGTTTTATGTTATTTTTTCGAATTACCTATGATCCATGTTGTTCTATCAAGATAAAGATCACAACGTTCGACAGATTAGGTTTCATGTTTGTGAGGTGTTGATGGTTAGGTGATAGTACTGCGGCTGGTGTATAGGTCGCTGTGAGGTACTTGCTGTTGGGGTATAGGATTTTTGTGTCTTTATTCGGGTTGGCTTCTTCTCATTTAGGAATCGAATTTAGAGTGCCGGGATTTGAACCTGGTCTTGAACGTTCGTAACCAACGGCGTTAACCACAGCTCCACCCGTCGTCAGGTCATAGATGGGGTCTTCGTGTAGCTAGCCACGGGACAGAAATCGTTGGAAAGTTTTACTGTCGAGTGCCGCTACATTTGTATAAAGATGCATCGTTGTAAAAGACGGGTCTGCAAAAGAAAGACGCTTTTCGAACAACCTAATAATTGTCAATTACGTTTCCTATGAAATCAGCGGTTGCCTTAATATTTCTGAACGAGAATGTACGCTGCATCGTGTTTCTCTGGCGATACGTTTCATCTCGCTGGCGCTATCGCATTATTGTTTCCGTCCTAGTCGTTAGATTCCAACGTACGCGTTGCCGCGGATTGTTCTCTCTACTGCTATCGCGTGTACAGCCAGTCGACCCTTGAAAACTCCCTGGGGTCGTAGCGTGTATACCGACGTGGACGAAAAGCCAATTCCTCGGATGCAACGTTTCAATGGTATCGAGGATTGCGGATCCGATTGAGGTGAAAGAGATGAAAGCTATGAGATGCGCTGCGAATCTAAGGGAGCGAAATAGGGGATTATTCGTTCAGTGGATCTATTACTGCAACTGTCGTTCGAAACGAACAATTTTATCGAAACCCCACCAGCTCCCCGTTTCTCAGAGAAATTTCTTGTATTTTAATTTTTTACAGGTTCTAATGATTTTTTACGAAATGTATTTCGTATTTTCTGTAGTACACGTTTCACAGTTCGGTCATCGGTAATTCTAATCTTCTAATCAGTCGATCCGCCGATTCGGTATACCTTTCTGTCGCTGTGAGCTTGAAACGGCTGAGTCAGACTGACTAGGTCTAATGTATGGGATTCCCGTCGCAAACGCAGCCTGTCATTCTTTATCGGAATTTTCTCGCATTTGCTTGATGAACACGTGTTTCCTACTAGTCGTTGAATTATCGTAGTATGCGCGACTCGGAGAGATTAGCAACTTTCCTCTGTAATTGCTTACGTGATACAACGTAGCGACCAGCTACGACGCTCGATCGATCGACCTTAATCGACAAGAACGAACAAGGGTACACGAACAACCTTCCACTTATCACGTAAACACAGCGCTGTGATGGATAAGAATGATTATACCTTGGATGACATAAATGAAGGGAATGTCGGAAAAGAGGTCCATGGTGAATAATACGAGTGCAAAATGTACTTTTCAGCGCAGTATGTCGTGAATTCTTATGAAATTTTCATTTACCTCGTACGTACAAAAAGAATAACGTTCATTCAGAGTCATTGCATTATGTATACCGAACATACGTTGATTATAACTGAAATTAAGCTCGATTAAAATTAGAATATCGTGTATCCGAAGCCGAGCATTAATTTGTTACGTATAAACGAAGTAAGGATGAACGTGATTTTCAAATTAAAGTTGCGAAGCAGTTTTTATAAAAATCGATCGACTGACCTGGTATTCAATTATTGTTTCAGAAAAGAACTCGGCGCGCAACAGCCGACGAAGACGCGTGAGCGAGGGCGCGAGTCGCGAGAGACTAGAGAAAGACGGTGAAAGCAATTTATCGACGAGGCAGGAAGACCGGGAGAACAAGGGTCCACCTTCCGGCAGGCCCAGCAATCGAATACCACGAACCGTCTTAGAAGAGGCGAACAGCGCATCGAGCAGCGCGTCGAAGCTGCGAAAACGTGGAACCGCCGTAAAGAGTCCGGTGGAGAGTCCATCGCAGAGACCTGTGCGACGAAGGCCGAGGCTCAGTTGCCAGGAAACGAAAACAGAGGCGGAAGAAGATACCGAGCACTCGGGCGGCGTAAAGTCTGCCGAGAAAGAGGAACGACTAGGTGGAAGACTCGAGGAGGACGAGCGTGGCGAGGAGGAGGACGAAGATCAGGAACGCTGCGATCCCTTGACTAAGAGGCTCAGGACAAGTCCGGTCGGTAGGAAGCTTAGATCCGAGCGAAAGGGAGGTGGGAAAGGTTGCGAGGAGATAGCGTCGGATCTCGAGGAAACGGAAGAGGAGGAAAGGAAGCAGGAGCGAGCCGAAGGGGGAGAGGTCGAGAAGCTCGAGGAGAACGAGGAGAGTCAATCTAGGGAGCGAGACAGAGAACCAGAGCCTCCGCCTCCGAACAAAGTAGTAGACCCTGGAGGCGACACGGTTCTTCAACAGAGGCGATCGAACGCGGATCAGAAGGAAGAAAGATTTGGAAGTAAGGGAGATAGCGGCAGAGAGAACGGCAAGGAACAGCAGGTGTTGGTGAATGGATCGCTGCTCGACTCGTCGGTGGTGGTCGACAAAGACAGCGTCCTCAGCGGTGCCGAAGCGAGCCTGTTAAAGTCCGGCTCGAACGACAAGAGCGTCGAGGAGGAAGAGGACGAGGCCGAGGACGAGGACGAGGACGAGGACGAGCGCGAGGACGAGGAGGAGGACGGGGACGAGCCGGAACATCGAAATCGTGCTCGGGGACAAGAAGAGGAACCGGAAGGGCAGGAAGTGCAGGAAGAGCAGGAAGAGGAGGAAGAGGAGCGTGGCTCGCGAAGAACCGAGCTGACTACCGAGCTAGGCACGGAGGATAGCGTGGGTAGCGTGAGCGGCGCGAGGGCGGCGAGCGTCGAATCGGTGGTCGAGCTGCTGGAGTCGAGCAGTCAGGACTCAGGCTCCGTGCTGGAGAGGCTGAGTCCGCTTAGTAGCAGCGGCGGCGGCGGCTCTGGCAGGCAGAGCCTGCTCCTGGAGCAGCAACGGGAGCAGGAGCGAAATCG
Source organism: Bombus flavifrons (assembly GCF_040668555.2). Classification (NCBI taxonomy): domain Eukaryota; kingdom Metazoa; phylum Arthropoda; class Insecta; order Hymenoptera; family Apidae; genus Bombus; species Bombus flavifrons. Next base: position 7,555,201 of record NC_138456.1, read on the forward strand.
GCACAACGAGAGCCCTGTCATTCTAGCCGAAAGACTGAACAAGCCGCCACCGCCGGTAGCTGGTCACCATCATCATCACCTGCAGCAATACCATCAGCATCACCACCACACGCCGCCGCATCATCATCAACAGCAACGTTACTCGACCGGTAGTCCGGTGATACATCATCATCCGCAGCAGCAGCAGCTACAGCATCAACATCAGGTAGCGAACAGTCCGCATCATCAGCAGCAGCAACATCAGCAGTCGCAGCATCATCATCAGTTGTCCTCGTCGAGCCTCCTCGAGGTGCAACAGCAGTCTCACACATCGAGGGGCGGCGATGAGGCCGGCCTCATGGAAGTGGAGGCTGGGGCCGGGATACCTGGAAGCGGAGTGCTCGCTGGTGTGCCAGCAGCGGTCGGTATCCGAGCGGTCGGAGCCGCGGCTGGTAGCGGCGCCGCGAGTGCAGCTTATGGGGACAGCGGCTCCGACAGCGGGGTAAGTTCCCTGAGGAGCGCCGGCTCTGGCGACGAGAGGAGCGGTAGCAGAAGCTCGGCGCTCAGTGTCGACGAGACCACCAGCTCCTCGACACCAGCGGCGGCCGCCACACCAGCTAGAGTCTGGCACGTGCAAAGCGTCCAGCACACGTCCTTACTAATGGCGCATCCTCAACCACCTCCAAGCGCCGGACCGAGCTCCGCGGCCGCTGTGGCTGCGGCAGCCGCTGCAACTGCTCCACCGGTAGGCTACCAGAATCCCGCACCGCCACCTGGTCATCATCATCCCGCCGTTGCGTCTGAAATGCTCTGGAGGTCGCAGAGGTACCCGCCGCTACCGCACTCGTTGCTCGGACCTGCTCAACCCACTCCCGAGGAGATCGTCGAGAGAGAGAGGATGCTTCGGTGAGTTTTAACTCTATTTTCACTTACGAGATTTACGACGTTCCCTCGACGAAATACCTTTACGATAGGATGATACGAGCTCGTCGAATTGCCCTTATTCAAATTGCATAAAATCGGCTCTTCTATCTGATTTAGAAGATGCGGTAAAACAACGTCTTCGTTGTATCCATCGCCAACCCTACTAATTTACCTATTGTCTGTGAAACTACACTCTCTTTTACCTCGTCAACCAGTAAACCATTTCAAAGTTTCGTGCGCAACTTTTCGATAAACATAGCAATCACTGTCGTCAATACCGTCAAAGCGATTTCCGAAACGTCGAAGGACTCGCACTCTCTGGCACGGCCATCGACAACGACGGAGAAGCTAGCGGGGCGATATTTCGATTCGCTTGGCTCGGTTTCAATAGCGGCGCTGTTTTTGCACCTTGCGTGCATTCCGCTCGGTCAGGAAACGAAATGCCATCAGGGAAGTGAATGTCTCTCGAAGGCAGCTGCGTGCAACGTTTCTTGCCCGACCTCAGCCTTTCGAGCGTTCTTTGTTTGCTCTCTCGCGTGACTGCCGACTATAAGGGGGAGGAGACGAAAAAGTAGCCAGGGTGGAAGGAGACGGACGTGGCAGTGTCTACCTGTCTGCGTTTCCGGACGGCAGCTGCGACTTGCTGCCAACTTCCGTTGGGTGATCGCGATAAGATGCTGTTACCGATCGAATCCATTCAACGGTTTTGCTACCGAACCAATGACCCGAAATTCCTCGCTTTCCGATATAAATAAAACAAGCCTAGATCGTTCACTGACTCGAACGTCGACGAACTTCCCTCTCGGGGTCGAACGGTTCAAGACCACTCGGTGAAGTTTGACGGTGAACTTCTTCGCTCGAGAATACCAAACTTCAGCTTCTTGTCCTATCGTCAGGGTCTTTTTAACTCGTTGTAGGTTAACATATTCGCGAATCCTCCGAATTCTTTTTTTCATGAAAAATCCTGTTATTTTGAACGTACTTGTACAATATCCAGCGTTTGCCCCTCCAAAATTATCTTACCGAAATTAAGCTAAAATGTAGCAGTTGAGTCTGTGGTCAAACATTTTATTCGCGTAAAATATGCAAAAGTAGTAAAAGTCAAGTACGTAGGTCGAATACTAAAAGCGAATATTTGAACACTACGTTTTACTAATATCTATCGAAATATAATTTTCATTTCAAGTAGACTTTAAGAATCAACGCGATACGTGTGTGTATCGGTAGCAGCGAGTGTATTAAAACGTGAAGATTTCCAAACGTGCCTTTCAACGAATCGTCTACGAAAAGAAAAAATGCAACCTTCCAAAAATATTTGCTTGCAAAGTTTACGAATAGACTTTATGACGTAAACGCGTGTGTTTAAAGATCTGAAGTCTCATATCTGGTGCAGGGAAGAAGAGGGTGTCCCGGTCGACAAGCTATCGCGACCACGCGTTCTTCCGCGACATTGGTATTGAACAGCGCCCTTCGTTTGTTGGTTTGTTCCTGGCAGCTTCGACGAAAATAAACCAGTCCTCGAGTACATACCACAGATCGCTTTCGGGTCGTTTATTTATGTCAGCGAAAGCACCAAATATCCCACGAAACTCTGGAGAATGAGAGCGTTGGTTGGAAAAGTGGCGTAACGGAGGCAAAGGAATCGTCGTCGCGTAAATTCGTTTCATCACGGTGTCGAAATCGTGTCGTTCGTCCTACGCACACTTTCCGCCGCCTATCATCGACTTAACGACGCACGTCATCGAGTAAATTGCCTCACAGTCATAGGTCCTGGCAATTTTAAGCTATCAGAATCGTATTTGCGTCTCTAGTCGAGCGTAAATAAATTTTCCCTTCTGTTTTGTGCGAAGACATTGATCTGGATCTGTAGTTGCTGGCAAAACTGTCCGCTTCGCTATTTCGTATCGGCTATACTAAATACAATTTCTATTGCAATAAATATTTCTAAAATGACAAATTACTTTCGCTCGTCTCTTTCTTTTTCTCTGTTTCCTGGTCTTCTGATAGTCCTGTAATAAAGTACAGCAAGAAATAACGTCGTCGGGTATTTTTGCGACCAACTGTACAACTCGACGATTTCTTCGTGTTGTCGTAAACAAGCTAATTCTCGAGCAAACGAACAAGTACGTACATGAATCGAGAGAAGGCAGGCTAATAATTAACAACGGGTCGATCTTCCAGCTCCTTCTGCTACAAAACAAGTTGATATCGTCCCGTTGCGAATGATTGCACGCTACAAAACCGTGTTGCAACAGCAGGACCTACCGCCGCTCTAAACCTCCTGCTTCGCTAAATTGGTTTCGTGCATATTCCTAGGCACGTTAATCCAGCTCGTGCCTTATCCTTGAATAATTTTTCCAGCAAGATCGGCAAGCACGCGTATCCAAGATAGATCGTTCGCACGAGGCCCAGATCTCGGCCGATTGCAGCCTGTATTTTCCAATGTCACGCGAGATCTTCATTAGGCTGGATGATATTCATGTCGGCCGCTGCGGAACGCACCGTGCCGCACTCGAAACTCGAACGAACGAGCAGTATACTTTCTCGATAGTTTCGTTACTTTTCGTGCATCGTAGATCACGACTCCTCACGTGAGCCACGAAACTTCACCGCGCCGATCTTTATCGCCGGGAGGCGATCGACAAACCTAAGTACGAGCGTGTTATAGCGGTGCAGCGCGTGAAATTCAGCAGATTCCTGGAAGCATGCGGCGGAGAGCGGTTAGACGTTGCGGAGTTAACTCCGCCTCGTATCAGCCGTGTTCTACGACGAAGATTTAATTAACGGCGCGAAGTTGAGAGTATGGTTACGACCCGAGCGAAACTCGGACTACTTTCGCTTCACTCTCTCTCTCTCTCTCTTCCCTCCTCCTCTTTTCTATACCGTAGAAGCTCAGAGGCGCCCTTTCTGCTTGGAAATTTCGGTAACGAGCTTCCGTTCCCCCTGCTTCGAATTAACGCGACGATTTGAAACTGTCGGTGGCGCAGTTGCGGTATCGAGCCAAGTGGCTGGGCACAACGATCGAACAAACACACTGCGGCAAAACATCGCGTAGTTTCGCCCTTTTTCCTCCGACGAGCGCATAGCCTTGCTGTTATTCTGCTCCAAATACGACCGATTACGTGGCTCCTACGTGTAACTGGCGCGATTTAACGCTTATGCAAGTTCTTCCCTCCTAAAGCTTTCCGTGAGCAGAAAGGAGGCGATCGACGATTCGTGGCGACAGAAACTGGCATTTGGGCACAAGGTCAGGCTACTTGTCTTTTTATCTTCTTCTTCTCGCGCACATCTTCTTCCTCCACTTGTTCTTGCATGCTGGAAGACCTCGTCCAAGACCGTTCGCTAACCGGTACGGAGGGAAAGGAATGCTCGCCAGGAAGCTATAAAAATACGTAGCCAGGCTGCAGTAGTAAGAAAAGACCACCGGTGCTCTCCCCGGTGTACAGTGCCACCAGTCTCGTCAAGGATCGCATCTGCATAGAAATATGGTCTCGCTACTGGTCGTTGGCAGTTTTTCCTAAATTGTTCCTCCCTGCTACGCTCTCCCTCCTTCTCCTGCCTCTTGGTAATACGCCTCGTTCCATTGAACGGGTTCTCGTTTGGCTACCTTGGAGCACGTTACGGCCAATCGCGTTCACGCTTATCCGCGCGATACGCGTTCGTTGATCTCCTTTCGCGTCCGTTTCGTCTCCTTTCATTCTCACGTTTAAATTTTCCAGCGTTCGCGACGTTACGAAGGATCTGTCGCGGGTAGAATCGATTTACAGACGCGTAACTCGCTGCACCCTACACGTTAAACACGAAGAAGTTTAATTACGTGGCGAAATATCACAGCAGCGAGAAGAAGCGCACGACGGGACAAAATGGTTGGAAGTCGAAAATGCTGCGTTCGTTGAACGTAGCTGGCCTCTGCATTGTCCTTTCGCCTCTTTGACGATTCGAATGAGTTCATTACGCAACCAATTGGTATCCATCACGCGCAGACTTTCTTCTTTCGTTTGTTCGGCTCGGGATGCCATTGAACACCGCGGACGAGCAATTTATCTCGAGGTCATCGCGTTATCGTCTCTCACGGGCTGACGGGGGACACGTTCAAAGGCCATGTGGGCGAAACACAGACAATGATGGCCAGTCGTTATGCGGTTCACGTGGCACACGTCCATCAACGCGGATGGTTTGCACGCTGGTCACGCACACGCGTGCAAAATCTCCCTCTCGCTCCCTCTATCGAAGTCTCGCGCTCCTTTCTCTTCGCTTGTAATTACCTACCTATTGGCGCTTGTCGCGCTGTGAATAAGCCGAATCCGTTGCCAGATTATACGCCACCGTGAAAGCTAGCTAGAAAGCTGGCCAAAATCCAAATGTTGAAATTCAGTTTTAAAGACAGAAGGAAATTGAAACTGGAAAGAAAATAGTTTTGGCTATGTCTCGCGAGTCTGCGGTTACCTTTGATTATTTTACCGCGAGACCGCGGAAATAGCCGGCGTTTATTGTCTATCCGTCTGCTAATTCTGTCGGAGGGAAATACGCGAGGAAATTTCGAGCTGCCTGGTTTTTTACGGCCACGCTGTTTTTACACTCGTGACGCGAGAAGTTGCTGCGAGTAACAATGCTTATTGACGTTATCTGGAACGTGTATCTACTGGTGTACCTTTCATAAGCGACCGTCTATTTTCTCGAGACCAGTATGCGCTAATAAACGTCTTTTTCTTCGACCTCTAACCACGTACGTAGTTGGAAAAACCTTGCCAAGTCTGGCGGGATCGTCGCGAACAAACGGCTATTAATTAAATTACTCGGCTCGGTTACCGCTTATTGTTACGGCTAACGTTGTGTTTCGTTTCTCTCAACCAGAGAATAGCAAAATACTGCCTGAAATAGAAATAAAATTTTTCAAAGCAACGCTGTCTTCTTTCAACGATTTTGACACGAATATCGTAACGTGCAAACTCGTCGTTCTCGATGCATTTATTTTCACGTCTTACAGACGATATTCTCCGGTAGATACGAATATCTCAATCTTGAAGATACAAAACGTCGATAAATGATTGTTTAGAAGCTCGCGAAAAACGATAGAAGTGATATTTTCTAGTCTTTGAAGTTAGCGAGCCGAGTTCTCGGATCAAGGACAGATGTCGTTTTATTATCTGACGGAGAAGGTTCGCAGAATCTATTTGGAAAAAGAAGTGAAAAAAGAAATAAACGAGGGAAGAAAAGGCAGAAGACAGTGGAAAAGACCTCTTGCGAAGTTAATAGGGTGAACGTGGAGGGAAAGAGGAAATTCAGCGTGTAACCGATTCCGAAGGTTCGTTCAGCTCGATTGAACTCTCCCATGTCGAGAGAAAAATCAGCGTTGCGCCAATGACTTCCTATTTCCTTCTACGTGGGCTCTATTCGGGTCAGTGACTTAACGAGTGGAATCCAGCCTCGAGACCGTATTCTCGGCTCGAAATCGTGTACACAAATAGCCCGGCGTATAATAATGCGCGGGATATATAGCTCATCTGCTATAATTGAAGCGACGTTCTGGTAGAAACGCGCCGGATCAGACATAAATATTTGATCCTGAAACGTTGCCTGATCTCGAGCGATGCGGAGCATGCGACAGCGCTATTAACGATTCTCAACGTGTTTCATCTGCTGCAATTTTAATTAACCATCTATCCCGACTAATTAATTAAAACTCTTATCGGGCCGTGTTAAACCGGAAAACGTAAACCAGAGCAACGCTGAGAAAAAGCATTTGTCCATCGTATCCACAAAGACGAAATCGAGACCAGCTGACATCGGTAAAATCACTATTTTCGGTTTTATCTGTCCACCAGAAGCTCGACGAAGCAAGCGACGAATTTCCTCGACTTGGTAAATTTTTCATCAAGAAGACCGAACGATGCAATGGCGAGTGCTCGTGGGTAACGATCCATCCTGCACAGTCAGCAAAGGAAAATGAAGCGATGGTTTCTAATTCGAGAGACCATTAGAAAGACGAGCGTGCCATCCAACCCTTTCTTTCGTCGTGGAAAGAGGAGAGAGGAGAGAGGAGAGAGGGCTAGGTCGAGGCTTTTCACGAGTGGAAGAACGCGCAACGAGATTTGCGTGGCCGAGAGCCATAAAACGCGTCACGCACACGTGATGCACGCGCGCTCCTTCCTCGCGCTCGCGTGCTCGTCCGTGTGGATGCCTAACTGCGTGTTCCTCCGAGTGGCTGAAGTGGCGAGCCCATTAGCGTGGATCATAAAGGTCCTCAACCTAGTGAGTCACCACGGGTCAATAATTACTAGCGAGGACCACGCGATGCTCCTCCGTGCTCTTCTCTTTTCTATCCAATGTATTCAGAACGATCCATCGCGAAACCAAGTTGCTTCAATTGCGTCGATGAAAGAACGATGTGAAGATGTTTTGCGCGATTTTTTCCTCTCGTCGCGTAACGACGATCAAACGTTCGCCAATGTCTGCTTCGATTCTGCTACTCGGCAACTTGTCGTCCACATTAAACAAACTCTTCGCGAAGCTTCGGCTTAATCTATCGAGAGACAGATTCCAAGGTCGGATACTTGGTCTTGGGATTTTGATTAACTGGAAAACACCGTCATCTGGCTCGCACGTATTGGCACGGTGCGTGTCGCACGCAATCCTTATAACAGGTTACGTCGTCCACGAAGACGACTAGCTCCTGATGACGTGTCAGTGGCAGGTGTGCGTCACGTGAAACTTCGTGCACCCAATGCATTATATTTAGAACTCGCGTCTCTCCCTTTTCTCTTCGGTTGCTATTGGAAGAAACGTTGCAGGAGACAAGTGGCGCGTTACGAATCGTTAGCGTTTAATTCTTGCCATTAACGTGTTTGGTGATACGCGTGGCGCCGTTAAATGCGATCGCCGTTTCTTCCGAAATATTCCCGTTCGAAGGAACACGACGATGATTTTCCACCAAAAGCACATTGATTCTTCGTACCTTTTCGACCGAAGTTATCCGCTCGGATTTCTGCCGAATACTTTCGTTCCGATACACGAAGAATTTTTACGATCTCGGTCGTATCTTCACTCGAACTATCGCGTATATGCTACAAAATACTGATTCTATCAAAAACCTGTACATCCCTATTCGACATCTTGGAACGTGGTTTCCAAAGGATTTCAAACATGCCAGTCAAAGAACACTGTGCATCGAGCGATCCGACATTTATCGCCATTTTATTGGCCTTTTTACGCCGGCCTCCGATTCCATACAACAAAGGCGAATAAATATTTATCATGGCGAAACACGTGGCACGACTATTTCCCGTGGTACGTGTCGTTCGCACAGAAAGCCGCTTTAAAAGCTTTAACTGCGATTTTCCAGCGGCCTGTCGCCCGACAAAAATATAAATAGGAATCAAGATATAATTCGCCCTGTTTGTGTTAACAAAGAACGGTATTGTGGACGGTATCGTGGAAATTTCTCGATAATTGTTAATTGCAGAGGCACGCGATCGAGCGTTTAGCCTGGCGCGAACGTCTGTTTACGCGAACCGTCACGCTTGCTCGACTTTAATCGACGAGAGGGCTCTGACTCTCTTCGGTCCAGCTTTTTCGAACGAGAGTAACGACGGCCCGGGCATTTTTTACGAGGAAAGTAAAACGGAACGGCCCATAAAACCGTACGCGGCCCCGCAATTCCATCTCTCTTCGGCTCCAGCCTGAAATCGCATAAACTTTGCAACAAACTTCCTCATCGCGCATCTCCCTTCTCTCCTCATCCTCTCCTTGTGCCGCGTTCCACGGGTAAAGTTAACGAAACGATCGTGTCGGAGAGAAGGTGGAACGCTGTTTAACGGCGGCAAGCTTTACGACCACTGGGGTGTCTGGACTTTCAGGAATTTTTCAACTTCGAAACTGCGTAGATTATTCTTCCTATCCGAGCGTTAACATTCTCGTGGTCGACGACATATTAGTCGCACGTCCTTGCTTTAGTAGAGTTTCAGACACGATGGAACCTCGTTTATTCGAACCAGTCAAGGGACACAGTAATTCGATAATAAATTCGATAAAGAAAAAGCTTCAGAAGTTCTCCTCTCTGTCCATTCTCACTAGCGAATTGAACCAACGTTGGCCGAATTTTACGTGTCGTAAATTACGAGTCATTGGTTTGCATCGATAGATAGCCTTGCGCGACGTTAACTAGCTCGAGGTTAAAAGAAACGAAATTTTACGAATCGCAAGTCACCTGATTATGCCATTTGATGTAAAAAAGTTGTAAAACTGTGGTCCGACGTATAACTTGTAACTTGTCGAATTAGTAGCAGCGATAAATCGGCAAATTGTTGCCCGAAATTCCTCATGTTCGTTTCCGCGACGCGTTCAGCTCTTCCTTCTTCCATGTGTATGTGATTTATTCACGATACAAGTAAACTTTGACCTATAGACATTCAGCTAGGAATTTCTACATTCGAGACTGATAATCAACTTATTCGTACTGTAGTATCGTGGACGAAAGGCCTAAGAGATAGAAACAATGTCGCGAGACAGCCAAAGTGCCGACAGGCCCAACAATGTATCGTGGGTTCTTCGATCGAATAGTTTCGCGGAAAAGCCCTACGTGACTCTGGCCACGAGCGGTTGCGGAACACGTGCGTGCTAAGACAAAAGACAAAGTTGTTGACTGCCGTGTCACCCATATTCGGGTGACAGCAAAGTTACCGCTCGAGCCGCATCACCCGTATTCGGGTGACGCTTATTTGACTACTCGCGAAGAATCGTCGTAGGTATTTGGTAAGATATTCCAGAGGAAATAATAAAACTATTGAATTGTTCTAAAAGTAATACGAAAATGGTTTATTCAGAAAATTATTTAGAATGTAAAACTTTAAAGCATTCTATAGAAAGCTGAGGATGGTCGGGACAATTTGGACATTAAGTTGTTTTCTTTCAATTCTCTCGTGTCTTTGATCGGGTTCGACGTATTTTATCAGCATAACATAGTTTGCATGCGCGTCTGATGCTTCTTCCGGAATCATTTTTCCGAACGACGATATTATGCCAACTCCGTGGAAGACAAGGATTTTTTGTATTTTCAGACAAGCCTAATAATTTTCCAGCTAATAATCCTAATATTTACATCCTTGTTTGTTGCAATTTTCTAAACCGTCAAAACGTTTAGAAGAGAAATTGCCGGAAGGAGTTGAATGCCAAGTTTTCGGTACCATTTGATTCCTTTTCTAATTGTACTGACATAAGAAACCATTTGGTCGGGATAATCTGTACCACACTGGTGGCCTGAAGGAGATTTCGTTGAGAACACGAGCGACAGTCAACGTGTTAGCAGTCAGTGTTAGTTGAGAAGTCAAAGAGTGTTAGTTGCGTTATCAAGAGAGTGTGACCCGCGTGAGAGTTAGCGTTGGATCCGTGGTGACAAGAGTTGCAAAGTAACTATCTAGTTGTCTTAGTTATAATACGTTATTGTGATTAGTTCACTTTGAACAACCGTCGTTTCCTGTTTAACCAACATCTGTTTAATCCATTTATTGTAAGTAAACTAACCATAGTAAAGATCTTACAGTACGAAGCGACTAATTAGCTGGAAATCGCGAACAGAGCTCCACGCGATCATCTATTCTATAGCGTTCTCCGATTCGTGAATATCGATCTGCAGATCCGTAGTCGATGTCCGGCGGTAAAGAACGAATTTCACGGGATTCTATATTCGGTCAGCGTTTACGAACGCGACACCGGTCTGACCATAACGTCTTTGGTCTCGGGATCGCATCGAGATCGAGAAGTTTTTCGCTAGAACAGCACGGACGCGAACGTCGCCTCTAAAAATACACGCTGTAGCCTAGCATCGAGGTCGTCACGGACGAACGGGAGCGATCGAAGAGTCGTCGCAGGGGAAAAACGGCGAGACCGAGTCGCACGCGCACAGAAGCGAACATGGAGAAAGAAAAGGCCAGAGGTTCAAGAAGAGAGCGAGAGAGAGAGAGAGAGAGAGAGAGAGAGAGAGAGAGCGAAACGTAGGTGGTGAAACAGATTTTCGGTGGGTGGAGAGTCGGAGGAAAGGGAAACATGTTGGCTCTTTGCAAAGTAAATCCAGAATCGCAGCCAAGGACGTGGGTCCAGATAATTTTCCAAGAATTCGCGAACGCTGGATTCCCGAGAATGTATGAAGTACTCGTCAACAAACCTGTTCGCGAACGGTGTTTCGGAACAACGATGTTCGCAAACATTTTACGAGTACTACTGTTTCGTAATAAACTCGCAAACGGTTCTCGAAAGTTACGCAACTATTTTACATACGGCGGAAGGTAACTGTAATATGGGGAAATATTTATAATGCTAATAAAAGTTGAAGACGTTGCGCGCGTAATATATTCGTCGCGTTCGCGAATAACACGCGAACCGATACGAAACGAACAAAGTACGGTTGACGAACATCGATGAAAAATGCGTGTTAAAACGTGACGGAAACATCGATGAAACTTCAGCTGCGGTTAGACGACGATAATATCTCGGAGAAAAAACTAACTGGTTTGTGACAGTGGGTCGTTAGAGAGATGGCGGAGAAGAGGAAGGAACAGGAATTGCTGGTGAATCGTGACTGCGACGAAATTCAAATCGATTCGCGACTAACCCGGTCGTAACAATGTCAGTAAACCTCGCTGGCGCGCTATAAAGGGGACGCAAAGTTCCAAAGTGTGTCGGGGCTGGAAAGAAAAACGGATCGAGAGATAAACCGACCGACTGAATTCGTTTTCGAGATCGCTGGTGCACGTCGGTTGTTTGCGTTTCACGGCTAGGAAAAACAAGATGGGGAACGATTCTCGACACTTCGGCCTTTTAATAATAGCGCGTCTTATTCAACGTGGAAAAGAGTTCCACTTTGATATCGCGTTTTGGCATTGGCGTTGAATTCCTCCAGGAATATTTTTCTGTTAACTTTTCGTTCTATTTTTACAAAGCTCGGCACTGCCGTTCGCTTAAATTGCAACAGATCGCGAGTGAATATTGTGATTCTTTTCACGTCGTAATTTTCCCCGGGGAAATGAATTGATTTAACGAGAACAAGCAAAGAGAACATAGTATTTCTCATTTCCTCTGGTACATGTTCGCTATCTGTATCGATATGTGTACAGTGAGTCGTTCGAATTTTAAAAGCAATAAGTCTATTGGAATTTTGTAGAAATTAGAAAGGATCTGTCTCTCTCGAGAACGTGACAGAACCTTTTTAAACATCCTATTTTGTCGAGGATCTCTAGAAACGATATCGAAGCTGTGCTTCTTTTTACCGAGCAAAAGTTTCTGTATCTTCGAGATTGCGCTGAAGCTATTTAATGTTGAACATCGGTAATTTAATTGGCTTTGATAGCAACCTGTATCTCGGAAGACGATCTAGTCAACGACCGTACTATACTTAGTCTGCCATCGATCGTTGATATTTTCATTGAAAACGCGGTCGCGGAATATCCTCGTTCATACCAATACCGGTCGCACTGGCCGGGGTATCCAGCGTCAAACGTAACGCCAGAAACTGGAACAACCAGTTATTCGACTCGCCTCGACTCGTCTCTCCGCAAACTTTCCTCCCTCCTTCTCTGTCTGGTTCGAACAGCACTCGATTCGTGACTGGAAGCGAGTATTCTGGGTTACAGATGCACTCGGTCCATCCTGCACTCCTCAACCATCTTCTTAAAATCCCTGTGTAATTATTCACAGCTGGTTATTACGTCGCGTATAATACGCTCATGGTTTTGGAATTCGCTCGAAATTCCTCGTAGAATCGCGACGATCGCGCAGAATTAGCGGACGACAGCCTCCAAACCGGCGGAAGTTGTCGGTAGAAGTTGGCTCATCCGGCCATCCTCGTAATCCCTTCCCCCGTTTGGGGGACGTAGCGCGCGCGCTCAGAATCCAGAATTTGTTCACACAAGTGAGTCGAAGCATGGAGAGAGAGAGAGAGAGAGAGAAAGAGAGAGAGTGACACGGGGGTAGGGGCTGATGCCTAGCACGTTCCAGCGGAATGCCTGCGCGAGCGCCGCTTTTGCTTCGCCCAGCGGAATACCAAGTGGCGTGTCTCGCGGCTCGAGAGCTCGAGGAACCTCGCGTTAAAGCGGGATGGAACGATTCTCTCGAAATTGCTAGGCCAACAGAAGCCACTCCGTTTCGTGCGCCATTCTCTCGTACTCTTTTCTCGTTCCTTCTTCCCTCGTTTCTACCCCTTTTGATATAACGTGGCGTGACTCATGCAAGTATTTGGAGGCTTCTTGAAACTCTTCTGCCATGGATGTGTCATCTGTACTTGTATGGAACATTTCGAAATTTTATTGACATCGATATCAGAGACAAGTGAATTTATCGTCATTTATCTTCGCGTTTATAAAATTTACGACCGATCCGTGTTATCAGTTTCGGTTACAAAGAAAATAGCGTTACGTACATAAAAGAAGATTTAACGTTGAGATTTTCGCAAGCCACTGTGTATCTTGGACTTCGAAGCGGCACTAAGGTTAGGGAAGGTAGACGGGAGACGGTGTGTGAGTCATGGAGGAATGAAAAGTCGAAGAGACGACGGTACGAGCCACCTAAACTTGCACACCTCTAGCGCAACGAATTACGGCCTCTGGATACGGTAATTGGCGCGGCGATACCATCTTTCTGGGGTAAATTAATCTCGAGACGCAACGCCCCGGCGGGCCAATTAACATAACGGCGCTTTATCGCTCCGCTTCATCTTCTACTCGCGAGCAAACGATTCTACGCGAGAAAGTAGGCTGACGCTTCGGAACGTGTTTTCGATTTCGATGCTGTTGCGTTTTGCACTCGCGAGGCGATCTTCGGATCGAAGATTTTCGCCATTCAACGAAAACAGTCGGATCCAACGAAAGCAACATCGATCAGGGTAAAAAGAACGACTGGAACGGGTGGAACGGATGAAAAGAAAAGGAAACAAAACGGTCAATTTTCGCAGTGCAAACATGAAAGATTGTCGGTAAGTCGAAAGATGGAATACCGCCGGACGAGAGTGAAGATCAGCCTGGAGGTCAAACACGGTCCGCTTTCATCGTGAGCCACGAACCTTTGCGGTCTGCTCTCTTCCTTTTCTCTCCTTTCCCTCGGATCCAGGTCCCCGTCCCCTCCGCACTCTTTTTCTTCCTCGCTCGCCGGATACACACCGTAGTTATGCGTTACACATACAGCCAGACTGCATAATACATAATGTCCGAACGTAGGTAGGCGCTACATGGTCAGGTAAATGGGAGCCGAACCTGTCGAACCGGTTTTCCCTTCCTCGCCGTTCTCCTCCTTCGTCATGTTTCTGCCTCGACAGACCAAACGACCGATCCTGTCTTCCCTCCACCTTCCGTGGCCGCCTCTTCGCAACAGATAGACCATCGCCATCGGCATCGGCATCGGCCGTCAGCCTCTACCCACGATGGGTAGCCTCTCCCTCCCTCTCTCTCTTTCTCTCTTTTTCTCTTTCTCTCCTTTTCGTAGCCGGTTTAAATTTAACGCGATCCAGACGAACGTGTCGCAAATCTCGCGAAATTTATCTGCCTTTTTAATTCGACGCGCCCGAGATAGCTGTATTTTGATAATATTTTTCCTCCTGACCGAGTAGCTTCTGTGGATTTCATTTATATTTTGGTATTTTGATCATCTTGTTTCTGACATATTTTGAATTTTATTGAATGTCAGTAGATCGACTAGACCTGTCTTCTTACCAGATCGATGGCTGTTTCCTACTTTAGGCTCTTATCGTACATCTCGCTTCTCTGTCCCAGCGAATTTATTTCCAATCCTGTTGATCGATAATGTAAATATCTGCAGACGACACAGACGGTTGAATCCTCGGGAAATATTCCGTGACTCATCGTCCGGATCGTTGATCTCGAACGCATTCCACAAATTTTACAAATCGTCCTACGCTATCGTAAATTAATCGCAAAGACTTGAATAACCCTTTCCTTCTTTTCTTTTTCTCTTTCTTCGACGCGCGTTCTCATCTGTCGATGTCCATCGCGATAGACAGCAGGTTATTAGGTTTTTTCAGCGTCTCCTCGTGCGTTGGTCGTGTGGTTTCGAGGGATCGGAGAGCCCGTCTGAACCCATTACCAGCCTGTAGTCGGGTTCCTACGGCAGAGCGAGGATAGAGTTGCAAGATTTGCGGCCAGGGACGGACCAGAGGCTTTCCGGCCTCCATTCTGGCAAACAAATTGCACAAACCGGACGGTGGTGTTTATATGGCGTTGGAAAATTTGGTAGAAGGCCGGTGCCTGTAATTTGTTGCCAGTTAATGGACGTTGGAATTAAGGGTCGGATATTAAGAAGGCTGTGATCTGGAAACCGATTTTGGAAATTACAACTGCCTTCGGCTCATCCTCGGCTATGATTGAAAGTCGTTAGGAACATCGTAGATTACTTAGAAACTTGTGAAAAACAGACAGACGACCAACGGCCGGAGAAACGTTGAGAAGTTGACCGAGGCTCTGGAGTTTAGAGATTTTAGTAAAATGTCAGCGATTTCGTAGGGAAAATGCAAAGAGAGAACTAGGTAAACGAGTTTCCTCCAATTATCTAAAATATCGTTAACCTGGAGTCGCAGCTCGAGGTAAACATCGCGAAGAAAAACTCACAGACCTGACCTGGCTGCATACGTAAAAGACAAGCGTGACTCATCGCGAGTTACGCCGTGCACACGTAAACCAGCAACGTGTAATAGAAGTGAAACTGTTATTACGCGAAAAGATAGGGAGCGGGGAACGAGTTAACGCCGTTTCTCTCTTGTCTTTCGCGTTTAATTACCCCCGCTACTTGGATAACTTTCTACAGACAGATCCCTGTCTTTGACAGTTCTCGCCAGTTCTCTATCGATTTAATCGACCACCTACAACGCCGATAACGAGTATCGAAAAGCCTACTCGTCGCATTAATCGAGAAACATTGATTCATTTAATCGTACATTCTTATATATTTTTTCACCACACGAAAACGTATGAGACAGCAGGAAATAAGGTTACGACCAAAGAGACGATACCTTTGAATATGGAAATACGTGGCCAAATGTATTAGGTCGTCCCAAAAGCTTCTTACATTTTATAAGGAGATAATGGATGCACAACGTTTCATATCATTTTATCGAATTACATATGATCCATTCTGTTCTATCAAGATAAAGATCACAACGTTTGATAGATTAGGTTTCACGTTTGTATAAAGATGCATCGTTGTAAAAGACGTGTCTGTAAAAGGACACTTTCCGGACAACCTAATACCGTAAATTCTCTGCCGTCCCAAAATCTCGTATTGATATCGTATTCTGATATTGAGATGCAAGTAGTGCTTGATTATTGGCCATTGGGTCGTAGCTACGTACATACATAGAAAGAACTAAAACTTGCATTTCAACTCTTACGAGTTACACACTATTTTGTGAATATCCTTGCGTAAGCTTCTTTCGTTGCAAACGGTTCGAACGAAAATAGAAATATAACGCGTAATGTCGTTTACGATCGTAATCCGATTCGCGTGTGTCTTCCCTGGAACGAGCTTCGAGTTCCAGTTTCTCTATCTCGCCTCTGCGTCCTTCTTGCAGCGTGTTTCTTGCCCGTGCAGCTTGCCGGCCAACAAACCGACTCCCTTTTCCGCTTAGGAACGCACACGCGTGTTCATCGAGCGAACAAAGCGAACAAAACTCGAGAGCGTTCCCTTCGCGTGGTTACGTATGTACGTTTCAACGACGTTTCCTCTCCTTTGTGCCCTGGCGCTCCTTATATAGCCTTCCGTCCCCTACTGCTCGCCCCAGCTCCTATCTGCTGTGCTTTCGAACTCTCAAATCGTCGCACACGGTCGTTCTTTCTTTTTCTTTTCAACGCTGCGACTGCAAGAATTGCCGTGACGATCGATTGCAAATTTCTTGCAGTGATTTCGTAGATTTTCACCGGCGCGATTTCCAGCCTTCTAAATTCTCCTTCCTTTTCATTTCATTGATCCCAAATTATTCTTCATTTAAGTACGTAGCGAGGAATACGTTTCCTCTGTTTCTTCGGAGGATTCTGGCGAACAAGCATACTCGCTACGGATGATCGATGAGAACGAAGGAACGTGACCCACAAAGTGCAGTTTCGTTGCCCCCTCCGTTCATGCGCGCAATTCCAACGTGTCTCAATCCACTTGACCTTGAACGATGCTCGAAAAAGAAACACGAGTGTTGTCGCGACAGCTCTAAATTGCCTCTTTATTATCTCTTAATAACGGTCCCCTCCCCCGCCACCGAGGTACCGCTGACTGGCAACTTTTTTCCAAGCGTCCGTTCGAAGCGGTAAAAGTAGACAGATAGCGGCTCCATTACCGCGATTTTTTAAACGTTGCACGCGCGTTTCAACGGTAACCGGCAACGGTTAGAAAGATATTTACGCGCGTTACAAATAGGTCAGGCTGTGTGCGCGTGCATCCTATGCAAATTGCTTCGGCTCTCGACGGAGCGCTATCGCGTTGTCGTCATCGGCGTGCATGACTAGTCGTGGACGAACGTATAAGTCGCACAACCCTGCCTTGGCCGAGTTTAGAGAAATGGAACGGCCGACCAACGTATCGTACGTACGTACGTACGTCGAACGAAGCGATATTCCGTTGGCACGTGCCGTTTTTGAAACACGGAAGAACCTCGAGACCTGACTGCGGAAAGTAAAAGTTGGTCTCTCTCGCTACTTTGTGCCCGTCCTTGGCTCGTTTCTGGGGCTAATCGTGCGACTATTAGCCGACGATAACTAGAATCGCTGCCTTACGTTTATTTATAACGACGGGAATTAACGGTCTGCCGCGTTTCTTGTTCAGATTTCTTTTCTTCTTTTTTTCTTTTGTTTCTTTATAACGGGAGGACCGCAAAATTGCTGGGAGTATTTTTAGCTCGTTGTAATTTTTACGTAATTGATACACAACTTGACGAGAGCATCGCGACATGTTACGTGAAATGTAAAAAACAAGCGGATGCAAAAATATGCAATTACTCGTGGGCTGGTTTCTTGTAACTAGCGATCGCGGAAAGTCAAACAAGTATAATAAATAACGTGTCTGATTCTTGTCACGCGGCTCTAGCAAGCATCGTACTTCTTCGGAATGACTTTCGTTATTTTGATAAACCGTGTTGCGCAAACTTGACGTAAAACCCCAACGAATCAGTCGTTTACAAAATTATCCATGATAAAGAGGTCTGGTGTGTTTTCGTTAACTTCTCATCTTTTTTTTCTTTTTTTTTTTTTGTGGTCACGCTGACTGCGTACGGATCTGGAATTCATCCTCGTTTTCATCGTCGTATTCAACGACGAAACCTTGGCCTTTTCCTGGCCAGTTTTTACACACTACACTGCTGCTGCGTCAGCCTGAATCATTGGCGCGCATACGTTCCAGCATGTTTCTCGTCTCCATCTCGTCTCGTTCTCCATCTTGTCCAGGCTCGTTGCGAACAACCAGTTTTCGATTTCGTTCGATCGATGAGCTAATTGAGTGAGTTCTGCTGCGAGCTACGATCGTTTTATTCGCGATAACTCGATGCTTTTGCGTTGCAAATGCTTCGAAGGACTTCGACCAACATAGTTACATTTTATGACAAAAGTATACAGTCATTTGAATATTTTATGCTAAATTCTACGAGCATAATTTTTTCGCCGCATACGGGCACATTTGAATTTCAAAGTCACGAACAACTTTACATGTACGTTTTTTTCTACACGTGTTCGCAGAGGGGAAACGTGTTGAATCACGTGATACTCGTGACATATAATTTTCGTACACCCTGTATGATTTATTTTATCAGCGAAAACCAGAGTAATAAACGAGCCGCTCGAAAGCCATACGGGTCGACTCGATAAATGTCAGATGTTAGGATTTTTGTTAAACCTCCTTGAAATTTACGATTATTTAAACCATCCAGTTATAAAAGTAATTAATTCGTTTCTTTGACACTAATCGAGTAGCCAGAGTAATGAAATTGCGAAATGTATAAAACGAAAAATAACAGTTGTTTGATATGGCTGCTGAACGAGGTCCGAACGTTAATTACTATCATAAACTATAAGATTAACTTGAACTTTTGGTATTATACGATCGCCATTGTACATAAAATTTCCACATGCTTTCACGACCAGCGATGTATCGTTTAAGTAGAAGTTTTACGTAGTTGGAGCGCTACGCGATTACGTTCCAGGATTCTCCAGTCTCTTTCAGCCTCGTCGATTGTTCCGGTAAAACGAGCGAGACGCGTTTCTGTTGTCTTGACCGTTGACCGTGACAGTTTCACGTTTTTTCTCTTTCTCTCGACTGCACGCCATAGACCTTTTACCGTTACTCGTTTCGTTACTCATTGTTCGGCCGAAACGAACTTTTCCTATCCGGAGGAACGATTTTGCTGCTACTGTTTTTCTCCTTTCTTCGAAAACCAATTTCACGCTCCCTATCAACGAAGCGCGGCAAGTTTTTGTCGGGGAAAAGGTTTGTCGGGGGTATCCTTTATCCAATCAGAAATTCTAGCTGACAAAAATGTCCACTCCTCGGGGAAAAAAATCCACGATACTTCGTCCATCACAGTGCAAGCTATTATTTTTTATTCTATATAGTTGTAATTAACGTTTTATTTAATTACGACAAAGAACCAACGACTTTGACCATCAACTTCCTAATTCGAAGCTTCTCTTTGCTAAAAGTGCCGTTCGTTTACCTGCGCGTTGTCCAAATAAGAGAGCCAGAATCAAAAAGGGCTGAATTTTCGACTTTTGCAAACCTATCTAGGTTCGTTAACGTGTTTTTCAAAGAAAGAAATCGATGTTTAATCTGCGGAGCAGTCGCCTCTGCTAAAAGGTTCCTCTCCGCCCCGGCCTGATTTCATCGCGATAAACTTCAGACACCTCGGCTTCCACTTTGCTTGACTCGCGCTGGTTTACGGGTGAAATAAACGCGAGCTGACCTCCTTTTCACAAAATCACCGAGATTCTCAAGGAATCGCTTGGAAAGCGGCTCTTACTTTGTAGTTGGACGATCCGTTAATTTAACGGGCGTAGCAATCCGTGTCGATGTAGTTTCCTTAATCGAGAGACACCTTGTCGAGACATATTCCAAGATTTACGACCAGAGCTGTATCTACCTGTCCCCGTTTCACTGTAAGGATCAGTCGTTACCTGAAATTCTGAAAACAGATTATTTTTTATTTATTCTACCTTACCGATTGTTCTATTCACGAGCGTTTTGTTAACGTTAACGATTCTTGTAAAAACATCGTCATTGGTTCAATATTGAAATATTGCCAGAGGCGCTTGTATGTATCAAAAGTTCGTGATTGAACTTTCGTCGACAGCTATTTATTACAGGTTTTAGAAGACGACGTGCCACGAACGTCGAAATGTTTGTGTTTTAAAATTGCCGACAACGTGTTATACACCTAATCGTTATACTCTCGTCCATTTCCTCGTGCACGATACTTTATAACTCTTTTCTATTTCTATAACAATTTTTTGATAGTAGCCGTTTCTAATTTTCTAAAGATACCACGTACCTTTCTCCACTTTTATTTCTCTCTTGTTCCTCGTGTCTACGATTTCTTCAACGTATTCACTCGGATCAGCAATAATCCCCGAGGAAAATTAGTCTTTATTATCACTGATTCCAGCTACCTACCATAAGGTTCAATGTTTACTGTCGAGTCCTTTATTTTCACGAAGCATTTTAGGTTTTTTTTCTGGCTTTGTTAATAGTAACGGTTAGTTCCTCCCTTGGGACACGATGGATTTCCTGCATTGCGAGATTGCAGTTTACGTTTTTCCCTAACAGTTTTTCCCTAACAGTTTTTCCAACCAATTAGCAGCGATAACCGACGACGATGGCAAATTGTACAGAGTGTGTGTATTCCTGATTATCAAAAACGTGGAATATTCATTTTCCAAGGAATATTCCACTCACAAAGGCTAAAGGAAAATCCACGAAGAAGGTGTGGAGTATGTGCGAAACAGAAAAAATGCAGCAAAACTACGTGGGAATGCAAGGAATGCCGTTTGGTAGTACATATTCCAGACTGTTTTTAAACAAAATTATTAATAAACAAAGCTAGTATTCATATCTGTGTAAAATTCTTCGTGTACGACTCTACCGAGGCTACTCGTTTCAAGTAACGACTCACGACGAGTTACAGTGTAGCGTTGTGGTACGCTCATCTGTAAATTCGTAGCCAGCGCAGGTGCTCGAAAAGATCCTGGGACACTTGTCGAACTCTTTATTGTATTTTACGATTACTTTTCAAGTAGAATGTTGAAAAGGCGTTTGAAGAAAAGAATAGGAATTCGTTTCGAAGAAAATCAGGAGTAAAATATCGCTGGAGGTGTAAACGACCCAGGTAACCTTCGAAAGATTAATTCGTAGTCCCTGCGGGTACACCGTGAGAACATGGAACACGTCCAGAAACTAATAATTGGTCGACTAGTTACAAGTAAAAAAAGCGTAGTTTGGAAAAAAAGTTAGCGATTAGTTGGCTCAAGGTTGCCAACTCAAACATTATACGAGCTCGTTGAAATCGTTGACAGCGACAGTGTAATTGTAAAGCATCGACTGACGTTATAAAACGCGAGGGAATTTCAAGGTTGTGCCAGTGGCAAGATACGTATCGAACTTTTTCTTCACACGAAGCCGCGGAACTTTTGGATAACTCGATTCCCAAGTTCCTTGTAACGCACTGACCCTACCTCCAGCAACCTTTTTCACCGTTTCTCCTCCTTTCTCGTGTTCTTCTCCCTCTTCTTCTTTTTCGTCTCGTGCTCGCGTGTAGCTCTAGCATATCGTCATCTCTGCTTTCGTTCGAAATAGACGTTCACGATCCAAAGATACCGAGACAACCACGATAAAAAACTGATACTGAGTCACCGAGTCTGGCGCATCGTAGAGAAACAGAGATAGGAGAACTAGAAACGCGGAAACGAGAGAGAGAGAGAGATGCGAACCACAGGCAATAAATGTTGTTGCTGCTCTCCTGGAACCAGCTTCGAGCGGTGTTTGCGCAACTAACCACTACCAAGATCCCATTCGCTTGGCCCACTCTTCCCTCTCCCTCTCTCTTTCTCTTTCGCGAATCTGGTTTCATAACGCGCGCAATAGCTTCCATAATCAACGATCAGGTCCTAAATCGAAGCATCGGCTCGCAATTGAAACCAATGCATTTGGAATCTAGGGGAATGTTTCAGATTCCTGGCTTTTTAAGCTTTTGCCCGTTTGAATTTCGAATTTGATTCGATTCGAGATCCATTTTCAAGGAATTCTTTCTGTGATATTCTTCATCGAGAATGCTTTTTAACCGTAGCACGTCGCTATCAAACATCGAACAACGAACGCTTGTCTTGAAAAGTAATTTCTATTTTCTATAATTTACTAATTTTGGCAGACTGATTTCCGTGCATTGAATTTCAAGTAGCGACAACGTAGAAGGTTGACAGAATTTTCAATTTAATTTTTTTACTACTACGGATATCCTTTTAGTACGACGTGTCCTTTTCTAAAATTCTTTTCTTCATTTCGTACCGCGATCCGTGTTGACACT
Organism: Bombus flavifrons; assembly: GCF_040668555.2. NCBI lineage: Eukaryota > Metazoa > Arthropoda > Insecta > Hymenoptera > Apidae > Bombus > Bombus flavifrons. Next base: position 7,577,648 of record NC_138456.1, read on the forward strand.
AACATCCTACACTACGGCGAAAAAACATTCCTAACTTACTATTTAACTTCTGTCACTGATTTCAAACACTGAAACTTCCGCCTCCAACTGTCCTGTGTTACTGCAAACTTTGACTAATAGTCGGATTTTCTACAATCCTATTTTACTACGAAAACCCCTGCCGATCGATTATGGGCCATTCGATGTTCGTTGGAGCGACAGAATGGAAAAGAGGCCGAGGATCAAGTTCCCATAGGTTCGTCAGTTCCCTGAAATACATTGGCAAAGAGGGATATAGCAGGTAGTCGTGGCGTTGAACCAAAGAACTTGGAGCCCGGGGTGAGGTGCGGTTGCAGGGAAGAGAACACCGAGAAAAAAAAGGGATAGAATGGGAACGATCGTAGACACGCGAGAGTCCCTTCCACCCTCGTCTATGGAATGTATCGCGTCATCGCGTCAAACTCGTTGGGGCGCCGAAACCTTCCCCTTCTTTGCGACTGCCCTATAATCCCTCTGCTCGACACAACGTTCCGTACTACCCTTCGTTCGCTATTGTGTACACAGCTTCATCGTCACAGCCGGCACAGCTGGTCCGTGCGCCACTGTCGCCAGCAATTTTAACAGTGTCGTGTTCCTGATACTCCTCTGCCAGGGGACATTTAATTTTTTCTCCTCTCCCCCTTCTCCTTCCCCATCATACGAACACCATCCACGCAAAGGGTGCACGGACACTTGCAGGGAAACAGTGTCATTGTTTCTTTCTTTACTTTCCCCTCAGATATTCATGCTTCGCTTTAGGCAATTCCATTTGATGGAAAATTCTAACAGTTCGCAGTTTTTCTTATAAGAATCTTATAGATTTATATCAAAGTTCTTTGGATATGTTTACTACTACAGGAAAAAATGAGAGAAGAATTTTTCACGGAAATTTTTCTAGATTCGCACAGGTGCATTTTTCAAGATCCACCACGCAGAAGACAAATTTAATTTCGATTTTGGATGTACGTATATTTGCAGATAAAGCCGATATAAAGTCGAGAGAGAGAGAGAGAGAGAGAGAGAGAGAGAGAGAGGCCATTGAATGGTGTCTGACTAAGAAAACGAGTTTGCTTCGTGCAACGATTCCCTATCATTTAGTAGTAGCTGGGGTTTTTACTAGTAGTTTATCGTTTGGCAGCTTGTTCGGCGAACAGCTGCCGTTATCGAGCGTATACTTTGGAATGTCTCGCGCCACTCGATATACGACGTCGATAATGACACAAACAACGGTCGGCCGGCGCATGCCTTCCGCGAGCTTTATAGCCGGCCTTAACGTAACTTTACAACTCTCGGTCGTATGTATGTATGTATGTATGCCGAGGTTCCAATGGCTTCCTGCTTTTACCTCTTTTATCGCGCATCGCTCGTAATGAAAACCGTCGTCCTTCGTATTCAAATGTACCTCGTTTATTTTTAGACGACGCGTAAGCTCGCTGAGCACGCGGTTTTCAAAGCTTTTCGCCTGCGATGTCTTTCGCTTCCATTTCACCGCCTTCGATCCTTCTACTTGCTTCTACTCTATTATTTTCCTTTTCTATTCGCTTTCTATCCAAGGACGTCATCCATAGTATTACGATCGAACTACGATAAAGCGAATCGCAAAAGAAAAAGTAGAATCTTCGAATCGTCAAGATTTTATCTTATGGAATATTACGAAAGATGAGAAAGATTTATTTATTTAGTTATTCATTTATGGGTAGAAGCGATTATTAAAATACATACAGAATGAGTCGAGAACAAAGATCGAAAGTGAAGTATGGCTTGGTAAATGTTTTGAACGAGGCTGATTGATAAAGACAAACGCTTGTATATCATCATTTGATTAAAACAGTTAAAATAGCCATAAGGAAATACGATAATATTCGATGTGGCAATGATTTAACGAACGAAAACTTAAAGAGGCTTCGTGTAGAGGGATTAGAATTTTCCAAATTGTAAAGGCTCGAAAGTAACTGATAAAATAAACGACAGTTCGCTTGTTATCATTTCACAGCTTTCTCTTTTCTCCATTTCTTCCTTGTTATTTCCAAAGGTTGACAGTTAACTGTTATCGCATCCGTTGTTTGACAGATCAAATTAGAACGTTCGATGCAACTTGTCAAAATCACTGAGCTTTCCAATTGCTGACAGTACGAATTCATGCGGGCACCAGCATCGGGTCCCTTTGGTATCAAGCGCTCGTATTCTGTACGCGATAGTTGACCCGTTATCTCCGCTTCTGAGAAAACAATTTTTTTCTCCCGTCTGCGATTAGGGCAACAGGATGTGGGCCAAAGGTCGCGTTCGCGTCGCGATGATAATAGCAAAAGTATGTCGCTTTGCGTTTACCAACCAGTCTCTCATATATCATCGAAAATCATTGTTTCTCGTTAAAACGTAATCCAACATTCTCGAATGTTTTTCAAGTTCAACCTTGAGAAATAATTGCCTTTTTTTCTTTTCCTTATTATTCACGCTAAAGAAAAAGCCGGGTCGACATTGGCAATACATAGCGTTCAGCCTCGTTGGCCATTATACTATTTAAAGTAACACTCGATGCAAGAAGTATCGAGCAACGTTGTATCTCACGCGGAATGTATCGACGCTTGAATAATCTAAGAAACCAAATTAGATACGCGGTTAACGTTACGTCTAATTACATGCTCATTTGTTCAGAAGCGGGAAGAATATTACTATCTGATTTGCATAGCTTCATCTTTTTCCTTCGCACGCGCTTCTACTTGGATACAATCAAATATCGATCAATCGAGATAACGACGAAAGGACGTCATTCATAACAAACGTGTATTCTCTTATAATTGCAAGGAAATGGCGCTTAATATTCAAGCAATTCCACAGAAAATAAGCGATCAGCGTGTAAGCTTGCTCGACACGAGCAGCACGAATCGTCGTGGCGAGCACGTAGTAATTAAAGATAATGAAAGGCGACGTGGATGGATGGCGAACAAATCGTCCGGTAAATGGAGCTCAGAGGCCAATGATACACGCTCTCTGTTTCGCAAACGACATCTCGCGTAGGAAGGTCGATGTAGGTTTAATTATAGCGGAGAGACTCGTTTTCGATGGACGTAACGATGAAGGAAATTCAACGATTCGTTCGCGGAATCCATTCCATTTGTACGAACCAACCTCTCGATACCCTGAGAAGGTGATTATCGCGCGCATAAATTTCGTGGACCGTTTTATAATCGGTCCACGATGAACGTATTTTCTTCGCGAGGCTGGTTGGCCAATTGTTCGCCGCGTATTGCGTAACATGGTATAATTAAACGATACGTGTGAGTAGTTCACGGGTGCGTAACAGCGTGCATTAGCTCCTTAACGGCTCAATAAATTGCGCTATTACCGCGCTGGCTTTTGCACTCCGTGTCTCTAGGCGGCGGCTCGAATTGAGATTCATTCAAGCTCACGACGCTAGAACACGTTTCCACGGAGAGCGGTTACAGTTACCAGAGAGCTCTCCTTCTGTCTCTCTCCCTCTCTTTCTCTCTCTTCCTTTTCTTTTTCCTCCTCGTTCTCCCGGTTCTTTCGAGCGATACCATCCGCGGGATAATCGGTTCACGATATTCAAATTGAACCTGTTCGATGGAAAAAAGCGCGAGGCCGTTTTTCACTCGTGGAACCAGTGGAACTGGTTTCGAGCTGGGTCTCGTCGAGAACCTGTTTCTCGTCCCTCCGCTGTCGTTGATAGGTCTTACTGGTTTTCGCGCGAGTTCGTAATGTTCCGTCATCAACCGGACCTCGTACGGCTGCGAGTCGACGAGATCCATCGATCGCTCTTATCGTTATCAACCCTCTGTAAGCAACTTGCATCATCTACGGGCGAAACGTTTATTATTCCCAGGGTAACCTTTCGCACGTTACGCTTAAAAAGTGATTGCGCGTTAGAGACTTGCATAAGTGTCTGAAAATTTCGCCACATACCTTGAACGTTTAGAACGAATAAGAATAGTAGCAATAGAAACTCGGCGGGAAGATGTCGAACACGGTCTCCATGCTCGTAACGGCTAACAAATTAACCCCGTGGCTGACTCTATCGCTTTTCGTTTAATTCCTTCTATCTCGCCGTGGCAATAGCGAACGGTCGTTGAAATCTCATAGAGTGTAGCACGATAGCTTACGCTTTAAACGAAAGAAAAGAGCTAGGACGATAGTAGCAGGAAGAGGAGGAGCAGAGAATGGAATAAGATAGAGGAAGGAGAAAGGAGGCGTTGAAGCAGCAACAGTGCAGCAGGCACTCGATCGAGGAGGAGGTTCACGGTAAAAGTGGAAACTGCTCTTGGTATCTCGTCGACACCCTCTCTGTTCCGTGGATAAAAGCTGTATCTTTCGGGCCAGTCGAGTATTACGCTTTCACCTGAGTAATCCGCTTCCCTTCGCTCGGAGGAAGCGATCACGTTGTCCGCGTGGTTCGTTCTGTATCGGAAGAAAAAAATATCCCCGGTTGGAGGCGCCGGGTCCTCTGGGTGGATCTGGGTCGTTGCCTGCTATCCTAACGGTATATAGTTTGGGGGAGGGGGAGAGAAAGAGAAGTTACGCTTCGCAGTGTGTTATAGTCAGTCAGCGTGTACGTAAACGTATACACTTCTGAATAGGCGACGATAGCACGTACGAAGGGAAAGGAAACTTGGAGGCGAGGAACGAGATTCTAACGCCGTTCGAACGATTCCTATCTAAAGACCGGAGGACTGATATAGCTGGTTGAATAATTTATATCGTCGCTGGAAACTGCGGACGTGGCCGTGTTTGTTTGCAAATGTGGAAAAGGAAGATATTTAAATGGTATTACGGCTGGCTGAAGTGGCCGTCTACCGTTCGGCCAATCTTGTTTAAATTCACCTGCGTGCGCCCGCGGCCTATGCCTCGCCACGGATCGATGCGTCGACCCCGTCGCGATTTCATGCAAACGAATCGCCAAGATGCTAAACGATACGTTACACGTTGTTCCAGTCGAGGAATATGCATTTCCGGGAATACGAATTTTACTCGATCCTATTTCCAAGGACGAAATTAGCGTTGCGTTTCCTTCAAGCTACACGATCACGTTGGACGTTCATTCGAACGAACTGGCATTCCGACAAACGAAATACGTCGGGACCGATCGGGGTGAACGTTACTTATCGTTGAAAACGACCCGTCCTGTGTAAATATCCCTTTGATGTCAAAACCTTCGATCGTCGGAACAATTTAGTCATTATATCGCAATGACATCATTATAGTGGCCATATAATGACCGAGATTTTGACAACAAAAGGCTGTTTATATGGGAGAAATCGTCGGTACCGAAAGGTGACTCATACCAATTGGCTTGGAAACCCTGCGTATAAGCTTTTACGAGTGTATGAACAGCGGTCTTCGAGTATCTTCGTCGGAGCACCAGTTAGCCTAAAATATAGTCGTTTATCCGCAGTAGGGACGTTAAACGATGAAGAGAAATCCAAGTGCTATCGAATGACGTTGGTAGGCTCCGACCTTCGCTCGGCACGTCTCTCTTTCGTGGCCGATACCGTTGACCTTTTCCAGAAAACACTCTTGCCTTCATTCTTGCTCGCTGGGTCGAGACACGCATCATTCTGTCCCCCTCCAGCCGCGGCTCTGGCTCGCCAACTTCGAACGTAGCACGGGTGGATGGCATACGAGGTATCGTAAATGCGCGCACACACAGAGAAATGCGTGCCGATGATGCGGCGGTGGGTGCACGTCCCGGGGAGACGCTTAAATGCGCTGCCGAGCGTGCAGCCGCGCATGCGTGTTCCTCGCTCCACGTCGAGGAGCGGCTCTCCCCGACGTTTCCTAACCCGCAGCAGCCCCTCTCTAGCTGTCTCTCCTCTCCTCTCCTCTTCTCTTCTACTCCCTCCCTCTCCTCACACCGTCTCTATCTCTCTCTCTCTCTCTCTCTACATTGCGCGCGCTCTCCGATCCGGTCTGTGTGGAACGAGCGATGGGAACGAAACTCTATCCTCGATGGTTTCGCGAAAAGTGATTCATATTCTGAAAGTGGAAGAAGCATAGCTTCGCTGTGGTACGCTACTCGCTCGGCTCGTTTCGATGGGCTCCCTCTCCTTCGTCTGGGAACGGGGGTATCGAAATCCGTTAGTCGAACGAACGACTCTGTTAATTTATCGCTTAAACGTTCGTTAGCAGTATATAACGTGGTTAACGAGAATACTCCGCGGGGCGTGATAAATTCGTTAGGGCAGTTGCGTTGCTTGAAAATTCTTAGCCTATCGTCGAATTAGTCGGAGCGTTAGAGACGGTGCGTAACTAGTTTCTCGTGTGCCGAAGCACGCAGCGTTGGAGAGCGTATACGTGTGCGTGGCTGTGTGTCAAAGGAATACGTTATCGACGAGGAGGAGGGAGTGGGTTGCAAAGCGGTAGTGGTGTGCCAATGCCGTGTGGAGTGGCTCAGCCGGTGGTTACTCATGGCACATTGGCGCTGCACGAAGGCCTTTGACCTCTCGTTTCTCTCTGCTTCTCTCCCTTGTGCTCGCTTGTCCACCCTCTCTATTCTCGTCTCGGCTTCTCGCGTCTCGCTCGCTCTTTCCCGCTCGATCTTCCTTCTTCCCGGCGCGGCTCTCCGCCGTGTTATAGCGCGCGCTGCAGTTCGTCGTCGCTGTTCCTCTCTTTTTCCCGAACAACGAATACACACGTATATACACGTGCACATCAAGTTCCCCTCCATCGGCCGTTTCCACTCTTCCGTCTCTCTATTCCCGTCTCGTTTCCGCGTCGCGCTCTTCTCCGCCTGCCCCTCCACACACTCCTCCCTTCGGCTACGAACCCACCGCCCCTTCTCGAGCCCCAGCCCGCGGCCGACTCGAGCGTACAGCCCGCTACGACCTGCATTCATCGCCCAACAAAACCTCCACGACTCTCTCAACGATAAACGAAACCGTGCACTAAGTGTATTATAACCTCCCACGTTCCCACTGGTAAAGGTCATGCCTTAACGAGCTGCTTTTTTCCTACCTTTTCTCCTTCCTTCGCCTTCTCTCGCGCCATTCTCCTCCTTCTGTGCTTCTCCTCTTCCTTCCCGTCTTTTCTCTTTCCTCCTCCGTGCGTGTTCGTTGCCTTGCCTCGAACGCCTCCGTTTTCGCCGGTGCTTTTTTTCCTACCGGCGACGCCTCGTAATTTCCGACTCTCCACGCGGCATACCGATCGTCTCGAAACGCATATATGCACGCGGCCGTGTCGGAGCATCTTGTCTTTTATCCGCGATTGACAAATGAACACATTTGCCTCTTGTTTGCGTGACTTCAAGAGCACATCCGTCGAACTGGGATAATGTAACCTTCCACAAAAATATCTTATCGCGTTTTCTCTATACGACCTGTTTTCCGTTTTTTTTTTTTTTTTTTTTTTTATTACGTAGAGTAATTATTTCTTAAAAGAAAGTTTCTAAGAAAAGTTTCCTTTCGCGCAGATACGTTGCGGATAACCATGCAGCAGTTGTTCGATCCATAGTAACCCACGGTTCACGTACATTCACCATGCAAACGCATAGAAAGCGATTCTTTATTTTCGGACTTTGCATCCTTCGCAATTGTTACCGCGGTCCCGTTTCGCAGAAATAACCGGTTCCGATGGTGCTGAGAAAATGCCGGGGTCATGACCTCCAGGCTGACTCTGAATGAGCCTCGACTAATGCAGCCCATTAAGAACTCTCGGTTGAAACTCGAGACGTCCACTTCTGTTGCCGTGGAAATCCTGAAATACTTCTCGAGTTTCGAAAAGTAAATCGAACACATAGACGACAGACAGGCCGGGCAGAGAGACCGGTCTTCGATCGACTGGTCGCAACCGGTTGCTCCCAGGAAACGTTCGCGTTAATAAAGGGACGTCGACCAAGCGACGTTTCCTCCACTTTCTTCCTGGCGGTGTTGAATGGCGGATCCACGCGAAGGAATTCTTTTGTTCCGTCGTTCATTGTCAAGCCTCTCGTTATTATGTAATACCGAGAGTCGAAACGCGCGCACTTGCGACCGGATCATCGATTCGAGGGAACGCGTATTCACACGAGAAAGGAAAGCAGAAAAACGCACCGAGGAAAAAGGAGGTAATTGAGAGCGCACTGCAAAAACCTGTCTGTCGTATCTAACTGTACGCGTCCCCATGCGACTTCTGAAACGACGTTTCCCACACGAACTCGGGGGAATAATCGTGTAAAGACCAGTAGTCGGCGAACATTGATTTTCTCCCCGTTTCGAACGTTGCTCTCCTCTACGATGATTTCAAATTCAAAGCATCAAACTGCATGCTTGCCCGAGCAACAACGAGCGGTTTCTCGACGATGTTCCACGTTTCTTGAAAAAGTTGCTGGTTTTTGCTCGACGTTTCTCCGAGCGAACATCGCAGGCGCGATAGCCGACAAGTTGACAAATTTTGACTTTAGATCGATCAACGACGTTGAACTGTATCGAATCTTAAAACTGCTCACTGTGAAAACAGGAAACGTGACGTGTCGTGTTTTTCTGTCGTAGTCTTTGTGTATCCCCACATTCCTCGATTCGATTTCGTTCTCGCAAAAGTCCCATATTTACCCAACCATTATTTACTCGGTAACGCAGTAAATAACCGTAACGTAGAGGCGTGCGCGTTATTTTCCCGAAACATTCCACGGGGATATATGGGTCATTTCGTATGGACGACGTTGCACATACATCGGCGAACAGCAGGAAGACGAACGGGGAATGAGAAAAAGGGAGAAGCAGGAGCGCGAAGGCCGCAAGGGAGGACAGACGTGCGAAAGAGAGAGAAGAGCATTATACTCTAGCGCGCGTTCGTGTTACTCGACGTAGCAGGAAACACGTACACGGCAACAAATGGTAATAATAAAAGGGGCTCGTTCGTCGGCGATCCATGCCAAGTAACAATGCAGGAAGCGTGTGCGTGAGAGGTTGCACACACTCGTTCCAGTGCTCAGGGAACGAGCTTTTTTTTCTCATTCGCAGCGAACGCTTAAAGCCGCGGAACAGCTTTAATACTCGAACTTTTCTATTCCTTTCCTTTTTATCCGATCGACTTTACGCGCGGTTATTTCTTTTCCACGTCGCCTCGTCATATCTGTTTACCAGATCGATCGATGGCTTCGCGAGGGAACTAGAATTTCTGTCGCATAAGCAACACGCTCTACTGACACGTTTCCAGAGTCTCGACGATATTGTGTTGTCAAATCTACGGTGGTTGAGCGATAGTTCAATACATCGTGGTTTGCGCTTCGACTCTACGCTTGGTATAAGAAACAGAACGATCGAAAGAAACTACGTTTCCTACCGACAAACAATCTTGTCGATAGATATGCAAATTTTAGCAGCAACAAGATAATCTAGCTTGTTTATACCTTCATCCTGTAAAGAACAGGATACTCGTTGAATTAAACACGTGTATACTTATACAAACGCAGCTCGGTGCAAGACGAGAAAACGCAGACGGCACTCATGCAGAAACTGCTGGTATGTACGAGGAAGGCGCACACACGCACCGAGGTCACGTGGCGAACGTTCGGCCATCTTGGAAATAACGATCCTTGCATTAACCCTGCCGCCACGCAACGGGAATGCAGTTCGATGATACACGATCCGTAAACCCTGTCGACTGGTTCCTTCGAAACGTATGATCGAACGGTCGAACAGGTTAAAGATCGAAGGTATAACAGGAACTTGAACGCACTGTTCTATACGATTCCGACAAGTACGTGTATAGATCGAGGTGTATCGAGATCGTCGAAGAGAGTGGAAGAAGAGGAGGCGGAGATCGGAGGCGGTGTCGGTTCTTCGAACTCGGTCTGAAATTTTGCGCGTTGTGTTGGTGAGGTCACGGCACGGCCCCGTCGAGCCACGATATAACCGAGCATCTAGCTTCTCCCTGCTAGCAGTTGTCCAACAAGTTTCGTGAAACTTTAGTCCCGCATATCGACTCCCAAGGTCGTGCTCCGACAGATTCCAAGGCTCTGGAATTTCTGACGAGCTCGAAGAACTAAGGACTAAGCGAAGAAAATTAGAAGCACGTTAACGAGCCGAGTAACTTGGCCACCGCCGATCGATCAGTCCGCGAGAAAACTCGATTCCACAAATTCCGTCGGTCTTTCCAATTTATCACGCGTTCGTGAGAATATGCGCTGCTCCGCGTATCTTCGAAGATACGCGATTTCAACTGTGCAGTCGCGTTCTTCTTTTCGAAACGATGCGATTACGCAAAAATGAAAACGCAACGTTGCTTAAATAATCGAATCCACGCAACCAGTCGTGCGAAAAGATTCTGTAGGTCTCTAAGTTCCCAGTGAAAACGAGTTCCATCGAAACGAAAGTCGATCGCACGCGGGTGCAAGCGAACAGAATTTACAAACTTGTTTCAGTGGCGAGGCTATTCGAGGTGATTTTCACTCGGCTCGGAAAGGCGAACAACTTATGATTGGAAGCGTGCTAGCCCATCAAAGTTGGCGACCGACGTAACTCTCCTCATGCATAAGCGATCGTGCGCTGAAACTTAATACTGGCCGCGGCAGACGTTTGTCAACTTTGCAATTACCGCCAAGGTTGGGGAAGTTAATCCTACGGGCAGTCGTCCAGAGGCATTGTAATATTTTTCCGCGCGCCACTCACGTTAGAACACGTCACTGGCTCTTAACCTCAGCTTATAGAGTATTATAGGCCTGTTACTACGTCGATAACGTCCTCTCTGTGTCGCTTGGAAATTGCAGAACGGAACTTCTTTTACAACGACACGCTTCTCCGTGTCGCGATACCTTTCCCGTGTTCCAAGCGTTTACGACAGAGGGGTAATCGATCGCTGTAACGTCTAGACTTTGATTACGTAAAATCTCATTACGAAACGATAACGCAGAATGAATGCGTTACGCGACACTAGTCGCCGTGAATTCTTCGCGCTTAATTTCTGCAGTTGCTCGGCGACTTGTGTCAAAGTATACCAGAATCATTCGTACCAGGCAAAGTAATTTGCTCCGTGACTCGTAAAATTTCGGTACCAACAATTTTCAAGCGATCTATTACGTTTGAAAGCGATCCATTGAAAATAACTGGAACAACCCTGTCTGGCTATATAAAAATTCCAAACGGAGAAGTATGGGACGAAGGAAAAAGAGAGAGAGAGTGGAAACGTTCACGGACGTTTGCGGAAGCCCCAACGTTAGATATAATCGATAGCCGCCGGTCTGAATACCTACAAAGGGCTTTTGTGCTCGACACACGCGACCGAACGAGCATTGGTAAGCGTGCGTGCTAACTGTGTCGTATGGGGCAGAACCTCGATCAAGGCCATTTGTCGTTTATTGCAAAGGAATCGAGCCGTTTCCAATTTACTTATTCCCCTTTTACCGCGCCATCGTCTATTTCTGTGTCACGCGACCCTTTTTTCACTCGAGTTTCGACTTCCACGGTAAACAGAATGGCTGATTGCTTTGGTAAATGTTGGCCGTTAGCTCGCCGCAACCGCCTTTAATTTGTAACATTCTGCACCTACACTGTGTGTACGGTTTCGTTGCCTAACTAGACAAAGGTACCGATTAATGTTATTCTCTAGCAATAGTGGCGATCGTAAATTGTTTCATAACCCAGATTGAATATTTAGAAGAGATCTACATAAATCTAGATAGAATTTTCTATGTATGTGTTGTTACATTAAACATTCTGAAATTTCATTAGCATCGTAACGAGAAGCACGACTGTCATCCCGTGCCGAAGATTAATAAAGATGATCTCATGGAATAATTGCGGTTTATTAACATATCGGATGACTGACTGTTTTAAATACTTTTCTCATATCCGCGAGATATATAGTTGCACTAAATATATGGATACGTCGGAGCTTCCATGTAGATTTCCAGGTTTGCTGCAAACTTTGCCAATGTAACTAAGATACTCGCTTCTCGTTACGGCGCTAATGAAATTTCAAAATAGCACACAGTTTCGTACAGCGTACATAATATATTCTGTAAAGGTATGTACAAGGGTTCGAATACTTTCGTAAGTTGCTGTATGTAGGAGAAACGTGCGAGCAGTTTATCGATCCCGGTTGTCGAGAATTACATGTATCCGATATCCTAAGGGCACGCGTGTGTGCGTGCCTGATGTAGCTGAAGCGGCAAGGTCAACGGTGACACCGACATAAAAATGCCACTGTTGCACATTCTCCCGATAAGCCATCGTACGTGTTCGATGTGTAAAGAGCGTCAATGAAAGGGATGTATTTTTGGTTTGTTTCCTCCGTATGCTTACGCGATCAACTCGTAACTCAATACCCTTTCGTGTAATCCAATATTCCAGAGGATATTTACCCGTGCGAAATTCAATTACATGTGTCGCCAACTTCACGGGTTATTAATTAACAACGTAGTCAGCTCGGATTAAAGTATTTCCGTCTCGCGTCCAACACAAGTGTTCCCCCCGTTGTTTATTCAGCTCGTTGAAAGCAGACGTTCGAAACCGCTGATAGAAATCATAAAAATTCGAGGTCGTTTATGATTCACCGAAGTAACTCTGCTTGGTACCGATACCATAGAAACGAGCCACCGTTCTAGGAACGTTCGTCGTTCCTCCGCGATATCTCAATCTTACGCGCGTTCTCCGTTAAGTTTCGATGTGTTAAAAGTTTACCGAAGAATACAAAACTTTCGAAATATAAAGTGAGAGGTCTATCTGACCGGATGCGTTTCTCGTATATTTCTCGTTATGATTTCCATGGAGTTAATAATAAAGATCGATGTTTTATCTCGACGTCCTCGAGGAAGTTCGTAAAGTTTCGAATGGAGAGTAAGCCCGACGGTGCTTATGAAAGGACGTCGTGTCACCGAAAGAATCTTTCTCAGGAAGTTTCGAAAACACGAAAGACGATCGCGGGAACGTGCTCCTGTGGGCACTTGTGCAAATCTCTGTCCTTGAACAAGCAGGCAACGTGCTCGCGAGCGTGTACGTGCGACCGAGTGACGCGGTGGAAACGCATGCGCGTGCACATGCAAAATGCAGCCAGCTGCCGGGAATGCGGGAGACAGCAGACACTCGAAACGACCACTAATGCCCCTCTTCAGTCGAGTTACATAAACCAGCAGCACCGAGGCCTACTCTATCTTCGCCGGGCAACTTGCTACAAAACCCGCCTGGAAGCTAGCTGTTTCCTACATCTTTCATTATTCGCCGCCATCGAGGGGAGATGCTGTTCGTTCTTCCGGTTTAAATAGCTCTTCTCTATCTGTGAACGACCGCGCATATATTCGTCATTCGGTCGTTAATTCGCGGATCATTCCAAGCGTGCGTAATTGTCGATGCTTCGTTAATTAATACGCGACCTTCGATCGAATAGCGCGGTTCGAAGTTAAGCAGTCGATTTGCATGAATTGTTACGCTCGAGCGAACGCTTAATTACTTATCAGATTATTTTCTCGCCGATCGACGAGCGGTCGATGACGTGGCAGCGTTTTAGCACGGTCGCCATTTGAAATTCATCGTGATCCATTTATTCATGCGTGATACACGTTCTCGAATGGAAGAAACATGAGGCTGACTCGCCTGCATCCAACGCATACGGAGGTCAAATGATTTTAGATAGAACATTCGGTCGATTTGTCGCGTGCAAAACGATTCTTTCTTCCTTTTCTGTTTTTTTTTTTTTCGTTACCTATACGGAGCCTTGGGTTTACGTAACGTTAAAGGCGCGTAAAGTACGTCGCGCATTTAGCGTTATCTCGAAAGTTTGTTTCGCGAATACGTACGTGGCTCGGTGTTGTGGAAAGAGCAAAGACTACGAGACATTAGTCATCCAGGAATAACGAATCTACGCCGGTGTGTCGATTGGAACGCGATGGTGGGCTTGCGGAACTACCACGCGCAACACGGTTCGCGACATCGTGCTCTATTGCGGATATTTATTCGCCAAGGTGGCGCAAATTGCGCCCAGGACGGACGTAACGAGCCGTGTACCGGTACATAATGATAAATTGCCGGGTCGAAGCACGCCGGTCTTGGATAAGAAACTTTCTTTCGCAAGTGCGAGGCGTAAAAACCCGCGCTATTAAGAAACCGCTTGACCACTAGGCTGCTGCGGCATTTTTCACGCGGTGTAGCGGCGTCGATAGGCGCGAGAGCTGGCTCGATACCACCGAGAGATACCGTTCGAAACGAGAATGTAAATAGGCTTGCCGCGTTCGCTTCCGATAAGGGAACGCATCTTATCTTTACGAGCGTCCAACTTGACGATTCGATCTAGCTCGCGTGACAGCGGATTAACCACAGATAACCGGTATTAGAGAGCCATGGAATCGGAGACATCTACATATATATATATATATATACAAGGGAAAACAAATTGTCTCGCATGTATTTGGTTTCCGAGCTGAACCTGTTTCTCGTTTCCTCCAGAATTTGAGAAATATCGCTGATCGTAGATATTTGAATGTTGCGTGTCTTAAGAATCATATCTGTTGTTTTAGTAATTTGTCAACCACTTTCAAAAGCTGTGTACGTCTTTAGGCGCGACAGATCGTTTTCATTTTCAATTATGTCTTCTTGTTCTGAATGGTAAAAGGAAATGAAAATCAGAAAATCAACAAGAATGTATTCATCGTGTTTGTCTACTGCGATCTTCGTACACTAACGACTCGAGGCATGGAATTTCGAAATGACGCGTTACGAGACGGGCAATTAACGGCGAGAGACGAGGCATTGTTACACTTTGGTTTTCTCGATTCCGAATGGAAGTTCGGGTAGATCGGGTCGCACGATTACCCACGGTATCCACGTAACTCCCACGTTTCTCCGCGTCCCGCGATAAAATCGACTCGGCCGTCTGAAACGCGCGCGATACATCGCGCGATACATCTTTAAAGCATCGGCCGTGGAAAATAATTTCGCTTTACGTAACCACGCGCATGCCATCGGGGAGCAGAAGGAAGGCGGAAACGTGACGCGTAAAATGCAAACGAGATGCGTTCGTTTATGCGTGCGTGGACAGAAGGGAGCAAGTCTCCGCACTCGGTTTTTCTCGATGCGCGGAGCAAGGACACTGTAAAAAAATATACAATGGAACGTGCAGCGGTACGTTGGCGCGCAGAATCGAGCGGCCAATTCGACGAAGGAGAGAGGAGGGCACGATTCCCTTGTTGAACAACCATCGTCGAGTAGAGGCGTCCGTTTCGAGGACGTTCGCACGTGTGTAGAAACATTACACGGTTGCCGAGCAACGCGCTGCTGCTGCATGGAATTTTGTATAATAAAGCAGGCCAGGTTCCACAAAATGTGGTAAAAAGCGCAAAAAGGAGAGGCAGAAGTTCGGCGTTGCGAGACCGAACGTCATTTCGCTCGACCGCAAAACAGCGGCAAGCACGACAGTGCTGCAACACGCGCGAGCACGTGTGCGTGAATGCACGCGGAATATTTTTTGCGGCAGCCACGGCACGGCAGGCGGAGAGTAGAGTCGTGCGGAGAGTTGGCCGTGCTCGGTCGGTCGCCTTCGGTCACACACATAGAAAGAGAAACGTTGCTAGAGTACGCGAGAGAGAGAAACGGCGAGAGAACGAGCTATATAGACGTGGGAAGAGGGGAACGAGAGGAAAAGAAGGATACCGGGGCTGGGGCTGAAAGGAGGAGAAACAAGAGAGGTTAGGTGGAACCGTGGGTGTCTCTGGGAAGGGAGAGCCTGAGCGACGTGGTGGCGGTGGCCGGCGCGGCGGTATCGGTCCGATGGTGGGGAGAACGTCGCGTCGGGGAAGTATACTGGTGGAGGGCGTGGTGGGGGGCGAGCTTTCCTCGCTGCGGCAGTAGAGTAGCGGCCTTCGACGCGATCTGATCTTGGTCCGCGTCGTGTTCTTCTGCGTGTGTCAACTTTTCGAGTGTATGTGTGTGTGTATGTGAGAACGTGATACGCAGGCCATTTTCGATCCCTCGAATTATCACTCTGACACCCTTCTCTGCCACGTTCACCGCCGAGTTTCGAGTACCGAAGATTCCTCTCGAGCGTCTGTCCGATTCGTACGCGAGTGCGGGCATTCGACCCGACCATACAGTGACCAGTGTACAGCAAGCCTCTTTTATCCGCCTTATCGTCCCGTGCCAAGGATTAATCGAGCGTATTCGTTCTCACCGAACGATTGTTCGTTTCCGCCTTCAAACAGGATCTCCTTTTTGGATTATACAGTGAAGTGTCGCGAACCACACGGCGATATGTATCTGACGGTTGAAAGAGCGGTTGTATTATCGGAGCGCTGAAAAGTCAACCCGTTCTTTCGTGCAGTGTGGAAAGGAAATCGTGGCGGTCGTTGGACGAGCGGGCGTCCTCCGCAGAATCGCGCCATTGTTTTGCAGGGGTCACGAGAGCCACTGCTCGTGTATCGTGCTGGTTCGCAGGGAAGTGTGACTCGATTTCGATCGCGACTCGCGGTCGTCTCCTTTCGGCACGTTCGTTCTTCTTATAAAGGCTTTCGTCGCGCTCTCTTTCTCTCGGTCTCTCTTGCTCTGCTCTCTCTCTCTCTCTCCGTCTCTCGATTCGCTACGTGGAAGAATCGTCGGGCGCGCTCACGACCAGCAAATCGATCTATCGGTGAAGAGTCAGAGTGCGGTAAAAAGCAAAGTGCATCGACTGTCGGTTGGGAAAGTAAGGAAAGAGAAAAGAGAAAAGAGAAGAGAAACGTTTCGCGCGACCATTGTTCGTCGGTCGATCAACGTCTGTTAGCAGCGCTTCGTGACCGTTCGGCAAGCTTCGTAACGGATCGTATTCCGTGACTTCGTACAGTTCTCTCTCGCGCGACGAGTGATCTCATCGTCGCACGCAGTGCGCGCCAGGGTGCTGCCGGTGTGTACGAACGAGTCGATGGTGTTTCTTGTTTTTCTCGGTGATTGCATCGATATCGTTCCCTCGAGCGAGAATCCCGACACCGATTCAAGCCACACAGTGTGAATATTCTTCGTTGTATGCGATACAAGAGATATAGTGCGTGCGTGCGCGGTTGAGTTGACAAAAGCAGTAGAAGAGCGATCTTTGGTGACCGCCCAAGTGGCGCGCGCGTGACCAGTAACGAGAACCGCGACGGTTCAAGGCAACGATAGCGACAACGACGAAGACCAGTGCTAAAAAGGAAAAGGTTATTCCCTTGCCTTTCGTCGAACGTATCGAGAAGAGCTAGCTTAACAGCAGCTCGTTGTTCTCGATCTCGAGACGGTCTTCCCGGCCGTCCCGAGAGATGAGCCGCACCGCAACGTTGTGTGCGGCTCGTACGATGAAGAGAAGCACCGTACTGATCATCGAGAACGCAGCGACGACGAAGGTAGAACAAGAAGCATGCCACCGGTGCTAGGAGGCGCGGCAATGGCGGTCCTTCCGGTAAGCCCGCAGACGGCCACGCAGGGTAACCCGCACCACCATCACAATCATCACGTACATCAGGGACAAACGCAAGTTTTACTGGCGGCCGCTGGCGCAGCAACGCAGGCTCAGCCGCAGCTGCTCTATCAGCCGTATAATTTGATGCCGGCGGGCAGCTCGCCCTCCCACCAGACGGCCTTTCAGCATCATCCTCACCAACAACAGCACCAGCCGCAACAGCAACAACAGCAACATCAGCTTCATCATCATCATCATCACCATCAACCACCGAGCCAACAGAGCAACTTCCTGCCGGCAGACATTGCTAACGTCGCCACGACGCTTGCACTGTAAGTCAACGTTTCGGTTTGTCACCGCCAGTTTTCTTTCGAACAATTCCATTCGTACTTTCGGCTCGCTAAAAAGTAATCGCTCGCGGCAAAGATATGTCTAGCTGCGTGCTAGGAAACCGCGCGAGAATATTTTTAAACGATCGAAAGCGAGGTAAGACAAGTACGTATATACAGGTGTAATCGACTTCGTTCAGGTTCACTGGCTCCTCTCTCGGTAGACCATGGAAAATCGTTGAACCTCCTGGGAACGATCTCTCTCGCCTTTCTTTTTCTTTCCTTCTAAAGAACGTTCCAGTCACTCGACGCATAAAGTTCGCCTACCGAGGGATAATGGGAAACTTTGTATTCGAACAAAGTTTCGCGTAAATTACGATCCGCTTTTATTTTATCTACGAGCTTCGCAGAGGACTTAGGGAAGTTTCTGATGTTTCGTACGCTGAATATAAATGCTCGAACTGCTTATGGAAACACCGTTACGCCTTTGAAATCTAAAACACCGACGAGCTCGCGGTTCGCGTATCGGGTTCTCGGGTACGACGTTAGATCTCGATAAAAATCGTGCCTTTCAAGAACTATGCAGAGATGAATCGATGAACGGGCCAGAACGTACTCGAGCGTTTCACGGGATCGCTTTAATCGCTCTGGCCGAGTCAGTTACGTTGCCCGGAACTGGGATTCGCGTTTACGACCATCGTAAACGAGTAAAATTAGAATTTGAATGTCGGAAGGGCGAAAATGCGCGTGTCAGACTTTCCGTAAGGTAAATGGGAAAGTGACGCGGACAAACGTATATGTAATACGTGTATTAATATGCGAAGGCCAGGTGTGAAAAGCATGACGAGTCGTGTTTCTAGCTTTTCACGGGGAAAACAATTTTTATATTCGACGATCGTTTCCGCGATGCCGAAACTGTTGCTTTAATTGCCTACGACATTGAATTACGTTTAGTTTCGCGTTTGAAAAATGATTGTTAGCTTACTCGTTCACGAAGTTTCACAGATTCTTCGCCTATCTTTGAGAAACTTGTATTTGCGAAGCGAGCGAGTCCTCGTAAATCAAGAAATTAACAAAAATGGACTCGCACGTTCTTCTCGCGTACTTTTCCTTTTCTTCAAGGTCACGTCGAGAACACTACAAAATCTATTTCAAGTTTACCAAACAATACCATGTTTATCGTATTTCAACTGGCAATTTGTTATACCGTGGAATATACGTACTCGCTTTGCCTCTGGCAACGAGCTGTCAGCTGCTTCGATTCGACGAGATCCCCCGGCGTTTGATAACGGTACATGGATGTTCGATCGAAACACTTGTCGATAACCGGATCTCGATTTCCAACAAATCGGCGGATAAGCGAACCGTGGTTGCCATTCGACGATCGAGCGCCGCAGCAAACGAAATATTAGATGTTCGTAAACTGGTTTCTCTTACAATGTCGACGCCGTTGCGCAATGTTCGGCACACGGCGTAGGTCTGATTTGCAATCCACGTTATTCGACGCGCGTCATTGCGCGTAATTAATTGGAATTCGTTCCATCGCATCGGTTTGACGTGCGAACGATCTCCTTCGAGATACACTTCTCGATACAGTACCGTATTTGCATAGTCCTACGTTTTATTTTTGTCTCGATTACCGTGCGCTGGTTACGCGTTGTTTTGTCAGCTGTACGAGGACGTGAGAACGCTGGGAATCGAACCCGAGAAAGATCCAACTTTTTTTTTTAGAACGTCAACAATTTTTAACGAGACTCGACAATCTTTGATAACTTCTCGGATCTGAACGTAATCAGATTCAAACTTCGTCTAATTTAACCGACGTACAATCAAAACTTTGAACCTGACGTCGCTTAAAAATTCAACACTGTGATTTATCGTATTACAAATGTATTCTCATGCACAGAATTCAGTACGCTGTTCAGACGAAAGTAACTTTCAAATTTTCTGATCTCAAAGCTGATAATTTCAGGCTACTCGCGTAACCTCGAGAAACAGGTCTCGTGGTAGATAATGAGAGGAACGACGACATACCTTTTTCGAATTTCATCTGATTGGAATTCCATCTAGCCATGTATCCAGCACACGATGGCCATTGCACCGTGCAGCTTCCTTGTTAAAACCATCGTGGAGATAAATTTTCATGAATTTGCGGACTGTAATTTATTCGAGCGTGTCGTAAGAGAACTCGCTCACGGAGGTTTTTCTAATCGCGGTGCGCGCGGCGTAGTCGTAATCCTCTTGGAAAGAATCTCGATGGTAATCGATCGGAACACGAGGCTCGCTCGATCGACTCAACCCTGAACCGGAACACGGAGAAAACGTTTGATGGTCGAGTAGTCGAGTGAAACCGGGACTGGTTCAGCCGGGCACGCTTAATTAGCCAGCCGCCTTTCGTTTTCGAGCCATCGAGTTATTAAGTTGACGTGGCAAAGCCTTTTTTTCACGTAGATGAATTTATTGGATTTTCCAGGCTTCCGTGCATAATCCCGGTAGAAATTAAATTAAATAGCTGTCAAAGCTTTCGTTTATTCACCAGATACGGTACAACGTACTTAATCGGAAAATTCCCTCGAATCTGGAATATCTGATAGCGGTTACAAAAATTCCCGCGTAATATTTACATTCCTTTTCTAAGCCTTTCAACAACCATTAGACGATATCAAAAAATCACCAAAAATCGTCATACTTCTCTCCTGTAATTTTTAAACAAACAATAATGTCTCGGATAATAAAATTAATCCAATACTAATAGCAGAGCCGATTAACCAATAAGTTCTATAATCTCTGGAACAACAGGAATTATCGAATTATCTTCTTCCTAGAAACCAGTTTCTCATCGAGTCCGCCTTTCCATTTCGACGTTCCAAGAAGCACTCGAGCTCTCGTACTCTTGAATCAGTCGGCCAATGGCAGAATAGAATTCGCAGAAACTGAAAGGTGTACGTGTCGAAAAGAATGGCCCGTGGCAAAAACAGAGAGAGGGAGAAAGCCGAAGGGAGGCAGAGAGAGAGAGAGAGAGAGAGAGACAACGACGATCGCGTCACGAGTAGAATTTTGTTTTGGCTTCTAAAATAAAGGAATTCCGGTCCCATCTCGCAAGCTACGCGGACGATTTTTGCAAAGACCGTTTGTCCTCGGGCAATACAGACCTAGAGAGATACGCGTAGAAGAAGAGAAGCAGAGAGAAAAAGAGTTGGCAGGGGCAGAGAGTGCCATAAACTGCGCGCTATAATGGGCTCTGGGAAAACGTAACAATGCGGTTAATCGGGCGCCTGGCTCCTTGGTAAGGACCATCAGGAAGGAAGGGGCAGAAAGGAAGGTAGAGGATCATTGCGAGCAAGCGAGTGGGAACCAGGCGGGAGGAGCGAAAGCAGAAAAAATTTCGAGACGCCAGGCATTGCTCCCTTTGTTAGCCGGGCTGGCCTCAGGTAGAGAGAAATCACGAAAGTCTGCCGCATTCTATGGAAATACACAAAGGCACGACTGGTCCTTTTGTTATCCCGAGGGTTTCTACCTGCCCTTCTCAATCGTGGCTCGCGAACAATGTAACGCTGCACTCTGCACAGGAAAAAATCAGACCATAGATAAAGAGAAAGACGGAAAGAGCAAAGTTAGATGTTCGTAGGATGCGTGTATAGTGGTATTCTCGGGGTCATTCGAGGTCGAACATACAGCAGCAGCTTATCGATGCGACGTTCGATCGAAATCTAGCGACTTGTCGAAGGCTGTGCCTGTCCTTTCTTACGTCAGTATCTCGCAAGTCGACCCGATCAACTTCGCTTTTCAATTAATTCCTGAATTTCGTTACGTAAGTAAGCGATTGATAATCGCTGTTGGCGAAATTTAAAAAGCGATAGTTTTATGTAGTAACATCGTCGCTTTCTCGTACTTTTTAATTTACGAAGTTGATCGATGCGTAGGTCCTTAACGGTTCACGTGTCAAGGTAGAAAAAAGAAGTTGGGAAATGCTCGCGTTACGTAACGATTACTGCACTTTCTGCAAATCATTCACAACGCATAGTTGAATTCCTGCCGAGAAGGAACGCGAGTTCTAGTCTCGCTAACTTTAATACACGTAGTAAGCCGCGGTTGACCTTCGATGAATGAAAATAGATGGCGACGGATCGGCTGTTCTCACCTCTTGTTCTCTGCCTTTCTATTTTATTTTTTTCCTCTGGCCACTCTCTCGCGACTTATCTTGAAAGAGCACGCGCTAGATCCGTGAACGCGTCCAACCCGCAATAAGATGCAGAGAAGGAGAACGACTGTCAGGGACCCAGGCGGTGTCTCACCTCGAGACTGACAAGTACGAGTAATTTTGGCCTAATTTTGGCCCGCCTCGTCGATATATTACTACGTCGTTAAATATTCAGGCGTGGCTCGAAGGTGTCGAGTTTATTTTCGCGATAAAGTGAAAATACTTCCCTCTTCTTTTTCTCACGGTTCTCGACGCGTTGCTTTGTTACTTGCAAACCACGAAACCTGTTGTCGCTGCTTCTTCTACCGTGGCGAATCGTTTCGAAATTGGATCTCGTTTCCTGCGATAAATTTCCTGTTACATTTTTCGCCAACGCTTTTAGTTAGAGTCTGTCGTTGAATACACGACGTGCTGTGGTTTTTAGGTTAATCGGTTGTCTGTGATTCACCGACTTTTATCGTTTCTTCGAAACTTTTTCGCTGCTATCAAGTACAGAGCTCCGTTTCTGGAATCTTTTCCACTAAATGTACTCTACTTCATTTTTTTTCTTTACTTTACTTTATTTCAAGTTTAAGCCGATAATAGCTGTGTAACGCGTTATCTACTGCTTTCTTTCACTTTCTAAGTCATTGTAGCTCCCAGCACAGACTATATATAACACGCGTGACAATAAATGCGTCAAACTCTCTCAAATCCATTATCATCGATGTCACCACTCTTTCGCGTTTACGTTGAAACGATGAAACAGCATGAGAATCACTGAGGCGGCGGGTCTCGTTGCGCCCGAGCAAGAATTGCTTCGAAGTCTGGCAAATGACTTGTTTAGTTATTATATCCGGCGGGTCGTTGCGGTGGTCGGTTTTCTTTCTCGATTTTCTGCCCGCATCCAGTCCCCTTTCTCCTCAATGGCCGCTCGCTCAGTCGAGTGCAGCGTTGAATCACAATCGCAAATATCCTTCTCCGGTAACTGGCTTTACCAGTCGTGCTCACCGAAACAGAGAAGACAAGTATCGTTGTCGTCGTCGTCGTGGTCGTTTTCGTGGCGTGGTAGTAGCGGAAGAGAGACGCTCGTAAAGCGTTGTTAGATTCTACCAGTCCGACGAGTCCATACATTTTCCAATTGTGCGTCCTCGTGCTCTGCACCGGTGAATTGCAGAGGCCACGATCTAGGTCAATAGAGAGGAGACGGTTTCTCTAGTTTTATCGGCGTCTTGCGTGGCTCGCTCGAGCGAACTGCAAGACTATAGCATCAAGCATCGTATATTATTAACAAAAACCTTGATAAAAAGATGATTCGACTTTCTATGTCGTTCTACTCGAATTCTACATCGTTTTATTTCGTTGCGAATGATTTGATTTTCTTTCATCCGCCATCGTAAGTCAACCACTTGCTTCTATAAAAATGTTATCGCAATCGCGAAAATCTATTCGCTCGGTCTTTTATCAGCCCGAATTGCGTGTGTAGAGCAGTGGTAAATCGATGATCGAGGTGTTGCGACACTTTAGAGGAGGAAGAGGGGACATTCGGTCAGGCGGCAGCACGCTCCAACTGTACATTCCTATATAGCAACTAATTAGCACAATTTCAGTGAGGCAAGCATGATTCAGAAGCTCGATAAATTCCCCTTTCGTAATTCGAAACGTCGCAGAATCTCGTCAAGTCCGCGCGCGGCTTGTTATCTGTCGCTTTCGTATCTTTGTATAGCTTCGAGTATTGTCAACCTTATGACTCGAGTTCGAAGGTCGTGAAAGGCACTGTACCTCTCTATACACGTACCGCGTATACGCATCTCCGGTAGTCAGCGTTATCAGCGCGATGTTCATATTTCGCATTATTCTTCCTTATCGCCAGGTTCCATCCTTGTGGAACAAAAATCACTATTGTCCGGAGTATCGTCTTATCTTATCTGTATTACACGCAGGTTGTAACATTGCGTTATCAGTGTTAGAGGTAGCAAGCCGATCTGTCGTATCTGTCTCGACTCTCTTTGCACTATGCGTCCAATTCTCTCGCTCTCTTTCTCGCCTCTTTGATATCTCTTGCCAATTAACGAGTTCCACGATATATCCTCTCTTCCCATACGCAGAATCGCGATATTTTACGATTACGGATATTTCGCGAAACCAGAACGAAACTATCATACAATTCTGTCTTTATACTTTGTACATACGCTTCTGTCGCTTAATAGTCGTGGAATACGTTCTACGTATCTTCAACGCAGAGCTGCAGCGTTCAACGTGGATTGTGAACTTTGTATGCGTGTCATAGCTTGAATTTTAGTACGCATTATATAAACATCGGATTAAACGTGCCTCCATATCGTTTTAAACCATCATTTAGTTTCTCCAAATTGTCGAGCGAATATAACGATAAACTACAACTAAAGCTGTTAACCCCTTAACCTACGATTTACGTTCGAGAATCTTGGACCGAAAACGTAAACAAGCTATTATACAGGGTGGTTGGTAACTGGTGGTACAAGCGCAAAGGGGGTGATTCTACGCGAAAAAAGAAGTCGAAAATATAGAATAACAATTTTTCGTTCGAGGCTTTGTTTTCGAGAAAATCGACTTTGAATTTTCGCTCGGTACGCCTGCGGTACGTTATAACGGATCTCACTGTAGATCGTGGTCTCGATGGAAAAATTAAAAAAAAAAAAAAATTTTTTTATTCTATATTTTCGACTTTTTCCCCCTTCCCGCTTGTACCACCAGTTACCAACCACCCTGTATATCATATTTGGCCCGATCATCGTACTACGGGCTATGCCCATAGTTGTAGGTTAAGGGGTTAAGACCGTTGAGCCGAGGCGTGTATAATGGTTCATGTATGGTCTTTTCCATCCAATAAATGGATTCGATCGTGAAAAGTTCGTAAAATAGGGCATTCATTAAAATTTCGTTAAAGCAAGACCAGCTCGTGGGGTTCGTATAAACAGATATCTACTGTAATTGAAAATTGAAAGTTACAAAGGTGTATTGATATACACATAGTACAGAGTACTCTCGCTGTTTACTTTAATCGAAGTGTAGGAATGTTTTCATAGTTAGTGGTTATCGATCGTTTCACGGGTCGACACGTCGATATTGCAAAACGTGTTTGTCATTTTGAAACTATGTATGTGCGTACATGTTGTTCCGCGTAGGCAATGCCAGCCACTCGGGTTTAAATTCTACGCGGTTTTATCTCCAAGTAGACGACGTATTTGCGAAAATTCTCGTTGATACACGAGGCAGTTACGAAATGCCGAGTGAGCAAATTTTGCACTGCTGTTTGCGTTCGCTTGAAAAATAAAAAGAATCGCTTTCGTTGGAGACTCGTGCGAGGGTCGAGGACAAAGTACCAAGACCGAAGCTCTTCGAAATCGCGTATGTATTAGCGTTGTTTATCGAAAAGTGGAATCGATCGGTGATATTTTTGATCGACGCGAATTTCGCGAATCACGAACGAACAGCAAACCGTGAGGTGTATCTAAATCGAGCCGAATCTATTGAATTGCAAATAACAGTTTCCGTTCGAGCAGATATTTTTCGCTCGTTTCCTCCGCAAACACGTGTGTCAATCTTTTTGTCATCGTAGACGAAAACTGCTTCACGTACTTCTTTCTGCGATTCTTTTCTTTTTTCACTCTCTTTTTCTACGTTTTCTTCGTCGGAAATATCCAAACGTGGAAGTATACTGAGATTGCTGTTGGAAACGTATTCCCCTTCCCATCTTCCGTAAATATTTTCTTATTCCGAGAACGTAACTTTCGTTCGCGCGCATTCCGTTTCTTTGTCGGTCTCGTAATTACGCAGAAAAAATTCGCGTTCCTTCTAATCTTTCTTTCTCCTTCTGCAACGAGTTTGGGAAAAGAAAACGAGATGATCAGAAGGTAGGGTAAAAACTTTTATTGCATTTCTTTCGCAACTTTTCGACGAGAATATAATTCCAGCAAAACACGCCTTGTTACCACGATTGCGTGGCGCTCTTGTAACGCAAACAGACATCGCGCGATCAAATTACGCGATCGGTAATGATCCAGTCACGGGATTGCCTCTGGAAAATCAACGATCACGTTCCAGCGTACATCGTAGCCTTGCCGAGTTGCGTATTATCGCGCACGATAATAACGATAACAATAATAACTTAATTATGATATTAGGAAGATTAAACCGGAAAGACGACGAAAGATTGAACGCGTTATTATTTCTATAGTTGTCATAAGCCAATATAGATTAAAATAGATTGACAAATTATCAAAATAGATTTGACAATCTGTATTTTCAATTTTCTTCTTATTATCATTTTAACTCTTGAGCACGTATTATCGTCCTCTGGTTTCATCATCGAGTTGCTATTGTTATTTGTTTATCAAGCAGCATAATCTCCTCTACATCGAACACACACAAGCAATACGAAAGATAAGAAGAAGCAGATAAGCTCCGACTTTGCATTATCGTTCCTTAATTTACATCAATACGAAGATTGCAGCGAATTACGTCGATTTCATCAGATCATGTTGTCGGAAGTGCAGCCTTGTATGGCATCTGAGACGAATGTTCTAAATGACGCCATAAATCCACGCAAGAGATCTATGTATCCCCTGAAATTATTTATAGCTAAATACAGTCATTTCGTACGCCGTGTATACGTTATAACTGCGCTATCTCGATACATTTTCGTACCTGCAAAAAATATGACCAGCTTTTTCTGCTAAACGCGAACACACAGTTTAATAAGAAATAGCAATAGACTTAGACCGTTGTGCTTCTTCTCATTCAGTTAGTGATATGAACAAAAGAAAGAGGAAGAAAGAAAAAAGAAAAAAATCCGACGGTTAGAAAAACAGAATCTATTCTGGATGGAGAGACGCGTGTAAGCGATGCCGTAATTGCGAGCGATGCGTTCGTTAGGATCGGATTGCACGGAATTCGAGGAAGAAGATGGAAGAGGGCGTTCTCGGTTGGCTCGGCTCCCAGCTGGCTGCGCGTGAATAAGCGGGGGCGAAATAATTTCGCATTTGGAATATCGACGGCATAGAGAGGGACACCGAATTCCGGCGTTCCGATTATTTTCGGTCAGTGTTTTGGCAGTTCCGATATTCGGGTCAAATGCTTTATCGTCGATCGCAGATCGCTGTTTCATCCTCCAGTAGAATGTTTATTTTAAAGATACCGTATTACGTTTCTAGGAATAACCGTTTTCGCCATAGATAACGCGACTGAAGATCAACTTACAAGTTGAGTTGGTTCTTCGGTGACCTACGATCGAAGATAGGACGTGCTGGAATTGGTGCGAATCGTGCGTTCTTTTGATAAAAAGCTCGCGTGGTTATTAGAGTGCGCGGATGTATTTTCAAAAGTTGGTATTTTCGGTTCGTTTTAAAGGCTATGAAAAATTCGTATTTTAGCGAACGTAATTATAGTGAAATATTTTATTTCAATGTTATCTCGTTTTGCAATACGCGTAATATCGCTAAAATGTTGTTTGTAACCACTGCAAACAATAACTCTTGTACTTTCTGTTTGATATCGAATAACGTTAAGTCAATTTGATTGCGTCTTTTATCGATCTTTGTAATAAAGAAAATCTATCGATGAGATTAAAGAATTTCATTCGTGGTAAGGTTAACGTGATTTTCTCTGACAATAGTTTTCAGGCGTTGAACATTTTCTGCGTTTTTTTTTTTTATACCTTCCATTTTCTGATAAATCCCACAGACGGCCGCAATTGAATAATTACAAATGCACGATCATCGAGCGAAACAATACGACAGGGAGCATCGTAAGAGCTCCGAACAAAGTTTCGCAGATATTCTCGCGAAAGGTCAAAGGCTGCACCGCTCGAGATTCGATAGAGACGAGAACTGGCTGATCGACGGAGTAACGTTCAACAACCTGGTGACCTTCCTCGGCTATTCCACGCGAATATATCTTGTTCTATTTTCGAGTTACATGCTTATGCAAGTGGCGGTACTTTGCGCGCACGAGTTGTTAAACGATCTACGTGTATATTTGGCGCGTTTAGTTATGGCAGGGCGTCACGGAAACAGCGTACCAACCGCGTATTTAATCGAATCAGGACGTTTGGGAAAGTCGACGGATTACGTTGTTCCATCGTTTAAATGGGTCAAGTATTATAATTTCGGCCGCGTTATCGAATCCACCGAGTTCGCTTTCGATCATTCGACGACGACTAAAAGATTCCGATGAAAATGCGGAAGGAAGTAGCCAGTGAGCAATACACTCGGATAAACGTGATATAATTTATTGGCAATTGATACTTTAACAGCGGAGACGCCAATTGGCAACCTAAACGAAGACTTGCGTTATCTTTTGGTGAGCTTTAGCTGGCGTCCTTTGTGTTGAAATATAATTGCAACATTATAGAATCGGAATAGTCACGTTGCAGCCATTGAAAACGCTTCTTCGTTCTCGCGGCAACGTATCTAACAGTAAGTGTAACGTCAATTAAAAGTTTGCTAAAGTTTGTATAGAAAATCGCAGAATTTTCCACAGAGGTTAGCAAAAATGTGTAAGGCTGTGAAACTTTAATTAGAATGCCATTTAGTTGGTTAAAGAGTTCGATTCGTTAAGAGAGAGGAGCTAATAACGAGGGCAAGTTTGACCCGGTTGACGTACGTAGTTTGCGTGTAATCGAAGGGAGGAGCGTGGCGCGCAGGTTGGACGTGGGGAACAATTAGATTATCTACGCACGCGAGAAGCGCACCATGCCACGGTCTGTTGGCACTTGTTCGGCGTTGCAATTTCTAGAATAATGTATTCCATTCTGCGCTTGGCCGGCCGCCAAGTATATGTTTACGGAACTCTCGGGGTAAAGGGAGCGAGATAAGAAGCTGCAGTCGGTTGAAAGGCAGACTCTATTTACGAACGCACCGAGCCGAGAGACAAAAGAGATTCGCTACCCACTGTCTTTGTCGTATAAATGGCGACTTGTTTATGGAAACGTGATACGCTCTGTGTCGCCGCGATCCGTCTCGCTCGAGAATTCGACCACGAAAGTCGATTCTCTCGTTCTACGTGGATTTTGTTCTCTCGACTTTTTCCACCGAGTCGCACGGATCTCTCTCGCTGTCCCGCTGTTTAAAAAGCTACACCGTGTATGTATAACGTATAATTTACCAGAAATGTAGCTCCATATTTTATACAAAATTAAACATCCGATGACGATTATTATTCCGTCGTGTAACGATCGACTGCTCGTTCGAAAATAATACGGAACGTTTCTTTCTAACGTACTGATGTTTAAGCCGGAGATCCACTGGCGAGATAAGTCAATCCAAGAGTATTTGCATCAATGTATTTACGTGGAACGGTTTCCATTGGCAAGCTAAACTGGCCCAGCCACTTGAAACATCGATTCTGTACGAACATACGCAATTTCCTTACGATCCGTCCAAGTGGACATTTGGTTACATTAAATTTATTTCACATCGATATTCCGTATCACTGTTCCAAGTGAGACGCCATCTTTGAATGCTTGCCTGTTCTCTTGGTTACACCGTTAAATCCTTTCTGCAGAATTTATAGACACAGTTATACATAAAATAGTATAGCGTGTATAATCGTATCAAAAACTGACTCGGAAATATTCAGGCAACTGGACACATTTCTGTCAAACCAACTAAGCGTAATATTTACACGTTGAAATCGATTCCCAAGATCTTTCCAGGAACACGTCTTTTTTCCTTGTTACTACAAGAGCTAAGCAACGTCAGTCGCGAGCCGCCCGTCTATCTCCGATTCGTTTACGCCTCACGCGACGTTTTTTTTAATGTAACCCGAGAATACCAGCTAGTGTAAAAACCTACACCGATGCCTCATAAAAACCTGTGGAAGTATTACTAGTTTTTTTGCGCGTTTTACCGCGGCTCCAAGTCGAACAGGTTTTTTTTTCCTCGATACACCTCTCGCGTCGGATTCTTTCAGGTCTCTCCCTGTTTCGAATACATGCAGCGTGCATGCGCTCGAATAATCAGGCATCTCGCTTCCCGGAAACTATTCTCGTTCCGCGAGATTTCGCGAAACGAGCTGAGATCCGACACGGTGATTCCAGCTGGCTATTTTTAAAGACTCTCCTGCAGTGTCCTCGATCCTGATACCCGAACGAGTTTGGTAACCCGACAACAGCGTTGTCGTCCCCCTTGATCTTTCCTCGTCCCGAGTGATTTACCGCTCCATCGCTTCTTCAGCGTCTAATTATATTGCCGCGGCGAGAAAAGAATGGCTTTAGCGACGGCACGCTTGGTTTAACTGGCCAGTGGCATCGTGGCCAGTCGATTATTTCTTAGAAGCACGCTCGGACACCTCGCGATTCTCGTCAGCCTCGATCGCGTCATTATCTAAAATTCACCGTTCGCCTCGGTGTGACCGTTTGGCCATTGCCCAAAATCTGTCGCGACGCTACGCGTCGAAAAACTCGAGTCGAAAGTAAAGGAGCGCGGAAAGATGCGCCGAGTACTTGGTTCACCTTGTGGTCTACGAATTTTTATCTTCTCGCTTTTGTTCCCACGAATAAAGAGATTCTTCGTATCTTAAGAAAACCTTTGGCATAGATAACGATAACGATAAACTCTCATAGCTTCTTTAAACTGGAGGAACGTTTTTTTAACGATAACGAAAATAACGAGAAAACGCAGTAGCATTAAATATATTCGCGACGTAATCTTTCGTTTTGAAATGTTCGACGTGGAAGAGAAGAAAGGTCGAGGAAACAGACAGGCAGACATAAAGGGTGAATTTATTTCGCTGTTCCCTTTCTGTATCGACCTAGGAAAACGATTACTGGCGTACATTATGGATGTTGAAAACCTAACCTGGTCCCCCTCGATAGCATGTGATTATTCGATTTTACGTCCTTTCCAAGTCTCCATTCAAGTCCCGTACGAAGTTTCCAGTGAAATCACCCTCCGATCGATCAACCGTATCAACCCTCGAAACACACCCTCGCGCACCCATTCGACCTTTTATGCCGAGTTTCGCTGGATTTATTGATCGTCCACGGGCTTTCGCTGAAATATCCATGTCGAGGACCAAACTTTCCCCTCGAGTTCCTCTCTCTCTCTCTCTCTCTCTCTCTCTCTCTCTCTCTCTCTCCCCCTTCCCCTTTCTCTGCTTCTTCTGAATGGTATTTAGACGCTACGAAAACATTTGTTTCGTGCTCGGCTGGCTAGCGAATGACTTGGTGCTAACCTTAGTGTATAAACATGTCGTAAAGCGAAGACAAAGGTATCCTGATTTACATAAGTATGGATAATTATAGTGGGAAACATACGTGTAGTTGTAGAAAGAAAATAAACTTTGAAGAACTTTATTTATGCATGCTCGATATATTACGTAGATTATTTTTTAAAAATGTCGTTCTCTTTAACCGGCGTATTTCCCAGGAATTCTCGGAAATACGATAGACTTCAAACTAGGTCGGAAGATGATCGGTAATTCATCAATTATGCTGTGACGTAAACGAAGTGACGCGAGCAACGACAAAATATAGAAATAACGACGAAATAATAAACGTCCGGTGATAATTATCAGCTCTTTTTGACGAGATAACCGAACGTTACCACCGGGTCGTTTGATTTATGCGTTCTTACCGCGTATCAATTACCTGCACTGTAAAGTACGTATTTATAATTGATTACTTCTGCTGTCCCGTTTATGCAACGTTGCCGACCGGCTCTTGCAAAAAGTTATTTCTATAGCGACAGCGAGCCACGCATGCTAATGCGGCTTGTATGAAATTGTAATGAAGCTGATGCATAAACCATCCGTTCGGTGATTTGCATCGAAGTGAAAGCAGTAAAAATTGTAACGCAAACGGTCGATTCGTACCGACGTCGTACTAAATCGGGAATCGATTTAATCTCGATCGAAATAACAAACGTAGACGCTTTTGGAATCAAAGAAAATTAGAATAGGTCTGTTGGGTTGTGAACAAGAGCGAAGGAGAAACGATGAGTTAAAGGCGGGAAAATGTTAGTTCTGAGGGAGGGGCGTCGTTTTCCCAGGCTCTCGAGCCAAACGAGCGTT
Organism: Bombus flavifrons; assembly: GCF_040668555.2. Lineage (NCBI taxonomy): Eukaryota > Metazoa > Arthropoda > Insecta > Hymenoptera > Apidae > Bombus > Bombus flavifrons. The sequence continues at coordinate 7,609,553 of NC_138456.1, forward strand.
CCCCTGTTCACCATGGTAAAAATAGAACGAAGATAGTGGACCGTTTTGGCACCGGTGGTCGGCAGCAACAGCAATTTTACGAGCATCGACCACTCGTCAAAAACTCTAAGCGGCCCGTATTCCGGGTACAGACACTGCGCCAACAACGAATCTCGCTCTCGGCTCGCCCCTCTGCCAGTTGTCATTTTTCCATGCCCCTGATATCGTGCCGAGTGTTTAAAATGTTTAAACTCGGGTTTCATCTTTAAAGATAGCCAGGCGGTTAGCAATTATAGGTGTCGCAGAATTACGTTGTTCGAAAATAACATGGGCGTTATATGTCGTTCGCGATGCCAGAGATTGCTCCGTCGAAGTCAACATTCTAATAATTCGGTCGTAGTTTTGCTCGCGTCTGAAAACAACAGTTCGGGACGTCGCTCGTTCAACGTGGAAGTAAAATACGAAGTAAAATACAAGAATGCATTCGCTTCGAATAACAACGTTAACAAACAACCGTCGTGTATCACGTCATACACGCGATATCTCTTTCTATATCGTAGAACTTTATGTACGCGGTTGATGAATTAATGACACGATTAATTATACTATAGTCGACGGTGAACTTAGAAAAGGTCGTGATAAAAGCAGACGCTAATATCGTCAGAAACTTTGGCACGATTCCAGTAATTGTAAAAATAAAAGGTCTGAAAGTTGATTGCTTTGGTAGATGCAGTGTTCTCAACTTCCGAAAGACTGTCGGTGAGGTTCGCATAATTGCGAGCGACAATGGCGAGAGGAGGCACGAAGCTTGTTGCGGTCGATCCAGTCAACAGGTTAATCCCGCGTAACGTTAACGTGACAGGTCTCAATTACGGCGCCGCAATAAAACGCCGACTCAGGCCAGCCATAGTCACGCGTTTTCCCCGCTTCGAACGTAGAAACTAAATCTGATTCGTGTTATTAACGACGATGGCGGTCGCGCCGTTTCCCATTGCCTTTCGACGTATTAATGGCTTCCGAGTAAACGTGGCAGCCGGTGGCCTGCCTTTTGCAAGGTTACTGACATTTACTCGTGCCACGCTCTATCTTTTCTATAGAACCGGCCGATCTTCGCCAACTTCGAACGTCTCGTAAATTCAGTTTCCTTCGTTTCAGCCTGTCACGGGCACGTTCGAACAAAAACGTTTTCGACGAAGATGCACCGCGCGCAAATCACACTTTCCTTCAAATGAGAATCGCGAGCCACCGTGCTCTTTCTATTATTTCTCTCTCGGCTTCCTACCCCTAGATTTTCGGGTTTCGCTGCAACGAAAACCCGATGAGAGGCAAAAATCGACTTCTTTGTTTGTAGCTCGACTTAATCGATTACATCGATAGATTTCGAATTCTTATGCATTTATGCAAACGTAAATTATACAGAGTGCAAGTAACAACTTTTAGTATCCTAAAAAAAAAAAAAAAAAGAAAAATTCCTGTTCAGATTAAAAAAAATATGAATCTGCATAAAAATTTGTAGTACCAGTCATCCGTGTAGTCTTGTGATCTTTCAATTTCTGGATCTCCGATCTCCTGCTGACTCTTAATTAGTATAATTGAAACCGACAAGCTCTATCACGTAATTCACAGATTTCAAGGTGCAAGGTTAAGGAAAAAATAACGATCACACATTGGTTTATATTTATTTCCTCGTAGTAAGCAGTAAGTAACTAATTATCCACGTGCTATCTATCGTTTTAAATACATCATGTAGCGAACTGACTGATTATACAACAAAAAATATTCAAATATGCCGGAAATAAAAAAGGAGCACGTGCTACGTAAATAATTAACTTGACAGTGTATCGCTAATGATTAATGGGTCTTTACGCAGCACGCGAGAGGTACGCGCAGAACCAATTTATGCGAGGTTGAACCTTGCCGACGAAACGGATATCTATTTTACAAAATTTTCAAAAACATTTTCACGAAATGGCCAGCAGAAAAGGCTGGTGAACTTGCTTGCCGAAGCTTCTATCGAATCATCTGGAAAGAGAGGAACAAAATTTTGAAAGGTGCGATTCGATGAGAGGATGAAAGCTCGAGTCTCACCCGGTAGGTGTACCCGTTACATCGAAGCTCGTATATACGTGTCCGTGTAGGCAAGCTATAACCTACCCGGATGATGCATTGGTTGGCGCAAAGGTGTGCGATCGTCCATGAGAGACGAGCTTCGAACCAGCACGTGTACGCCACGAAAACTCGTTTCGTCTCTCTTTCTACCTTTTTTTTTTTCTCCCCCTGCCGCGTCCCATTCCCTTCCTCGAACAACTCGACTTTTATCCGTTGGCGTGTTCTGTCTGCGGTGAAATTACGTCACGTAGAAATCATGGTAATCACAGGATGGGCGCAGAAAGCGTAGGAATGCGAACGTTAATTCGTCGTACGAGCCGTTCAAAGTGATTAAATTCGAGTTTCTGAAATTTTTGATATTTTACTGTCAAAGCAGTTGCGATCGACGATGCTTATCTTACGTAATTTCGTCGAGTTTCTCCATTTCTTGTTCCGCGGAGTTAACCGATTTGACGTTAAAAGATCGCCGTGGCACAAAAAGAAGTGGAAGAATCAGAAATTTCCTTTTTATACCTGCGCCTGCCACTCTAAATTTATTTCATATTTACGACTCTGTGTTATAGGCGGTTCGCTCTTCTCGCTGAAATATTCTCGGTAAAAGGGACCGCGTCGGATATTCTATTATTGGAAGTCGATCAACGAGAACCGATAAAGCTGTATTATGAATCTTTTATGTCGGCTCGTCTTCACGGTTGTCTATCTCACATTTGCTATTTGCTGGACGTTCGATTACGAAATTACGCGTTCTAAATGCGAGCCGTACTCGGCATTCCCGACACGTGAGAAGACACCTAATTGAAAGCATCATCCGCTTGGATAGGCAGAAGATAAAATGCAACGTGTACGGGTAGTAATCCAGTGACCTTTGCCAAGTCTGCTCTCTAGTCCAATTAAGTTACCGAGACGTTAGAACACGTCATTTGACAAGCATTTCCTCGCAGTTCGACGATTTATTCCTCGCTAATCTCGCGTTATAAGGCTAATGAGGCATTGAGGACAACGACGGAGCCTGTGCTCTTTTTCGATCCAAGTTACACGACTAACACGATCTTACGAAATGAAATTATTTTCATCTGACGAATCTGAGACAAGTAAACGGTGAGTTCCAAGGTAAATTTGAAAAGCAAAAAGAAAAAACGATGACATTAAACTCGTACAGTCTCTTCGTATTTAGTCTCAATGACTTTACGTTCGAGCGTGAATTTCTATTGCCGTAAGATAATAGCACAGCCTCGTTGATGCTTCGTTTCCGTAAGGTGTGTCGACGTCCGGGTAAAAAGGTCAGCGAATTTCGAGCTATTACTCGCGGACATGTCCATCGCCGAGGAAAAGCAAAATCCAGCGGCGTTTCGTGCCGCACTTTGTCAGAACGTGGAGCGAAGCGAAGCGGCGCGCGGAGCGGTGGGACCGAGTCGCACGAAACGAAAGCAAAAATAGGTTTCAGCTAGTCTGGTGTCGGCTCGGAGAGAACGCTGGCTGCTTTCTCGCGGTGCAGACCGCGTGATAAAGGAAAGAAAAGGGTGGAAAGGGAAAGAGAGAGGAAAAACGTAGACGGACAGGTGTCTGGGAGCCATCTTGGTCTTCGTCGTCTGGCGTGCGCCTTCAGAATGTCAGGCGGCTGCTGGCTAAGGTCGAGCGAAGCGCATGAAGAAAGCGGTATTCAGCACATCCTACAAAATTCATGAGCCGTAAAATTCAAGCGTCGAGCATAATCGAATCGCTTCTGCTCGAATAAGAGTGAAATATCATATTCCCATCGCGATACAAGCGTAGAAAATGCAACCCTGTTACACGTATGTATCTCGTCTACGTTTATCCGAAGCAAGCAACGGAGATATTTTTGTCGCTACGACGCGATATTTTAATTCTACCGGCATAGAATTTCCTGCTGCAGAAAATAAGCCCGCGTAACAGGTCACATGTTTATGACACCGAGTCGAAGTAAATATTGCGAAATCGTCAGGGAAGTTTCATAATAATTCGTATCAAAGACACATGTACGTAAAGCTTTCTGATACCGAAACCATTGTGGTGTAAAAATTATTTGTAAACATTATAAGATCGCGAGAAACGAAAATCCCATGGTCCTTAGCAGCGAATTTGTCGAAAGTGTATAGGTGTGTTTCGACATCAAGCGCCTAAGACAAACTAATCTTTGGTACCGTATACCCGGGTCACGATTTGTAAACAAGAACGTCGACCGATCAATGGCCTGTCCAGGAAATTCGTCTCTTAGTCTGTTTTCCGAGCCGCATTCGAATGATCGTCTCGTCCGCTCTGTCGCGTATCGTGTTTAGTAAATATCGCACGAAAATAAATCGCCCGTTCGACCAAGGAAAGAGAAAGTGCGAAGGTCAACACACAACTATATACACAGGCAAGAATATCGAAGAAACGTGAACTCGTGGGCGACGGATTTAACAATTCCTCGGGAATTATCGCCGAATTAACGTTAATCGTAGTGACAGGTAACGTTTCGTATTCCATCGTTATCTTGATAATTCGTTACACGTTTGCTATGTGAATTAACAATGGATTTCACGTTGTGCAAGTAAACTCTGTAGTCGTTGTATAGCTGTAAACTGTGTAGTTTAAGTTGCAAATCTGTTCCATCGAGTTACGAGTTGGCGTTTTCAGAAAAACGCTCGTGAACGTGCGAAGGAAACGTTCGCAGGGAAAGCGCAAACCTTGCAATCGTTTCCGATCGTCGAACATATCGAAATGATTTTAAGTGTTCCGTAATAATCGTTTGCAGCATGGGTCGCGTTAGGTTGCAGCTATTACAAACTAAAGCGATCGTGAAGTGAACTACAATCTTCGTCTAACTTGCTTTATGGGTGTTTTAAAGCGAGTATTATATCGTACCATAACTTTCGCCAGCTTGATCCTCGTTCTTTTACCACTTTTTTTTACTATATCCTCTATATATCTGCTACGTTTAATTTTCTACCTTACCGACAAATCGTAGACGATTATTTTCCCTTGGTACGTACGTTTTTACGAAAAGAAAATCCATTGGCGATGATCGCACGAGCAAAAGGAGCGAAGCGGTTCACGCGAGGAGAGGGCTCGACGAGCAAAACAAAAGAGGCCGCGAGGCAAGGATGCGTAAGACCTTTTTTGGTGATATTTGCCGTGTATTGCTCGGCAAAGCCGGTCTTCTGGTCAGGCCGGTCTCCGGCGACCGGATTTTTCAAAGGTTGCTCGCAGCTCGAACCTGTCCTGTTCCCATACCGGACTAGTTTATCGACCGGCGCTGCTCTTCGTCTCTTTGCCTCTCCGATACTCTGCTCGATTTCTGAGCAACACCAAAAAAAGGATAAAAGAAAAAGGAAAAAAGAAGGAGCCGAAGGAGAAGGAATTCCTGTCCTGTCGACCTTCGACCATCTCCGCACCTCCACCGATTAAACTTTTTTTCGTTTTCTTTTTTGGTATCAACGATTTCACCCAGCTGGTAGACGTAGTTGGGATTTTCTTTGAGAATTGCGATTTTTTATTCTTGGGATGTTTCGTAAATTTCCCATAAATATGAATAGACTGCGAATGGTCGTGCGCTTATGGAAAATATCGAGGTGTAAGAATTTGCAGAATCTGGCAATCACAGCAGAAGCGATCCTAGTAATTGGACAAAAGTGGATAATAAAGGAAGTTTGGTTTCTGAACTCGTATGAAAATTTGCAGAAAGTTTTGTCGCAATCTTTCAACGACTGATTGTAAAGGAAATACGTTCTCGAGGATGTTGTTAAACATCAGGAAGCAATGTTTAAATGAACATGACGCAGTTCCGCTGTTAAAAGCGTTCCCTTTATTATATGGCCAGCGGTTCGTGTTTCAAACTACCGTCCACAATGCCGCATGAAAGTTTGCCCATAAAATGAAAAGTTTGCCAAACAAGCGAATCTACGGTTCGATTCTGAAAAGCTGCACCTATCCGCGTCACCTACACAAGATCGACCACCACTTCGAGGAAACTTCTTGCTCTTCATTTATGTATAACTGTTCGCTCGAGAACCTGTTCCTTCGTTCGGCCTATTTTCTTCCTTTTATTGCCACCAATCTACGAGATAGTACGTTCTGTCCAAGATGATATTTTAATTTCGATAGAAAATGGGAAAAGGAAATACGGACTACAGTGTTCTAATCTTTGCTCGTGAGGGGAAAAAACGAGTGGAAACGTTAGCTCGAGGTAATCCGATCTGAAATATCGCAACCTTCTAGTTGAATGTTTTTCGCACGTTTTACTTTACATATTTAACGATGTTTATTTCCGACGAAAAAAATAAACAGCTCGAGATAAAGACGTAACCAGTATCGAGGTATCTGTGATAAATATGAAACGATGTTATATTATAAATAACACGGACGTCGAGTCGGTGATAATCGGCGATTAAGACGAAGAGCACCGGTCGATTTATGCAGCACCGGTCGATTTATGCAGCACCGGTTGAATAAGTTAGCCGCTTTTTGCAAATCAATCGGACGCAGAAACTGGTTCCGGTGCGTCTAAGCGTAATAATAAACCGCGCTCGTTCTCGGAACCAGTACGGGTCAGTTGAGTTTCGTTTGCGTCGTGTATCTCGTGGAAAACGCGTGTGTCCACCCGTTTCTCTTTTCCTCGCAGATAGGCTCGATGCATTTATTTCCCGCGTATTCTACGTACGTTGTTTGCGCATTAATAATACCAGTGCGTAGTGTGTACTCTCAGCACACTATTGTCGTGTCACGGCTCGACCGCCTTCGCACGGTTTCCTGGTCAGCTGGGCTTTTCCACGAGTAGATACTTGTACTCTGTACTGACTACGCTTTTCCTGATTTTACGTTTGATTTTCCGAGTGCTGATTCATTTTACAATGCTTATTCTGACTACTTGAGAAAGGTTCGACTAACATTCTCGTTCTACCGATAACTGTCCTAAACGAATCATTAGAAAAATAATGACATACATTTGGTAATCTGGTCGAAAGGTTTCAAAGTAAATACTAGGAATTACAAATTGTAAAATCGTAAAATAATAGTCGTTGACTCGAACGACTTTAGATGTTAACGACTGGCAAATACGAATGAAAAAAAGTGTGCAGGTTATAAAGAAAATTAAACCATGAAAAAGTTCATTTATATTAGAAGAGAACGAACGCTCGTTTCTCATCGTATAATACGAAACTCCAACACCCTGGTTGATTTATGAATGCGCGAAAGATGGAATAGCCTGCGCTCGGTGCAAAGGGCGCGGAGAGTGGGTTTCGTCGGAGTATAGTCGCGAAGCAAACAGAAGCTCGATAAAAGATAACCTCCTCCGTTCGAAACAACGATAACGATAGATCCCACGACTACGAAGAGAAAAGAGGTCTCACGGAGGAAGGGAGGAGGCCTCTATAACCGTCACGAGGAAATAGTATATTTTGCTGTGTAGACTGTAGTGCGTGAAAAATAGCAAGGTAGAACAAGCGAATAGGCATTTATCGCGCGGATCCAACGCGCGCATTATTGGAAGGTCTGCCGACCGAGGACCGAGATAAACACGCGCGTTGCGCACGTAACTATATAAATAACTTGCGCAAGCATTAATGAATGCTTATCTGACTAAGCCTGTTAAAAAGTCACGATACACACGCCAGCCACTGTCGGCATTATTATCGCGACTATTTTAATATTGAAACGGACCGACTGCGTGCACGAACACGCGTAAACGAGTGCGTTTTAAAAAATCCTCTCTGTGTACACATACCTAGCTTACTTATCGATATGTGGTGTTGGCGAAGTGAAATAAAGTCAGGGAAAAATCAGTCTCATCGTTGACCGAACAACTAACCTTTGGGCATTGCAGGTCACATGTATGATTCATAGGCTCGCGTCTTACACAGATGTTTACCGCTGCATTTTGCAAACACGTGTCAGTCCATGTTCCAACCTAATGTTTGCCTTATTTACGAGTGCCTCGTGACGCGGAAGTTTCGAGAAGACAATGAGAAACTTTGGTAGAATGGTAGCGGTGCTTGCCATTATTTCATTCAAAGTTACTTTCTAAGAAAAAATGCAAGCAACCGTAGAATGTAGCGATGATATCGTCTGTAACGATTAGACTACGAGCATTTATGTAAATTTCGATTTCTATACAAAACAGAGTCTGTCTAATATCATTGGTATCATCTTACCTTCGATGTTCTTGTGTATAAATTCTGTATGTTTTTCGATAGGTGTACAAATTCCCGCTAAGTATAGAAATATCCGCAGTCTAATAATAATGCTCGCAACAGTAATATTTAGCGATATAAGAACCGCTTTCCCATCGGGTTTAGATAGCTAAATTAAATCCACGTGCGGCGTATGGATGTAAATCAACGGAAAAACGTTTGCCTGCACTTGCATAAATTAAACATAGTGTTCTTAATACCAGGATCATCTACCGACTCCCTGCCCTTCTCTTGACGAGCTCTCTTCTATCGTAAATCGCGATTGACGAAGCCAAGGATCCATCAGCCAATTAGCATTTCCAGTTTATCGCGATTCAACAATTTGTACCTCGTCGTGACACACCGCAGAGGAATTCAAACGCTTCAGGCCCTCTTATGTTTGTTATTCTCGTTTGCGGTAAATTCGAATGCCAACTTCTGCGAAACTTATTTTCAGTGTCGGTGGAAATTCTGAAAAAAAATGTCGATCGATCGAAGCAATGGAATAAAAATAATCGAGGAAAGAAGTTGACCGAGCCTGGAAAGCTTGTTCGGGGCATGTTCTGGATCGAATGATGTGTAACCTTGAAACTTTTGTGTGCGTTTCAGGGAACGGCGAGAAGCGGAAGCCCGGCTGGAGAAGCGTGAACGCGAGAGAGAGGCCAAGATGGAAAGAGAGAGGCTGGAGAAGCAAAGGGCCACCGAGCAGGCAGTTCACAAGCACTTCGAAGAGTCCCTCAGGCTGGCACAACAAAAGGTTAGTCAGCCTTTACTGCTTGTTTTTCTCCGTTGCGCGTGTTTTTAACGACCTCCGGGCTTCTCCAACGTTGGAGCAGCGTGTCTAACAGATGCTCGACAAAAAATCTTCGATATTATGCGCGTCTTTAAGCAACCGATCTGCTCCACCAGCTTCGCCCTGCTATTTCTTCTGCTTCTATCTTTTTCTCTCTTCTTGGCTTGAATTTCGTTTCCAAGCATACCGAATTCCAGACTCTTTTTTTATAATATTAGTCTTTGTCGAGTGGAATCCAAAAATATCAAACTATGTTGTTCTCCTCGCTTATTTCTCGCGTTTCTACCTCTAAAAATATCTCTTGAAATTTTCGAATTGTAAAGCCTGCGTTAGAAACAGTAAGAGTAATGCAATTTCTTTATATCGAATACTAAAACCAAAGGAATTAAACGTTAAAACAATATTTTTATTGTAATGGTCATCGCGTTTCTTTTCCGTATCCTTCGTATCTTACAGAAAAAGGAAAAGAAAAAAAAAAAAAGAAAAGAAATAAGAAACTCGATGTACCCCAAGACCTTCGTTTCTTTTCCTTAATCTTTTCAAAGCGAATAGAATCGAGCAAAGCTCGAACGATACATAGACTAGGAATCCCGGAAGTTTAAGTTAAGTTTCTCGCGACCCCGAAAGTCAAACAATCTCGGTGCTAACGAGGACATCGCGATGCGTCACTTGTCGCGCCTCCTTGTTGCCGCGCGGGCGACTCGCAACCGGAAAGGTAGAAATATTTTTATCGCGCGTTTAGCTAAAGAACCGACGTTAAATATTTAACGGTCGAGCTCGATTATGCAAGCAACGTCCAAGGGCGACGTCTCGGAAATTCTGAGAACTCCTAGCAGCCACTTGTTTGCACCGGCATTCCACGGAAGTCGCTGCGAATTTCCAAGTAAGATGTTCGAATGGAATGGAAGCGATTCGTGTTCGTCAATTTGCTGTTAACGCTGAGACTGTCGGTGCTAAGGGAAAGAAATCACGGAATTGTTCTCCGTAGGATAACGCGCGAGGGAAGTTTGGAATTTCAAGTCGACGGCAAAACAGCTCTAAGCTTAATCCAGCCTGGTTTATCGTAATTTCTCGATCCTTGCCCGAGGAACTATTTTCAGGGAACTAGAGTTGCGTGTCGAGCGTGAGCGTTTCGATTAATCCTTTTAGCGATGAACAACTCGTGGGAACAGAGAATAAGATTCGTTTAGTGAGATGGAAAATTTGTATCGCGCCGTTGAACTTTCGAACGCTTGAAAAAACAGACATGTTTCTGTTGATTTACAAACGAGATTTACAATAATAATCATGGATAATATGATTCAAAATTTGGACATTTTCGTGCGTGTGATATACTTGGCAAGATAGTTAAATATATATATTCATAATTAGCAAATATACAATCAAAATTTTAGAAGGAGATTTCTGTGAAATACCATTGTCTTGGCAACACAGATAAGGATAAGAAAATATGAAGATTTGCTATCTTGGAAAGATAAGAATAACGAATAAGTGCGTATATCTATAGTTTGGCTAAAAAGTAGTCGCGATAGGAATGAAAGAGCGAGTTCGTGACGCTATGGGATTGAAAAGTTAACGAATCGACCTGATTATTGAATTTGCAAGCGGAATAGCAACGCTGTTCAGAGAGCAGCGAGTTCTGGGCCGAATCAAATGCGAATAGCCACGGAAGTTCGTTCCGAAACTGTTCGTGCAAACAATTTAGCGCATTTACCACCGCACTGAATCGACCCGCTGTCTCGCCGAAAGCGGGTATTTCGCTCGCAAACCGCAGCCTCGGCTCGGCAACTGTTCGAAATTCCGTTTGCGGAATTTTCAACCAACTTTGTATTCGATGCGCCGTGGTAACGAGAAATTTTCGAAAACCGAGACGCCTGTTCTGTTACACCGTCCCGTAAAATTTGTTCAAGTTTTCGACACTTTCAAATTACACAGCATCTGCTGTTCCCAATTCGCACGGAGGAAAGAAACGTTCGTAAACTCTTACGATTAAGTCGTAAGTTAGGTAATAAATTTTCACTGAAAATCGTTACCTGAATATGAAAGTTTCCATGTCGTAATATGTATTTAGGTTTAATTCGTTATTTGATCGGTTGAAAGTTTAGCTGTTTTCGCACAAATTACACTTTCGTATTGTTCGTGTTAAAATTTCGAGAAAAAAAAAAAAAGGGAAAGAGAAAGAATAAAGGACGAAGTTATGGTAAGGTTCAAAGTACCTCGTATAAAATAGGGAACTTGGGCTAAACGGGACTCGGATAACCGCTATAATCTAAAGCAATTCAAATTTAATCTATCTGTATGATCCTACAGAACACACACACATACAGACGCACACACAGGAAGACATTCGGAAACAAAACGAAGAGAAAGAAACTGGAGGGCAAAACGAGCGTGGTGGTTGAACGAGGGTGGACTCGTGTCGGGAAAAGAGGGATAATCTGAAAGCAGCCAGGAGATGACGTTCTCCCGGGGATTCAGGATCTCGTGCGTTTCCCTGGGAGAGAAGGGTGTGTTCCCAGAACAGATACGAGCTGGGCAACGGAATGCCGAGAGGGGGCAGAGGCAATCAATGCATTCCAGCACCTGCCTTTTGTGCGTGTTACAGCCCTGACAGTCACCCAAAACCTGCCCCGCGCTCTGTATACTTTCCTGCTTGGCTGCTTTGCAGCGTTTCTCATTTCCTCTTTCTCTTGGTTTCTTAACCAGTAACATTCTTTCGTAATACATGTATGTATGCATTATGCATAATATTACCCATATACCTATATTTACGACGTCTATCAACGTACTCGATTATCCGCCTCTCTGTTTCGATGTTCCGTAATTCCGTATAAGTCGGCTCGCAGACCTACTATTGATTTCGTTGGAATGTGTACGCTCGATGACGTGAAACTTTTCCAACAGCTGTTGAATCTTGTACGCCTCGTTCCGCGTTGAATTTCACTAAAGAAATCTTACGCAACGATGATAATGACGAGCTTGGAACTCCTGGAAGCTATATTAGACAAATCGAAACTTTATCTTTTTCAAGGAATATTCTTTATCGAACATTATACAAGTTTTATTTCCAATCGGTTCTGATCAGTATCGTAATTACATCGCGGATATAGGTAATTCTAGGTAATTTGAGAATGCAAAAATTGACACAATAAAGGATATGGAAACCAGGGGACTGTACACACTTTAATATTTAGTAAACAAAACAAATGTCTACTTAGGTACTTGTTCCTTTGTTCGTTGAATTACGTTCCTAGGATTCTTCAATTTGGTTATAAATGAGGATTGAGGTAACGAACCTACGAAACGGTTTTTCGACCCCGTCTGAATTCTTGAATGAAAGGAAAGTTAGAAAGGAAGTTGAGATCCTCTGGGACGCATTGCGGACTCGTATGGGTGCATAAACCAATGAGGATCATTTCAGGTTAGGGCCCAGCGGGGTCTACCTGCCCTCCCATCTTACGAAAATGTCCTGCCAGTCCTTTGCTGGCTTTCGTCTCGCTTGGACGGTTCTTCGTCGAATGTATGAGTCACGGTCTCATGTTACGCGTAAATACCATTCGATTCAACTTCCTCCATAAATTGCTTTTTTTTCTCTTAGTCGCGTCGTGTATAGATAAATCACGATAACGGCGCTATCGGCCAAGTGTTTTCCATTTCGCCTCTCAGATATAGCGTGCGCGAACGAGTGTGTGTCTCGAAGCTGGGGACGGTTTCGTCGATCGATTCGTCAGAGTCAGAGTCGTCAAGAGAAACTCGAACGATTCAGCGGCTCGACACGAGTCTCTCGATAAATTTTTCTGCCGTATTTATCGACTTATTCGGCTAAAGGTAAACGCTGCTTCAGCCGTATTTTCGCGTGTGATATACATTGCTGGCAGAGGATATGATACCGTTGTTTGTGAATCAGTGCTCGACGTGATTGCCATTTTAAACACTCGCCAAGGCTACGTGGATCTACGAATTAGGATTTAAAAGGGTCCCCTGCGCTTTCAGACGATCGTTTGGTAGGTCAGTACAGATTGTCACGCTTACTTTCGTTTCGTCCGTGCAGATTGCGATCTTGCTTTCCTTTCCGGACGAAAGAGTTCAAATTTCATTTTACGATCGACACGTTGCACTAAAATGGAAACGGTTGGTCACGCTTATCGATAACGTTTCCTTGTTCGTTACTCCACTCAGATTAAAAATACTTATTCACGTTTCGCCGAAATTAAGAAATTTTCTAACGATAGAAAGATGCAACTGGATCGAAAGTGACCCAATAAAAAGGGTTGAAAGGGAGCTGGTTGGACGAACGAGGTCTGCGACCTTGGGAAATTTACGAGGAATAGAGAGAACGACCGTTGTCGTTCTGTTTGCACCGCGATAACGTATATCTGGTACGATTGATAACAATGCCAGAAATGGTGTGTGTGTACGCAGCGATAAATTCTTTTCTTTGGTTGCGTTGAAACCGTTGTTGCTAGTCTTTTCTTTTTCTTTTTCTTTTTTCTAAGCGAAACGTACGCCGTTCGTTCCGCGAGAACGGACACGAGCTTGGAAAGAAATACGTTTTCTGGGCCGCTTTGAAGGCTGTCACGATGGAAAACTCGGCCTCTGATTTATGCACGTCGGCTGGATTTTACGCTCGTCGACGATTCCTACAGGTTTCGAAAAGCTTGCCTTTGCCTCTCTCTCTTTGTACGCAGCAGCTTTTATTTGCAGCTTCATACGAGTTCGTACTCTTTCCGTTCTTTTCTACGATCTCACGTGGCGACAGCCTGCGTCGGTTCAGGTATTAGGTCGCTCAATAAATTCATCCTTCTATTATGTAGGTCGCTATTCGAATGCAAACCTGGGAATTTTCATATCGAACAGAATATAAAAAGTAACGAGTTATTTATTTATCCTTATCGGTGAGATTTTTTGAAACTTTTTATCGTTCTCTTATCTCAGTTAACTCTTTCAACTTGACACAGTCGACGAAATGTAGAATTTCCAGAATTATTTCAGAAAATATTCAACTAGAAAGTAAAACAAACGCTTCTTTCATCCAACGCAGGTTCTGCGAAATTTTCTAAATTTAGTAGAAACATTCTACGGAATTTTAAACACACTTGTCCCAGAACGTAGAAGAGAAGCGTTTCAACCACTCTCGAAGATAGGAAGATAGGGCACTCGAGATATTTTATATTTTTTTCTTCTTTTTTTTTTTTGCGAACGTTATCTTCGTTCGTCTATCGAAAGTGCTTCCAGATTTCTAAATGTATAACGATCTGGTGTAACAAACAGCATAAGGCGATTCATCTCGATCGCGATACTTTTCACGGTGTTTATTGTAGCAACACGACTAGCGCGCATGCACGCGGTGTTGGTTTATTTATGTGACGAGAGAGACGCCAGGGTGTGCGCTTAGCGTTTCCAAGTGGTATTTGCAATGCAAAACTCGATCGGCACGAAGGTCGTTAATTATGCACTGCACGGTACGCAACAATAGAACTCGATGGTGTTTCGTGCTACGACAATACTATCTTTCTCTCTTACGGTGTACGGTTCTCTCATCGATACGTTTAAAGCCGAATTAAAGTGGATAGTACGATAAAAATGTTGCTTTTTTCTTCCTTCCATGATTTCAAATCTCATATTTCGATCGTTTATTATTTTTATTACATACGATCATTGATGTTACAATAGATTTTACGTGTCTGACAAATTGCATTTTTGAAGCATTTTTGATAGAATTTGTTTCCTACTAAAATGCTAGTTGGATAGAGACACAGTGTTGCAACGAACAGCGTGTTAATTTGAAATTCTCGTTCGAAGAGCCATAACTCCAAGTTGACGTATTCAGCTGTTAATCTCGCCCGTTATGGTATCGAGTTACGGTTGCGCGAGGGACGAAACTTCTAATTGGAACACATTATTTCTAAACGCACGATAAACCCGAACGCACTTCCTTGTGAATCACGCGGATTAATTAGTGGGGATTACGGTGGCGGTAATTGGTCGAGGTTACGCATACTCGTCACGCTACCAGATGCACGGGATCAGAAAAATCATGGAGAAGCGTGTAAAATAGATACGCGTATTTCGAAACGAACAAAGTAAAAATTCCTACGAATCCTATGAATATCTGTTAGTTTATAAATACGACCTAGATAGCCACTTACAAAAATCGTCTATTTTTTGTTCAAATAAAATGCTACAGAATTTCAGCGCCTGGTTTGTAATTTCTATACTGAAACCAAGAACTTTGCAATAATATTATGAACGAAGAATTTTATTAATATCCACGTTGTCTATACTTCGTTTAAATAATAATACTACTTTTTAGAAGATATACAATTTCTTGTATAGGCGGTCGCATACGTCTTCTCGTGTGCAGACACGCGTGGTGCAGTCTTTCTTTCTTCAAAACGCCTGATGTTTCCCTTACGACTTTCTTCCTCGAATGAATGACATTCGAGTGATTCATAGGCGTGCATTCAATGGCGTAAACGTCGAACCCGTGGTTTGGCGACTGGCCGGCCATTTAATCCGTTGATATATCGTACGTTGGTCAGGCATGAAAGTAAAAAGCAGCAACGGTTATCTAGATCAGGAGAAACTCGAACATCCATTTATTCACGTGCTGTGTATTGTGCAACGCGATATTGCAGCGAAGGAAGTCGGCGAGGAAGTCGCAGAAATGAAAATGTACGAGGCTAGCCGTGTGTTGTCGTGGCCGACTCTCGTGCTTATTTCTTCGTTCGAAAGAAATGCGTCGCACGCTCTCATTTTTTAAACAATCGAGGAGTTTCGTTTACGATGTTAATAGATAATAATAGGCTGGCGACGAGAGCAGTAGAATACACTTTGGCATCCTTAGGTTTTGTTAAATATATTTCAAGCAAAAATAAAACTCGACTCGCTTTTGGCAACTGGTTTATTGTGATGAGATATATAGCTTCGACAATTCATCAATTTTCATTCAACAACAACTAAGAAACAATTTCATTTCGTCTGACAATTTAACCTTACTTTCAATTTATGTACTTCAAGTCTATCTTTACATCCGACGCTGTTTGTTATTTCTACGCTTTTTGCAGTTCCCGGAATATTTCACACTGCGATACGATTGTATTAATTTAGGTACAGGTAACGCACGTTCCAAGCGATTTGCGAGGACAAAGCGTGTAGATCCTGTCTTACGACAATCGTACTGTAAGAGTTTGTTGCTAATCAGTCAAACACGTTATTGTGTGAAAAGGTCGGAAGATTTAACAGGATTTATTTTCACTGTAAACTCCTCAATTTCTATGATACTTACGTTGCTAGGTTTTTAGAACGTCGATCCATAGACGGTACGAACGTAATTCCGTTTTCGATTCTCATCGGCTAATAGCCTTAACTACGTCGATCGATCACGCAAACAGAAAGGCGAATCGAAAAAGAGAGGAAAGAAAATAGGCGGACTGGCATGGTAAGCTCGTTAAACGAAAGAACGCGCTCTACAACCAGCGAATCGAAGAAACTAACGCGCTCGTGGAAGAGGAGGATGACGAGCTCGACGCGCCACACTCGTGGGCCTATTTCCCTGCTGAAAAGCGCCGCTTCGAGTTCCATCTGACTCTTCCTCTTCGTGTCTCTTCGACTTTGATAGCACAGAACCGCCTCTGTTCGTTCGTTGTAAATTTGCTCGGTACCCACGCCTTCTAATCCAGTGCAAAGTTAATTACCACGTGCCCTGAACTCACGGGACTACCACGGTATTCCTCTGTAGGCAAGCTATTCTCATAAATCCTCTCTGTCTCACCGTACACGCGCGCATCTCCTCGTGAACATACCGAATCGATGCAGCGGTCTCTGATCCTGATACCACCGTCCCTGTCGTGCTACAGCTAACCCATGTTTATGTTAATTCAAATTTTCATCGAATGGTTCGTCAAACGAGATGAAACGTCTCTCTGGTGTTTAGATAGCGTAATAATGGCTTAATTCTGATGATAATTTACGGTACTATATTTATGTATTAGGTTGTCCGGAAAGTTTCAATCGTTTTGTGAGGGAATAATAGACGCTCAACGTTTTTTGTTTTATGTTCGTCGAATTACGTACGACTCATTTTGTTCTGTTGAGATAAATACCGCGACATTTCACAGACTTGCTTTCACGTTTATACGAAGGTGCAGTGTTGTGAAAAACACGTTTCCGAAAGAAAGATACTCAACGATCTAATAGGTTTTACTATATTAACCGCGGTTGTCTTTCTTTTCTTAAATCGTCGTCTCCGGGACATATTGCAAGTACACTCTGATAATCCAATATTAATAACGCGCTGTGAAACTGTGGAAATTTTATCGCGTTACATTTTGAACATGTCACATTTTGTAGCATATGTCAGAAATCTTGTACAACGTTACAACCAAACTTCCCGTGGACTTATAAACGTCGCAGTCGTCTCACTGGATACACTGGATGTTGGTAAAACGTCAGACGCTATTGTTGGACAGTACAATAATTTTCATGGGTCGAGAATTTGCTTCTGAAAGTCTGTGAGAGAAATAGGTCGGTGGTTTTGGATAGGAAAAAGAAAGCGGATGAAAAATCGTACATTGGAGGGATAGCCAATGGTGAAAGAGCAGGTCGGTGATCCGTTTGGAACCTTTGCATCCTTTTGTGTCTGGCTGGTGGAGACTCGTCTGTCCCCTAGGTTGGAGGATCCTCATAATTGGGAAATAAATCGTGACAGAGACAGGTCGCCGCAGGCATTCGGCCTGAAATGATCTCGTTTCTAAAAGCACACCACGCACGAAAACCGGCGTGCAAGTAATAACAGACGTTGAAATGAAGGAGGGGAATGCGAGAGAGCGGACCGCGTGCACGACCTCGAATAAATAATTCATGAAACGATAAACGCGCTCGTGCGCGCGCGGCCGGATGCGTTATCCGGCCGATAGATTCACCTGCGCATAATTTCGTCGATGATTTTATTTGTCGACGGGTTTATTCGTCTTTGAAAAGATTACCGATTATTCGGAGTCGAAGAGTGGGGTCAGGTGAGAACGAAGACGAACGGTCACGATGCTGTTGGGTATTTTGACTGGATTAGAAACTGAATGAGGATCGAGGCATAGTTAGAGTTGAAGCGAAGACGTTGAATCGTGGATTTCGTTAAGATGCGAGGAGAACAGTGGTTTCTTTTGTGGAATGTAATTTTTTAACTGAACAGCGATGGTATTCATGGAGGAGAGAAAAAAAGAGAAGAAATAATGAAACAGTCGATTGTACGGACAGCACAGTGGTGGTATAGTATCGATATGAAAATTTAATTAAAGTATAGTAATTAGTGATACGTTAGGTTAAATAGCTAGAACTTTCTTATGGAATCGTTCGATTATAAATTTAAATCGTTTGTTAACGGTGTAGTGGCAATATGTTTAGAGGTTACTGTATATGCTAGTGTATATATTTGTTGTTTAAAGGTTGTATATTATCACGACGATTACAAAGGATAGTTAGTCAGAATCTTCTAGTTGAAACGCACCTTGTTAAAAAGAAGCAACTGTCGAAAGATCTTCCAGTCATCCCTATTGTTACGTCCTTTTAATGGCGCTGATAGAACCGTTGAAAAGCGAGAGAAAAGAGTTTGAAAATTGCCGACATGTCTGTTATCATGCTCCTTCTTTGCTCTTCGTGTCGTCGGGCAATCCGTTTTCTAAGCATTGCCTTTCAATTCGACGGAGCGAAACGTGGTTACGCCCGAGTCCGCGGGGGAGAGACAGAAATGCGAACAGTCAGCAAGTCCCATCGCTTGCTGACCAGGCACGTACATAGGAAACCTCGAGAGTAGTTTCTCCGCAGCGGCGTCAGCAACTTGCTATCGTGGCTCTCTTATAGTCGTTTGACGTAGCTCGTCTGAAATTTAATGCGCCGCTGCGATTCCGGCAAATATGCCTCGCATCTGTTAGCTAACTTCTTCCCTCGAAAACTTTTAGTTCCTGTTCGAACGTAATCCTTATCGAATTATCCTTCGTTGATTCTTCGTCTATCTATGTTCCTCAGCTTTAGCTACCGATGTCTGTCAGCCATATTTTCGAAATTTTCCATTCTCAAACCTGGATTCACTACTTTCTGGTAAACTTTTTATTTTCTTTTGATATTTGTAGGTTAAACTGTCTGCAAAAGTTTCGAATATTAAAGCTTCAAATATTATAGGCATTTTTTGACCTACGTTGCCTACGTAAAAGTTAAATGTATGTCGGGCTCTATAAAATCGATTCGTGAACATGGCGTGTTAACCCGATGAGTATGCAGAACTCCAGCTATAAAATGCCAGCCTTCGATCTAATGCTTAATTCAATCGGCGTCCCGCGAACTTTTCTTCGAATCTCTTCCTCATTCTTAGTTTCTTCTACTCTGTCGATTACCTATTCGCGAGCGATTCCGCGAAAAGTTTCTTTCGTATTCTCCTCCATTACCCTCTATCTCTTTTTCCTTATTCGATATCATTGGAAGTCGAGGAACGAGGCTCATTGAAAGCTTTCGTATCCGATTGCGCGAATTCGCTAGATTCCTGATAGTCGATTCACGTGATCGTTATCTCGTGCGTGGCCCATCGTGGCTTCGTAAACAACGTGAATCAACCGTGTTAACTGTACTCAAATATTACTAAATGTGTGGTTATCGGCTTGCCGGCTGTTGACTATAGGTGTAAAAAGATCTACTTGGCTCCGGTTCCTTCTCCCTTATCTCCTATCATCTCACCAGCTATCTGTTTGCTGGAAATATAAATACGTTTCTTGGCCCGTCTGTCGCGATAAGATAGCGTTTCGCTATGTTATTCGCAAACAATCCACGCGGCTTTGAATTTAACGCTAGAACTCCTTTCGATGACTGTTCGCGTCGTTTCCAACTCGTGTGCTTCTTATTTATTTGTCTAATTTTTTGTTTCCCTCGTTCATCTGTTTCTCAGGTTTCAGAAAAATATTTAGTCACGGTCAGGTTGAAATTTGAACGCTAATATTTGTACCGTAAAGATGGTGTCGACCTTTGTAAAGCGGACGATATACAAGTACGTATCGCACACGCAAAATGTTTTTGGTCACGCGTTCGATTACGATTTTCTTTATCCGAGTGTTTGCAGTAGAACCCGATAATAGCCTGCCAATGCTATCTTATCGTGACTTTTTGTGGAAATGTTTTGTCGACTCGATTGATAACACGGATGAGATGAAGCTTTACTGTAAAGTAGATCTATATCGATTTCTTACTCTAGTCGTTGCTTTCGTCGTGTGATGTAATAATTGGCTGAGAGGAATTTGCCGTATAATTAATAATTTCTTCATTATCTTTATAACCAATAAATATAACAGAATTTCACACTGATTCATAGAGATATAATTTATTTCAGCCAAAACAAAGCAGCTCGTTAAACAATAGGAATTCGTGTGTTTACTTGACGTGTTTTCCTCGGTGAATAGATTAATGTACGCGTAGTTCATTTCAGTCGTGTTATTTATTTAAAAGCAAGCGAATTATTTATATGGTTACCTATGGTGATAAACACGTTATCGGCTTATCTGTCCGTATTCGAATTAATTAGCGAATAAGAAGCATCGAGATAAAAATACGAAGGGAAATAATCGTTTATCATCTTCAACTCTATAATCATTGGTGCTCGCCATTCATTTCAGACCGGCGTAAAATGAGCGCGATAACGTCCAGTCTTATTTTTGTCGATAAACTCGGTTGGACTATTGCGAACGACAAATATTTGTCGACTTTCCCGATATATCCGTTGAGGTCGTTCGATGACCGATTGCGATAAGTATTTTGCAAAATTACAATTTACGTCTCCAAGAGCTTTGAATAATTTTACTAATAATTTTTACTTGCACGCTTTGTTTTTTTTTTTTTTTTTATCAATAAGTTGGTTCTCGGTCAGCGAACGAACAACGTTTTCCCAAGTATCGAATGAAAAGCCAGAGCCCCATAATTCCTGGCATTAAAATTTCAGTCGGCCGAGACAGAAAGAAAGTTCGTTTCGGGGTCGGACGGGTAAATCGACGAATTGATTAATCGAAGCGAGAGGGGATGAGCTATAACTGTGGATGATTTACTTCGTTCATCGGCTACGACGAACCCCTATTTTGTACCAGTCCACCCCCGCATTGATAGCCTGTTCGCTCCGTGATAAATAATGAACGTTCGAATATCATAGTGCTGACACTGGGCCAGGGGCTGAGGGGAAATGAAAGAAACCGAGATTCGAATACGACAGGGTGCTATTTTAATCCCATTGAGCTGGAATTAGGGGTTATTTTTAAAATGTGTGTTGTAATGTGTAGTCTTGTATGATTGAAAATGAAGACTGTCAGGTTGAAAGACTGTAGGCCTTTTAAAAACAGCACGACATGTCAAACGTGTCCGGAATATCGACTGCACAGTGTTCCGATTTGCTTAAAGAAATATCGTTAACGTTGTCAATGGCTGCGTTTCATAATTTCAAATGTCTAGCGATACAATCGGAGAATATACAGGGTGGTTGGTAACTGGTGGTACAAACGGAAAGGGGGTGATTCTACGCGAAAAAAGAAGTCGAAAATATAGAATAAAAATTTTTCGTTTGAGGCTTTGTTTTCGAGAAAATCGACTTTGAATTTTCGCTCGGTACGCCTGCGGTACGTTATAACGGATCTCACTGTAGATCGTTGTCTCGATGGAAAAATTAAAAAGAAAAATTTTTTTTAATTTTTATTCTATATTTTCGACTTCTTTTTTCGCATAGAATTCACCCCCTTTCCGCTTGTACCACCAGTTACCAACCACCCTGTATATAAATAAAGAAAAGGAAAGGAAACAAGCGAGAAACAAAGAGATGGAAATGCGCGTTTTAATCTGGCGTCCCATCTCCTTCATGCCGTTATTTCTTTCGATACACTCAACACTCGGCTCGATTGGGCCAGTTAACGAAAGTGGCCTCGATGGCGCGCACGATTTTAATTCAACGATCGTGCGGCGATCGTGTGGCGATTAAACGTTTTCAGCTTCGGCATCATTAGCGAGCGCGCGGATAAATAAAATGGAATTGAAATGTGCTGGATCGGTGATAATCGACGTAACACGAATCGAAAGCGTAAAGAAGAGAGAAACGAAACGAGCTTTCTACTATTATTTGCGCCGCGTAAATGTCATTGTGGAAGTTCGTGGGAGTTTTATCACCGAAGAGCCGCGTGTGATTACATAATTGATACGCTGCTTGGTTCACCGGAACGATGATAATATTCCTCTTCCGTTCAACATTCGTATCGTTAAGTCTTGGAATGAAAAAGTTGCGTGGATGTCGTTACGATCTTCGTTTCTTTCTTATCGAGAAGTTTCGTCCGCGAGATTAATGATGCTACGCAAACTTGACTGTCATCGTTGATTGCTTGTAATTCAAAGGCAGTTTGCACAGTAGAGGAAATGTTCTTTTGCCGTCATTTGCAATGCGAGTGGTGTTATTTTCGCCGCGTGTTACAAGTGGAATATTCCACGATAGTCCTTCGCTTTCGATCGTATTATTTAACGTTTCGATCTCGTCGCGATTCGAGTAACGTGTTTTGTCTACGGAGGTGCATCGTGGAATTCAAAGCCTCGATCGAACATCGATTTCTTTACCTCTAACTATATATTCGTTTTATACAGTCGGTCGCCAGAGATTTTCCACTCTCCGACAACACTGTTTTTATTCTTATTCCAACTATCTCAAAATAATTTTATTATTATCGTTTCGTACATTATGTTACTGTATGTTATTATACGTCGTATACTTAAATAAATAGCCTTATCGTTAGCTTTATTTGAACAATAAAATAGCATTTTTATAAGTCACACCGAAATTTTTTCTACAACAGAGAGCAACCACCATCGATATCAGTTAACGAAATTTAAACGACCAACTTAACGTTATCCTCCTTATCGTCTATCGTGTATCGATTAAGAGAATTCGATCGGCTTGGATTCGCTTAACGGATATACAGTAGCCAGACTAATGTTTCTTGCGCGATACGCATCGTCGACATTAGCGGTAGCTCGTTTAGGAAGTAGGAACGCGATGACTCAAGCCAGCTAGATTTGCTCGCACGGCATGAATCGTTGCGCTCGTTAGGACGCGGAGTTCGCGCGATACATCCGTGCCGGTTGCGAAATACGGGCAAATTGGTGCACGTTTAAAAAGCGTGACGTTCGTAGACGAGAGTCGTGAGTGTCGACTCTGTATACGCGTCTCGCGTCATCGCCATCACCACCGGACCATGATTAATAGAACGACTAAAAGGAAATTAATAAATTATAGAAAATTTAATATACATGAACCTAATTAACCAGTATGCAAATGTTACAATAAATGGATTAGCTGACACATACTTGTAACTATCGTGTACACGAGTCTGATTATTCGATGCAAAGTTCAAGGTTGAATTTTAAAACGTCGATGCTTCGCAGCAGCTTCGAGCAACCCTGCTATATCCTATAAATATTTAGAGAGGAGTCATCGTGCGTGAAAAGTTCCATCTCGTAAAGCGTGCATGTACTAATAATAGACTATTCTCTGATACTCGATCTGTAATCATTTGGAGCACGACTTGAAGGAGAAATAAAATAGAGAGAGAGAGAAAGAGGAGAGTTGGGAGGCTAACACGTTCGCCGGGAACAAAAAGCAGATTAAGCGTCAGTGGTTAAGAGTCGAGGAAGAGAAAGTCAACGAACCAATAGCAGCCAGTCCCTGTGCCTGATTGAGCCTGAATGCCGTGTTCTGGCTTTTATTAAACGCAATCTCTCAGGTTCGGTCTGCAACACCCGCCTCCCTTCCTCTTCCTTTCTCTGTCGACTGGCTCGCGCGTGTCTCGTGCTTTTAACGAGCGTTTTACGAGCTTTTGTTCGGTCTCCTCTCCCGCTCTGCACCTTTTGTCAGGAATGCAATACGTGAACAAAACGCAACCGCGTATAATGCTCCTACGCGGACAAAACACGGGTACAATCTCGGCTGATACAGGCTCGGGGTCAGACGCGTTCCACGCGATCAACAGAATACCACCGAGTATCGTCGATCTTCGTTCTATTCGCTGTTCTGTCCGCTGTTCCCCAGCCAGCAGATCTTCGAGCCGCTTTCTTGCCTTTGGATAAACGCGAACATGCTTCTTCAATGACACATCGGTAATTCACTCTTCGTCAGATGCAAATGTGTCTTTTTGTCGCGATGCAGGTTCACATCCTGGCGATAATCGATGTGCTCGATACCTTTGAGAAAGCTTCGACTCCCTTTCGCGGGCAAATGCGTGTGTCGTGATAGCAGGTGAAAGAAACTTTAGAGAAGTCACGAAATTGTGATTACCACGAACGTACATAGAAGGTAGAAATACGCGCAGGTAAAGATGACGCGAACAACGAGCAAACAGTCCACGTGAGTTGACATTTGCACACGGCTCGATTAGCATCGTAAACCTTCTTCTAGGATGAGGCCATAATTAGATTCGCGGCCTGTTCGTGACAAGCTACTTAAAGCCTTCCTCCTTCTCTCCCTTCCTCTCTCTTCATAAATGGTCGTTCATTCTAGTTCTCTCCTCCTGATCGTCTGGATTGTCGTCGTTGATAAATTTTATCTGGTGACTCGATGGTCTGGCCTTGATTAATCGTAGAAAAATACCAATGCCAGAGATTTTCCTTACTATGGTGACAAATCGATTCGAGGAAAAGTTGGAATAAAATTAGCTGGACGATTAGTATTCTGTTATAAACGATCCGATCTTGATGTTCTGAGTATTTATCGAATGATATGTACAGAATCAAATCAAGCGGAAATCTTGGATTTCTTGGATTTATAAGATTTACTATTATAGGATTGATGACTGTATTATATACGTGGAAAGTTCCAGTCGTGTTAACGTTTCCAATCGACTTCTCGAGATCTTGGTGATACGACTCTCCAACAGACTCGCGTAAATACATCGACGAGAGGAACACACGCTGCGGGTAGAATGTGGTTTGATCAGTTCAAACTTTTGACTTCGATATAAGTTCAAATGATTCACGCGTTAATTACTTTATCGACAACGTTTCTAAGAAAATTATATGCATCATATTCGGTCAATTGTTCGGAAAGATCGCGATTTATCTATTTGATATGATATGAAATTTCTTAGGAAAAATGTAAAATATGTAATACGGACTACGGAAATTTTTACATTCATCACAGAGGTGTTACACATGAACTGCGGATTTCTACAATTTTTTATTTTTCTGAATGCAACTAAGCAGAAATTTGATTCATCGACTAAATATTATAACGAGTACTATACTTCGGAAATTTTGTATATTTTCGCGTACTATGCGCATTCTGTGCGTTCTTGTATCTACGAATTTCCCACAGATGTATAGAATATTACCGGACTAATAATCGTATATCATTAGGAAAGTTGCTAAGACGATGGCGTCAGCGAGAGTATAGTAGATTGCTTTCTCCTCGGATGTCGGTGTCGAATGCGTTTCCGCGCGTGCACCCGCGCGCGCAACTGTGACGACGAACGCGAAAATAGAAGTCGCGTATCGCGTTTCGTGTCTCTCTGACCGGCACACGTGGACAGTGACGGATATCAGGGAGGAAACAGCGAACGGGCGTGACGATCATCCGGGTCAAACCGACAAACTGATTGGCAGTATTTATTGAAGTAGGTGTCTTATGTTCCGCAGAGAAACATGCAGTCGACCTCGATGGCATGGAACACGTTCATCCCATTACCACCACCAGGAAGCAGGACGCACGCCACGCCGCATTCCGCAATGACAGCGCATGTAGGCCATCATCATCCCGGGCCAGGTGCGGCGGCGGCGCATCCAGTCACCGTCGCGCAGCAACAGCAACGCGAGCGTGAGGAAAGGGAACGCGAGGCGAGGGAGCGGGACGCGAGGGAGCAGCGACAACGAGAAACTGAGAACCTGGGGATAAGGGAACACCTGGTCGCGGCTGAGAGACTGCACAGGCAAGCCGAGGCCAGGGACCATGTCGCGGCACAACAGAGAGCCGCTTATTATGCAGCCACTGCGCCTCCGACTCAACAGGTACGTATGCGCGTGGTTGTAACGATCGAGAGATCGATCGAGAGAGAACGGGCGCACTAACGCCGATACTCGGCGTAAACGTTCGTTTCTGCGGTGATTGGTATATACCAATATTGGTAATACCGCGTTAATGGTAGTCATTCTGGTTTGTTTTGGCGCAGGTGTCTCGACCGTCGAGCGTACCTGGCAAAGTCGATTATCCACCACCACCGGCGCACTCGAGGACTTCCAAGTCGTCGCTGCCCGTTAGCAGTCTTCACGAGAAACCACCACCGGTGGTAGGGCCGTCGCACAGTTCCCTGCCAAAGGTGGAGCCAAACGTCGGCTTGTTCAGTTACTCGACGTACCAGCCACAATCACCGTATATGCACGATATTAAGGTGAAGAGCGACGTAGGTCAACCGCACAAGTCGTTACCGAGTAAAAGCGGTTTAGCCGGAGGTCTCGAGCGAGACCATCACGGTCGGGAGATTCTCCAGAATCCTCCTTCTTTATTGCCGGATCACAAGAGCTCGGTGATAGTGAAGAACGAAGGTCGAGAGCTTCCGAAAGTGCCGACGTCGCAGCAACACTCGCCGAGTCCGAAGATCATGCCGTATCTGAACGTACAGTCGGTCCCGCCGCAGCACAAGCCGTACGAGTACAGAAGTCCGACGCAGAGTCCTCACCATCTTCACCACCTGGACGGACTACAGGCGGCGAAGAGCATACCTCAGGGTCATCACCGAAGCAGTAGCGGGTCTACGACCACGACGCAGTTACCCAGTCCGCACGGGCATCCACCGCATTCGCACAATCGTCAGTCGCCGCACGCTCAACATCCTCATCAGCCACCGCATCCATCGCCACCCGAACCACGTTATCTTACCAGGCCGGAACCCGGCCTACCTTACGCTACTGCCAAGTCCTCGTATTCTTATCCGCATCCGCATCCGCCCACGGCCTCACCGACATCACATTACGCTGCGCCGGCAGGCTCTAAGCCGAAAGTCAGTAGCCCAGCGCCACCTCACATCTACGGGAAACCGAATTCGGGTATTATGACCGGAACGCCGGTCTGCAGAGCTTCTGAGCCGGCGGTCGCAGCCCCGATACCTCTCACCTCGAAGGCCAGTAGCTCGCCTTACCAGCAAGTGCCTCACCATCACGGGGCGCCGCCTCCACCTCTGCCGCCGCCCGCGCACAGTAGGTCCGTCTACGATCCTAGGGGTTATACCAGCTCGATGCCAGCCGCGAAGCTTCCACCGCCACCCCTTCACGGTTCTCCGCCGACTGCTGCTTCGGCGCCCTTGTCCAGGCCCATCGCGCATCCGGCGCATCACACGAGTCCTCATCAGCAACCCGGTCAGACGGTGCAACACGCGCAACCACAGATCAACACCTCTTTCCAAACGCAGCCGCTCGATCTCGGAGTGGAGAGATCCGGCTCGCCTAAGAGAAAAGCGCCCACTCCGTCGTTGACCGAGAATTCCGGCCAACCGGTCTCGCTGGAAGTCTGCAAGAAACGTAGAACGGAGGAACCACAGCCACTATCGTTGCAATGCGTCGGACCACCGGTCCTCTCGAGAGTGAGCGAACCGAGCCCGTTGATAGCTTCGGCGGCTACCTCGATCACCACCGTCGTCAACACCACGGTCGCTCTATTGGCCCAGTCGAACACGCAGACGACGCAGGAACGTACCGTGACAGCGGTCAGTCCAACGCCACGAACTGCCAGCGGCGATGGTTCCGTGAGACCGGCCAGTACGGGTAGCGTCAGCTCCCTGAATCCGACGGTGAGCGCGGCACCGAGTCCCGCGCCCATTCCCAGTCCAGCACCCTCCACGGCGCCCAGTCCAGCACCTAGTGCTCCCGGCACGCCCGCCAAAGCCAATCCGAGCACGGTTGATAGCGAAAAATCCAATAGTCCCGCACCTAGACCACCCAGCAGTACCAGTTATCCCGTACACAAGCTGAAGAAGGCTTGGCTTCAGAGGCATTCCGGCGAAGATGGGACGGAAGATACAACGGGCGTCGTAGGTAGTGGTACTTGTGTCACTTTGCCTATGAACATCTCTCAAGCACCGTCGCAGTCGTTGAACAACAAAGAACGCGACACCTCTTCGAACGTCTCCGGCAATACGACCACCACTTGTTTGCCTAGCGCCGTCAACTCTATTCACAATATCGGTAGTATGGCGGTGAACAGCATCAATAAAAGCAAGGTCACTGCCAAAAGTAGTCGTAAATCGGCGAATAAAGAATCGTTAAACGGACACGCCACGGACACGAAAACGTTACAGGAAGACTCGTCAAGCAGCGACCCGGAAAGGAAGTCGCCGCCGAAAAGGAAGCCACCCAAGGTATCTATATGGATCGTATCTATCTTATTACTTTTCTAGAGTCGGACGTCGAAGTCGTTTGGACTCGTTGTAGTGACTCAATGTAGCGTCTGTTACATTATTCTTGCATGGTTCTCTAAATAGGTCGTGTTCTGAATATAACTACTACATCCTTTCCTTTATTCATGTCTACGCTCTTTTTCTGGTAGTATGTAGATTTTCGATGTATCATTCGTAACGGTTTTCATCGTTATCGTATAATTAGTAGTTCAATTGTGCCGAAGCATGTACACGATTATTACGTCTGCTGCTAATTCCACGTAGCGTCAGAGTTGCGCGTTCGAATTTCCCGCCACGGTTGCGTTTGTATTTCCCGCCTCTTTCGCCGCCATTTTGATAATACTGCTCTGCCAATACAAGCCACAAGTAGAAAGGTGTCTTCGAACGTTGTCCGTACGATATAATGAAATTATTTTGGCACGAGTTTCTCGAACTTTGACGCTGATATATGTGCTCTACGAACGATTATCGACCGTGCGGCATGTATAACTCTGAGTGGATAGAATTGGTAAAGTGTGAAGCGATTTCGTTCTATATATATTCGCGACTAAAGGAACCTAACCTCTAAACGATTGTTTGAATTCTGTTATATATGTTCGACTTTTGAGAACTTGTTCAATTATTCTGTTGTTTATGAGAGAAGAACTATCTTTTTTATCTTCTTTTTTATTTTTCTCTATATTAAACCATTCGTTTGAAATTATCTAGACTTATTGCATGTAACGTAATTCGATTCGGAAATTGATTTGCTTGGAATAGGAAGCCATACTATAAACGATGTATGTGTATACGGTACGGTGTGCGTGCGTCGTGCGTGTCTTTGCATGCGCGCGCGCGTATATCTAGGTTTTTGTAGTATTTTGGCAGTAGTTTCGGCAAGAGCATGAACTTCCTGACTACTTAATAATCTGTGCCCTGTGGTAGGTAAAACGAAAGAAGGGCGCAGCACGGAGGCAGCAAACGACCGCGGAAGATCAGCGGAGGCGAAAGGAAGACAAGCAAGCTGGAGGGACTGGTGTAGGCAGCGAGTCTAGTAACGAGAGCGAGGCTGGTTCTGCTAGCGATACCAGCGAACAGTTGGGTTCCATTCAACCTACGTCGAGGGTGCGGCATACCACGGCCAATTCCAACAATTCCTCGGGAAACGGTTAGTTGACGTAGCTTCTTGTAAATGGACTTCCCATCAGGTGAACTAACTATTCACTTGCAGGGTAAGTGATCCGTGTTCCATGGTCATACACTTAATCCTTTCTATAGAGCCATGCGAGAACTCGAGAAATTCAGGAATACCATTGATTGATCCATTCGGATTCAAGCATTGAAATAAATTGAAATAATTATCGAGGAACATAAGTAAAGTAGATTGTTGTTTTTTTTTTAAGTACACAAAAAATATGCTAGAATGATAGATAAATTATACAAGATTATTGCAGAAACCAGAGTTTAAAAAATGTTTATAATTTAGTAAAAATAGTTTATCGTAGCAACATAAAATATTGAATTTAATTCAAATATTATAAAATAGTAGGATTCAGTAATAGAAGAAATATTAAGCAACTTTTTGAAATAGATAATTAAATAATATAATTAGAATGCAGATTCGATAGAATTCAATAACGCAGATTGTTTGATATATGTTACAGTTAAAATGTTGTATTCCTGACACTCTTTAGGTTCGCCATGCTCTTGAAACCCTTGTTATCCCGTTTCGTACACTTACCCTGTTTCAATATAAAATCCTTGCTTGCTATTTTCAAATATTCTAATAACAATTATTAGGAAAAAAGATGATGAAATAATGAATTGATTAGCATCTATGAAATACAAACAATAATATAACGAGCTTTTTAACACTGAACTAAGTTATTTGTGTATAAATGGCTAAATAAATGTTCTCCATCGTTACTCAAATAGATCGTACTGTTTGTTCAATAGGAAATAATAAGGAACCGAGAAAACGAGGTAGAAGACCAAAGACTACGAAAGGTAACGAATTGGGCGGAGAAGATCAGCAACCTCGTCAAAAGAAAGAACGCAGAGACGATAGTACGAGCGGTGGTAACAGTGGGCCAGGTGGAAGCGGTGGTAGGGGCGATCCCTTTCGTAGACCTCCGATATCACAATTGAAAAAAACCGGTGACAGTTGGTTGCAAGACGGCGCCTGTTTCGAAGTTGCTCCAAAGTTGGCTAAATGTCGTGAGTGCAGATGGACACCGCACCAGCGCTCCAAAAATCTTCCTCAAAATATTTTCTGCAGATTTTATGCATTCCGTAGATTACGGTACACGAAAAACGGACAGTTGGCTATAGCAGGATTTAGCGATCCTCATAAAGATGCATCTGAGGTAAGTATTCGAAATTGCAGCACCTTTTATCAAGGCACGTTTGCAAGAATAACGAACAATCGTTTGGTTTTCGTGTTACAGGTAGATCTTCGATTATGGTTACCAGGAAAAGAGAATACGGATACGAAGAAGGATGAAAAGTCCGATAAGAACGATAAAGAGAAAGGAGACAAAGAAGATCTAGATTTGGAAATGGCTCACAGACTACTTCGACAAGTCGGAGATCAGTTCTGTGACCTCTTGCATCAAGAAAAGGACGCTCTTCAACAGCACATGGCAGAAGGTAAATTTTTCATGTTGGATTCAAACATTTAGGTAACATGGTCATTCAGAAATACAGAGTACAAATTTAAAAAATTAGTGTTTATATGTCTTCACGCATGTTTCATAGTATCGATGTTGCGTATATATAAGATATTACGAGAATAAATTTAAAACAAAAAACAAATTGAGTATATTTAGCATGAGATATGGTCATTTAGCTTTTTTTTTTTTTTGATTTCATTATTGTATATATTATTCATTTACGTTGGAAATATTTAACTCGATATTTTCATAAGCATGCAATTATACGCGAGGAAAATTAGCTTGGAGTATTTCCTTTGTTCGCATGATTTAACGCTTTGCGTATCGATTGTTTCTTCACCTTGACAGCAAGTTCGGGACTTGTAGACGGAACAGTCGCTTGGAAGAGAGTGGTGCAAGGTGTTCGAGAGATGTGCGATGTCTGCGAGACGACCCTGTTCAACTATCACTGGGCTTGCGGAAAATGTGGCTTCGTCGTATGCATCGATTGTTACAAGGTGAGAACATTTCTTTTCATCTTTATAAATCTATATTCATTCGTAAGATATGATGATAAATAGTTCGTTGAAATCCACGTGATTATACCTATAAAAATCGAGCTCTTTAACTCTGACGTGTGAAACATAGCTGCGTTATATATCTAAATTTTTATTCGTCGGGATTTCACAAATCATATATGTTATTAGGGACGCAAGAATGGAACGATCAAGATTTGGGGAGAGAGCGGCAAGGATAGAGACGATTTTTCGTGGCTTTTGTGTACGAATAGACAAGTGCACGAGCCCGAACGACTTATGCTCACGCAAATTATCGCCGGCGATAGCTTGACACGTCTCGGGCAACGGTTGCACGAATGCCGCGCGGAATGGGGAATACCACAGCATTGTGGTTGCACGCTAGTCGTTCAGACCTCTCCCAACGAATATTTACGGAACATGATAAAAGGCGACACGGTACCGGTTCTGAACGGTAATGTTAAACAGGAAGTCAAAGAAGAGAAGAAAGTGAATGAATCGAACGGTTCGTCGGAGAACAAAACGAACGGCGAAGACAAAAACTCTCCGTTGAATTGGCTGGCGGATGTGGCTCTGCAGAATCAGGATAAAAACGAAAGTGGTTCTAGCTCGGATTCCGACGAGGATCGAGATGGCAATTACTCGACCTTGAGAGAATTGCTTATCCGACCGTCCCATAAATCAAACGGTAGTGGATCTAGATCGAATTCACCGACCAACAATTCCGGCAATGTTAACGTTACTTCCGGAAACAACGCGCAGAACAACGTCGCGAAATCTGGCAAAAAGTCGAAAATGGACACGCTGGATGAGGTTATATCCAGCGTAATAGAACACAGCGTGAAGAAAGAGAGGGAAGGTGAACTGGATGACGAAAAACCGAGGGAATTGAAGCATTTTGTTAGAAGATACAAATGGACGCAGAAAGGAAGAGAACCGTTGCCCATTCGGATCATGACGCTTACCGAAAGTAAGAGTCTGTATCCGGATGTGCCGCACTCGTGGCTCTGTGATGGAAAGTTGCTCAGGTTAAACGATCCAAACAATCCTAACAATTATAGAATATTTCAAGATCAGTGGAAACGCGGACAGCCAGTCATCGTGTCGGACGTTTCGAAGTCGTTAGATATCAATCTGTGGCACCCGGATTCGTTCGCTAGAGACTTTGGCGACGAGAAGAACGACTTGATCAACTGCATGACCGGAAATTTGGTACCGAATCAACCAATGCGTAAATTCTGGGAAGGATTCGAACACTTCTCGAAGAGATTAAAGGATGAGAGGGGAAATCCAATGTTATTGAAGTTGAAGGACTGGCCTCCCGGCGAAGACTTCGCGGAATTATTGCCATCGAGATTCGCGGATTTAATGAAAGTTTTGCCGTTGTCGGAGTATACCCATCGAAACGGAAGATTGAACCTGGCCAGCCGTCTACCGGATTGCTTCGTGAGACCAGACCTAGGACCCAAAATGTACAACGCTTACGGATCGGCTCTTCATCCCAATAAGGGAACAACCAACCTTCATCTAGATATTTCCGATGCGGTCAACGTTATGGTCTACGTGGGAATTCCGAAGGATGCCGATAACGACGAATACGTCAAAGGTATTTACCATAATTTTGTGTCGTTTTTATCTAAAGCAAATTAAATTTCGAAGAATTAACAATCGTGATTGTATGAATGTTATAGAAGCACTACGAGCGATAGACGAAGCCGGCTGTGACATCTTGACACGCCGTCGTGTTCGTGAACGTGGAGAAGCACCGGGCGCATTGTGGCACATATACGCGGCACGAGATGCCGACAAGATCAGGGATCTATTGAACGCGGTAGCTTTGGAACGAGGAGCTCGTTTGGAGCCGCACCACGATCCAATTCACGATCAAAGCTGTTATCTTGATGGACCTTTGCGAGAACGGCTGTACCGCGAATACGGCGTCGAAGGGTAAGCATTGCGTTCATTCGACGATCTCACTGTCTCTCGTAGCTTTCTGAAGTATTTGTAGAAATAAAAATGTGTTTCTCTCGCTTGTTACAGATACGCTATCGTACAGTGCCTAGGCGATGCAGTATTCGTGCCAGCTGGCGCGCCGCATCAAGTCCGTAACCTTCACAATTGTATAAAGGTAGCCGAAGATTTCGTATCTCCAGAAAACGTGTCGCATTGCTTCCACCTAACGCAAGAGTTCCGTGCGTTATCGGACACGCACACGAATCACGAAGACAAGTTGCAAATCAAGAACATAATCTATCACGCGGTGAAAGATTCGCTGGCCGTATTGAGTAACGTGAAGGAAGAAACTCTTGCCAAGCTTAAGTCTAATAATGAGATAAAGAAGGAGGAGACGTAGCCCTAGGCCCCCTGTCGCGGTCGCAAGAGCCGTTGATCGTTGTTTGACTAAAGTCTCGCTATAGCAGTGAGTGGGTAACCTGTTATCCGGTCGTGTATCCGTCTCCCGAATAGCATATGCCCGGGATCGGTTCGAGACGACAGGAAATTTAATCCAAGATGCTCTGATGAAACCTGTATCGAGGTGCAAGAATTTGTTGTGATATTTAACGAGTAACTCAAAAGTTTCATTTTTCGATATTGGCTGAGCCAATGAGATTATTCGTTGTTTCATTTGAATTTTCCTTTTACACATACTTTTTCCTTCCTCTCGAGCAACATGCTTGCGGACATGAAGTCCGCAGCTTTTTTTCATTGAAGTTATGGAGTCGGTCCCGCGAACGCGCGCGCGCCGTGTCCGTTATCATTGTGATACCTATGAGGAGGACTTTGGATCATGCATTATTTGTAATTACTTATATCGTGCCTGTATTCAATACATATTGTCTATATTATATAAATGTAGATAATGGATTATTGTGTAATGAATTCTTACTAGCATCTACAAAAAGGATCGTCTAGAGGTACCTTTGTGCAATTAGATGTCGATTAAATTGTTAGCTGGATCAGTGATACTTGTCGATCCACGTTATGTGCTCTCGTGATCTGGTGCTTTTTTGGTATCGATTTAACGAAAGCAAACAGAAGCGCTTTGCCAAATGGCCGATATATATTTCCTGCTATCGTCCTTGTGTTTCGCGCGGGAGGCGAGTGTAAGAGGAGAACACTGCCTAAGCTGTTTGCAACGGTCAAGTTTCTGGAATAAGATGACTCGACCATTGCGCGTTAACGCAATTACACGTGATAAATCGCAGTTCGGCTTCCTCGGATATATACGTTTTTCAGTTTGTTTTTCTTCTTCGAAAGATATATCGGCTATACCGAGCAAAGTTTGTCCGAAGGTTTGTATGACCATCGTCGTTTAAATTAAGGCATCAGAACAAAAATAACAAGGGAAATTGATAAACAAATCTTTCGATATTATCTTTATAGGATATGAGATATCGATGAGAATAGACTCGATTGAATTTAATGTTTTTATAAATTGGATTAACATTGTGTGGCCCAGTGATGACCCAGTAAAAAGAACAGTAAGATGAAAACAAAGTGAAAAGGAGGACAAGAAAAAAGCAGAAAAAAACAAAGTAAAAATGATCTGTTATTTTTGTCGAATCACGCAAACCGTCTATCCGATAGAGCAGCGATATTCTAATTGTATTATAATTAATATCGATAAACTATGGTAACATTATTTAATGCAAAGTAAAGCTGTAACGATTTTCGAAGTGCCAATGTTGAACAATGTGGACAGTCTCACGTGTTTACACGTTGTGTATCGTACGTGTATAGGTAGGCAAAAGAAAAAGAAGGAAGAAGGAAAAAAAAGAAACAGATTAGTCATGCAGAATTCACAGATGAGAGGCCGAGTTCCTATCATTCAACTGTTCTCATATAGAACAAACCGCTGCTATTCACGGTATGTTGCGCAATGTCTGAATTCTTGAAAGCCATTGCCGTCCTCGTTCATTGTGTTCCACGATGACGTTTTTCACACACTCGTAAACCGAGGAATATCATAGTTGAACGTTCACGATTTGTTCGCAACCTCAAGTGGTAGCAGAATAAGATGAAGAAGAAGAAGGAGATGGAGAATGAAAAAAAGCAGAAAAAAGAGAGAGGAAGGCAGCAGCTTTCGAGGACAGGTGTATGTGATTTAGCATCTCGCGCCGTTGGTGCGCTTATCGATCGTCAGATGTTCTCTACTGCTGGTAATCTCGAAACCGACGTGCAAGCAACAAGCGAAGAAATAAGGAGAAACAAATCACTGGAATCCTGAAATCCGCAATTTCTTTGATCTCAACATTCGTCTCTAGCATACAACGACTTGACTAAAATAATATTTAACGAATAAATTTTTAAATATCTCTTAGTGTCGATAAGTAACGTTAATATTACGGAAATTATAACAAGAATAAAAAAAAAAGTACCCTTATTATTCAGAAGCGACGATACTGATAATGATAATTGATGATAACGACGATGTATAAAGTTATAGAAAAAAAAGCAAATAGGTATACTCTGTGTATTATTGCTGCAGACAAAGCTATTATTCGTTCTCCCGCTACATGTATGTAAATACATTTATACATACTTATATGTATACATATACATATATAAATACGAAAGAAAGTTAGGCTTTAAGGGATTACACACTCCATAAACCATGGACAAAAGAATACACCTTACACGCGTAGATAGATAGTTTATTATACCATTATTAATTATTATTAATTAATTAATTATGATTATGATTATCATTATTACGATTAATTATAACGAAGAAATACCGATATTTAAATGTTGCTGAATACGAACATGAAGCGAAGCACGACTATCGAACGTCAGTGTATAAATGAAGGTGATTACGAACGATTGCTTGTATGTAACTGCATAAACGCGTGCGTGTGTTGTTTTTTTGAGCGAAATTCCGGGAAGAATACACGTGTGAGTGAGAGCGAGAATGAGAACAAGGGGCCGTGTATTGGGGGCGGAGTGGAATGGATGAGACAATTGTACAGCCCTTAAAACTCCTACAAAATATCCACCCCCAAAGTCCTACACTACCCCATCACCGGTCGCCCCCAGTCATAGCAATTATGAACCGCGGGCCGGCAGGTCTGAGTATAATTTTTTGTACTGTGTAAATGTAAGAACATACGTTTGAATAAGAAAAATGTTTATATTACAAAAAAAAAAAAAAAATACAGTCTGCGTATCTTTATTCGTTACATTTAACCACGCTCCTAGACACGAGTCGAATTTATACGAAGAAATACATCTAACTTTGTTTTCCCAAGTTCGAACAAACGTACAAAAACTTAATTCTATTATGAGACTTGTTGCGTATAGCTCGCACGCTAACTTGTTGCTTATTGGCAACGTTTCGACGGTGATTTCTCTCACGCATCGTAGTACATATTAACGCCGTGGTATTCAAGATATTAAAATATCAATCACGTCAACGGCATCTGACGTATTCAAATTAATTTCGATCCATATATCGCTCGAGATTGAAATGTTTAAATTGGGTTCAAAACAGGACTGAAGTACGAGGATGAACCGCTCGTT
Organism: Bombus flavifrons; assembly: GCF_040668555.2. Classification (NCBI taxonomy): domain Eukaryota; kingdom Metazoa; phylum Arthropoda; class Insecta; order Hymenoptera; family Apidae; genus Bombus; species Bombus flavifrons. Next base: position 7,646,729 of record NC_138456.1, read on the forward strand.
CATTGACTGCGTTGCCCCACGTTACCGACAAAAAATTGATTTTGCGTATCTGCCAGACGCGCGTCAACAAATTCGCTGATACAATTTATAAAGCGCAAGAATTTTGGAGCCTTTTTTGCGAAAACTCTGCGAGATCCTTTGAAAGCATATTAATATATACGTGACTGGTATTCGAGCGCGCGCATTGAAACACGTACCGATACGTGTCCGGATTATAATATACTAACAACGATTCTGCTTCCGTTCCAAAACACACCTGGCTTGTTTCCGGCGTTGAATTTGCACGAAATCGTATAAGACTTGGGGAGTCAGAGAGGCTTTCGACGTTAACTATACTCGGCCAATGATAGCATATCCGGCGTGAGAAGGACAGGCGACCGATAAACTATGGTACAAATCTGTAGTTAATGTATAGTATGGTATAGTGTCGCCTACACACTCACGCTTCCAAGATGGCGCTCAACCTACGGAGAGAAAGACGATCGAGCGTCTGAACGGGTCGGAGCGGTTCTGCTATAGCTGTGTCAAGCGTCGGACAATGAACGAGTGCCGGATCAATCCACTTGTTTTTGTCATCGCTTCGACCAGTCGGTCATAAGGATAGTGCTGTGCGTTTTGGTGTGGAAACAAAATGTGTAGCCACAGACAGAGGATCGTTAGGATAGAGTCGAAAATAAGTACGTGCTAGTGCGATTCTTCGGTTATGTCAGTGCGTTAAGTCAAAATGGCAGCCACGTTAACTGTCGAGCAAGAACAGGTAAGCGATTATCTATCGTCTCGTATAGAATATATTGTATCCAAAAATTGTTTCAACCGATCTCGCCGACATTTCGAAACGATCGATCGCGATCTTTTTTTTACTTCGATTCCTACATCACGTACGTGTTTACAACCGCGTAATATAAACATTGCTCGTTTCTCTGGCGCTGATCCTTTGAATCTTCCCGATGATTTTCAACGGAAATGACAAAAGAACTAAATTCTTCCCGCTCGATAGAGCTTCAAGAATGTCTTTCGACGAATTGCAACTGCGATTACACTATTCAACGTTGAATATATTAAACAAGTGCGATAGATAGACTCGCGTGTGTACATCGTGCTTTAATCATCAATGTTTGTATAACTAGACATTGTCATCGTGACAATAATGTTCGATCTTTTTGTCGACTGAGAATTCTCGGAACATCGTATTATCTTATTTCTCGTGAATATGTCAAGATTTATGTACAATTTCGATAGAAAAATTGTTATATATCGTGACAAATAAATCATCGAATAGTATGCGGTTGATAAACAAAAGGATTTTGTGGCTTTATAAGGTCTGCGTCGCGGAAAACGACGAATCTTCCGCTCTAAAAATTCAATCGTGGCATTAAATAGAATGTGTACGTCTTTCATAAGCAAAACGTGACGTTGGAATTAAAACAAAGCGAGAACTGTCGGTTAGCAAAGCTTTATTAAAGTATCGATTTACGATATTAAATTTCTTGACCCTGGAATGAATCTATCCATTTACCGCACCGGTCCCCGGCGAGCGTACTATGGCGGAAGTTGCCGGTGGGTAGGTAGTCGGGCACCGGAAGTTATATCGGTACCCATGGCATGTACACAAATCATTGACGAATGACTGTTACGCGTTTCGACAGTGTAGAAATGTTGCGAGACTATACCATTGTTCCAAACGTGTCTCGTATAATCTTCTTTTTGATTAATGATCATCTTCCTCTTATTAGAATTCCGCGCATTTTGCGAATTAGCGTTTTTTGTCGGGATATATAAAGAACCATTTAAGCGGAGAAAGCAGTTGATGATTAGAGGAACGTGTTTTGTGTTAATGTTAAATTTAATGTGAAATAAATTTCAAATTTAACAAGATCTGCTTTGCTGAAAAATGTCTGATCAATCTCGTTGTGTTTGCAGGCCACGAAAGAATTTATAGAAGCAGTTAATAAATGCCGGGCTGGAAGAAGAGCCGGTCCAGTATCGTGGAGCACGGCTGTGAAATTTTTAACAGCGAGGAAATTTGAAGTTGCGAGAGCATTAGCGTTGTACGAACAGCACGAAGCCACCAGAAGGCGAGAGGGTCTTGCACTTTTGTACCCTACTCAGGAACCTTTGCTCAGTGAATTACGCACAGGAAAATTTACAGTTTTAGTAAGTTCCCAATTTCCGTTAAAAAGAATCTAAATGTGATCTGGCGTTTTCGATTACATGATGTTTATACAATGCATTTGTGAAAATGTTGTAGCCTTCGAGGGACGCTACAGGGGCAGCCATAGCTATTTTTACAGCACATTTACACCTTCCACAAAATACCACGCACCAGACAACGTTACAAGTGAGTGTGTACTTACAAAAGCTATAGAAGATTATACCATAAGAGACGTTGTAAATTATTAATAATGGAACTTTCACTGTCTCGTTACAGGGTGTGGTGTACCAGTTAGATGCAGCGCTAGAAAGTGTAGAAACTCAAAAGCACGGTCTGGTTTTTATTTATGACATGTCGGATAGCAAATACCAGAATTTCGACTATGACCTCTCCCAAAAGATTCTCACCCTCTTAAAGGTAAGTTTCACACCCGTGCACACGCGATCTCAAAACGATCTACGCATCCCTTGTACATATATTTATTATTTAACTCTATCGAGATACAAAAAAGTAGCGCCAGAATGATGAGACACCTCGTTAAATTTAAGTCAGTTATTATAAACACTGTTAAATCCTGAATAAATAAATTTATTACTCTTTGACAGAAACTTAATATATACTCCCGCGACTTAACAAATTTACCATTCTCGATATTCACCTTGGTTCATTCACGAATCTACGTCCGGAGTTTACAGAGCACCGAGAAACAAAGAGGCTTTGTTGGTAGCAACGGATCGTTCCGAATGTAGGCCATTATCTTTACACAGGAAATTTAATCAACATCTTTGGCTTTTATTCGTACCACGGACGAAATCAGACCGTGTAATGCACGCATGTGTCGCCAGTCTGTGAAAAAGATTAGCCTAATATGCGAATGCGTAACGTTGCACGCTAGAAAATATTTGAGACGCGTGTATTGGACCGTTGTACCTTCTAGTTGGTGGCAAAAAGGGAAGGAGCGGGTCGCTTAGAATCTCGATTATATAATACGGAGCAATACATAAAGTAATTCCGAAGCGTCTGCTGGTGGGGTACATAGAAGGGTGTATCTCAAAGAACAGGGAAGTTTAAGGGGTCGTTAACGCTTCACGGAAACCCACTTGCAATTGCTCAGTGAGCCGCGCATTGTGAGCGAAGCAAGGGAGTTTCAAAGGTTTTGGTCGAAATGACGCAGTTGTAGGATATTCGTGAAACTATTTCTAACAAACATTTTTACGTCACCGAGCACCGAGGTAAAAATAATCATCAGTTTAGTCGGATTATTTATTAGGAACCGGGGATAAAGTAGAATTCTATTCTGAAACGCGTGTCTAGGGGAAGTATATAAAAGGAAAATGCATAAAGGTACGTGATCGCTTTCTATTCGACTAATAACGTTCCGATACTCCTTCATTTTCCGCTCTATTATGCCCGTCTATAGCGTATAATCGGCCGCGGACTGACTACTACTTTTCCCGATAAAGTTTCGTCTTTTCATCGGTTATGGACTGATAAATTAAAGTTCGTATCACGGTAAAAATAACGTGGCCCGTTTCAAAATCACGTTCCTTAAGGGCGTTCGCACTAGGAAAACTAGGAAAAGGTGCTACACGGTGAAGGTAATATTTTGTTTACGTAGTCAGATATGCGGTTAAAAATAATGCGGAACGTTCTAGTTTTAACGGTGGCGAGTTTTAGAGGTTGATAACCCCCGGGTTGTACGCAACACGATTCACATATTTCAACGAATTCTGATTGCCAAAGTACCGGACGTGAAGCAAGAATAGGTCCTCGGGTTGAGAGACACTGACATAATACGTCACCGCACGTAGGATCGCACCTTTGCCGGGGGGAGGGGGGAGGAGGAGAAAGAAATTCGTGTAAGGGATGCTAGAGCGGTGGTAAAAAGAAGGGGTCGTTGGCGCGCATGCGCGCATACGCGGGATAACGTCGCGACGCTCGTGGTCAGTAATCATCGTGACCCCTTTGCGGCATTATCGTGCACAGATCGGAAGAAGTTACAACCTGATTCCACCGTTTGGATCGCTGTAATTTCTTCGAGTTGTCGAACCGTCGCGTTGTTCCATCCGAATACGCAAACCAACCACTCCGCGGCACGAGAATGACGTTGTAACAATCGGGAACTGTAGCAGCGCGAGTTATGCTCGTCAACCGTAGAAAACGGTTATTCTAATTTCACGCTATCGATTGACTGACCGAGTGTCGGCAGTGATTTCGATTCCATCGATTCAACGACCACTGGATATACCCTGGTGATTAATCGAATTTCAAGCCGATCGAGAGCGCTCGATTTATCGTTACATCGGCGCTTCGTTCGTACACTAGATAATCCACGTTCTACGATCCGTCGTTTGATAGGTAGATCGCCTAACGAGCTCGTGTCATCGATGCCCGATAAAATATTCGCTTGCGGTGCACCTTTTCGCGACATACGGTAAACGAAAATTCTAATCTATTGATTGATTGTGCTCAAGTGTTCGTATCACACCAAAATACCCTCGTATGTAATTTCCTCGATCCCGATTTTCATCTGTCACGATCTTCGACATAGGAAATCTGTTTGTATAGCGATCGGTAATCGTTCTGAATCGATTCGAAACAGCTTCAAGACGTCGACACTTTTTCGTCGTGTTTTCGCGGGGTTTCGATGTAATAGAGTTTGTGCGCTTAAGATCGTAAAGATGTAGTGGTGGTGCTGCTGCTGACGTCGTTGCCGTTACGGTACTTCCGCCCTCTATATACACCACAGAGGGTACCGAGGGTTAAGTTACCGTGTTTCCTGCATTTTGCACAACTCCAGAAGTGAGAAAGAATTTTTCACGCATTACACGTCCCTATTGATCTGAAATCTTGAATGTTCGTCGACCCCGTGCCTATGAATCGTTTGTCCCAGTTCAATTGAATTTTGCATCGTTTGATGCAACGCGTAACTAGCCTATAAGACAGGTTTACCGTTAAATTGGATCGAAACTCGTGCCACGTAATTCCGTAGTTTTCCTCTAGAACGAAACCCCTTCGCGTGTAAAACATATATTCGAAGATTGCTTGCAGTTGGCACTAAAACGTAGTTCTCGGTTTATATACTATTCTATTATTGCATCGTCTTGCAAAGGTCAAATTTGAAAGTCGCTCCATTTCGAAAATAAATCATGCACTCGCGTTAACCGATCGTTTTTTAATATCTTTTATCTTTAAACACATACACACACAGACGCGCGCGCGCGCGATGCACACAATGTTTTTTTTTTTATAATAATATCGTTATATAAAAATAAACTGTATGTTATAAACTGATCGATTATTCGATTATTCTTTTTTTATTCCTTTGTTTCTGCAGTTGACTACTTGCGTAAATAATTCGTTTATAAGCATATGTTCCATTATTTTCAGTTTTATACTTTACGGTGTCGCATGTAAGATGGAAAATGTAAATATTGAACTATAATAATTTCGGTCGAGTATACGTACTATAACGATGTCGTATTGTTTCAGGGTGGTTATCCAGCAAAATTAAAAAAAGTCTTAATAGTGACTGCACCGCTGTGGTTCAAAGCACCCTTCAAGATCCTTCGATTATTCGTGCGTGAAAAGTTGAGGGACAGAGTATTCACCGTATCCATTCCTCAATTAACGTTACATATCCCGCGGGAATCATTACCGCATCGCTTGGGCGGCACATTGGAGATACAGCATGAGGCATGGCTTCTCCACTGTCTTAAATCCATGACAAACAGGGGAGGGGGTGAGCTTTGTGAGGTCAGTATTCTAATTGCTTCCATTTGTTCTAGTAGATGCCAAAAGAATTCTTCAACAATGATTCATGGATTTCTTATATGTGTAGGTTACCCCCAGAGTGGGTACTCCTCTTTCGCCCACATCGAAAAACCACACGGTTCAAAATCCCAATGGAACTACGGTCAGTAGCTCAACTAGTCCTATAATCGATAAAAACAAAGTTAAAAATGGTATCTCCAATATTGGAGATATCGAGATTACGAATGGTGATATCTGGATGGGAACCGATGAGGCACCATCTCCAGTACAGCCTCCGTCCTCAGCTAGTTCAGGGTTTAGCGACGACGATAGCCTACACGGGGATCTCGGCATTCAGGCCGTTACCATGGAACAACTCATCGAAGAGATTCATTCGAGAGGACGCGCAGGTCTCATAGCGGAGTACACGGAAATTAGGCAAAGACCGCCCGAAGGTTCCTTCAATAATGCAAAGTACGCGAAGGCTGTATTCTTTGAGAAATATGTTTCGTAGGATTATCACCGAATCGTCGTTTAACAAACAATTTTCGATACATTTTTCAGATTAAGATCGAATCAATCGAAAAATCGGTACACAGACGTGCTTTGCTACGATCACAGTAGAGTGTGCCTGTCGCAAATAGACGGGGACGCCACATCGGATTACATAAATGCTAATTTTGTTGACGGTTACAAACAGAAGAACGCGTTTATTAGCACACAGGGTCCGCTGCCGAAAACTTGCGGTGATTTCTGGAGAATGATATGGGAACAGCAAACGCTCGTTGTCGTTATGACCACAAGGTAGATCGATAAAGGCACATTTCCCTGATTACGTTGATAGGTATCTATAATTTTTGATGGATTTTAGAGTGGTGGAAAGAGGTCGCACGAAATGTGCACAATATTGGGGACCGGAACCGGGAGATGAAGTACAAGCGGGAGGTTTTACAGTAACTACTCTTGAGGTTGATACGAATCCCGATTACACGATATCGATGCTTCTTCTTACAAACAACAAGGTATGTCTCGGTGTTGGCTTAACTTTCAAGGACGGGAACTGACACCCTCGATGTTTAGAAGTTTCTAATCGATAAATACATTATGCTTTTATTTTAGACTGACGAGGCAAGGGAAGTTTGCCATATGCTGTACACCGCGTGGCCGGATTACGGTGTTCCACAATCGGCCAGAGCTCTGTTACAGTTTCTAGCCTTAGTAAGACAACAACAAAATAAATTACTTGCTAGTAGAGGGGATACGTGGGCTGGACATCCGCGAGGACCTCCTATAGTTGTTCATTGCAGTGCCGGAATAGGAAGGACAGGTATAAATGCCGATATTCACGCGAGTTTCAAAGAAAACGTTTAGAGAGTGGAACAAAGACACTTATCGCGGGATATTATTTTTCTAGGAACATTTTGCACATTAGATATTTGCATATCGCGACTAGAAGATACTGGAACTGTAGACATTCGTGGAACCGTGGAAAAAATCCGAGCACAGAGGGCCTACAGTATTCAAATGCCAGACCAATACGTTTTCTGTCATCGTGCTCTGGCAGAGTATGCGCTTTCCAGAGGGATACTTAGTTCACAACATCTTGCTATGTTACCTCCAACCATAGAAGAAGATTCTGATTAGGGTGTAACCTTTATTATCATGTACCAGATTGATGTTCTTCCCGAGTATGCGTAACAATCTCCTTACATAGCCTATTTCTAGCTTAAATAACTAAAAGTTATTTTTTGCTATCATCTCCATCGATGTAATATTTCAGATTTCTACTCTTATGTTAGGCTATATGTTTAGAGAATATCTAAAGAAAGACTAGTTTTTTCAAGGCCAATATGTGCGAACAAAAACCTTCCGTTTTTGTTCCTTGGTATTTTGCTCTGTGAACAAGCGATTCGATATTAAGAATAAATGACGTTCTAAGTGGTGCAAATGTGCCAATTAGAAACGGCTGTCCGAGTAATAGCGTGAAACATGGCACAATCGGATGCCGGTCCAAGTTTAACCCTCTCATATGTAAATTTTATTGTACATTTTAAAAGATGACTACGAGTTATTTAAAACGTGTAAAGTATGAAACGTCTTACTTTATGAACATTCCATTTGAGAACAATTACTACGTCAATTAAATTAATATATAATGTATTGTATACAAGTATGTGAATTATGCTATTTCATAGGTTTAAAGAATTTTTCTTATATTCTGTGTTACGTGTACCAGAGTTAAAGTCACAAGACTTGGCGCTCTAACCGATAAAATGCAGTTTCATTCGCACAGACTTTATTTATTATATTAGTGTACTACTATATGAATTAATACGTTTGATAGATAAATAATAATTAATAGTAGTTTCTTTTGTAATAGTATGCTTAGTTTATCGCTACTTGCATTATCGCGTAATATGTACTTTATATTCTAACCACGATTAATTGCACTCTCCGTTACGATAATTAGTTTCGCATTTTTATCGTCATTTACGATTTGGTAGGACTTGAGTCTATTTTGTTAAACTCGTACTAAATGCTAGCTGATTTTTGTTGTTTCTACGACGTGTCTTTCATACTTTGAACGCCTGTCTAAAAATTAAATTATCAAGTACAAAGTTTTAAGGATATATTGTTATAGAATCTTTATATGAGAGGGTTAAAGTTGTAAAACTGATTTATTAAGGAAGAAGACCTAAGTATAATGAAACTAAAAAAAAAAAAAAGATATGAATGTTGCGAAAAATCACAAAACTATGGACGACATAATTTAAACGGCCGATCGGTCACTGATATGTAAGATTTAAAGACCTACAAATATATTATAACGTGTTACAACGGCTTCCGTCATACAGGAACTAAGTAATCGACGATCGTATTTAATAGGCATTTTTGGGTAACCAAAGATTATCTCCTACACCGTCTCAGAACAATTACAATTGAATCGCGTCTGGATATAGTTGGCTGACACTTTATAAAAAGATTCTCTTACAGGGATTGTTAAACAGGGATCATTGCATAGATTAAAAATACTTCCAATTCGGTGAAACGTTGAAAAAATTTAGGAAAGTCGTACGAAGTTGAACCTTTAAAAGGGGCGAATGAACAACTAGTTTACCTCGAGAATCAAACGTGCTTCGTTTTAGCAACGGTAGGATTTTTTAAAGATTATAGTGCAAAGATATCAAGCAAATTCAAAACGCGCTCTTCCACGAAAGCCTTCGTATATAATACGAGAATAAGAGAAAGAGAACAGTGTGATTTACAATTGAAATTTTTAGAGAATCGACCACTTGTTTCGAGCCATTAAATATTTAGGTTGATACTGTCGAAGTGTCGTAAGATATACACTTTGATTTCACTAATCGGAGAATCAATAGATCAACACCGTTGTGTTAACTTTCATTTCGCGATAGCTTTTTCAATAACGTAATCTTATCGACCGGAAAACGAAATGTATTTACACGAAGAAAATATGTGAATGTTGATATAATTTGAGGGCGTGTCCAAAAGCGTTGTTGTAGATGCAAACGCTTTTTAATACGAATTTTTAGCATTTACTTGTTAAAAGCAACATTGAGAGGTTTTTTAAAGGTGCGTTGTGAAATGAAGCGCGCTTATATCAAAACAAGAATAGATAGTAGAAATTCTGTTTGGGGACGACCGTGTTTGCATAGATGTTTTATCTGAGAATTTCTTATTAAAACGATTTAAAAATCCTGAATGTCGATGTCGATCGATGTCCAATTTATAGCTAACACTCTGTCTAACCGTCTATTTGTTAAATGTATATTATAATAGTTGCAAGAAAATCGTAATACTAAATTGTTGTTACAAAGGCAATTGATATTACAATGAATTTTTCTTGCGTCTTAAATTTAATGTATGATACGAATTTTAACGGAGACATGGTGGATTTGTTGTTACATCGCGGAATATAATATGTGATAGCCGTTTAGATCGCTCTCGATATACGATTTATAATTGTTTTTGTTTATAAGAACGCTGCCATGTTAGCGTAACGTTTAACTACAAGTTTTGCGTTTTATTTAAATTTCATGATCTAGAATCTAGATTTACCGTTCGACTTATCTTGTAATTTATTCGATTTGATTTGCCATTACGCACTAGACGATACCAATGAACTCATTGGAACGAGAATCTTTTTTTGCCGAGAAAATTCTTTGCCCAGAACCCAATGCGTGTATTTTCTGTACAGTCTGTATATTATGCGCAAAATTTAGTAGGGTCACTTCGACCGATACGTCGTCTCAGATCTATCGATAGTGAACCATTTGTTAGGAATATCTTCGAATTTTATATAAACGGAAAAAAATGCTGTTGTACTAAATGCTTAGTCGGACTTAAATAAGTTTCGAACAATTTTAATGTATACACGTTCCTCCTATTCTTGGGTTACCTTAAAAAGGGCATGTTATCGATACAATCATATTTATTATTACTAATTATTATAATAATTATTATTACTATTACTATTACTATTATTACTATTATTACCACTACTACTGCTATTATTATATTATATTATATTATATTTCTCTAACGTTTGTAATTAGTTCACAGTGCCCTTTTATATTATCTATTATATTTATTAAAAAGATTATCTTAAAGTATTCATACGATGTACATAATACGCACATACTATCACGAAGTCTTAAGGTTCACTTAAACCTCCATGTTCTCAGGGTTTCACTTTCTAAGAACCTGCTAGTTGGAAATGTAAAGAAAGGAGGAAAAGAGAGTTGCATAATAAGAGTCAGTCGTAACGATCCGTTAAGTTAAGGAAAAGCACGAAATTTTTTAGCACGTTTTTGTTCCTTTGAGATTAAAAAGCAAAAAGAAAAAGAAGAAAAATAAAATAAAATATTCAAAGTATACGTGTAAAACGTCATATTACGGTAATACACAATGCCAAAAAGTACATTTTTATTTTGTTCAACACAGAGTTTCTCTCTTTCTTATTCGTTTTTTATTTGCGAACAAGTGCAGTCTGTGAATACGGAGGTTTTATCGAGTTCTCATTTTCTTCGAATGCAAAAGAAAATTCCGACCCGATGTTTTCGTCGTTTCTCTCTCGCTCTTTTTCATTCTAATTAAGTGTGGATGTAACGTGTGATTTTGTAGTAATTTGTGTGTGTCTATTTCATAATATCCTCAGACGTGTATCGGTAAACCAGAGATAAATGCGCAAAAACAGAAAGAAACCACCGGAACAGGTACTAAAGTTTTTTGTAAGGTACTCGGGCGAGTAACGTATGCTCTAAACCCCTTAGAATAATTTTGTCTTGCGCATTATCGAAAAAGTGAGGGTACAGATAGATTAAACTAACCAATTCAACAGTATTACGATCCTATATAATTTTATATTCTCAACATCATCCCTTTTCACGCGATCAGTATTCTCTCTGCTCTTTGTTCGATTATTCTCATTCCTGTAAAAACGTTGTTTCAACCGTCGTTGGTAATTTATTTGAGTCCTACGATTCTCTAAATCGCACCTCTGAAGTTCCATTGACGATATACATTTTCTAGAAATATAATTCAAAAAATTGATATTCGCTCGGATTTTGTACAATAAAAAAGTTAGAAATGAAGGGGAAAGAAGAATCGATATCGAAAAACTGATTACTCTGTAATTAAATTGAAATTCTTGTTTCAAGCATAAAGGTAAAACGTACTGAGATATTACGAACAACAGAGATTTAAATTAAGAGTGGGAACGAAATATTGTACATATGAGTGACTTTAAAACAACTATCGCACATGAATGTATCTAATAATTATTTAATATATTGCAAACATAAATGGTGTTCTATGTTTCTATGGTTTCTAAAATCCTAAGATTCAAATTTACATTCGCCATTTGAAATTTCAAATCACATCAGATGGTAGTTATTTTGCAATGGGGTTAAAAGTGTTACGCATGCGCAGCGTCGCCGATGCACCAGCGCAGCATCTCATAATTTTTAAAAATAACGGTTAAATTTTCATCATAACTTTAAAATATCATATTTGCGATTAAAAAATATGTATGACAACCAACATACAACACACAAACTACATCATTACTGCATACCTTAGTCCTCCATTTCAAATCACGAGTCCACTGGTTCTATGTTTTCCAATATTATCATCCCAACAGCGTTAGCAAAGACAGGTAAAGATTCTTCAAGATGACATCTATCTTAATCCAACGATTCGATTTACACACAAACAACGTAACACACTTATTATGTATTTATGACAATGGAAACGATAAAAAGGAAAGTAAGAGCATCATTTCACAAACGGAAAGAGAGTGTTAACGTTGGCGGTAACAGCTGATTCAAAAGACTGACCTCTGGCGGCCGATCACTAAACCCATTAACATGGAAGAAAGAAAGACGTCTAGAGAGGGGGAAACAGAAAGAGAAACGCGAGACGGGCTACACAGGCGCAGTCTTGCGGTGGATTTCCGTATGAGAGAAAGATCAATGGGCGGTCAGAGAGTAAGATGGCGGACTGCGAGTCGGAGGTGCAGCGCTTGCCAGCCGCGAACGAGGACGTAACGAGAAACGCGAGCGTGACGATGATCACCAACGGGTGCGTGCCTCAACACCCGGTAAACCAGACAGATCCGATCGGACAGGGGCCAAGATGCGTCATCATTTACAAAACTGAGACTGGTTTTGGGTTCAATGTACGCGGTCAGGTCAGCGAGGGTGGACAGCTCAGAAGTATCAACGGAGAATTATACGCGCCGCTTCAGCATGTCAGCGCTGTATTACCTCGAGGCGCTGCTGAGAAAGCCGGTGTACGAAAAGGCGATCGCATATTAGAAGTGTGAGTAATCCACTCTCTCGCTTCGTTTGTTTTCTTTTCGAAGTTCTCCGATCATTTTGTTTCTCTGCGCTCTTTAGCTTACGATCTGATCATTGTACGTTTACCTGTCAAACGAGTACCGACTTTTACCTCGTCTGAGAAGTAAGAGTATTTCTTATTGGATATTTACAGGATAAAGATCGCACACAGCCACTCGTTGTATCTATTGTGTGCGAATTGTAGCGGGTTACCCGAAAATTGTTAACTGCATAGATTGGACAGCCGAATTGCTGTTTGCTTTAAGCTTTATCGATACCGCTCGTTTTAATCAATTTCACTGGTTAGACGTAATCTCTCCCAGTACGGAAGATGTTTTCTGACCTAGGTTTACATTTCACCTGATCCTATCACTCTATCAGGAAGTGAACATTTAATTCTGCGAGCTAATATTTTGTTTCACACGATTTTCGATCTTTTCGCTGTATATCCTTTTGTTAACGGTCAGTGTTATCTACATAGACATATATTTTAGAAGATATTTAGAAGATTTGTATAGCAGACGCTTTTGGAAAGGAAAATCTATACCGATCAATCGAGAGTTTTCCATTTTAATTCTCAAGCATCAAAATATATTATTCGATTAGAAACGTAATCGTCGTAACGATGTAACTGAAATAACGGTACAAACAAACATACACGCTTTGTACTTCGTAAGTAGGTTTTTTGTTTGTATTTTTATAAGAAAGAATGTAGTATAAAACAGTAATACGTTTCCACGTTGAAGTGAATATGACACAGTGTCGAGTTTGCAAATCAAAAACATCATAGCATTTATTCTCCTGATTTATGCTAGTCTCATGTGTAGATCTCCGATTTATATCGAGCAATGACGACTTTCTAAATGAAAAGCTGCTTTATCGACGCGATACTATGTAATTGTCGCGATCAAAGTTATTCAAAACTACTCGAGTTTCGATCGCGTATTTTGACGTTTCGAAAAGTCGATTCGAATCGTTGAAAAAGTTTGTCGACTTGACTCTTGACTGAAACTATTCTTTGGCCTTACTTTAAACCGGTCATTATGCTAATTATACCTGTACGAGGTAATTAAACACGTAAATTTGCGTTGAATAACCAACAATAACCAACATGTAATAAAATTCGGAATGATATTTATTTCGTCGCTTTCGCTCTTGTTTATAACGGAAATATGTTTTGATACAGTAGTCTCTGCTGCTTAATCAGCCAGACGAATTTAAATTGAACGAAGCTTCTTATGTACCTCATGACATTAATCCAGCTGCATTGTTTGACCATTTTCGATCCACTTGTACTTTTCTAACATAGAAAAATATCTCAGGTTTTAACAAAATATGGAAAAGATCTTATTGGTGTGTATGATCTCTCATTTAAAAATGTTACGTTGAAATCTTCTTAAGCCAGTACAAAATATACTTTTTATTTGCTGCAATGAGAGCAAAATTGAAATATAAAAACTTGAGGATCGCAACAGGATCCAAAGACAATTTTTGCATTTCAACTTTATTATTTTGATATTTTGTAATAATAAAGTAAATGTTAGCGCGTATTTGCTGTAATCTAGATAGCGATTAATATTTGACTAATATTTCTCTGTTTTTGGCCGATCATTTTAAATTCGCGCGAACAAAATATGAGAACGTATCATGTCGACAGCCTTTTCTTGTCCACCTCCCCTCCATTTCCTGGTACTTCCGACCTGGAGTTTTTCTTATCTTTTTCTGCGTTAGAAAACGCAGCAGTATTATTATCGGCCCGATCTTTCGCTGTTGATTTCGCAAGATCGGTAATCGCCTTTGCAATTGGAATTTCAACGAAGCGTGCGATAATTTATCAATTTAAACATCGTGATACATTAACTGGGATGAAGTTAATTTTCTTTCCCATTTCTTCGGGAATTCCTACTCTAATTTTTTTGTTTTCAGTGTTATTGCCCATTTATGAAATGCAAGTGCAATCTCTGATTTTTATGTGATCGATGTATCAATAGGAAAGCTACTTAGAATTAAGCATGGCTTTTTAAATTATTTCTCTGGCGTATAATTCGTAATATTCTTATTTACCACAAGTCCAATGAGTGTTTTAAAACAGTTTTATGCGTAACAGCTGTTATTGCGATACAATTAAAATGGAAAAAATAAATTTAAGTTCCGTTCGAAGCATATGTCATTTAACTTGCGAACGGACTTAGATGTATTATCAGCTGCAAGATATACTTAAAAACATTTTATTGACTGACAAATAAATTTACCGCCTGTTGCATAATTATTATCGGTATAAAGCGTAATGTCAAGGCAAAAAAGAACAGACATATGGTAATACATACGTGAATTCTAACGATTCTATAATGATCGTCTAATAATGGTACTGTAAACTTGTTGGTTTGTTAATTTTATTCGCGTGGGGCGTCATTGAAAACGAATAGGAAAATACGATTCACGATATACATAATAAGTGTTAAAGGCGGTTCTATCAAATACTCGATAATTATTAAATATCTAAATAATTTCACGATCTCTGTAAAATATATACTTGCAAGAAATATCTTGTAGCTTTTTTGTACACTTGCAGATTTTTGTCAAATTGTATCATGTCTGTATCGCTGTAATCATGACATTCGTGTCTCACTATAGTGTTAATGAAATTTCCAAATGTTTCGCGTAACATATATAATGCATTTGTAAAACATTCCTATAGATGTTGAAATATTCACACGAGTCACTCTGTATAACTATCGTTATGAAAACAAAACTTGTATAAGCACGCGATTCCCAGACGTAAACAGTTTGCTTTGTGGCTTTGTTTTTTGTCCAAGGAAGATTAACAGAAGACATTGTTCCCAGGGAAAAATGTATCAAGGTTTATTAGTTAATTCGTTATCTTGAGTACGCGCAATAGGTCACTGTACTTGGTTGAACCAACTCGAGAAATCAGACGTTAATCACGTAAGTAAGTACCTATATCTACTATTTACAGTAACTTCTTTTTTTATCATTTACACACACGCTGACGATGGTAATTAGAGTAGAAAGCAAATTCTGTAGAAAGCAACTCGATAACATAAAGAGTTAATATGTTCGCTTGGCAAAATACTATAATTAACGTAAAATTGAGACAAGGTCGACTTAGAAATTTGATTCTTCTCTTCGATACTCTAGCTTCATCAAGCATCGAAGCTTGAAGAAGATTTGTCCCTTGTACGGCTTCTAGCAAGTGGTTACACGTACGCGTGGCGATCTCGTGGATGGACTTTTCAGCCGCCAAGGACACGATATTAAATTAGAGTGAAGCGGGTGTTTCTTCGACGCGATTATGTGCCTCAGAAAAAAAAGAAGAAAATCGCTAAGCTTTAAACGAAACTTGGAAGTAATAGCAGAAAATGTAGACAAAAGAGTAGGATGTTAGAAATAATTCCGTATCAGTTGTTAAGGTGGATACTAGTAAGAAATAGCGATATTCATCTAATCTGTAAAGAATAATTTTCTAATCGTTCAACATAGCAAGTTTATATATACTTTATTTATCTATATAGTTTATATATACGCAATATTTATTTTTTAATATTCAGATGCGGTTCAAGAGAGTCGGTGGGAAAAATATTTCTTCAGTTCCTGTATCTCATCACGTACAATCGTATTATTGCCATCGATTTACCTGATACCGTTTATATCTGCAATCTGTTTTACTAGTTGCACCTGGACCAGTTTCATTGGAATAGCTGAGTAATTATATGAATGAACAACTGGTATGAAGAAACGCTATATGGTTTATTCAATTAGTCTATAGGCTAATGTTTGTAGTTATCGTATTACTAATATCTAAGTTTAATTTAATAAAGGAGACCAAGATCTCATGCTTGGTTTTGTAAATTCGAAGAATAAGAAATTCATAAATAAACATAACGTTGAATTTTCTCGAAACTTTTTAATAACTGCATAAAGTTATTTATTAATGTCTGTTTAATGTATCATGGAAGGGTTAACTTTACGCAGACGTAATTGTACGTACAAGAATGCAAATAATGATCATTGATGAATGATTTATTTCACGCGATGCGGCACTAGATATTTTGCAACTTCAGTGATTACCAGACTACGAGTGTTTATGCAAATTTGGTTACATTACTACCTGAAAAAGTAAAATCTATGTGATAATTTGTTTCAAATGCTAAACGTTATATGAAACACTATACTTTGAATACGTTATATATCTTTTTTACATACAGTCTAAAGATTTGTACATCTTTAAATCTTTCAGAAATGCATAAACATCCGGCAGCCTAGCTATTGCCACAAATACAATTCCTCGAATTCATCGTTCTAAATCGATAAAATACGAAGTTTCATGATGTATATTAACCGTACGTTATGCATACTTCGTCCGTGCTGTTACTCTTTCATGACATTGTGTTTGGTAACTTACTAATAGATAACTAGTTCACATTTTCATCGTAAGAGCAGATTATCTCGCTCCTGTTGAAATGTATCGTTTAGTTGACATACCGATAAATGTAAATACGCTTGGCATTCAGATATATGTATATGACCTCTTTTCTACGTTACATCTTGCGCTAAGTGCGAAAGATATTGTGGAAAAATAAGGTGATCGTAACGACGATTAATAACAAGAACTCTCGATAAAGGAATTTTATCGATATTTTTTAAAAAATTGCAACACGTTACGTGTATGTAATTTTTTTTCTCGACGAATGATCGATTCTGCGACACTCGGAGAAACACTGAGTACTA
This sequence comes from Bombus flavifrons, assembly GCF_040668555.2. NCBI lineage: Eukaryota > Metazoa > Arthropoda > Insecta > Hymenoptera > Apidae > Bombus > Bombus flavifrons. The sequence goes on from NC_138456.1 coordinate 7,664,243, forward strand.
CCGTGTTATCGTTCATTCAGCGAATTCATCGCGATTTGCTTGCTTAGCTTTCCCTTCAATTACGTCCGCGACTGTGTCGATTAAAGCCTGGAGAACTGAAAGCCTTTGATGGAAACGAGTAGAATTGAACTGGTAATCAAATCCGTAGGATTTATTTTTTTTCGGATAAGGTCAACGTACGATTAACCGTGGACGCAATGCAGATAGTATCGCGTGTTGATAATTGTAAACTTCGTCAGTTATCAATCAACGATGAATATATTAAATCCTATCTTGGAGCGTTTTCAGCACGCTCGAAGTATTCGGTCGTTTGCGAGATTAAACTGGAAAGAAAAAGCATAGAATTCCGCAGTTTACGTTTATGTAATTCTTAGCAATTATATATTACATGATTACGTACATTTTTACATGATTGGTATCCTCTTTCGACCAGACTGCGTCGTAAGAAAAGTAGCACGCGATAAAGAAACAAACGATAGTTTTATCGAGACCCATATATCTCGGCAAATCCATTTCCTTATCTTCTGTTCTTCTCCCTTCTTTTCTTCTTTTTCTTTTCAAGCACCGATCTTGACGAGAATATTAAATTGTCATTAGACTTATAAAACATTTTAAAATCAGTTTCGATAGTTCTATTTTTATCTTTGATCAATAATAGTCGCCCTTACCCTTCATTGATTTCATTACAGTCTGTTCAGGTCAAATTACATTGTGCTAAATCGTAAGAGAAGCGAGGCGATTTTCTGTTGCTCCGATACTTATCCGGGACAGACGCGCAGAACACCTGAAAAACGGTTTGCTGTAAAAATAGCAACTCTCATTAAATATACTCGCATTGTCGTACGAGTCTATTAACAGCCCATGGCAGGAAAGTTGCGAAGAAAGTTTATCTTTCGTAATAAATTGATAAAACTTGAGCTTAGCAATTATACTCTCGATTCTCAACGCAATATATGCATAACAATTTTCCATTGAAAATATTCAAATACTTTCGCCGATCGCTGGATAAATTGATCCTCGATGAAAAGTCATCGTATACGACAAGAGTATTAATAATCAGAAGCATAGTAATATTTTTTCGTTTACAACGCGTGACATTATCTGGTCAACCCAGTTCGCTACAGAATCAAAGATAATAAAATAAAGTTAAGGTGAAGGGGGGGAGGATACGAGGTCGATAGGGATAAGTATAAAATGCACTGTTTATGCTTAGTTGGAGTGTAGATCGCAAATCGATCGCAGAGTCGTGCCTCCTCTCGCGACCAATAACAGTCGTCCTTTCACGTGTGGTATTCGAAGTTCGACCAAGGCTGGTCACCTGTTTTCCTCCTTCCTTTCCTCCTGTGTTTCTTTTAGTTGTGAAAGTCAAAACTAGCCACGGAATCGCGACTGGGCAGAGAAAGAAAGAAGGAAAGAAACTGCAACATTTGCTTTCTTTCCTCGCTGTGTAGCTTCGAGTGTAGTCTGAACAGAGCCTAACAAGTCGCTGCTTTGATTTTGCAACAGTTGACAACTTTTTCTCGATATCGTGGTGATAAAACTATAAAATGTTGACGTGTTATGTCACTGCAGTTCAATGCGAGTGGATGGAAAATCGTGGACGTCGCGGACCGAATCTTGACTCGCGGTTCAAAGCAATCACGGCAGGGTAAAAGAAAGATGTGTGAAATGATTTGTAGATGTTCTTTTTGGAAGATAAAGACTTGGTCTTGTTACAGAAACAGTGTGAACGTCGAGGGAGCCACCCACAAGCAAGTGGTGGATTTGATCAAGTCAGGGGGTGATGTCTTAACGCTGACTGTTATCTCCGTTACGCCGCAGGAAGCGGAAAAGTTAGAACCTTTCGAAGATTTAAGGTACGCAAGTTGCCTTACGATCTATCGTGATAGTCTCTTTAAGAGATAAGATCTTCAAATTTTAAAGAGACTTAGGTGCTTAAAATCTTCTAAGATCTCTTAAACATGGATTCTTAAGTTTTCGATCTATTGACATGCACAGTCATCTATCAGGCGATGGGATCGCGTCCGGTGCGAAAAAATTTTGTATGTCAATGAGTTTAAAGATTTCGAGACTTTTGGAGCGTTTAAAGATCTTGCGATAGATTTTCAAGCGTATTAAATGATTCCTTGTTTTCACTTTTCGCGCATTTATATTGGTCGATTACGCTTTCTCCTAGTTATGCATCGGTGGACTATAGCGAGAAGCGATCTCTACCTATCAGCGTGCCGGATTATCACGTCCGCGAGAGGAAGCATGAGCGTTATGTGGTTTTCAACGTTCACATGGCAGGCAGACATTTGTGCTCTCGACGCTATCGAGAATTCGCTGCACTGCATATGGCACTGAAGAAGGAATTTATCGGTTTTAACTTCCCTAAGCTACCAGGAAAATGGCCATTTCAGTATGATATCCACATCAAATTCCGAATTTTTCGGCTCGACCCGTGCGTGTGATGTATTTTTATATGTAAATATTGTCATATTTGTGCGTAGATTGAGCGAGCTTCAACTGGACGCGAGAAGGCGCGGGTTAGAACAGTATTTGGAGAAGGTTTGCGCCGTGCGCGTAATTGCCGAAAGCGATATCATGCAAGAATTCTTGGCCGATAGACTCGAAGAGGATGGGGATCAAGGTCCAGCTGTCGATTTAAAAGTACTATTGCCGGATCGCGAGGTTGTTACCATAACGGTTGCTAAAGCTGCCTCCGTTAGTGACGTATACGATGCAGTTTGCAGTAGAGTGGGACTAGACGCGGAAACCGCGAAATACTTTTATCTTTTCGAGATCGTGGAATATAATTTCGGTACGTAATTTGGAAGTAAATTCAGTAGATCGAATTATTTAATACAGTGGTTACAAAAAAGTATTGACACACGATTGTATTTATTATAATATTTACATGATAATTAATTAGATCAAAGTACATATATGAAAGGAATATATTAAATGAATATATGAATATATTAAAAATGAAGCGTAGAATCTGATGAAAAGCGCTTCAGTGGAAAATATGGATGTGTGGCAAGATCTATTGTTAACTACTGTAATATATCCAGAGATGTCATTCGTTTTAATAGAATACCGTTCGTTTCGCAGAAAGAAAGCTGCAACCCCATGAACACCCTCATACCTTGTACGTTCAAAATTACTCGACCGCCAGTGTGACGTGTTTAGCAATAAGAAGGTGGCTTTTCAATGTAAATAGACCACTGAGCGAGCAAGCATTAACCTGGACCTTCTGGCAAACTGTGGACGAAGTTAACAGAGGACACATTACGGCCGGCGAGAGATTGTATCAGTTGAAAGCATTGCAAGACGCGTCGAGGAAACACGAGGTACGAGCGACTTTTTATTTCTATGTAATATGTGCTGTACCCTCGTCAGTTTCAAAAGTCTTGTATTCACATTCCCTTTTTATTCTTTTGTTTGTAGTACCTAAAACTAGCGAAAGAATTGAGCGGTTACGGCGATATCGTGTTCCCTCATTGCGCGTGCGACTCACGAAAGGAAGGACACGTTGTTCCCGCTGTTGGAACACCGGCATTTAAGCTACACGCAGCGAAGGAGGACGGCACTTTGGAATCTCAAGTCGTTGAATTTCACTGGAACACCATTACTCGATGGGAGGTAGACGAAGAAGGAATGGCGTTCTGCTTTCAATACACGCGCCAAGACAACCGTCCACCGCGTTGGCTAAAGCTTTTCACACCTTATGTAAGTAGTGAGTTCTCCCTTTTTTCTTATTCAAAAGATGAATTTCAATAACTTACTGCAACGTGTTACTGTACATTGATTCCAGTCATTTCTTTTGATAGCAGAGCAATGCTGTTTTACGAGTCGTTCTTTATTTTCTATTTTTACCTGGATGTTGTATGATAATACAATAGTTAATAATCTGTTTACTCGCTATGTATAGGTGATATGTTGCGAGAGGACGCTGTTACCATTATTCATGATCTGTCTTTTCCATTTTTTTTTTCGTGTTGTATCGTTACGATTTAATCAAACTATTTTGCATATTTACGATCGAATATATTACGTTTTATTTGCAGTACACGTTCCTGTCAGATTGTTTTGACCGAATAGCCGAAGAAGCAAAGTGGGACGATCCAGGAGAATGAGGTAACGTGCGGCGTTAAAAAACGTGTATGGTGCATAATAGCAAAGGTATCGTCTCATCGGACACATTTCACTTATCTTTGTAGCAAGAACTTTTTGATTAGGATTACTTTTCTAAGACGATTGAAAAATTAACGGGACACCCTAATCACACCAGACTCCTGTTTGATTAGTTTCACGATGCTATGAACACAGTGCATCTGTTACGTATTAGTGTACGATCTTTTAATAGTATTGCAAATACGAAAAGTACTACTAGAAAATTAACATTTTCCTTTTGTTCGAAACAAAAGAGCAAACATCAGCATCAGATGGGAATAAACGTATCGTTGTATCTCTAGCTAGTAACACTTCTATCGTAGATTGCGCTACTTTAGTTAGAAAGGGAAGAATACTAAGCGATCGTATTACTTTCTATGTAAGATATTGTTGCTATATATCATACTAAAACACCAGGCGAATAGATGAACCTATTCTTTGGCCTATCGTTCATCGTGTATAACGTATCTTTGGGTCTCGATCAGGAGAATCATTGAATTACGAGACGTTCCTTTCTACTAGCCTAATAAGTATCGCCAACTTTCGTTCGTTGAATCCTTACGAGTATATGAACTTAACCAACAAGTATTATCTTTTAAGGGTTAGTTTCCTTTATACTCTGTACGCATTTTTTCACTTTTTCTTTTTTACATTTTTTTCCAAGCCGTTTTCATCTACGTATACGGTTGTATGTACTTGATAACGAAGTAGAGATTTTCCCAACATCCACTTCATGTTATCATGTGTGTAAAGTAAGCGTAATAGTGGTTCGAACGATAGCACAGATTACTTTTTCCCGAAGCTATATTTTTACTATTAAAGAAGCAGAAGTATAAAGTAGAAATTGTTTTCGATCCGATCTCGTGTAATCGCGCGCCGGTAGTGTACAAATGGTGAATATACGTATACCAGAGATTGTAAACGAGACGCGATCCAACTTAAAAACCGTAGCTGTGCTTAGACGTTGAAATCATCGTTAAATTCGCAAACAAATACACTTCATTATCCTCCATTATGCGAAGACAACATTCGTAACATGTGTAAACGTTTGTCTAAAGATAAAACTTAAGGTAACGATGATTTAGCGATGGAAGAAACAAGCGTCAAGATCCCACAAATATAAATAAGACTTAAGAGAAACGTTAAGAGTTAAAGAAAGACATGGGTAGAACGCCATAGCAGGTGAGCAAAGAAAGATAATACTCAGTGACATTGTTAAAGAAGATACAGATAATAAGAACGAAACGATTATATATGAATAATTTTAAGATCGGTAAATACACTGATGAACCTTTAAAGCATCTTGGCCTGTTCGTCGTGTTAACCGATGGAACAGCGAATTGTTCTGAACCAATCTATCGCTGGGAACACCACATTCGCCATTATGGTCTCTCTATTTTTTCCTTGTCTCCTTGTTCAAATTGCTTTCCATCGATAGGCTTTGCGATCTTCTGCACTTCCGTTCCGAACGATTCGCTTGTTCAACAACGAGAGAAGCCTCGGCAGATAATAATTATAGAAATAGATGTATAACTATCGTTAATGTTTTTAAACTTTATTCGAAGTGAATTTCGCGTGATTTTTGAGGCAGCAGAAGCCGAATGGTTTATCCTAAGGATATCGAAGAGGGAGATAACGTTAGTAGCATTAAGAGTATAATCCTTGAAGTGCCGTAAGAATAATGAGAACCTTTTTATTTAAATGAAACAAATGTTCTGTTCGCAAAGATTTCTAATAATTCAAGTTCAATTGATCGGATTAATCTAAGGTGATTGATTATCGTTCAGTACTGTACAATATTTAAGCAGGGAAATTTTGATTATTTTTATGGGAATTTCGCGCATTGAACACAGTACTATCCGATCAGATATATAAATATGTACGTCTGAAATATAAATCTACTTATGTATATATGTATCTGTTCCGCTCATATAGATCGATCAATCGAGGAAGTACACAATGACGATTTTTGATTTTTATCCTATCAATAATTCTACGATATGGGGACTGTGCAAAATGATCAGCAAGTTATTATTGAAAATTCACTCGTAATTATATTTGAACGAAGACGAACGAAGGTGGACCTTCGGTTTCTCGAGGCTCGGAACTGAAAATTGTAGTATCACGATGTTAAGAAGTTCGCTTATAATTCAAGCATCGAACAATGGTTTGTAACTTCGCCAATACGATTACCTCTTGTTTTAAGTTATGAGTTTTCGTTCAATTTTTCCAACAAAAATCTATAAATACTAGTAGCTTGGTCGTATTAGGCGTTAGCTGCGCGAACATTTACTGCTTTAAGTTTGTAATTCGTGAAAGCGCAGTACACGAAGTACCGAACAAGTATTAAAATATCATTAATAGACTCTAGCCGAAGGTCGCATCGATTGGCAGAAACGGCTGTAAGAGTTTCATGTTTTTTTGTGATATATTATTCTATTAATCGATGAAATAATTATAAATAATTAATTATTCGAGTTTCATCGGTAGCGTCGGAATAAGCAATTATGTGATTTGCGGCAACAATGAAGTCACGTTAATCACGTAGTCGGCGATAGAAATATTTTCGAGAGAAATTAGAAAGAATATTAAGCAAAGAAATATACGTCCAAGTTACATTGCTCGGAACCGCTAGCTTTACATTTTTAGAGCATGCATGTGAAAATTATTTACTAAATTTCATCTATGTTTGCGTGCCTATATTTATTTATACTATATGTAATTGTATTGTGCGAAAATCGTCAAGTTTATTCACTTATTAGTTATACTTATTTATCGTTGCCCAGTAGTATTTTTGTATCGAAGAATATAAGAGATGTTATTTCTTTTCTCTAATAAGGGGACAGTACGTCCAAAAAAGAAGGCGGTTAGTTATTAATTACTTCATTAATAATCACGTTAAAAAGAAGTCTGTAAAATTGGATGACGAATTAGGTAGTTTAATTTAATTATTATTACAGTAAGACCATATCATTACAATTAACTCTTTAGACATTAATTAAAGTACTATGTATAATCGTAGCTCGTAATAACAAATGCTCCAAGCAATTTATCATGTACTATTAGTTCGCGACTTTTGCTGTAAAACTGTTATTTCGGATTAACGTTGATATTGTTGGATTTGTTTTCGGATCATCTTGTTAAGAGTCGGGAAAAAATAAAATTACGAAAAAAGAAGAAAAAATTAAAAAAAAAAGAAACAAATACAGAGAATATTATAACATCCGTCTTTATTGATACTGATATTTTTTGCACAGCTCGATAACATAGCTAAACTCATGGAATTATTACTTCTCTATAATTTTGCAGATTTCAGGTTACGCTGGATATACAATGTCGCTTATGTAATAAATTGTGCCGTGATTTTGCGCGTCGTATAACGACGTCCGAGTTGAAAAACGAATAGTTGCACAGATTCGTTTTCAAATAACGTTCTCAAGTTCCTCTCGCTTCGTTTCGAACAGCGCTGTGACAACACTCGCGAGATCGATACGTTCCAAATCTTCCCCGAAGTTACGAACTTTCTTCGAAACTAATCGCTTTAAATCAATCTAAACTAAATTAATCGCTAATCACTATACAACAAGCCCTTTTCTCTATGCTCGAAATTTTCTTCTTCCACGAGCTCGTCGCAAGCTTTCCCTTAAAAAGGTACCTACGAACGCGATCTTCTTCTTCTCCTCCTTCGATACCAGAGGCCGCGTAAAAATTCGTCACGAACATTTAAAAAAAGAAATTTTTATTTCGCGATTATGGGCCGCCTTGGTGACTGCAAACCGTCTTCTCGGAAAATATAAAGTTCCTACCGAAGGATCGCGAACTGTACTAGTATCCGATCGGTAGCGGCGTAAACACGCTCGCTCACGCGCTCCGATTTGGTCACTCACGGGATTTATCGATATCAGTTGTCCGTGGGCGTAAAGAGGGACATATCTTGTATATATACAAGTATGTGGTATTCAATTTTTATGTATTAGTGAACGCTTGCAAATCGGTGAGCGTTTATACGCGCGCAAACGCGTTACCGATACATTGAACGCGGTCTCGGAAGATATCGCTAAGTGGTTGCCGATATAAGGAACGGAAGATCAGTCTAAAACCACCTGTCTTCGAAGGTGGAGGTTCTCTCATCTAATCGTCTCAACGTACGCGGTATAATTTAGGCTCGAAAGTTCGATAATCGTCTGCGATCAACCGGTTCGAACGTTCGATCCAGAATAATGGAGAGATTAAAGAGGAAACGAAAGAGAGCCGACAATCAAAAGGTGAGTGAACATCCTTCTTGCCTTTTTCCATTTACTTTTTTTTTCGACAGCGTAGTGCAACGTATTTCGAGCAACGTGATCGATAACAATTTTAATAGTTTTTCTAGTAGAACCGCGTCGTGCCTTTGAAGCGATAAGGATCGTTTAAACACCGCGTGAAAGTTGCGCGTATGTTTTCTCAAAATTACATTCTATGTTTCTTTTCTCGCGAATCCGTTTTTATTGGATTTTTCTTCGATCGTGTAAAAGGACGATCAACTTAAGAGAATCTTAAGACTTAAATCTTAAGTTCGATGGTTGTTTTTGAATACTTTTCATTCTAATTATTCTCCTCGTCCTTTTTCAGTTATATCTTGAAATTATATACAATATGTATAACGAATATATACAAGTACAGTAGTTTATTGAAAATTTATTGTGCGAACAGACCAAAGTGTTATGCAACTTTGACACTGCTCAACAATTGACGCATTGATTTACACCATTTCAAAGCTGCGTTCGGTTTTGCCGACCCATTTAAGAATAACATTTGCAAAGATGAAACGATATGAAAGAATCGTATAAAGTAACAACCTTCTTACTGTAAGCGTTTTTACCCGTCGATTTGCCATGATAAATAGTAATGATAAATTTTAATGTTCTTTAATTACAGAATGCTTCTATCGAGTAATGAAATCTATTTAAATTACTACTTATCGTAAATCATCTTTATTTAAGAATTCTATCGCTTCCTGTTAAATAGTCTTACTGACGTCATGCAAGTTATCTAGCATTTCTAATTAGCCCCTTTTCTTTAGAACTATAACGTATGTCCGAATACGTGGAAGCATGATAAATTTATTTAGAAATAACGCGAAAATATAAATATTTTAAACGATACTGCCATTCCATATTTATTACGAACTTATTTTATTTTAGTCTGGACGGCAGTCTGATTCACGGATTTATCGACTACTGTTTGAATTTCTGTTACTTACTCAAATTAACTTGCAAACCCTGTATTTTCTGAAACACGTTATCTAATATCGTTTTACAACAAATCGAACGATTATAAAGAATTATAGATCGATAGAAACTAATTTGACAAACTATTTGTGAGTTTGCTGCCAGCGACATTTGTCGACGAAGGACTTAACACAGCCTTTCTTAGTTATCTCAACAATTTTCCTTGGCCTTCAAAATCATCGCTTGCATAACAGAGTTGCATGATTGAATTAAACTTTGTCCGTAAAGTTCTTGTTACGTGAAAAATCTGATTTTGTTTTTTATAGGATGTCGATACTTTGCATGTTACGTATCGGACTAAACACGAGGTATAGAACGATGCACGATAAGTATTGGCATATCGTGTAAATTATAATTAATTTTTCTAAGAAATGACCACGGAAAGGTGTCAAAACTCATCGTAATCAGACTCTGAACGCTTCGAGGAAAGGATAAAACTTTGTGTTGCTACTGTTGTATCGAGTTATAACTCGATCTTTCGTTCGAGGTCGAAAGTTATCTTACTGTTTCTGCAGTTGTTAACCTAATTTCATAGAAAACTCGCATCTCTGCGTGCAAACGAATCAACCGTGCGAATGAGATCATCGTCGTTAATTTTTCTCCTTGTTTTCCTATATTCACGAAATCCTCGAGATTTGAATCGTAAACGAAACGTGAAACAATGGCGGTCACTCGGAGCAACGTCGTCCCAAACGTCGCTACTCTTTTCGTGCAAATTTACAACGCTTTTGTAATGGTGATTCTGTCTGTTGAATTAAAATGTATTTATTTCAAAAGAAAAAAACGGTAGTCGTTAAATCATGCAATTAACAGTCAATTACGTTATTCTAATATGACATCAGGAAAACACGAATTGTCTCGTAGAACGAGAAAAGAGGTTGATACATGTATCGTGGATCACGAGGAATCTGACTCATGCATTCAACGTATGTAGCTTTATCTTCAACAAGTAATACTTCCTTTTATTTTTATCAAATGTTAGTGTATCAATAGCGAAGCAACAAACGAACATCTAAGAAAATTGTTCATTCGCCAATTGCAGCGATTTAAACCGTACATGTAATCTTTGCACAGCTTTTTTGTAATTGTTTTATTGTCTAGTTTGTTTAAAACTCTGTCCGTTGCTCCGCCGAACGTAAACAAGATATGGTCCCCTTGATAATACCGACTACACCGCTCGATGTACAGTTCGCAAATATATTTACAGTGTAGCGAATAAATGCAACACGCCAATCTCTCTGCTTTTATACTACTTAATTACCTAATATTTGCCCTTTTCAAATATCCTATTTAATCGGATCTTAATTCAATTTTCCATCTTGGCTAGATAGAATTTTAGATAGATAGATATTTTGCCGAGATAGAGCAACTTTTATCTTTCGCAAACTACAATTAACCCTCTCTCAAAAAAAAAAAAAGAAAATCAACCGACGATTTAAAATTTGACTGGTACATTAAAAATAAAAAAGAAAATAGCAAGCGTGCGACATGCAAGCCATTATCAATTTCCATTATGTAATTCGAATGGTTCGTATACGTTGAACTGTCAGCTCGATGCCACTTTCGATGATTAACGAAGTGTAAATACCATAATTTGATTTCTCTTTAACGAGCTCGTTCGAGTGCGATTATAAATGTGTAACGAAAGAACCTTCGAATTCTTAGTTTCACGAATGTCGATTTCGAAGTTCATCACATTTTACACTCGGTTTTAAAGGCCAGAAATTTATCAATTTCTAATATTTGAGTAACAACGACACGATAAATCTTTACGTTCCTCCCTTTGCTCAACCGTGAAAGATTCCACGAAGGTTTCTTGCCACGACGCAACCGTCTGGAGATGATCCTCTTCTTTTCACTTTGGCTCAACTGACGGTACCACGACATAACTTTAATCAACTTTAACTAGCCAACTCCCGTGACGGTACTCTTCTGATTGCCCCTCTTCCCTCCGACGTACTCTCCATCCTTATTCTCTTTGCGCAGAAAGTATTGCTCTCCATCGTCGATCCCTGGGACGTCAGTGTAGCCAGTGTCGATCCAGTCGGCTTGGCAGAACGACCAGGCGTTTCCCTGTCATTCTTATTGCCACAACAGAGCGGAAGTAAGCCAGAGGAATCTTTGTCCCCTGGTAGAATAGTCAGGATCCCGTCACCTTGGTACAAGCCAGCACATAGCAGCGTGGTGGAACATCTTCCCGCTGGCGGAGCTGTTGATACCAGCTCCGGAGAACCCACCTGGGTGGATCCTTGGCACTCTTCCAGGTAAAACGATTGCCTTCGTTTAACGCCAGGGATCGACGACCATCTCTTTTCGATTAAATTCAGATCGCCACTTTTAACTTAGAATAATCACGAAAACTATTAAATTTACCTTTTTTGGAGAAAATTCGACGGCGATATCTGTAAAACGTTCTTTACGGTTTAGACCTAATTTTTGAGGACAAAATACACCACATTCCTTATAACGCGGATTTAGATTTTGAGAATAAGTCGTACGAAGCTCTTTGCGATCTAAGTCTAATTCTATAATTTATATTTTAATAATATTTAAATCTAGCTTTCTGGGAATAAAGCATACGAAGCTTTCTATGAACTAGACCTAATTTTCGGGAACAGACGAAACGACCCTGTAAAGTTTTCACGCGCTGATAACGATATAATAACCTTATCTTGCATATACTTCGAAGGTCACCAAGTGGAGGAAAATACTATCCAGCGAAAACACCCGAAAAACCGGCGAGAAAGAAGGTGTCGAACGAAGGGAAGAGTTCGAGAAGAAACGGTAACCTCCGGGACGATCTGGAAATTCCAGACGACAATGGATTAATCGGCACGACACCGGAAATCACGTGCAATGATTTCGATGACGAGCAGAGTGGTGGAACAGTAGCAAGAGTGCGTTTCGTAAACGAAGAACGCCCTAGGTAGAACGCAATTTCGATTTCACTCACGTTGTTCGGTCGAATAATACGTCGATCGAAAAGTCGTCAGAATTACGGATTAATTTTTTGGGTGTAGGAGTTCCACTTGGGGATCACGATTGGACGAAATAAATCGTGTCCATAAAGTGAATAATTTGTACTCGTCGAATACGATTCATTTACCGACTGTGAGTCACATTGGGAATTGTGATTCTACGCGTGAACGAGGAGAGCGTTTACGAGGTAGAACGAAGGATTCTGCGGTGAATGTTGATGGGAATGTCGAAAAGAAACAGTGCGCGTTAACCAAAGAAAACGAAACGCTCGGCCACGGAATTTTTGAGGACGAACAGCTTGTGAATGTTGTGCAAAATTTAGTAATTTCGAGGTACCGATATCGATAGAACGACTATTATTAGTATTAATAAAAAGAAATGACGGTAGAGTTGTAACATGTTGTTATGGTTTATTAACGCGATGATACTTTCTCAAGGTACAGTCCCATTTTAAGCGGAACGCAAAGAAGGGCAATAAACAAAAGAACGCCATGTCAACGTCACGAACCTCAGAAGGAGAATATCACAGTAGGTGAGATAAAACGTAGTTTATTAATATCAGGAAAATAGAATTTACGAAAAACAACAAAGTCTTCGAAAGTATAAAATATAAATCTCGATATTCACGATGGAATCATGGCAAGATCTTGCGGCAATTTCGGTTTATTCGGATTGTTCATAATCAACCAATTGGCAAGCCACAGGACAGGATCTGCAGGTTTTAATTTGCAACACTGTGTAAAGGAATTTTAACAAATTATCAATTTCCGGTCTAATCGTTGAGGTTTGACAAAAGGTATCCTAGAAGTTGTTTCTCTTACTGTTGATAGTGCTTCTACGAGTACAGGGTTAAGTACTTCCCACAAGTAATCCACTGCTATTTGATTCTTCAGCAGAGGCTCGACTATGACTGAAACAAACAGACGAAATGATCTATGATTAAAAAAAAAAAAAAAAAGAAAAAAGGACATGTAACTACAGAATCTATACAATCAGGAAAGAAGAAATGAATTTCTTTCTCAGCCTCTTGTCGAGTGTTACTTCCGTGAACAGCATTTTTGAAATCCTCGCCTCTTCTACCATATCTCGCTCTTATACTATCAGGATAATACAAACGAGCTTCCGTGACCTGAAATAATTGAATATAATTTATAATTAAATGTAATTGGAGAATTAAACGAGGTATTCTCGAGATGGTCGAACCTATTTATAAATTACTTTCGTCGGACCCATGAGCAATCGCCACTCATGAACGGCGCATTTTTTCCCCAAAACGTGAACGATTATAGGTTCTGATGCCATATAGGCAACAAGATATGCAAAATTTAGCTGTCCATATTTATCCGAGTAAAACTCGGACACCTGTTCTGGCGTGAGCTGCAGCCATCGTGTTTGATAAATCTCGAAGCCTTCCTCGAATATTCGTTGCTCGATTTGTTTTCTATAGATTATTGCTTCTGGTTTTATAATTGCCAACGTGCACTCGATATCTGGCCTTTCTTCGACTTCCTCTTCCTCGACGCAGGGCTCGTAACTGAATATCGGTGGATGCCATGGTTCTTCTTCGGCTTCTCCGAGACACTCGCATTCCCCAGAATCGACGAACTTGTACTACATGATGTGAAAAATAATGTAGCTGACGAAACGTTTTGTTCGATTATGAAAAATCGAGAATAAAATTACCACTTTGGAACCAGTGCTAAAACTATTTGAGCTCGACTGTGATCCTTTTGGGGATCCGTAGATCGTATATTTATGATCCGATTGCGAAGAATCCACAGTACTCCAGATATCTTTATCCGAAATTGTGTCACAGCTCGGTGGTTCGGTTATGTCTTTCGTTGGACGGTACGATTTTGCACATTTTTTGAAAAGCGTCACTGTCTCCGGGACCTTTCTGCTACCATCCTTTTTATCCGCAGGGCAATCGCACATTTTTGTGGCATTTAAGATTGTCAGCCGTTCTCTTATAATTTTCTTCGTCGATTGTGTTCATTTGGTATGATAGAAAACATACTCTATCGAGGTTAGAGTTGTTGACATTTAGGCAACAATATCGAAAACAAAGTAACGTTGGTAACACTGTTGATCGAGTATCGATGATTGTGGTAAAATATAGTTTTTAGTTTGAAATTCGGAAGAAATAATGACTTCTTTAAATAAGTAAATATTTTATTCGTAATATTTCTCTCTTATAGCGTTGAGATCATACTCAATTATACTCGAAAATAAAAGTTACGATTCTAAAATATTTCTATTTCTCAGAGAAATACAACATAACAAGGAGAAAATAATTATGGTTTCCAGATACATCGAAGGTGGCGGGACATAACGAAAACGCACCTGCCACATCCACAGACAAAATTACGGAAACTATAAAAGTTCCAAATGACAAGAGTACTGAAACGAGCGATCCTACGATACTAGCTAATCGAATTCGTAAAACGAGTATTTCGATGCCGAGTAATCTGGATGAAATGGAGGATCTACGAATCGATAGGCAAAAGGTAAGTTCGAAGAATATGATATTCGCAGAGAAGTTGAATAGAAGACGATACTTGTTTCTCAGGGATTCAATAATATTTGCTTAAACACATACACAGTCTCTTCCTAATATTCGCAAATCAAACATCGTCTTAAGCTTGACTATGAATAATCAATGACAGTGCGAGCCCAGCAAAGGTATTAACAGCAGCGTTAGCTGTCGTCATTCTGTCATAATTATCCGTATATATGTTTATTAAATGTACTGAAGGAATTTGAAGCTGGAAACTGGTTTCTTCCAGTGAAGAATAATTCATTTGGACTATATCTGTATTATTCACAATAAACCTTTAATATGTATAGTAGTATGTGTTTGTTATTCACATAAAAGATCAAGACAGTATTCTCTATGTATGTGAAGGATGTCAAGGATTATAAATACAGTTCTATCTATTCCATATCTCACTATTCTCTGAAAAGAGCATTATCTGAGAATGTAAAACTGGATGTGATAAAGGTTTGTTCTTTATTCCGGAGCTTGATACCTGCTGCAAATATCGCATGGTGGGAATTGGCATAAAAATTATTTTTGAATTACATATAATTTTTCCAATTCCGAAAGTTTTCGCTTCGGTTTCTGAGTCGGTTGCGATTTGTCGATGAAAAAGTATGATTTCTCGGTGATTACGTAATGTTTACCATCGTCAACCTATGCATTCACCGTGCTGTGCTATGCCGTTCTACGTTTCCGTGAGAGTAGTTCTCGAGTGTCGTTCGAAGCAGCAGGTCTCACTTTCCATCGTTGTTCATCGTGACTTGACATTTCGAGAGTTTAAACGAGTAAGGTCACGGAAGAAACGATAAAACAGGAAACGTGACAACGATTTAAATTTTCTCTTCTTGTTACTTGTCATCAAACTGATTTTTTCGGGATTGTTCGATGTTCACGAGTGATCGAACTTTCGCAGGGAACCGCCTCGAAGTTCACGAGATCGGAGAGCGACGACAGCAGCAGCGTGACGTTCAGCAACAGCGGTTCGACGCCCAATGGAAGTCCGCTCGGTTCTGAGACCGAGGAAGAAGCGAATGACGAAGAGTTGGCCAAGTAAGTTTTTTTATTCGGCTGATAAATATCCCGTGAGTCTTTTAAATACGATCACACGTTAATAAATCGTCCCCTTTAAACGTAAAAAAAATGACAAGGCTAATAAAATATTGTAATTATCGATACGACATAGTACATAGACATTTTATACGCGTTTTTATACAAAAATACGCTCGCAGACGAATATAAATATCTATTTCGTAGAAAAAAGTTCAGCGTATAAATACAAAACAATAACTAATCATATAGTAAAGTAATCATAAAACGATATCGTATCTTAAACACCGTGAATCCGAACTGCCTTTAAAAAGGAGAGAATAACACTCTTGAAACTTTGTCGTTAATATTCGTCACATCACATGTAAATCCTTTGTCTAACTAGTTAAAACCAGTATTCGTGTCTTCGTAGAATTATGTGCGCTCAGTGCGAGGATCATCTTCGGATTCGACCTTCTTTATATCGCTTCAGGGTTATCGCACTAAGAGTACGATCGAGACTCTCCCAATCGTCGCACCAGACTGCCAGTCAGTCGGTATTTGACCATTAACAGCCTTTAACACCAAGAGATTTCCGCGTACTTTGTGTTACGTGTACGCTGTTGCGTATCTTCGTGTAATTTACGATGCACTTGGTGAGATTAACGCAGTGTTTGCCCTCGAGACTTTAAGGCTTACCGCGCGCTCGCTTTGTTTCTAGCAGTCACTTTGCACGCGAAATCGAATAAGCTACAGTTTTAGTTTCCATCGCTTATTAATTCGGCGATAAATTCCATGAGAATCAAACGTCGATAATAATCGTTCTCGCGAGGTTTCGAACAGAAAATGATGCCAAGATACGACGTTGGCAGTGCGGTGTCTCTGCAAAGGTATTATAAAAGAAGAAACGAGAATAAAGCTTGCTGCCTCTTTTAGATATTTCACTCGAAAGAAGAAAATTTACATATTTTCTTTCGTGATTGTTTAGAGTACCGTTGCAAGCTCCACCTCGAAGGAAAGGCAGAACCATGTCTCCAATGATAAATAAGAAATTAGGAAACGATCCGATGGAACTATCTGGAGGGCAGAGCGCCAACTCCACGATAACGAGCGTTAACAGCATTAGCAGTTTGCTCAAGGAAAAACTTCAGCTGTCGATTCCTCAAGCTCTACGCAGTAGCAAGAAGAGGCAGAACGCCGATTATCGGTAAACAAGTTTGAGAAACGTGACTACCTATAGTAATTTCCGACTTAGAGTCTAAACGTTTGTTTCGATGATTGTTCTTAGACTTCGAGCTTTCGTCGGTATATTGTTCCTTTGTGTCGTCTTCCTGGTAGGATTTGCGCATATTTATTACACGCAGCACGTCCTTCAACGGGCCTATTTCGACAAATTTAGGTAAGCAAGAAGATGTAATAATCTTATTACCAGACTGCGGATATTTATGCCAATTTATGTCTTTGCGATGATAAGTAAAGAAACAGAAGCAGAGATTTATTTAAATATCACAACGAGTTCTACGCTTCGAATATTTTCTATAGTTTTGTATATTCTCTACATCGTCTTTCTATGGTGCTTTTTGTATATTTTTGTTTTCTATTGCGTAACTTCATACTCTGTCACACATCAAACTTATGGCACATTAGAGAATACAATTATCATTCTGATGAATTTTTAGAATAGAAATTTCCGACAGTGTAAATTGTGCTACAGTATCTGAAAGCCTCGATAAATAAATGTTTTAAATCTGTCATTTTTAGTTTCAATAAGAACAAACGAGTGATGCACGTATACAGCAGTACCGGAACGGAAGTGATCGCAGCGAGACTCGGCGAGGGTATACCGGCAGAGACCGGAGTATTTCCTTGTCTATCTCATCACCAGAAGCAAGACTCTGTTTGCCTGGAGTGGCTTCAACAAGCACGTCTATATCTCGCTCACACAAAACACACGGACATGCATTGTTACCACGTTACTTGGCAAAGTTTAAATCCTCACTACAACCCCAAAGATTGCTTCGATTGGTCGCAAAAGAGAGGCCATTGGTACGGTGGTGGCCAAGTGCAGAATATGCCTTATCCTCTCGAACGTGGACGACTTGATTTAAGTCCTTTTATTACCGGTGACATTACCAAACATCCTTTTGGAAATGTACTCAAGAGATATTTCTTAAACTCGAAAGGCGCTACTGTACTGGTTGATCCAGAAACTCCACTTTACGTGTCGATTAACGCAAACAAAAGCAACAACTTCTGTATGCAAGCGAAATATGATGCTTTCGCGTATATTAATCATTTGACACCGTTGCCTCAGTTAAACTACACGATCTGTGCTACCGATAATATGAAGAATTTGCATTCTTCCATGGCTGAGAAGTCGTTGTGGGACGGTTTAAAACCGGATGAGTTGAACGCGGTTCATTCGCTGCTGTCTGAACCAGTCTGGCAAATTTCACCTACCAGTGAAGCAGCGGTTTACAATTACACGGATAACGTGATAGCTTTGGGCTTCTTGAGACAGGGACACGTTTTGCTGAGCGAGGAGTGGCAGCCTAGTCCAGGTGACTTCGTGTTGGATGAAGAACGATTCCCGTCGATGGAAGAAACAATTAATATTATTCACCGTCGAGGATTTAGAATCGTGTTCAGTATACAGCCGTTTATATCTACGGAGTCTATCAATTTTAAAGACGCGGTGGCCAACCGATTATTGATCTCTGAGAGAGGAAGTGATCCGAGAATACCCGCTTTGGCTAGGTAAAAATAGAATAGTCGACAAAAAGTAGTCCAACGGATTATATATTCCCATATGTATAATCATGTATATATATATATATAATACAGTAAATAAGATTACATAAAGATACGAAATTCTGTTTACAGGTACAAGCAGAGTAACAGCGTGGGCGTCCTAGATATCACGAACAATAAAACTCTACCTTGGCTGCAGTCCAAGCTTGAAAGATTGATCATGAAGTACCACGTGGACTCGTTCTACCTTGATTTAGGCACAGCGCAAGACATGCCTCACTATTACAAATGCGAGCAGCCACTGACAAATCCAGATCATTACAAAACGATATTCACAAAATCGATATTGGGATCCGTGCCAGTGATGGGTGTGTCAGGCGCGATCTCTAGGCCACGACCGCCAGTATTCGTTTCCCTTCCGCCATTCTCTTCCTCGTGGAAGGCCATCAAGACTGTTATACCAACAGTTTTGACCTATGGAATGATTGGTTATCCATTCATTATGCCGGGTGCTGTTGGAGGAGACGTGGCTCTCCCCATGTCTGACAACAATCCTGATAATGATTTTGAAGTGAATTTACCGGACAAAGAATTGTACATTAGATGGTTACAGCTGTCTACGTTTTTACCAGTGATACGCTTCACTCATTTACCAAGCAAATACTCGGATGAATCTGTGTTAGAAATAGCCAAGACGTTGACGACCTTAAGACAAAAGACAGTGACACCGTTGTTAAAGAAATACGCTAAGGAAATACTTGACACTGGTCTACCAATAATTCGACCCTTGTGGATGTTAGATCCTGCGGATCCGGCCTGTCACGTTGTCGTTGATGAATTTTCTGTGGGAGAGGAACTTATAGTAGCGCCCGTACTTTATTCCGGTAGCAGACAGAGAGAAGTTTATCTGCCTGCAGGAGTGTGGAAGGATGGAATTGATGGTAGCCTTAGGAAAGGATCTAGATGGATCCACAATTACAGAGTCGCTGAGGATAAGGTTGCTTACTTTGTGAAAATGCCGGATAATACGAGATTTTAAATTGAATATCACTATATATGGAACTTTTGTATACGGAGAACTTTTGCAAGTTTCTGTATACGAGAACGATTAGTGAGTTTGGAGATTTTAAGGGACTATAAAAAAAAGATGAAAAAACCGAGGGAAGGAAAAAGAAAGTTGTGGCCAAAAAGACATCGATGCGCTTCCTTTATGGATCGCTTTATTTTATGGATTTACCATAGAAAATGGCTGATAAGAATTTGAAGAAGAAGAGTGTTAAGTTTGCAACGTTCCAACGCTCTAAAAGTATTTATTTCTTTATATATCAAAATATATTTATTTTATTTTATTCGTCTGCGTTTTATTAATAAAATCTTATGTTCTTTCAAACTCGAATAATTCGGTAAAAAAATAGACGATATGCAGTACTAGTAGTAAATTAAAAATCTATTTCTTTCGTTGCGTTATATCTAATGCTGAATAGAAATGCATCTCTTCGATAATAGAGAGCTATTTAATCGTGAAAATTTGACGCCATTAAATCGACCCTTGAAATCTTCACGATATCGTACCCAAATTCTGTTTCTCTTCGTGTTGTTGTTGTTGTTGCTGTTGCACTTGCTGTTGCTGTCGTTCCTCCACCCTCTGTTCGATCGCACCCGAAAGAGATTGAAACGAGGGTAACGACTGCCTCGGTGAATACTCGTCTAGAAACTTTTGAAGATCACACAGCTTTTTAAACTCGTCTTGAATGTGTTGCATGTGTTTCCATCGAAGGGTTTTCAAACGTTTTATACATTCAGCCGGTGTTTCGTGATGGCTCGACAGATCCTTTGCAAATATCTCGCAACAGTCATCACGCAACGCACGTATTATTTCTATGGAGAATCCTTGTTCCGTTAATTCTCGATTCGATTCTATGTTCTGAAACGCGATGAAAAGTATGTTCAGATGCATTGAAGAAGAAAAAAGGAAGAGAAAAATAATGGACAAATTTTGGCTTATCGAATCATTTGAAATCGAATGAAAACCTTTTGCTGACCCGGCGAGATGGCGAATTTCTTGCTAAGAACCCGATCGATTAGATCAACGATGTAACTTTTAGTCGCACGAAGATCAAGATCGAGATCGAGATCTCCACCTGCGTAAATATTCTTCCTAGAAGGAGATTCTTCGTCTTCCTCTTTATCTAATTCGCAACACGAGCTTTCGTTTCTACTTTCTTCAGAGTTACTGATCGATTCTTTGCCAGGGCTGCGAGGAGAATTCTGCTGAACAACGGATCGCTGGCACGGTTTATAAACCTCGGCTCCTTTTGACAAATCTGCCTCTTTCGAATAACCGTTTGCGTCGATTGTCGGAATTTTATGCTTGGACTGAAAGGTGAAAAAATAGCTTCAATAGAGTGTTCATACTTGAGAGTAAAAGAACGGTGATTAAAGACTCACCACATCATCGACGTTTTTATTCTTCGACGAAGTCTGCGAACTGCTCCCTTTTAGAATAGAAAGTTTATTCGGTTGCACGCTAGATCTGTTGTTCCCCTGTAGGTTCCGATCCTCAGCCAAACCTTCCTCTTCTATTTTATTTTCATTCTCGTGCTTGGATAAATTGAATCTCAATCTACCCTTAGTGTATAACCAGCCGTCGTCTTTATGTCCTCCTAAATCGTATCTTTCATCCGCGTTTATCCTGTTCATTTTATCAACGTGGTGTCTCTCTTTTGTTCGTGATTCTGACTTCAAAGTGCGCTCCTTTTTGTGTCGCATATACTGTTCCATCGTCTCGCTGTCCACGTCTATGGTCTTCATAATTCCTGTCATTGCCTATTTCGAAAACGTGTTAATCTTCGAGAAATTTGGACATGTTCAGTTATACTAATTAGACTGCGGATGTATTTGCATAAAGTCTTAGTTCTATAAATGCAATTAAAGAAACGGCAAGGCAATAGCAATTACGCAGCGACTAAGTTTTATAACAAGTACCTTACTTGCAATATTTTATATCACCTTTTATACATCACAAGCGTAATATGCAAATGCAACATAAATGCATAAAGAGCCTCAGTCTCCAATAAGAAGTATCTTTACCTGATCACCGTTCTTCATACAGTAGCTCTCTTTCTTATAGCTGTTTTTCATAGACCGTGGATATTCGCAATAAAAACTCTCGTGATCGTTGCCACCGGAATGTAGCGTGTTCTTCATAATTGAAAGCATTTGTTCCTGCTCGTTCCTACATTGACGTCGATGATTGCTCGGTTGCCTTTTCCGCGAATGATAATGAGCATACGCCGCGTTGCTGCAAGGCGACGATGCGTATAATCTCGGCGACAGCGAGTTGCTCTGAGATCTCTGATGCTTGAACGTTTGACTCGTCGGAGTCGTCAACAAGTGTTCGTACTCGTTCAAAACCGCATCCATGTTTTTCGAACAGCTATCATAAGGAATCGTTCTAATCTTGTAAGGTACAACGGCGAATTAAACGTACTTTGTTCTTCCGATCGAATATTTCACTGTTTCAGGCGGACAGTGACAAGAAGGACAGTGTTGCACCTGATCTTTTGTTCTTCTACGCCTCCTTCCAAATTCCGATGGCCCGACCTCAGTCCATGGCTGGTTACATTTTAAACAACACTTGTGTTTCAAATCGTGATGCGATTCACCCTGTCTTCGTCGAACGTCGTGGTATTTCTGCACCGGGTAGCATTCCTCAGTCTCCTAAGGAGGCGTCATTGAATTAATTATTCTTAATTATTAATTAACACCGTATTCTCGTTTAACGACCATCGATACGTACATCGAGAAATCAATCCTCGAACGAGTAACTTTTTTTAAACAGGATAAAACATTTTGAAATTAACGATTTTAATTTTTTAAACGGATGAAATAAAAGGTTTATTCAAGTAGGAGCGGACCATTTCTTCGATCGTATCGTTTACATACATTCAAATTACAATGCAATAAGTATCGTATCGTGATATTGGGATAGCATATATGGGTGAAATGGCAACAGTTGCAATTAAGGGTTAATTAATGAGTAAAACCTAACCGTTTCTGTATCTGGTCGTTCCATAATCTTGCTGACGTCAGAATCTCCCGTGGAATTCGCATCTGCCCACGTCCCGGACAACCCGGATTCCCATAAGATCAAGTTCACCTTCGTTCATAATAAGATCTGCTGTTCTGTTTAATGTTGTTCTTCCATCGAAGAAAATTGACGAAAGAAAAAAAGGGAAGAAATACGAAGAAGGTAAAGTTCGTGTTCTGATATAAAAAGCACAGAACGTGTGTTGTAAAAAAAAAAAGAATTGACTCGCACCGTTATCTCTGAAATCTAGCGCTAAAGTAGGCACTGGAAAAATTTGGAATATTTGGAATATAAAATACAAATTTGTAATATTCGCGATAAACACTGCGAGTAAAGGGGAAGATCGAGAATTGTTTTTGAAATAAACTTTTTTATACTGCAAACCTTCTTTATCGCATGTATTAACATATACGTATGTGTTTCATTGCGAATTAATTATCATATAGATCACGAGGACTTGAACTGCTGTATTATCTTTATTATAGATCTACTTCCTATCTTATTACGTTATCATTCATAATTAATAGAAGCATCGCGTGCAGTGTCTCTCATCGATCGATGGAAATGCCAACGAATTAAATAGAGAATGATTATAACACGAATCTTCTTCCGTATTACAAACATTTACTTTAATATCCATTCGAGTGGATTTGATCGAAAGAAAGAGACACCCGCGAACGAAAAAGCATGTCGAAAATACCGAAAAATATATCGGAGAAGACACAGGAGAAAAATAATTATTTCTACGAAAATGAGATATTACCGGACTTCCAAGCTCGTTGGGGAGCTACGTTAAAACAAAGGAAATCCGTATTCGAACATTATCCAAATCATATCGGCATGCCAATTATCAGTGCGAAATCGAACGCAGGAAAATATTTTGTAGAATTCGCGAGTTCTTCGTCTGTACATGGCTTAAATCATCTGGTAGCACCAAATAGACACCCCGTTGAGACGTAAGTACCTTCGACAATATCCAAACTAACGAGATAATAAAATTGCAATATAATTTACGAAATATACGTCTTACAAGATTTCTCACCGCCTTCTGCATTCTTGGAGCTCTATTATGCCTGATCTTCTTGTCGTTTCTACTCTGGGGTCGTTACCAGAATAACGCCACAGTTATCGTGGTAGATACTGATCGAGAACATTTTGTAACATTGAAACCAGCGCTGTTTATTTGCCCGGTACCAAGCGTAGAGCTAAAGAAGATTCCACATGTATTCAAAAAGTAGAATCTTTATTCTTACGATAATATCTGGATGAAATGAAATATTTTTTACTAAATACGTTGCACATCTAGACACGGTATCAAACACACATCAGAGGCAGAACAGTTCTTCGTCTTCCTTGGCAACATCACTTATGAAAATATGATGAATACACCTATCTTCGACGAAGTTCCAGCGAACAAGTGGCTAGAAATACTTTACGACTTGAAGAAAGATATTTCTCCGAATATTCTGAAAGAAAACGACCCTTATGAAACGTGGGTAATGACAGAAAGAGGCGCGTGCTTAACAACGAGGAGCGCCTTCGCAATCTATGCTACTTTAAAGTTGGTACTTTTCTCTAATGTCCTCTTCCTGTTAAATTAACATTAAATCAACTCAAACACATGATTCTTTCATATGGAACAAGCTACTGGAAGAACGACAACTGGACCATTCTTCCTATACCAGACAAATTACCATTGTACGATTACAACATCGATGGCATACAAGAAAATTTCGCCGTGGAGCATATGGCTTTGGTACGAGTATGTTTTTATATGCTTTGAAAACAAAAATATGATAAAATATCGGCAACAAAGTGTTTTCTTCCTTTTTTTTTTTTTTTTTTTTGGTGCTGCAGATCGCCGCATGCGATCCTTTTGAGCTGATAATATACGACACTCCAATGAGATGGGTAAAACCAAGGATGCTGCAACGTGCCATCATGTCGATAACTCAGATTAATATGAACCCAAACGTTAAAGAGCTTCGTGCTCATCAAAGAAATTGCAAAGTTCACAACGACGGTGGTTTAAAAACGTGGCCAGTGTATACGAGAAATATGTGCATCACCGAATGTAGGATGAAAGTGATACAGGATAAATGCAATTGTCGTCCGCATTTTGCCAGGCCCATTGGTTGGTAATATTAAAATCAACGTAATAGAAAAATTGAATAAATATAAATAAATAATATAAATATATAAATAAATAATGGTTTTACAGAGGGTGTAGACACTTGCAATTCCACGCAACTTCGATGTATCGGAAAAGCGACGCAGAGCCTTTTTCTGTTCCAATATCCACCCCGTTCTTGCGAATGCGTCCCAAACTGCAGTGTCTTTGCCTATCAAATCAGAGATAGTGAAGACACCGAACTGTATTTATCGAAACTAATTCATATTACGATTAGAGATAAAGCATGTATAGTAAAACAGAATTCTTGGATTGTTTCAGAAACGATACACCGATAAATATGTCTGTTATGACTTTAATCGTCGAGCTTCCGCAAATTATCTATCATCGAGCATTGTTGTACGGGTTTCACGATTTTCTAAGTACGTATCTGTAAATAAATATGTAGATAGTTAAGCTATAATTTGAAGTACATTAAACAAATATTTAAAAAATATTAATATAAAAAAATAAAAGTTTCTGTAAACGAACAAATTCGTTACAGCTGGTGTTGGAGGAGCGGCGGGATTGTTTCTGGGAGCCAGTGTACTATCCTTCGTTGAAATATTCTATCATGGCACCATACATTTGTACTTCTACGTGAAACGAATGAAACAGAGACGCAAGAAAAAGGCAATCAGTATACCTAACTAAGAATATCTCCTTTATTTCCGGAGGAAGGAGAATTCGAGATGCACAAACGCGAAGTATTTAAAAAATATTGTTTATTGTAAATAGTGTTACCTCTTTCCGACAGGACAGATGTAAAATAAATATCATTACATACACATACAACTGTACACGCAACGAGTCGAGATCGTGCAATGATTGTACATCAATTTACAAAGAGACTCAAGAGCAGAATTACGATGAATACTTCTCATTTTGATTTAACTTTCCCATATCGACACAATTGATGATAAGATTAGCTAGAAGGACGCTAAAATGTCACTGAACGGAGTTCCAGGTTCCTTTGCTGCTGCTTCGAAAGTTTCCACGAAAGCTTCCCTCTGAGTGTCCTTGGATAACTATTGAAAAGTGATGACGTTATTTGGTATCACGCGCTGACTTTATCATAAAATTTCATACCTTTCGATAGAAGTCCGAAGCAGCGATACACAATATCTTCTTATCCTCGTATTCGTATTTTCCAATCCTTGATTGAATATATGGAAACCTGAGTAGATTGTTAAGAAAGCTTTTAACAAATGAATATATTTGACAAATTAGCGAAAATGTGAAAGGATACAAAGCTCTCAGCCAATGATTTGTGGATGCACTGATAAAAAAACAAGACAAGCACCATGTTGACATTGTAACAGGTAAACTCTGAATAAAGTTTGGCAAACTAAATACAACCCAATCTTGAAGAAGTTCCATTTGCGCGCAAGTGCACGCTCGTTCGCATACCTACATAAAAAGGAGAAAAATCATCTTATTGGTTTAAATTATTTGTAATCTAACGTATTGCTGATCAATCGCTAGTCAACTGCATAAAATAGCCAATCAACGATAATGTTAATACCCAATTATTTTTAGTATATCGCTATGCGTTCGCATCGGCAATACAAACTTTAAAAACAACGGCGGCAAGTAGCCGCGGGTGAGGTTGTTGCGGCGACAAAAATTCTCCTATGACTTTAGTCAAGATTTCCGACGGTGGGAAGAAATCTCCGAGCACACCGGACAAAACTGTACATAGAAGCTCCACTTCCATAGAGTGTCCTCTCCTGATCTTATCGAAAATCGCTGAAGCGCGCTCTATGGATCGAACCAATGCTTCTGGTTCAGCATCTGGTAATGGTTCCTCTGTTTCCGGTTGATTCAATCTATCTGCTGCCTCTGTATACATGCAAGTCAATAACAATTGCAACGCTGGCAGCGATAACATAGGACTAGGTTGTTTTAAGCGATCGATCGCAACTTTTACTATCTGTTCGGCTACCTTTCCAATCACGCTTTTGGTTGCTACGAGTCGCTCGAGCCCCTAAATCAATTACATACACACAGCATTACAAGTATACATAATTTGAACATTTAACAAATACATAGTATTACACGAGTACCCAATAACATACCTGCAAGAGTGTTTGATGTAAGCTACAAGAAATATTTTGTGATGTAAGTAAATTAAGGACTAATTCTAACACAGCTGGCGCTTCCGTGTCTGGTGGAGTATCTTCGGCATGTTCCAATAAAAAGAATACCAAAGCCCACATTACACCCTGATGCTCTTCACTTTGTCTTAACACGCTAAATTAGGTGAGTAATTAATTTCAACAAAGCACGTGTGTTGTAGAATACACAATAGAAATTTGTGTAATTTACCCGTTCAAATCTTGCGCGTCCAAATGTTTCTGTATGTATTCTATTGCCAACGGATGAATAATATTCATCGTTTCTTCGCAATTTGCGAGCACAGCACTTTGTAACAGATACAACGAACCGTGAAGTGCGGATACCTTCGCAGGTAAGAAGCTCGATTTCAGATTCGTGTCTACTAGACGCTTAACTTTGTCTAATGTTTCAAAGTCCTGGAAAAATGAAATCCTAACTGTGTTAAACAGCTTGCAAAAAATATTTTTGAAGAATACATACCAACGGTGTTAGTACTGCAGCAGCTTTACACACGGAAACTACCAAGTATTGATGTAAAATGACATTCTCTGTTGGATGAATTCTCGACAATTCCAGACACATGTCCAACATCCACTGATACTGGGCTCTTTCGACGAACAATTCCGAAATTGCTAGAATAGACTTAACGACCTCCGTGAGCAATTGTATAGGTGTATTAGCTTGCGGAGACATCCAAGACGTATAAAGTTCTATCAAGAAACGAAGGCAGGAATCTAAATCAAGTGACGCGGACATTAACGCGTCGTTTCTTCTGTTCTTCAAATTGAGGACGGAGGCGCTCAACTTATCCTCATACAAGTTGCACAGCGACCACAAGTAAGAAACGGAAAGTTGGCTATATGTATACTTGTTCAAGTTCGCAACTCTTTCTACGTTTCCTCGATGGAAGATGTGATCCATGTTCAAGCCATCGATCGTCTCTGAGTCGTTCATGCATTCGTACTTCCACGTAAGCAGATCTTGAATCGCGTACAATTTTTGAGAACTGATCTTATGAACCGAGAGCTGAGGATCTCTTGGATAATGAATCACAGTGCTGGCTCTTGGGTTGCCAGGATAAGGAAGAAGCAAAGTATTCAATAACAATTTTGTAATCGCCTGTACAGCTAAACTGCTTGCTTGAATCAACGCTGAGATATCTTCTACGGGTACGTTCTCGTTTTGTGAAAGATTCAGCACTCCTAAGAGAGCCATCCATATCTCTTCGAATTGCAACCGAGAGACCCAACCTAACAGGTTTATCCTGTAAATGAACTGCTCCAAAATTTCCACCTCCTGAAGGAGATTTGACTCCGAAGATAATAACGGGAAGTAACATTTGGTCGGACCAGAACCAACGACATTCCAGTTTTGTTTCCAAACTAACGGTGGTGTTAAGATATATGAATTTACCAGTGGTTGACGACTGATACTTACGATTAAATCTTGTATCGTGTCAAACAAATAGCGTGGAATATTTGTGGATAACTGTTTCTTTTGACATTGTTCCAACCAAGCGACCAGACCGGCCATTCGCATGCAAGCACGAGCAAAGTCTCTGGTATCCTCATCTTCTAACGCTGGTTCTAAAGCACGTATATCTATAACTGGCAAAACATCAACAGTAGTCAACAGGTATTCTACTATTTTCTTGAGTGAAGCAGCACCACTACAAACCCACGAATACTTCACGTTTTCCCCAAAAATTTTACTTGGGCCAGGATGTTTTAGAATTTCTGATGCACAGCTTAACGCAAGTTCCATGTTCCTTGGTCTCAATTTTTTAATTTTATTCTCATCACAGTGTACCATCCAGTGTGTTAATTCTAAACACAGTATTGCAAATTTGGCTAGATCTTCTTCGGATTTTTTATCGATTTTCGCTAGATTATACTTGGCTAGCTTTGGCAATGTCTTCATGTATATCTTCACAGCGGGTATCAACATAAAAAGTACATCCCAATATACAAACTCGTTTAAAAGTTCATGAAAACGATGCGCATACTTCAATTCTCTCGAATTGCCATTAGATTGCGTTGGATTGTAAATATGATGCGGTTTTGGCATTAAATCGGTGACATAATGAACGTGCTCCAATAAACTCTGTTTCGCGGCGCTGTATAAGGGACTAGTTTCGAAATTAAAATCCTTTTCGTTCTGTGCTACACCGAATTCTAATTTTTGGCACTTCTCCACGCTAATTCGTACACCCAATATTATGCAGGGTTTCAATATCGAGATATTAAACTCTTTGGAAGACAGGATACCGAGGCAATCTTCGAAATCTAAAACCCTAAGTAACTGCGCTGCTTCCGATAAATTGTGACTAGCACTTGAACTACAACATCGTAATTTTACTTGAGACAAAAACCAATTACGATCCAGTTGAATACTTTTCACGGTGGATGGATTAAACGGTCTACATTGGTCGAGTTCTAGAGGGGACAAATCGTAATACTGTACTCCAAATTTATTCAACAGACTAACTAATCCACCGTGTTTCTTAGCAAGCTTGGTCACTTGCAGAATCTCCATGATCTTGGTGAAATCTTCTTTTGATAATTGCTTCTTCGCATCATCTGCAGGTGTGGTTAATAAAATTTCTACTCTTCGACTAGCTATTTTCGCCGCCATTCTCGACAAAGCCAGATACTTGGTGGATAACAATCTCGGTATCAGTGTCATTAAAACAGCTCCGCTTTGCGAATGATGAGCACCTTCTATACATTCCAAGAGTCGCTTGACGAAACTGGGTTGTGACAAGTCTGTGCATTTGGTCGCGATCGCTTGTACCAACAATCCACTAGCTGCAGAATTTCTGTGTATAGCTGTCGTCAAGAGATCTCTGACAGGAGACTCGATGGCACTATTTACTGTCTCTTCCGTATGATTAACTAACAACCACGTTAAGGGCTCTGCATCGCACAGATTCTCGCAGACGTAATCGCAGAATAATATTATGCCACCTTTTCTGATAATTTGAATGTTAATGCTGCTGTCATGGTCAACACTTTTCTCTTCATTTGGAGAACAATGCACGACGTATTCTGTTCGACGAGTACCCAATATTTTGGACCAAAAAGTCATTTCATTGTACCCTAATAAAGTCATTAAATAGGCCCACTGGCAAGTTAACGTTGGACATTTGTTTCCAATGTTCAACATTAAATAGTTCAAATCGGAGATCGGCAACCTCTCCTCTTCGAGAACATTTCGACCTTGAATCATTTGTATAACAGCGTTTGCCACTTTACAGTGACTCCCAGATTCGAACATGTGAATGCATAACTGCAAGAAGAATGCAAATTGGTGGATCAAGTAGTAATCGTTCTCCATTGATTCGGAAAATGCGATATATGGATCGCTGAGTTTATGATCGACCAATCCAAGGAGATTGTAAACCTTGCAGCCTACCAAGTTAATAACTTTAAATATAAATCTAGCTAATATTCTTTCTGGCGGTACTTCAGCTGATTGACTGTCCAAAACATTCAAAGGATCCATGGTTTGAGAAGACGATTTTGGATGAAGAAACGAGTGAGATAGTTCGGACATGTTGGAACTGAGGTCGGAAAGTCGCGCAAGCATTGCTTCCTCTTTTGAGCACGCGATCAAAGATAACAGAACAACATTTACCACCCCTAACCATCGTTTTAGTCTCAAATTTGAAGTATCCAGAGAGTCTGGTTTAACGAGAAGTACCTTTAAAAGAGGATCGACTGGTCTAAAAACCGTGGGAGAAATAGCTGCGAATAATTTAATCAAAGCCACGTGTGCTTTCTCCGATTCTATTCGAACTTTTCCTGCTGCCAGCATAGGAAGAACAGAGTCCATTGTCAGTCTAGACCATCTTCGCCATTTTTCTTCTCCGTTACCATCTCCGCTGAATCTAGACTCCGTTAAACATAATGCCAAGAGCTCAATGATTTGATAATATTCTACAAGACGTAAAAGCATCGAAATTAGGACTTCTCTTGTTGTCTCAAGCTCTCTTTGCTCTGTTGGGTTTGAACTTGCGTTTCTAATCAAAAATACATCTTCTACGACTGGAGCCAGGGCTGGTATACAGTGCGTGAGCGCTGGTTGACCACTTGCCATAAGTCCATCGCATAATTGGATTATCTTTGGAATTCCTATTATAGCTTTCGAATGATTTTTTTCGTACGACAAGTGAACTAAAAAGTTGAAAATCTTAGGCAATAGATCCTCCGTTTGCTTCACGTGACCTTCTTCAATAAATTCAAACTGCTTTAATACAAATCCAATGAATATTCTTTCAGAATCCAGCAAGCAATAGTTGACTCTTAATTGCACTAGCTGGCTGAGTAGCATCAATACTTGACACTGTAATGACACGCTACTTGTTACAGTGTACTGTTTTAATGATTTTATAACCATTGGCTCAAAAAGACGAATGAACGAAGCTACAGAGGTTTTTTGATCAGACGATCGCGATAAATTCTTAAAAATAGAAGAGAATTTTCTATCACCTTTTCTATGTAACAAACCTACCCATCTGAAATAAAATAACTGTGTTTAGCAATCTATACAAATAAATACAAGTTACAATACAAGAATAAAAATTTACCCGGTATCTGGTTCGTTTTCACCCCTGCAATTGTTTCCCATGGATTTTATCGTATTTGCCATTTGCCTTGCAGGACTTTGAAAGCAATGATTATAAAATCCTTTAACGTCATCCCATAGTACGGTTATTCTGTCTGAATTTTTCTGTATATCTAATTCATTCCATTGCGCATACACGTTTGTGCTGAATAAACACTTCAGCAATTGTTGAACACACTGAACGGTTGCAGTGGGAGATAATACGACAGTGCTTTGTAAATAATGTAGAATTTCTTCTGCTATTTGACCTGCTTCATTGACTGATATAATTTCAAGAATTTGCGAAAGAACATCTAGAATCGCATTTAACAAAGACAAATACATTTCGCTAGCATGCGGTTCAAGTGTGGCTAGGTAATTCAAATGCGCTGCTTTAAGATTTTCGTACATTTTCATATAATGCGGTGTTGAAACAAACGCACCCATTTGCTCTTTTATAAATTTCAAGCTTCCAAATTTTTCTCCTTTCTCTTTCAACTTCGGTTCAGACATTATTATCTTCTTTTTCGGCGATAACGTTTGCGTAGATGACAAAGACGATAACGTCGTTTTTGTACTAGTTTGTGTCAATTGCACGTCGTCGATTATATGAACAAATATATTTAATACTCTTGTAATATGTGTTAACAACAACTCTATTTGTTTATCCTTAAACGTGCCCCACCAAGTTTTAGTTGGATCATTGGGTTTAAAATTGCAAAATGCTAAACCTGATGCAAGATTGCCAGCAAGAAGTACCAAATGTTTATGCGTTAACAAGTCTAAGCTTATAGGAGACGATGATAGTAAGGGTAAAGCCAAAGATAAAAGACTGTTGCTCACGGACGATGGCATCATGTCGCTTGTAAA
Source organism: Bombus flavifrons (assembly GCF_040668555.2). Taxonomy (NCBI): domain Eukaryota; kingdom Metazoa; phylum Arthropoda; class Insecta; order Hymenoptera; family Apidae; genus Bombus; species Bombus flavifrons. The sequence goes on from NC_138456.1 coordinate 7,696,819, forward strand.
ATTTGATTCGCTAATATCTAATCGACTACCGTTCTTTTTATGAGACCTTTTCAACAATGTTTTAGGTGAAATACAATCCCATCCTCTAATATATACTGTAGTATTATATACATCGCTTAAACGAAACAGAGCTTCACAACAGCCATACACTAAATACTTCGATGACTGTACTCCAAGAATCTCAGCCAACATGTTGATTACAATCGACAACGAGTATTCTACATTTGGACGATAATTTGTCGAGTTATGGAAGTTTAAAGCTGCAAATGGCTGTATAGACGTATTTATAAAGAACTTTTGTTTCTCTTGACAAGAGGACAGTTCTACTGAACTCCGGGTAACTGCGCTCATATATTGCTCCGTGTATTGTATGGCCTTTCGCGTAATAACATCATCATGTGGTTGTTGGAAATGTAATAAAGGAATACTCCTAAAAAAAGAGTTATGTTAATCGAGGACACCTGAAACTTGAACAACAAAAGATATAAACTCCGATAATTACTTTACAATAGCATCTGATGCTGCATGCCTAATTCTTTGATCTTGGTCACCTAACAGAGTTATAATAACATTGATAAAATGTTCTTGGAACATTGATCCACCAGTTATATGTTCTATAGTAACATACGATATCTCACTCAATAATTCCACTAATTTAACTTTTACCAGAAAATATGGATTCTTTACTAGCTGAGGTAATACAGTTAACACAGTGATTCCATATTTATTGTCAACAGACTCTAACAACTCTGGTAGACATAAACTGAATGCTGTTAATGTTTGTCGACATGTGGTAGCAGAATCATCTTCTAGTCCCTGTTTTAAACATATGCTCATCAAAATTTTCGAATAATCATATTCTAATATATGAGAGAATTTACCTTTAAAAGTAACTTAATTAAATTGTCTAGTGATATAATTCCACATAAGTTTTTATCAGTGATCTCTGCCTCAAATTTTTTAAAAGAACCTCCATATTGAGTATATACAGATTTCAGGAATGTACCAATAATAATTGATATATTACCCCTAATTTGAGGATCTGGATGACTTGCAAATAATAAGATATCCGTTATCATTTGTTTATTCTCGTTAGAATTCGGTTCTTTGGCAACAGGTATTAAAAATAGATTCGGACAAAGTTTCAAAATATAAGCCACGCAAGTTAAAGCAAGAGACTTTACACTAACACGAAAATATTTATCTGGTATTACATGACCAATGTTGCCAGTTAAGAGGAAAGACGATACCAAATAACGACAACAGAATTTTAACGGTATATCAGGATCTGTAAAAGTTCCAACGTCTATTTCTCGTAACGAAAAATCTAAAGATAGTTTTTTAAGAGATGCGATAGAACATGTGATTTCTTCGGTATAATCCACGTCTCTTGGTTCGTTTTGTACACTCGAATAAACTTTTTCCGATTTTTCTATTTCACTTCCAACATCACTACCTTCTTCGATCGTTTCATCTGGAATAAACGTAATACAATTATTTCTTCAAATGATACATATCCTTTCTATACTACACTTTTTCTCTTACTGTCAATGACTCCGATCTTCAAATCACTATAATTTTCTAAAATCTTTCCTTTCATTTCTACAATATTATTTATGCATTCCTTTGAAATTTGTACATTTTCCATCAAAGGAGGTATAGTCTCAGAATCTAACATCCACTTTTCTATCTTTGGATTTATTTCAGGTATATCAGAATCAAGTAAATTTAAGGTATAATCGGAATTTTCTCCACAAGCAGTTGCAGCACTAGATGTGCTTGCTTGACTTAATGATAACATCATTTCATTTTGATTCACTGCTATTTTACTCTGTGTTATACCTTGATTTGATAATAATAATGATACTAGAACTTTTGGAGGTGACTTCAAAAACTGTGTCAGTGTCTCCAGAACAGCATTTATAACATTATGATCAGAATGCCATTTTGTATAATGTAAACATAGTTCATAAATTTGTAACAAGCTATCTGTCTCTACTGTATCATCATCTGGATCTTCTGATGGATTGCATATATGTGGTAAAATTATTCTTATACAACCAAATATACCAATGATAGCTGCTATACGGTTCTCATCTTCACTTATAGGCACTATAATACCTATAAAAAGTAACATTTAATTAGTAAAAAGTATGTTACTTTTACTTGTATAGCATTCATAAGTTTACCTAAAAGATGCTTCAGTACATAATTTAAAAAAAACTGTGGTCTGCGACAATTCAAACATGTTGCTAAAATCATATTTGCTGCAGCTCTACGAAATGCTGCTTGTACACAGGATATATTTTCAAAGAATGCTTTCAATAATGTCTGAAAAAGAAACATGGGCATGGATTCATAGTTATAAGTACTAAAATAAAAGAAAATTACCTTGATATCATTGTCTGTCATAAATGGCCCTAATGCTTTCATAATTAATGGTAATGATTGTGATAGCGTTTCAATTACAGATTCCTCAGAACGATGTGCAATAGTTACTATACATGGTATCAAATTAGATACATATGCTTTTCCTCTTGTAGGGCGTATCATATGACTAAGAAGACCAAATCTCCAAAGAGCAGCTCTCAATGTTCTAGCAGGTCCATTCCTTTTTATTTCATTGTAAAGTTCTATTTGAACTTTAACAATATTACTATCAGCCATTGCCTTTAAAATAAAATACTATTAAAACATCTATAGCTTTAATATCAAAGATTATGAAATATAAATCTATACCCTTATAATTTTATTTAATGTTTCATCTGCTACCGTTCTGACATCAGATTCATCATCATTACACAGTGTCAGTAAAGTTTCAATTGAAAGACTAAGTACCTGAGGAAACTTGGTTGCTAGTTTGACAGTTGGTGAACATATTCCTTCTGTTATTGTCATGCAACATGTTAATTTATCTTTCCTTTTATTGAAATAAAGGATATATTAAATTTTGTAACATATTACATTCCATAATTTTTATTAATTTTTTATGATAACTATATAAATCCTAATTTTACAAATTATACAAAATTTTATTGCAGGTATTTAGCTATAAACTATATAAACAAAAATAATGTATTCAATTCAAAAGTTTTGCATTATTTTATTCATACGATCATTTCAATTATTAAATGAAAAAAACAATTTGTTCCTGTACCTTGCGTTCGAATCTGACAGAAAAGTGTTTGACTCTTGAGCTGATTTTAAAGCTTCTATAGCTTTTAACACGTTATTTAATGTTGTCATTTTGCCAAATATTTATTAATAAATTGTTCCTCGCTTTCTATAAATCAATCAGTTTTGACAAATTACATTTTGATAATGTAGGCCGAATTTATGACAGACACATCGTACGTAGAAAACTACATGCTGCTCGGTAATATATTTATTTGCGATTCAAACCTCACACTAAAAGCAATTGCTCACTTCAATTATACAAAAGAACGAGGCATAAGAAAATTGGTGAAATAGACGTTTAATGCGTATTTGCCGTTACTCTTAAGCTTAAGTGAAAGAACCGCTGTTCAGATACTAACCCTATCTATCGTTCCACAATAAAGGATAAAATGAATGCAATGTATGTATAATCTTCTTTATTTTTACTTGAGAACTTGATAACAATTTATTTAAACTATATCAATACAAAACAAAATAAGAAAATATTCCACGTGGAATTTATTTAAATGATGTAATATAAAACAATATGAAACGGTGGATGTAGACGATGTAGTGCACCATGTGATGAATATAAAAATAAGTGTTCATACATAATTAGAGTGATCAATTTTTCAAAATGCAGTATAGTTGGTAATTCATATAATGTGCAGGTTGTTATAAATCTTTTATTTTTTTGTGTACCGTCAATAAAGATGACATATAATGACTTGAAAATAGAATTCAAAAGGCAGGTATAATAAGATTAAATAATGTACAAAGACTACATTGGTATTGATAGAAATATATATTTAATTTTATTCAATAACGTGAGTTAACAATTAACCTATTTATTATTCGATTTTCGAGGTAGCCATATTACGTCCAGACATTTCCATTGCGTAGCGAGAAATACATCTCAACACAAGTTTACCATTGTCTGGTTGTTTAACTTTGTATATTTTTTTTTGTATATTTGCGTCAATATTGATCACACGAAATTAGTAAATAACATAGTAAATTTACAAGTTGTAACGTGTTATAATAGACCTTGAATAGAGTTAATGGGTGAGGTGGACGGGTTTCGGTTTTTTTTACACCATACATTACCGGCAGAAGATTTATAGTATTCAAGAAATATCTGCCTTCCTTTAAGTTATAACAATCTAACAATTTATATAAGAAGCTTTTAAATTTATCCGCGTCTGTAAAACGTAATACACCGTTTGAATAGCCTAAGTTTTAGAATGTTTTGTATACGACCGAGTCAACCCTTTCGATCAGTAGTTACAACTCAAGAACAAAGGTTTGCATCATGTGAAGAAGTGCTTTTAAATATCTTTTGGTTAAATTTATTCTTAGAAAAGTAAAAAGTATGATTTCGCATCTACATTATGCATTATTTCTGTATTCAATATTTGTTTAAATTATGCTATGTATAATTAAACGTATTAAATTTTTAAATCAACTGATATACGTATTGTATATGAAAATAACTATTAATTTTGATTAACTTGTTACATATGGAAATATATTGTTAGTTAGGTTAGATTTATAAAATTGAGTTGTTCATCTTAGTATTATGAATTTATTATCTATAATTTGCAGAAACCTTAACAAGTTCTGGATGTCTAAATATGCCAGGCTGTGCAGCAGTTGGCTGCAACAATCGTAGTGAGAAAGGTTATATTATGAAATGTTTTCCACGTGATCCAAAGTATAGAAAAATTTGGCAAGAGCGTGTTGCTAGAGCTGATTGGGAACCATCAAATAACTCATTTCTTTGTCACGTACACTTTGAACCTCAAGAATGGTCTATAACACAAAGTGGAAGAATTAGACTGAAGAAGAACGCAATTCCTTCTATATTTACTGTGACATCTACTAGAAAATCACCTAAAAAAAGAATTAAGATATTTAATAAAAACGGTGAAAACTTACTGCAAGGTGAATATAACATAGAATATACAGAAAATGATACAGAGTATTCATCTATTGAATATTTAGAAGAAAAAGATTTGGATTTTCAGGAGATTGAGGAACTATCTATACAACAAACTACTAGAGATTATCTTAAACATACCCATAAATATACAGAAGATAAGAGAGAAGAAAACATTAAGGTTAATCATCAAAGGCAAAATATTGTGATGATTGCTGATGATAACCTCACTAATATTAATAGTTTAGTGGAGCAATACAGTCTTGAAGTTCAACCAAACAATAATAGAAAGGAAATTAAATTATCCTTATTTATGAACAATTCAGAAACTACACAACTATCAAATACCACTATAAAGGAAGAAATTAAATTAGAGGTTATGGATCATAACACACTTGAAGATAGTTATGACGAAATTGAAGAGAAGTTAAAACAAATTTGTGATGGTGGATCTACTGAAGATGAAAATTATAAAAATGAGATTGAGAAAAAGTTGATGGTTAAGAGTCAAAAGGAAGGTGAAATTGAAGAAAAAATGGACACAAAAGTTGAATTTACTACTGATGACCATACAGTTGAATTTACTACTGATAACCATAAAGTTGAATTTACTACTGCTGATCATAAAGTTGAATTTACTACTAATGACTATAAAGTTGCTTCGCCTGTTAATAAAAATCATTTATCGATAAAAAACGAAGTCGGACATATGCTTACAGACAAAGAAGAAAATGTTGAAATAATATTTGGTACTGAAAGTGGGGATGAGAAAACATCTGTATCGCAAACTGTATCAAAAATGAATAAAGTGAAAAATAGTGCATTGGAACATGATGAAATGATTTATATTAAAGATGAAAAGAAGGTTTTCAATGAAGACATAGAAGAAAATTTTACTAAAGATGAAGTTCATGTTATACCAAATATAAGAGCGGCTATGAAGCGTAAGAGAAGAACTAGAGAAGAAATAATGAGATCAATAAAGAGGTCATTTAGAAGCAATTCAGATCAAGATATTAATTCTTCAAGTAATAGTGACTCATCTGAAATAGAAATAAAAGATGAATTACCTTTGTTTTCTCAGCAAACAAATGATATTAATAAAAATGATGCAGAAATGGAAACTGATAAATTTGTTATCAAAGTAACTGGTGACCCTGATGATGTGACTGAAATTATTGAAGAGTTATCATTTAACACAACAGGAACACAAATATCTAAAGAATTCAGTACTGCTTCCAAAATTGAGGAAAGTGATTCACTCATTACATCTGTTATAACAGTAGAAACACCAAAAGATCTTAAAGGTATTATTTATGGAAATTTTAATAATCCACTAATAAAGAATGAGTATGTACCTTTAAGTAAAGAAACTTCACTAATGAATCAATTTCCTTATGAAGACAGAGAGTTTACAAGTTTCAATTCAACTCATAGTTCTAAAACATACTATCCTTCTTGTTTCAAACATACATGTTCTGATGACGAAGAAAGGATAAGGACTAATTCACTATCACAAAATTGTACACAAGGTGTTCAAACTTCCTTGGAAAATAATCCTAGTTGTGTTTCCTCAGATTATGAAGATCTGTTAGAAAGAATACAAATTCAAGAGGATGTAATTGCAAAGTTAACTGACCAGTTAATTATTTATAAAGAATTTGAAAACAGTATAAAAACCACAGGACATGAAATGCAAGTCAAAGAAGTGGAAACATCTAGAATTAATACAAGATCAAGTAACATACAATCTACAATACTTAATAAAAAGAATTTAGAATCCAAACGAAGATTGATAAAAGACTTATCAAACAGAGTAAACTATTTTGAAGAAATGAATAAAAAATTAACGAAAACTGTAACATTGGCATCTCAGCAAAAAAGAAAGCTTGAAGGGCAAATTAAACAAAAGGATAATCAAATAAAGGAACTTAACTGGAAGTTGGAAAAAGCATCTAAATATCTTGAAAGAGCAGAAAAAAACACGAACACTTACAAAAGGAAAATGTTAAGTATGCAAACTGTTATGAGAAGAAGAAAGCTTTTGGATGAAAAAATGTGCAAATTTAATGAAATGTTACTAGACAGCTCTAAACAAGAATTTTCAGAAAAGGTTTTATCCATGGCAACAGAGATTTGGGAACTTTATGGGAAAAATGAATATGATAAGCTGCTTTCTTATGGGTTTCCATTACCACCATTACCAGCTTTAACGGAAGAACTTCTTACTGAAGATTTTACAGATCTTAACAGAAGTGATATGGACGAGGCACAAAATTCTACGAAGATAAGTATTAAAGCAGAAAAAGCTCATGATACAAATAATGAATCTGAAATAGATGAAAAGGATGCAGAACATGTAGCTTCAGTTGGCAAAGCAACTGAATATGAAAGTGCAGAAACTGTGACAGGAACTGTGCAAGACATTTTTGATGAAAATAATGATGGTGATGATTTTAGTACAAATGAATTGAGAGAACATTTTATTCTGCAATTAAATGCAGTTATGTAGCCATAATTTTGTATTTTAATTATATTTTTCTTTTTACATCTTAAGAACTGTAATATTAAAATCATAAATACTTAGGTAAAATCTCTTTTGTCATTGTACTATATGTACCATTGTGCTCTTAAGAATTATATTTATTGTATAGTATAATCCAGTGTTCTTACTTCAAATGTAAATATATATGTACAAATATTATTATATGTGTAATATAAAAGACCATTTTAAGTGATTGATTGCAGTATTAAATCATTGCTTATAAATAATTTTCTGCATAATGGTCTATCGATATATCTTAAAGTTATACGATACTTCATGCTTCTTATTGACAAGATTTATATTTTAGTAGTAAAATAAGGAAAACAGATCTGCTACAAATTTGTTTCTGATGTTCTTCTAAATTTATTATTAGCAATAATACTTCAATATTTGTGCATCAATAAAATGTTAAAAGTATATGAATTCAATTATGTTATTTGAAAAAGAGAAGGGGCAGAGTAATTAAATAGTAATTAAAATCTTTTACACAAGATGTAAGAAAGATAATAGTATAATAATACTTCTGCATATTCAAATTTTATGCTATCTAATTATAGATATTTATATACGTATGACATAGGTAATATATAAGTAGTATATTAAAAATATGATTATAAATTTTGAGAAATTATATAGGGTGATTCTCTGGCTGGTTAATTCATAGGCAATATCGCGTGCCGCGACGATAATGTCATGTAACTGTAATAACTAGGAAAGTGATCACCCTGTATTTGCCTCATTTGAATAATATAAAGTAGAAGACAATATAACAATAGTAAATACACTTGATTATATATATGTGTATATATATTCTTTTTTCTTTTAACACAATTTTTATTAGAATAATTACAATCCAGTGGCAGACTTGTTATTATTAACTTTCTTTTTCTCCTTTGATTTTCCATCCTTGGATCCAAGTATTTTATCACATTCGCACCAAGGTGTAATCATTTTATCACACATTAGAGAAATATTAAGGACTGTTAATGGAGTATCTTCAATAGTCATTGTAATCATACCTAATATTTTATAAGAAACGTTATTTAAGCCAGTTTGACGATCTCGTTTTCTAGTAACCTCCCGTTGATTATAACATTTTATCATATCTCGCTTCCTATGGTTTCTGTCATGTATATGCCTACAATAAATAAATGTAAAACAATCACTAATTTATGAACATTTATTTATATTAATATTTAGTGTATATATAAATCTGTTACGGAATGCCTTACTTGAATGTGTTGTGTGTTCCAGTAGATATATTTTGTGGTCTTATAACACTTAATCCAGCTTCTTTCAATCTAACATAAAATTCGTCATCTTCAAGACCCCATCCCCAATATTTATTAGACATTCCATTCACTTGTATAAAATGTTCTCTGCAGAAATATTTTTCTTGTTAATTTAATTTACATGAATTTATAAGTATTTTATACAATAATAACTATTATAACAAGAACCTTTTAATAAGTAATATTCCACCAACAAAAGTTGTATAATGGTATCTAGGATGTAACTCTGGGGAAGATATATGGTATGGGCTCTTATTAGGGAAAGAATATAATAATTCATCATTTATAGGCAACAAGTCTACATCATGTATAGCTATATAATCAAACTCTTTGTTAATTTCAAGAAAGCCTACATTTATAAGAGAGGCCCGATTAAATCTAAATCTATCAACCTATAAAGATACATGATATTATTATTACATTTAAATAACATGTTTTAGTTTATTAATAATTAAATTAATCAGAATGTACCTGATTAAGTACAAATATGTGATAATTTATATTTTGTTTATCTAAAAATTTTTTCATATGTGGAGCAAATATCAGTAATTCTTCAAAGCGATCTCGAAATGGCACAAGTATAGCTAAACGATGTAAGGTTTTTTTGTAAATTTTATTATCATTACTCTGCCATTTATTATTACTGTATTGACTTGATTGTGTAGCTATTTCACACTTGCATTCATCTAAAATTTTATTTAAACACTTTGTAATTCATTGTTATATTAAATATATAAAAGACTTACCAATACTTATAGGTGCAATACTTATCAGGCATGAAATAATAAATGTAATTAAAATACAGGCAAATATATATTTAAATTTTATATTCTTCCAAACAACTTCCATGCCGAATAATAAGTATTTAAGTAAAGTATCTTTAGTTTAAAAATACATAAATTAATCATTGAACAGTCTTACAAAGACTTATTAATATGGTAACATTTTCTTATTCCAAGAAAGTTTATAAAGCATTGATACTTTTTGTCCTTTTCCCTATTTACAGTAGATCGTGATTAAAATTAATACAAATCGCATTGCAGCTTGCATAGTTAAAAATTACAGCTGCGTTGATTTGTTAAACGTGAGGTATCCTTGATATCACGCACAAAAATTAGGCAATTACGAGCAAAATTTTGTTGCTCTCACATAATTTTTCATAGATTGTTTAAACAAAGTCGATCTTTCTTCAAAACTTTTTATCTTTGTTCTCCAAAGATTCATCGGTCAATGGACCGAGAAGAATACGTTTTTTGCACCAAATGTACATATTTTCTAATTGATCGTATTCACAATTATGACACATACAGAAATTTAATCTGGACATCATCAATGTTCAACGTTGCTCAATTGAGCATACATAAAGCATTTATGCTATAACACAAACAATTAACCATATTACCGAAGAACAAATTGTACTACTGACATTGTACTCATTACTGATTGCAAGATTATTTGTCCTGTACTATTTAATGCTATGATAGTTAATTCGGTAGTTACAATACTTGATAATTGAAATGAGAAAAGATAATTATATTATCTTTTTGAAAAATAAGAGATTATCTATATATTTTTAACTGATTACTTTATTATTCAAAAGTATCACTTTATGTATCATAATTCTATGATAAATAAAGTAAATTTTATAATTATATTTTCTAAATGTGCAATGATATTAATTTCAATATTCAACTTATTTACTAATTGTATTAGTTATATAATCATTAGTGAGCTTTTAAAATTAATATAAATGTATGAAAAGCGAATGAAAATGTTGTATCAATACTAGAATATTCAATTAACAATTGGAGAATGAGTGATATTTTACTACAGTTCGCTACACCCTATAGCACTGTGAATGAATAATACACATAGTATAGTAATAGTATAGTAAGTTTGTAGAGTACTAAAGTAATGGGTGTTGCCTTTCGTAGCAATTAATGCTTAGACGAAGAAAGTATAAAAATGCTACCAAACAATTGCATAAATCTAATCTTAATACTCTTCAGTTTATCCTGTCGTTTTATATATGGTATAAAAGATACTTTTATTTTTTAATAGTTTAGTATCGCGATATTCACTTTGTTTAATGACTAACCGTTTGTTATTGTCTAATTATTAATTGTTGTTTATCCTCAAAAATAACAAATGTCAAATTGCAAAAAATATTTACAAATCGATTACGATTATAATTAGCATTAATAACAATGTTTAAATCCGTTCACAGGACAAAACCTCAACAATACTGTTACATGGTGTACAATATCTGATGCTGAACAGGATAAGTGCAAAGCATTTTCAAGAGCAGTTGATCGCGAAATAACATTTTTTGGGCGTAGTTACATTTCTGTGCAATGCAAACAAGCATTTAATAAAGAAGGATGCATGGCTATGTTGGATCAAGAAAAAGCAGATATAACCACTTTAGATGCTGGTGAAATTTTCATGGCAGGACGCTATCATAGTTTAATCCCATTAATGCAGGAAATATATGAAAGTGGTGTCAATTATCAATATGCGGTAGCAGTTATCAAAAAAGGATCTTTACCAGATGTCCAGAGTTTACGTGATTTGAGGGGTAAAAAGGCTTGTTTTGCTGGTCTTGGGATGCTTGCTGGTTGGGTTATTCCAATTTATACAGTAAATATTATTTCTTTTTACTATATTTCTATGTAATATATACTGCATTAACCAAAATCTGTCATTTTTCTGTTTTATACAGCTTATGAAAGAAGGTGGATTAGAAATTATAGATTGTAATAATCATGTTAAATCTACCATCAAATATTTTGGGCCCAGTTGTGCTGTAAATTCATTGATAGATAAATATAATCCATTAGGTATGATTGATAATAACTTTACCTAATGTCCATATTCTTTATAGCAATTTTAAATTTTAGGCGATAACTCTGATCAATTATGTAAATTGTGTATTGGAAAGATACCTGGAGAAAGGTGTACAACTTCAGATCCTTATGCAGGATATGAGGGAGCATTTAGATGTTTGGTAGAAGCAGGAGAAATTGCTTTCTTAGTAGACACAACTGTGGATGAGATGACATCAACAACATTTGACTTTAGTATGTTTTTAATTAAAGGGCTTTACCATTAAACTATATTACAATATTAGTAAATAATATCAATTTTTTTAAGATTCTGTAAAGAAGGAGCAATTTGAATTACTTTGTCGAGATGGTACTCGTAAACCGATTAGTGAATACAAATATTGTAATTGGGGTGTAGTTCCATCACGCGCTATAGTTACATCGTCTGCTACAAAAATCGAAACCCGTCGATTATATCAGCGATTTTTAGAGACAGCAGTTCAGGTACTACGCAGACATAACGCAAAAAATTCGACCGAATTTTATGACAATCGTTTCGAAAATCGGCCAGATTTTAATAATAGATTTAACAACACTGAATATGTTAATCCAAACGAATATAGCACAGATAACTTTGAAAATCGTAACGGGAATGAAAGAAGCTATAATGGAAATGATTTGAATACGTGGGATAACACAGAATCAACAAATATACAACCAATAGAGACTTTCAATTTATTTGAATCTGCACCTAAATATGGAATGCATCATAATTTGATTTTTTCTGTAAATACAATATTCTTTTTGACATTATTATTACCTTTTTTAAGATAATTTTATTTTAAACTGTATAATTTTAGGATACAGCCCGAGATTTCATGGAATTAAGTGAAAAAGAACAAGTGTACACTGGTTATTTAGGTAGATTCCTTGATGTAATATTAGAAATGCGACGTTGTCCCGTCAGTAAAATGACCCTATGTATTACGTCTGATCCAGAAATGGAAAAATGTATAAAAATGAAGGTAACGATTTAAAAAAATAAATTATATATAATAAAATATTAATGTTTATTTTCATATTAGATAGCATTAAAGGCGCAATTGTTGAAGCCAGAATTAAATTGTCACAAAGGTTACAGTCAAATTCATTGCATGCAGGCTATACAAAGTGGGTATGTATATATGTAATATTGAAAAAATTTGCAGATAAAATAGGAGAATTTAGTGTAAAACAAAATTCATTCTCTTTTTTTTTAGAATTGCTGATGTGGCAGTATTAGACACCAGTGACGTATATACTGCTGGTTTACGCTTTGATTTGATTCCATTTATATCTGAAGTTTACAATTTACCTACGCCAGAATATTATGTGGTTGCAGTGGCAAAAGAGGAGGATGACAACACAGATTTGACTTATCTAAAAAATAAGAACACTTGTCATACAGGAATCAATACAGCGGCAGGTTGGGTGTATCCGTTAGCATATCTTATTTCAAATACATGGATCAGGGGTTATGGTTGTGATTCAGTTCACGCTGCTGCAGAATATTTTAGTAAATCTTGCATTCCGGGCGCACTTAGTACCGAATACAATACAGGTAATTGCAATTCTTGAACTATGAGTGATCGCAGGTCTGTGCAAAATTATATGTTGCATGTTAACTTATTGTAGGAGTGCCATATGACAATATGTGTGATCTGTGCCATGGTGCCAGCTTCCAGTACTGTCGTAGAGATGCATCTGAAGATTATTATGGGTATACTGGTGCCTTTAGATGTTTAGTCGAGGGGGGCGGAGATGTAGCTTTTGTGAAGCACACAACAGTCGCAGAAAATACAGACGGAAAACGACGAGAAACGTGGGCACGTAATACTTTCACTAAAGATTTTGAATTGCTTTGCCCAGACGGCACTCGTCGACCAACAACCGATTACATACATTGCAATTTAGGAAAAGTGGCAGCGAATGCAATAGTTACACGTGGTGGATATTATGGATATAACGAGACACAAATAAACGCTTACATAAACTTGTTTATTTACGCTCAACAATTTTATGGCAGAAAAGAACAGGACGAATTTAGTTTTAGTATGTTTTACAGTCAGCCGCCTTATAGCGATTTGATTTTCCAGGACGCTACACAGCAGTTGGTAGTAATACCACCAGAAAAAAGAGAGTTTAGTGCGTATTTAGGCCCAGACTTTATGAGAGCTAGAAGAATTGTAGATTGTAATGCCGGAGCATCCGCTATAAAGCATTCGATAATAGCTACGATAGCTATGATTATATTTGCTTACATACTTAGTAGGTAAATAAAGTAAATTTCTTTTAACAGATGAATATATGTACATTCGATAAAAAAAACTTTTAGAAAATACATCTAGCTATATTTACTAGTTTTTTAATCTTTGTATGAGATGTGTTCACAAAATTAATCATATTTTTCGTATTTTACATACCGATTTATAGTTAAACGAATGAATGTGGTAACGTAACATATAATTCTCGACTAAAGATTATTGTATAATCCGTCCATTTCTCGACATTTTAGATAAGTATAAAATGATATTTAACTGCTATTTAACTATATTTGCAGTATAACTGTACGTGTACCTTATACCGTCCATTAATATTTTTGTACGCATTGAATAAAGTTGTTTTATAGTACATTATAGTTACGTCAATTATTTTCTCATTTCATTTAAAATTTTTCTTACTGATATATTGCGCGACTTTGCAGTCTTCTCGTCTTCGATCAGCCTTTCTTACGTATTGTTAGAATTTGCTAATTCTTTAAGTTTCTTTTTTACTATTATGAATAAATGAATAATTAATCTTAGACTAGTTAGTATAGTGAAAAGATAGAAAAATAATATTAGTAAAAATATAAATAAAAACCTAAAGCAAATAATCGGACACCTAGCTTCTTAGGTAATATAATTGTTGAACAATCCTTCAACGTCGAGTTCATTGGCAACTCACGTGTTCCTTTAAACTTTTTTATTCTGAATGTTTTACGTTGATAGATGGTACTTTTTTGATCCGATGAAATAGACCTTTTTGGAATTTTATACTTTTGAGCAGATTTGCTTACCTAGATGTATCAAAAAATTATATATTAATACCACGAAATAAATTTTCAAGCTAGAAAGATAAATATTTACTGTAGAAAAATGATTCTTATGTTCTACTTTATGTTTTATAGATTTAGGCTGCGCTAAGATATCAATGCGTCTTAGGCTTTTCATAGTTTTTCGCTTTTTCTTATGATGCCTCTGCAAATAAATATAGCATTTTATTTGTTGTTTATCTCGGAGTATTTGTTATTCGTAAATTAATAAAAAACTTATCGAAAATACGACGATATGAAAGTATTCATTAGTATTTTACTTTTTTTATATTTTTCTTCTGTGTCAACGAATTGTCGAAATTTCCTACAATAACTGT
The DNA here is from genome assembly GCF_040668555.2 of Bombus flavifrons. Classification (NCBI taxonomy): domain Eukaryota; kingdom Metazoa; phylum Arthropoda; class Insecta; order Hymenoptera; family Apidae; genus Bombus; species Bombus flavifrons. The sequence continues at coordinate 7,712,026 of NC_138456.1, forward strand.
ACTTTTTACTCTTCTAGGAGCGCACCAATAAGTTCTTCGTTTATTACGATGGTTTTTGATAACAGATTTTGGCGTTATTTCGTGCCTATTATGTGGAAAATTATATTAGTGAAAATGAGGAAACTAGGAAAACGGGAAAACGCTGTATTTACTCGAATTTCAACATCGTAGAACGGAAATTTAGAGTATTAATTTCGCCAATCGACAGATTTTGCAGGGGAACTTGAAATTTTGTTCACGGTTATTGTTTGTTGGATCTATTACCAAGAAAGAATTGAAGTTTGCAAACATCTTTATTTTATGATCGCTTCACTGTCACCAATCAACATTTAACCCTAAGGTAAACTTTTCTAAATTTTCTGTTGCTTTCACGATTTACATTACAGCTTCCCGAGTCTCGAGTTAGATAACAATTTTACGATTAAATTAACGATATGAACACGGATGTTTATCAAGATAATGTACCAAGATTTGAAAAACTAGCGAAACCAAGAAAAAGAATCGATAAAACCAGTAACTACAATGCCTTCAATGTAAGTATCGCAAACATAAAGATATACGAAGAATATTTCAGTCGTCTTAACATTACAGGTAAAACGTGGAGCATTATCTTATCAAATTACGGATTCGTTAAACAAATTAGCCCAACCTAAACGAAAACCAGGCACAAACGTGTCTAATATATCCAACTTTAGCGTTAAAAGTTCTCCCATAAATACAGGTAGTTTAAAGAGAACCCTCCAAGCGTTACCTTCATTTTTTATCGAACCCTCATCAGTTTGAAGAACCCCCTAAACTAAGTGCTTCAATGTATTGTTTTGCTAATTTGCATTTTTAGCCTGTTTAAAGTCTTTCTTTATTTGCTATCGCGAATTATTCGTTTAAATCTCCTTTATCACTTGTAATCGCGGTCGTTTGTTAAAGCCTGAGTGTGATTTTTGGAGAGTTCTCGTTCCCGAGTTAGAAAGAATCTTGAACGTATTAGGTGTACATAAAGAAATGTCGAAATTTATTACTATAGAATTATGCAATTGTATAATAAATATTCCTTAGTGAAACAAGGACATCATAAATTAATAAATAGTAGCGAACAATCGAAGGATGCGCAAGAATCGAGGAAGAAGAGATTTTTACTGGATACTTATGCTCGTATTACTGCGGCTAGGAATAAAGGATATTCAAAACGATTGCATGAACTCGCGAAACCGAAAAATTACATGATTCGTACCGAGCCATACGACGATTTCGAGAATTACTTGCAAATGATGAAAAAATGCAACGCGAAATCCGCGTTTCAGGAAAAAAGATAACTTATAATCCATAAACGATGTAATATAAAATAAAGAACGTCTATAAAATGTCTCGATATTTACTAATTTCTATTTAATACGGACATTTGCGTCGGCGAAAAACAAACGAAGGCTTGATCTCTTTTAAAACTTGGCAGTCTCGGTTCACGTAACATGGATACAATAAAGTCGCATAAATGAAATAGCTATATCGAAAATGAGAAATTTAACGCAAAATCGTAACGCACAACGAAAAGTATCACCGTTAACCATCTTAATATTCTCTTCTTCGTTGGTAAATTGAAGAAACATTTAACCTGTATAATGAGCTAAATTCGCAAAAGGTGTCGTTGATAAAGAAGTTTATTTTTTATTCTTCTCTCGAATCTAATCCCATGTTATGAAGCATTCATGTAGAGATTAGAAACTAGTTCAGAAAAGTTGTAAAAAATGGCTGTAAAACTAAAAAAACCCGTAAGGAGCGTGGTTGCGAGGAAAGGTCAAATTACGAAGGAAACGAAGGAAACGGCAAGAAGCGGATCCCCTAGAGCAGCAGCTGGCAGATTAAGAAAACTAGATAAGTCGAGACTGAAGGGGAAGTAAGCGTAATCTTTTTGTCAGCGTGTCGAGTAGATAAAAATCTTTCTAACATTGTGACTTTTAGAAAAATTAAACGTAAATTACGATTGAAAGGATGGCTGGCGACACCGGCTGATTGGGCGCGTTTCAATGCCTGGGCGAAATTCAATGCTATACCGAAAAAGCTTCCGCAACCTGAGCCTATAGTTAGTCGTAAATAAATTGCGGATATTTATGCATTTATAGAAAAAGCAAATTTTTATTTTATATCTGATAATTTAATAGGCGAAACAAATCTTTATTTAAATATTATACGAGAAATTCTAAATTTGAAAGATTTGTACATACTTTTACACGTTACAACGTGCAACATTCCTCAGGTTCGGCCATCGAAGCCATTATCTCAGCTAAAGAAAAGAATCAAAATGTTGTCCAAACCGAAGGAAAGAATCGACGAAAGCATTCACTGCAAATTAGACCTCGCTATCTCGAAAGCGGCACTGAAAGCAATTCCATCTAAGAGAACGATTTTGTTGTCTCTACCAAATATAAAACTGGTCGATTTTGGTCGAGTTTATTATAAGGTTTCACCAGCAGCATTAAACTACCAGCCGTCTCAAAGAATCATCGAGCTAAGCCTGCCCCGTGTCATTCTTCCCGAAGAATGCAAACCATCCGGATTGATGTTGCATGAGAAACGAGAGCTGGATGAAGACAGACTGAGGAAGTTGGCTTTAGCGAAGAAATTGCTCGATTGCCCTGAACAATTAACCAAAGAAGAAATAGAGGAGCTATTTACGCCTTATGGCATAAAACGAACTGCGCTTTCCTATCAAGTAAAATGAATCTATATCGCATGTGCACATGAATATTTGTACGTGTATATTCGAAGTGGCGCAACTTAAAGAAGTTTTTCGAGAGGAATTGTTTGAAAGCTTATGAAATAATTATTTGCGCGCTAAAACAGTACGTTAACGAAAAGAATAGATTCTGAAAAGCAATGATCCAATACAGATTACTTTTGTAATTTTTAGTGGTGACCACTTCTAAAATACATTTACATTAATTTCATGTCCACGTGCATATTCCATTCACGAATAAGCACGGTAAACAGCTTTTTAATCTCTCGAATCGCTAGATTACGCCTTGGTTAAGTTTTCTGGCTGTACCATCGTACAAGACGATAAAAGATAAAAAGGACAAACAGTCAAAAGCTTTTAAGAAGATGATAATCGAGGAAGGGGAGGAGAGAGGTAGAAGAGCTTTCGCTGAATACAGGGAAAAGGAAGGGGGCGAGAGAAGAGGAAAAAAGCGTAAGTCCGACGATACGAGAACAGAGAAATCTAAAAGCCGTGAGGATGGAAAAGTTACAGAAGCGGAAGAAGGAGAGGAGAAAGTGTACGAAAGTGAAGAGAAAGAGCGGAAAGCTAAAAGAAGAAAACTCGAGAAACGCGCTTGGAGATTCGCACCGCATCCATGCATAGATGATCCCACACGCATCACGAAAGCAGCTTTGAATGCTAAAGGTCTGCGGCGAAATTAATAAAAATTAATAAAAAGTTGACGTTGACAAGCTTGTGTGTACGTTATTGTTTGTTTCAGCATCCGCACGTATGGAAGAATTGGCCAAACCAAATATTCATAGAAGTAAGACTATCAGAACTGATGCTTTTACCGTGAAAAAAAGTGCTTTGGCGGCTACAGCTTCTGGAAGAGTTGAATCTTTGGCGAAACCACCGAAACCTCGAAGTCCTGTTGAAAAAAGACCGCCGCGTGAAAAAGATAAATATGGTAGACCGATATTCGAGATGCCTGTATGTTGATTTAAGTAAAAACCATTAAAAACTAAATCAATTTTTCTGAACATTTAGCCACGGAACCATTTATTGATTTTGTCGCAGGTTTACGGCAAAGTTTTACCAAAAACAAAGCCATACAAAATGGGCGAATGTCCAGAGCCGAAGAAGAAGCGGGTTGTTAAAAAGCGGCCGATTGATCCGATTATTTACGAAGCAACCTATGATCCTTGTATCTATCCAGACTTGGCAAAAAAGCAGAAAATGGAAAGGGAACGAGCTGAGAAATTATTGAGCAAAAAGCATCGTAGAAGGACAAAGCGAAGAAAGAAATTGGAAGGACCTGAAGAAGAAAGAGAAGAAGAAAAGGAAGAGGGAGAAGAGAAAGGAGAAGAGAAAGAAGAAGAAACAGAGGAAAAGGAAGAAGGAGAAACGGACGAGGTAACTGAAGAAACTGAAGAAGAGTAGAAAGTGAAACTAAGAAATCTAGATAATGCAAAAATTATGTATAATAAAATGTACAATAAAATGTACAATAAAAATAGAGAAATAAAAAGTAAAAAAAAAGACAGTAAAAAAAAAAAGGCACATTTTTAAACAGTGCCCAATCTTACACGTGTTTTTCGTATTGTTTTCCAAAACTAAAGGCGTGATAAGAATACAGACAATTGATGATTCTTTCGTTTCTTCCTTATCACTTGCACGCAATAGCAGATAGTTATGTAACTCTATGGTATCGCAATACACGTATTTCTATAAAAATGAGTTCCAGTAAATAAGGAAAAGTAGTTTGAAAATACGGATATACGTGCGAGTACAAGTATTAGTTATTTTACTGATAAATATTTTTATGTTCAATTTTTCCAATTTTTCATCACCAGCGAGTCTACGTCGTCTACGATTTTATATTTTTCACGTTATAGATGTTACTAAATACATTCGATAAACTAGCGGTATTTAATTATACACTATCAAAGAATAGATGGACAATATGTTACAGTAATTTGTAAAACTATGATGGCTATGTTTTGGTTTTTCACGATCGAATATATTAAGATAATTATGGTTAGCTTTTTCCCTTCAACTAGAGTATAAAACGTTCTTCTCTCTTTCTTAGCCTTCAGTGCCTCTTAACCGTCTACGTGAGCAACCGTCCAATAATTTAGCTGACTGATTTTCCTCGTTCACGGAAACAGCGATATTCATGAGAAAAGAAAACTGTCAAACGAAAAGATGAAGCTACTGCTTTTGTTTTATATCATCGGAATCGGTAACGTTTTATATTGCACAGCACATCCGGAAGCGGTAGCGCCAATTGGAAAAATCCGCGGCTCTATTCTAACTTCAAGGCTCGGAAAGGAGATTTATTCCTTCCGTGGCGTGAGATATGCCGAGCCTCCCACAGGAGAACGACGTTTTCAGGTGAGTTTCTTATTCTTGCCTCTATCGTAATTTTATTAATCCTGGAAACATCCTCGTTCGTGGACATTTGTCAAACTTATCGTCAGCCTTCAACTATGCAAACAAAGAGTACTTTGCGTATTTCCTTTTATGCGAGTATTTATGGCACATCGGTGGGAATAATCCTTGCAATTTTCTCACAATACAGGTTGCCACTCCAGCAGCAAATTGGAACGATGTTTTCGATGCCTCCGAAGAAGGTCCTGCATGTCCAAATGTGGAGCGTATCGAGCTAATGTCTGAAGATTGCTTGCGTTTAAATGTCTATACTAAAAAAGTATGTGCTACTTCTTCCGGCTCGTCTACAGCGTGTTTAATTGATCAAGATATAAAATATATATTTATGGAATGTAATTGTCTAAACGTTGCAGCTGCCTTCGAAAAATGAAAATGTATCATTGCCAGTATTGGTTTTCTTCCATCCAGGCGGTTTCTACCAGTCTTCCGCTCAGAGTTTTAACTATGGTCCCGAATATTTGCTGGACCATGATATCGTTTTGGTTACTGTAAATTATCGCCTTGCCACGTTAGGTAATTTAGGCATTTAGGCATTTATAACACACGATATACCAATGATCATTTTCCTTCTATTTTTTCCTATTATATATCCAAGGATATATAAAATATATAAATATGGATTTCGTAGGTTTTATAGCAACGGGCGATTCACTGGCTCCAGGAAATCTAGGTTTGAAAGATCAGGTAATAGCGCTTCGTTGGATCCAAAGGAACATCATTGCTTTCGGAGGAGATCCAAACTCCGTGACTATCAGCGGCTGCAGCGTCGGAGGGCTCAGTACTTTCTTGCATATGTTATCACCAATGTCCAAAAATCTATTCCACAGAGTGATCGATATGAGTGGCTCCCCCTTACTCACGGAACCTTATCCAACCCACCAAAGGGATATCGCAGAAAAACAAGCGAAACTTTTGAATTGTCCCATTAACAGCACCAAAGACATGTTGGCTTGTCTCAGATCAAAGCCTGTAGCCAACTTTACAAAGACTATATCTGAATTTTTTGTTAGTTCATATCTAAGAGAAATGATTTCTTTCTTATAATTTAGTGGATACTTAGAGGTTTCTAATACTTCTTACATTCCAGGAATGGTACGGAGATCCAATTGTGCTGTGGAAACCCGTCGTAGAACCGGAAGTTCCAGGAATGGAACGATTTCTACCAGCTCAACCCATCGATCTTATTCGACAAGGAAAGTTTTATCAAGTCCCAGCTATATTTGGAGTAACGAAAGATGAACTTGGTGGGATAGTCGTCAGTAAGTCGCATAGTTGGTAAATTGAATCACAATTATAAAATAATCGAAGCTCTTCCCTAATTACGGATCGCTTGTTTCTTTTAGCGTTCGAAAATATCACCAGAAACAATGGCAACATATATCGCAATATGAACGAGAATTGGTATCACGTAGCACCGATTAGTTTCATATACGAACGTAACACGCCAAGATCGAAAAATATTAGTACAGAATTGCGGAAGTTTTATTTGAATGACGAACCACTCGGTTCGTCTAACAGAAATGGTCTTGCTCATGTATGAACTGCTAAATTACTCCTTTAACAAATTCACCGTCGATACTGATAATCAAAGAAATTGTAAAATCAATTTGCAGCTCTATGCGGACAGCGTAATTATATTTTCACAATATCGTGGGGCGAAGTTAATAGCTGAAAACTCCAAAGCTCCGGTGTATCTTTATAAATTTACTTATCAAGGTCGTTATAGCTTTACAATGTGGAACGCTACGACACCCTATGGTAAGTCCACTCAATGATCACGTTGAACGATTGATTAACTGTTTTCTTCTAATTCTAGGCGTCGAACATCAAGATGATTTGCAATATTTATACTACATAAAGAGTAACTTTCCATATTTTAATAAGACTGCGCCTGAGATTCCTATGGTGGAATTGTACACATCTATGTGGTCCAGCTTTGTACAAACTGGCCAACCCATTCCAAATGGTAGGAATATAACGTGGAACAGGTTTGAAAGCGAGAAAAGTAACTACTTGGATATCAACTTGAATCCTACCATGAAGACTGGTTTCTATCCCGATAGAATGCAAGAATGGGAAAAATTATTTCCTCTATCCGCTGCATTACAAAGCAAAACAACATAGCAATGTAAAGTCCGAATGATCCTTCTTAAGGCTATTAATTTTGTTTCCGAAGCAAATTAATAAATATATAGATCATTATTGATATTCATGATGAAATATCTCCCCCTTCCTATTTGGTAATGCCAAAGATACGAATCTGAAGGATCTTCAATCTGTATGTAATTAGCTGTTTGTCAGAGCACAGTTGCAGATATTTATGTCTTTATTTGTTATCGTTTGTTTGGCGCTTATGTTACAAGTTTTGAGTTCATAACGTTTGTAATATCGTTACTTTTTACAACGATAAATCTGTTATTAGAAAGATAGTCTGATATTTATATATACATATATACTATATATATATATACTATAGTACAGCGATACTAAGTTATAATGAATGTGACATGTGCATGTAATTAAAAGGCGAGAATTGGTATTAGTAAATGCACTTATTGTTAGTCGAGAAATATTATGGATATCTTCAACGACAAATAAAGTGCGCCCTTGTGTGGGAGTTTACAAAAGATGATATTTCCCAGAAAGGCATTTGGAGTTCCCCACTTATTTACCTCGTTGCTCTCGTATAAATTGTTCGCTTTTGCCTACTTGGTTATTCCGGTGCTTGTACGAGCACGGTCTATGTCGGCTAATTGATTTGTTTTCATCAATCTGCTTCTTCGTCCAAAGAGAAGAAAGTTCCGACAAGCAAAACAGTAAGCTGCGAGTTCTAAGATGAGAGGCATTCTGGTATTTCTTGTTTGTGTCACCAGCCTCGCTGTCGCTCAACAGTCGATCGCTGAACAACCGTTGGTCACTGCTCCAATTGGGAAAATTCGTGGGTCTATTTTGACCTCCAGACTCGGAAAAGAAATTTATTCGTTCCGTGGTATAAGATATGGCGAACCACCTGTTGGATCCCAACGTTTCCAGGTAAAAAATCCTTTAACTGGTTGTTATTTTACGCCAGCGTTAACTTATGCGTTATCCTTGTATAAAGAGCGTAGAAACAGTTTCTAAAAGTATAGTTTGCAATATGTAAGACATGGAAATCGAGACTAGGTATTTTCATTAATGTCACGTACAATTACTCAAAGAATGTTTTAACAAGCTTCCTTATTTTAGCGCATTCACGATATTATGCCATTGAATCATTTTTAACTAGCCCGCAATTATCTCATTTTCACGATACAATTTGCAGAAGTAAAGCTATCAATTTCGCACATCTTAAGAGATTAACAATAAATTGCATAATACTCCTTTCGTTAATTGCATAGTTGATGAAATTATTATCATATGCGCGTTTTCTATTTCATGTTTTTAAATTACTGTATAGCCTCCAATCCCAGCGAAAGATTGGCAAAACGTTTTCGACGCAACCGAAGAAGGACCCAGTTGCCCCCATGCTAACGGCATACAACAATCAGAAGATTGTCTACGTCTAAACGTGTACACCACCAAAGTAGGCACCACATATCACGCATATAAATATATCATGCGCAGTTAAACAATTTTAGAACTTTTGCAACAAGGATACATTTCCAATTCTAGCTACCCTGTAGAAACGAAGATGTATCGAGACCAGTAATGATTTTCATACATCCAGGTGGCTTTAACGGTTTCTCAGGACAAAGTATAAACTTCGGGCCACAGTATCTGTTGGATAAAGATATCGTTTTGGTTACAATTAATTATCGTCTCGGGACGTTAGGTAACTTGAAATAAATCAGAGAAGTAATTGCGGCAGCTTTCTGAAAGGATTTGAAATTAAAGAACGATTAAATTATTACGAAATTGTTATTTATTTCGTAAATATAAAAAGAAATAATTACTAATACAAACCGAATTTCCTTTACAATTTGCTATACTCCATTTCGTCTTACAAACCTTGTTTTCAAAAAAGCTCCACAATTAGAACGTACAAAGTTAATTTACTCGCGTTAGGAATTTGCTAAAACAAATTCGGATTATTTCAGGTTTCTTGAATACCGGTGACAGTGCAGCACCAGGTAACATGGGTCTAAAGGACCAAGTCGCAGCTTTCCATTGGGTTCAAAGAAACATCGCTGCTTTTGGTGGCAATCCAAACTCCGTCACTCTATGCGGTTATAGCGCAGGAAGTTTCAGTATTATGTTGCATTTGGTGTCTCCAATGTCTCGCAATCTTTTTCACAGAGCTATCGCGATGAGTTCTTCGGCTATAAAACTAAATGTTTATTCCGGAATATCGCAACATGGACAAATGCAGTTAGCTCAAAGACAGGCACGATTATTGGATTGCCCTACTGATTCGACTAGTGCTATGGTGCGCTGTTTCCGCTCAAAACCTACAGAAAACTTTACAGACACATTACGCGACTTATATGTGCGTTTAATATAACAATATAGACCCAGCATGTAAAAATCTGGACAACTAGGAACATTAGTGATATTATATTTTTGACAGGATTGGCGTGGAAATCCCATTGTGCTCTGGTCACCAGCTGTAGAACCGGCAGTTCCTGGTGTCGAAAGGTTCCTGTCTGAACAGCCGTACGACGCGATAAAGCAAGGAAGATTCTATCAAGTTCCTTTAATGATGGGAGTTACGGAAGACGAATTTGGCGGTATAGCTGCTTGTGAGTATTCGAATTAAAATATTTTGTATAAATACATTATAAAGATATGAAAATTGAGTATGTCCAATTGTTTTATTGAATTGCGCAGTGTATGAAAATGCCACATTAAGAGGTAATTCTCTGTACCCTGAGTTGAATGATAATTGGAATACTCTGGCTCCGATCATATTTATGTACGAACGTAATACATCGCGATCGAATTACGTTAGTAGAGAATTACGAAAATTCTATTTCAACGATCAGCCAATTAACTCGGCTAGCTACAGAAAGCTCGGTGATGTACATATCAAATTCTCTTCGTGCTCTAATTGTAATTTGTTTTCCATTGAAATCATAAAAAAATATCAAATCTTTTTCAGATATATGGTGATGCTATAACTAAATTTCCTATGTACCGAGCAATCAAGTTATTCGCTACGTATTCGAAATTGCCGGTATACTTTTATAAATTTTCGTTCCAAGGACGATACAGCTTTTATATGTTGAACGCCACTACACCATATGGTAAAACTGTTTACTCTTCATTTGTCTGGAAACTCAATGAGGACCATATTTTAAACGTTTTACGTGTCCCTCAGGTGTATGTCATCATGACGATCTGCAGTATCTTTTCTTCATAAAGAGCCGTTTCCCATACTTCAACAGCGACGCACCAGAGATCCCTATGGTAGAAATTTCTACCAGCATATGGTCGAACTTTGTTATAAATGGCGAACCGATCCGTAAGCACGATGGCCAACTCAGGAATGTAAGATGGGGTAGATTGGTACCCGAGCATAGCAATTTCCTTGAGCTGAATCTTCATCCATCGATCAAAACTGAGTTCTTCCCTGAAAGAATGCGAGAATGGGAAAGATTGTTTCCTGCACCCTAAATCTCAAATGCGATGAACATCACGCGAGTACAAAATCAATGGCTATTATTATTTTTCTCAATCAAATTAGAACGTGTAAATGAAATATGAAAAATATCTTATTATTTCTTAATAGAATTGCTGTATATAATTTAATACAAATTATTCGTACAGAAAGTTTAACGAATTCAAAGCGTTTTAATGACAGAAAATTCGCGGCTTTTAGATACATAGGTGAAGAATATACGTTTATGTGAACTTCAAATTTTCATTAACAGCCGAGTATTTTTTTTTTCCTTCCTTTTGATAATTTGGAAGATACGAATCGTGAAACCCTGTTGCGATAATCTGAACATAACTATTTGTTTGTCGAAGCGTATTCGCTATCGTTTGTTTAATTTTTCATGCTATGAGTGTTGAGTTCACAACATTTGTAACACTGATTTTTTGCAACGATACATTTATTATTAGAGAGACAGTCCGACATTTACATAATATAGCGATTACTATAATAAAAATGCATGCAATTAAAAGATAAAAATATTCATAAATACAATATGTTAATCGAGATATATTATGGTTGGCTTGATTGACTAATAAAAGGTGTCACTGTGTGGAAGTTTATTGAAGATTATATTGCTCAGAAAGGAAACTGGGTTTCCCCACTCACTTTCCTCAAAGCTGTCGTATAAAATGTGTGCATTTGTCAGCTGATTCTACAGTGCTTGCACGAACACCGTTGAAATCGGCTGACCGAATTGATTTGATCTTATCAACTTGCTTCGTCGTCCAAAGAGAAGAAAGTTCCGACAAGCAAAACAGTAAGCTACGAGTCCTAAGATGAGAGGCATTCCGGTATTTCTTCTTTGTATCACTGGGCTCGCTATCGCTCAACAGTCGACCGCGGAACAACCTTTGGTCACTGCTCCAATTGGGAAAATTCGTGGGTCTATTTTGACCTCTAGACTCGGAAAAGAAATTTATTCGTTCCGTGGTATAAGATATGGCGAACCACCTGTTGGATCCCAACGTTTCCAGGTAAAAAATCCTTTGACTGGTTGTTATTTTACGTCAGCGTTAATTTATGCGTTATCCTTGTATAAAGAACGTAGAAACAGTTTCTAAAAGTATAGTTTGCAAAATGTAAGACATGGAAATCGGGACTAGGTATTTTCATTAATGTCACGTACAATTACTCGAAGAATGTTTTAACAAGCTTCCTTAGTTTAGCGCATTCGCGATATTATGCCATTGAATCATTTTTAACAAGCCGCCCTTCAAATTATCTCATTTTCACGATACAATATACAGTAGTAAAGTTACCAATTTCGCACATCCTAAGAGATTAAGCACAAATTGTGTAATTGTTAACTACATAGTTGATAACTTTCATAATTACATAGTAGATAAAACTGTTATGATATGTGCGTTATATTTCTTATTTCGTGTTTTTAAATTACTGTATAGCCTCCAATCCCAGCGAAAGATTGGCAAAACGTTTTCGACGCAACCGAAGAAGGACCCAGTTGTCCTCAACCTAATGGCACACTAGTATCGGAAGATTGCCTACGTTTAAATGTGTATACTACCAAAGTAGGTAGTGAATTATACCAAATTAGCGTACATGATTAAATGATTTTAGAATCTTTGCATTAAGAGTCCATTTGCGATTCTAGCTACCATGTAAAAGCGAGAACGTATCGAAACCGGTAATGATCTTCATACATCCAGGAGGCTTTTACAGTTTCTCAGGACAAAGTATACACTTCGGGCCACAGTATCTGTTGGATAAAGATATTGTTTTGGTTACAATAAATTATCGCCTTGGGGCGTTAGGTAATTTGAAATAAACCAAGGAAGTAATTAAGGAGCTTGCTGCAAAAGTTATAAATTTACTCGATTCGCCAATTTATTTTTAAATCATTTTTCTAGAAATTATCTAGTAATTTTCTTAGGATTAGGATTTTTTAAAAGTAGGAAGCTCCTCAATTATAATATGATGAGTCGATCCACTCCTATCACTTGGATTAAAACTTATTTGACTCGTTACTTGAAAACATAAATTGAAATTATTTCAGGTTTCTTGAGTACCGGTGACAGTGCAGCACCAGGTAACATGGGTCTAAAGGACCAAGTCGCAGCTTTCCGTTGGGTTCAAAGAAACATAGCTGCCTTTGGTGGCAATCCACACTCCGTCACTCTATGCGGTTATAGCGCAGGAAGTTTCAGTATTATGTTGCATTTGGTGTCTCCAATGTCTCGCAATCTTTTTCACAGAGCTATCACGATGAGTTCTTCGGCTATAGGACTAGATGTCTATTCGGGAATATCGCAACATGGACAAACCCAACTGGTTCAGAAGCAGGCACGACTATTGAATTGTTCCACTGACTCGACCAGCGCTATGGTAGATTGCTTGCGGTCAAAACCTGTAGAAAACTTCATAGTCACGTTGGGCTCCTTATTCGTACGTTCTATATAACAATATAAACCTGGTGTATAAAAGTCTTGGTAAGTATAAATATTAATTATGTTATTTTTTTAACAGGATTGGTACGCAACTCCCATTTTGTTGTGGACACCCGCTGTGGAACCGGAAGTTCCTGGTGTCGAAAGGTTCCTGTCAGAACAGCCGTACGACGCAATAAAGCAAGGAAGATTCTATCAAGTTCCTTTAATGATGGGAGTTACGGAAGATGAATTTGCCGGTATAGTTGCGTGTGAGTATTCGAATTAAGATATTTTGTATAAATATATTATAAAGATATGAAAGTTGAGTATATCCAATTGTTTCATTAAATTGCACAGATTATGAAAATGCAACACAAGAAGGTAATTCTGTGTACCCTGAGTTGAACGATAATTGGAATACTCTGGCTCCAATCGTATTTATGTACGAACGTAATACGTCGCGATCGAATTACATTAGTAGGGAATTACGGAAATTCTATTTCAACGATCAGCCAATTAACTCGGCTAACAGCAAGGAGCTCGGTGATGTACGTATCAAATTCTCTTCGTACTCTAATTGTAATTTGTTTTCCATTGAAATCATAAAAAAATATCAAATCTTTTTCAGATATATTGTGATTCTATAATTACATTCCCTATGTACCGAGCAATCAAGTTATTCGCTACGTATTCGAAATTGCCGGTATACTTTTATAAATTTTCGTTCCAAGGACGATACAGCTTTTATATGTTGAACGCCACTACACCATATGGTAAAACTGTTTACTCTTCATTTGTCTGGAAACTCAATGAAGACCATATTTTAAACGTTTTACGTGTCCCTCAGGTGTATGTCATCATGACGATCTGCAGTATCTTTTCTTCATAAAGAGCCGTTTCCCATACTTCAACAGCGACGCACCAGAGATTCCTATGGTGGAAATTTCTACTAGCATATGGTCGAATTTCGTTATAAATGGCGAACCGATTCCTAAACACGATAGTCAACTGAGGAATGTAAGGTGGGACAAATTTGTACCCGAGCAAAACAATTTCTTAGAGTTGAATCTTCATCCATCGATCAAAACTGAGTTCTTCCCTGAAAGAATGCGAGAATGGGAAAGATTGTTTCCTGAACCATCAGTCCGAAATACAGTGAAACATTAAACCCATAAGTAAGTGTTTATTAATATTTTCAAAGAATTGTAAATATTAGTGGATATTTTTAGTGCAAGTTACAAGTACAATAAGGTGCGGTGATCTTTTTTTTTCTTTGATGAAATTAGAATATACAAATAAAACATGAGAAATGTATTACTATTTCTCGATTGTTACTTTACGGGATAATTAAATATAAATCATTCGTACAAAAAGTTTAACGAATTAGAAGCCTTTTAATTATAGAAAATTTGCGGCTTTTAAGTACATAGATTAATAAAATATGTTTATGTGGACTTTTATATTTTTGAGATGGATTCTTTAACCAGTGAGGAAGTTCGGTTTTCTAAAATTAATGATATGTAGCAGTAAACGATATCATCGTTATTTAAGAAATGCTATTTGTAAATAAAAAATTATGGCAAGTTTTTCTTACACAATGCGAAAATTATTTGCCAGAAATCCCACTAACTCCATTGGACATTGCAAGATGTATCGTTGTTTGCGCGACCTGTTCGGCTGTTTTGGAAAGTGTGTTCAACAAAAAATGTAATCCCCAAGAAGTGGAGGCGGGACAGTTTTTCAGATTCCAGTGCTTATTAGATCAGGATGAAAACAATTGGTTGTCACGCCAAAACCTTCAAGACGTCGTGCTAATTCTAGTGTAGAAACGATGTTTACATATTTGAAAACATAGTATAAATAGCCAGGCAAGGGTGTCATTGGATTTACATTATTTAAATTTAACCTCGCTAAGTAATACAGTCCCGATACAATAACGATTATTCGACTTGGTTTCAATCGTTTTAGTAAATCTGCAAAGTAATTCTACAAGTAGTTTCTTAGGATTAGGATAGTAAATCTTAGGATAGATGGAAATTGTTGTATCGATCAAAAGATGTGTGAGTAAGAATGGACTATAGTGATTTGTCCATTTGTCCATAGCCCTTGGGGATTATATGGAATATTGTGCGTCCGAGCAAATGTTAAAACAGTTGTTGAGCCTCTTGGCCGAAGGATGGATTAGAACATACGTTTAGGTCACAGGACGTGACACTTATATTATATAAATATATATGGATCATAATTAACATCGTTCTTTAAATAAAGCGTATTTCTTTAAATATTATAATCATATACATTTATAAATATAAAGTACAATTTTAATTCATAACCTATCTTATTCAAAGAAAGATATATTAAATTATTCAGTGATCATAAAGCTTTAAAATCAGAATACAATGTGTTCGTGGTATTGCAAATTAAAATAAGGCGTCGTTATTCAATAATAATGTTGTCAAAGATTTTGTTCGATAAGTTTCTCTTTAGAATTAAACGTGTTACCGCTAATCACGTGTATATATCTATTTCAGTTTCGAACTATCAGGAATCAGAAATCAAGACATCATTCTCACGGAGTTGTCAAGATCTTTCGAGTCATAGAAACACATATATAAAGTTTTTTTGAACATTACTAATTCCAGACTAGGTAGAAGTAAATAATCAGATTACTCTTCTACATGTGAAAATAAGTCGGAAATTTAGAATAGAATTTATTCACAAGACGGTTTGTTTTCAAGAAAAATAAATTTGCAAATTTATCATATGTGTACACTAGGACAATTCGTAATTAACGTGACTGGTATGACAAATTTATTTTAAAATTCTTACTTCATGTTATATTTTTTCTCCGCAATGATGTAATGACCTTTGCAGGGATAGCTAAAGGAATAATATAATAAACTTTAATTTTGTTTTATTCATTTAAAATAAAAGTAATTTTGTATCATGGTTATTTATACCAGTATTAGTCAAATTGACTGGTCATTCTGTAGAGCACAGTCGTTGGAATAAGACCTGATTTCTCGTTTTATAAAGCAATATTTTACAAACCTTGAAAATGAGTAAACAATTGGAAGCATCCAAATTGTTGCAAAAACTGAAAAGGATACCAATGGAATGCTCTGATATCGAGGATAGTGAATTCTCTGAGTATGAAGGAAGTGAACCAGGGGAAAAAAAAATTGAAATTTGTAGTGATAACAGTAACAGTGATATTAATGACAAAGAAAATGAGTCCTCAGAAAGTAATTCAGAGAACATTTTCAATGTACGCAAAAGAAGACGTGCTCAGGTGCTTTCAAGTTCTGAAAGTGAAACTGGAAGTGTACAAGCTAGTCCAAATGAAACTGTCGTAGACGGAACCAAGTGTGAAAGAATTCAAGGGTCAGGTTCTGGGAGATTACACACTATATTCAAAGACGCATCCGGCCCCACAGAATATGCAAAAAGAAATATCATGAATAATAAAGTAATTAGCGCATTTTCCCTATTAATTGACAGCCATATGTTGCAACATATAATATCTTGTACCGAATCAGAAGCCCCTCGAGTTTTGGGTAAAAAATGGACCCTTACAGAAACAAAATTAAAAGCGTTCCTTGGAATATTGTACGCAAGGGGAGTATATGAAGTGAAAAATTTGAAACTTTCATATTTGTGGAATACAAAATGGGGACCAAGCTTCTTTTCCAGCACAATGAGTCGAAATGAGTTTGTTGAAATATTGAAATTTATTCGATTTGACAAAGAAGATGATAGAAGTCAACGTTTGAAAAATGACAAATTTGCACTAATATCAACCGTATGGGATAAGTTTATCGAAAACAGCCAGAATTGCTATAAACCCGGTGCAAACATTACAATAGACAAGCAACTTTTCCCAACCAAAGCCAGATGCAGGTTTACGCAATATTTACCAAATAAACTCGATAAATTCGGAATTAAATTTTGGCTGGCATCTGATGTTCAAACAAAGTATGTTGTAAATGGATTTCCTTATTTGGGAAAAAGCGAAAAGGACCTACCTGAAACGGTCGAATTTTATAATAAAACAAAATTTGGGCTAAATACAGCAGGCCAAATGAAAACAAAATATAGCGTAAAGTTGGGATCAAAAAGATGGCCACTTCAAGTATTTTTTAATATTTTAGATTTGGCTGGCATAAATGCCTGGATTTTATATAAAGAAACCACAGGTAAGCAGATATCCAGAAAAGATTTTATGTTTCAATTAGCAGAAGAACTCGTCGCTGACAATGAAAAATCACGGATAGAACAAAGAGCATCTGAGATCCAAAGTACGTCAAAGAACAAATCTTATTCACGCAAATGGTGTCAGATAGGGTACTGTAATAATAACAAAACCACCACCACTTGCAATCTTTGTAATAAATATGTATGCGGAAAATGCACGCAGAAGAAATTGTACGTTTGTAAGAAATGTGACGAATGATAACTTTTGTATCTAATAATTTAAGTTATATTTGTATTTTATTTATTATACTATGCTTATTATTATATTGTTACGCTTATCATTATATTATTATATTATACTTCTATTATATATTATATTTACCAATGGAAATTTATCTTAATATTCTTGTTACCAAAGATTTTGGTACTAAATATTCTTCATTATTGTACTTATTATTATTATTATATATTTTTTAAGATCTCAGAACATGGAGTTCCTTTTGTAAGATAATAATAAATAAATAAATATAAAAATATTCTACTATTACGTATTTTTTAAAGACTAGTCATTTTGACTGGTTTTAGTAGAGATAGCTACGTTTTAAATGTCGGTAGTTTTAGTGTTAAACGTGTTCAAATTCTATTTTCTTGAAAATTAAACGGAAAAACTAATTGTCAAATTTTATATCACACTTTTTATTTATTTTCTCGGACGAGAGAATTTTATTTTGTGTTTCCTGCTCATTTTTTTCCATAAGAAATTACCTCCGTATCATACAATTACAGTATTATTTTGTCAAACGAAATAGATTAAAAGATTTTCTTATGAAAATGCTTATTTACATTTATTACAATTAATGAAATTATAAGAATCTTAAAAAAAACACTAATATAGCGATCACGATTCGTTATATCCGAGGTTATCGTTAATACAATCTTGCACAAAATCATTCAAAATATCAATATTGTCTAAGAAAGATAATATACACAGACTCCAGAATGTGCCGTTTATTCTATTGCTATTATTTCTTCCGTTTTAATTTCTTAAATTCACTCTGTTGCACTGAAGCTTGGCCAAAGATTTCTTTCACCTTGCGTTTACGTTCTTCATCGCTCTTAATCTGTTGTTTTATTTGTAGCTTCGTTAAGAAAGCTCTGTCTCTTCGTATTTCACGCATAGCACCTTTCATTTCTTTTTTATACTTGTGCAACAATTTTTCTCTTTCAGCTTTCTCCTTGGACATAGTCTTATGTTTCTTACCGTCATATCTGTAAAGAATATACGAAACTTAATAACATTTTTGAATTTATAAAACGACGTGATTTGAAATTACAAATTCAATTTTTACATACACTGCTTCAATTCGCGGCTCGTATAATCTTAATGGTTTTGGTTTCTTCTTTTCAACCATAATGTATTCTAATTTTTTATTTTTTAGTTTTTCCAAATCTTTTCGTAATTGCATAATATGTTCCTTTATGTTTGGTGGATATTTGTCAAAAGAATTCAATTTAAGTAATTTTAAAATTGGTTCAAATATCGAATACACAGCTTCCAGTTCTTCTAAATGGTTTTTGAATTCACGCAATAAATTTACAGCTATTAATAAGGCTCTTATTCTGAAATCATCATCTATGGGGCCATCTATTAGATCGGACGTTTTCATATAAATACTACTTGGATTAATATCAAACTTAGCATGATCTTCATCAAGTATTAATAAATTTCTCGAGTTTCCGATTGTTTTAAAGGGCGGTATTATTTTTATTCCTTGTATTAAATGTGTAGGCATGGATACGTAAACTATTCCGCGCAAGAAATTTATCACAGATGGAGCAAATCGCTTACTTAATACTGTATACTGTGAGTGTGAATGAAATATTATTAATATAGGGTATTGCATTTCCACATATGTTCGATTATAAAAATATAACATTAGTAGTAACAATTACCTCTAATATAAGAGTACATATAAAAAGACCCTTTGAAATATCTATTTTATTTTTAATACGACATCTAAATAGTATTTCAGACATAAATATTGCACAGGGAGTAATTACAGGATGTCTGAAATCGGACGTTGGAAATATCAAAGAAACCAATTTAAAGAAAATAAGCTGAAAAAAAAGATATTTATAGAAAGATTATAATTAATACTGTTGAAAATATATTTTTAATATAGTTATATGTTAAACATACTGTATCTAGGCCAGGGTATCTCTTCTTATTTTTCTCAAAGTCATTGTGCTTTTCTTTGATTATTCCTTGTATAACAGATTTGGCATTCTGTGGATTTAGATGAGCAAGATCATATAAAAAAGGAGATAATCTGAAATAAGTATGTGTAATATAATATAGATATAATACAAGTAACTACATTTTATTAAAAAGTTATATATTACCTATCCATAATTTGGAAACCTTTAACTACACTTTCAACATCATTTCCTATAACATGATCATTTACATGTTGTAATAAAAACAAAAATAAATTTGATAACTTTTCTTTATATGTATTATTCAATGACCAATGATTACACTTAATTATACGATCTACGATAATTGACTGGTAATCAGCATTATAATTTTGCAAATATTCTTGTAACTCTTCAAAACTTTCTGGCACTTTATAAGTGTAAGGTAATTCCTTCCTTGCACTTTCCATGATATTTTTCATTTTTAAAAGATCATCTCTAATTTCTTGCTCTCTAGTTTCACTAACCAACTTCAGAACACTAGTTTTTGATTTCCCTTTTGTACCAATTATCATATTGCTTTTGTTTAACTCTTTTTCTTCTTCGCTAGAAGATTCTGACTCTTTCAAATCTGATAAGTTATCTTCTTCAGAACTTTCAGATTCTGAGATTTCATCGTTAGAACTTTCAGCTAATTCCCTTTTGACAGAATTCTTTTTCTCTATTTTCCTTGCTTCCTTAATAAGGTCATTCATTGCAGTAGTATTTAATTGTTTATCTCCCTGGATATTTATACTCTCTTCATTATTTGAACCTCTTTGTACATCTTCAATTGAATTTTCTGCATCATCATCTGCTGGGATTTGGTCATTTATAGTTTCTAGCATAAAACCATCATCAAGATCATCTGCAGATTTGTGTTTAATCTTATTACTTATATTATTTACAAGTCCTTTCATTCTTGCCAACCGATCTGCTTCTAAAGCTTCCAGTTTCTCCTTTTCCTCTTTTACAATCTCTTCTTCAGACTTTAATTTATCTGATGGTGTACCTTTAGCCTCAAATTTCAACTTACGTACTGCAATATCGTAATCATCAGCCTTTTTCTCTGTAGTTTCTTCTTTAACATTCTTCTTAGTTGCTGAAACAATTGGAAGGAGATCCCTCCACTCAGAATCAAGTTTTTCTGTTAAATCTATAGTCTGTTCACGTATTTTCTGTTTCTCAGCTTTGCGTTTTTTTGATTCAGCTATAAGCTCATCTATAAGATCTTTCCTAGACTTTTCAGATCCTGATTTGGACAAAATACCACCACCAAAGTGAGCTTCACCAACAAACTTATTACCCAGTTTACCAGTTCTACTCTCATCATCGCTATATTCATCATCACTTTTTGGGTCATCAAATTTTTCAATTTCCTCTAAAGTCTGACCCTTATGTGTTAATACTTCATCATCATTCAAGTTATAAATATTCTTTTTTTTATGAGCTCTCATACGTTCTGCTGCAAATCTAGCCAAGGCTTTATCTTCTTCGTTCAGGGATAAATTCTTTTCACCTATACGCCTGTCTAAAAATAAATTATCCTTATTTTTTAATTTGTACTCTTGAAGAAGCGTTTCTTTTCGCTTCTTAATTGCTTTTGCACGTGATACACCTGGGAGACCTTCATCCATCTTGCTCTTTCTACCCAATACATTTTGTTTGTTCTTATTTACGTGCACTTCAAATGGGTTCAAAGATTTCTTCTTTTGTTGATTACGTATTTGTTGGGAAACTTCCGATAATAATTTCTTCTTTGCTTTAACCATTTTTATTTCTTGCTTTTAACGTATGTATTTTCAAAATATTTTAATTTAATTTTAAGAAATTTTAATTTATATGATAATTATCATTTTGTAATAATTTATATTATTCCGAAATATATATGGATCATAATTAACATCGTTCTTTAAACAAAGCGTATTTCTTTAAATATTATAATCATATACATTTATAAATATAAAGTACAATTTTGAATTCATAACCTATCTTATTCAAAGAAAGATATATTAAATTATTCAGTGATCATAAAGCTTTAAAATCAGAATACAATGTGTTCGTGGTATTGCAAATTAAAATAAGGCGTCGTTATTCAATAATAATGTTGTCAAAGATTTTGTTCGATAAGTTTCTCTTTAGAATTAAACGTGTTACCGCTAATCACGTGTATCTATATATTTCAGTTTCGAACTATCAGGAAACGGAAATCAAGACATCATTCTCACGGAGTTGTCAAGATCTTTTGAGTCATAGAAACACGTATATAAAATTTTATTAATCACATTACGTTTCAAATCAATGTAAAAATAATATCATAATGATACAGTGAAGAGGAAAATAGGTAAAAATGCCAATAATTCGGCAAAAATATTAATATATTTATATATACCTATTTGCATTTAGTTTATAAGTAGTAGGCGAATATTTTAAATAGATATTGAATAAAGATATATTAAATGCTATATGTATTTAATGATTAGCCATACTTTATTTGTAAATTTCATATTTAAGAAATAATTTCCCGTAACTTTTTTTCTATTATATAACTTGTATTTTTATTTTATATTATTTTGAATTTTCGAAAAGCAGCAACTAATAGAATTTGTTAATCATAACGTCATCATTTGATTATACTTTCTCAATTATTTAATACATATATTTTTATTGTTTAAACAATATAAGATTATAAACTAGTTATAATTATATACTTTTTCAGTTAACGAAAGTGTCTTAATGTAAATATATTTGTATGTTACTAAATAGTGTATTTCACTAATCTGTTTTGGTTAGTCTTAACGTAACCTAAACATAGTATTCGAAGGAAGCGTAACAAGTGATTTAAATAAATTTCATTTGAAAAATATAAGTTTAAGCGACTTAACAACGCCTTCAGATACATTTATAAAGATGATACAAAGATACAGAAATGCAATATGCATTTTTGGGAAGTATATGCAGGTAATTTCAAACTTTATCAATGATATAATTTTATCAATTTAAAATTTCAGTTTTTTATAATGATCGTTTAACTGTAAAACATATTTTACTGTTTTTTAGAATAATCTACCAGTAATGTTAGGTCCTATTAATTATCCAGTTCCTAACGACAGTTCTCAACAAGTCAGAAATATAAAGAAACATTTTAATCCAAAGTATCGCAAAGAAAGGGGAAAGAAAGTCATTAAAATAAAATTACCCACATTTGATGATGATGATGATGAAAATAACAGTAAGATAAGAACAAAGTTGAAAGAAGCTGGAATTCTACCACAAAGAAATTGGTCTGAAAGACCAGTTTTTATTAGCTCTACACCTACAATATTTGAAAGTTATATTGCTCCAGAAGGTGATGGAAAATTTTCTCCCATTAGCACTGCGGTATGTAATACATTTATTTATAGTATAATATAATTGATAAAGAGTGAATTAGAAATAGAAATAGAAGATTGAATTGACAGTATATTCAAAATACTTTCATATGTAATGTTTAGGGTGCGAAACAAAAGTTTGAATTTATAGAAAAAAAGAGTAAATCTTTTATGGCCCTTAGAAAGATTAAGGCATATGAGGATAACTATTCATCTGATACATTTAGAGAAAACCTATTAAATGTTTATAAAAAAGCACATGAAGCTTTATGTCGGTAAGAAATGTTCATTGAAATTTATTTGAAATACATTACTTCAAAACTGATCACACATCATATATTTATGCTAATGATAGTTTAGATTAAGTTATAAATTTATTGTATTTACAGTAAAGATCAAGATGAAATACTACAATATGTTACAGAAACTGCATATCCTGTATGTCTCGATATATTTAAATTTAATGTTGTTTTCTTCATACAATGGTGTGAATATACTGATAGACATCATTTCATTTTAGTTACTGATACATAATGTAGCCAACAAAACAATTGTTTGGAAATTTTTGGAATCTCTGGAGCCAGCACGTATCGTACATGCTAGAGTAACAAATCTGATTACAAAGGACAATTTATTTGCACAAGTCACTATTCGTTTTCATACTCAACAGGTTTAACAGCAGATCTTAATATTGTATATATCTATGGGATATTTATAATATTTAGATTATTATATGAAAAATTAATCTTTTAGCTTCTCTGCATTTATGATCGATTTGGACGAGTGTTATTAGGTAGTGAGACAGTGAGGAAAGATGTTTTGGATTATATAGTATTTGAGAAACATATATCTAATGTATATGGTACTTGGCGAATACACGGAAAAATTATACCAAATTGGCTAACACCGAACGAAATATCGACAACTACTTACATCTTGCCAAAGAAAAAGGAAGAACCCTCTTCATCTGATAGCGCTGTTGAATCGGTTGCTCAAGTGGTACCGCCAGAAACTTTAGATAAACAGCATACTGATGCAAAACCATAATAATTGTATTTCATGTACAAATTGTAGTTATTAATTGGTGAATAAAATACTTTTAAAATAAAATATTGTTTGATGCAAATATGAAGATTACAAACTTTTCAATAATATGTATCTAGATTTTTATTAATTTTTACATTTTTTTACAATAATTTTCACAATTTTCTTAGGATATTTTCTTAATTTTGCAGTAAAATATTATATTTTCAAACAAAAGAATTACGAATGATATTAGAAGCCCACCGATGAATATCATTAATGTTAAATACACTTGTTCTAAGATAATTGGTTCTGTCACATTTAGTGACTCTTTTTCAACGTTCTTTGACTCTATCCAGCGATGTTTCAATAGTTTGATAAAGCCAACTTCATATAATTTCAACATTCTATATAGTAAAAATAATCAAATTATTCTATTTCTTTGTGAACCAAATAAACTTGTACAATATTATGAAGAACACACATATATAAATATTAATGTAAAGTTAAAATATTTACCCGATATCAATAGATCTTCTATGTGTAAAAGTCTTCGAAATTCCGGGAACTATCCATGAATAAAGTAAAGGAATTCCTACGGGATTCAATCGACAGAAGTACATTCCTCTAGCTTTTTTTAAATCTTCACTTTCGAATATTGTGTATGGATTATTGGATGTACATATTTTTGTATACATCTCCTCAATTGTATTCATAACAATATATCGTTTCATGTTAAATACTTTTTTGTATGTAGGCGATGTTCCTCGCTAAACTCAAGTAATAAAATAATCATATTTAAATAAAACAGTTAAGAATAATCTACATTTTTACATTGCATTTTATATTGTAATTACAATTTCTATTATAGAAACTCGATTCATGAGTTGTTTATGGTATTTTTATGATATATGTTTCTCAAAATTTGCATGAAATTATGTCTAAATAAGATACCTGATACCTGAAGATATTTAATATATACTCACTTATTTTCTTATTTTGCTACATTTCTGATGATTTATAGTGGTTGGAATTGAGAGACTTATAACAAAAACGGCCCTTGTTATATTTTTCAACTTCTCAAATAATTATACATCCTGTATAATGGTCCGAAACTTATGAATAACTTACGCCTTGATTTATTTAATAAAAATTAAACAATTTTATATAAATAATCCTTGTCATAGTTGCACAACTCAATCACTTAAATAGAGTCCTACTGTGATCTAATTACAGATAACTTACAGTAATTATATAATACGATAAATATTTTGTTTAAAAGAACTGAAACGTATTGGCCAGAAATTCGTATTCTTTCGTTTTCCTAGAAGAAAACAAACATGGGCAAGGATCGTTTTTGTTATGAGCTCTTGACTCAGGAAAAATTATGTTTTCGTACCTCGATAATAATATTTGGTACAGAACCATTTAAAGTTAAAATTTTGTACGAAGTATTATCCAAAAGAGATTCTATATCATTGAAAGGAGGTGTGAAGGTAGTTTGCGTCATATAGCCTATTAAAAGCGCACTGAAAGCGGTTCTGATCAGACAAGAAAATAAACCCAACCATAATTCTATTATCCTTGAGCTTCTGGTCGAAGAAGATGGAAAGAAGCCTGTAAAAAATTAGAGCTTTTATTCGTAATAAATTAATTGCTTAGTGAAAAGCTGTAGTAATAAATGCAAAAAAGATTTAAGACGATAAAAAAGTGAGAACAATATTTCTTAAAGAAAGGCGTTAAAGCTTGTGTATTGATGAATTGTTTTCTATTCAATTTTTACACAGACATAATTGTACGCAAGTGTACATTGATCTAGCTTCTAAAAAAAAATCTCAGTTTCGAAAGAGATAATTTTACTTTTCTTTAATTTTCTTTTTTTTGAGTTTCTTTTGGTTTGGTATTGTGATAATGTAAATTATTATTAATTATAGCTGTTAATAGCTATTGCTATGTTAATAACGCGTATTGTACAGTATAGGTAGTAATAACAATCGTGCCTTGTGTAAATAAAAGTTTGTAATCACAAAAAGATTTTCGTAAAGAAGAATTTTAAGCAGATTAAATTTGTATTTCATGTGCCATAACTTGCGCTAATGTATTTTTTCTTACTTTGTCCACAGATCATGCCAAAGTTATAGAAAAAATGATCGTTCAAGCCAGTCTGCAACTTCTTAAGCCTGATTTTCGTCTCGACCTTGTGAGAAAGATAGCTGCACATGCTCAATAAAAGGTATGTTATCAGAACTGCATGCCAAACTCTTTTGGAGAATAATTTCACCATCCAAGTAGGTACGTGTCTTACTTCTCGTTCAATATATAGCCGATATCTGTAAGTAAATTATGATACTGTACATATTTGAAGACTATACGGAAAAAGCATGATATTTATTGATTTTCTGGTTTTAAGTTTTAATATCATTTGATGGTTAAAAGAATATTTCTACCTATTAATGGCTAACATTACGTTAATGTATCATTTCTTTATTCTTTTTTATACTATTTTTCTTATACCCTTTTTATTTCTATTGCTTTTCTTTAATGGGTGATATTACGATTATATATATTATGTTTAAAAATAAATGAAAAATCCAAGAAACTTCGTATAAGACCAGAATAGTTGATATTGTGACAATCAATATCCTAAAAACATTGAAAAATATATAGGTAGCGAGAGCATATGCATAATAGCTGAATTAATTTTAAAATTACTTTCCTATAAAAGACAGACGTCGTGGCTTATTATTATCTTTTTAATGAGACGATACTTTATGATTCTTCGATGCTTATTCAAAATAGTAAAATGAATTTATTTTCAATGAATTGCTAATGGATAAAAAAGATTGAGAGTAGAGTTTGTATCTATACAATTTGTTTTTATAATTCATGTTTATAATATCCATAATTAACATCAACATCATTCTTTTTACTATAAAATACTCTTACTCGGCTTTCCATAAAGGCATCGTCATCTGGGTAATAGTCAATCTCTTGGAATAAGCTTCCATCCTCGATATTACATCTGTTTTATTATTTGCAATATACTTTAATAAACCAGTTCTAAATATGCCATCAGGATCTGACGCTCCTGTACTCTTCTCGTTCGTCAGAATCGGTTTTATTCTAAAAAGTTTGAATTAAAAAATAATAAATAATCTTATTAATAAATAAGAGAAATAGAGAGAGTTTAGCATTACGTGAAATTTAAATATTCGGACAAAATATTCCAGATCTCGCCTATAATTCCGGTGATTCGTGTTCCATTACCTATGCTATTGATAAGGTTCTTTTCCTAAATAAACATCATAAAATATGGTATAAATGATAGTAATTCGAATAATGACTGACTCTATGGTTGAACAAGTTCGACATTTTATGGGTTCTTAACAGAAATTCTTCATTCATTTAAAGACATCCTTAAATAAAAGCGCAAACATCAAAATAAAATTTCTGTAATAAAATTAATATAATAAAATATATATTACATAATATTATGTTAATATATAATATAAAAATATAAGTATGTAAGAAAATTTTATTTTGACGTTTGCTATAAATTTGGTATAAATTATGCTTCAACAGGTATAATAGAATTGAATTAAAATAAAATTTATAATGATCCTGTTATCGTATAATTCTGTATAATTTGTTAAGACAATTCAGTGAAATGACAATGCCTTTCTGATTTCCATGATTCGATTGTTGTTTGTAATCTTCCAGCAGAAATTTATATAAAATGAGTCAGAAGGCAAAAAGCGGCTTCAACTTTACAATTATGATTATTATCAGCTTTATAATACTCCTTCAGAAAATGGAAAACATTATTTTTACCTCGTAATAAGAGAACCTAACGATTCTTCCTTGGAAATCGTATATTTCCTCTCCTCGACTTTGGCTCAGCAGTTCGTTGTTTACAGCTGCGAAAGCTGAGATACTGAAAATCGGTACAAAATCCTGTAGTTTCTTGTCCCATATCACACCGTTCACTGATCGAACAGGTCTAAGTAATTCGTGAATCATCACGAGTAGTAGTATTTTTCTCATGAAGAAAATGTTTCTTGGACTGTTTTGCTCGAAAAACGACAATGGTAACGTTTGCTCTTGCTTTAACGACGTTTGCTTCAACCACAATCGTTAGCAGGAAGTTTCATTATACATATTGATGTTGCTCGATATTTTCGTTTTAATGCGATATGATTATCTTCTAATCGATCAAATCATTTATTTTCTGCTCTTTCATTTGGTGGCTAATTGTAAGGTCGATTTTAATCAATGTAATCATTTTAAAAAGTTCTCTCTGTCGTCTTTTGTTCTATCTATTCTGCTTTTCGAGTGTAGTCTAATTCATTTAGACTGCAGGATGTACAAGAAATCATTTAGAATACTATTTCGAGATATTTGAGATTTATCGTTAGATAATTGAAACTATCTTTCATTTATATAGCTGGCTATATAATCAAGTTGATATCGTATAAATTTCATTTTTAATATTAGAATAGAGTAAGAAGGAAAAAATAACAGAGCCATAGAAAAATAATTTTGACGCATTTTTTTCTAGAAAAATCGAATTTCTCCATAACATTACACACATTAAAAGATATTATATTGTAGTTGTGTTGTGACACGTGAAGTAATTATATATGCAATATTTTATTGAAAGTTTTAATTGGATATAAATAAAATAGATATAGGAGCTTCTTCATATCTATTGAATAGAAAAGAGATATGAAAAAATGTATAGTTTAAATGTAAAATTTTAATTTTACGTAAATAAATTCTTCGCTTTCTGTAAATTAGCTATCTATAGATATTGTTCAATTCAATTGAATTTGGAATAAGGAGAAGTAAAAGAAACTTTCGATTAAATGTTAAATTAAATTCGAAGGATAAACAAATTTTTTTACTAAATTTATTATCAAATTTTAAAATATTCTATTCAATATTACGTAATATTACAGAAATTATTCTTTTACTTTTCCAGTCATTCGATAGTTTATCTTCCTTTTTTCATGCAAGTTACTATACATGATTTCAAAGATCTACAACAAATTTAAATAATCTTTCCAATAATCCACATAATTACGCGTTATTATCTACACTGTTAAGATTGAACATAACGATTAAAATTAATCGCGTGTCACATATCAAGCTGCCATTTCAATAAAAAGTTCCAGCTAATATTGCTAACGAAACGTCACGGTAAATTGCTCTAACATTTGCTTCGGTAAATGTTATCGTGTCTCACGATCTCGCGTTTCTGCAACACAGTCGATGCTAAACGCTATGATTTCATACTGATAAATCGTTATAACATGAAAACATACCTATGATTTAGGTCAGTGATAGAAATGCTTTTAGTAATGTAGATCGACTTTATAATATGAAATTTTATTCATTGCCAGGTCAATGGAAAAGAAATCGTATAAAATGGAACTTCTTTTCTGTTGTTGAGATTTCCACTTGGAGTTTCTGCAATTTAGAGCGAAACACTACATATGGACGTTGAGAGACAGCTCAGACGGATGTATTTAACTTGTGGTTTGTTATTTACTTTAATTAGGAAAAAAGAAACGAAGGTGAAAAATGTTATATTACCATATTTCATTTATTACCATTTATCATAGCTACAACAGTAATTACGTAAGCTCCTTTCTACAAAAGAATATTATATTTTCTAATGAAAGTATTATGAGGGAAAGAACAATACCAATAAAAAGTATCTCAAAAATTAGATAAACTTGATTTATGTCGATTTTTTTGAAAGGACTCCTTTTTATATTATTTCTGCGATATTTCATCCAGCGATCTTTTAAGATATCTATTAGGCCAACTTCGTGTAATTTTATTATTCTGAAAACCATAATTCAATTAAGAAAAGTAAGAAAAATAGCACGAAAATGTGTCCCTTTTCAAACTATTCAACTTTGAACCGCGATATTTATCACTTGTATACGTATATTCCAACACTTATTACGAAACTTTTTGAATTTTAAAATCGAAAACTATTATCGTGATTATAATAGTGGAATTTGAAACGAGTTTGTATAGAAATTACATGACATTTATTGGAGACGTACGCTTTGTAAAAAACTAGTATAAAAAATTAGTATTAGTAATGTAATACAATGCAAAGATTTTTGCTAAGCATTTGTTTTCCATAAATGTAATTTCTACGTATGTACAGTTTTAAATTCGTCTGACGTCTTATCAATACAGTCACCACGTTGTCGTGTCATGTTACAGTGTTACAGTTAACAAATTTCTAGCTTTATTCGATTACTTTCGTAAGCCACTGTATAATATATTTTCATTTTCTAAATTTCGATATTCAAAATTAAACAATTTTTTAAAGGTAATTATCTAATTTGTCATAAGTATATTTACGACGTGTCGATGGAACGTTTGTACGGAAAACGTTTTGGTACACCAAATCCAATCCAAGTTTGAAAATAATTTTTTCCCACTGGTACGATCGGACAGAAATCTTTGCTTCTTAAATATGCTTCGTTTTCGTTCTCTAAAGTGGCGATTAATTTTTTGTCAAAACAAACTTCCTTGTATATGAAACTTAAATTTTTCTCAAAGAAGATACGTTCCGATAATTTGTAACTCTCGTACATTGGCAAATGAATGGCATTCTGAAAGTACATTGTCGAGTCAACATTAAATAACTGTATAGGGGACTAACTGTTGAAATTCATATTTTTGAAAACTACCTCTTTTTTCCTTTTTATTTCTTATTTAAAATACTTTTGAAAAGCACAGATAAAATCTTTTAACAAACAGCATAACGAAATAAACAAATTGGATTTATACAGAGCATTGTAGGAATTTGAAGTCTGCCCTAATACCTTTACGAATTCGTAGATTGTAGATCCTTCGAAAATTAGAACGTTGTATTTCGATTGCTTCAACAACGTATCAAAATCGACAAACGGTGATGTCATAGTCCGATTTGTCATTCGATAAATGAGACTAGAGCTGAAAACCAACAGCATCAACCAAGCGAATACAAATTTTGATGTGGATAATATCTTGCTCTGATCGCAAAAACCTCGCGGAAGATATCCTGAAAATATTAAACACAACGAAATTCCTCTAAAAAATAAAACTTGTGTTTTTAGCTATTTCATAGAACAATCAGTCTACAATATTGAAAAACAAATTTAGAATAATTCTGCTTTTATAATTGAACTCCAGTAAATTTTATTTTATTTAGAAATAGCGCGATAAATAGTTAGGATAGTAGCTAAAATAATAGAATAAGAAATAATGAAACCTTGACAGCACATTATGGAATATGTGTAAAAGATATGATCGGCGAAATTGAAGTATCCACTCCTTGACTTTGATTGTTTATTTCTTTTGCGAATTTTGCGTGATCCATATTGAAAAATGTAACCAACGACGGCAAATATCAGGATTAGAAAGATGTGAGTGCACAGAGTTTCGCGTGTGAACATGCTCAACAGCCACTTGTCGTATTCGTATTTTGGCTTTATATACAATCGGTACCTGTTTAACGTGTGCCAGTCAAATAAGTCATAATAAATTATTTAACAAATGCCATCAAACTAACGTGACTAACGTAAATGATAAATATGATAAATTTAATCTTGAATTGGTATCACTGCATCATAGATGACCACATATCTACGTTGTCTATATAACATTACAATTTTAAGTATGCATTAATAATGTAAAAAATTGTAATTGATCTTTATTTATTGTTTTAAAGTCAAATAATTTAAAGAAATATCTATTCAGAGATTAATAGAATTTTTTTAAAGTCAAATAATTTAAAGAAATATCTATTCAGAGATTAATAGAATCGTTTAATGTAATTGTTGAAAATAACAACGTGAGTTCACGCTCACCATCCATATGCAGATGCGCTAGTTACAATAAATAGTAACTAGAAAATAGTTCCAAATATAATCGATAGGTTTAAGATATTCTTTTGTTTTTATCCCTAGTCCATGTAAGAAAGTGCAATAAAGTTTTTCGGCTGAGAACGGTGTGATAGATTTATCCAAAGAATAAAATAATAACTATTGTGATTCTACCTCTAAATACAGAAATAACAACAGTAATTTTTAATAATAAAAATAATTTTCAACTAAAAATTTATTTAAAAAGAGATTTCCTACTTGGTATTCCAAACGGGCACCGTATAGTCGAATAGATTCGTGCGGAGAGCATAATATCCTGTTCGCAAAATCACTTGCGTTTCATTTCGATCGAGCAACCCCATCACACCGCTGTAGCTTCCGTTTTCCAAGTGTTCTCCGAAGTGATGTTCCCCATATTTTACTGGTATCAACCTAATCCAATAACTCGATGCTTTTTACCTTAAATGCTCGTTTTAATATTTAAAAAATTTATATTATCAATTTAAAAACCAAATCATCAAATCACACAAGATAATATAGATAATCATCAAATATACAAGAGTAATTAATTTTTCTAGCAATATTATACTAACTCTTTATGGTTTGTGTTTCGATAATTAAAATGTTTAAAAATTTCCTACTAATACTTATTTGTGGAAATTCCCGAATAATGTTGTAGATGTACAACTTTGAGAAAGTAGGGTAGAATGGAATACTCAATTTTGCATTTTGTTAATAGAGAATCGGATGTTTTAATTGAATCTTAGATTATAAGAAAATAAGACTTTTTGTTAATTTAATTTAGTAGAGAGATTTTCCAGAAGTATTGAAACGCCCGCTTAAAGCCATGATAAAAGGTATAAAATTTGTATTTTTGTAAAAATTGCAAATGTAATTTCTATATGTATAATTAAATATGACATAATATTACAAACAACGTTTAGTGCAGATAAACACTTTTAACTTAGTATAGGCATTATAATAGACGTTCCGTTTTACTCTATATTAGTGAATTCTATTTTGTCCTGCATGAATTAATTTAAGAAACATTTAATACTTAAACTTCATTGTGAAATAAAAATATTGAGAAAATATCAGAAAACCTGAACATGCTTAAATAAAAACCTGATGACACTAATAATCTTTCTTGTTATTATTATACAAATATTCATATTAGCAAGACATTTGATCAGTTTTGTAAGTCACTAAATATTTTGACTAAAACAATGAATAGTTGAATTTTTAATTTAAACACAATCTCAAGTTACCTTTTCTATGTCTACCAGTTTTTAGGAACTGTTAACAAAACTTCTGAAATCTTCCTTCTTAACGTAAAAAATAATTTATACGTGATATGAAAAACGTACGTGAAGTTGAGATGACATGCGAGCAGGTTCCATATATCGCCGCAGATTCCAGTCACCTTCGTGTCGTTCTCATAAAACATAACTAAATCCTGTTCCTAAAGTATAACGATGAAGTATTCTTTGAGTTTCACGAAACAACGCCTCGAATTTACGGGCAATTCATATGCTTATAAGGGATCTGTTTAAAACCTCGTAGTAAGAAGCTCTCAGAACTTTTCCATTGATATCTTTCATATGTAAATCTTGCCTCGTGGAAATCGTTTGTCTTCGGAAATCGCGGAATCTTGAATCATTGTACAGTTGAACGAAATCTTGTTGGTTCCTGTCCCAAATTATACTTTTCTCCATTTGACATTTTACACGGCAATAACGAAGAAGTATTATGAACAGGGTTACAAGCATCTTTGATGTGTTTGCTTTTGCGACGCACATCGTGAATATCCGTTAACTCGTTAGTTTCCGGTATGTATTGCGATTGCCCATCAGCGAAATATTACTGTTACAACGTAGAAGGGGGACCTTTGTACATTATGATCTTTTTACTAAGATAACGCGTGGAGAAGATACACGTTAAAAAATAACGCTTTTACGAATATTGATTGATTTTGATTTTTATCTCTGAAATTTGCAATAATGGTCGTAATTTAGGTCGAGTCACCTGCAATTGTGTCACTGTAATTTCTTTTTAAATTCTTTTAAATATGTGGTCTTTTTTTAGATACAATAAAATACATCGAAATTACTAATTTATCGATCTATGCTATAAAGTAATAGAAAATAATCTGAAAAATCATTATTTGCTATTTATTTTATTTAGAAATAGGATCTTCTGCTAAGTATTTGCGAATTGTGTAACTATTTCTTACAATTAAGTACGTTAATAATGGTCATTTTAGTAAATAATATAAATCATTTATGGCTGACTATTCTTCTTTTTCACGCAAAAGACTTATTTCAAGTTAAGAGGAAAGAATTGAAATTGTTTAGGAAGAGGAAGTCAATAAATACGATACGTACATATTTTAACATTTATTCAGGGAACATGTTGCTGCGGATTGAAAATAGATCGGGATCGAGGTGTGACAAGAGGGAAAAATGAAGTGATATCGCTTTCATACAAAAAACATGGATCGTATATATGTATATCGTACTTGATCGTGTGTATGTGTATATATATAGATATATATACATATATAAAGATCAAAGATTAAATATATAAAGATCTTACATTTATGATCCTTCTTCAAAACGACTGATATAAATTAACTTAAATCTAACAGATAACGAGCCCTCGATGCGGACGTCAGGATTACCATACAATTAATAATAATAATTAATAATAATACAAAGACCGATTCGTAGGCTCGCCATCTCTGAAAAAGAGTTCCGTTTTAACATAATACATTATTAAATCGTTACTCTAATCATCTCGTTTAAATCGATTTTAAACATTTGACAGCTTCATCTCGGCTGACGAAACATCCCCCATTGACTCTCCTCTCCTAATAGAAAATTATAAAAAGTATAATACAATCTTGTTTAAACACTCTCACTCTAGACTTCCATAACCTACAATTCGCTTGCTTACGATTCTAACTGTATAATTCACGCTATATCGCAACGAACCAGGCGTTAATTCGTTTTATTATTATTCGAGTTTCACTAGAGACTAGTTTCGAACCGTTTATGAATACAGTTTGTAACACCTGCTCCATATAATCCATATAATCGTAGGTTCTACGCTCTATACATGAATAATATGATCCTGTATAATTTACATGTTAATAATGTCGACAACTTTTCAATAATTTCTCGGAAATTTCTGAGCTTTTGTAAGTTCTTGCTATCAGTGCAATCATCAACATATTTGTCTCGAGTATCGTTTAACTGAATAGACTCTATAAAGAATATTAAATTCTGGCAGTAGTTAAGAGCACATGATCTTGCTTGGTTTCTTACGTGAAACGAGCGAACGATTTAAAATACAAGATTTTATGAAATGATGAAAAGAGTATGAAAAACATTTTGCTCTATATAATAAAGATGCGCGATTGGTTGGTTGAGCATAATAATTGTTCACGTTCAGATATGATTAGAATTGCTTTTCGTTCTTAAACGAATCATCACCGATAGTTCACGAATTTTCACAGATAAAGTTACTTTTTTAAAAATCTATTAAACGCACAACGAGATTGTGCTTTTCACGTAATCGACTTACTGCTACAACGTACAGCCAATAATTGATTATTGTGCCATTTCTGGAGATAGGTTTTCAGAATCGTATTAGATGGTGAATACCATCTGGCAGACACGCGATATTATATTTATATTACAATCTAGTAACAATAGATCAGTCGAGAAATTCACGGTTTCGCGTATGCAAAAATATAAATAAAACTAATAGTATAAAAAGTCTCACAGAACTTGCTTAACTTACAAAATTTTGTCGCATAAATAGTATCACTAACATTGTGACTATAATATAACGGAATATTAGATTCTCGTACACTTATACAAAATTAATGGCATAAGATGTTATTAGTAAATATGTTTGATTACGTATTAACGTGATTTTCAATACATTAAAAATGTTATAAAACTGAAGATGTAACTACGAAATAATACAAGGGAAACGCGACAATATTAAACGGTACAGCCTACATCCTATACTGCATATATTCATATTTATACGTATGTATATTCCGTTACGTTGTATGTATGTATAAAAAATTCGTTAAGGTTGTACACCATGTTTTTTTACGTGTTTATCGACAGTATAAAATATGTATATTCCAATTGAAGAAATAAATACGGAAACGTGGCAGTGATTAGGTATTGAAGAGAGAGTTACCTATCCTGTTTAACAAACGTTATCCGAAGCTTCGAAAATCGAATCGTACTTGCGAAACGAACGGTATAGATATATACCTTGTGTAACGATTACCATGAATACATACAAAAATTGTTCAAGTGAACAATCTTCGTTCGTATTCACTTCGATACCCTAGTCTCGGTAGTGACCTTACTGGGGTCTGGTAACCTGACAACTAGTTGCGCTCCATTTTGCATTGGTCTGGTTCCATTAGGAGTGTTTATCTTATTCATCGGCTGAGGTGCTGGAGGCAATACTTTCTTCGCTCCGCTTAATTTTGGCGAACAACACTGTTTATCATCGAAATCGTTCAAATTGATGTTTGTCGTCTGATTCGGATAAATGGGAGCCTTCATGGGCGTGCCGTGTTCATTGAAGCCGCAATTTGACCTCTGTTCGACGGAATTCGCGTTCTGAAAGCTCGGCGGCAGCATCTTGATCCCATTGCTGTGGTCGTTCAGGTTACAGAACGGTTGCTCCGTGTTCCCTTTGAAGTTCATATCCTTTGGATCGCATTTGTATATTGGCGCTGATAGCTGCGTAGAATTGGTTTTATTCGTGCTTTTATGACTGCTTCCGGAATAGCTGGTGATAGATTCGTTACAGAAATCGCTCAGGTAAGTTTGGTTTATGTACCAGTTGTGCAGGCGATGGTGAATCTCCGGGAACTGCGGTCTGCGGTTGGCTACCTCGTGCCAGCACTCTATCATTAGGCTGTAGATCATCGTCGGGCAATCCTCCGGGCATGGTAACAATTGCCGTGATCGAATCATGTCTATTACTTCTTGATTATTATACCCGTAATATGGCTGTAAATTAAACATGCAACATTTAAGTATAATTTTTTAATTCTATAGTGTTATTATTTAACATTATTTTATTACCTGTAAGCCATAACTATAAATTTCCCATAATACGACTCCAAAACTCCATACGTCAGATTCTGTCGTAAATTTTCCGTAAAGGATTGACTCTGGTGGCATCCATCGAACGGGCAATAAACTTTTGGATTGAACTCTATAGTAGTCGCTACTATATATATCACGAGATAAACCGAAATCGGAAATCTTTACAGTTAAATTGTCTCCAACTAGGCAGTTTCTCGCGGCCAAGTCTCGATGAACATAGTGATGACTGGCTAAATATTCCATACCTAATATGATATCTTGATTTAGTAAATTGTATAAATATATGCAATAAAACTATAAATTCCAAATTGATCTAACCAGATGCGATTTGTAAAGCAATGTGTAAAAATTCTGGCTGCTCTAAAATTTTTCCGCTTCCATTGTTTAATGGAACGTCTGATCTTGGTGAATGGCAAATGAGAAACTCGTGTAAATCCCCTTGGGTCATGTACTCAAACAACATACACATTGGTTCCCCTTTCAATATTACGCCCAGTAGGCAAATAATGTTTGGATGCCTTAGGTCTGTCATCAGATCAACTTCCCGTTTGAAGTCGCTTTGTGTTTTTGGGCTTGCGTTCTCTTTTAACGTTTTCACTGCTACATAAATTGGCGGCTCACATTTATTGCCGGTTTGTAATTCCCCTTTGTATACCTTTCCTAGAAAACGTTCAGAAAATTATAGTTTATGTAAAGTGTGTATAAAAAGGAAATATAAAATTATTCTATTTCATGCATACCGAAAGCTCCTTCTCCAAGTTCTTGCAAAAGGACAACATTATTGGTAGTAAATTGTGGTACTCTATTATTGGACGTTCGACTACTACCGCTACTTAATGTTCCTGTTCCTGGAGTTGTATTACCAGGACCAGCTAAAAGAGAACTCATTTCCATAGGTTGCGTTGTACTTCGTCTTCCGTCGTATATATTTTTATCACATTGTATACCGGTTAGCATCTTTAAATAAAAAATATAGTATTAATTTGTATTGTTATTCTTAGTAGAGAAACTTTTCATTCAGATTCATTTAAAATATAGTTTTCAAATTAGGTAAAATTCTACCTTATTTGATGGCAAATGATTCATTTGCCTTCTAGATTTTCTGCTTCTATAGCAGCAGCAGTAACAGACTAATATGACAACAAATCCTCCTGTTAGTACAAAACCAACGACTGCATAGATCCATAAGTTTTCAACTGTGAAGAAAAAAGTTATAGTGTATTCAGTACTTTTATACTAATGAGTAATATGTCTTTGATTGTTTATTTAATTATCACAACTTACCACATTTAGGTATGTTACAAAATTCTTTTTGCGGCTTACTATCGACATAAACGTAACAC
This sequence comes from Bombus flavifrons, assembly GCF_040668555.2. Taxonomy (NCBI): domain Eukaryota; kingdom Metazoa; phylum Arthropoda; class Insecta; order Hymenoptera; family Apidae; genus Bombus; species Bombus flavifrons. The sequence continues at coordinate 7,750,396 of NC_138456.1, forward strand.
CACGGTTGTAATTCTTTATCGCCTGGATTACGGCAGTATGAATGCTTTCCAGCTAATTCGGGATAATCGGAAATCTGGAGATTGAATTCACCATGCGACCATTGCATACATGGTCTTCCACTAATGCTTGTCTTCACAATACCACGATAAGACTTTCCGCTTCCCCAGTAACAGTAGTCATCTACAAAAAGATGAAACAACGCTTTACAATACAATAATATAGCTTTATTATTTAAGCAGCTGTTAAAGGAGTTTAATACGTACTTTCCTGTACATTGTTTCCTGAGGAAATTCCAAGACTTAAACAATCACGAGCCTCGGGGCTATCTTCCATTGGTAAATCAGAACAATCAACTAAAGGCACTTGATGTCCAATCAGTGGATGTCTTTTAGCAATTGCGTATTCTTTCTTACACAAATCATTTTCTAGCATTTCACATTCTTGCCGACAGATCCTGCGTAATTTACGATTGATCTCGTTTCTGCTAGATGACTGTGCTTCTCCATAGCTTTGATTTATTATCTTTTTGTTGGAAGCTTTCCCATCCTTATATGGATTGAATTCTGAGCCAGGACCTAATGTAGGACTACGTTTTCTGGGAATACCATGAACTCCTGTAATATCATCTGCATCATCCCCATCACCTGCGTCTCTTGACAAATCACCCTGATTCGAATTCAGAAAATGAAATAAACTTGCGCTAGCTTCAGAATTTTTAAGTTTAAGAATACTGGCAGGGTCACGACATATTGGGAATGCAGAGTAACATAATGATGGTTTTGCATAACCTTCGCAATTTGATGAGACCTCACTGAAACATAAACAAAAATTTATTTTGTTTTAGTATAATGAAATCACAATCATATACAATTCACTTACTTTGAGTATTTAATAACACCAAAAGCTTTCATTAGCTTATCATCAAGCAGCTCTTGGGTCATTGGATATGGAATATAAACAGATTGATTTCCTAAAAATTGTGCACATGTTTTCCCTACATACACCTAAAAGAATGAATTAAAACTTTAATATAGGATTTATAACTTAATGACCAATTTAAGACTTTACGATTGCTTACATACCTCGCATTTTCCTTCATGATTGTCTTTTCTCCCAGGAGATAACTGCATATTGACGTTTCTAAGGCCGCCGATTGTATGAACGTCGATAGTACTAGATTGAGAGCTAGTTGGTTGTGGACTTGGTGATAATATACTAAATGGATTTGTTGATGCCAAATGAGAGATGTGAGGAGTTGACATTCCAGTTCCTGAGAGATCTAATCCATTTCCAGGTCCAATGCTGTTAATAATACAAAATAAAAAAGCGTTTATTTCAATATATTCATTGAATAACATAGAAATTTATAGAGTAAATTTGGTAGGTTAGAAGTACAAAACGTTTTGCTTTATTATTTCAGAGAATGATATATTTCTACCATAATGGAAGCATATACAGATTCATTTGCTGTGCAAAGTAAAAATATCAATTTGTTATATCATTGCGTGAACATTTTATGTCATGATTTTTAGAAAGATACATGATTATTTTCTCCAAAACATAACCTTCAAGCAAAAAACAAACACAACTATTAACAGATAGAATGTCTTGATTCATGAAATAAAATGTTTTAAAATAAAAATAAAATAACACAAATTTATATTTCCGGTTCTTTATTTAACGTATATCAGTTACATTTTTGTATGTTTACTGTCGTACAAAATTCGCGGCAGTTTCTATAACCTCACTGAAAAACACAAACAATGATCACCTTGCTTCTGTAACATTTGTAACATTTTTGACACTATGTATGGCACGTACAAAAATACGAGTATTTTGTAACAATACTAGGTACAAGAGTAGCTTCATATTTATAAATTATCTTTAAAAATTTTAACAGAAAAATCTTATGTCATTTAACACCACACCCGGCGTCCATTTGTAAACTGACGCTAATCACAGTTTTTGGGCGGTGAAATAAAGAATCACCACTTAAAAAAAAAATAGTAGCTGTTTAAAGTAGATACGTGATAACAATTTATGATAACATAAGTTTGATACAATAACAATGATTATTTGACATTTTTCAAATTTAAAGTATTTAACTTAAAATTTCTCTTAAACATTAGAGATTTCTTTAAAAGTACATAAACGTTCTAAAATACCTTTCTTTTTCGCATAATAGTCGATATCATTAATTATCAAATATAAATTTAAAAACAGTATCGTTTATCATTTATTAATCTAAAATGATATTTACTGAAAGGCGTCATACTGTATAATAAATAAGTGTTACGTAAATTTAATATTTACCCTTCAATAAAATCGCCACCACCAATCATGTCTGGTGAAAATCTATCATCGTCCGATGTTTGACTAATGGCGTGGTCGGGATGTACAGGAACTGTAAAATAAATTATTATTTAAATTAAAAACATATTTCCTATGAAACGCATTAATATACTTAAAAATTTAATTTATATCTCACGGAGCTTTATAAATATTTCATATAGTTTCATATTGTTCTCTAAATACTTTACAACATTTGATACGTTTATTAAATATTTTTATTCATTTATGCCACGTATATTATTTCTTCAAGTAACAGTTTAAAAATTGTTCATATTTTAGTACAATACCTAAGCTGGTCAATTATTCTCTTCTCAAAATCGTATCAGTTCAAAATTGGCCTTCGGAACAATCTACCCTCTCAAACTGTATCCTTCTCTTTTTTCCTTCATAATGGATTTGTAGAATTATTCATAATATTGTTCTCCAATTCCTAAATCTTTCAAAAAATTATATCACATACAGTGACGAGTAATTCTATATTATTTATTCAACAAAAATTATTTATTTCCAAAACAGTTCGATTCTTGTATTGATTCCACAGTTAGTTTTTAATTAGAGTAATTTTATGTTTCAGTCGAAACAGTTCATTATATATTTTTTCATCATTAATTCTTATGGTAAAGTTGTTTAATGATAATAAATAATAACGCACTTGAAAGGTTCGAAAGTTATCTCTAAAAAACTTGAAAATTTAAAAATTGTGCAGAAAAATCGGATCTGTGCTAATATCTTTGTTTATTATCGTACGTTTTTCTATCCTGACTCAAGGTCATCTTCTTTGAACACAATCAATCCTTCTCTCTTGTGTTTACACGTCTTCTATACTCCATTTTCCTCTTCAACATTAATCCTGACCAGGAGCTTTGTTCCAGATGACGCGCGGTTATGCCTACGGGTGGGGTGGTATAGACGTCAGCCCGATAAAAATATGATACCAGCGGACCAACTGAAATTTTTCTGGTGCAACGTTCAAGGTGTTCTTCTGTCGAAAGGAGGATGGACTGCTGTTCTCTTTGTATGTCTGGCACGTCGCGTGGTCCTTTTGAAAATCTCCGGGTTCGCGTGAGCCTGCATTTGCAGCTACGGTTTATTCATCCTCCTCCGCCAATGCTCGTGCCTTTGTACCGCTATAATTCTAAAAGAGTTGGGACACGATGAAAAGGGTGTACGCTGCACTCGCTAAAAATTTCCTGCCGTCGAATTTTTCGATCTCTCTGTCTCATTTTTTGCGTTTTTTTCTTTGTCCCTTTTTTCTCTTCCTTTTTTCTTTTTTTTTCACCCGGTGTGTACGGTTGTCTGTTTTATTTTTCCCATTGCTTTCCCTTTCTTTGTTCCTCTTTCTCCAAGGAAAAAGAGGAAAGATAACAGTAGTTTCAACCTCGTCCTTGCATTTCGAGAAAAGGGATGAACTCTGTGATTCGTAGAGAAATTAAATGCGGCGTATGGTATAGTACCGTTGTTTCGCGTTGTAATTTCCTAGCTCCAGCTGTTCTTTCGTTTCCTTCTGTTTTCGGTTCCCTGCTTTTGCGTTTGTGATTATAGAACGCTTTTTAAGTTACTTTCGTGATCATTAAGTTTTGTTGCAATTAAATTGTTGATATTTTAATTGGCACAAAATTGTTGCGTGTTTCCTCTTTGTTTATCCGCATTTAACGATAACTTATCCTTTCAAATTAATACGAAACAAACGAATAACAAAGTGAAAAATAGTCCTACACGATTATTATAAACGCCAATTTTCTTACCACATTAGAACGATCAGAAAAGTTTGTTTTCAGTGAAAGATGTTTAAAGATGGAAATTTGCATTTTCACTGTTACGATTGTAATAATAAAATAATGTTATTCCAATAATATTTAAGCACATGCTCAAGCAGAAAATGAACGATATAGCAGATTAAGTTTCAAGAACGAGAGATCCATCGAAAACCTCTCTCCCATTACTACAGATGAACAGGAACTTCAGCTCCTTTCTTCTCTTTTCTTCTCTACAAGTACGATTAAATCCAACTCGTCTTCCTTGTATCGTGAAATCGATGATTTTGCTTGAGTATGATGATTTTAATGAGTAGCGTTCAAACAACGTCGCTGGAAAACTTTTCGAAATGTCCACAACAAGCTAGTGGAGAGAGGTCCTCCTGCCTCGTTGGAGGGTAGATTCAGATTTCCGATATTATTTACCTTGCACCAGCCCAGAGAACCTTGCGAACAAACACAGAGGGTGTCTCTCCCTCAGGACCGATTTACGTATAACAAACTACCAACGATTACCAAGCGAAATTACTTTTCGTACTCGGAAAGATTCTCGGTTCTGTTCATCGTTTAATGTGGCGAAATTTTGTGGTGTAATCGCGAGGATATATCGGGTTTCGACTGAAAATTGCTCCTATTCTATCGAATCGCATATATTATTTCCGTATATACAGGGTGGTTGGTAACTGGTGGTACAAGCGGAAAGGGGGTGATTCTACGCGAAAAAAGAAGTCGAAAATATAGAATAAAAATTTTTCGTTTGAGGCTTTGTTTTCGAGAAAATCGACTTTGAATTTTCGCTCGGTACGCGTGCACTTTATCACGTCTCGTTATAACGCATCTCACTGTAGATCGTTGTCTCGATGGAAAAATTAAAAAAAGAAAAATTAAAAAAATTTTTATTCTATATTTTCGACTTCTTTCTTCGCGTAGAATCACCAGTTACCAACCACCCTGTATAATCGAAATATTTAATAATATTTGAAATATTTATTCCATATTAATAGGTAAAGTATCATATTTATTAGTTAGTTTATTATTTAATATTATATTTAAGAATTATAGAAGAAGTATTTACTTATTAAAAATGGTTGATTTTACCTTTGAAACGTATCATAGTAACGAATTACAGATTTTTCTGTAGTGTTTTATTATTTTCTTATAAGCGATATAAAGTGTCTTGTAGATCCATAATCTTTACGCTCTTTTCACTTTAGATTATCATCGTCATGTAAAATAACGAGAGGATATAACGAATATTGTTCGAGAGAAGAGGCTATGTTGCTGACATTTCAACGTTCATTAAATTTTCATAAAATAGATATTAAACCATGTACTGTATTAACGACATGTCAAAATTAAAAATCATATAATTTCGATGTCGTGATTAACGTAGATATCAGGTGGTATTAAAACTTTCAAACAGGTTCATTTACATATTCATAAAATCCTCGTTCAATATTTAAATTCTGTTCATTATTTAAGAAGAGAAGACCAAAATGTTACACAATTATATTTCAAAATGTTGCAACGAGAATATTATCGAATTATTTGAAGGTAATAATAAAATACGATATAAATGGAAAGTAGACGTATTCAAATGTTCCTATTATTTAAGAAAATAAAATATTCTGAATATAAATGAATCCACTCGAACGGATTGAAAGTACAATGGAAACATGTAAAATAAACGACAAATACACGATGAAAATAGGAAATTATTAAAACATTTCACCATTCATTGTCTAAATCAATACCACACTGTACGTAATACATATTTTATTTCAACAACAAAAATGCAAAAACCACGAAAATTGGACAGGTATTTTCGTTCTTTTAATTGTCGTTCATTATTTGAAAAACACGCTACGCAGAACAGAATTTAATTTCGTCATTACAATGGGGTAAAAAATGTTAACAAAATACCCGTCGTTAAATTCGGTGCAGACATATTAAAATACCCAATGGTCAAATATCCTGCTAATAAAAACTCTACGTTACGTAATTCCGCTTTCAGGGAATTACGACGTAATAATTCAACTTTAAACACGACAAATAAAATACACGAAACGGATGGAAAATAGATTTATTAAAATATCCTACAATTCTCTCTGTTTAAGGAGAGGAGCGTGCTGCATCCGCGTAATTCCATTCGTAATTGCGACCACCTTTTCATCGTGGAAATATTTGTGCACCGGTGGAAAACGTAATAAAGCCGAACTGGATACGAGGATGTGCATAAAAAAGATAAAAAAAAAGAGGATAAAAGTAAAACAGGGAAAAAAGTGAGGAAAAATCGAAATCGCGGGTCGCAGGTTGCTTTATGGTCGTACAGTGGGATTTTTATGTAGCTTCGCAACGGTAACAAACTGTAGCTCTCCGCATTGATTCTGTTTTGATTTCAATTATCTTTCATTACACGGACCGCATTGTATGACTTCCGGCCGCGAATTTGATACGCGATACAACTCGAGCTTCCGGTCGCGCTCCATTCGATTTATCACGGCTTCAACAATGCGCGGCCATCATCGCGATGTTTCTATCGCGTTTCTCGTCTTTTTTTTTAAATTTTCGCTTTTTGTTTTTCACTCTTCGATCGAAATTGAAGAGGTTGCCGTGCGTACAGGGAGGAAGCGAACCTCGATGGAATGCGAATCGCGTGTAATTCGATGGATTTAGAGGGGATTTGTTGGAGTTTCAGAATAGAGTAATGGCCGTTTTGCGAGTTTGCAATAAGCATCCGTTTGACTGAATTGCGTTCATCTATGAGTGTTCTATAGAGCAGATCAGATACTAGATCAGAGTAATTAGGATGAACCGTTGTTTTCTTTATCATTCTGTTGGTAATGTACGGTAAAACGACACATATTTCGCGATTTTGAAACGGCGAATGATTTACGTGAATTAAAATTTGTTTCTAGAAATTTAGAGTAATTAATTTAACTGCCGGGAGTCTGATAAATATTTTTATCTGTGATACAAAATTTCTGATATACAAATTTTTCCAAATCTTACGAGACTCGTCTTCTTAAACTTTTCACGAGGAAAAATCCACTTCTGGAAATGCCTAAAAATTCTACAGAATTTAAAGATCTCCTCTAAAGTTTCCATTTCCTCCGACGTTCTACGTTAAAAAGTTGTACGACCGAGAAAAACTAGAATTTCCCAGAAATTAACAAAGAATCTCGTAAGAGAAGCGCAGAGGCACGTGAAATATATTGTTGAAAGAACGAATTTTAAAATGACCATTGAAGCGTCGAAATTATTTAGGAATAAACATCGAGGTGAATGGAAGGCCACGGAGTTGTAGGAAGAGCAAGCTCCAGATGCGAGTGGAACGCGGGGGAGGAGTTATTAATGACGCCAAGTTGTCTTATCTTTTTCCACTTCCTGTTCGAGATACATAATACGTGGGTCGGACACGTAACCGCTGCTGCATCTCTGTAACATAGTGCATTCGAGTTTGGTTGGTACGATCGCGTGCTGCGACTCGTTTCCATCGATAAGAATTCCCTTCACATCGCGATACTTATCGGAGACATCGTCGAAATATTTACATCGGAATATTTGTTCTTGTATATAAATATTTGCATGATAAATTTATATATAAATAATATATATTTATTTAAATATCCGTAATTGTAGTATAATAGATATATTATACTTTTATGCTTCGTAGTAAAACTTGGGCTTTATAGGGAAACATAGTTTTCGAAAATAAACATTTATTTTTCATTTACTAGGCTGTTGAATATAGCTTGATAATAAAGTAATTATCAAGTATTAATTAATAAGTAATTAATAATAGGTAAGTAATTATCAAGTCACATAATGAATGGCTACCGATTTGAAAATATTCATGATATTATCGTTATATGAAAAATACGATACGTATCTTTGAATGTCTTTGTTTTGCCTCAGCTAGAACATAATCTTAAGGAAGATATTAGAGAAAATTGATATTTTCGAAACTTTTGCACTTTGTCGAATGGGCAAAATTCTGTCTTTTGTTCTTAATACGTAAACTTGGTAAATTACATAATTAGGTTGTCCGAAAAGTTTCTTTCGTTTCATAAGGTGATAATAGACGAACAAGAATTTCTGTATTATATTATTTTATTGAATTAGGTATGATCCATTTCGTGCATAATTCAATAAACTAATATAAAACAAAAAACATTGCGCGTCTATTATTTCCTTCTAAAACGAAAGAAACTTCTCGGACAACCTAATAAAACTACAGCGCAAAGGATTAAATCGTATCTTGAACATATTAACTGAAGATGAGAAGCGAATTTCTCATTCGAATTGTCAATCTCTCAAAAGACCTACCAAGTAAGAACCGTCTCCTTCTCATTTTTCTTCGAAATAAATTATATCGTATTAACATTTGCAAGTACTGCGAATAAAATTGATCTGTCGGTGTTAATTTTGAATTCCATCGATATAAAAATTGTTGTTGGGTATAGGATGATCCGATTAATAAAATTTCTTGCATTTTGAAGTCATCGTATCTGAATTATCGAGTGAATAAAGAAGATCACAGAGGATAATATTGCTCCGTACGAATGTACCAAGAACCTGTAATTCTTTCCCTCGAAAAGGCTAAACGAACGCTCCTGCCGATAAGAATAATAAGTTAGCGTAGGTCTCGATAGAATCTTGCCAACTCGCAAATTCTCACCGGCGCCTTTTACGACGGTACAAATTACGGTTTTCGGGTGGTTGCCGGCGAAGATATCGCGGATCGTCGGAAAAAGTGCCGAAGAAGGGGCAGAAAAATATTCGGCCGGTCGCGATGATGAAATAAGCCATTAAGTCACCCTGGGCACCGGGTGTAATATCAAGGGAAGGAACGTAATCTCGTCTAATGTCGGGCAATGAAACGTAATAGCATAATGTATCACCGCGTATCGCGCGAGTACTCGCCGCGTATACACGCCGTTCCAGCGAAATTATATGCAAAGTGTCGGGTTTCGGTATAGTTCGCCCTTTCTGAATTCTAATTAGTTTTTCTCGAGAGGCCCGCGCTTTTAGCGTGGGTAGTCCGGAAAACACGCCAGGCAATCGGGTTAGTTCCTGTTTCGAATTAATTATTCCGCGGGACGATGACGTTTCCGGAATCTATTTTTGGAACAATACAATTTATCCTGTGGAAAATCTGTGCATGTACATATGTCTAGAATTTAACACTTTACCGACCGCTAGTGGTTCAGTAGTATACGCACGTCCGACCGGCAGCTCAGGCGCAGATTCTCCCTGGCGCCAGCTCTGTTTCGATTTAGACTCTCCAATACCATTCTTTTTGTTCATCGCGAACTGTAAGTTTTTCAAATTGGTATAAAACTGTGGGAGCTTACAAAGTAACGCAACTGATGCAACTGAGCAAGGTACCTTAATACTAAGTAATAAATTACTGCTCAAATAATGAGAAAGATTGTCAGTGACAAATAGCCGATTAATAGGCTATTGGTGGGTAAGCGTCGAAGACAAAAAGCCGATTAATGGGCTATCGATCGGTAAGCATTGGCGACAAAATAGCGATTAATCGGCTATCGGCCGGTAAAGTGTCAACACCTATGAATGAAAAGCACGTCTAAGCAGAAATGTATGCTGACAATTTTAAATAACAATCGCAGCAGCACCTCGGCTCCACGGAACAGTTGACCTCAAATGGTCCCGTCCGCAAAGGGTTAATGTTGGTATTAACAACGTTTAAAGTATAAAATTCGTACGAAATGAAAATCAGTTGGTCATTTTGTTCCGTAGCTATGCGATTAGTGATGGGATCAAGTTCGATATTTATTTATAAATCCGAATCAAATGCAAATCCAAGGTTCGCTTTATAGAGCTCGAATACTTATTACTCACACGTTATGAGGAATAATGTTTCATTCCTTACACCTGCCAAGTATTCCATCTTAGGCGTTGTTTCGAATCTTGAAACTAAGAGTACTCGTTCTGCGATGCAAAACCAACTTGCACATATCGAACACTTGGTTCGAACACGATGAACGAAGCTTTATGTGTTACGAGTAGATGGTGAATAGTTTATAGAAATTCATATTTTTATGAATAGAATTAAAAACTTAGGTAAATCCTAACGAGTACTATACTTTCGATATTTTATATACTTCTCTCATATTGTGTGCATTCTATGAATTGTTTTACCCTTCAATTTCCTATAAATACATAAAAATCTAAAGTCTAATCACGATTTCGATACGGATTTATAAGAACGTTCCTCGGCTGTAATTGTTCCCATCCTTCAAAAAGATTCGTCCTTCTAAAACGCGCGACGTATAAAAGATTCCGAGCAAATACGTCGTCCACCTCCCCAGGAGAACCCCGAAGACGTGCCCCATCTGTTTTAAAGCTGCGGAGCAATATCTCTATCGTCGTTCAACGCGCATCGATTAGACTTGCGAGGCGTCGCATCGCGTCGTTTCGAGGATATTTCAAAGCCAAAAGCCCGAGCAAGTCGATTCTGGTGTACGGTGTGCACCAGAGATGGAGAAGGGTACAAGAAACGCGGCTGGAAGCCACGTTTGTCTTTGATAATCAACGACCGCCTCATCCATCTTGGTCAAAGGGTCAACACTTTTCCGTGCGCGACACCCGCGACCAGTCACTCCAACGAATGCATTATTCATGAGGCTGGCGTGGTAAGTGTTGTCCGAAATTCAATTCAGTAGCCCACGAAGGCGGCAGTGTACGTGATTTGCCTTCGGCTGGTTTCAGGATCTTCGTCCTTGTTTCCCTTTCTTATGCTTGGCCACCCTTGCCTTTCCTTTTTCTTTCTCTTCTTATTATTCTTCTTGCACTTGTTTTTCTTATTCCTCCCTTTTTCTTATTTCTCCTCTTGTTCCTCCACTTGCTTCGATGTTATTCGACTAATCGACCAGCGATATCGGAGATGAAATTGTTATCGAGCATAGTGCATACAAAATTAAGCCGAGACTCTTGTTTTCTTTCGATCTTTTCCTGTCTTCCTCGCCTTCTATCCTTTTCCATTTGGTTTTTTCCTTGTCCGTTTTAATTGGAAGTCTCGCGGCTGACCAAAACAGCCGAGGACAGAAGTTGTTGAATATTGGAAGCGACGATTGCTATATCAAGTCCGCGCCACGAAACGACTTTCGAGATCTGAATCGTATCGGGTGTCTGAGGAATCTTGGCTGCCGATCGAAATTTCTGTGGATGGCTCGTGTGACGTTTTGTTCAAATGTTTACAGTTTTTAGCGCTTTGCTGATCGTATGAAACGCGAGGAGGACGCGGTCAGGCGGTGAAAAAGAAAATTCGTTTCAAGCGACTCGAGGTATGCTACCTCGTATCGAGGTATGTACCTCGGTCTGGAACAACGCTATTTGCATGAAGCATAATAACTACAATTTGTTGAATTAAAACTACTGGATTGATACGGCATTATCGATTGAAGATGGTAAAGTTATCGTTGTATTTAAAAAAATGTAATCAAGGGAAAATCAAACGTTTGATCGCCAGGAAATAAATGACGACTAACGTGATTAATAACAGTTTGAACGATCCTATAAAAATCGAAAACAAAAGCAATGAGTAGTCTCGAGAGCTGGTCATGCGAAATTAATGTACCAAATATGGTTAGAATAATCAGTGCACTATTAAAAGGTAGTGCATTAACGTTGTAATTAATTTGCATCAGTAATGCACGCAATATCGTATACGCGTTTGCATATGAGGGTTCTAGAATCATCGAAATTTCATCGAGGATTGACGAAAAGCAGACGCAGATGGCGCGTGATTCTGGTTAAAAATGCAGCTCAGAAAGGACGATCAGCGTGGCCAGCCCCCGGTACATCTAATTTCCCCGTAATTTCGCTAATGGCTCCAGTAGTTCCATGATATAATGCCATTAACTACGCTATTAAATCGCTTTTATCGCGTCGTATCGGTATTCCATTAATATTAATGGTCGCACTGCCTCGTGATCAGCGACGTTTCCGCTTGAAATCAGCACCGCGCATCATTCAGATTTCACCCTTTGAGCAACACTATTCGAACAAAAAGATGGTCTTTGGTATTTCATTTTGTTAGGGAGCATGAGACGTTGATCCTTTATCGTTATCAAGTGAATATTATTAGTGACAATTACATGTTATCGATTATCAGTATCAATAGATTTTGTTTCATAATTGGAACAGTTTTGATAATAAAGCAAATGATTGTCTCAAGCAACAACTTGTCTTGTACTATTAGGTTGTCGGAAAAGTTTCTTTCGTTTTATGAGGAAATAATAGACGCACAACGCTTTTTCTTTTATATTATTTTCTCGAATTAAGTGCGATCCATTTTATTCTGTCGAGATGAACACCGAGATTGAGATTTCACAGACTTGGTTTCACGTTTGTATGAAGGTGCACTGTTGTAAAAAACATATTTGCGAAAGAAAGACACTTTCTGGACAACTTAATACATTCTAGTAGAAACAAAAATACACACGTGGAATTTTTAAATAAAAAGTAATCCTGGCAGTTAATGACCCTGACAGTTGATGTGACTTTAAATAATAGAGCAACGACAACAACAAATCGTTCAATTATTTTATTCAACTTGTCACTTGTCAATTTACTAATGTTATTAGTTAGTAAACTATTATGCGAAACAATGAATTAACTCGATGACAGTTAACTTTCTGATTCCCTGTACGCATCAAATTTCATGTTAAGAATCCTATTCAACTTATCAACATCTCTTCACTCAGACTTATCCCAAAAATACGATATTGAATAAAAATGTATGGAATAATTAAAATGAACAAAATTTAAGACAGAGGCCGGAAACTTATGGTAATTGAAGTAAAGCCGTGAGGGAAATTAGCCGCGAAAATATAACGCGGCAGACGTGTATGCCAGCCTTACTGCTTACCACGCAGACAAGAATCCGTATCCCCGAAAAATAATCCTTCCCTGGTCGGTCGTATTAAGCTAGATTACGGTTTAAAGCCCGGACGAGGAAGTTTCACCTTAATATTATTCTATGTTCGGCCAACGGCTAATCCCCATTAGCGAAATTACATGAAATTATAATAAAGCTCGGTAACGGTGTTCTGTCGTTAAGCCTCTCTCCTATTTTGATGGCACATCTACGCGAAAGTATCCAAGACTCGTGTATGCAGATCGTACTTAATACAGCAAGCGTAGCTAATACAATATTTATGAGGGATACTGATATTGTAAATAGGATGATGGAGGAAATTTGGCAGAAGTGTTTTGAACGTGGAAATCCGTGGATTCAGGAAGATTATAAGGTCCTTTCGTAAATAAGACATTTTTCCTGAGAGCTTAGGCCAATTATGTATAAAGTAATTGTATACGCTTTATCGATAAAGGAATGTTCAGAGAATATGGGATAAAGAGAGGTCAAACGTAGCATGGTGAAATGAAGTTTCATATGAAACAATAATTCTTAAAAATTAACAATTATTTACAGTGGCTACAAAAAGCATATTGACGTATCGTTCTATTTATTATTTATATTGAAGTAACTACTTCAAGAAAAACTCTACATCTTTATTTATGTATATCCGTGACCTGGAGACTGCTATTACGAAGAAATATTCTAAATAAGGAGCGGAGCATATTATTATATCCTTGAATATACATTATGTTTTGGGTTGCAAGGTCTAGCAACAAAGGAACTCAAACAGATTTCTATTTATGTTCCCTGTAGCCTCTAGCCCAAGCTATAAGCTTTACTTTTTTGGTAATGTTCTTTTGCTATAAATATATGAACGTGCTTCCTATCATTCCATTTTTATTACAAATTCATCCACTAGTTCTTCAATCAGTCAACCTCAACCTCAACAATTTATTTACATATTAATTAATTAGGCCCATGTATATTAATACTAGAACTACAGATCTGTAATATATGATCAATTATTCTATATATGAATCGTTATAATTCAAATGATATTAATTGAAATAAATAGATCCAAGTAATTGCGTCACTATCTAGATAAAAATAAATATTCATTTTGATTAAAATATCTACATGTTTTCAGTAATTCTAGAAAAATGAAGATCTGAAATTCGTCGTTTTTACAGTTTTGGATAGTTTTAGATTTTGTATTATTTGGTGATACTTTTTGTAAACTTTTATATAACTACAAAAATTTCATACCAATTTGACCAAAAAAATGCTTGATTGGAAAATAAGTGTACGTGACGAAACTTCTTGTAGCCACTGTATATTTGCTCATTTCTCCGCCGATAATTTTATTAGCATGTTAGACTGTTAATATGTTAGACAAATCAGAGACGACCAGTAACCCGTAAATTAGTACATAAGTACACAATTCTTTGAATTCTGGAAAATTATAAAGATAATTTAAAATTTGTAAAAAGACGAAGATACATTTTCTTTAAGCTCCTGCTTCTAAATTTGTATTTTCACCAATAGAATGCGGACATTTATGCAAATAAAAATTCTTTTCTGGTCATAATTAAAAAATTGGAACTTCAGTAGAGATCTCTCTCACCTGCTAAATATTATAACGAATGCACTACGTTAGATATTTTACATATCTTCGCACGTTATCCGCATCCGGTGTATTTTTGCATCTTCAAAGTTTCCATAAATGCATGAAAATCCGCAGTATACTTATCTTCTAATATCTTTTCAATTTTATTTTCTCTTTTATTCTGTTTCAATAGCCATGATCTCTTCATTTTATCGCAAATGGATCGTCTCCATCGATTCTCCCCTGTGCATTAATCTCCCTGTCTGGCTCGCCTTGACGTTGGCATCTATTTTTTGGATTTTCAATTTTCCTGAACGTCGATGGCACGTCGCAGTTGCGGTTTAGCCAGGAGAATTGACCGGACGGCGTTTGAACGGTTCCGCGACCACGAATATTTACCCTCGCCTCGAATTCACCGGTGAAACTTCGTCGTTTGACGACTTTATTTCCATTCCGACAAATAATTCCGAAATTTTTCGTTCGTTTCGATGAGGCAACAGTCTGCTAACGAACGGTAAGGATCGATGCTCGGCTGTTTCATTAAATCGTTCGGGTTTTATTGGAAAGAATCAATGATACACCGACCTCTCGATTTTATTCTCCTCTCTTTTCGTTTTATTTTGTTGCATCATGATTTGTCAGAGCATCACAGAGTGTAAAAATAAAATTAAATTAAACGTTCGGGAATTTTGTTCTGCTAAAATTGGTCAAAAAACAGTAATGCACAGACCGTAAAGTGAAACGATGTCGACAACTTTAAAACTACTAAACTAAGTAGTTTTATAGAAGAAATGTATACGTAAAATGGATTAATTTTTAATCACCGATAAATTGTACTTCCGAAGGAAATACATTTCTTCTTGCTTAGAAAAGAAGTAGGCCAATTTAATTCTTTTAAATAGAATCAATGTTATACTATAAATTATAAATTCGTTTGGTTAATAGAAAATAATATTTTAAATAACGAATCAATACAAGATGCGCAATTGGTCGACAATTTCGAATTACTTTTCCAGTTGTATTTGAATCGGATCACCTGATAATTTTATTATTAATAAAAATTCATGCTACAAATAACAATAATAATATTCTTCGCTTCGATATCATTTTTTACCAAATATTCAGAAATATTCAGAACTCGATATTCTACTGTATTTTCATTTTAACACAACGAATAATCATTAAATTGTAACTTAACCATCACGCTCTTGTTAGGTAAACTATATTCTTATTTAAAGGTACGTTCACATACATATGACGACTCGCTAGCGAAACTTTTAATCCATCGTTGGTAGAACAGGCCGTCAGCAACGATCATAATTCTCCTCTGGTTAATTGGAAACACTTCGGCGAAAGCCGCAGGCTAATAATCCTCGAGCTGATATTTTTCCCGGATTATCCTGGCTGCAGGCGAATAGTTCCCGGTGGAAATTGCCTCTTTAGTAACGCCATAATTCCCGTGGAATTTATAGCGGCTTCGACACCCTTGGACATCAAGTGCACTCGATTACCCATAAGTCGTGTAAAATCGAAGATTTACCGTACACTCGTGAGAGTATCTCTTCTTTGAGGTTGATCGTGAAAAATATTAGCTTTACGCCATTATTATTCATAGTTGTCGAACACAGAAGTTTTTCACTATTTTAATCTCGTGAATGATGAAATTTCAAAATGCTTCGCGTAACACACACAATATATTCATAAGAGGTTTCTACAAGTATCCGAAAACTTTTCTAAGCTATCGTACTTTGTTATTATTCCGCGTAAAGCGAACAATGTAACTTATCAACGCTAAAAGTTTCATGTAAGTCAGTGGTCCATCCAAAGGTCTTGCACATTGCTTGTTCATATTAAAACATACGCAAGGAAGTTGCAAGCACGCGATTATAACACAGGAAACAGCTGAAGAAAATAAGAAGAGGATGAATTTCGACATCCGACATAATTCCCGTGTAGAGTTTGCACGCGACACGTATGTAATTAAATTTCATCCTCAAACTCTGCTTTACTCTTTTCCTTTTTCATTCTCTTTTCTCTGTTGTACTGGCGTGTTTCGACTTTCCAACCGCGACCAGCCGTCCAACGTCGAATATGGCGAACACACTGCCGTTTCCGGCCGCGCATTGCAAATTCCGCTTATATTGTTGCCGCTATAAATCACGGTAATTTCGTTCCGTGTTATTAAATGAAATTAAATCACCGTTTAAACAGCCGCCGCGCGCGACGATAAATTAACGAAATTGAGCAACTGCGTCGTGACGGGAATTAGCATGGTATTATGGGTATCAAATAGCAGAGTTTCGGGTGTAGAAAACGAGGGAAAAAAGTATTCTCGATTAGAATGCAGCTAGAAACACGATGATAATTTAATCACGAAAAAATACAACCGAATGTATCATTGTCACTTACGAGTTGTGCTGCAACAAGTAAGACTATGAAAGTATAAATATTATATTTGTGAAGATAATAATACTAATGTTATACTTCGTAGAAAGATATCGATGGTATTTTTTTCTGGTTGAAAGTTATCGATGTTGTATTTTTCGTTATCGTAACGAAAATTATCAAAATATTGTTTGCGTTGTTAATAATATTCCCGTATGATTAAATTGATAAATGCGAATCGAAGTAAACAGCAGCAAAGAAAATTAGAATTAGAGAAGAATTAGAAAAGAGCAGCATTGGCATTTTTCAATTATTAGTATTGTCAAGAATAATAAATAATTAAAAAATTAGAATTTTCGTCGTTCTTTAGCATTTTAATAATTTGATATAGAAAATGAAAAAGAGAAACATATTCTGGACTCTAAATAAAATTACGATTTCATTCACAGATAACAGAAACTTTATCTAAATCTAATCTAATTAGTAAAATCAATATTGCAAAGGAATTCAAAAATGGTCAAACTTCCTCAGATTTTCTAAATATGTTTTTTACTTTCATATTTTCTAGTTTCTGTAACTATCGGTAGCGGTAAGTCGATTCTCTACTCGATCGTAAAAAGATCGCGATTTCCACGAAGCTTATACGAAACTCACGTTCGAACTTTCTTAGCCGAAGGCCTCGAGAAAGTCGAAGTTGAAACGTTCGCAAGGTAAACGTTATTAAAGTGTCGAAAGTTGGTGAGAACCACTGGCATAGTAGAGGAGATGCGATCGTTTCGCCGGTGAACTCCGAGAAAAGCAGATACGTATATATTTACAGGACGATTCATAAATGTAACTCTATACTTCAGGGGATGAATATATATTTACATATATTAAAATAAGTAGAAAACATCGTACGGACACATATATCCTATGTACCTTAGCTTTTGATTTATAGATTTATGGATGATTTCACATGTTGACTGCAATATAAAAATAAAACAAAATTTAACAATGTATACTATTTTGCTCTGGGAACTTCAATTGTTACATCGAAATATACTACTCCGTATCATTTAATTTTTGCCAAATATTATATTGTATTTGCGCATTTTTCCTCCGGCAATGTTATCTAAGTCCTTGGCGTCGTTGAAAATTTGTTAAGCCACCGATATTTTGTTATTTTATTCGTCGTAAAAAATTTACTAACGAAGCGTAGGTATACTTCCAATAAATATCTTGTAACTTTTATATACATTTTCAGATCCGTTTCAAATTTTACCAATACGATCACGAGAGCCGTGTTTCGTTACAGTGCTAACGAGATTTCCAAACGTTTTGAATAAAATACACACAAAAAGTACCTAAGATGTGTAGATTCACCCCCGAAGCATTGACATGCATATTTATGAATCACCCAGTATACATAGGTGTAGAGGAACACGGGCGTGTATCGTGAAAAGGAAGGGAATGTACCGAGATAAATGATAGCTGGCTCTTCACGTAAGCGGACTCCGATCCTAAATATCGTCGGAACCACTTGTAAGCGATGCAAAAAGAGAATCCACCGCCGCCGACATCCGATTGCTGGCAATCTGGATCCGCGTTTCTTCCTTCGCTTTGTTCCCTTCGTGCTCCATTCGTCGCAGGTTTTATTGCTTTATCGGCGCGGGAAGTGCCGGGAAAGGTTTTGCTCCAATTGCATCCGAGATATTTAATGAAGCAACGGAGTCGATTTTATGAGCTATTATACGTGTATTTATTTTCTCTCTCTTCTTTCCTTTTTTTTTTTTATTTAATTGGTAGATATTAGAATAAAATTGCTTAATTATGATATTTTATGTAAATACATGAGATTGTAGGTTGGTGATGGTTAAAAGCAGGAAAAAGATTCGTTCAACTTTTGAAAATTTTCGTTTCGTGTACAGTATTGTTATTAGTTAACGTAAATTACCTATTAGTTGATTTACTTACTTGCTTCGGTAATTTCAGCTACGTGCAATCATCGCGAAACAAATTTTTAACGTTCACATGTGTCTTTCACGTGTTTTGGTGTATGAGAGGGTTATACGAAACATTTAGAATGTTTCAACGAATATATTTTGGAAGCATATGTGTTCCAGAAATTTTAAGGTTAATTTGACCACTTTTTTTTTGAGGAAATCACTTTATCCCGCTGCGCGCGCTATGAGACGGTCGACGTCCAATCTTAACACGTACGCTGTTACGGACACACAATTATAAGCAAAATTCGTTGTAGTGGTATAGGTACAGTTTCTTGAAAATATCTGGAAAACTAAAAGAGTCCAGGAATAGCACGCAAAGAAAAAAATTATTCTAAACGTTGACTTCTATGACGTATTAAAAAAAATCATCGAAACCAAGATGACGGCAGCTCTTTAAATAATCCCCATTATTTTGTACCTTCGTATACGTTTATATCTATAAAATATAAAAGATGATTTTATGAATTATTTTATATATTGCACATAAAATAGTTAAAAAAGAGAAAAATTCGCTTTTGGAGAGATTAGCCGTAAAAACTGTACGATTAGATCTTTTTGCGCTCTAAAGGATAATTATCCCTTTTACCCCGAAACGAAGTTCTAACGCAAGTAGTTGATTTGTCAATTCCAATGATCGCAGACAAATTAACACGGATCTCGGGTATCGAGCAACGGCCCATAGCCAGAGGGTAGCGGCAGTTCGTAACCGGACATGTTTAATAAATACAAGGCCAGTGCACGATGGTGCATAGTTTACACAGCGGGGCATTTGTACGCACCGCTGCGCGGCCCTGGGATTATCCAAAATGTCGATACGAAGCTGGCCGGCCGCACGCCATTCCAATTTATCCGTTTTGCCGGCTTCCGGCCGCGGACCAGGGCAGTCTCTGGCTCGCTGCATCGGTTCTACCGATCGACTGGCAACGATCTCTAAAGAGGTGGACTTCTAATGGACCGCGAGTCTGGCATTAACCATCCCGGTGAATTTCGAAATTCGCCCCGACCGTGAATTTTGTTGCGTGTAACACGGCGTATGTTACATGCTACCGGGTGAACGATCATCATCGGCCCAGTCGCTTCTTCCGGTGAAAACGACTGGCTTGTCCGTTCGCTCTTCCGTGAATCTGTTCGTGTTACGGCTGTGTTTGGTATCGACTGTTATTTCATTTACTTGCGTTGCATTACTATCGTGATTCGACGAGAAGGATTAATTTTAGAAATGGAGTTCGTTCTTGTTTCGGATGTTTGGCTGTTTACATGTCGTGAGAATAGGTCCCATAGATTGGGTATTTGGCATTTACGTTTTTTGAGTATTCACAGTTTGCTGGTACCGTGTTTCCTCTTTTTACGTTTATGGTATTCGTTGTCCAATGGTATTCATTATTAATTTAATGAACGACGTATTCAAATAACAGTTAGTTATGCGAGTTAACATTCCACGGCTGTATTTCTGCACTCGGAATACGATGGTCGTTGTTATTCGCAATTTATATGACATGTCTACGTCACTTATAATCCGTGAATAGCAGAGAGCTGAAATATTTTCTCGATTACATACACGGCAGGTGGCCTGCAACTTTTATCTTATCACGAACAAAGTTACGATCTGTATGCGTTTCGTCATCTAGTCTCGGTTATTATTGTTTCGCGGGCCGATATCCGTAGCTATTTATGCGTATTCGTTATCAAGGCACGAAATAAACTGTAATACTGTTATGGGATGGCGTAAAACGCGTCGTGGGACACGTATTTTCAATGAACGGGGCTGCACTTTAACTCCCGTTTTATTAACGCCCGTGTCACCGTCGCGTGTACATGCGGAATTATTGAAACGAAATGGAATTTCGTCGAGCCCCTGTCAATAGCTATTCCAAACGTGTGCCTTTGCCGAACGCCGCCCTTTAATTGCACTATTAATCGACCGCCGTGCGAGCTTTCCGTGAATCGCAAACGATACCTTCCATCTCGTTCCCACCCACACCACGTTCTCGTTTCCAGTTTTTCGTTTCCGAATCTTTGATGCTTTTTTCGACGAAGCAAACCTGTTTATCCGTTACAAACTGGTTCATCGAAGAGCTGCTCAATGGAATTTGAGATTTCATTCTGTTGCGACGATTAATTAATCGATTCGTCAAGTATCTATTTCATTCAGTTGTATAGATTTTACGTGAAAGTTGGTTATCGTAAGTCAGAGAAGGCCAAATCTTTCAACTTATCTTTAACCCTTTGCACTGCGAATTTTATTTCACTTTCGTTACTAGCAGCTCCCAATGCTTTTAAGTGTTTTATTTGAAATTTACTTTAACTAAAAAATAAGACAATTTAAATAGATAAAGGAAGAAAGAAATTCGCTTAAATACCAGTTTTATTCACACTATTGTTGTATTTTGTAATTTTTAAATGTATGATATATCTTGAAACAATTTCCAGCATGCAATCCTGGTTTTCTTTTGTACGTTTCACAAAAAAAGGTGGGATTGAAAGAATGTCGAGTGGGACTCGACAAAGGAGCTCCTAAGATAAAAACTGATGTCGACATAGGAGTACAAAGGGTTAAAATGAAAGAGGATTTTAGAAAACGTGTTAAAATTCATCTTGTTTGCCGTTTCGATTCCCTGATTTTTTCCAATTAATCTTTTCACGCAGAAAATTCTCTGCTCGAATAAAGAAGGAAAGAAACGAGAAATGAGAAAGAAAAATAATCTGGGTGGTCAGGTATTTTCAACCGACAATGTACGCGTTCTCTCAGCGGAGAGTGGCATCAAAGATCGTGTATAATTTGTTAAAGTGCCCCCGGGAAATTTCTGTCTTGCACGAAGATACCTGTGAAGCCGAACGCGACACCGCGATACGTGAAACCACGATGTGCATCTACACCTGCCTGGCTGAGCAAGACTAATATCCCTGCTTATTGTTTAGATGTGCCCACGGCTTCCCACTCGTCCCGGTATCCATTTCACGCACCGCGGAGCGGTAAAATCTCGCGTCCACCGTTGCAACTCTCTGCCCTTTAACGAACCGTTACGTGAAAATACGACGACGCCCGGTCATCGCCTCTTGCTAACCGTGAGTAACCTACGATCCTCTTTTCTCTTTTCGTCTCTTCACCTTTTCCCCTCTAGCCTTTGGATCGTATATACGATCGCGATCGCTACCTCTTCGTTCCTGTTCGTTACCGTATCCCGTTCCCCTGGATTTCTACAACGAGATTGTAATTGGAGGTTCGTTTGCTGACGTCGTGAATGGAGACTCGTTTCAATTACGCGTTTTTATCCTCGCGTCGTTCAGTGTGCTCGTTTTTCTTTCAAGCCAGCTATTCTCATTTGGCAGGATTAAGAAATTAATTTTTTTCTATTACGTGTTGACCTGCATATAAACTTTAAGGTCAATTTACATTACACGGTATGGACCGTCACGTACCGATACCGCCACGACAGAAGATTGAAACATGCGTGTTAGATGAGACCGTTCACGCTATCTGTCATCCACCCGAACGTTTCGTCATTCATACGGAGAATGTTTCGGTGGATCGTGACAGAAAGTGTTGCAGCTGATCTGTCAATGCGAATGAAGAGACGACAGAAAACGGATTCGGCAAAAGATAGATCGATAGAAATTAATTGAAATCGTTAAGTTAAAAAGCAAAGGTTCGATCGATGTAGGCAAATCGAAAAATATTTTTCCAACTTCTAATTTTTCATTTTCTTTCTTTCTTCTTTTTATGGGATATATTCAAATCTGGAATTGTTTATTTCTTTTCGCTCTAACTTTCTATTCGTCTAGCGATATAACAGGCAATCCTAACGCCTCTGCTTAAATCGTTCATTTTTCGCGCTACGAATGATAACAGTGACAAATCAACGTGTCAATGTGTACACGAGACGAGACTGTCCGTAAAAACATTCCTATGGAAACCATATAGATAGCATATACGAGAAATATTTTCACCTAAAATAGGCTGTACGATATATCAACCATAAGGTTAGAAATCAAAGCATTCAAGCGAGGCGTTCACGCGAGCGAAAACTGCGGCATCAATTTCACGGCGGATGTTTGCGTTTGGTTTCCGTGGCACGATTGGAGCTTTGCAGAAAGCGCGGCCAGATAGTAGACGATGAAGATTCATGCGAGATTACGCGAAACGCGAATTGTTAAGTCCTTTAAGCCGGGCTTTCCGGAAGGGGGTGAGGTGAGATGGCAGCCCTGGTAGCTACCTCGAGCCACGTGAAATCTATACGCGTTTATGGACGATTATGTAGCCCCGAGTTTCCGGTTTACGTGTGCGAAAAATTGATCCGGGGCACACGATAACGCGTATTTGCTCCGACATTGGTGGGACGAATGTGTAAATTGCAAATTTGTTGAAAATATCGCACGGTCGAAATCGCGAACCGATTGCTCGCGTCCGATTTTCACGGATGAAAAATGGCTCGGTGAATCGCGCAATTTTATGAAACACGTTCCAACGAAACGCGAGCGAAATTTAATATTTCCTTTTTTAAATTTTACTATTTAATTTTCGTTCGAATATCTGCCGCCGATATTAAATTGGCTACACGATTCGCGTCGGTTTTTTAGCACGTACCGACGAAGAACATATTTATGTTTTATTATCCGCGTGTCTTTCGCCCGGTTTTATTTTTTGTTTCCTTTTATATTGTTCCGGTTCTGCGCGTTTTTATACAATCGTATTGTTTCGTCGTTATAAGGTGATATAAAGCTTGGCCATTTTATAAAGCTTTTTTTTGTAAAATAAACTATTATTCATATTGTTTCATATTGTTACGGTGTAACGAATTCCTTTCTTTCTTTTGTAAACGTTTTTTTTATAAAATAAGCTATTGTTCGTAATATTTCATTGATAGCGAGTATTATGTTCTTTCACGAGATTGTGTTCTTTCTCTCTTTTGCAAAGTTATGTTATATTATTTTTCGTGATTTATACAAGTGTTTTTGACGCGTTTTCTTATTAATTATCTTTTCACATTTTTTGATATTTTTTTAATCAATTAAAATACTTTAATTTGATTTTTCGTTCAAAGTCATAATCGCGAATTGCAGAAATAATATAGAGATATGAAATGCCTTTCTATTGTTCATTAAACAATGCCTTCGTGTTATTTAGAATACTGTTCGTACGAAATAATGAGCGAAATGAAATCCGTACTTGTTAAATTCATATTACATTTTGCAGAATCGTTAGCAAATATCTCGCAAAATTTTCTCTTGCTTCATCAAATTGGAAACATTTTATTCCATCAAAATTTCATATTATCCTGCCTGTTTTATATTACACTGGAGAACAAATTTTTAATTAACTTTCTGTGTAATTTTACCCTTTTTCATGAATATTTTCATTATGTGGAATATTCTTTTCAACTCTCCGATGTACAAGCTGCTTTTTCGAAATTTATCATATATTAAATTTTCAGCAATTATCATCACTATATTTCTAAATAATATTGAACCGGGACATTTCTACCTTTACGTTCACGATGTGTGTTCACCGTTTCTTGAACTCGTAACTGAGAATTTAAAAAATAAATTGTTTCGTTTTAAATTACTGAAACATAGAAGATCAAAATTTCGATCGATGTTGTTATTAAACGAAAGATTAGAATATTTGATTTAAAATATCTTCCTTTTGATAAAAATGAGATTGATGCAACGCTATGTACTGTAATTAAATTACATCTCGTCAAGGATGAGCAAGTATCGCACACTTTTGAACAGTAGTTATCCTTTTTTCAATTTATTATTTAAATATATATATTTAAATGTAAATTTCTATATTATTTAAATATATATAAATATATATATATTTAAATTTATAAATATACATATAATATATAAATATATTTATATATACACTTATATACAACAAAATCAATTTTTCACAATTTTTTAACAAAACTTCAGAATATTTCCCAAAATTTTATTACTTTTAACAAAATGTTTCAAATTACCGTAATAAATACACGTTCCGCGTATATTCGTGAGTGTTTATAGATGTTTGTAAATGTTTGTGAGTTTAATGAATAGGCTGATAGCGACACCAGGAGAATTATATCAGGTTGCACCCGTTGCCAGAGAATCGCGACAGGGAAAGGATCGAAATCATGGAAACGAGCCCGCAGCCGAGCGATAACCAGCGGATCTGTTTTATTTTTATAAGTGTCTCGCTTAATACGGCCTCCTTTGACAGTCTGTAGGCGGTAGACGCGTTAATGTAAAACATGGGGGTTTTTGTTCCAACGGCTTTGAGGGAGATATTATTCAAACTACAAAAGTTCTCATGGTTTTCATTTTCGAGGTTCGTGCCTCTTTCTCGATAAAACAGATAAAAATATTTCTCGTATATATTTTTCTTATTTGCTTTTGGAAATTATCGACGAGTTAATTTAGGGAACGGATGTTTTTTTTTTGAGATTTACTCGAAACAGAGAATATGGACAATTTTTTCCTGAAATATAGTGTCTTTGTTCAACTTAGCATGGTAATAAAATATATCTATAAAGGTTTTTAAGCTAGTAAGGATTCCTAGAAGTAAAATTATTAATCTCGACTGTTTCGCAGATATTTTAATTAGAATGAAAAGAATACTGTAGTTTCTAAGATCTACGTGTTTTTATTTTTAACGAAATCGATAATTTATGTTTGTTTTAATATCTATGAATTAAAAAGTAGACTTTCCAGTTTAAAAACAATTTTTTCATAGTATTTTATTATCGTATATGATCTTTCAAACATTATACAGGATATAAAATGCGTAAGCAGTATGTAAACTCTATGTAAACGATTCCATATATCCACGTATTCTGATATTACATTCTTTTTATTCCAATTTTCAATTATTTTCAAAGAATCATATTATCGATTTCAATAATCAACAACAATTTATCCGCAGATAAATATTTTCTACGAAGCTTAAAACGAAATCTCGAAGGAAACGAATGAACGAATTTCCTCTAAATAAAACCCACAGTCTTCCTTCTCGGCCCAAAATAAAACACGTAAAATCGAGTGGCTATTTCACGCTTATTATTTCCCATTACATCTATCTTCGATCCAAAACAGCGTCCTCGAAAAGTGTACCACGCGTTGCCGGATAAATGGCCAATCGTTAGTGGTGATTCTTGCCCGAAGATTACGGTGGTCCGAGGGCAGAACATTAGCGCGTTATCAGTGCAATTTATAAAGTGAAACTTGGAATTATAGATCGTATACGATACGCTCGAGCGAACCAGGCAGGTAACCGAGCGCCTTAATAGGATAGTATCGAGTGGTTGCCACGATATTATTCTTTGCCACGTTTGATTACCATCGATTTGCATTAATCGGTGCCGATATTCAATGCAGTTTACCGGTGTATCGTGATTAATTCGAAATCCTCTGTATCTTGTTTCCGATTCCAAACGACCCCGAAAAAGTAATTTTGCTAATTATTTGTCACGAGGTTCATTTAATCGATTTCAACGATCTTAGGTCCTCTCGCGCAGTAGGCTATTATCAGTAAAATTTGATAAGTCACAAACTACCAATATCAATGAATGTGGAATACCAGTAATAAGCTTGACGATAGGGAAAAATTATATTGTACAAGTGAGTGTTTTTCGAGTCATCGATTAGCCTTAGTCGGTCCCCAACTGTTTCCATATTCGATACAGTTTAATTAATTCAAAATTCTCTATGTCGCATTGAGGAACGTTCACGGAAAAGAAATTCCGGCAATTATTTGCTATAACATTCATTTGACCGATTTCAATGATTCTTTGATTTAATCCTGGTTCCTCTTGCACAGTTGGATTAATATTATTGGTGAAATTTTACAAGGCACGAACTACGAATTACCAATACCTGTAAATGTTCTTGAACGTCACTAACAAGCTTGATAACAAAGAAAAATGATCTTTCACAAGTATTTAGAACGTTTCAGACATTTTACTTACGTTTTATTACGTTTATATTACGTTTACCTTGGGAACATAAGAATCTCAACAAAAAATAAACGATGCACACCCTATTGCAGATAATTAGCGAAATTTTTCCTAAGATCGAAAACATTTCAAACAACACGGTTGAACGCGAGCCTGTCGATTCTTCGGGCACTAATTACGATAGGTCCAGGATCCTTGCGGTGTCTCGAGTGTTTAGGTGTGCAGCTAGATATCTGGAGTGTAATTTCACGCTCGTTGGGAAACGGAGAAGGGTGGAGAAGTGTAGGCTGGAAGAGAGAAAGAGAGAGAGAGAGAGAGAGAGAGAGAGAGAGAGAGAGAGAGAAGAACGGAGAAACGTGCGGTTGAAATCGAGTGCTTTCACGAGTCGAACCTCTCGACCGAAGGAAAAAGAGTTCTTGCGGTCGTCTTTAAATCGTGCGGCGGGGAACAAGTTCGAAAGCGAAGTTACATCGAAGTTAGGAACAAGTCCCTGACAGTTCTCGACGGTTTGTTAACCGATATTGTGCGGCTAGTCACGCTGCGCTTGCTGCCCGTCGAGAGAGCCTTTTCCAATTGAATCGTAAACAGTTCCCGCTTTAAAGAACTTTGCTCCACCCTCACCTGGTTCGAACGGTACTGAATTTCGATATGATCTACGTTTCACTTCCGTCCAGTGCAATGTATTGGCGCGACCACGTGTCGAGAAAGCGGAGTTTGACTCACCAACAATTCGGATAATATTGTTCGAAAGTTTGCACGTTTTTGAAAGTGCATAGATGGCGAGCGGTTGAGAGTTAGAATGGTTACATACTCTGACGATGTTTATTATCCTGTTTTTATAGCTCGATGGCTTATAGAATTTTAATATTAGATCGTGTAATAATAACAAGTCTATTCGCCTTTAGACTTTAGTTATGGAAACGTTATTACATACTTACGTTAGTAGCAACAAGCAAACCAATAAATGAACAGAATAGATGCACAAAAATCTGTAGTAGAGTTGAAACGTTTTAAGCGAGCATTTTGGAAAACTTTCTCAAAAGTATTTTTTAAAATTAGGAAGAAGCTATTTTATCTCCTTGATTAGGTAGAATAAATTGAATTTAAAGCGATATTGAATAAAAAGAAGATACGTTAAAAAGTAATGTAAAATATTATAGGTAAAAGATAAATTATTATTGTATTCTGTATAATTTCGTTTAAATTTACTGAAATTTATCAGAAATACGTAAACATTCCCGGTTTACTTATATTATTACCAACGTTATACGTATACATCAAGAAACTTTATTAGCCAGCCTATCCTTTATTCTTTACAGTTAGACGCATACTATATATCGAGCTGAAACATGTGATCAATATTCCCACATATCCGACGATACTCCCATTTTAAGCTCTTTTCATTACACGCAAGCACAGACGAACGCTTATAATCCGAGTACTTAGTACGTACGTGCGATACTTTGTCCTGCAGCGCTAATGAACGATCAATACGATCGCAAAAGGGGAGAAAAGTTGGACGATTTACCGTGTCCACGCGAGTCCTCGGAAAAAAAGGACGAAGGGTATCCGAGCGGCATTAACGCGCCAAGTAGCGTAATACCGGTTATAAATTTTGATCGAACGAGATAAGCAGCCGTGGGTGCCACTATTAAAACACGCATCGCATCGCGGAAGCTAATTAAGATAAGGCGGAATATTATTAAGATTTAAGTTACATTCGGAACATTCGAGCCCGCAGTTCCGTGGCCATGGATACGCCCCTGGTATTCAGGTTTTACCAGTGCGGTTATCCGAAATTATCCTTGCAACCCCTCCGGCCTAGGGGCGCGTTGTGTGTTTCGTGTGCATTAAATGTACATGGAACAGATGCCCCCGATCCCCCACACGCACGCACACGCACACCTGCGGGCGAACGCTGCGGTTTCGTGTTGTTACAGCTACAGCTCGATTCAAGAGTTACACGTACAATATATACCCTCTGATCTTTATGCATGAACGATACATATACGGAAGTTTCGTCATTCTGTGAAGAATCAGTTTAATCGATGACGATACGATTTATATGTATATATTAGTATATCATATAATTTTATCGTATAATTTTCATTTTTATTCTATCGTAGAATTTATATTGTGTTATTATACAGGGTGGTTGGTAACTGGTGGTACAAGCGGAAAGGGGGTGATTCTACGCGAAAAAGAAGTCGAAAATATAGAATAAAAATTTTTTTTTTCAATTTTTTTTTTTTTAATTTTTCCATCGAGACAACGATCTACAGCGAGATCCGTTATAACGTACCGCACGCGTACCGAGCGAAAATTCAAAGTGGATTTTCTCGAAAACAAAGCCTCAAACGAAAAATTTTTATTCTATATTTTCGACTTCTTTTTTCGCGTAGAATCACCCCCTTTCCGCTTGTACCACCAGTTACCAACGACCCTTTATAGCCGAATTTAGATACACTGATCGAATACTTTTGCGAGTAACTGTACATACTAGTGGCTAACTATCACAAAAAAGGAAGGGGTACCAAAGAAAGAATAAGATGTACGCGACATGTAGGTCGATCAAGGAGGAACGCAAGCTCTAGACGCGAGACATACGGCGAAGATCGAGCTTATCTGGAATCGCGGGTTCAGTCACGCCTGCCTCGAAGATGCTTTTGTGCCTCGGGCACGGCTTTAACTTTATGCGAAAGTTGGCCGAAGCGCCAGCCTCCAGCTCCAGCTGCAAGCTTCAATTTCACCGTGGACGTGCTTAACGAGAGGTATCTTGGTTTAATGATACGCCAGACGGGCCGTCTCTAATTATACGCCTCGAAATTTGTTAAGGAATTTATCGGCAAACTTTCCGGGGAGACCGTCTCGCTAACTTGTTTCGCTGTTTGTTGTATTTACTGATCTTTTTATGGACAACCTTTTTATACTTCCAGAGGAATTTGTCACTCGCGCGTTTGGGAAAATAGCATCTTTTCCCAGCTAGCGCATTCCATTTTCAACATTCCTTTTATTGGCAAATCTCTTTTCATTAACGTGCTCGACCGGCAAATCGCAAGTTGCAAGTGCATCAGGAAACTTGCTAGTCGAAGTTTCCGTTTCATAGCAAGTACGGAGTTTCCAGGTAAGCTACTTAATCGTGGTTGACTGTAAATCGTAGGTGGTTGCAGCGTAGCCGATATTTCGTAGATAGGTATTACTCGCGGCCTGGGAAACGTATTCCGTAACGGGCATTGTTGCATTTCACGGCTACGATGTCTCGTAAATTACACGATTTCCCTGAGTCGTCGCTGATAACTGCTACTCGCTTCGTCGCGTCTAACGAAAATGCTTCGCGATCGCGGCGGACCACACTCCAATCGGTTTGTTACGATTGTGTCTAGTTAATGAAACTTCCTACATTTTTCAAATTCTCATAATTTCTACCTTGTTTTTGTTTTAACAAATAAACGTATTGTTGCACAGGTGATGATTATCTTCCTTCGTGATTATCATTTATTTACAGTAACGACAATCAATTTATTTCACAATGTACATTATAGCAGGGCGCAATTCAAAATGCGTGTGTTTTCGGTACAAAATTCCAGGATCGACTGTTCTTTTCGACTTCACGAAGGTATTCGAATACAGAGAATAGCTATGAATATATTATGTGCATTATACGAAACTGTTTGAAATTTCCTTAGCACCGTAACGAGGCACGACTATCGTGATTATAATACTAAAATTTGTAGTAAATAAAACCAATCGAATATTGTATATAGAAGTTACAAGACAGATAGGTTTACAATTTAAAAAAGGAATTTGTATATAATATAAGATATTAGTAGGGGGAGTTCCTCAAGTGCCGGACGCTTAGGGTTTCTCTTAAATAAATGAAAAAATATATATTTTATTCTTCTTATTCCGCGTTCTTCGTAAGTTAACGGTATTGGACATTCTTAATATAATTTGCAGCAATCACAAATATAATCGTTAGAACACTCGGAGATATCCACACAATTCTTGTGTCTCCATTTTTCACAGTTCCAACGATGAATCCAATCTTTCTTCCTTGCTTTCCAAACAAACTACATACAAAACTTGTTTCCTTTCTTATACCAAACATTCTATCATTTCCCAATTTTTACCAAAAAATCTTTTACCTCGCAGTAAGCTTAACCTCTCGGTATCTACTCTTTCACGTTATAAAATCTTATGGAAATATTAAATTAATCTACTTCATCAAACGTTTCAACAAACGTTACACAATTTTCACCGAAAAATGTTCCACCCCAAAGTAATCTTCGCATCTGGATTTCTCCAGAATTACAAAAGCTATCGAACCGGCGTATCTCGAGGTGTATTACTTTGGCTCATTGTATCATCGTGCACGATTCGATATCGCGAATCGAAACTTGCTTCATTTCCCTCCTCTCTCTCTCTCTCTCTCTCTGCCTGGCATACTAAATAACCCTACGAAATCACGTTGGAATCGGGTGTGGAGGCTTTTCACCAAGGTCTGTGGCACATCCTCTTTCACGTTGCAGCTGCTGCAATGATAGAATCTTGCCCTCTACCACGTGAATACGTATGTATGTACGTCTCTTATCTGTATATGATTACACGGCTGTGTAGTTTGAAACTGCTTCTCTCCAACTTGCTTCACTGCCCTCGCCAGAGTTTCTGCTAGTTCACCTTCTCTCCCACCCTCTCTCTCTCTCTCTCTTTCTCTCTTTATTTCTCTCTATCGTTTTTCACACCCTTTTGTCTTTCTCGTGTTCTTCGATCGAGGACCTTCGCTCCTTTCTGTTTTCTTTCTTGATCGTGCCACGTACGTATATGTTTTTATCTTGTTAACCAGAGAATCGCGTGGATTTTAATGAAACACGTAGGTGGGAATGGAAGGAAAAATACGTAGGGCTGAGCTTGATCGTGTGATTAGATAGTCGATGAAGTAATTTGCGAAGCATGGCGTTGGCGAGTTGTTTTTGTTTCGTGTTCGGGGTGGAGCGCGTGTTTTATCGCCTTCGAGAGTAGGTACGGGGAGAATGATGTTTATCGGATGATGAAGATGTATTGCGACGTGGTTTGCAGATTTTTTGGTACTTCTACGTTTGATAAAGTAGAATTTGTAGCATAAAGGTTTCATTGCTTTTCATTGCTAAGGAAATATGATGGAAATTGACTTTACTAAACGATGATGTATAGTATACAGTGGTTTTAAAATTTTTTCATAGCTTTATGTATATATATATATATATATATATATACAATATGTAGAAAGATTAGCCAAAATCTGCAACGTTTCTATAAAGTTTCATTATTTTACCTGAAAAGTGCTGAAATTCCAGGTTATTAAACGACGAAGATTCATACAGATTTTTTGAAATTCTGCATCAGTTTTGTTTGGTTATGAAAATTTCGTGGAGTGAAAGTCATATTATCCTTCCTAAAAGCTTACTGAAAATTGAATTTATTACAGGATGAACACGTATACAAAGTTTTAAAAATTTTGCATCAGCTTTATGTTTGATTATGGAGATTTCATTGGCTTTTTTCAAAAGTAGCTGAAAATTGAATTTGTTAGGCGACGAACATGTACTTATTCAGCGTTTTTTAAAATTTTTATCAGCTTTAAGATCAGGTTATTAAAAATCTGTGGAGCGAAAGTTTCATCAGCATTTAGAAGTAGCGAGTGCTGGGGATCTAGTTGTTCTGGTACAACTTTGAATATATAATAAGTTCCTTTACTGTATAAAATATAATAAGTAAATTATACAGAGAATTAATAGATTGCTTTTAAAAAATTCAAAGTTATATTTATCAAATAACCAAAATATAATTTTCACTGCATGAGGTTTTTTCAAAATTTTGCAATAATTTAATATTGAACGGTAAAAATCTTGTAAATTTTTTATTTAATCCATTTTTCTCAGCCTTACAATTTTTCTTGTCTACGCTTTCTGAAAACTACATGTGTTTGCATTTACTCGTGAATTCTGCTCTTTCATTTCTAACAACGACCCTTTCTTCGTGAAATTTCCTTTGTCGGTGATATTCTTGCCGAAATACATTTCCTTTCTTTCAATTTTTTATCACATCTCGGATAATACATTTTTCGTTCTTTAATCTGCTTTCTTTCTCCAGGTGTTTCGTCACCTCGATGATAAATCTTGTGAAGTTTAAATAAATTTTATTTCGCCTATCTTTCGTGTTGATCGAGTTTTAATGCCGTCTTTCTCTCACAGCTTTTTCTCGAGTTCTTCATTTGGATAGTCACTTTGTTCCAGGCGTTTTTCTAGTTTCTCTTTTCTTCGTTCTTTGTGAGCTTCGCTGTGTGAACTTCCTTTCCATGGCTTTTCTCCCTTATTTCGTGGTTAGTCTTCCCGTGAATCTCCTCACTCGATTCATTCTGTTGACTGTCAGGAAACCTTTCTCTCTATGAGTTGTAGCATTTAGCCTCTGCAAGTCTTCTTCTATGTGAATCTCTTTCTATCGAGTCTCTGTATCTTTTACATTCAGAATCCCTTTATATTTCACATATTCAAAGTTCACCTTAAAATTTCTCTAATTTATTCAAGATTAACCAAATGATATCCAATTATATATTCTTAAATTAACAAAATTTAATTTAATTAATTTTATTAATTAATTAATAACAAATAATTAAATTACAAAATCATAATCCTTCACCCTGCTGCGTTCTTTCAACCATTACCGACCCAATTTTATTTTTCTATCATTAAAAATATCTCCAGCTTAAACGAAATATGAGAAAAATTCTTCTTGAAATGCATGCTTTCTCGCTTTAGTTTTACGTCGAACGTCTTCTTGAAACATCATAAATGCTTTTCATTTGCTGGAATGAGAGCAAGGTTGAAATATAAAACTTAGAAGACAGGGTTAAGAATCCTTCATGTTATTGAAATGAATAAAACGTCATCCAAGAATAATCTTCTCGAATGGCAAAACTTTCGACAGAGATTTTTATTCAAAGTTCCGTTTCACCTTCTCCTTATCGATCTTCCTGCACTGTTTTAAAATTCCGCGTACCAAGTCCCTCTTCTCTCTGTTTGAATTTCTCTCCATTAAAATTTCTCCCTCCCATTCTCTCTCTATCTGCCCCGCTTTCAACTTTGTGTTCATCAGCTTGTCCGTAAATCGAACTGCCTTTGAGCAAGGAGTGCAACGCGAGCAGAAACGCGCATTCACCGTGGTACCGTTAATGCGTTCACCGGACGCGACTGTCTTCGGTGACAGGCGAACTTTTTCGATTATTCCCGGTGTATTGGTTTTTCGCGCCGTATTCATGATCTTATTGCAAGAATGCAGGGGATGGTTGCGCAGCACGCGACCGCGGAAAATTTCATCGCGCGACCTCGAGTTATAATGCCGTTGATAATGAACACGTCGTCGCTGAACGAAATTTGTTTGCGGTGAACGCTGTTTCAGTTAATGTGTTTTGTTGTACGGTGTGATTAATGTTTAACGAAATTCTATGGAAGTAGTTTGCAGAATGTTGATTGCTTACCGGGCCGATTGCAATGTACGTGCATGCTCTTTATAGTTTTGTACATTTAAAGTTGCAATTTGTACATTGTACATTCGTATTAATATTTGCAGACAGCGCTATCTCTGTATTTGTTGTTGTTGATTTAAATATCGTGCTGCTTGTTCTACATAGATTGAGAACATAGATCATTCGTTGTAACTTAACGTAAACAATTTTTCCCTGACAATAAAATTAAATTTGTACAATTTAATTTTCAACAAAAGGAAGCTTTCCTCCTCGTTTGTTAAATTGCACGCGGTCTTCTTTATATTTTTTAATGATCTCTGCTGCAATTGATAAATTTTACCATTTTCTCTATGATAAATTACAAGTTGTTTTTTTATCAAAACTAATACCCTCCCCTTTTCGTAACTTGATAAATTTCTTAAAAATATTGGCTGATTGCGCAAAATAATTATACGAAATAAATCTATTTCGCAGTTCGAACTGTTTCTATGAATTTGCTCGAACGCAAATGAGTGTTCGAATATTAAACCGAAGTAAATTTTTGTTAAAAATCGCTTGTACAATTAAACGTTATCGATAGGACGAAATGGTTTACGTATTTTCAAGAAGCAATAAATGATTTATATCTTCGTAGAATAAGCAACACGATAGTTAAATTGTCCCCTCTTGTACAGAACAACGAATACAAAGATACTGCCATGTTCATACATTTTTTTTATTAAAATACATTTTTCTTAAAAATCGATCACTGAGAATATTTACGTCTCGATACATTTCCATTGAAAAAGAATCAGAGTCACATTTTCTACTTTATAATCTATCGATTAATCAATCATCCCTGTCACAAACGAGGCCATTTGTAACGAGAAAAGATCGAGACATCGAGAACTGTCTCCGTCATGGTAGAGAACGATTTTCCGTGGGTGAGGGAACCTTTTCAATTATTTCCGCGAAAATAGGCGGATCAAAGTTGCCAGCTGGCCTGGTCGGATTAATAATTCCAGAATTAATTAAAATTCGGCTAGAATGCCGTCGAAATAAGGGGCAGCGAAGCGAGAGTATCCATCCGCCGGAATCGATATTAACCAGGACGGGTATAATTGTGAATTAATCGAATCAGCCGTAAAACGCGATCCTTCAAATTCGCTGAATATCATTTCCAAATCATCGAGGAGTATATCTACACGCTCCACCGACCGATGCAACTCGAAAAATATGCCGAAAAATTGGCGGTTCTTCAGGGTTCTTTAGAATCATGAAAAATGATAAAAATTATACTTGATCACATTTTACGACTATTATTCATATTTCGTAGAAAATTGATTTACGAAATGTATTACAGCAGAATTTCATTCGTTCTTTAACTCGAATAAATTTCAATATCTATTCGGCCTTTGATACAGGAATTCATAGCTGAAGGCGAATTTAGACTTTAACACTTTGATGTGTATGCGAGTGATTCATCCACGCTGGGAGGTGCAAACTTTTCTTGCTAGAATTGCCCTTGCGGGTTTTCGATCACGTTCAGATCAGAACCCAATGTTGTTCATGGTAATAATCCTGTTCCGAAATCTTGAAACCATTTCTTTTTGTAGTGGCGGCTGTGTGAAAACTGTCCCATTGAAGATTTGTCTTTTCGTCTCCTGTTTCAATTATGAAAAGACAATAATTCGTCATGTAACATCTTCTGATGTCTTATAGCGTTTAATCTACTCTTTACAAAAACAATTTCACTTAATATATCCAGGAATGATCAATAGATTTTGGTGATATTGAAGAAATAGTGTGTTTCAGTCCATAATTATTCATAGCAGTATAGTACTCACTGAACGAATAATTTTCTCTGAACTTTCTGAAATTTTCGAGTGAGCATCATAATCGTTATGTCTATAATAGTTATAATACGATCATCGTTGAACAGAGTAAAACGATAATTTCTAAAGCAAGAGAATATACATGAGCTCATAACATCGAAAATGTATGCTTTTTCAAGTGCGTTAGAAAAATTGTTCTTGTTATAAGAAAGAAAGAAAATGAGAAGCAGCAGTTTTAGTTTTCTTTCGTTTTTCTTTCCCACTGCTTGTGTTCGTTTCACAGCCATTTTACCCTTCTCTTGTGCAAATAAAAGTATCGATTGTAAATAATAGAGAACTCGACGCGACTCGGAATTATATGAAAAATTATGGACAGCAACTTGAATATTCATCAACGTTGAACGATGAACGGTGAACGGGGACGGGTCGATCAGCGCGGAAAATTTCGCGAGATTCTCTTTCAATATGCAGAAAACATGAACGCTCGTGGAAGCTGGCGGTGACGCGTAAAATCGAATACAATTATTATGTGGGAAAGTTCTTTCCGTTCGGTGCGATAAATGATCGCTGTTTGTTTCTCTTTTACTCCCTTTTTTACTCTTGTAGTATTATTCTTTTAAATGTAGCGTTCCGTAGTTGCGCGTGCACGGGCCTCGTTTGAATTTGCAAAATTGAAAATTTTGCTCGACTCAAAGCATTTTGCGAGGTTTTTTTACGAAGGTTGTTGTGTAAAGTATCCTTTCCATTGCAATTGGTTTCATCACTGAATCGTTTAATCTTCTGTAAAGAGAACTTTGTTCGCTTCTGTGGAAAAGAGATTGCAATCAATTTCAGACTTTTACTTTGATTTGAAATGCAGAAATTAATAATCGTTTTATTTATAATAATTATTGTATAGAGTAAAATAATAATTATTAGAGAAGAAGGAAATAATAATTCCCAAATAATGTAATGATTATTAAAGGGTTGGTTTGTTGTTTTCGTGTGATAGTAGATTAATAAAGTATTACGGATTTAGTTAACAAATAACAAATCAAGAATAAGAGGGCTAAATTAAAAAAAAGAATATATATGTATGTATAATTTTGTACTAGTGGTGTCACAGAGGGTTGCTTTATAAAAAAATCTTAAAATACTTCTAATAACTTTCTGATAGGATAATAAATAACTAATTATAATAATATAGCCACTATTTGTCGCAGCCTACGATATAATATACGATAATCTAAATTGTGTTTTATTACCGCGAAGTCACGGTTTTAAACGTTCCACGCGATACTATAACAAACACGTGAAGGTTCTTTAAAAGATCTCATCCGACAGATTAAAGTAAACACGAGAACTTGGGTGGCAGGGTT
Organism: Bombus flavifrons; assembly: GCF_040668555.2. Taxonomy (NCBI): domain Eukaryota; kingdom Metazoa; phylum Arthropoda; class Insecta; order Hymenoptera; family Apidae; genus Bombus; species Bombus flavifrons. The sequence continues at coordinate 7,787,982 of NC_138456.1, forward strand.
TCACGATAACTAAGTGTTCAGCCTCTTCGTTAAAAACTCGATGGCAACGTGGATAAGTGAATTAGGAAAGTGCAGGGCGGACGTCCTTTTAGCGTAGCCATTTACCTTGTCCAATTTTCCCTTCTCTGTGCATGCTACATCATTGTTTCTGCGTAAAAGGTTCGCGAAGAAGGTGTCTGAATATTGTACATTTATACACTTTGTATGATTATTTTTTAATTTTATTCATATTATAATCATTAGATTTCTATTTCGTATCATCTTAAATATTCCATCTTAACTTTTCCTTTCTTTTTGTTAAAAACTTCAAACATACCTTAAGTTTACTTTCAACCACTAAACTCACCCTTCTATCTTTCCAGATTTCACGACGCTCCTACGTTCAAAAAAACCTCATTTCACCGCAAGGAATCAATGTGAGCCACTTACCAACCTCTTCCTAAATTACATGTAATCCAGTTGCCCGCATTTCCAAGGGACGGTAACAGCCCTGAGTTTCGAACACACGTTCCAGTTCCGCCGAATACTTCTTCAACAGAGCGTTACCTCTTCCCATTTAAATCTCCGTCACAGCTGTAGTGGCGCTTTACTTCACGAATCATTACGTTCCACGCCACTTAAACAGGTCAACACCATCCCCCGAAAGCAACACCTTGCCATAAAAGGCCCACCGACGCTCGCGCGCAACGCAAACTCGTTCCGATCGTGTACCAGCGGCAAACAGTTTCGACACGGCTTATTAGGCCCGCCCTGAATAATTGAGCACCGTGTTAATTAACTCGACTTCTCGCCCCTTTTCGAATTAAACATTAGAGAAAGAGAGGGAGAGAGAGAGGGGGAAAGAGAGAGAGAGGATGACGCGATGAGCGACGTTGATCTCCAACCAAAAACCATCCAACGATTAAGTTCGAAATTGCGAAGTCTCGTTTACATGAAACAAGTAAATCGACGTTGGCAGTTTGATTACTTCGGATGATTTTCAACTGCTTTTTTATCTTGTTCTTTTTTATCTATCTGTCTTTTTTTATCGGCATAAATAAATCTTTGAAATTTGTGGAGATATATAAAAGGATCGTTAACGACATGCTATTTGGCTTAAAATATTTAAAATATTAAAATTGTCCTTTCATTTTTTGTTCTTTTAGTTACATTTACTTATTTATACAGAGCCTCTTTAACTTGTTAACAAGTTAATAGTTTAATGTGCGATATTAAATAATACGATATCGTATGTACGATGTCAAATACAAAATCTCTATGCCATATTTCGCTCAGCAATTAAAAGAACATGCATTTCTAAAAAATTAATACTTTTGAATCGCGTCGTTTGTAAATATAATTAAACCACTATCTATTCTATCCTATTCTATAGTAAATAATTTATTAACAGAAATTCTTCCTATAAAATTTCACCACTCTCTATTCCTTTCTTCTCTTATCGCTCTGCACACTCATTCGGTTTTCGTCTAGTCGAAAAAAAAAGAAAGAAGAAATAAATAGAAAATGAACATACTGCCGAAACAAAAATCTCCCAGAAACTTATATCGAGACTGAACTTGTCAAACAAATCATTGCCAGGATTTCCACTGAGGCTCGTATCAACGACGCGTCCTCTCAAAGGATCAAAAACGAGGGGTGCAGTACGAGGGATCGAAACGAGTGGAAAGAACTTCGAATCTTGCCGGATCGGGGAGGAGAGTACTAGCAGAGTTTGACTTGCAGAGTGCTAATATTAAAGTTCCGCGTCGCCAAGGGTTTCCAAGGCTTTGGCCATCGGGTCCATCGAGGGGCGACAAGCGAAGAAACGTTCTCTTCCGTGCATCGGCCCACTCTCGCTGCCGATTAGATTAGAATTTGTTAGGGGTGTCGGCCGGTAACTTCGTCAGAGGAACGCTGTCAGTTTTGTTTCATCGCTGGCGGGCAAGGCAGCGTTTCGAAAGTTCCTCTCGCGCGAAATTCCTCTTCGAGACACCGGGCGAAAACTTTCCGGCTGAATACCGACTTATAGGGGACGACAAGCTCCACGGGGATGAGGCTGAATTAGCCCTGGCATCGGCCTTAATACGCCTTCGAAGCTTGTTTTCTTCGTCCTTCTTCTTCTCATTCTTTCTTGTTTTCTTTTTTTTTTTAAGGGGGCATTTGTGTCTCTGTGGTGGAGAATATGACATTCTTGGGCTTGTCTTTGCACTGAAAAATTTAGAATAAGGTTATAATTTGCCCGTTGCTTCATTTGTATTTACAATCTCAGTATAGTTTTGAAGGTACGCGATGAACGTGTTAAGGTGGATTTTGTGAGACTTTTAATAGATAAATTGGAATTTTTTGTTCTTGGAAAGTCGTGTATAATTAACGTTAGGATATACACGATAATTACAATTCTTTCCATGACATACTTTCTTCCATTCTATTCTATAGAAGATTATATAATTGAACAAGAAAAATTCTTCTGATAAAAAAGATTGTCCTCCGAAATAGCACAAAGAGTATCGAAAAACAACACTGAGCTTTCCGTACAGGAAGCAACGTCGTACATTCTGCTCAATTCAATTCTCTGTTCGGAGAATTGAATTCGCGGTACACCTTGCAGCTTCTTTGGGCCGAAAACAATGGTGAGAAGAAACTCTAACAGCCTGGAATTGGAAGAGACTCTTAGCGCTACAGAACGGTTCTTCCGACGTTTCAAGCGTTGGCGACACATCCGTGAAAATAGATTAGAACTTGTTGATGGTGTCGCGTTTGAACTTTGTTGGAAAACGTGGTAGGCCTGTTCTAATTACCACCGTACACGGAAACCGTATACAGGAGCTATTAACACGCAGGTGTGCTGCGAAAGAGATAGTAGAAACGAAAGAGGTTTAATTGCGTTCGTGTTGCTAAAACTTTTTAATTCTCTACTTTTTTTTAGAGAAACGTTGAAAATATTTGGTCACTTTATTTAGGTAATAAACGTCAGGAATCGATAAACGAACATAAATTTTTCAACAGTGTCTAGAAATTGTGCGTTGCAAATTATGTATTACTATACAAAATAATGCAGCGATCGATATAGTGACCAGAGACAGCGTAAATGTAAAGTTTAAATTACAAAATTTTAATTAAAAGCTAATAATAAAATTCATTTTATCTACTGAAAAATAAATAAAAAGCAAACTAAACATTATTATAGAATGTAAAATAAGTAATTACTATATGTATATATATTCTTTGGATAATAAGCGAACACAAGTCTAGAATAAAATTCAGAAAGTATAATATATGTTACGAATTATTGTACAAGAACGATGCGCATTAGATGTATCATAATAACTAAAAATAGGGTAAAAGATATTTAAAGTTTTTATTGCCTAATTCATTTTGTGCAATATACACGGAAAGTGTCGATATTTTTCTATTAAACTAATAATTCTGTAAAGTGAAGACTTTTGTAAATAAATTAAGGTTTCTCGAGTAAGCACTCGTAAAATTTTGGCAGTAAAGTAAAAGTTAATTGATAAACTGACGGACGTAGGAATTTGCATCTTAGAAAATGGTGTTTTCGTACGTATATAGTTTCATACATCATGAAGGCACTTCATTTGGTTGCAATTCGCTAACTTTGCGTGCAATGTGTTTCAGAAGCAGATGCTTTATGAGTTTACGACTTGTCAGAACGTTTGTAAAGAACACGAGGAATTTCCCTGCACGTCGCATCCTCGTAAACTTGGTCATGAAATTGCTACTGGGAAATAGTTAAATAAACTTTATTGATGACAGATAAATTCGTACTTATTTTAGCATTTTTATAAGTATGGATTTTATATAAATATTTCATTCATATAAACATCTTATGATTCAAACCACATAAATATTTGATACTTCTATAAATTGTTATAACATTTTTATGAATATTTAAATGAGGAAAAGAGAAATCTAAGATTTCTGACATCTTCGAAATAAATAAGTAGCTTTAATGTATTACTGTATATGAAAGAAAAATTCTCATATTCATGCAATAATATTAGATTTCTCAACGATTAAATTTCAATGAATTCAATGAATTGAATATTATCTCTGAATAAAAAATACACTAATATTGGTGAAATTGTGAAATATCCTTTATCCAATTTTTATATCTACTATATTTTATTGTATTAATGAAAGAAATATTATTTTGATTCGCTATATGTACAGCAACATGTATTTTTAGAAAATAAATAAAATATCTTGAAATAATTTAAACAATATTCTAATGTTTCAAGTTTTCCCTTATTCGAAACATTGTCCCAAAAAAATAGCCAAAGTCGGCGTTTTGACGTTTTTTTCTCTAAAAGGAATCACTTTGCCCGGGGGAATCAATTTCCCCTCACGTCCTCGCCGAGTAGACGTCAAAAGGGAATTTCGATGAGTCGAATTGACAGCTTTACGATTCTCCGTTAAAGCTTCCTATATTTTGCACGTCTTCGCTCGAGATCACGAAAAGCTTTTCTTCGTCATCATAGATACTTGTTCGAAATCGTGAAACGTTTACCCACGGACTCAAATCGAACTCTCCGATTGAAGAACAAAGATATAAATACATATATACTTAGTTTGAAGCAAACAAATAGTTTCACTGATGATCGTAGAAGAAATCTAAAATAAATCTAGTTTTTCTAAATCTAGTTTTTTTAGAATTTTGTCAGTGTTATCAATCTTTTATTCTTTAAATTTTGCCCTTTCGAGTTTTATCAGGTCTGTAAATATGAAACCGGAATTTGCCTATAGATGGCCCTAGCTGATAATGTAGTTATCACTAAACTGCGTCATTGATGCCAAAAGTCTTTGTTGGCATCTCACAAACATTTTCGACTCGGAACAATACAAGTTTCATACAACAGCATAGTTTGTAATAGCGTTGAACATGTCAAATTTTGTGCCTGGAAACTACGATTTGCGGACAGCACTGATTTTCTGTTACCATTTGAAGAAAACTGCTGCAGAATCGCATCGAATGCTTGTCGAAGCTTACGGTGAGCATGCTCTTGGTAAATCACAGTGCTTTGAGTGGTTTAAAAAATTCAGAAGTGGCAATTTTGACGCGAGGAACGAAGAACGTGGAAGACCACCGAAAAAGACCACCGAGCTGTTAAAACCTGGCGAAACCGTTAATACTGAGCGCTACCGACAACAAATGATCGATTTGAATCAAACTTCGCGTGAAAAACGACCAGAATATCAAAAAAGGCAACACAAAGTAATTTTGCTGCATGATAATGCACCGTCACATACCTGGTAATCTCGATTTTATTTCCTCTGAATTTTAGTTTTTGATTTGGTTGCAATTTTAATCTCGTTTCTAATTGTTCGTTATTCTAGCTAATTTCGTATTTCTATTATTGAATACTTTGTTAAGTGACAATACTCCTATATCTTTCAAGTAAGTTTAAACAAAGATCTAGTAAATAATTGTTGAATAATTATTGCTGGTGGATAGTTGTACAAATATTTGCTAGGGATATTTTTAACTCATATTTGACTCACCGTGTCTGCTTTTGGACGAATCGACGCGAAGAGTTCCTTCGCTTTGGATCTGATCCTTCCCATTCGTTACACGACAAGCATAGAACCCTATGTCAGAGACATCTAAGTTGACGATTTTTAAGCGGCTTCCGGCGATGTTCTTCGCAGCATGTTCATGTGTCTGAGGAATACAAATATTTCCTGTTTTTTTTCCCATTCACATTACATATATATGTATAATAAAACATATTTAATAAACAATAACATAAAACAAGGCTCGAAATAGTAGAATATTTTTTATGTTGTTTCAAGATATTTTATCTAGTATAAACATGATCTATACTTTGGTACAACATACTCCATCTACATAGGTATTTCTACATCTCATATACATACATACATATTTCTGCATTTGGCCAATGTAAAGCACAAATTTTTAACTCTCCTGTTCTCACTGTAGTCTCATGGGTACATGTTTATAATTACGAAAGTTAGAATGTTATTCTCATTAGAAGTTTCGTGTAAAATTGTAAATATTCCTAAAAAGTCCTTTTATTTTATAATGTTAGGTTATTTGTACGAATTTTTTATTTGCCGTTTATTTCGTATTTATAATAGGAGGAAAAATTAAAGGTAAATATTTGTGATTAATAAATGTTGATATTACCTGCGCAGGTATCTTCTTTATAGTGATCTTGGGCCGTTTTTCTTCGAGAGGTGCTTCGTTCTTGTACCATTTGATTCTAGTTGGCGGAGGATCGCCGACAACCTCGCATCGCATGTGCACTACACTACCGGCATCTCTCGAGATATTAGTCAAGGTGCGTATGAACTTTAACGTTCCACTCTTGGCTCCAGATACAGCTTCCATGTCAGTTCTATAAAGTAAAAGAACAATAAATTAAAACACTGTTCATATACGATCAAAATAAAATATTCTTATATCTCTGACGAGGTAAGTATCACTAATATGTTACCAAACATTATGGTATTTAAATATTTCAAAATAATAGATCGGTATTTAACTTTGTTTATTTCCTTAGATGAAAGGTCTTATAAAATGTATAACTCTATAAATACTTTTAAATAAACCGCCATTTTCTATCGTTATAAAATTGCAGAATAGTATTAGACTGAATAATAATTTATTAGATCGAGTAGCAAATTCAGTCGTGTTTTCTCAAAAGAGTACGTTGAGCGCTGTTAATTAAGTCTTTAAACAATTTTTATAGCATTCTTCGAAATGGTATAGAATATATGCAAATGATATATATATATATATATATATATATATATATATATATATATATAGTGAAAAGTGAATAAATTTATTAATCAACCCAAAGTAGTATTCTACGTAGAATATTGTAAAATATTGTATATTTATTTCGTCATGTTTGCTGCGCCAGTGAAAATGATAATAACCAAGGTTACGGCATGATATCCATTAATCATTCTTTAATATGATTTTAAAAAGTAAACTCCGGCAAGTATACGCTGATGATACATGTTTTCCGAGCACCCGTTGGAGTGCTCTCATTGAAATGTATGAGCAACATGTTGTCGCGAGAAATGGACCAAAGAACGCTCAGGACACACGGGTTAAATTTTTTATCAGTCAACAGTTTACATGCTCCGTTTAGCATGATTACAGGCGTAGAGTGAAGCGACATATCAAAAATTCAACGATTATTATACCTTGTATTTGGATTTTTACAACGTGTAAACCCCTGGCGCGGGAAAACATTTTCCACCATGACTGGATATTTGTTACGATGCCTCTTACACAAGCATATTACAAGCGTTGCCCGGAAGCATTTATTAAAATGCACAGTAAATCGTGCCGCTTAAAAATATTTCGTGTTTTAAAAGCCGCGTAATGGCATATAATATTATAGAAAAAAAGGAAAAATAAAAAATAAAATGGATACACGAAGTAGGTTGTAAAATTACTATAAAAATAAAATCGAGTTGCTGAAATTAGAATTTTCGAAAATAGATACGTAATTTGAAAGACTTCGATTTTCGACGAATTTTGTTAAAAAATGAAAACAGTAAATAGGTAAATAAGTTAAAAGATAAAAGTAAATTGCTGCAATTAGAATCTTAGGCAACAAATGATAAAAATACTTAAACTTTGAATTATTTTTATTAAAATATGAAAAATATATATATAGGTCTGTTCGTCTGTTTCAATCTAAATTATTCGTTAAAGGAAAAGATATTTTATATTTTTCTTTTTTAATAATCTTTTAATGTATTGTTCGATATTGTCAATATAACACATCAGTCTAAAAAATATTTTTATACTTCTAATATTATGTAATAGAAAATAAGTGAACTTTCGTATCGATGTATTACAACAGGCTGACAAATCAAATAAATTACACGGAAAAGATAAATACCAAAGACCTAGATTTTTGTAAAATGCATAGTACATTATGTTACTTTAAATATTTCATTCCTAAAATATCATGTGAAAAGGGAAGTAATTTAATTACCTAGATTATGAAATAAAAATAAATTTTGATACAATTAAAAGTTATCGAAATAGAGCGTACAAAGGGTGACAAGTATTCAAAGAACAAATTAACTAAATGCCAAATTTTCTCTTTCAAACTTCATCGCAGGTAAATATTGGGAAATATTCTGTAAATTCTTTATTTGAAAATGCCTTGCGTTTTAATAACGATGAATCGATAATATCCAAAGCGCGTTGCATTGTACATTGCATAGTACGTTGTATTGCAGCAGGATTTTAAAAAATCCAAGGAGATTCCAATCAAAGAAGATGCAGATGAGCAAAATAACGGGCAAAATCAAAGTTCCTATAGTATCTAGAATTTTTTGGAGATAATTTTCCTCGAGATCTAATCTTATAAAGAATGCTTCGATTAAAAACTTGCTTAAAATTTATACTTAAAATTTCCCAAACGAATCTATTCTTTGTTCATAAGGTACAAGTTCATAAATCATACTGTATTCAATTTTTATTTAAAAAAAAGTGAAGAAAAATACACAATTTTTCTCTTCTATTGGCTATCTCCGTTATATTTCACGCAGACGAAATTCAATTCGAGATCCATTGGCATAACGTGGACGGCAAATTTCTCGATGTGGCAGGGTTAAATTTAATCCGGCTCCAATAACCGAAACACAAAATCCACTTGAACCACCCACTCTCTCATACACTGCTGTCACATTAAATCATAGTTATCTAACCATGCCAATGAGACTCAATTGATTCATTGTTTGATGCTGTGAAACAAAAGAACTAAAACAAAAGTAAAGAAGGGAGAGAAACAAAGAGAATGTGCTTTCGAGTAAAAGTGCGTTTCGATTAAGCGAACGAATGCTTGTTCCCTACTTTAGTAAAATTAGTGCAGTCCACACACTTCTGTTTAAAAGCTTTAAAACACCTTCTGTCTTTTATAAAACTTCGATATTTGATGCAGATTCCCAAGCTTGAAGCGTGAATATACTTTTTAGTAAAATTCATGATACACTCGCGTCTGATACTTTCTTTATCGCATAATGTATCCTGTTAGGCGACATCTCTATATGGTTTGATAATTACATAACTTTCCGTAATTTTCAAGCAAATATAGATACCGTTCTAAGATTTTTGAGCGACAATGTACATTGTACGAACACGCGGGAAATTATAAATTGTTAAGGTTTATAATTGTTACGATGACGTGAATGCATGAATCACTATACATTTTCTATCTATTTACATATACATATTATAGTACATATTTAATAATTATAATTATATGATTATATGAGAAATCCAGATGAAACAACTTTTTTAGAAATTTTTCAACGTAGTTATAGCATCACACCACTATTTTAATGCACCGTGAAACAGTTAAAGTGTAAACGACGAATTGGCGATTGTTCGTTTATTTGCTAATCGTACGTACGAATTCTCTTAGAATGCACTAAAAATACTCCAAAAATGTTTGTTCGATTCTTATAAATACATTTGCGAGCAATTTTCTCGCTGGGCGTTTACATTAAACGAGCACGAACGAATGCTGTTGCTTTCATTTTATGTTCCTGCTCGTTTAAACGCACCTTGATAGACACAGAGAGCACTAACACGAAACGGACCAGTGTCCCTGACGGATTTTTATGCAACGGCGATCCCACGTCAGATGCCCTCAGGGCGGTCAGCGTTTCCACCCACATGCAGATCGATCTCTGCAGCCACTTCGTGTAACCTCTCCGCTAACAATGTAACTTGAAGGGGATCGTTAAAAGCAGCCAAGTTTTCGGCCTTTGAATCGCTCAGCTTGAAAGTTTCGCCCGATTGGCGAAGGAATTTTGATTATGTCGATAATGTGAAGGAGAAGCGGAAAGGGAGCTATGTTTCTTTCTCGCAGAAATTCGTGTTTGTAAAGGCTACACGCTTTCTGTTGCTTCGTATTCTGTCTTTTGCATTTTATCCTATTCAAAATATATTGTTATAAAAATATACTCTTATTATACATCCAAGAAACAATTCCGCTAGAAAGAAAATTTTTGATCGATTAAGTCGAAAGAGACTGTACGTTAAGAGACTACTAAAGAAAGAGAATACGAACCGGAAAACATTGTAAGAGGATCTGTAAGGGAATAATATTTCCGCATGTGTCTCTTGTCTCGATCAAGCGGGCAAAGACGATGAAATCTTGGCTAGTCCATTTCCAGAAACACTCGAGTAAATAGCGCGACCCCGGTGATCGTACATCACCAGGGCGATAAGGGAAAGTTCTGGTCATGCATTATTTCGCGGCGCGCCACCACGCGAAAGGGCGAGAAGAATAGGGTGCCGGTCCATTAACATATTCATACTTAATATTCCAGTCGCAACGTCGCGCGACAACGTCCGCCGTGCCGGATTTATATTGCCCTAATATACGCGATTACTTTCTCCCCCGTGCGTCGAGATTTACCGGAAGTCACGATTGATTGCGACTTCCACTAGAGCCCCGTGCATCCTCCTTCGTTTACGGACACGTATCTTCGAGATGGAAGTGGTTAAAAGAAAGATTACGGCAGTTTGTTTTACACTGACAATGAGAGATACACTGCTGCTTAGAATTATTCGAACGACTGGAAAGATCGATGAATTTGAATAATTCCAATTTAAGACGGTTATCGACGATTCTCTTACGTTTTCCACAAATTTGAGAAACACGTTAATAATAAAGAGAATGATCCGAGAAGGCAGCTGTATGAATGAATTATCGCTAGGAATGGAGTATAAATTTTGCTTTCGGCAACGATATATTCAACACGCGACACTCTATTTCCCTTGTACGAGTTACAGTCAAAATTTATCCTCAAGTTTCGCCCTTTCAAGCTCGATGCATCTGCTTAAACGAGATCCTTCGCTAATACAACGACGAATGACGATCATGTAAAGGGCTTTTCAATTCGTGTGCACGTCAGATGCACAGAGTTTGTCTTGGAAACATGAAACTAGGTACGCAGAGTCGATTGTTGTTTCCCTTGCGATTAATTAAACTGCAGCCTGCTCGAAAATTCCATCGTTCGTTCCTTTGTTTTCGCAACAACACCGGTTTCGGATCCAGTCAATTCTCGTTCCGATCAATCACGGCGTAGCCGCTGTTTTGCTGTTTCAAAAGTTATCGCGTAAAATTCGATTGAAAAGGAAAAAGAGACAGATTAAACCGTACAATTTTTAAACGTTCCAGACGGAACGGTTAATCGAATCCATCGCCTAGTTCCGTTTGCCTTTCTGGTCTCACGATCAATTTGAAATTTAATCGAATCGCGTACGATCAGGTTAATGAATTTTTCAATTTATTACCGCGTCGTTTCCACGTTTCTTCGCTGTGGTTAATGGAAAATTGATTTCGTTGATCCGATGCACTTTCAGTTCTTGATTTTGCCAAGTTTCAATCGCCAGTTTAACATGCGAATATGTTTTTGTTTATTTTATTATTATCTTTGGTTTTGAAATTTTTCAGCTCTTCCTGTGCTATTCGAAGTTTTGGTAAATAATATACGAGTGTTTTTCGCAGTCAGTAAAATGCTATAGGTTCATATGTTCGTTAAAATGCTTCTTCTTTCTTAAAATAAATTAGATTATAGGAATTTTAACGTTTCAGTATTTTTGTCAGTTATTAATGTTTTAAATGATAGCAGTATATATAAAGTCAAAACGCAGACATTTGTACATAAAAAATATCCCTGGTCATTAAAATAAAACTAATCGGTCAACCTTATAAGATATTTGCAATCGATACAATTGTCGACCTGTCGAATAAAATGGAATATCCAAAATTTTCATATAGACATACACAACATATTAGGTATTACAGTTTTCGACGGTTGAAATGAAATCATCAAATTCTTGAAATATACGCGTTTCTATATAAAATTTCGCAATCACTCGTATAAAATTATTAACACTGAAACGCACTCAAATAAAATAAAATGTGTGCTTTATATTCTAAAATACTCGTGTCTGTACAAAAAATATATTAACCCGTATCGAAAAATATCAGTATAAAATAAAATAACGTACCTCTTGAAATAAATCTGAAAATCCCTTATTCTATTTGTATCGTATTTCCTTTATAATGGAAAACATTAAATAAAGTAAAACTCGTTACGATTCTCCTATAAATACTAAAAATAGATATGCTAATATTTATACAAGGCAGTATAGACAACGTAAGAGAAATTCAATTCTAAAAGGTTTAATAAAAATATCAGCCTCTTAAAGACCTAATCTTTCTCTCTCTCCCTCTCTCTCTCTCTCTTTCTCTCTCTCCCTCTCTCTCTCTCTCTCCATTAAAGCTTCCAATTATCTAAGCAAAATTATCAACGTTCCAGAAAGGCACTCACGCCCTTACAATATAATCAGAATTCTCGATCTGTCGCATAATTACCAACGATACTGATGTATATTCGAGCGACTAAAACAGCTACTAAGGCCAGCAATATCGTCCATCAAGCATCACGAAACTGTCACAGTAGCCCATAGCGTACCGTTCTTAGGTATCGAGCAAGTGGAGCGCACTGTTACGCAAACCGGAAGCTACCCCTTGGCGCGCAGAGGCAATCACCACGTTTGCCAAGGCACGCGTGTGCGTGTTCCTCGTTCGACACAAGGACACGCGCGTCCACTCGTGTACGCACGTGTTTACACACTGGAACGTGATTGCATACGACCGTGGCGAGTAACTAACCCCCGTTGGTTATTGAATATAAATCAAGCTATGATCACTAAGTCATCGGCAAGTTCCGGTGCACCTGTGGCCTCCAGGGTTAACCGTTCTTGACCCACGAATCGTTTAAATTGTGTAAAATGATAATACCCCTTTACAGAAATCGTGTTTGTTCTGTTTCCGGTAAAGATTTTGATCGCTTTGTGAAAAGAACGAAGAGTTATGCTAAATAGAGGAAATCGAATTGAAAGTTTCCCTTCTGAACATTCCTACAGTTTTAAACTATTCATTTTCGAAATACACGATTCTATCTTTTTATCTAAGTAAGAAAAATGTAGTAGAAAGAAAGAAGATGAATCGGGGATGCGTAGGCGCTAAGATGAAATATTAATTCCGAATGATTGTGTACGCCATGCTTTTGAATTTTTACGTTTTCTGGAATTTTTTTCAATTTTTCTTTCAATTCTTGAAGCATGTCGAAGAGAATAAAACTAGTTGTTATTTTAAGTAAAAGGAGTACTTTAAGTGCATCAAGTGCTACATCACAGGTAAATCAAATTAGGCAGAACTTTCCATATAAATAATTAAATAGTGATTTGCTTGTATATTCAAGCGGAGAGAATAAAAAAGCGTTATTCAATTTTATAGATTGTAGTAAATCCTTTCTCAAATCAAATGTTCATATAGCAAATGAATATTATATATTTCTATCCCAGTTTCTTCATCTTTATATTATCAATAAAATGTTCAACTAACTCGAAACACCTAAAGGTTCTAACTTGCTATATCACAAACGTAACAAACCTGTATTATAGCGTCTCGACAATCTCGTCAAACCTTTGCTTTATTTCAAAACCTTAAGATCAACAGAAAGTCGTCGTGATTTTGTCGAATAATCGCGTTTAATCGTGTTTCGTCAACGTCGTCGGCAACTCGCTATACTTTCTTTTATTTTTCCCTGGCTAACCATCCCTTTTTCCACGTCTCGGTCGATTTTACGCGCTGCCATTAGAGGATCATCAAATTACAGGGGATTAAGGGGGAGGGGATGGTGGAGGACACGAGGACAAAAAGTTACGCCCGCGGAAGTTTCGCAAAATTGAAATCACCGGTGCATGCATTAACGACGTCCCGGCCGGTTTTCGACGTCAAACGACACGGGACGAAATTAACAGCGCTCGCGAAATTCGCCGTAAGGGTGACACAGGATTGGCGGAGGTCTGGAAAAAGACCTGGCCAGTTCCTCCGTGTGTTTACCATGCAAAGTAATTCTATGCATTTTGAGGAGGCGGCGTTTTCGTCAGTACGTTCGTGGTGACGCCGCAGCTCTTGCTCTCGTAACTGGCGAAATCTCGATAAACGCGGGAAAATCGTGGAAAGAGTGGAAAGAGTAACTCCTGTTTTATATTCAAAGTTTGGGAATTTCGAACGAATGCTATTGCTGCAAGAGATATCGGAGAAGGGCTCTTTGCTGTTTCATAGCAATTTCTGATAAACAACGACGAATGTTAATAACAGTTTGCGATAGGGGTAAATATTTATAAAAATATGAAAAATTAAACTAACTCGCTTGCTCTTCGAACTCTAAACTTTTCAATCAATACACGATCAATGAATACATGATTAATACATTAAAATGTTAAAACGTTGTTGCTAGGAATAAACGTCAAGTATAATTGCTAAGAATAATCAACAATTTGCACAGTCATCAGATAGCGAATTTTGAGATATTTTAACAAACTAAAATTACCGAGCTAAACATGTTCTGCATGGTACATGATATCTAATTAGATTCAAGGTAATATCACGTATATAATAATCAATTGTGTAATTATGTTTCTGTCTCGATAAAACCAAACATTAATATTGGCAAAAACTCTCGTATAATTAAAATAATTGCAAAAGCGGAAATACCAATCATTTTGATGTAGCTATTTATCTTTTATCAATTCAATATATACTGTTGAGAATTGTGGATCTTAATCGCCAAAATAAAAGTAAAGGTACACTTAGAATTCATATTAAAATAGTTTTAGATTTATTTAATAAACGATTTCCAGGATCTTCGTCGATATACATTTGCACGCGTCTCAGCACTTTCTTTGTCTCCATCTTCCATATCACACTGCCAACGGAACAGTTACATTCATCTGTTTTTCGAGACGCTGTGCACACACATACTTCCATACACTCATATTCACATAAGTGTATCACTACTACGTGGCTAATCTAGTCTAGCACACAAAATTATACATGTCTCAATATATACCTATTTCTAATAAATTTCTTTAAATTATCCTAAGAATTTTATGAATTTTATGAAAATGACTTTGAACATGTTTCACCGTTGTATATCTTATTACTCGTGTATTATACAGCAATAAATATATCGCTCGGAAAAATGCTACCCAAAGAATATAATATCAACCCTTTCAGCATATAGCTAAATGCAGTACAAATAGATATACACGATCGTTGATTTATCGTTTCAAAGTATTAAATTTCTTTGAATCGTTCTTCTAACAAATTTAACACGAGTTTTGATAATATTCATCCGATTTCAAAATTAACCTACTTATTGACAGCCCTCTGCAAGGTTGGCTTATGAAATATTATCGATATGCTCGACGTAAAATCGTGGAATATGCCGATCAGAATTATCGTTGGGGAAAAATTACGTTCAGTCGAGGCAGGGATGAGTAAAATTTTCCATCGGAAATGTAGATGTGGAATTAAAAAAAGGGGGACGAAGACCGGAGGAGAGCAGAAAAGGGGAGGATTTCATGGGTTCGCATGATGGAAAAGCGAGCGTAGGGGATGCCGCGGGGCTTAATAAGGAAGCGGCTCGATTGGTTCGATTCGAAAGCTAATAATGCCACTTCCCGTGCGTCGTAGAACATGGAAAGCTGTGGGCGTGATTAAATTTGAATTCTCTACTTCGTTTCTGACAAGCTAATTCCCGTCGATAGAGCTAATTCTGACATTTCGAAGATTCGAACCTCTTCTTTCAGGAATTTTATCCTGTTACCTATCGCGTGTTACGGATTTCGGAAACGAAAAGATTCAGTCAACAGGCACGATGTGTACGTTCGACCTGCTGAATTAATTTTTTGATAGCAGACTTTTCCATTTTCTTTTCTCCACGCATACGTCCTATGTAATTTACACAATCACATGACGATAGGTCTTGCACGAAATTACGTTTTTATTTTAACCAAAGTTAATATTAATTTTATGAGCAGCATTTGCATATTTTCAGCGAAATAAAAAATCTGAAATCTACTATTTTATCAAACTTGATAGTTGTAGTATAAATAATACGATTTTCCTCACATATCCTTTATCTTAACCAATCGAATTGTTCCACTTGGCTGTTTTCCATACGCATACGCTCCATGTGATTTACATGGCTATATAATGACGGCGATAATGCGACGAACGTGATTGAAATTACGTGTCGTAACCGATCTAAGCGAGAGCATTATGGTTACGATATCGTGTGTGCCACGGGTCGCCGACTTTCAGCCAACTACATTATTCCCGAACGCCACGTGCCTCCATTAATATTGATGCACGCCCGATTCTCTTGCAACCCCTTTCTACAAGGGGTTTGTTGACGAGGAAAGCTGACAGAGATGCTGCCAGACGTTGCTGCGACACATCTTTCTCCATCGAACAAGAAGCAAATAATCTAACTTAAATGACCAACTAATCTCAACAAAGTTAAATTAACAATAAATTCCGTATCGAATTACCTAATCGTATATGGTTTACATACATTGGCATACAATACAAAAATATTCCGACATTCCTTTTATATGTATATTATAAAAAACATTTTGAAATCTCATTAGCATTGTAAATTTCAGTAACTTCGAAAGCAAAATATTTGTTATCAGTTAAGATAAACTTAACTAATCTAGAGCGAAATACCGTAAGCTACAAGTACATCTAAATTCGTCCAGAAATGCTGACTTGACGGTAATCCTTGGTCGATTTGCCCTTGCTCGATCATTTGCATGGTGACTTTAAAACGTTGTTCCCGGGACAAGAAACGTAGGTGGGGTACAAAACCGATCCCTCAAGCGAGGTTAAACGTTGCATTATTTATAGAAACCTTGCGAACGCCTAATCCCTGTCTGAGACGGTCTTCTGACTGCTTTAAAGCTGCCAAGCGAAGGAAGTGACGTAACGGTGTGGGCGCGTCGGACTGTTAACGATTCATCGACCGCCATACCTTCTCTCAGCGTTTTAACACCTTTTCCAATGTTGCGCTAGGGTGAACTTGTAAGCATGCATACAGCCTCAGGTATCTAGAATTTAATTCTGCGTGGGTAACGATCGACACTGTGTTCGTTGATTGACGATGATTCATACGAGGATCGTTGAAGTTGAACGTGGTGAAGTTTGTTAGATTATCGGTTTAGTTTGGTTTATTTTGATGAGTTGCAAATGGAATCGTATTGTTTTACGAAATCGGAAGAAATAATGAGATCATACTGATAACATTGTATTGTATAGCTTTATTTTTGAAGACTG
This sequence comes from Bombus flavifrons, assembly GCF_040668555.2. Taxonomy (NCBI): domain Eukaryota; kingdom Metazoa; phylum Arthropoda; class Insecta; order Hymenoptera; family Apidae; genus Bombus; species Bombus flavifrons. Next base: position 7,805,186 of record NC_138456.1, read on the forward strand.
ACTTTACAAACATTCTATCATTACTAGAATTTTATAAAGTTTCAATAAAATTTCTCTAATATTTTTCCCAAATTTTACCCTTGTTAGCAGCGTAAAATGGAAGATAAGTTGGGTAAAAAGCAATTCTTCAGAATATCCAAATTGTAAAGAATTGAAAATATACCAAGAAAAATGTAATATGCGCAGGTGAAAAGTATAGGAGAAGAGTACAAAACAATTTATCTCATTGTTAGATGAATTTCATTACGACAAAACAATTCCATAGCGCATTTAACAATTTCACAAATAAATATCATGTAGTAACTATCTTATAACTTCTATGTACATTTTCAGATTTAATTCGAACTATATAACACGCATAATTTATTTATGAAAGGTTCTTACAATAAATATTTAAATACGTTCACAATCGTCACTCCCACACTTCAATATTTTTCAACTAAACGAATTTTCAATTGGTCATCTGTAGACAGTTGACTTAGGAAACCACTTTTTTGAAAAACATCCTTTCTTTTTTGTATAACCGTGAATAACCGAAATTTTCATGGAAAAAAATGCGAACGATAAAGTGTTGGCGATCGCGCGACCTGACGTGTAAAAGCCAGAAAATTGATCCCCTGTTACATAATTTTCACATGTTACGTGTTCGTTGTAAAGAACGCTGAAATTTTAACCCGTTGCCGTCCTTTAATAAACGATATTTACGATCGCTGGCGGTAAACGCGTGAAACTTTCGCGAGTCCGAAACCACGTTTCATCGCGAATGTCGGCGAAATTAATATGTTTTTACTGCACCTTTGTTTTCCCGTGGTATTCGTTTCTTATAACGCAATATTTGTTATTAATAAACAATGTATATATATACAATATTAAATTATTAAATTACATATATAAAATATTCAATTGCAGTAAATTGTAATAATAATAAACTTATGAAACTTGAATTTCAATTTAATTTGTTTCGTTTATAGTGCCACAAAGATTGACGTGAAATAGTTTAAAATTTTCCGCCACCTATAAATATTTAAGAAACTAAATTGGCTGACACAGTTATTAGTAATATTCTTCAAATACTTCTGAAATTTATTCTAACGATGTATTCATCACAAAATCAGCATTAGATAAGGAAATAATTACCGATATCAATTAAGAAAAAAGAATATTTGATTACGTACCCGTTGGATGTTGCATCATACACGTCATTATAATCTTCGTCAGTGGTGTAATCCTGAACGTTTGGATCTAAATTTTCGACGTCGCCATTTTCACCTGTAAAACAATATTTCTTTATAAGTATGTATATCGAATGAATTTACATAAGTTAAAACACAAAATAATATTTCATGTGTATTATAAAAGCTTATAGACGAAAGAGGAGCAAATTAAAGCACATGGCGTAAATTAGAATATTATGTAATTATAATTTATTTTTATTTATTTATTTATATCACGATATATTACGACCGTCATTATATACATGTAATTAAGATATCTATGTATAATATACGATAAAGTGAAGATACTGAGAAATACTTAAATTACTAGAATATTTCAATTCTTAAATTATGCAACAAGTTAGTCTATATACATCAAAAACATAATATAATGTTGCTTAGACTATTTTAGCCTGAACTTCGAGAGGAGATCGGGATATGCAATTGAACTAATAAATATATGGCTAATTATACATATATTATCTATGCAAAATGAGGACATAAAACGTCCCTAAAATGAAATGGGATCCGGTGTCCCTAACCTAAAATTAGAATTAGGTGTTCGCATTGGAATAAGACTGATTGCGAGACTTCGATCTTCGGAAGCTTGCGCTTTGTATGACGTTAGTCCTGGAACCTCAGCTTTTTAGGTTGAAGCTTTGTATCTCGTTAATTAACGCTCTAAATGAGCGGTCGCCGAAGGACATTAACGCGATTAATCCTAATTCTTACCAAAGCAATCTATGAGTAGACCTGAAAATGAGTAGTTCTCAAAAGCATAAGCTCGGAGCTACAAGCATGCCAAGCACATTCGCATCTCGAGTTATCCAACTGCCTAACAACGGAACGTCCAACTACATCGAGCAACGTTGACGTTCGATGTTTCCTACACCTGCGCAAATACCACATCAACAGCCGTCCCTCGAAGGTGCAAACGACCATCATCCAACCCCTTCGCGGTTCACGCAACACAAAACCCGATGATTCTGTCAGGGCGAAACACGATCGGCTTCTTCCGTCCAGCGTCACGTCAGTTTCAAGCAGCTAACTCTATTAGCGGTCTGATATCTTGTAGGAACGATAATAAGCCTGATGTACGATGTTAACGTCATGACGAGACGTTGAATAGAGATAGTTTATGCGAGGATAAGCTGCATTAGAACTCTATTGGGCATTTTCGCAGGTTTTGGTTACATATATGTTAATTTGTTTTTAAAGTGGTACTTATTGGATAAGACGTAGAACTTGAATCAAAATCAAATATCAAATGTTGAAGTAACTACTTCAAGAAAAACTCTACATCTTTATTTATGTATATCCGTGACCTAGAGTCTGCTATTACGCAGAAATATTTTAAATAAGGAGCGGTGCATATTATTGTACCCTTGTATATACATTATGTTTTGGGTTGCAAGGTCTAGCAACAAAGGAACTAATAAACAGATTTCTATTTATGTTCCTTGTAGCCTCTAGCCAAAGCTATAAGCTTAACTTTTTTGGTAATGTCCTTTTGTTATAAATATATGAACGTGCTCCCTATCATTCAGCATAAACTTATACATTATACATATACCTTTAATTATTTCAATATACTTTTCTATTACAAATTCATCCACTCGTTCTTCGATCAGTCAACCTTAACCTCAACATCAAATATGATACTTTTTGTAATTGTATTACGATACATCGTCATTTAATTATTAACGGCTTGTTAATTACAAATTGAATGTGTAAGGAAAAATGTACGACTATTTATCGTAATTAAGAAACATTAGTTTTCGTATGAGCTTCATCAACAGGCTTGATTACTCAAGAGAGCATTAAGCTTCAAACTGTAGCAAATGTTGCTAATTCATACATGCGATTATTCCTTGTTCAACGACTCGAATCGCCCTATAATCTACGAATCGAACTTGACATAGTGGCTTACCAGATGAGATATCACACAGAATAATCTGGATTATAATGGAATTTATCGTGGAACGATCGGTATCGTTCCCATAATCTCTGACACCGTAATCTAAATCACATCGTGATCCCTGACTGTATATACAGTGCAATAATCTGCATTATCTTATGCGTGATTTAAGCTCCCACATACATAATATTTCAAAATCAATATTGTCGTTGTTTTCATATTTCGTGTTCAAAATTATATTTTAATCGTTCACAAGATAGATAGAGCGGCTTTATTTTTTGAAAATCAATAATTTGAAAACATTGAGATTTGTATAATTGACACGCAGTGTGCTAACTACGACAGTCCAAGCACCAATGTTAATATAATACTTTACTGATCAAAAGAATATATCTATTTTTTGGATTATTTTAAACCCATTCTAGACTCAATTGTGTTTTTCTATTCTTAACAAGTTTTATAAGTTTGTGGAACAAGTATGGAAGAATTTTTGTTAATATGTATGATTTTTCGTTTCAAGTATACATCAAGATATTCATTGAAATATTACAAATTTTCTTGCTTGTAAATAGCAGAGTAAGATTGAGACTAGAACAGAGTTGAGGATTAGAAAATTTCTTCAAAATTCAGTTAATGTTTAAGTTTCGGCTACTGTGTAACAAATGTTGAATACGAATGAGAACATATGCAAGTAGGCTAATTATCAATGTACCGATGTATCGAGATGCGGGTTTATGATAAATACATGCGTTGTATGTTCCTGTTGAATATGCAGAAGTGGATGCTAAACTCATTTGGCCTGTAGACATGGGACTACGTAATCATAAATTCATTTCTACGATCCCTGATTTTTATTTTCAACGAGGAAGAACATGAAATAATAAAGTTTTAAAAGTTCTTAAAGATACAATATTATTTAGTGTCAGAAGTGTTTATTTAGATATTCTATAGAGATGTTCTAAAGATAGCGTTCATTTTTCAGAAATCAAACAATGAATCTCGAATGAAGTTGATGAGAGTTTCGTTTCTACGTAGTAGTTTATTTAAATCTCCTCTATTCATCCGGGAACTCTATATGCTTCGCATATGCTAGAATATCTTCAATTCTATAGGAAACTCCAATTAACATTGGCATGGTGGTGCTCGTTAATCTACTAATGAGTAATTCGCCATGGGGGCTTTAATATAGATTGCAATTCGGAAGATCCACGAGACAGGGCTCTGCTCGATGTTGTAGCCAGGCGCTAGGCCAAGCTATTAAATAATCGAGCGAATTATACCCCTTCCTATGGTTGCATCCCTCGGTTTCATGCTACGTCAGCCGATCAGGTGCCAAGTGCAAATTTAAACTTGCAATACTCTACCTCCTCTAACTTGGCTTACTCTCTGGCTGGAACTGGCTACTCCTTGTGATTTCGAACATGACATATATATTATTTTATTGATTATAAATAAGGAAATATTATCTGGGCTGCTACGAATCTAATACACGGAGTGGGGAAATTTTTACTTGGAACTGCTTTCTTCACTTCGAACACATTTTTGCATTTTACATTTCTTTTTAAAGACACAAAACAATTTTATTTTATTTTCAGATGAAATTATTATTTTAGTTAACATAACATTGACTATACTTAATGTATCCGCGTCCGATTTTAATGCATAAACGAAACATATTGTAATATCGTAGAATAGCTTTGATTGGAGATCGGCTGAAATTAGAAAACACCGTGTACGTCGTCTTTTTGTGGTTTGTTTACATCCAAAAGCGCCTAGTAACAGTGACGCGAGAAAAGATAAGCAGCGTCAAAACAGAAGTACGGTTTCATATTTCAAGGAGTGGCAATCGAGAGGCCAGAGTATGTGAGCCGAAAAGTGTGTGTGTGTGTGTGCGCGCGCGCGTGTTTGTGTGTGTGTGAGTGAGTGAGAGGACGAGAGCAAGAGCGAGCACGACCGAGCAGGAACGCATTGGCGAGGGTCAGAGTTGATCGAGACGTCGAAGCATAGAGTCGTTAGAATTGAGTTGCGAGTGTTGTCGAGTGTTAGAGTTGCTAGTGAGAGAGAGAGAGAGAGTTACCAAATAGTTGTCAAGTTATTTGATGTAAATACGAGCGTTGCATTTAGTTTTCCTGTTAATCAAACATCGTTTTTCTGTCTAACTAATATCTGTATTTTCAATCCATTATTAATAAATTATAATTAATCGGACAAAATTACACCTTTAATATATTCCGATATTACAATATTTTGGTATAATCTTCCCATAAATGGGTGCGTAGAGGTCATACGATTTCTTAAATAGAATCATATAATTTTTAATACTAAATATTATTTCGCCAAATTTATCGTCTGCAAGGCAAGGACAGACGTAAGGCACTATTTTCCTATGCTTGTTTTTCTTGTCACTCTTACGCTAGGTTTTACAGAATAAAATTTAGAAAATCTATGTAATTAATGGATAATTCGATATACATGGTTTAATAACTTTTCATATACATCTAAGATAATTCACCAATAATTCACATTAATGAATTAAAATCAGACACTTTGTATATGAACAAAAGTTAGAAAATCTATTTAATTAATGGTTTTTCGATATACATGGATTAATAACTTTTCATATACATCTAAGATAATTCACCAATAATTCACATTAATAGATTAAAATGAGACACTCTATATATGATCTTTGTTCGATCTTCAAAAGTCTTCTCTCTTAAAGAGTCTGGAAATCTCGTTAAAAAGTGTAAGAATTCATACGTACAAACATTACTCTGTTTTACTAATGTTTCCTCGATTCGCGGTATACACAAAAACGAACCAAAAAGTACGAAAAAGTCAGCGGTTGTTCCCTAAATCTGGCTCCTGTTTTCGAACACGACACTGGTAGAGCTCATAAAAAGTAGACATCCCGTATGATAGACGGGACTGGAAAAACGCGTACGATTCCCCGGAGTGCTGGTCCACGTAACACGCATCCAGAGAGGGCCAATAAAATCGAACGCTATTGTACTCTTCGTTTTCTTTTTGTTTGTGTTTTATTTGCTCTCCTTTTCCCTCTCGCCCCTCTATCTCTGCTTATCTTTTGTTGCTGCATGAAAGCTGAGTATTTTTCGGAGAGTTAAACCGGCAATAGGAAGAGGGGATTGTTGAATGGCAACGAAATGAGGATTTAATTTTGCGAAAAGTGTTTCGCTTTTTGTTTGAATCGTGTTGCCTTTTGTGGCGGTGGATGTAAATTGTAATCGGACGATCGGAGAAGGATATTGAATTTTACGCGAGCTTTTGTGTGTTACGTTATCGCTTAAAAGTTCGGGGATCAGTTGCTCCGTGAAAAAGGAATTTGCATTTTATAATGGTGAAACGAATTGATGTTTGATGTTTTACGAGTACAATTTTAATTAACACATGTAATTACAGCAAGAAAGTTAGATCAGAAGTATTATTTTATATTTATGGTAAATTACAGAAGTATCCGTACCTTCGTAATTATTGAATCCAATGGTTTATTTAAATTTTCATTTATGTTATAACATGTAAAAAATGTATCGCAGTCATTCTAATTTTGCTTCGAAGACGAAACTCGCATCAAGTTCTAAATATATTCTGGAATATCCTAAATAAGGAAAAATTCAAACGAAGAATAAATATAGCCATTTCCTTCCTTTCTCTCTTTGTGTCTTTATTTTCAGTTTATACATTATTACATATTATCTGAAATAACCATGCTTTTTAATAAACTTTGTTACGTGAATATCGCAAATTTAATTTCTCGAGTATTTAAAATCGGAGCTCGTTAAAACGTTCGCTCGACGAGAGCTTTAATAAACCAGAATTAAAAATGAGAATTTAATTTTTCTCTGGAAAACAAAGCACGTTCGACATAATGATAAAACGAAAGTAATAAGGAATTAGAAAAGAGTCTAGTCCATGGTTATACGCGCGCAGAATCACCCCTTTAATTCTATATTTGCAACCTAAACAAACTCGACAAAGTTTTAAAGCCCAATCATGTGTACCCAGCACTTCAAAGAGCCCTGTTGACGAGAACACGGTTACGTCAGAACATTTTTATTTATTCGTCGCTGGAAGCTGGTTACATTTTTCCTGTCCTCCCTTTCTCTCTCTTTATTCGTCGAATTTTGTTCATTCCCGGCATATACGCGGCTGGCATTTAAATCGGCGGAAAAATTCCAGGGATTCGATGGCCAGAGGTCTGGTGACATCGATAACGAGCCTTTATCTATACAGGGGTGACTAGAACTTCATAGTAATAATAAATATAAACTTAAAAATAAATGAGATTTTAATATACCGGTCGTTAGCTATAAATTTCTATATAATCATAGGATTAAAAATTATTAATAAACTGTAGATTTTTACGCAATTTCATATTGTTATTAACATACGTAAACCTACGTAAAGAATTGTTTCTCTCTGTTTACTCATTCACTGTGAAACCCGTATGTCGTACAAGCATACATAGAAAACTATAAATTGTTAAGATCTATAATTGTCAGAACAATGGTTATGCGAATCACTATGAATATTTTTTACTTTAAAATATACCATGTGCAAGGTACTAACAAATATTATAAATATTATCAATATTTATAGAACAGTCTGTTGTTAGATATGAAACACTTTCGAATGACCAGGAAACAGATGCTAACTGGCCTATAGTTATACTGTAAGTTTTTCCATTTTATTATTAATGACGCGAATAAATTAATATTTCATCCCCTAAGCTGCACCCCGTGTAACAAACGAGGGCGCTATTTTTCCAAGTTACCGGACTGATGCGCGAACAATTCGTTTCGAGACCGTAAAAACGCGAAGGTAGCTTCCGCTAGGTTTTCGCGTCGCTTGGCCGATTTGAGATTATTTAAAATGCTTGACGACTCGGTTTTCTGCCACGTTGCGGCCTACTATTGTCGCGTTAATACTTTCCGGTTCGCTGTGACGCCTGATCACGCTCCCCCAGGGCTGAATTTATTTTCGATTCGTTTGCTTCCGATACTCATCGATCATGCTACATCGTTTAATTCGGGATCAACAGAATTTCCCAACGTTTTCCATATTTTATTCGTTATTCGTTGGTAATTCGCCGACGACACATAACAAATTCGTTGAAATCTGCCTTAAAAGCGTACAGATGTATATCGATCTTAAATCATTGAATATACATATCACGAGTGTGCATTAATTTTATGGATGACTCATAACATTTCTAAAATCATCCAGGCCATTTTTATTCTACTTTTTTATTTTTTCATTAATGAATTAGTCGAATAGTTTATTTTAGTACAAAGATAGCAACAGCGAGATATATGTACAAAATCTTATCGCAATAACAGTTGCGGAAAGTTTAATAATTGTTTTATAACAAATATGTGCGATTTTAATAACCCAACTACTCAAAAACGAGACAGATCCTTCTGTTAATTGCTTGCTTACTTGCTAATTGCTTGTTAATTGAAGTTACTCTGCTCTAAACTTCAAATACTCCTTCCTAAGAAAAAGTATCCTAAATTTGAAATACAAAACAGTCATCGAAAGAAACTGCGCCCTATTTCCAATTTATCACGATTGGACTATCCTTGCGAGCGATTCGATGTTGAACGGAACTCAAACAGCGCTAAACGACGCGCAACCACGTCGAATAAGCCTGAGGAAACTGCTCGTGACAGAGAGTAGTCCGAGGAAAACACCCCCTGGAGAGGTCCGGAGAACGCGTTTGAAAGCGATTGTCGCAGACAAGCCTAAACTTTTGCCGGGTCCACTGTTGCGGCTTCCTTCGTCGCGCGATCCGGGCCACCCCTGCAGAGAACGCCGCTCTTTAGGGTGTAATTGGCAAGTAGTGGTCTGGCGAAGTTGCCAATGCCAACTGCAAACGATCCTGAGGATGAAAAATCCGTCAACTTTCCGACGATGCAGGCCTTGGTTTGTGGCGTGGATCGTCCTCGCTAATTCTTTGAATTGGATGTTAGCCAGGATAAGGGTATGTTTCGTTGAAACCCTCAAACAGGGCTACGACTTTGTGGGATTTTTGTGTTTGGTGGAAGCTTTCGCGTTTTGAGAATTAATTTCTTATTATTGCAAGTCGAGGACGAATTTTGAATGAGACAAGTCTTATTAAACGATTTGTTTTCTGTTTCCTGAAAACCTCGATGTTTGTGAAGAGAATGTTTGATCCTTTGGAGTAAATGAAATAAATATCTTTCTACGTATAACATCATTTTGCATATACAAATTATATTATTCTATAATTAACGCTCCTCGTTTACTCAAACTTTGAAACATTTCACTAAAAAATACCTTGCATTTACTAAACCCTCTACTTTTACATCAACTCGCGGTCCTACAAACGATTTTCACGAATAACCGTGAATCCATGAATCCCGCTGTAGAAAATTATTCTTTAAAAAATTCATCAACGAATGAAATTGCAGAGACGGGGGCGACCGAGGAGAAAAAAAGTCGGGCAGATCCCGTGAGGAATGTAATCTTCGTTTAGCCGGATGATATTCGGCGGGCTGGTTGTCGAATGATCGAAACAAAATCCGAAAATCCGTGCGTACTCGCAAAAAAAGATGCGAGCAAGGCAGCCAACGTGGAAAAATAACACTCGCGGTGGAATAATAAATGCCGCGCGGATTTAAAGCGCTTGTAACGCCACTTTTAAAGCTTCTCCATCCTCCCTCGATCCTGTTTCCATTAGGAAAAGTCAGAGCTCGTCTGCCAGCTTGCAAAACGTGACTCTCTTTGTAATTGTGCGTCTGGGTGTATCTATGCTTTTCGAATGTGTGTATGCGCTCGTGTGCGTCGCGTTGGCCAAATAATTTCGCGTTGACGCTGCTAAAAGTGGTTCACGCGGCCAGGCTGCCGCCGGCACAAATGAAATTTCTTCGCGGTTGCACCACCAGCAATGGCGGATGTTGCAATTTCTGCTTGGGTTTTTCGCTGACGGTTGGTGTTATTACAGTTATTACGGTTTCTTTGAAGAGTTTGTCGAGAGGAGGATGAGTTTGGTCGCTGGACAGCGTAATTGGTAGAATTATTGCTTTTTCGTGGTTGTATCGTGTTTTCGATAAATTTTCAAATTAGATCTGACTCTGCTGCATCGTTTCCGAAGCGTAGAAATGGAATTTATGAAAGGAAATATTGAATTTTTTTGACCGATTACTCTCCTGAAGTTTGAATTGTCAATGACGCACAGGGCGCACAGTGTACAATAATATTACACGATAATATTGAAAATACATATTGCTGTATTACAAATAATGCAAATGTAATATATCGAATCATTGTAGAATGATATATTTGAATTTGAATTATTATTTATTCAATTTGATTAAATTTATTTAAATTCTAAAGAGAGCACACCTAAAAGAGAATTAAACATAAGATTGTTTATCGGAATTTCTTTTATTTATATTATACTAAATATTATTATATATATGAGGATTATTGCATGTGTTCTTATATATTTTATATATAATGTATTATGTATAAGTATTATATATTTTCATTTTCTCTTATATCGTATACTTTTACCTTATATCTTGTATATGAAAATATACATCATTATACATATATGTTATACACTCTCCTTTTTCTATACATAAGAAAAAACTTTTATTGAATCGTAAAAAAGACAGTTCTTTCTTCTTGGACTACGATTGTTCACACATAACAATAACAATGGATTTTTGTTATGGAACTACAATATATCAGGTCTGTAAATATGAAACCGGAATTTACCTATAGATGGCCCTAGCTGATAATGTAGTTATCACTAAACTGCGTCATTGATGCCAAAAGTCTTTGTTGACATCTCACAAACATTTTCGACTTGGAACAATACAAGTTTCATTCAACAGCATAGTTTGTAATAGCGTTGAACATGTCAAATTTTGTGCCTGGAAACTACGATTTGCGAACAGCATTGATTTTCTGTTACCATTTGAAGAAAACTGCTGCAGAATCGCATCGAATGCTTGTCGAAGCTTACGGTGAGCATGCTCTTGGTAAATCACAGTGCTTTGAGTGGTTTAAAAAATTCAGAAGTGGCAATTTTGACGCGAGGAACGAAGAACGTGGAAGACCACCGAAAAAGACCACCGAGCTGTTAAAACCTGGCGAAACCGTTAACACTGAGCGCTACCGACAACAAATGATCGATTTGAATCAAGATTTGCGTGAAAAACGACCAGAATATCAAAAAAGGCAACACAAAGTAATTTTGCTTCGTGATAATGCACCATCACATATAGCAAAACCGGTCAAGGAAACGATCGAAGCGTTCAGTTGGGAAATATTTTCGCACGCGGCTTACTCACCAGACTTGGCTCCGTCCGATTACTATTTATTTGTATCGATGGGACACGCACTTTCTGACCAGCACTTCGCTTCTTACGAAAATGTACGAAAATGGCTCGATGACTAGTTTGCCTCAAAAGAGCGACCGTTTTTTTGGCGTGGCATCCACCAATTGCCAGACAGGTGGGAAAAATGTATAGCTAGCGATGGGCAATACTTCGAATAAAATATTTTTAATCATTTTCATACAATAAACGTGTATTTTCTGTACAAAAATTCCGGTTTCATATTTACATAACTGGTAGACAAGATTAATATTAAAATATTTAAACTAATCGTCTCTAAATGAATATTTTCACATTTTTAATAGTTTTTGCTTCAAACATATCATATAATGAATGTACGTAAGAAAATTCATTTTTATTTGAAAAATTTCAATAAATTTTACATCATCCTTCATTTCTACCAGTTATGTAAGAAAACCAGTGGACACACGCATATTCTCTCTCTCTCTCAGAATTATAACTTCTTCCTTCCGTAAACGAGAAATTGAATACACGGGATAATTTAAAGTCTCGTTCGTGCAAACGATTACAGAAGGACTTAAGTGGGGCCTATTGAGTCATTCGGATCGCCGTCTGTAATGCTTGAATATTCAACGCGCACGATCCATTATAGTGATGTATAGTTCTATCGTAATATTCATCGTGCTCGTTATTTTTTCCTCGTGTTTTCGCAGAGCGAAATATCTCGCATCGGTCGCTCTGCCCGATGAATAATTAATAAGTACGATTTTACAAGCAGCGCCACACTTGTGCGTGAAATTACGAGTAACCGGTGTTTATGAAGTCTGAACAAATAAAGCAAGAAACTTCTTTCTGTTCCGCGAGACCTCGATCGACTTTGTTCGTTTAATATTCTCCTGTCGATCGAAAAACGATAGAATCCTGTCGTTTCAATGAGTCCATTCCTGGAAATTCTTTGATCTTTTGTTTAAAACAAATTATTTTTTAATCAATGGAATACGGCATACATGAGAGGAATTTGAAGTATCAATGTATAGCCGGTAATAATAAATTTAATTAAAGAAAATAATGTTTAATTGAGAGATGGGATTGTGTAAATTTATAGATGCGGATATACAGACAATCTTTTTATTTTTTCTCTGTATTCAGTAAGATAGATTACCAATGCAAAAAAATAGATATATCGCTTTAAATATTTCTAGAAGGAACTTCTGAAAAGGACCAAAACCATAAAATTTTCTTACCCTCTAATGTCACAATTTCCAACCACTTTTTCTCACACAAATCAAATCTTTTCTTCCTCGACAATTACCTACCACATCTCAGTGAAACTTTTCACAGTTCAAAGCTGCAACCACAAACACAAACTAACAGTCCAACTTGGGGTGCTGGTAGTATATATAATTGGAGATGGCACCCCTGTATTTTCCAAGGATCGTGACAATACTGTCAAAGTAAAAAGCTGACGCTTTGTGCTCCACGTGAAATATCACGTTTATTATTTAGAATACCTATTGTGACGATTTGATGGTTCGTTAGAGCTGTTTAACAGTTAAGTATATTTATACGAGCGGTGACGTGAATTATCTGCAACCGGGGACCATCATCGTGGGAATCCATTACGGTGCGTGTAAAAGGTGTGCCATCTCTTGAAAATAAGACTACAAAAAAAAAAAAAAGAACACCCCACTGACCTCACTAAAGAAATAAAATAGTCAAACTCGAAGATGGTATCCCGTTGGGGGTAGCCATCCACATGTTATTTAGCAATTAAGTTAGAAAAATTTACCAAATGTCCAGCTGACAAATTGTAAAGTACAAATTAAATAATAATAATAAAAAAAATCTCTCGAAATTGTTATGGATTAATTTATAGTACTTTAGAGGTATGTGATAGAGCTTTATTTGGAATTATTGGCTGATTGCTGTTTACGTTTTGGTATGAGAAAAATTCCTACAAACAATTTGACAAAAACAATATATAATATAGTTCAATGGAGTTCTTCTTTATCTATTCCATTTTGAAAATGTGTTTTGTACAAGTTCGTGAAAGTTTATTGTTTAGAGTTATTGATTACTCTTGATTCCAACGTCTGTTAAAAAATGTTATAATAAAAAAAGAAAAAGATGAGCAAAAGGAGTAAACACAGTAAACACAGTAAGCCCTTTAAACATAGTAAAAAAATTTGAATTACTGATTATAAATCGTATCTAATCTAATTATATAATAAATTTTATAGATGGATATAGATTTCACCAATTAGCCTATAAACGTTCGAATCAAAAGTTTTAGAGTATACTCTTGATCAACTTAATTAAACGAAAGCTACTGCATCGTTGAATTTCTAAAATTCTCCAAGAATTTTTTAATGAAAGTTCCTGAACAATATCTTCATAAATAAAAGTTAAAGAGTTCGACAAACACATTGCCACGTCAAAAAACGTTAGTTTGACTAACATAGTTCCAAATCTCTTGTATTTTTCCGCGGAAAAGAATTCCTGTTAGGATCTCCGTAAAGAGTTTCATCGCACCATCCCACGCGACCAAAAACGTCCCAGGACGCATTACCGCGTCACAATGGGAACAACGCCGGGTCTGGCGTAGATTTACGAAAAGATTTTCAAAAGCTGCCGCGTCGCCTGTTCTACGAGGACAACGCGAGAATAAGAACCAGAGGTGGGTTAAGAAAGGCGAAGATCTGAAAGAGCCGCGAGTATTACCATAAGAATAAGAATGCCTGTCACCGGTGTCAAAATACGAGCTATTTCGAGGCAGGAGAAACGCTGCTGTCTCGATTCCCCTCTTCAAAATTTCACGTGGCTCCTCGTCCGGCTCAATTCATTTTTCAGCGAACCAGTGTTCGATCGTGCGATCAATTATTCAGTCGATTGTTGAACCAAAATTGACTGAGGAAGCTGGAAGAACTTGAAACTGATCGTGGAATCAATGGATCTGAATATTTAGAGTCTGTTGTTTGTTCGATGTTTCGATCCGCTAATTTCCTTTAAGGGTGTAAGTATTGGAGTTTCTTAAGCTCTGAATATTTTAAGTTTATAATAACGTAGCATATATATATATTAGGTTGTCCGAAAAGTTTCTTTCGTTTTATAAGAAAATAATAGACGCATAATGTTTTTTGTTTTATATTAGTTTATTGAATTATGCACGAACATAATAATAGAAATATAAGGAAATAGATCATATCTAAATCAATAAAATAATATAAAAGAGAAATTGTTGTTCATCTATTACCACCTTATGAAACCTAATATATACAAATATACCAACACTCAAAGAAGAAATCGGCAGATACGCAAAAAAATATAAGGAAAGAATGGCAACACATCCAAACCAGCTGGCTGCTCGAACGAGCAAAACTTTCATAAAAAGAAGACTAAAGAGAAAACACACCACTGATCTCACTAAAGAAATAAAATAAACAAGCTCGAAGATGGTATCCAGCTGGGGGTAGCCAACCACGTGTTAATTAGCAATTAAGTTAGAAAAATTTACCAAATGTCTAACTGGGCAAATCGTAAGGTACAAATTAAATATAGAAAAAAACAAACACAATACGAATATACGTATATTCACATTTTTTTCTATATCCTTTACTCCCCTCTCATCCGTCATTCCACGTAATGATACTGAAAATCCTTAGCTGCCCCTCGACATCTGACCAAAGGAAACAAAAAATAGCTAAATGAAATCGGTCGTAAACGAAGTCAGTAATCAAGAGTCATTTAGTGCACTGCACCTCCGACTCGAGCACAACAAAGATCCTTCTATAGTCTCGTTTCCCAGTAAACATGTCCTTCCACGTGGTCCCGTTGGAAAGGTGGGCAGCACCGAGGTTGGCGAAAGAAGAGGGACGCGTGACGTAGAGAAATGGCATTTCTAAAGAAGGCACGAGAGGAAGCTCCTCTGACAAGGCTCACAATGCCACGGGACGCCCTGCTGGATTTATGCGCGTGTCAAAGGCTCGGTATGCACGCGCGAGACTGCACGCTGCACACGTGCAATGCGAGAGATGGAAAATTCTGACGGCGTGCCATGGACAAATGCACGCTCTGATGGGGGCATTGTTGAATGGGGCCGGCCTTCAGCCTCTGCTTAACGCCATTTTAAACTTTTCGATTTTCGCTGTATCGCACTATCATCTTTTGATAATGTACATTTTATCGTATACACGTTGAAATATATTTCGATCATAAATTTCCATTGTCAATTTTTCCAAGTCGGTCAATATTGAAACTCTAGCGATGCGCGATGTTAGTTGACCATTAACACTTTGACTGCCACACCGAAATCACATGTTTCGCTCAGGAAGCCACGGGAATATTTTTATTATTCAAAGCATATAATAGCAAAATAATAATAAATTGATGATGTAAGACAACATTCTTCCCCAATGGACCGTTTATCTTGATGGTGGTCACGGGTGACCACCGTGGCGCCTTCGTAACAGTCGATAGCGACATATTATAACAAGACTTCGTTTATTTCAACAAAACAATTGGAATTGGTTATTTCGTCGTAAGCAAAACGTGCAGAATATATCGTTGAAACGTGTAGAAGATATTAGTGAACAGTATTTGCTCATTCTATATATAATGGTAAGGTATGTGCACACTTCTAATTTCAATTATACGATTATAAAGCAACATTTACGATTATTTTCTAAGGTGTGTTTATAATAATATTCGTAGATTACCCCTCAAACATATAGATGCAAACACAGTGCACTGTTAGATGCAAGATTTCTTCTCATTTTTTTTTTATTGATGTTCCAATAAAAATGTTTAATTGTTCAATGGGGCACTTTTTGTTTCAAAGTATCTTCTATTTATCGGCTATATTCAAAATGCCCTAACTATCAATTTTCATACAATTTTTATAATTGCATGAAATTCAAGCGCTCAATGACCACCGTGGCATCACAGGAAAAACAGTGGCCGGTCATATATGACAAATGTGGCAGTCAAAGTGTTAATGGACTGTGAATTTTGCCACACTTATGGGAGAAAGGGTGTATGGTATATATATACGGAATTCATATAATATCCGAAGATACCTAAAATATCCAAAGTAAATTATTTATTAGGCGTAATATTTCGTAAGTAAAGCTAATTAATATTTTTACTTAAGTTCTATAAAAAAAAAAAGAAAAAATATGAATTTGCATAAAATTGTATTTTTATTTCTGTATGATGTTTATTGGTGGCTGATTACGTGATAGATTGGAGTGTTGATTATGCCGTTCTGCAGATAATTTGACTTTGATTCCAAGAGATGTACTTGACTTGAATTAATGTACCAAACGTTGTTATCTACATTAGTACATTGATTTGAATTGTAGATATTTGGAATTCTGTCGATGTTCCACATATTGACGTATACACATTTGTACATTTGAATTGTAGATACTTTGAATTCGGTCAACGTTAGGTTCAGCGTATTAAGACATCCACACTTGTACATTTGAATTGTAGACATCTAGAATTTCATCACTGTTGGATCTTTGATGTTCTCTGGTTATCGCGCTGTAGTGGAATATCGATTCTAGTTGTTCTTTAGGAAGTTTGCGTTTGATTTGAAGGTATATAGAGAGTTGAATGAATAAACTAAACATCTTTTGATAACTCAACTTTCACATTCAAGTCGGTCACATATTTAACGAATATTTTGAGATACATTCGATATATCGGGATAATCTATGCGAAGATTTAAATTGTAAATATTTAACCTGTAAATGCTATCATGAATTTAACTCAAAATGTAAATGGCTTTCATCCGATGCGAATTTTCTTTTAATATTATTTTCTCTTAATAATCTTAATGTTATTTATAACTATTGAATCGGCCGGGAAGTTCGTTCTAATTTATATTTCGATTCGATATACATTTATTGAATTATATAGGCGTCATTTTGTTCCACAAGCTTCCCGCATCTTTCACGCAACTTGAATATTCCAGCCTTCCAGAACCTCTCAGATTTCTCGACGAAAAACTTTTCAACGCGATCTTTTATATCGACCAAATTCCTTAAAAATCCAAACGAACTTTCCGAGCGATCCAATAGATCGCGGATTTCTATGCGTCTATGAGAAATTATGAGAAATGAATAATATGAGCATGAAGTGTAAATGATATATTTTATATAGAAAATAAATATTAATAATTACGTTGGCACAATGACTACTGATACTTAAGATGTGAAACTTCTAGTACTATACTTGTAGTACTAATACTATATTTAACAGCTTGTCCTGCACACTATGCTGTGAAATGTTAAAACTCACGATTCCTTGTTTACGATACGAAAACTTGAAGTACACGGTACACAACAGAGGTAGGAATGTTGGATAACATAAACACGGGGTAGATGAATTACAAGAGAATAATATTTCCTGCAGCGAGTAGAAACGTATTGAAAATTAATATTGGAACAAGGAGATCGATTCTTTCGCGTTCTTTGCTTATCCGGCATTCGTTTTATTTATCGAGTCGCTCGAAGAAGAAGAAGAAAATACGCCGCGTCGCACAGCTTTTGTTCCTTACGAGAGCGATCTAGAAGTGGAAGAAAATAAACCAAACGTTTATAACTGGGACAAAGAGTCGAATCGCGGAAGAGAGAAAACAATGACGCGAAAGATTTCATTCGTGATCCGTGAGCCGGCTTTCATTTCAAATGAGACTTTGGCCGACTCGTTTCACCGCGAGAGGCACTGCCCTTTCGCTATACTTTTTATATAGGGTGTTCTACAAAATTTCAAATTTCCCTTTTATTAAACCTAACATAAATTGACAAAAGACATTACTATAACGCGATTGTGGCTCCTTATGCGTTTACGAGGAATTTGAAGCTGCAAAAATGCACGAAACAGACATCGTATGCAAAAATACATAAATTATTCAAATTGTAGTATTCGCTACAGCGTTTAATTCATAAAACAATTATAGATTGTCTTTTACTAAAACTAATATTCTTTGAAAATATGACAATTTTTTCTTTAAAATCTGTCGCATAATTAAACGTTATCGTTGAGAAGAAATTGTTTACGTATTTTCGAGCTGCGATAAATGATGGAGAATATCTCTTCATTTTGGTACAATTTTATTTTCAAAGAAAAAAGAGAAAGAAATATAAGACATTCTGTCTAAAGATCGACGAGTTATATTGAAAAGTAAACGAGCAGAAACGGATCGTTGAAGTACAGTTCTGTCACCAATTCAACCCGTCTGGTCGATACATTTAACAGCTAAATGCGTCGGTGACTGTGAAGAGACAATTCCTAGTTGGTCTCTTTCGAGACTCAGGACTACTCCTTTCACGTGCGGACCACGTTTCGTCGATTTTATGTTTAATTTCGTGCCGGTCGTTACGTGAGCCACATCTTTCTACCTCTTTCACAAGGTAAATGCGATCAACGGTTTTCCACGGAGGAAAAGGACCATCATTCAGAAGCACGTTTCGCTTAATGTGATAATTCAACAGACATAGGGAACCTTCACGACCATCTTGCTAATTATTATCGACGAAAGGACGATTGATTTTATAAAATCGACACTTGCTTTATAATTTCGTTTCTCGTCAAATAACGTTTTACGTCCATTATTTATTAATATTTTATTAATACATTGGAAAATTATGAAAAAGTGAAGATCATAATTTATAATCAGTCGATTATAAGATTAAAGGAGTAATATTTTTAGCAGTTGAAATATACGATTAGAGTCGAATTTTTAACCCTGCTGCATTTCTTTTCCTTTTTTTGGTCATTATCGATACAATCGTATTTTTAAAAAACGTATTTCAAGTTTGGGCCAAATATGCAGATCATTGGTATGCGTCTAACAATTTTTCGCTCCAAATTTTCTTAAATCATTAGAAATCTTCTAAAAGAGATTAAAGTATAAAAATTCGAGGACCTTATAACTTCAGTGTTAACACCAAAAATCTCGGACGTATGTGTATGTACGTGTATTGAGGTTTGCCTTAAGGAAATTTAATTCTAAAAGGCACTTACTTATACCACGTGAAAACACGTTAAAAGAACGAATGTTTCCACTAAACTTGCTCCGATTATCTTATCAGCGTCTACCCTCCATCTAATTAATCCCATGCGCTTCTACTCTGTCGTCAAACGTACCCCATTCTCTTTCGTTCACTCACGTATCTCCATCACGTCGAAACAATTCTGCCCGGTGAACGGTGAACCTAGAAACGTGCGTGCAAACGCAACTTCCATGCCGACAAATTCGTTATCTTGATCGGGATTAAAGTCGAGGGCGGAAGTGACGGCCGGAAGAATTCGCGTGCGCTGCTGCGACAAAATCCACTAGGTAGACTGTCGCAGAAACGTGTTGCAGGAGCCACCGCGAACAATATTTCCGCGCGGTGAAACACGGCCATGTTCGTTATCGCGGTGCATATTGGACGCATTATTCAGCCAGGTGCCGGTATCAGCGGATACGACTGTTGCGTGAGGCGACGCGACGCTGCGTGAGGAGAGCGTCGCGGACCGCCCGCGGTGAACACGGAAATTTGTTCGCTCTCCGTGTACCCTTCGGTTTTTCACCACCTTCGAGGGGAACGAAGAGCGAAGAAACCGGTGAAAGCGCAGCGATGGAATTACTTTTCAGAAATTTTGGTTTACGGAAGCGAAGATGTATCTTGCAGGGATCGAACGGAACTGTTAACTGTTACAAATAAAAGTGATTTACTGAAACTTTGTACGTGAACGTTATAAACTGTGTTGTAAGAGTTCAATTATTAGGTCGTCCGAAAAGTTTCTTTCGTTTTATAAGGAAATAATGGATGCACAATATTCTCCGTTTTATATTATTTTATCGAATTACGTATGATCCATTTTGTTCTATCAAAATAAAGATGACAATTAGATTTCATATTTGTATAAAGATGCGTGGTTGTAAAAGACGTGTCTGTAAAAGAAAGACACTTTCCGGACAACCTAATATAATAGTCATTTTGTACTCTATTACATTCATATTGATTTTCCAATTGCGACTATTGCTTATTTAAATATGTTTATGAGAGAATTTCGTTTATTGGAATGTATGTCTGATTTTTAACTTTACGTCAAAGTTTTAATATCCAATAATGAACGGCGCGTGAGCAATTTGTTAAGATTTAACCGCGCCGACGGAGTTCGACCGAATTTCTTATGAGTTAATACTGATTGAGTGGAAAGCGTCAAAAAGTTGATTGCCTTAAAAGATCTTGACTGAAGTAAATGTCGAGTAATAAATGACTATTTCAGCCCGAATTCCGATTGCTTCGGGAGATATTGTCTCGACTAAACACTGACCAATGATTGATTGCTCGTGCCTGTAGCTGATCGCCTGTCTTGATTACGACCTGACTAAATAGTGATTAATAACTGACTTTGCACGTGTTTACTACATCTTCAGCTTTGGTCTACAATAAGCTTCCAACTATAATACAATCGATGGAAAACGAGATTGGTTAACGTGTTAGCGTTTTTCATTTTTGTATTTACACGGATTAATCGAATAATTTGTTACAAGATATTTGTAATTGATCGAGCAACATTCATTTATTAACCTGTAACCGATCACTTGTTGACTTTAGGTCGATTTGTTAGCGGGTATCTTTTGATTACAGGCAAGCAAAACAATAGTTTAACACTATTTAATCACGTTGAAGCGATTGTATGTTATATTCGTAATAATTGTTTATAGTTCATTTGGATCTTTAAATTATCTCAGTTATTAATTAATATTTCAAGCAGTAAACTATTTCATCGAATACCAGGTATTTATTGCCTCGTAGAGATAACAAAATATTTGTAACAAAATGATTTTTAAAATATCAATTTACTATCTTACCAGAATTTTGTTCTCACATTGAATATACGTTCATTATTAAACAATCTATCAACTTTTGGAACATTTGAGAAGAATTGGAATAGAAAATAATCGGGATTTAATAAGAACCATGGAAAATATTAACGCAACACACAGTCTAATAGATACAAACGAACGCTCGGCTGCGTTCGATGAAAACCAGAGGGAGGGGGTGTACTGTTTTCTTTCCAGCCAGGCGACATTAATCTTAAATTCTTAAGTGAAAAACAATGATTAATGGGCGAGTGCTCGCGCGCGTCTGTGCTAATAAAGCGATCACGATGAAGAGAAATATCTAGCGTTGCCGGTGGCGTGCACCCCTGCCGTGGTAGGGAGGGGAAATAAATGCCTGCTGATATAGAGGAACCTCGTTCACCCCTCGCTAGTCTAAACTTAAATTATTTCTCGCGTTTATTCTTTCCTAGAGAGCACAAATTGTTTCCATTCTTCTCGATGTTGTATATCAAGCATACAGTGAATTTGTTTCAATTCTCTGTTGAATTTGTATGTACGCGGTAATTGGAATTCTTCTAATTATTAACTTTTAACGTCGAATGTTTCTTCATTTTTAGTAATTGTACTATATCGTTGTTAGAATGTGATTAGAACTGATAGTGATACTTAAACACAAATAATAACCTTTTACGTGAATATACAGTGGCTCATGAAAGTAACACTTATCGCGGTCAATTTTTACGAATATGCATTATACGAAACCTTTTGAAACGTTTTCAGCATTGTAACGAGTCACGGTATTCGTGATTATGATATTAAAATTTGAAACCAATCCGAAAATGTATATAGAAATTACGAAACGTATATTGCAAATATGCACTTGGCGAAAATTAGTATACAGCGCGAACGCTAGTCTTAGATACGTAACAATTAGTTCAACAGTTAATTTCACTAAATATTCTGGTTTATTGATACTTGTGGTAAATTTATTACATTAGCAAAAGCTTTATTCAGTGAAGATTGAAAATGAAAAAGGTTGCACCGTTGCATTAACATTGTCCCTTATGTCTCTTTTCGTCGAGCTGATTCTTCCATCTCTCGGATCGCATCTAATAAATCGAGCCCTCTATACGATAATTGATCTACCTACGCTAATTCAATACCAACTATTAAATTCCACTGCGGTAATTCTGAATCGTTGTAAACTCACAAACACCGTCGAAGTATTCTTCGATCATCTTTGACGACGACCAAATGATGCGAAAGAAAACGAGTGACACAAAGCCAGCGTGCTTTTTGTCGTAGAATGGCGCATTTCGGCGTGCGAACAGGAAACGGTGTTCGGCAGTATCGATTAAACTGCGATCCTCACCGGCCACGTTAATTTCTAACCCCGGCCCGATATCGAGTTCGTTCGTAATTACTTCAATTAAATCAAACGAAAGACAGCTCGCGGCCTATGCAGTCAGACTAGCAAACGAGCTCGTAACTGAAAACTCGATTCACGCGTTAATTAATAAGCACCGGTCGGTCGGCATCGAAAAGTATTTTCTGCCGTGCGAGCCGATTTCATTCCTATTTTCGTCGCACCTGTGACGCGCCTTTGACAGCACGCGATGCCACTTTGCGAACCATCAATCGAATTTTCGCCACTTCCTAGCTATTATGGTTTAAAAGTCGTCTCTTGTCCCCCGTTTCGCTTTATTTCATCTGGATTCTGAGCCGAGTAGTTTTAATTTTCTCTCTGCGTTAGCCTTTGTTTCTTGTGTTTCAATAAGCGTCGTTATAACAAAACGTTATAGTCAACTATAGTAACTCTACAACTATCGTAATACAAACAGAGTTTGAAGAGTTATGTCAGCTATATGCATACATAGTGAAAATTTCATGGAAATCGCTTAAAGTTACTAGAAGCTACGAGCTTACAAGTTAAAAATAGTTACAACTAGTGAATCTACATTTTTGTCCATCTGTCCATGTCACTCGTTTGCTTCTGCATCAATCGATTTCCATGAAATTTTATATTTTTGTGCTGTTTAAATTTTCATTGCAAGCACAGATAAAAAAGTTGCAAAAAGGAGCTTTCAGTCTTTTCGTCGTGATTCCACCCAGCTGTCTTCTCCCTGGTAGTCAACCCTATTTCGCATACTTCTTTAGTTTCAACTATCTGTGCCCAGGTCATTTTTTCCCTCCGCTTTATCAATCTCTTTCTTATTTCCTTAGCAATCTCCGCTGGCGTCTTAATGTTCTTTCTTACGTAATCTCTCAGTGTTCTCTTCCATCTTTCTTCTATTCTTTCTGCAATTTCTTTCTCTATTTAATTGTACTTTAGTCCATATAACTGATTTATTTTCCACACTTCGTTTCATAACAACAGATTTCTCTTTTATTTCTATAAATTTGTGAATTCTTCTTGTAATTTCTTCTCCTATTTCTATTTCTAATTTCTCCTTCTATTTTTGCCTTCTTTACAATTTTTCGAAGTTTCTTAAACGTTATATCATTTCTTGATTTTGTTTGTTTTAGCGATTTGTTGTTACGTTATTTCTATTTTCCTTTTTCCTTCGAATATTATTATTATTATACGTTCGTGTCGCCTTTCATTTTTTTTCTATGACAAAATTTCGTACTATTTCACAACTTTTTAAATATTACGTTATACCTCTCCCTTTTACTATTTTATTACCTCGTTCTTGTTATTAAATTATTATTACTATTTCTTTCATTTTCTTTAAACAATATTATTAGAATGCTGTCATGTTAATTCTTCGTAGATTTTTCTTCCCATTTAGTACAATTTTTAAACATTAAAAGTTTCAAAAATATATTTCTATTTTGATCATTTATTATTACTATTGTTCGGTTCTCCTTCCTTCTGTGAGCAATATAATTACAAAGCCCTCACTCTAATTGTCCATAGGATTCTCTTTCAGTTGTACAACTTCACGCTTTTTCCCTTTGTCCTTCATTCATTTCCTTTGTACCTTTCTTAGTTACTTTCTTCTTTTAGCATTTCAGCTGTCTTTCAGAATTCACATGCGTTTCTCTTACTCCTTTAACACCGTTGGAAACAAAAAAGGGAATGTAACACGGAAGGACATTCTCTACATTATCCTTTTTCTCTTTCTTAATGAATATACTATACATCTTTTGCTTTGTCCACAATGTGTGCATAATATACAATGATTATAAAAAGTATTTGTATAGCGCTGCATTAATTATTGTATCAATATTAATTATAAATTTAATAGTATTTTTATGCGATTTTTATACGATTTGATATTACGAAAAGGAAATGTAGAACCTAATACAAAGCTGCTTAAGTGGAAAAAAGGACATGTATAAATACCTTTATTAATCACTGTATGCATTTTTAATAATCCTTTCTGTCGGACAATCCTCGTATAAGCGAATAATATGAAATTCAAACAACTAATTAATTATACAGTTTATTTCATCATCGAATTGGCCTATAATTTTGCATTAATTGAATAAGTTGTTTCAATCCATGTGAGCTTTCTGCCTATTAATATCACACAATCGAATCGAGACGGTAATCATATTTGAATTTACTAACCTAACGTTACCACGTGTCGATTAAATTCAAACGTTTTGTCGAGAAGCATGAAATTACATTTCCTCTCTTGTCTTTCCTGTCATTTTATTCATTTATTCGCATTAAAATCGTTGTAATATTACAAATTGTTAAGAGAATACAAACAAAGCGTACGAAGATATCTGTTTTAATTTACTTGCTTTTACCATTATATACAAATCACAAGTATTAATCAATCTCAATGTTCCAACGCAACAACGTTCCGAAAAAAGAAAACGGTGAAATTCCCTGCGGCAGAGTATCCAGATCATCGAAGTTCCAGCTAACCCGACGCAATTTCCTAAAATATACAAAATTATTAAGGATTTTTCGTTAGCGATTCAACGTAATCCTGGCGAGAGGAACGTCGCCCTGAAACAGAATGACCAACTTCGAATTAATCCAGCGTTGCGTAACCTTCGAATTTACATAATGTAACAAATACATACTATTCAATTCGCCATCCGACGATCTAATTATCCCAACAATGTCACCATCGTTTCAGTCTACGTTCACCCTTCCACCTTTCAACTCTCTCTATAGTCGGCCGTCTTTCTCTTTCCGTCTCGATCTCGTTCACTCCCATTCTACCAGTGACAATGACATAATTGTTTCGCGGCAGGAAAGACTCGCGAGACCGTAAGTAATTCCAGCCACCCTTACTCGCTCCTAGCCCTGGTGGGTGAAGAGGAGGACGAAGAAGAGTAGAGAGGGTAGTACAGGCTTCTTGGTGTTGATCGCAAATTAACTCGGCCTAATTAATGACCCACTTATCCAACCCTTAGGCTTTAGCTTCGACCAGTCGTTTCAACGATCAAGGCGATGCAACCGAAGGAACGCGCTTCTGTTTCCTGCAGCCTTCCTCATTTAGCGCCGCGGAATGGCTTTCGTTTAATCGAAGATGCACGAAGGGGAAGCATGAAATTAGAGGCGAGGGCAATTCTTGCGTAAACGCGTGTTTAATTTTGCTTTGATATTCTGATAAAAGGTTCAGAGGCTTATGCGTTTGTTCCAAGAGGAATGGAGATTTCTTTGTGATTGTGATTTTCTGTTATATTGAGCATATTTGTCGATGATAGTAACAGGTTGTGAGCAGCTTGAATAATTTTTACTTATTATTATTATTACGGCTTACATGTATAAAATAATATCAGCAAAAGACCATACTTCCATGCTTTAAACTGTATCACACAGAATCTACTGTCTCTCTAGAATCTCTACTATTATCTAGAATGTACTATTATCTCGTTCACATAAACGAGATTTTATCGCGATTACTCTAAGATTTAGTTTAGATGATAAAAGAATATAAGAAAACCTGCTAAAAACTCTCCTCAACGTGTAAACCGGACATAATTAATCGACCACTTATTCAACCCACCACTTCCACTCGCGTCGAAGCACACAACGATCAAGGTGAGCACCACAAGAACGCGCCGACATTCTTTCACCTACGCCTCCTTCATCAATCTGTCAAAGTGGACCGTTCCAATTAATCAGCAGTCTCGAAAAAAACACGAGAGTACACGGTCCACGTGCGATGTATACGTTTCTACGCGATTCTAGCGTACGATCGGTAGAAAAGTAGTCGCGGCGAGGAAACCTTACCGATTCCCGAAAAAAACTTTCACGCGCTGATCCTCGACGAAATTTTAATAAACGTCGCACAAAATTAAGCGCGACACCCGGTCATTAACCCGGCAGTGCCCAACCAATTTCTCGCCACATCTCCTGTAACCCACTCTCGCCATGAGCCCTTCTACCTGTACGAACATTTAGAGGTGTTGCGTTCCAGTCAATTTCCAAAGTTTATGACACGGTTCTGGATATTTCTTGTTTCCTGGAATTGTTATATTTGCATTTTGCTATGCTCCTTTTCTTGACTCACGTTCTACCCTACTGCGTTCTTTCGGTCCTATTCGATTCAATCGTATCTCTTTTACAAAATATTTGGAGTTGTCATTGGTATGCATGATTTTTCGTTTCAATTTTCTGCTAAATATCTTCGTAAACTATCGTCGAAAATTGCAAAAGGATCTTGATAATAATAAAACGTGAATGTTTTGTTACTATTCGATATCAACTGATTAGAAGGTCTCCTGGCAAATGGAAAATCGAATAACATAAAACACGTATGGAAAACTTAAACATAAAAAATAATGACAAAATCACTTCTTTCTGTTATTCTCTATCACTTTTTTTGCATACTTGGATCGTTTTTACCAATACAGATTTCCTAATGTAAAATTATAATCGGCTCTCAGACCTCGTGAGAACCAACAGGCTGCGAAATCGATTCCATGCGCCTTTTTCCGCACGGAAGAAGTCGAAAACTGCAGAAGGAGCCTTGATCATCGTCATACGGAAACCGACTCACGCTCGTTTTCTCTTTTGCGATGAGGGGGCGGGAAAGGGGTTAGCTGAATGAATTCATGGCCACTGCAATGGATGGGGTAGGCAAGCGTTCGGTTGTTTCACATCAAAGAGACATTTTGTCCTGCGCTCGGATTTGCACGGTGACCGGGGGTGGCTCGCCACAATGCGTAAGGGTATGTAGGGGTTTGATGACAGGAAGAGGAAAAAGAAGAGGAAAATAGGAGTCTGTGGTCGACTGGGAGAGGATTTTTTCTTCTTCTGGGGAGGGGGAACGTTGCTCGGAGGAAAGTAGAGATGTTTGGAGGGATTTGAGTGTTTACGGTTGTGCCAGCAGGGGGTTGGAGGGGTTGATTTTGGAAACTGGTGAATGTGGTGGATTTTTCAAGCGGAAGTGTAGTTGAAGTATTATACGAAAATAAAATTGCAGCTCCATTTGTCTGAAAATACAGGAACATTTCGTAAAACAATAAAGATACGAACAAATTCTTTGTATATGAAATTTTGTGCAATATCATTTAACCCTTGTAGTACCATGCAATAATCTAGAGATACGTTGGAAAATATGGATTTTTGAAAACATGTATTAAAATTGACACAGTTTTCCTCAGAATAAAGATAATTTTAAATCTTTTCTTTTGCATTCTATCGCAAAGTGTATTTTGTTTGAGAAAGAAGGCAACTTTTTCGCCACTTTTTATAAACTTTAATTCATAGCAAATAATATCTTCTCATGGAAAGTTTTGTGTTTTGCACAAACATTTTTACACGTTCATATTACTTTTTGGTGCTACTTCACTTTCATAGAAACAAGATGTCATTACATGTGTTTAAATTGCATTGCATATGAAAAATCGAAATATCGGTTGAAGATATTATATGGAAAAGACCTCGGTTAATAACATTTAAAAGCTGAAACTTGTAAAAAACCATATTTCACAACTTGTTCTAGCTTCTCTCATATTATACTGTGAAAGGATTAAAGCTAGCAAGTGTCCCGTGACTGCCACGAGGCTGTAGATATAAAAATGAAAACCAAGCGGCTAAAACCGTACGAAGATCCTAAGCTTGCCGAAAGAATCTTCTTCCTTAACAACGGCGATACATTCGAGACCCATTAACCAGTCACGATTCACAATTAAAATTCTAGTCGTGGCGTGGTAGACGGTCTTATCGGCGAGCTGCAGCCGCGAAACGTTTTATTTCAGAAGCCGGCGTGACGCTGCCGAGCCGCCAGCGGAATTACGGGGCAGTCGTCTCGACGTTTTAAGAGAATAAAAGGGAGAACGCGGAAAAAGAGTGTGTGTACGTGTGTCAGAAAGGGTGATAGAGAAAACGACAACGTAACGGGTGAGAGAGGAATAGGTGAAAAAAAATACAAGGAAAGAAAGAAAGGGGTGGAAAAAAGAGGAAGAAGAAGAAAGAAACGCGTTCACACGTGCTGGTCTTGAGAACAAAAAGGAGAAACGTCTGGAAAGGGTAGGGCTTTAGAGCGCGTGTCAGACGGCGATGACTTCTGCCACTTTCTCGCGTCACTCGAACTATTAGTAGGGTGTCACAGACTGCACAGACAACGAGCACCACCGTTCTGTGTCAGTGGAGATCAACGCTGGTCGTGATTGGTCGATGAACGTTGATCATCCACTTAACGTGAATTCGTGTCGAAAATTTATCACTAGACCAGACACTTTTATGTAATTTCGTATTTTCATGAAGAGAGTTAAAGAAATGGAAGCTACGTGGTAATTCTTTTGTCTATTAAAAATTGTGACGAGTACTTTACTTCGGATGTTTTATATTTTTTTCTGCATTACATGCATTCATTAAATTTGTCAGAAATGCATAAAAATTCGCAGTTTATTTATCAGTGATAGATACAAACGTTTCAAACAGTTTTATCACAGTACCACTATATTCAATTTCATCGATCAATCACCAGCCTTTCATAAAAACCAAATTGATTCCGAGCAATTATACTTTCATGCGAGATAAAATAAAAGAAAGCAGGAGAGTAATAATAGTTGTTGGCTTTCAATTTGCGACACGAAGTTACGATAACCAGGTAATTAGCAGAGAATAATATTCATTTCCATGAATCAATTACCATATTTTCACGGAATAGCTATCAACAACGTCTAATTTCCTATTCATTATTCAAAAAAGGGAAAAATGGAGTGGAAGAAATATAGAAAAGGAGAAATATAGGAAGTTTCCATTTCACTTTGCAACCCCAATCTACATTAGCTGGATATGTCTATCGATCGATTTCCACCCCTTCATAAACTTACTACAAGCAAACACACTATTCGTGTGTTATAAAGTAAGCGAAAAGAATGGGAGCAAAACACAAATAACAATAGTTCCCTCTCTCAATTCTCGACACGGTACACGTTAAGTGGATAACCAACGTCTAGCCAATTTCTTCGATCGATTTCTATTCTTTCATGAAACAATTACATTGTTCCAATTAAAAAGGACTATAGAAGAGAAAGGTGTACATTAATAAGAGCTCCATTTTATTAGTTTTCAACGTGAATCTCAATTACCCAGATAATGTCTGAAGATGAATATTCAATTTATACTTTTGATTGTGTATTAACCCTGTTGTAGTGGCAATATATGTTAGCCTAACTGAAGAATTTCATTTTTTCCACTAGTTCCATTTCAATTCAAAGTTGGCAGACAATTGATCATCCAACGCATCGCTAAAGCGATATCCAACAATGACCTGTCGCTCGTCTGCACTGCACCGAATAGATAGACTGCGGATTTTTATGTATTTATGAGAAATTTAACGGCGCAAAAGTGCATAAAATCCACACAATGAACAAAACTATATAAAGTATCCAAAATATTGTACTATTTAGTGGATAAAACAAATCTCTATCGAAATTCTACTCGTTGATTCGTGTGCGTAAAAATATGAATTTGCACAAATATTTATTTTCTACCACTCCAATTTCCTTATTTTTCTATTCCTCTTTTTTTCCTTTTCTCTTGCAGTGATTTTTCATATTACGCGATTGTGAACAATGGTTTCCTCTATTTTTATCTGCTCTTTATATTATTTATTATGTATCGACACTTTGGCTCAAAGACCTTAGGATGTCACCTATTTTTTATTGTTATGTTACTGTTATGTTACTCCGACATAATGTTTTTCAATGTTGGAGAAAATATAACAATCGTCCTAAGATTTTTGAACGAAGGCGTATTTTTATCTACTTTAATTATTATTTACTTATCTATTTAATTTTTCTTCGAATTTATCTGCTCGTTATGCTCTTCTTCTTCAATAAGACAACCTCGAAGGTTCACTCTCCCAATCTTCAGCTTCTACGACGATATAATAATCGATCGACGCAAAATTACGAGGTACGAGAAAGCTGGATTCTCGTACGCAAAAGACACCGTGGAACAGCAGAAAAAAGAAACCGTGTACTTTTCCCGTGGAAAGAGAAGAACAAAGTGGGAGTGAAAAGAGGCGGAGAAACCAGGAGGGAGAGACAGAAGAGCCATAGAGGGAAACTCGTCGATATTCCGCGACTTTATCGGTCTGCGGAATAATTCATGAAAGAGGGCGGATAGTGCCAATTATAAAATAACGAAGCCGCCGTAGTGGCGTGGAAGAGACTATAGGAACAAGAGAAGAGTCGACGAAGATCGACAATGGATCATAATACGGGAAAGACGAAGAAAGAGGAGAAAGAAGGACGTAGAAAGTGAACGAAGGAAAAAAAGGTGAACAAGGGTTGAAGAGGACGGAGAAAGCATACGCAAGGGCGCGAGAGGATGCAAGAAAGAGAAGGTAAGAGACAACGGGTGCACTGTGTGTATGTAAAGAGAAAAGAATGGAGTTGGTTAGGAATTGCTCGAAAAGAGAGAAAGGCAGTCGTTGGGATAGTTTTACTGTCTTGATTGTGAGTATTGTTTCAGAAGGGTTGTTCCGTGTTGGTTGCGGGCATAAAACGTAGAAATTTGTTCTGATTGCGGAAACGCAAGTCTAACAGATCCTTTTACTTGTTATTGTTAAACATTATTATTATCATTTATTTGTATTATTATAGTTGAAAAATTAGTAGGAAAATAGGAGTTTAACACTAGAATTACTACATCAGACAAATTGACTGGTTTTACAATTTTATTTTAAAATTCCTACTTCATGTTATATTTTTTTCCGTAATGATGTAATGACAATGAGTTTTATTTTATTTTTTATGTATTCAAACTCTAAATAATTTTATATCGAAGCTACTTATATCAATATCAGTTAGAATGACTGGTACTTGCCAAAGTGTGAAAGGGTCCTGTAATCTGTTTATCGAACCCCAATTAACCAGTTTCCTCGTTTTCTACAACTTGCCACACGTTTTATGCCACACGATGTGATGATAGATCGCTAGATACTAACACTAGCAATACCACACCAGTCAAACTTACTGATTCTAGAAAATGTACTATGTAACATGGAATTCCTCCCGTAAGAAAGTAATAAATCAATAAATATGAAAATATTCTATTATTACGTACTTTTTGAAGACCAGACATTTCGGCTGGTTTTGGTAGAAATAGCTTCGTGTTGATTATCGGTAGTGTTAAACATTATTATCATCATTTATTTGTATTATTATAGTCGAAAAATTAGTAGGAAAATAGGAGTTTAATATCGAATTGCTATGAAAAGTGATATCGAATGAACGTGATCAGAATCTATCGAAACTCAAATGTAATTGTAAATTACAAAGTATTGAAATTTGATAATTTATAAGCACGAATCTCTCGAAACGAAATTTCAGTGATAAAAGAGATACTTTTTTTTCTATGAAACTGATATACTTCATATTCCAATAATCTCGAGGATCGACAATTAACTGCTTCGCATCAATTTTTCTTTCCATAATAAAAAGCCCTAATTCGATCCACTAAAAAAAGGAATAAAAATAGATGAAATTGCCGCAGTTCACAATTGGGAAATAAGAAAAACCAGCTTGAGAGAAATGGAAGCAAGGGAGGTGGAAAAACAAGAAGTACGAGTGAGAAAGGCAGAAAAAAAGCGGTACAAAGTATCCCTTTGTCGATGCTCTTGGAAAGAACTGAAGTGCCCGTTGCCCCCTACGAAACACCCCGTTTTCTCTCTCTTTCTCTTGATTATCCCGTCGTTCGTTATAGAACAGTGGCGTATTTTAATTCGTAACACCCAGCCCTTTTCTCGCGTTAACGGGGCATTCTCTTACGAACATTGCAAAATTGAACAATTTTCATGAATTTTGTTGAAACCGATGGTCTAACTTTATAATCCTTTTTGTAGCTTACTTAGCTACTTTATCATACGTAAGAATTTTTTATACAGCTTTAATTAACTGTTTCTTGGTTTTATCTCGTCCGCAATAAGCCCGTGTTTAGAATACACCGATGAAGAAACTTCTTGATTCTTCCATTTTAATTCATTCTGAAAGTTTAAATACGCTTTTTTTGCGGGCAAGCTAAAACCGAAGAACAATTAATTAGAACTGTATAAAGAATTGTTATGCATGACGAAAAAAATAACTGATACCTAAAGCATTGTAACGTTAGACGCACCACCATCTTAAAACAAAATTCACGAACGTTGTGAAATTTTGCAACATTCACAGGAGACTGCCTTCTTAAAGGGGAGGAGCAGAAACAAAATTCCGCGCAGTAGAAAAAAAGAAAGCGAGGGGGGAAAAATTGTAAAAAGGAAAAACGGCAAAGAGTGTCCACCACTGGTTTCAGGATTACGATGACCCTCTGACGCGACTAGCAATTTCGTACGTCACTCGCAGAAGCTTCACCCCTGTCGTGTCTGGTCCAAAGAGAGAAAGAGAAAGAGAAAGAGAAAGAGAGAGAGAGAGAGAGAAAGACACTCGCTTCTCTTTCCCTTTTTCTACAGTTGTCTTCGTCTACCAGGAATTTTACCGGCTTTAATTAAACTTTAATTCAGTTCGTTCCAGCTGTCGTACTAAAAATAGTAACCAAGGGGATGGTGGCCTGTCCGACGACGCGATCGCGAGAGCACCGTCTCATAAGTTTTATGGGGTTGATCAACGATCACGATCCTCGATCTGAAACGAAACCTTGGATAGTTTCTTGTTTGGAAATTGGAATTAGCTTTCAGAATCGACGACTATGGCTCGTCAGGGTGGGTCCGGATATTTCTTCTCGCCAGTTTAATTGCTTCTGCAGTGGTTTATGCGTGGGGATGGTGGACCTCGTGATTAGGCAACGTAAGAAAGGTTTTTCACGAAGCTTCAAATTGGTGATTTTTCGTGAAGCGATAATGGAAGATTTTGAATGTAAAATATCAGACTGTAGTATATGAGATCTTACTGAACGATCCACATTTCGGTATAAATTGAACAATAGCAACAGTTAACGATGTAACGAAAGCGGTGAACACGAATCAGCTTTATCTACATAATCTCTTCCGGATCCACCTTTCAAGGCGATATGAGAAATTGCCAGGGCTACGTTTTGATCCACGACGACCACTTCCCCGACTTCGAATGTCACTTGCAGAGAATCATTTTATCCCTTCTAAGCCTGTCACAGCGGGGGTTCCTTCATCCATACGGAATTTTTGGGCTTTAATTAAAATTCGGTGCGCGACACGCTAAAATGTACGTTTTCACCCTGGCATTGCTCGTCGCGAAACGACAAATGGAAAGTTTCGTCAAAAATGTCAATTCGACGTTATTCCGTTTCATTCTTTGTTTTATCATATTTTGCATCTTTGTTTATTAATAGAAGGTGAATAATGCACATGTATTTTTTGAACAAGATTTTCTTTTTAGATAAAGACTTCAGATATATCGTTGTTTCTTCGTCATTCTCATTTACGCTTCTTCCAATGATATATATTTTTATTTCAAAGAATTTTTCTTTCGAAAGCATAAGTTTTTATAAGATACATATGCATGCAGATATTTTGGTGTATAAAATATTTGTATAAAATACTGAATTTATAAAAATTAATGTATTGTGCGATTAATATATTAGTACAATTCATTAAGCGATTAAATCATTCAACAAGTTAGTATTTTATTGACACTGGAAATGAACAATCGGATGAAAATGATTTGTTAACTAATTAAGAAATATTAATATTTTTGTCAACATATCTAACGTCAAGCTTTCAAATGGTGATGGTTTTGTGCAATTTTAAGATTCTGTTTGTGAATTCGTCTTTTGTTTCAATTTTTAGTTCCATGTTCATCCTTCTTAATATTTTTCGTCACTTTTTAAATTTATTGCGATTATTTATATCCAATGTATGATAATATTCATGTGTTTTGGGCCACGTTACAGTATAGATTTGTATTAAATTGTTTTTTTTTTTTTAACATCTATTACAATTTGTAGATCAGTCATTCTGTAACTGGTAGAGAATATTTTTCTATATTGATCTCCCTACGGTTTTAACATGATATAATAATGTTAAATTATTTTAAATGCGCATAACCTTTTCTTCAGCGATTGTTGTGAAAGTATACGAAGAAATATATTTAACAGAAGCAAACAAAATGCTATTACTGCTATGCCATTACGTTCATTCCAGATCGTATAAAAAATTCTTTGGAATGTAGAAAAGTTCGTTCACAATAAAATCTGCAGGTTTTACGTCAGAAAAGTCACAACAAGCCAAGGCAAAATAAAGTACAACGTTCCGGCGACGGTTGATTTTCCGCTGAGTAATTAACGACCATTAACTCGCCGTTCCTTAGCCACGGCCAAGCGAAAGATCGCGCGAGCGGATAATTAAATCGCTTTCTATGTACCTTGCGCCTTTTACGGCAGATTAACGAGCGCACACCCCCTAGGAGCCGGAAGATCGCGCGTAAGTATGCTGTTTCGTGCCTCCGCGAACAAATTTCCGCGTCTTTTCACGCTTCGACGCTGACGAAACGCCACGTGCCGGAGTCGATGAGAAATTTCACACTGAAACCCCCTCATTTTTCTCGATCTTTTGTCACGTAGAAAGCACGGCTATAATTGATAATATTCGATCTATTTTATCTCGATAACGATAAGAATGAGAGAAGATATTCTAAATTATATTAAGCAGTCAAATGGAAAGCTATAAAATAAGAGAATTTTTAAGGAATTTTCCTAAATTCTTAAGTGACAGAGTTTTTGCATTATAAATTTTGCAAATCGAAAGTGTAGAATGTAATACGATAGGAAAATATGCTTGTTTCTGATATTTCTGTAATTTTGTGTGATAGATGATAACAAAATTATTATTAACAATAATACAACATTGTATTTCATTTACTCTGTACTTCTATAAGAAGTATGATTACTATGTTAATTATTGATCTGAAGTCTAATATTCATCTTCCGAATGGAATTCTATAATTTTTCTTTTATTACTGTTACGATGAAAATGGATCATCTCGCGTGCATTTTGGGCTCATCATTAACGAGGAATTAATTAAATGCATCATTAGTCGGAGAAGTTAATCGATTTATTATTTTCGAGGAAAGTCTACTTTTATCTGTTTGAATTCAAAAGGATTAATTAATTTGCAAATAATATCAAAATCATTAATAACAGATAATGTAATAATAATAATACGTAACAAAAACAGGCAATACTAATATTCATACCAAAATTAATTTCCAGATTGTGATAGAACAATGATATTAATATTCATATGATAATGATGTTGATATTTATATAATAATGTATCACAAACGATAAAACTAGAAAGATAATAACATAGCAAATATTTAAATAAAATTATAGAACTATTCAAGCAATAATTGTTCAATAAGAAAAGAATAAAAAATACTCAGATAAAATGTTCAAATCAGATGTTTATTCTATTTTTGTCTTAATACTCGTTAATTCTTTTAAGGAGAAATATATTGTCCAGAAAAAATATACAGGGCGTTTTCTTTATAAAAAAAATTGTGTCAAAATGAAGTTGGTTGGTTAAAAACAACGAATATATGAACATGATATAACCATGAACTTTCCCCACAAAGTTATTTCTCTTCTATTTTTCATGGTCATCTCAGTTATTTAATATTTTTTGTATAATTTTTTTTATTATTAAAGTGCTTCTTGTATTATGTATCGAAGATTAAACAATGTTTGTTCATAAACGAATAAATAGATAACTAAAATTCTATTTTTTACATTTTCCATAAGCTATTTCAGCATTTTTTCTATTTTCTATCATTCTTTTCCTTTGTATCAAAAGATTTTATCTTAAATTCCAATTCGTGAAAATAAAATTAGTTTCTTACAAAACTAAACCTACATCGAGTAAACCGATTCTTATTAGCTGGATCTTTCGATTCCGACTGTTTCAGATTCTCAAAGAATAAAAGAATAGTGGTTGGGCCTGGATGAGAAGAGACTGCCTTAAGAATCGAGCAGGGACGTCCAAGGTCTCCCCTTTATTTTCCTCTACAACTGAATCACATGCTGCGACCGATAATTTTGTTTGCTACGTATTTTCCTGTCGTTGTGGAATTAAAGATTCTACAGAAGGCTTTCCGTAGAAACGATAGAGCTGAGGGGGTTGCTTTACAGACGAACATCAAAAGGGAACGAAACGAAATTGGGGAAAAATATAGTAGAAATACTGGCTTTCGACGGGCCAATGGAGTTGCCTGCGTTTAGGGGAGCGAAATAAAATTTTTAGCGTAGAGTTTCTGCTTTTTATCGAGTCCAATGTTCGCGTTTGCTTTCAGGACATCGGAGTGCATTTATTCGATTCAGGATTATCGAAACGTTTAAACGTTCCAGCGTATAGATTCGAATAATAATGTTCTATGGTATTAAATGAAGTTACATTTACGATTATTTAAAAAATAAATAATAATAAAACATATGAATTAGTTATAGAATTATAACAGTCGTCTACTCTATCTTTGTGAAAGTATTTTTATTTTATCGCTTATCTTTCAAATATCCTCTCGACCACCGTCATAAATCCTCAACTATAGTCCTCGGGCCATTTCAAACAAAACCTTCAACAGCCATCTCTCAGCATGCAAAAAAATGTCAAATTTCCAATCCGACCTCAATCTCCGTATTTTAATAAAACTCGTTAAAACAAACAAAATTGTCGCTTCCCCGTGGTGTTTCGATAAAAAGAGAAAAGAGAAGTAACAGAGAAAACCCGTGGAAAAACCGAATCGGACAAACAGAAGCAAAGGAAACAAGAATCGTGTCACGTTCCACCCCCTTTCCACGGGTTCACGCTGGTTGTTTACCTCGGCAAACGTTCGACCCCCGGCTCGGGTGTTTTCCTTTCCGTCGAATCGACGAATGACAACGAAATTCACCGAGGAACAATACTTACTTTCCTGTGCAGGCCGATTCGGCCAGACGTGCTCGCTCGCGCGTGAAAGAAACCGAGGGGGTTGAAGCCGAGCAACCGATGAACTTCTGTTTTAAATCGAAATCGAGGCAAGTGGCAGGGGTGGCTTCTTTCCGAAGGAGCAAGGAACGCTTTCAACGGTCCCGATGGGGTGGCGAAGGTTTTAAATAAAGCGCAGCCTCATGAACAAGACGAGGGAACCAAGGGTTGGGGGAAGAAAATGAAGATGCACCGCGAGACAATTAGTCGTTCCGTATTTGCGCTGGATGTTTTGCTCGAAGAATTTATTTAGAGGGACGAAAGCACCCTTTAACGGAGGTTTTTTTAAATTGATGTGTAATGTTTTGAAGTTGGGGTTGGACGGAGGGAGAGGCTTCGAGGGTTTTGACGTGGAAGAAATCCTTTTTTAAAGCGAAATATTGGCTAAGTATCGTGAGGTAGAAGATAGTTTTACGAGGGTGGTTGGAAAGGTTTGAATCGACTGGATTTTAAAGATTTGAATCGACTGGATTATGAATGGATTGAAATAATGGTGTTATAGGTGAATTGACTTTTTGATATTTTTTTGAATTTACTGTATACGTTATTATTAGAAAAATAGTGGGCGATATTTATGAAGACAATGGGAAAATTTCGTGTAGAAAAATATTCAAATTATGAACAATTTAAATTTGCGCTGGAAATACAATAGGAGCTCGATGAATCAACTGACGAACTTTCTACATTTTATGTTTCTCTTTGTGGGACTTGAGAACACCAGGATATTGTTTATATAATGCAGTATTTAAAAAGAAAATGTTTTATATTCGAATGTATGTTCATAGAATTAGGTTAAAAAATTACAACCAATTTAATTTTGCGCTAGAAATATACTACTAATTCAATGAATCAGGTAAAGAACCTTTCTCTCTATTTTTTTCATACTTCATATTTTTTTCGCGATGGAGTTTGAAAAGCCAAATATTGTCTTCATAATGCAGTTTTTAAAAAAGAGGCGTTTTTATATTCAGATTTATTTTTAGAACCGAGTTGAACACTTCGGATTCGAACAACAAGTTTCGATGTGAGATAAGAGTATTTCTCTAAGATGAAACATTTTTTAAAGAAGCGTTCTGAAATCTTTATTACTACGATAGGTGATAAAAGTTTTAAGAATGGACAATATTCACAGCACAGAAAGAAATTTTAGATTCTTCCATTACGATGGAATATTTTACAGAGGAACAGATCAAACTTTGAAATTGGTTCGCTAGGATTCCGGTGAGAATTTCTGGGTTACTGGGAAGTTTCTCAATAAAAAGTTCTTGAATGGATTTTTTAAGGTGGCGTATCTTTTGAACAAGCGCTGCAAGACTGGAAATTCCTTCCGTAAGTTATCGAATAAAACATGAACGATAGATGACTTCGATTTAACAGATTTAGCTGAACGTAAAAAGGGGGAACGTTTTATTTGAAACTCTTTAAATATGTATGTATAAGTTTGAAGATGGCATGCTTCCTCTGAAAAAGGGGTATTAAGCGTAAAGATTGTTTTCAGAAGTTTTGAAACGAGATTTGGAAAATGAAAGGATTTGAAAGCAATTTTTGCCTCGCAGAAAAACCAGTAGTTTCATAATGGAAGAGTTTTGAATAGGTTATTCAAAGTGACATGCATTTTGAAGGATTACTTGCAAGTAGGAAATTGTTTTTCTAAGCTTTTCAAGCGAGTTTGTAGACTGCAAATGTTTTATGTAACGATTCACTGAGAAGCGAATATATTTTTATACAGATATTTTAAATAAATTGTAACATATTTACATGTACATGAGCTTTATACACTTTACATATTATACTTATTGTTTTACATATCGTTATATTATACAATCTTCTAGTAAGATTTTATTAAATCATACAATATAATTTATATAATACTATATTTATTTGTTTGCTTAGAAAAATGTTAGTAACAGATAAGAAGAAACAAATTATACATTTTCATTATTTTAAAAAATACTGAGTATTTGATTTTCGTGTTATCTTGAACCATGAGATCTCCCTGACCACATTTGTACCATGAATTACGAACCATTCTGTATATAATATATTTATTTAATGAAAGTGTATGTGTAAAAATGCATATTTCTAATCAGCAATCGATTTTCCTGTTTCTCTTTTCGATCAAAATTCACATCGCGCAGCATGCGAACTAGCCTCAAAAAACGAAAAGAGTTGTTGAAAAATATTGCAACGTCCAATGGATGTAGCAAAAGGAATAAAAAGGATAATGACATGGGTTCGGCTTTGAAGGGAAAAAACGAGATTTACGTACTTACGTACATAGCCACGATCCACGCGTGTACCGTGCATAAGTGGTTTCGTTATCTAACAGGTGGAAAGACCTAGCGGCTGCAATTAAGGCGCCAAAGCAGGTTAATTGAGGGAGTGTAGGAGTCCGGTAGCCGGTTACACGCCCCCGGAGAACAACCACTAATTTTCTAATTAAAGGAACCTCACCGGGCCCCGTCGAAATTCTATGCGAACGTTTCCTTATCGTAACGTTGTAATTTATTTCTGACATTTCCATTATGGAAAAAGAACCTATTCCCATTGATCATATCTTTTTCGTGTATAGTATAATTAATAACGATTTATGTATAATAAGTGTGCCAAATACAGCATGATCAAAGTTTTTTTCTAAAATAAAGGTATATAACTAATGTTATTTCACTAAAATTATTGAAATAATGTTATCTTTATATAACGTGATACAATTTTTAATTTGGCAAAACCGTGAATAAAAGGAGTTCGGTTTTAATAGAAAAATTTGTATGTCTACGACGATTAAAATACATCAATATACGAACTAAAAACTAGAAAATTTCATTCAGAATCTCTTAGATAAATATGAAGTGTGGATAATTCTGTAAGTACGTACATACTTACTTTATTTCTACAAAAATACTTTTTTCACATAATTCACATGAAATAAATAAAAGATAAAAAAATAAAAGTTTACAATGAAAAGCAATTATTGTCGTACAATTTTTCCACTACATTCTTATGAAACCATTCAATTCTCGTACAATTTACTGAAAGTTGTCTATGACATTAAAAACAAGTTTGTTATCACAGAAGCCAGTAACATTGTCTACTTATACATGCCGAATTTTCTTTAGAATCATCCAGATTTTTATACAGCTATGCAATATTCGCAAAATTTTCTGCAAGCTCGCCATAATATTAAGAATAATTTTAAAACTCGCTATGTTTTATCAAAGATGGCCAGGC
Organism: Bombus flavifrons; assembly: GCF_040668555.2. NCBI lineage: Eukaryota > Metazoa > Arthropoda > Insecta > Hymenoptera > Apidae > Bombus > Bombus flavifrons. The sequence continues at coordinate 7,846,103 of NC_138456.1, forward strand.
AATCGGCTGTGAAACGCAGAAATAACGATCGGAGGCTGTGGTTGCGAGGGGGTTGATACTTGCACGGGGGCGGAAGCGGCGTAACGGAGCCTCAAAAGACGGTTAATTGGCGGAGCACGCACGGGTTGCAATGGGGTGCACGAACTCTCCGTTAGCTCGAGAACCGGTCAGATCCTGACCTGGACATCAAAGCCAGCAGCTTAAAGCGACGTATCCGTTCGCCTGCAGTGGGCTTAAGGGGTGAATTTCACCCCTGTATTGCGACGCCACGGATATCCTAGCAGCCCGACCCTGCTAGCAGACTGAACGTGTTCAGGAAATCAGGGATGGAGGAAAGATACCTGATTGTGGACAATCCCGAAGGTATTTAGTCGATCCAGTCATTGGAAATGTGTCTGAAAGAAACTCTTTAGGGCGTGCCACGGTGTTTGCGGTTTTGGCAATTAGAGACACGTGAAACGTGAAATCGATGGATATTACTGGAATTACTTACAGCGGAAGATTGTAACGGTTAAGGTAGTTTTACAGCTTTGCGATAGTAATGCATTTAATCTTTGTTTTTATTATTAAACATTGGCGTCGTTTGATAAAATACTGAACTATTTATTAATAATTTATCATTTGTCGAGTTTGTAGGAGTTTGTCAAATCTAAAATTAAAATTCAAATTAAATTAAAAATAAAATTGAAATTGTTTCTTACTCTTAAGTTGTATAAACTTTAGTGTAATAAAACAATGATATATTTATAAAATATATTATATTTGTAGAAATATAATATGTGATATTCATCATATACATTATTGAGAAAACTGTGTTTAATAGCTCCTGTATAGTGGAGGTAGTATGATAAGATCAGAATACACGTTCTATTTTAAACTTAGATATTTATATAAGATTTATCCATGGCATACTGTTTCATAATGAACTTTCTGATAGATACGAGCAACGCAACTACTAAAAAGTACAAAGAAAATCTTTCTAAACTTGTTTGTAATTATGTATTTACCCCCTTTTCTATAATTAGACGGTATATTTCGTATTTGGAATAAAGATGCAGCTATCGACAATAGAAGTATCAACTGTCTATAGTCAAAATGAAGACTCGTGTCTTTTCATCGTAATTTCATAGATTTACAAGAATTCATAGATTTATATATTTAAAAATTTATTTCATAGATTTATGAAGATTTTAACGATTTTTGGTTAAACATAGTCTTTAATCATAATTTTATACATCTGCAAGTGTGTACAGATTTTTCACTAAGTAGGTACATGACGAAAGTTTTGCTTTTTCCCTTGCGTTATATGTACAATATTTTCTCATATTATCTTTCACTTGATCCCTTTCATAGAAATTCTATACTTACTAATAGCTTCGGTATTAAAAATAAATTCCATCTTCCTCCTGACAAAGTCTCGAACCAAGTCACTTAACGATCAAACTCATCATTATTCACGATAATAATCTTTTACACATAAAACGTTCATTTCCTACGTAAAATGTCTCCTAACGACTAGGTAGTAGCTCATTAATAACCGTGTTATGTATTATTCAAAAATCGAACCGCCTTTCACCGCTCATTCGAGCCGTGCGTTGTCGTCTGGATGGGTTATCGGCGCTGATAAGTGTTGGCCAGGTGTACACGCGAGCCCCAACTGTGAAAATCGCAATCGAGACATTAAAACGAGCCGATCTCGTTGACCCTTTTATCGCGGTCGCGATCGCCAGACTGCGTGCACACTACTGCACACACCTTGCTGGAAAATATTTCCCCTCTCGTTTCACTCGTTGGGAAACCCGTTTATCGATATCGCACCGTACCACGCGTGATTTTTTCTCGATCGATCGTGAACTTTTTTCCTAAATCGATTCTCGAAGGGCCGGTTGGTGAACGACCAGTAGTTGATAAAGAGCATTGTACGAAAAGAAACGGTGACGCGGTGTTCGGTTAAGCGTGAAATTAGGTCGATATGCATTTGAATAATCGCGTGGAACGAGTACATGGTACAGTATATTAAAAGCTCTTGATACGATGATTCGATGAGATGTAGTTTGCGATGAAAGACTTTTCAAGCGTTCCTTTTATGCCTGCATTCATTGCTTGAATTGGTGATTTGGGAGAGAATAATAATAATAATGTTAATAATAATAAGAAGAATAATAAGAAAAGAGAATTAATAATAATAATAATAAATAATCGCATTTCTTTAAAATAACTCTCTAATATTTCTCTAAAATATTATTATTCTATATTATTGAATTATTTTGTATTATTAACAGTTCTCGATACGCCGGTTTCAAGGAATCGAGTTTCTAGTGAATGGATTTTTTCTGGGTTTTTGTTTTGTGTGAATCGATGGTTTTTGTGAATCGGCGATCTCATAAAAGACGATCATTTCAGGATAATAGGCAATCGGTTATCGGAGAAATAAAGAAATTTATTAGCTGTAAATTAATTCCTTTGGTAGGCTTTGTTTCAGCGGGAAATAAATATTACATATTGGTTTGGCTTCGATTTTGAATAAAATTCTTCTTGAGTTTAAATTGCCGTTTCATTAATATTAGTTTGAATAGTTGAATAATTATAATATATTAATAGTTAAATAATAGTTGAATAGTTGTCCTTCTAAGACAGAATGTCTTTTTGAGTGTGGAGAATTCTTATTTATTAATTATTGGTAATAAAAACACTTTTTCCTCTAACGTTTCTACGAAGAAAGTATAACGCAGTAAAATTACAATTGGTTTTATCAAATAAAAAGATGCTTAACATTTAGTCAGTTAATAACGTTTTAGAGAACGATATTGTACACACTGTACGTATATAAAATATATTTTATATTATTTCGTATCGTTTCATATTATTTTATATCGTCCTGTTATCATCTCACATTATTTTCTAGAATTGTTTCTCTAGAAAAATGTTTGTAGTAATATCTTCCTGTCATTATTTACTTCGGATGATAAACGTTTTAATTTCCATCACGTTAAAAAGACTTTATTACCTTCATCCAATTTCCTGATTATTTGCTACTACGTTCCCACTCCTGAAGAAACGACTATTACTCAGGAGATTTTCCCGTACTCTACATTTCTTATCTTACATAACGAAAGCCTCATTCCACCTTAAAACACAAGAACACTGTATCAAACATTTTCTGTTGCTACTTTCTCACCCTTATTATTCACCCCTAGAGAAATGACTCGAACCTTATCTGGAATACTCTTTATACCGTATATTTCTTCTTATCTTACGCGATGAGAATTTCATTCTACTTTAAAACACGAAGGTATTTACTACTTTACACATTTTTGTTTATACAATACGTTATCGAGTTGTTCGACAAATTTTCCAGTTCTCACTCTATTTTGTTTATTTGTATAATGGTAACTTGATTGTATTTAAAAGAATGAAAACATCCATTTAGCGATACAATAATTAATAAATTCTTCGCTAGGTACATTACCTCACACGATAGAATACCTTTTTTATTCTATTGAAAAAGACTCAAGATTCTAATTCGATTTTTATAGTCGGCCAGAAATATACTTTGTATTATCCTTCTTATCCTTACAATCTAGCGTGAAAAACACAGTTGTATCCTCACCTGAGAAATCCTCCCTACAACGAAACCATCCATCCAGTTTCATCATCCTCTTAACTCAACCGTATTTCAAAATCGAAACACCCATGGCAGCCCCTGTTTCTTCCTCTGTACATTCTACGTTACAATTTCGCTATATAATCCAAACAACAAAACAATCGTGGACCATCAGCTCCCAAAAGGAGAGACGGTGGATCTTGATTTTCGTACAACAAGCGTAACCAGGCACGTCCATCGCATTTGTTTCTCCCTATTCCATTTTCAACGTACTCGAAATCCTTCCGGGATACCCGGCCAAATCCTCGCTCCGTGTTCCGCGGCTCGTTCCTTGGATATACGCGGCGTGTTTCTCGTCGAGGACGCGCGTTTAGGTAGATCAGCGAGTTAGACGCAGGGGACACGTAGCGGTTCAAGGCGGTTACGTGAGACGAGGTGGAATCGCGATGATATCCTCGAGATCTCGTCATTTCCAGAACACCTGGTCGCCTTTATATGTTTGTAACAGCGTACGAGTGTTGCCCCAGCTTAACAATAAAGCAAGATTTCTCTGTTTCTACGAATTCATCGCTGTGTTCAATGTTTCGTCGTATTTTCGAGGTATCCTTTCAATTATGTAGAATTACTTGAGCTTTGTTTCAAAGTAAAACAGGATTCCCCTGTTTCTATAGATCGATCCCTCTTTTTATTGTTTTATCGTGTTTGACAAGTGTCGTTTAAATTATGTTGCATATTTCGTGAAATTAGCTTGAGCTATAGATTTAACACTTTGACTGCCACGTTGGTCATATGACCGGTCACGGTTTTTCCTGTGACACCACAGTGGTCATTGGTGACCGAAGCGCTTGAACTTCTTACAATTATAAAAATTGTATGAAAATTGACAGTTAGGGCATTTTGAATATAACCGATAAATAGAAGATACTTTGAAATAAAAAGAGCCCCATTGAACAATTAAACATTTTTATTAGAACATCAATAAAAAAAAAATAAGAAGAAATCTTGTATCTAACAGTGCACTGTGTTTGCATCCATATGTTCGAGGGGTAATCTACGAATATTATTATAAACACACCTTAGAAAATAATCGTAAATGTTGCTTGATAATCGTATAATTGAAATTAGAAGTGTGCACATACCTTACTATTATATATAGAATGAGCAAATACTGTTTACTAATATCTTCTACACGTTTCAACGATATATTCTGCACGTTTTGCTTACGACGAAATAACCAATCCCAATTGTTTTGTTGAAATAAACGAAGTCTTGTTATAATATGTCGCTATCGACTGTTACGAAGGCGCCACGGTGGTCACCCGTGACCACCAATGAGATAAACGGTCCATTGGGGAAGAATGTTGTCTTACATCATCAATTTATTATTATTCTGCCATTATATGCTTTGAATAATAAAAATACTCCCGTGGCTTCCTGAGCGAAACATGTGATTTAGGGGTGGCAGTCAAGGTGTTAATAGGCAGAAAGTAGAATAAAATTTAATAAAGTAAAGTAAAGTTTAATAAAGTAAAGTAAAGTAATAAAGTAAAGTAAGTTAGATAGTTTAAAATATTTTTAAACGTACACTCGAAAACATCGAATACCATTCAAGTACTTTTGTTACTCTATGTTAAATGTATAATCATCCATACAAGTCTCTGTACACATAATCTGTAAATTATAAGAAATTGTAACAAGATGGACAAGTTTTCTAGGTGACTGTAAGGTCTCGCTAAATATCGATCTTCTAGATTACCATATTTATAACACGCTATATTTACCCGAACATGAGTAAGCTAAAACATGCCTTAGGAGACTAGCAGAATTTCGATACGCCACCAGAAGATAGTATAACGTAAAATAATCATCGCACTGCGAGCGACAGCAATGAGAAAGGTTCTTTATTTAGTTCTCATTGGGAACGCCTCGACGCGCTTGGGTGACACGGATTGGATTCTTTAGAGCCACCCCTCTATGAACAAGTCTGAAAACTTGATCGTGCTTTTCTCCACAGTTTGGGGTGACGAGTGATTCTTTGTAGCTACGGGCTTGTCCCTGAGGTTATGTCGCAAAATGCGGGCCTTTCCCCATTAAAGCTTCCTACTGCTCCCTATTTTCCCTTTCCCTCTCCACTCGCTTTGCCTTTCACCTTTCTTTGCTTCTGGCTCTTGCGGCAGCCACACGCGTTGTCCGTGAAACGAGGAGGACCACGCAGATCGATTGCGTGCTTTCGAGAACCGATTCACGATGGAATCAAAAGAGCGATACCACCGTGTCGTTTTAATATTCTTCAAATGAAAGAATGTAACACGCGCATAGTTTATACGTGTGCTTGTATTCGTTCGGACGATTTCATATGAATTTCTTCTTCCTTTTTCACCGTCCAATTTTTAGCAATTTCTCTGTGATAATTGCGTTTTTTATTTTTTTTATTCTGTTTTTTAAATGTTGATGGAAAGTATTGAATTTATAAATGAATTCTTTCTACTTTACTATGATCATGGAACCATGATTGGATTTTATAATACGAATAAATTATTTTCCATATCGTAAATATCGTATTTTAGAGAAATCTGTTCATTTCTTTCAGTGGAACGTTTATCTTTGTTTGCGGTAGGGTAGATATGTTGCATAGCAACAAAGCGTCGCACACTCGCAGTTCGATCATGAAACCAATACATAGGAGAAAGAAGAATCGAAGGTTCGAGCAGAAACTGTGAACGCAACGGGAAAGGAGATTTCTTGGTGAAAGAGGAAGATCCTTCGACCTCTTCGAGATCTAACGCTGAGAAAAGAAAAGTTGGCAACATATTCTCGACCTGTTGTCCCGAGAATTAGAAAGACAGACAAAGGTGTATCCTCTGTTTGCGCCGCGGCTCTGAAACTCTGTGGATCCTCGTGTCAGCCCCGTGGGCTAAGAAGGGAATCACGAGCTTGAGGAAGGGAAAGGTAGAAAGAGACAGAACATGGAGCGGGAAAAGCGGAACAGCGTAAAACGTGGAAAAGCCCGTTAGATTGAGTTTCAAGTTGTATGCCAACAAAACTCGGCTCCGTCCTGCCTCTTTCGCCGGGACGAGACCTCTTATTTGCCTTCAGAAACGTAATTACAAGTCGTGTTTCGCTGTTGGAGAGCTATGAGCCCAGCCAGACCCAGGCGTTATTTCCTCGGTCAAGATTTATATATGTACATGGCTTCGTGACGCGAATAGCAAGCAGTTCTTTCGTCTGTGGAGTAAAAGTGTTTAAAATTATTTATTTACTTATTGTAATAGGTGCATATAAACATGTAAGCAATCTTTGAAAATAATTATACAGGGTGTCCCGCACTGGTCACGGTCGACCGACTAGGGGATGAATCTATTGTATATGTAAAAATAATAAAAAAGAATAAATTTGAAAATTTATCACGTAGAACAACTTGCTGTCGATTATTTCTTTCTTTCCATGAATTCTGGAATTAGCCGTGTTCAAGTATACTTGAAAGTTCTATTTTACATTTTCGACTTATTTTTGCGCGTACAATCACTCCGGCTGTCAATTGTTACGTCTAATGTTATACGAGACACGCTGTATGTTTTGTTAGTTATTAACCCTCAAAGGCTATCGTGGATGGTGAAATTTATCCGATGAATTTTTATAACATGAGAAAGTTATCTTTCTCGATATTTCCGTAAATATTGTATCCTAAAGAAACTTGTGCCCTTTTGTATCAACCACGATTTTACAATGAAAATGCTAACAAAGTTAAACAAGTGAAATGAAATGCCTTTATCGCTATTCTGTATCAAATGAAGAGTGGAAAAATTACTGTTTGCAGTGGATACATACTATGGATACCGTGGGTACATACCACGTGAAACCAGTTGAAATACTTTTGATCCAAAGCTAAATCACACTCGTGATTTTTATCAAACACTTTTTATAAAATGCTTTGTGAAAATAGAACTGGCGAACTTCAGCTGAATTATTCATTAACCTTTAATTTCATTATTTCTTAGTTAACCCGTTGGTTTATAATTGCTGATCAAATGTTTGCTAAATGAAAATTAAATTAAATTAAATTGCGCTTTGGAAAGCACGATTAATTTATTATCACTGAAACATAACAATCTGACGCGTTAAAATTTTTAATTATTTTCTATTAAGAATCGAAATCTTGCATGTTCGAAGCATAATAACTTCCATAATGGTAGCAAAATTAATTAACATGTAGCACTCAAGCCTGAATACATCAGTGGATGTTAATCGACTGACTTCCGAGTAACTGCTAAAGTCTAATTGGTTCTTTACCTAAACGGAATTGCTTCTTAATCAAGAAACGAAGTAACTTGCCTCATCCTTTACACCCTTCAAATTTAGATCGACTCCTTTATCCACTTGTTAATAAAGTTTCGCGACGTGCGCTTTCAGCATCGTTACCTTAAGCTTTCAATCTCACCTTCAGCGAAACTAGTGCTCACAACATCCATTACAGCATCTTATGAGAACACTAAACGATTTAAGTACATATATATTTTACAGGATTTTCTTGAACAAAACAAGTATGTTATTATAAATATAATAACATTATATATCATACGATAAAGGTTCTAAATCTTATCAAAGGTATTAGCCTAAAGGTGTATTCTTTAATACTTTAACCTATATATCCCTTCTACCAAAAGTACATATATTTTGTACCATATGCGTGTGCGAATACAGCTTTTTTAATATGTACGAAATAATTTAATAATTTACGAAATAAACCCTTCGTAAATTCTTTCAAATATCCCAAACAATAACTCTCGCAGACTGAACACTCTTTTATATATGTACCTACGGTGTCTCTGATTTATTTGAGAAAAATATAAATAATGTAGTATCGTGGGGTCTGAGGGGTGTCGTGCGAATTATAAACAAGCGGTTGTTGAGCATGTGCGTGGTGGGGCTAAGACAAAATACAAGGGGTTGCTAAGGGACATAAACAAATTAACAGCAGTATGAGTTGAGAAGCCAGAGAGTGCGGATTGCGTTGTCGAGATAGTGTTGTTAGCGTTGTTGAGAGAGAGAGTTGAATCTGTGTTGACGAGAGTTGTCTTAATTGTAATACGTTGCTGCGTTTAGTTCATGCTAAATAACCATTGTTTTCTGTTTAAGTAACATCTGTTTAATCCATTATTATTAATAAACTAATTATAGTAATTTAAGATACTACAATAATAGGAAAAAATGTTTCAGACAAACATCGCACAATATCGAGAGGGATATACTATGTATGTGTCTTGTAACATCCCGCGAGCATCACATTAAAATATTCAAACGAGAATCTACATTTTTCATTACATATTCAATGTCAGTAGTATTCAATGTAGTAACTGACAATGGAAAACTGCGATTTTGTCTGATATTTGAGCGTTGCGAATTTAACCGGATAGAGCGTATAATTTCTGAATGCAAAAGCCTACCTTCGTAACGAAGGCTGTCATTATCCGTTGAACGACGGGTAACATAGGCGTGGAAAGTTCGCGGCTACCATGATAACGAGTCACGTGGCACTGTTTCCCCAAACAGGCTACCCTTTTCTGTTGTACGTGTCGCGTTTATATTTCCCTTTCAGGGGGGAGGGGGAGCAGAAAATTTCCTGCGTAAAACGAGACGTTGCCAAGCCATAGCCAGCTTGAAACTCAATCTAACGAGCCTCCTTTGCCATCCGCAACGGTCCTTCTCCCCTTATTCGAAGCTTCTTATCCTCCTGGCATTCTTCTCTCTTTCTTCTCCCTTTATTACCCTCAGGCGCTACGAGAATCTCAGTTTCGCGCATACGAGGAGACTGTGTGCAGCGACTTGAAAAGCCGTCCTCTGTCCCCGAGATTTTTCGAAGGGTCGACGCGCAAACCGTTCTCTTTCTTCCTTTTCTTCCGGCCGTGCCATCTGCTAGCCGTTTCCGCGAGCGAGAATAATCTTCTGCTCGAAGGTAGAAAAGCGTTCTACGCGCGAAACATTGTCCTGGAAAAGTTCTACTCCCATTGGTTTTCCATCGAACAAGTGCAAGGTCTGTCGTTCTATTTCGACGACGGAGAATTCAATTTTGAAGAAATCGCTGGAACTGTTATGGGATCCGCGATCGTGATACCTCGGATTCCTTTAATTTCGCTGCTTTATCCTGTAAATGTTCGGTTCTCTCAGGTTTTTAGGGTTTCTTGGTCGTGAGATGTGGCTTTTGCGGTATTGGGTATGTGAAACTGATACGCAGCAGTGATTTTCTATTCTCCAATCTGTCGTGATATTGAAACGTTGTTAATACTATTTAATAAGAATTATTTAATTGAAGTTTTTAACATAGTTACGCTTTCTATCTAACGGTATTCGAAATACGTTTTATGATGTTAATTAAACTTGTATCGATAGACTATTAAAAGCTATAAACATCATTAAACTATTTTAACGATCGGCTACATTACGATCAAATTTAGATAAATTTAAATAAACGATTATATCCATCATTTGGTACTAGTAGATTACACATGCGTGCTATTGACTTGCAGTGACTACAAAAAGTATTTGCTCAACGTTGTATTTATTACAAGATTTACATGTTGATTCATTAGGTACGGGTGTATTCAATTTTATCAATGTACATATAATTTCTCCAGAACCACTGAATTTATATCCTTTGCTATTTGCATACGTTTCATTAAACATGAAGGTGGAAATAGTAGTGGTTATAGTTGTGGTGATAGTGCTAGGCTGGCTGTAGAGGCCGAGATAGGTTCTGCTGCGGGCGTAAATGTCGCTGCTGAGGTACTGCTGCTTTTCTTCTTATTTTTGTATCGTGGAAAAGAAAAATCGGACTACGGCCGCCGAGATTTGAAACTCGGGTCCCGAACGTTCGTAATTTAAGGCGCCAACCACTGCGCTGCCGTCGTCCCACGCTAGTTAGTGTCGCGTGCTGCTACAAATAGTACTACATCACTGTTCCTGAAAAAATAGCTACTGTTAGCTCACAAACGCGATGTAACCAACAAGTAGACTAAAAGACTGATAAAAGCCATTCCAATCCATTAGAAATAATAGCAAATGTTTTAAAGAACAATAACAAATGGTACCAAACAGAGAAGACAATGAACCTATAATTAGCTAAAAAATTCAAACAAAATAGGAAGCCTCCTTAGCTTCTGATCGACCCTCGTACATTTGCCAAAATGTGTACATACATCCGCCTGCGTCTCATTGTAATCTGGCGTCTACGTCCCCGGAAACGGTAACAGCCAGTCGACTTCCGTTCTGTAGCAGACAACTGCACGAAGAAGCTTCGGTCAGATTGAGTTTCAAGTTTTATGCCAACAAAACTCAGCCTCCATCGTTTCGTTTCGCGATGGAGAGTCTCTACTTGCCAGGGGCAACGGGTCAGGGGCGTATCCACGATACCAGCGACGGGGGTGAGCAGGGGAGGTTGCAGTTGCCCGAGGGCTGGCTGATCGCAATACTGTCCAAAGCTCGTTCACGCGTGCTCCACCGGGAGTTCCGTTTCCAGTTTTCTATTCGCGTTGCTCGTACCATGCTTCTTATCGTCGTTCCTCTCTCTTTCCATCTGAACTTTTCTTTCTTTCGCTATTGTTTCTCTTCGAGGCGCTTTCCACGGTTCCATTTTTCCTTCTGCACTTCTCAGTGTGCTTGCCGGTTCGAATCTCGCGGCGCAGCTCTAGCGACTCCGCTTGATCAATCGACCAGAGTTCTAGCGATGAAAACGAGCCTCTTCCCTTAACGAGCTCTCGAGAGCCTCCTCGGAGCATCGAGACTGCAGAGGGGTGGTTTGTGGCGAGATTGATCGATTCTCAGATCGGGAGAGTCTAAATGAATCTCTGAGTACACGATGGATGTTTATGCAAATCCATATTTTTATTCACATTAATGAATTGCTTTACGTGTATAGACATACGAAGCTATTGAAGTACTTGTAGACACCCTTTATGAATATATTAGGTTGTTCAAAAAGTTTCTTTCGTTTTATGAGGAAATAATAAACGCACAACGTTTTTTTTTTTATATTATTTTGTCGAATTACGTACGATCCATTTTGTTCTGTTGAGATAAACACCGCGACATTTCACAGACTTGGTTACGTTTGTATGAAGTTGAACTATTGTAAAAAACACATTTGCGAGAGAAAGACACTTTCCGGACAACCTAATATTATGTTATGTTATTATGTTTATATATATTATGTTATGAATATATTATGTGTGTATATATGAAACGCATGTGACGTATCCACAAAAATTTTTCATGATATGTGTCCAAATACCTTCGTGTATCACTGTATATACGAAAAAGGAAAATATTTTTTTTTTATTTGGAAGTAGTTTACAATCAATTCTCATTGAGAATTATAAGTAAATTATTCTGGCGTGGTACTATAACGTGAATAATAAATGATAATGTCTTTTTAGCCTGCGAATCTGATCCGTCGTGTCACGTAATTGAGTAACTAGTGGGTTTTGGTGGTTGTTAATTCTTATGTTATATCTGTTACTGAATTTGGATGTTTCTTCCTTAACTGTAGGTACCTTAAGGAAAATATATAGAAGAATAAAACGTGCGACAGTTACGTTCAAGCTAGATACGTCATCGACTAGATCCTACGATACGTCCTTCGTATAACAGCACATTCATAAACTACTAACCATCCCTTGCTGTAAGTATCAGAACAAACCACCATGAAAAGAACACAATCTTATCCAAACAAGCTTCCTCCACCCATCATTCGACTTGCAAAATGCATCAATCTCTCTTCATCTAGATCCCCAAATTAATCCACCCCCGGGTTCATCGATCTTTAATGCACCCTTCGAATTCGCGACTCGTATCCAGTTAAAGCGCTATAATCGCGGCGACGCGGCTCGGAATAAATTGCCAGACAAACAGAACCGTCTTTTTCGAGGCAAGGCACAGGGAAAAAAGGCGAGGGGGTGAGATTTTTCGAGCGAACGACCGCCGGGGATTAGCTGGGAAGAATAAACAGGGTCGCGTGGCACGGATATCGCTATTCCCATCGGCTGGTAGTCAGCTTGGTTCCGCGCCGATGACGCGTATTAAAAATCCTCGATACTCACGCTACTCGCCTATGGACAAATGGGGTAGCAGCTTTTTCATTAGGTCGATTTTCCTTGTCCTGAACAAATATTTCGAAGGCGTGGTTGAAAGCATGGTAAATATTATACATTGACTAAGTTTTTAATGTTGAAGCTTACGTAGACGGTGCTCTCGTTAAGTAATTATATCGTCAGTTTGCTGTTAGCTTAATTCAGCCTGTTTATATCGTATCCAGTTACAAATGTGTTTTTAATTTTAATATTTCTTCATCATATCGGAATATTCAGGTATGTATAATATTTATAAAAAAAACAGAGATATAAATTGTCACGACAAATGACATAATTATGGAAAACATGAATACTTGTTTGACTAGATGATGTTTGATGATGATGTTTGACTAGAGATATATTAAACATCGTATGTATACTTTCTGAAACGTTATGAAATATTTCAGATTTGATACCGAGGAAGTGATCTGCCTGAGTCAGAACGTTGAAATCGCATTTCTTAATTTACAAAAAGTTTACTTTTTTTAACCGTCCGCCGTCAGTATAGATCGTCGACGTCTTGACGAAATCTCCGGAACTCCGGAGGTGTCAGACTCCGTGGTTCCCGCACCTAAAAATAACCTATTCTTACGAGGCGTTGACAGCCCAAACACTGTTAGCTTCGTCCAATTCAGTTCTGAATACCACGAAAGAAAAATGAGCACTGTGTCTTCCGCGACTCATATTGCCGCTCACGTTGGTCTTTTGATGAATAAATGCATTTTTTATGCATAATTTTTTTTATTTTGATACATATACTAATCTCTTGCCAAGTGCCTCAGTGTCTCGTATGATTTCTATGTTTCTCATGCATCAGCAAGTACAAGATGCGGAGCCTTTTCTTTTCGACGCGTGTCTTACGTCATTTTATAATAGTAAACAGTCCACTCAAAAATCCCGCAAATTTAGGTCTGAAAATAATTGTAGTTTTCTAGGGGCTGGAAGATCTCTTTATAATATTTCAAAACATCATAGTGTTATGGGTAAAACACTACAATAACTTTTTTAAATATTTGTTTATTACGAAACTGTGTACCTTTAAACAAATTCCAATCTCTTCATAACTTTCTGTCAAATGCCTATATTTATTACAAAAAGGTTTAAACATTCGGCTGAAGGATCATTTGTATAGTAAATTAGGGGCTATAATAAGTACCTCAAAATTTTTGTAGACTTTTTTTAAAACCCAGAACAATAAGAAATGAGACCAGGAACTGAAAGGCCAATAATACCGACCGCTTTAGTGAAAAACAATATTGCCGGAGAAGAATGAATTATGTCACTTTTCTTACAAACTGACGATATATATGACGCTTTGATTATGCAAACTTAAAGTTTCTAGAAGGATCTCTAGGATCGTGACTAGTTAACGATCAATCTCGTTGGGTCATATTGTGTAAACACAACAGTTTAAGTTAGTTCTGAGTTGGATTACTTCATTTTAAAGCAGCATAAATTCCCTGATGTCTTTGTCGAGGTATATTGTCTACGAGACCAGGCCATTGACTGTGTAAATATTATAAAATAAGTTTATTTTCAAATTATTGGAATAATAATTATTCCAAATAAATCCATATCCGACTGAATATTTATTTATTAATGGCGAATAAAATCTTATTTTCATCCGTTATCTGTTATGCAGATAAAATGTTCAATTCTGCGACAAATTAACGCATCGCCAAATAAACAACCTCCCCTTGAATACCACCACGTTACCGTTGAAATATTGGTTCCCATGTGTAATTTCAATACGAATCTCTACGAAAATTCAGATTCTTCGACTAGAAAAGAGAGAAATTCCCTCGAAAATCGAACAGACGACAGAGGCAGGGGTGTCCCCGCGTCACAAAGGGGCAAAAGTGTGTTTCCGCGCGTGTTCAACGACGCCGAAGTGAATGTCAAGGAAATGGACGGCGACGAGCGGGCAGAAAAGGCGAAATAAAAGATGCCGGTCGTAGGAGAGAGGCTGAGAATATAGGAGAGCACCCTAATATCGAGCAGGCCAAGAAGCAGCCGGCCAAAGAGAGCTGCAAAGAGAGCTGCAAAGAGAGCGAAAAAGGAGAGGGGGGGAGAGAAAAGGATAAAAGAAAAAAAATGCTAATACCTGGCCTCTATCGTGGTATGGAAAGGTATTCAAAGGAACTTTTATGGATTTCCTATCGTTGGTTTTCTCTATATATATTTTCTCTTCCCCGGTTCATTTTCCAGTTAAACGTAGCGTCGTCCCTGCTCCAATATTAGGTATTTCATATAATTACGGCTGCTTCGACGTAAATGAGTTATCGAAGAGATTTATGGAGATTGGAAATTTTTATGATCCCATCGCTCAGCTAAAATTTCGATCTCTTCTATACCGTTTAATGTGAACCGATTCTGGAAAATAGTTTTTTCTATTTTTCTATGTAATCAATCCTGAAATTATTCGTTACACGAAAAAATATTTGAAATGAAATTTTCTCCGTGTTTTGAGATTTTATGAGGATACATTTGCGTCGCCTAAGTGGAGGCTCTTCTCAGATTTTGAAGAACATTTATCTTTTTAAATAGAGATATACCTATGTGAGATGAGATACGTACAATAGCAAGAAACAATGTCAATAGTCAAAAGTATATTATTATGCATCGATTCCATTGTTTCTACGTTATGAAGAAACATATCAAAATTTAATGTTTGTTATAGCGACCTATATGGCCTGCGAAACGACGTCCGAGGCCAGGACATCGTAAAAGAATAAACCCTGGGACTTACAAAAAGCGCAAGTGCCTTCGACAAGAAAAAAAACTGTTTCCCTACCCCGGAAGAAAATTTTCTCTTCCGGGAATCTCGCCGCCCTATATAAAGGGAAACGAGGAAACCTCGCGAGGGCCACAGAGAGACAGAGCGTTGCGAGTGATCAGTGAAGTTGAGTCGATGGCGAACACGCGAAGAACAAACAGTACGAGTATAGCCCAGGTAACGCGCACTAATAAGATTCTCAAGGTCTTGCTCGTATTATTAATAAATTCATTGTTAAATCAATCCGCGGAGTATTTCTTTGACACCCTACACGTTCTACCACCTCATTGTCATGTTAATGATGTTGATGAAAATATCAAATAAATTATTGTTCAAATATACGCATTACACGCACTATTCAACGTAAATTGAAATGTGCAGTAGACCGAAGCATTAAATAATAATATAAATATATGTAATTCAATTGATGTAGGAATCTTTATAAATAGAAGCTTAAAAAAATTCATACATTGTATTAGGTTCCCTTACTGAAGTGAAATTGTATATGTATGACAAATTCTTTCATATTTTGTAACAATTTTACGATATTTGTACATAATTTATTAATATAGTTACGTAGTTTCTTGCGTTGAAATTGCTTTGGATGAATTTTCCGTACCACTCACCTGTAACAAAAAGAGAAACGTTATATTACAGACATATTTTCTTAAAATCACTTGTATTCATACAAATTAATAATTACCATACAAATTAACAATTTGTGCAGTGCTATGGAAGAGCGTTCAAACGTTTCAATGCTTGTGTCTTTGAATTCATAAAAAATTAAATATTAATTGATCATCGAATTCATTTTTATTCCTTTTAAACGATTAAAGCTCAAATACAATACTATTGGAAATTTTCAATTTCGTAAACACCACTGAATCCATTTTAATTTACAATTCACAGAACGCCATTCAAAATTTAAAATCAGTACAGAAAGAAAAGAAATAAAATGCTTTTTGTATATATGTATATTTACAGACAACACTTCCTTCGCGCATCATTCCCCGGAATATCGCACAATCTCTCTGACAATCACTTTTCCATGCTATTCAACGTAACGGGGACATTTCGCGTGAATGGAGTTATTGTCTCAGCCACCACAATATATGCGTCCGAGAGAAGGAGAGAAAGAGAACATTTAACAGTGGGTGCTAGAGCAATTGTTACATAAATGGAGCAAATGATAAGCTGCCAGCTAAAACGCTAGTTGTTTACGCTGTATTTAAGAGGAACAACGAAAAGAAAGATGACAGAGAGGATCGTGAATCTAAAAATGATGCGACGGTGTTTCAATAGTCTCGTTATCGATTTTCAGTAGACAGTGTAACGAGAGAAGTCATGGACAATTTGTACATTGTAAGGTATAAATTAAATTACTATACAAAGGAAGGCTGACGTTAGAAATGACAAATCGAGGCCAAACGCGTGCTTCCATATGATGTGTACTCGATCTATGTGTGTGGGTCCATCTCTAGCCTCGTCCTTCAGGAATGACCAAAACCCCCTTTATCCTCAAGGACAGAGAGGTTGGAAATGGGACGCACGTGACACTCGAGCGCACCCTTCGTGTGCACCCTTCGAGAACACCCTTGCCGAGAAATTCGGGCACAGAACCCCCGTAGTGAATACGACTCGCATGAGGGGCACAAGTGCCATGACATACGTGCCATGTGAATTGACTTCGCTTTTTCCTACGACCGAATCGAACCTTCTAACTCGATTTCGAAAGTTAACGAGCCCTCTGTGCTATCTTAATGAATTGCACGTGGACTTGACTTCCGAGACGAATTATTTTGTTATCTGATGGCGGAACAGAGATTTATTGATTAGTCATCGTCATGACGTACGTAGGTTCGACTGTGTTTACAGACTTCGCAGGTTGGTTTATCTATAAATTAAGTTTTCATAAATATAGTAGAAAAGCAAACTCATTACGAACAGTGAACACTTTTTGCCTATGTTAATTATAGAGAAATGTATAATTTTGTGTATTAGACTAGATTAGCTGAGTAGTAGTGACACACGTATGTGAATATGAGTGTATGGAAGTATGTGTGTGCACAGCGTCTCGAAAAACAGATGAATGTAACTGTTACGTTGTCAGTGTGGCACGGAAGATGGTAAAGAGAGTGTCGAGTCGCGTGCAAATGTATATCGATGAAGATCCTGGAAATCGTTTATTAAATAAATCTAAAACTATTTTAATATGAATTCTAAGTGTAACCTTAGTGTTCCTTTATTTTTATTTCGGCAATTAAGATCCACAATTGTCAACATTCATAAAGAAACAGGAAAAAGAAAGGAAAAGATAAAATATAAATCTGTTCCAAGTGATTTACTATCTCTATCAGCGTGTTAAGAAAGAACTAATTTCTATCCTTGACGCTGCAAATAAGTACGTGTTGAGCATCGTAAGTACCCAAAAACCGGAGGGCAATAAATTCATTATATTGAACGTCTAGCGTTTAAGAGTCGTCTCGAAACTGATGGTGTTCGTACGGTGGCAATCTAAAAGCCGTAATTCAGACAACCATTTGACCCTGTCACCGGGAATCGTGTGGGCAAGCTGTAAAATGGTTGCATTCGAGCGTGCTGCAATGATCGAGAGAAAACCGTCGCCTGATTGTCCCCCAGTACTCTGTCTGATGCAATTCGACGAATCAAATTTGTATTAATCAACGCGTGAAATTCGTTGACGATTACCACTGTGAAATTGCTGGATATTGCTACGACGGAATCTCTGCTTCCAAAGGATACCAACGCCTTTTGGTGATCCATGGTAAGTGGATTAAGATCTTGGGTCATTCGACGTCACAAATCTTAATTTATTAATGGCACTTGCCAGTTAAAACGTTATTAAGAGCTCAGGGTCACGTCGTTGGCGATAAATTGTATTTTATTTGAGGAAATTTTGATTCATAGCAGGTTTAATGAGATAAATGTCATAGCATTGATTCAGATGTTTCGTAAGTTCTGTTCAATTCTTTTCGTTACTAATATTCATTGAAACACTGAACGATTAAACTCGTAACATTCTTATACTATTCAGGCATTTAATTTATTTCAAAGTGGGACTTTAGTTATTTTCATAAAGTCGAATCCCTTTTGAAAAATCTTCTATTGACAAGGATACAATATTCTATCTGACACGGACAATTCTTAAGACGGTTTAAATAAGGTAGGTTGAAGGGAAGATCAAAGTGTCAGAAATTAGATAGAAACGCTACTTTTCTGTAATTAAATATTCTCGATAGAGAAGAGGAGGAAAATTTCTGCTGACAAAGAGGATCTTTACTTTTGTTCAAATAAGGTAGATGAAAGATTCGCAGGTTTACATTAAGCAATATATTTTTCTTTAATTAAATACTTTAATGCAACTTTTTAAACAATTTATAGAATTCAAAATTCTACCAACAAGGTTACCTTTTTTTTACAACGTTAAAAATTGTAAATATTAAAATACTAACATACAATAACATAAATTCTTTGATGAAACAGAAAGTTTTGACGGTGCTCCAAATAATCTACTTTATCATAACATACGATGAACGTTTTACGAGTGGAACAAATTAGAGATCAAAGATTTATGACGAGCTGCAATTCACTGAATCGCTATCCTCTTCGGAGCCAATCGGAGCGTGATAACCACGACTGGTTAAGGGACTTGACATTATTGTCAACGAGTCCACAAAATACGATGCCCCAAATTAACGTCTAAAATTAAAAAAACGAAAAAGCTAAATTACGATTTGGTGTCAATGATTGTTTATCTGGGCCAGAAGTTTGAAGTTGTGACTATTGAATATAATCTAACAAAATTAAAAAATTATAGTTCCCCACGAAACCCAATTTATCTATTAAATTCATGACTAATGTCAAAATTCCAATAAAACTATTATCTCTATCAACACATTTGTTGCTTGAAAGTATGGCTAATCCATCTATTGGAATTACACAGTTTTCTTCATTAGAAATAGTATCACATTATTTTAAATAATATTTATTTTAACATATCACTAAGATTATTTCGTGAGTCGATGTGCAAATGAGCAAAGACGAAAATTCAAAATTGTGTCACAACATTACTTAAATTAGCTAAGTTTCGCTTGTGACGCACCATATGCGTCAATAATACTAAAAACGTTAATATCACAAACTAGCACTTTCTAATACTCGCCTCTACTATTATTCCCCAACAAAAGTACCATCTCCTCAGACTCTCCATCGATCCAAACCGACCACCGAGAAGACAAAAATCATTGGCTTGTCGATCAATTCCCCGAAGTCCGATAATTAACTTCGTTTGTTCTCCTCGTGGAAAGTCTAGGAGTCGTTGTTCGATAGGAGAGTCACCTACAAAAGCTAATTAACGACACACAGTGTAGCAATCTCCGCCAGAGGCAGCCGCATCACCACGTGAAAAGTTCAAGTCAGCAGGAACAAAGGACACGAGCTTCTTCTAGTAAACGATGGAAGTATCCTGGATAATTTTCTTCGCTCGAGTGAAATGGGAACTAGTTTATCGAACGTTGACTGGTTAAAGGCTCGTACTCACGGCAACGAGCGTTGCATGATGCCCTGCCATTTTCTTCTTTCGAAAGCTCTTTTGTCAACGAGACTGCAAGTGTCTTTATTAAGATCGGCCGTGTCCATTTTGCGTTAAACGCGTTAGAAGTTCGTTAGAGACTCGTTTTCGTGCTGAGATCAGATACGGCCACAACGACTCGCTTGTCAAGCCTTTTTCAAGGCTATGGCCTCGTGGCTTTCAAGCTGCACACGCTCACACACCGCGGATTAAATTTTATTGTTCCGGTTGTTTGCACGAGAGGAGAGGCGACGTCTGACGTCGCGCTTCCTTTCTCTGCTTCCGCGTCCTCTTCTTTGGAATCTGCGATTTGCGAATTTCTCAAATTTGGTATCTGCAATATTGTAGTGAACTTTCGATAGTACTATGACGATAGTTCACGGCTTCAGCGATAGCGATTAATTTTTAGAGACAATTAGAAATTATCTTTTTAACAAATAGCCATTCATTTTTCAGGATTTTGATATCCCAATCTTTTTTTTTTTTTTTTAATGAACTGTGCGGTTATTTCGCGACAATTGTTTTTCATCTCAGTGCCAGTAATAAGTTTTTAAAAGTAATTAATTTTCTAGTAGTGATCAATTCATGAACGTTTTAATCATTACTCGCAATTTGACGAATTTAAAAAGTTCTTTGTAAGAACTTATTTTTACGATTTCCGTAAAAACTACAATTTCCAACGTGGTCCAGCAGAAAAGAAGAAATGGAAGGAAATCAGTGCATTGTTTAGTCTTCGAATTTCTGATCGTTTATAAAGGATTACATGCTGTTCGTGGAGCTCTTTTCAAGGATACGTTCCAGAGAGGAGAAGAACTCGAACGTGGTATCAAACTGAGCCACGGAATACAATGGTTGACACTATGAACCTCCGACGGTTTGATTTTATTGCGGTCTCGGTCTCGTTCTCAGATGTTTCTTTGCTCTTATTGCCTATCCACAGGTAGCAATATTGTCTGCGGATCTACGTCGAGCTTTTGCGCCTCGGTCCTCGAATCCTGTCACGAAATAACGCGCCAACGAAACTAATTTTCAGACGGTTGTTTCCCACGCGAACAAACATCACATAAAATATTGAATTCATCTTGCTCTTGTATCATACGAACGAGTTATTACAGCAGTAGGTATTTTATTCTTCTAGAATTTGGAAGTTAAATATTAACTAAAGTAAATTTGCGAAACAATTGAAAAGAAAACTACAAATTAATACTGTACATGTTAATATAGTACATATTTGAATATTAAATTCGCTTACTAATATCCATCTATGACATAACTATCTGAAATCGTTTTAAGATATATATAATGTAAACTCGTATCCTTTACGATATACCTTTCTCTACTAATGCTTGTTCCATCCCTTTTGAAACAAAAACGTGACGCGGGTAAGTCATGTCATTCCACGACAGTCACAGGCAGGTCACGTAAGGACTTAAAACTCGAACGTCTCGTATTTCAACGCCATCGCTCGAACCACTACCCTTTCGCCATCTTACTTCGCAAACTGCTTCAATCCAACCACCACAAAACAGCAACCACAAACCTGACTTACGTAGCAATCTCTAACGATCTAACTACTCTAATCATGCTTTCCATTGGAAATCAATTGAACGAGACTCTGTACGAGCGAAAGAAGTGGAAGGAGAAGTAAGACGTTAATTCTACCCTAACAGGGACGGGGATAAAGGGACGAGGTATGAAAAGCCACGTGAACGTTAATAAAATTCGAACGAGCTGCCTCGGGGAGACGTTTCAGGGAACATTTGCTCAGTGGCCATTTTGTCGAAGGTATGATACGATTTTGCGGAGGATGCAGTGCTGTAACGTGCAACAAAGACGCCGGTAATACCGCAAAAAGCCCATTAAGGCGTCGTTTCTATTCCATTCGGCTGGCTCGAATGCAAGTCCGCGAGACCGGATAAAAGGAAGCCGTACAGTAAAAACTAATATTCCTTCCCTGCTTAACGTTTACAGCTATCGCTCTGTTTGGCACACGTACTTACTTACACGCGTACATAGGACAAGGAGACGAAAGAGGGTGAGAGTGGGGTAATTGCGTCAAAAGCAAATTGGGGGATGAAGAGACCGAGAGATCTGGCGCATCGGAAAGTTTCATGATAAAACCTACCACGTTCTCCAGGCTTGAATGGTATCAGGCAACGAAAGAGTTGGTTGTGACGATGTATGTTAATGGAGATGGCGGCGAAGTTGGTTTTACTCCGAGACTCTTCTGCGTTATTTTTTATGATTACGTATGCGATAGTGATTTGCTGTGTCGAGCCTTTTTTCTTCACTTTATAAACTACTTGGCATGTCGTTTGAGAGTCAGAGTATGTTTTGCGGATGGAAATTTGTGATTGACTTGAGAATGGTGTGTTTTTACCCAGTGGTCTCTATAGATTGTGTAGATTGCAGTAATCTACTTTGTATTAAAAGGAAATATGAAACATACACGATCGAGTAACATATACAACCGGGCATGAGGCGATTCCTTGTGCAAAAATGTGAAGAAAATACAGAATAAAATTTTCTCGTTCGAGGCTTTGATTTCGAGAAAATCGAATTTGAATATCCGTTGCGTATGCATGCAGTTACGATTCTTCGAGCGACATATATCCACGTATTGCGTTTGTATAATACAACGTCGTGGACATTCCCTGTAGAGAAGACAAGAAACAATTTGCTTTCTGAACCTATAACTTTAAAGTCTCGTACAATTTTTCAAACGTTTGTACACGATGATAAATCTTGATTATTGGCTTTGAAATGACCTAATTATAACCGAGCGAGGGTTAACCAACTCCGTCTTCAGCCAACCGCAAAGTCTTACTTTTCAATTAACCGGTTGACAGTGGAAGCTATGATGCAAATCTCTCAGTCTCCCACCGCTTTACCTTAATTCCTCACAGAAACTTCACTTTTACCGGGGCTAGAGTTGTATCTATCGATAAGCCAGGCAGAACAATGATCCAAGGATTACAGAGTTGCTCATTCGCCGGCCCCTTTCCCATCCGCTTATGCGCGGCGTTCCAACGAGAGGGCCACCGGGGCAAAAACTAATATTGCCTTTAACGTGGCCATTGTTTTCTCCCTTCGTACACGGCCGGAAGAGAGCGGCCACACGCTTGGCTACATGCTGATCCTAGATAGAAAGCCGGCAGAACAAATGCACCGGCTTCCACTTCTTCTTTTTTTCTCTTTTTCCTCTTTTTCTTTCTCTTCACGAAGGCCAACGACAGAGTCTTGCGTGTACAATATACGCGAGAGGCAGATAAAGAGAGAGACAGAGAGCTCGTCTCTCGCGAGTTTTTTTGATAAGCCCGCCAAGATGCGGAGGACGTAAATGGCGGAACGGGCCACGGAGGCCACCTGGATGCCCACAGGGGCTTTTGTTACTCGCCAGAGGACACAAACCGTGGAACTTCCTATTTCGTTATTAATTTCCCTGAACACAGGATCACCTCTTGACTTTACACTTTGCACCGTTTGCTTACTCGTGAATTACGGATTTGCAAGGATACAATCTATTTAGGTTAAGCCTTTCTCGTTCGAGGATTCGTTTGAACTGTTCTTAAGGTAGAATACTCGTGGTACAGTGCCTCACGAAAGTATTCGGATTATCCTGGGAATTTTTCACGTATATATTACGTGAAACACTTTGAAATCTCATTACCATTGTAAGGAAACACGCGATTATACTGATAGAACTTGAAATGGATCTGATAACGTAAATAGAAGTTACGAGATATTTATTGGAAGCATACACTTCGCGAAGATGTCCAAAGCATTTAAACAGTCAATTAATAATTCTATCATGAAACGACAATATTTAGCGAACATTCTTAACACCATTTTCCTGATTAAGATTGCTACTCATGTGTATTCATTTTTCACTAACGTACGTGCATATTTGCAATAGACGTCTTGCAATTTCTATATTCATTGTCAGATTGGTTTTTTATTTATTCTGATCACGACAGTCGCGTCTTTTTATAGCGCTAATGAAATTTCAAAAAGTTTAGTATCGTAGGTATTCAACGATAGGTGTTCACATATTTGCACGAGCCACTGTATTTCATGGTCTGAATCAACAAAGAATTAACGATTAATTTTACCGAATCGATTATTATACCTAACTCGTTTTAAAATACTTTCAAGTAATCACCTTCCGCTATAAGTTATTTCCTCTTCTGTTCGCAACAGCTAATGATATACAACACCTATAAAACAGCTATGTATACGCAAAGGAATGTAAAAATAAAGGAATCGATGAACCAACGATGCCGAATACTTGTATGCCGATAAATATTAAAAATATAGCTTTATATTAAATATTAAAAATATAAATTAATATATATAATTAATAATATAATATATGTAATATGTTGTCCGAAAAGTTTCTTTCGTTTTATGAGGAAATATTAGATGTACAACGTTTTTTGCTTTATATTATTTTGTCGAATTACGTACAATCCATTTTGTTCTGTTGAGATAAACA
This sequence comes from Bombus flavifrons, assembly GCF_040668555.2. NCBI lineage: Eukaryota > Metazoa > Arthropoda > Insecta > Hymenoptera > Apidae > Bombus > Bombus flavifrons. The sequence continues at coordinate 7,870,691 of NC_138456.1, forward strand.
CCACGACATTTCACAGACTTGCTTTCGCGTTTGAATCTTTTCTTTTTTAATTTCACATGAAGGTGCACTGTTGTGAAAAACACGTTTGCAAAAGAAAGACACTTTTCGGACAACCTAATAGTATACATATCTTACATTATTACTGCAATATAATGGTATAATTACCTCACGTATTTCATTATTAATCCTTCCATAAAATGTTATACTTAAGAAGAACATAAATAAGAAGTATACTAGTACCTACTTGGTTATACTTTCTCGTATTAACAGTTTTAATATGTACCAGATTTAATCATTTTCATAGCTTTCCATATTCAACAAATATTTTTAAAATACGATCCGTTATTCATTAAGAAATATATTGATTAGTAATTAAAGAATAGACAAAATTCATACTTTTTTCAAAAGTATCTCATAAAACACGCCACTAACAAGACATAATTATAATCAACGTCTTGAACAAATAATACTCGTTGAAAGATTTATCCAGAGCAACAATATCATCCACCTAATATTTAGCATAATTTAACAACTACGGAAGACTACCATTTTCCAATATCATTCATTCTTAAAGCATTCCATTAACCATGAACGTTTTCATTCGCAACGAAAGAAGCATAAAACGTAATAAAATTCCATTTCAAAGAATTTCATAAAACACCCCAGCAACAAAAACTAACCACAATCAAAGTCTCTGTACAAAGTAGGAATTCAGCCAATAACATTCAGCGAAACATTCGTTCAAACGAAGAAGAAGCAACAATTTTGCCAGCCTAACGTTTAATTTACAACTCTCATCCATGACGTCCTTTCTCTATCGAAGTTTCAAAACGCAAGAAACGAGTTTCCCCGTTGGCGTTATTAAACGCCGCAGAAATATTAATCCCGCTGGTGGAATGACATCGACGGCTATCCGTTTAATACTTTGCTCGCAATCCTCCAAAGATATTCCCGTCCGTCTAGCTAGGCGGACGCTCGTGTTTCCCTTTCCGCTTGGCGAATAATCCTCGCCCGACACCCAGCCACGCCACCACGCCCGTCAAAGATGCGTCTGCTTTCAAAGGAAGTGCTCTTGCCAATGTCTCCGCTTTTAACGCGTGCACACTATGTAGCAAGCATCGTCTTGAAACACGTCTGCCTCATCTTGGTAATATCCGGCAACGATCCGTCATTGATTCGCTTTCTTCCTGCTCGTTCACGCATTTCCTGTCTAGGCGAAGGAGGTAACGCAGCCTGTGAGAGTCAAGGGTTGAGATTGCGTGAAACGCGGAGTGGTTTTTCGGTAGGGTGAGCATGCGTCGATTCGGCCGAATTTGAAGTTCTTGGAGTTCGCCTACTTTCCTATATTATACTACTATTTTATAATAAGTTATAAAGGATAATAAATAATCCTTGTTATAATCTTTTTATTTCGATTTGCTTTCTAACTGGAGTTATTCGATTAATTTTTCAATTTAGTAAGAATATATTCTTATTCTACATTTCGTAGTGTGTTATCGTGTGCTTACGATGACATTGTTTGAGATATCTAAACAGGTTTTAAGCGGAGTATTTAATTATTTCGACGAGTTCAATATTCTATCTGTGCGAAATGTTTTTTTAGAAATTGCATTCTGCAGTGTATAATTTAATGCACACAATAAATTACATTATATTATATAATTATAGATTGTGTATTATTACTATTTATTCTATGACGTAAATCAGATACGGTCGGTAATAATGGCTTGCCAAACGCATTGTCTCCGAACAAAGGTAATAGACTCGATCTTCTGATCGAATGGCAACTATTCAACGTCGTCTGTATTTGATTAACATAGATGTACTTGGTAACCTTATTAACAATTGGAAGTTGAGTAGGGAGTGAAAGTACACGGAAACGTAAATGTTTCATTCAGAGATTTGTCGTGTTAATACCACAACTCTTGGTTTGTTACAGTACTTTCACGTTTGAAAAAAGAATAACGTGTCGCAATGATGGTCGTCTTGCGTTATAATTCGTTAATTCTTAAGTACATCGTAATTGTTAAGTACATCGTTCCTGGAGAAAAAGTGAAATTTCGTTAGCAACGAAAGTGTCGCATACGATCCTTTCAATGTCAGCCAAAAAACGAACGGAAGACTCAGTGCATTAACATAATTTTCCCACGAGCGTATCTCTAAAGTAAGAAGATATCATCAAGAAACCACACATCCGTATCGATAAAAGAAATTAAAAAACTGTCATAAACGTCAGATGAAACAACGAGCCCCTTTCCATCAGAGGAAAAAACTTCCTTTACGTTATAAGCAACGTTTCCTTTCGGCCGAATGAAACCAGCCGCCTTTAATCTCGCGATAACTCGGCATTCTCAGGGAAAACGATCATCCTGCGAGGGATACATCAACGCGTCGACGATAATCGAACGCGGTATCTCAGGGATAGGGATAACTGTACGAAGGGTAGAATGTAGAAACCGAAGAGTAAACACGTTCACGTGGTGAAAAATGCGTCTTCTTCGACGATGACAGACAGTCCGAAATTATTCTTCAAGTTTTATGATAAATTGTTCGTGTCTAGACTGATGAGTTAACAGCTTCCCAACATTTCCACAAGGATGAAGTGTTTGTTCTTCAAATCTGTATTCTAATTAATCGTGTAAATATTAATTTGAATGCTGTAAAATCACCAGAAATTGGTTCGCTTATATAAATCGGACTTGTAATCTATTTATGCATTTATGGGAAATTTAAAGATGCAACAATGCAAAGAGCGTACATAATATTCAATAAATATGTGAGGTATCGTAGTGTCCAGTATTCGCTATAATTTAATTGCGGAGTTACATGCAAATTCATATTTTTTTACAATATGATTAAAAAGGTATGATCTCCGTAGAAAATTGTTCTAACTAGCAAATACATATTATAGAAAGTACTATAGTTTAGATATTCCTAGATTTTTCATTTTGCATCTCTAATCGCATTCTGTGCTTTGCACATTCGAATTTCCTACGTAGTTTTACTCTTTTATTTATGTCCATAGAATTTGCACAAATATCCGCAGTCTGCTTATAATTTGGAGCTTCAACAGTTGTCAAATTGTTGCGCCAAGAATTTAGGTTTGTTTGTACCTACGAACGAACATGAGGGATTTATAGTATATTGATAATCCTTTCTAATACTCCCTCCTTCTTCACGTCTCCTATGTAGTGAATCTAAAAAAAGAAAGACAAACCATTGCTTCATCCTAAAACACGTGTGAAAATCTAATAGCACAAACTCACTATATCCGTGGTGTTAGAACTAAACTCCATTTCACCCTGATAAACACACCAATAGATCAAGATTTCAACAAATTGTAGTGTTTCATCATTGCATCAAGGTAGAACGCAGAGGAATTTCAGGAGGAACAAATGGCGGTATGTCCAAGAACCATCCGCGCTTCCAGCTACTTGAGCGCCACGTGAACGTCGAAACTTATCGGTTTCCAATGTCGTCGTTCACCAGCAATTGGAAAACTTTCCTCGTAATCCGTCAGATAAATCACACGTTCCTTATGCATCTTCTATCTACGTCGATCTATCCATTTCTCTCTCATTTTCTCTTCGAATACTTGAGGACTCCTTTCGACTATGAGAATTCCTTCATAGACATCTATAGTTGCTCTTCTCCTTTCAGTGTCATCTTTGCCTCTTGTCTATTCAAACTCTCTGCATACCTTTTATTTCGAATGATGATAAGAGACGAAAATGAGAAATAAATCCTTTAGTTACATACATTTTTGAACATTTAGATACATACATTTAGAATAAACTATTATCCGTTATATAATTATTCTTTCATTTTTTATTAATATTTCTCACAAAAATCTCATCAAAATATGATTACGTACATTCGGGACAAAAAGAAATGGAAAGATAGCGTCAGTACGTAGTATCGATAAATTTAATCGAACTAATTTAATTGTATTAATACTAATGTTACATACTTATTTTTCATTTATTATACATTCTTATAGTACATCGATTATTTCGTAAATAACTGAGACGATCGTTTACATTTTTCTGCAAACAAGTTGTATTTAGCGAAATTTTATTTAATATATCTATTCCCACTATCGCTCCACATATTTTTCTCATTCGCTGTATTTATATGATTTTATATTCTCGTATAAAAAATATGAATCCACGGAAACACCCATACTCCAAAGACAAAGTATCAAAGCGAAGAACGAATAAAAACAAGTTTTATCTGACCAATTATTTGAATAAAAATTTCTTTCGATAACGTCCACTTCTATCTCTGTTCTCCTCTTTTGTCTCCTCTTACGATCCTCACGCATTCTTCCAGCAATGTCTGGCAGCGATCGCCGGACACTATCGGAACACTCGAAGCGTTTGAACCGTGTAGGATCGTCGGTGTCTCATGCATCGCCGGATCAAGGGGCCCCGGAGCAACTTTCGCTCCAGAAGTCGGAATTTACATCTGTTTTCACCGACGCGCTTCAGACAGACGAACGAGCGCGCGGGTGGAATCGATAAGAGAAGAGGATCCACTTGACGCGCCAAGACGAAAGCCACCCTCCGCGGCGTGAAACGATCAAATCGGCGAAACCCTAACGCGCCCCTTTGCTTGCTAGCCCGTGACGGGACGCCACGATCCTCGTGTTGACGAGGAATACACCCCTGCGTCGACGCGTACGGGTATTCCGCCTAGAAGATACTGGGAGATGTTTCCGAGTTTAAGTCCTTGTTGGGTTAATAACCGAACTTGTTATTGGACCTTACGGAATGCATTGCATTTTATTTTGAGTTGGAGCAAAATTCTGGGACTTATATATAGGATATCTTTGTCTTGGATTGGAAATTGCGGCTAAGGTTATCTGCGTGTGAGAATATTCTTCAAATTTTAGATCATTAACTTTATTTACTGTTCTTTTCATTCTTCCTTTACTGTCCAAAAATATTTACTTATTATTTTAAATAATGGCAAATATCAAATAGGAATGAAAAATATTCAAGTAATTTGTTGCAATTTCTATTCTTGTTCTCCGATATTTTTTACAAGAGACCATCCTCAAGTTTTCCATTAATCGATGTTCGAATAATAGATAGTTCTGTTAATCGGTATTCTAATAATCGAGATCCTAATTGCACAGCTATAATCGTTCCTGTTCTTAAAACTGCTTGAAGCTTTAAGCAGTTCATGGTAAGAAATTCAGTTATTGACGATGCGAATGGCAAGTATATAATTTTGAAAGTGCTGTTTATTATAATTTTGCTATTTTTTTTTTAAATATTTGAAATGATATTTGAGTTGATTATAAAAGCTTTTAACGAATGCAGTTTTGTTTGTTTATTACATTAAAACGTTATAGGTGATGGATTTGAAACACATGACAAATTCGTACATAAAGTTATTAAAAATATTCGTATATTAAAGTATAAAAGTACTTATGCATTAAAATACCAAGACAAGATACTAAAATAATGCCGACTGTCAAACTACCGATACATTACTAAAATAACTGGGTAGATATAGTAGTCTTCGCAAACTCTGGCCAACCAAGTTCCAAACTATCGCGCTTCTAATGTAACGAAGCACAAAGTCCCTGTACAAGCGAATAACTATAACACCAACACCCATCTCTCCAAACAACCAAAACTAGGTCCTTCCTCTCAGACAATTTACTCGATTTACAAAACCTGTCTCACCTACTATCTGCATCCTAGAATCTGTGCGGGTCACTTGGAAAGTTTTCGGGATGAAATACAAATAGTAACAAACTCTTTGAAATTTTTAATTCATCAAATTGGACTCTCAAGTCACACAGAGAGAGAGAGAGAGAGAGAGAGAGAGAGAGAGAGAGAGAGAGAGAAGAAACAGGGTAAATTACCTTCTTAAAAGCAGCACTAAATTTTATCGGGTCAAAAAGTCAAGATTTTTATTGCTTTAACTCATAGTAATACATTTGAAGAATATAATTCCAAAGGTTTAGACTAAAATTCTTTGGGCTAAAATTCGACACATCTCCAGAGACACGTATAGGCTATTGAAAAACTCGTGCCGGGTACATCTGCGTATAAATTATAATTCCTTTTTACTTCAGGTCTTAAATGCTTCTTTCACGAAATTACTTGTTTTAAGCTGGTGATTTAGAAGAAATTATTCAACCAATCGAGTTGTCCCTACACACACGACTAAACAATTGCAATGAACATATTTTAAACATTAACTTACTTTATTATGGAGATTCATCCACAGTAAATAACACAGGAGTAAATAACAAGAATATTTTTCGATTTTTGATTCTACACAAAAATTGCAAGCACTAGAGATCCTACCATTTCCCAATTCCGACAGCTGTAGCAAATGCCTCAATAGCGACATTTTTACATATTTTTAAGATAAAAACATTTGTTTCGTACGTTCAAATGTTAAATATAAAGCCATAAAAGATTTCAAAGCAATTTGCTTCAGAAAAAACTCGCAACAATCCGCCGTAAAGTATAATCGTATCTCGAGTCACAAAAGAAAGAAGAAAAAGAAGGAAACCATCAATTTGATCATTCCCATAGTAATTCAATAGAGTCGCAACGTCTTCCTTCCTTTTCCACCCCTTTCCGTAACGTCGAAACCTCTAATGCCGCTAATAGAATCCTCCGTCTCCCAAATCAATTAATTGAAATCCACCTCCATATTCTCACCCCCTGTTATTCGATCGCAGAATTTCGGCCATGAATCTCGCAGCGTCGCGTAAACGACGTCTGAGCACGCGAACGACTTTCGAGACGCGCCAGGCACGTGACTGTCAGCCGTAACTTTAAACGAGTCACTTTGTCCTCCCTCTGCCGCCTGTCGTCCAAGTTTCCACGGCGACCGTGGCTGTTACGTATGCCAGTCGGTCCGGTATTTCGTTCGTAATTGCGTGCGCGCTTTCAAAGTCACATACAAACTCTCAACGGAGGGGTGGAGGGTGAAAATAGTCACATCTTCGCCTGCCAGAGAACGAAACCATTCAAACCTAACGCCATTTATGCAGCAGCACAACTGTTTTACTCAAGCGACAAAAACGAAAAATTCAAAGTCTAATATCTGTCTTAATGGTCTCTGTTTAAAGAAATTTAAAATACGATACATAGACTGCGAATTTTTACACATTTTGTGGAAAACTTGAAGATGCCAAAGTGCACTCAATGCATAGTGCAAGGATATATAGGATACCGAAAACAGACTACATTATCATAATTATTTTGTATACGAAAAATTATTTAAAGTATAATCAAAAAATTAACATGTGTAAATTTAACGTTAGAAAGTATCAGTAACGAAATGCAATTTGCAATATTATCTGTACTGTTTTAATGAATATGTATACCGATCTGTTGTTAGAATTGAAGCAAGAAGTGCAATACAAAAGTCAATGCAGTTTCTCAAACATGTGTGTCGAGATATTTGTTTCTTTAGTTTGATTTTTAATTTTAATACTCTGTAACTAAAATTCTGACGTACTGTCGAAGGATTTTCATCGACGAAGGGATATGAAACAGTCGAGGATTAACCCTTTGATTTTAGCGGTGGGTCTTGGTAACTAGTTCAACATCCTGGTCAAACCTTTCGATGACCTAGTTTTAATGGTCTTCCGATTGGAATGTTAGGGAAGTTGATAGCGTACGTTGTGGGTAAAGAAATGAACAGGTTATTTTAATGAAGCGTAATGGAATATTTGAAGTGGTAAAATGAAATATTGACTGCTCTGTTATATTATAGAAAATTTCTGATCTTTACCTCCTTTGAAACCAAAGTCTTTAAAATAAAAAAAATCTATGAAATTCGTAAAAATTACTGAGAATACGTACGTGTTTTTAACAATATCACGTGTTTTTCTCAGAAGCTCGTTTAATAAAAATAAGAAATAATTTAAAAACGACAAGGATCAGGACACAGAGAAACTCAACTGCTGGTTTATCGATAAAATTTTCTCGAAGCTTGGACAAAATTTAAACGCCATTCAAGAAAAGAACTGGAAAAACTCTCGGTGAACGGGGGAGCAAAATAATCAGCCGCCTGTTTAGGTTGAGCCAGAGTCGCGGAGGGATTACAATTACGCGTGTGAAAGGGCGGACCGCGGAAAAGTTCTTGCGACGTCGACGAGGGTCAGTTTTAAAATTCATGTTGGCAACTTGAAACTCAGAAAGGAAACTCAGAAAGGAAACTCAGAAAGAAAAAGTTTTTCTTAACCTCGAAACGTTTCACGAAGAGGTTAGGGCTGTTCTCATGAAGAAGAACGAGCTTGGAGGAACTAATGAAAATAGAGGAAAATTAATATTGCATGGCGAGTTTGCTGAAACTGAAACAAACAGAAGGAGGGTAAAAGATTGTCGTCTAAAGATAGTAATACCGCAAAACTTTGAGAAATTTACGATTCATATAAAGAAGCATGTTACGGCCATGTCAAATCTCTTTTATTTCAAGGTTATTGCCCGACCACCTTTTGTATTATATTATTTTGTTAGTGTTAATTATCGTGTACGTTGGATATCTGTAAATGTTGATATCTAATATAATCAAAATTAACATTTGGATTGCGGATATTTATGCAGTTATAGGAAATCTAAGTGTACAAAAATGTGTAAAATATATACAATATGCAAAAACATACAGAGTATACAAAGAGTATATACATTCATTATAATTTTTATACAGAGAATGAAACAAAATATTTATGAAACAAAAATTTTATTCCTTTTATTCCTTCAAATGAATATTTTCTAAACAAAATTTTGGTTACAATCTCTTATAGCGATACAAGAAAGAAATTTGTTACTGTATCGGTTTCAATTGAGAATGTAACTCGGATAATAAAATTAAATGTACTAAGATTTACAAAAATGTTAAGACTTTTAAAGGGAGCTATTATACAACTAATTCCTCTTCTGTAACGTTACGACCAGGAAGAAAAACATGTCCAGTAGCAATTACAGGGGTACTTCTTAAAAAATTTATGGGATTAACGTGGCTGCATCTATTAGCAATAATTACGTGGAAAGCTAAATTACCTTCATTTTTCTCAACACGTTTTCGCACTCACGCCGCCTCTTAACCCTTTGCAACCCCTAGAAACTTGTTCCTAACAATTTACGACCATGCATTCTTCTTATTGGCTTGATTATTAGCACGAAATTCTAACTTTAAGAATCTTGAATGTCCACAATTATATCATTGATCAATAAATATTGTTTCTCTGTTCTATGCAAGAATATTAATTCTTTTATTTCCACTACCAAAATTTTATACCTTCCATTGTTCAAATTTTTATTACTTACTTTGTTTAATATTTCAAGCTTTAAATTTCACGGTATTCGTAAATTTTAGAGGATTTTGCGCCACTGTAAATTTAGATATTTCGCATCGGTCAAATATATTAGAAAGGAGGCAATTCGAAAAATATAGTTTCGTGAAGGATACATACATATTTAAAGCTTTCTTCATATTATTTTAATATCGCTCAGCGTGCCTCAAACAGACATAAGTTTGTTAATTCTAGAAAATCGAAATTAGAATTCTGCACATATGTGCGAGTGAAAATCAGAAAAATATGTAATTCAAATCCTTTTACCAGGCTGTAATGATAAATGAATCTATCTATAATCATTTGATTATATTGCAGAAAAATTATATTTCCTCGGAGAGTAAAGACAAAAAAATTAATATTTCCAAAAGTTTACGATATCCTAGTTCAGCAAAAATAAAAACCTGGCGGAAGGAAATTCAAACATAGTTTAATATCGAAACGTCAAATACCATGAATCCACTTTTTACCACCAAAGTATTTCAATAATACAAGAAATAACGGATTGTAAAATTCCAAATTCCAGACGTGATAAGAAGGGTAGCTAGGAGGAAAGCGAGCCAGACACTTTTCCTCGTTACTTTTTCGCAAAGTTTCCCAACAGTTCCGCGAAACTCCCTCCCTGGCGGGTAATAATATTTCATTCCGAGATATCGAGCTCCTTCTCGCTGTTCTATTCGCGGCCAGCCGGCGAGCAAGTGAAAAATCACTGACGATAATAAATTCCGTGAGCAGGCTGAGCATCGTTTCCGCTAAGACAGGGGTAACGCGCCGCGAACGTCGCCTCGCAATCGTCGAGAAGTGAATCGCTTTGCTGTCGTTCTTCTACGTAGAATTCCGACGATATATCGTTGTTCTTTGGAATACTTGAACATTGCAGCTGCCAGTGTAATAGTGACGACTAATTCATAACTTTTCATAGAAATTTTATAAATTTACAACGCTGCTATTTCTAGTAATTTAAACGTTTTTTTAGTAAAAATACTCGCGCATGTACACCGTAGATTTAAATTCGTGTCACAAGCGAATCACAAGGGAGATGATGATGATCTATTATTGAAAATAAAATCGCAATACGTCCTACGAGAATATCCATGAGAATATTTATAAGAAGAAATCGTGCACAAAGTGACCATAACTCAATCAACACGAACCGTTCTTTTTATTATTTCCTCGCCTGCTGGCCGAGATACACGCTATGTACATAAAACTTCCCCTTTTCTTGTGTAATCATCCCTCCTTGCTCCTTTGTGAGCCATTAGACGTCTGTTAAGGGATGAGCCTTATGTGACGTATTACGACCCCGCAGGAGTTACACGTAGGGTGGGTTCCCTTCGTTAAAACTCAGTTAGGCGAAAGGGAACGACGCAGCCTTTCGGGAATGAAATGTTTCTTTCTCGTCCTTTAATTACTCCTACAAGGATTCCCGCTTACTTTCGGCGATACCGTAAGCTTCTGCTTATTTTTCCTCATCCCCTTCTCTTTTTCCTTTTCTTTCACCCGTTGCGTGCTTTTTCTTGGACTTTCGTAACGCAAGCGAGAAATTCGTTCTCGTTGTCCTGGAGGCTGTAGGTGATTCTTTTCTGGGATTCCTTTTTGCAGTTGCGCTGCTTTAATGCTATTCGTTTTTTAAAATTGTTGGTAAATACTAAAAAAAAAAAAAAAATTCTGTTCCTTTTTGAAGCAGAAGAAAATAAACGTTTTTTATAATATTTATCAAAGTTTAATTGACAATATAATTTCCATTATTATTTTCTAACTTCTTCCTATTTTAATGGCAGCCTGTGTATTTCTCTGTGGTAAAAGGAATCTCATTCTTGAAAGCCAAAAATTCATTCAGTGCCTTTTTCACATCTGCATCTTCATGAAACTTTCTTCTGTTGAAAAGGTTTTACAGAACCAGAAATAACAGGTAGTCGTAAGATACTAAATCTGGAAAATACGGTGGCTGACATGGAATTTCTCAACCAATCTCTGTTATTTCTTCTTCGCTGGTAAAGTGACGCGTGATCTCGGATGTTATGTTGTTTTTAAACTTCTATATTTGAATTCTTCAGTTACCGACAATACCTTTAAAAACTATTCTTTTCTCCTGATTGTAGCATTTTCATAATATAAACGGATAGAAATTTTAGTCACACCTAATGCATCTCCTTATTGTTGCAACAGATTATACAAATATAGGATCGATGTATGTCAATGTTCCAATTATGATATAAAGAATGTCTCATCTGATAGAATTTCCTCTTCGAAAATCACATCTAACACTTAGCTATATATTATATTACAAACCAGAAATACAACGTATAATTTTATTCTTAATATTTTATAAAAAAAAAAAAGAAGAAAAATACATCACCGAAAAAGAGAACAGAAAAACGTTATTGTATAATTATGTTCCTTTTACTTTATCAAACTTACAACCTTAACAATACCATCGTACTATCGCAAGCAACGAAGATATTCACGTGTTCCCTTTTATTCCCTTACACGTACACAGCCGTATACATAGGAAACGGGTGAACATAGATTCTACCTATTACATGGAACGGGCTTAGATCCGCTTAGAAAGCTCTTTGTCGTTGGAAACGTAAGGCCTGACGGAAAGAAAGAACCTTTTCCAAGAGTTCGAGGAGCATTGAGGACTACGGCCAAGGACTCTCGTCCACCCCCTTTAATCTCTCTCTTCTCTTTTACGGTGTATCGAGTGATCTGTGTCCTCGGGGGATCTTCCACGCCGCTTAAATTCTCTGATACCGTTGCGTGGTTGATCTTACCAGCGCGGAGATGGTAATAAAATTCAGAAAATTCTGTTGGAAGTATAGCTTTTTAACACGCACTGTGGAAAGGAACAAAGATCTTTTTAATCTGGAAATCTATTTTAATCGTATCTTCACAAACAGATGTACAGTATTTTAGATCTATTTTTCTTTTATCAGTCTTTGATTTACAATAAACGAATTTTCTATAAAGGAAAAGAAGAAAATAGGAAGAAATAGTTTTTTGATTTTTTAGGCCTTTTTTGAATTTCCAAAAATCGACTGGTCAGTTGTACGCTTTTCTATGTAATAACAAGATTACAACAAGGAAATAAAATATAGCAAAGCTTCACTATTAGTTATTTGAAAGCGATTTCTTCATAAACTCGATATTTGATCATATTCTCACAATATCCTAAGAAATATTAAACGAAGGTAAAACGTTAAAAGCGAAAAGTACCACATGGAGAGCTGACCAGAAAAATATTTACCATCTATGTACTTTATACTCAGTTTTTCGTACACAATTTTTCTTTATACATTTGATTTTATTTCGAATTATTTTCTCCTCTACTAACGTGTATTATAATTTTGAAGAAAATATACTAAATACCTAGCATGGTCGAATACTTTGTAACCAATTAAAAATATACAAATATCAAAAATGAAATCAGTCACTAAAATATTCTTACCTAAATACCCATTAAAAATTCACTGACTCATCGTGTACTATCATTTAACGAGATTCGTTCACTTTTTGCGTTAACATTTTTTTCTGGTGCATCCAGGAAAGAGACGACAGTGGTGGTGCCATTTTTATTCTCACTGGCACGAGTTTCATTGGCTTTCTCGACGCCGTAAATATTACATGTAACACTCGACTTGCTTTACGCTTCTATGAATTCTACACGAGACGGCAATTCCGAGTTCCTGAAATTCCTCGGTCCATAACTCGACGATCTTATTCGCACACGCCGGGAGATGACACAAGAAGGACGATAAAGACGGAAACAATTTTCATTCCTGTTGCATACGTCTTTCCGCCCGTGTTTCCCGTGCGCAACGTATTTCTTTTTCTTTGCGAGTGTTGACCATTTTTTCGTTGTGGATTCTATCTACGATTAAATATTTTATAAGTAAAAAATGGATGGAAGTCTCTGGTAGCAGCTGTTTCGCAGAAGACTCGTACCGTGCACAGATTTAAGAAACTATAAATTTCTTAAGAGAAGCTACTCTAACTATCACTTCCTTAGACTATTTTATTTTTCTAAAAAAAAAAAATAATTTCAATAGTTGCATATAAAAGGATCACCTCTTTAAAATTAGTAAAATTCTCAAACTTTCAATTCAATATCAAAAAAGTTGGTAACTATTTTTTCTTCGTAAAATAACTAATAATTAAGTTTCTCTCGTAAAATGTATTTCTATTAAAATTGCAATTAATATCGCGATAATTTCCAATCTGTGGCTTCTAGTTAAATGTTTATCTTCGAGTCGAGTGATCGAAGGAATATGAAACAATGTTTAATTTGTATTATTGCATCGGTCCCTTGTACCGACGACATCGTTCTGAAATCGACGTTGCTTTAACAGGCTCGCAGTCAAAAGAACTGATGTTTATTTCATCGAGCTCGGATCGTGCAATGTTGAGAACTTTCGCAAGTTCCGTGAACTCAAACGAGCCCTTGTTCGACTGGAGTGTTAAATCGATCTCCGTCAACGTGGACGGTTGTGTTCGACTTCGGGAACGCGTACGTGCGAGCAGACAGCTTGCGTAACGTTGAAAATGTAAATTTAGAGAACGATGGTACGTTCATTTTAACCAAACAGTACTGTCTCGTTGTATTACGTTTTCTTCGTCCTTCGTACGCCACTCTTAGGAAAATTTTAGGAAATTTTGAATTAATGGCTGATCAAGCTCCGTTCAAATTTTTAGCTTTACAAATTTTTCAACGAAGATCTTTACTAAGATAACGCCGAATACTGAACTGTCTCTTTTGGTTTCATCAATCTCGCGCAACGCGTAAATTCCAGGCTTTTAACTCGTACTGTATATCACTCACAATATATCATAAAATACTCGCGTCACTCTGCCAATAAAATCCAACTTCCGCTTTCGAAGTACTCGAACTCGTAGCAAAATCCCCACTCGCTTGGAACTTTTCGAAATAGTCTGCAAACTACTCGAACAACACTCGAAACCTTCGCGAAGCCTTCGAGCAAGCTATCAGAAAGTAAAGCACGTTGTTACGTCAGCAAAAATTCGATGTTAATCTCAGCGGATGTCCCGTAATCAAAGCGATTCCCGATTGCAGTGAAAACGATCGATATGAACATCGAAGACCGATGCAAAAAAACGAGCATCGAGGAACACCTGACTCCGTGCAATTTCATCGATCCTCGAGCGTTCAATGGATCTCCTTCGATCCTTGGGCTGAACAGATCGCAAGGCACGTTGGCCACGCCTGCCAACCTAAATCGATCTACCTCGAACGATGTAATGTCAGGTAATCACGGTGCCTCGTAATGACCGTGATAACGAGCCACTTCCCGTCCGAAAAGGTGATCGTCCCTCTGGTAATTGAACGTTGTGCAGGGGAAAGGACATGAACAGGAATCGTTGCGTGCCCCTAAACCGCCTGGAAATTGATTAGGAGACACTCTTTTCGACGTGTTACGAGAGATCGAGTAGAAGACCTGTTAGCGATATCCCGCTAAAAATAAATTATTCGTCCTTCTTTCTTTTCTCTTTTTTTTTTCTTTGATAATGTATAGCGGTTAATAAAAGATGATATTTAACATTTATTTAATATCTTTTGACATATATTCTGATACTACGAGGTACTATGTACTATGAAGATCTTCCAATGTAAAAAAAATTAACATTTTTGTAATAATATTAAAGTTTTAAGTAAAACAGCTGTATCTTTTCGTCTTGTAAAATGGGCTAATTTGTAATTGAATAAGAAAAAATCTTCAGAAGCTTCGCGAGAAATCGTTAAAAGAAGTTGTTTTATCAAATGAAATTCTACCAGTTCGTCTTAATAGAGTAAGTTCAAGGGGGATTTTACTTGAAATTGTTTCAAGACCGCGAGGGACACGATTGTTTACGACTATCGCAAAATAAATTGCAGCCAACAAGCTTCGACCCTTGATAAATTGCAGCGTATAACAAGGGAAAAATTACCACGATACCTACGGCATTTTTTTTTTCCTGTAATAATAGGTCACCAGAGCATCTAGGGTCTACAAGCTCTGATATTCTACTTATTTGTTTGCGGAGATATAACGAAGTGTATCGATCAACTATAACTCGAAATGGGTATTTCCCTAGCTTTTTAATGCTTTTGCTATATCATAAGGTAACAGAAAACGTTTGCCGTCAAGTGTAAATATCAACCTTAAACGAAGCGTTATTCGTCATTTTACAACTTTCTACAAGATTTAAAAAACGTATTACAGCGTTATTAAAAAATTCGTTACTGATTATTTTCTGAAGTTCATTTTTACAGACTTCCACATAAATATTTCGGCAAAATCGTCTTTCCCATTCTCTTCGAAATCCCCTATTTTCCATTTCACTCGATCAGACTTCAGTAACTAAATTTACACGCCAGTGATTCACTACCTCTCGATTTACTTTCATTACGGACGGCGAACATCGCGGCATCTTGGAATTTCCAACGAAAAAAGGACGTTTGCAGCGAGGACGTGTAATTCCTTGGATCGAAAAATCCTCGTAATCGTAGCTCCTAAAAATGTTCATCTCCATTCGCGCGGTTTTATCGGAGATAGAGAAAGCGAACGAATGGCACGGACGGACGGACAAGTAAAAATTTACAGCGGCGCGCGGACGTGTCCCGGTCGATCGTGAAAGAACAATCGAGTCACGCGTCGAAGGATCCGAGGCGGAAAGAAAGAGGAGAACGATTGCCTTCTCGAGGCGTTCGAACGAGCGGCCATGGGAAGGGGTTGGTTTTCAAAAGGACGTTTGTACGTGACGCCGGCGAAGGATTCGCAATATTCCTTTCTCCCCGTTTCACCCCTTCGATCTCTATCACCCTTACTACCCGCCTTATTTATTTCTCCCTGTGCTGTCTCTGTCTCTAATTAACTAGCCTCCTTCGTCTATCTGTCCATTCGAATCTCTCTGTTCCAGGATACGTAAGTATGTACTTATATTTTATTTAGCTGTTCAGTTTTCTCTTTATTTGTTTTTCAATGTTTAATTAAAATTTATTTTATTTTTATACCAGAAATAAAATTTCTTTCGTGCAGAGCGCGAAAAATCAAATTATCATAGAATAAAATGGAATTTTACAATAATATTGAATTTCTAATCGAATATTATTTGTCAGTGGATATGAATTTATAAATAATGTTAAATGGATGTTAAATGGAACGATATACTCGTGTGTGGACATTTACGTTCGATCGAATTATTTTGATCTAATCTGAAAATAATGAAATTTGGTAGCGTTATACGAGATAGCTTGGAGTAATTGAGATTTACGAATTTCATTATTTCATTTGATAAGTTTATTGTTTGCCTATGATAAAATCTCTATTTGTGAGATGAGGTGTAAGTGTTGTCCGTGATAATTGTAGCTGTTGGTTGTAGATGTTGCTGATGGGGTACTGCTGTTTTTCTTCCATTTTTGATGAAAGAAGAAGAAAAATCGGACTCTGGTTGCCGGGATTCGAAATCCGGGTCCCGAACGTTCGTAACCTAAGGCGCTAACCATTGCGCTGCCGTCGTCTGACGCTAGTTAGTGTCGAGTGGTGGTATTTTGCTATCGAGTGCCGCCACAGAGAGAAGAAATTTTACTTGATGGAAACATTAGAAGACATAATGTTTATAGATATATTTGGCCTGGTGAAAGTAGACTTGCAATAAGAATTCCTCTTTCAGTTATGAAAGCTATTAATAAAACATAGTAAATGTGAATATGTTTTAATATCCAATGTATCTAAGTTTCATTAGTTATTGATTCTCTGTATCTCTAAAAAATAAAGTATTTCAAAATCCAGGAAAAAGATGTCTGAAGAAAAGATGTCTCATATAAACGTGAAAAAGAAATGAGAAGAGTTAAACAATTATAATTCAACAGCAAGCGTCAACGTCTAAAAATAATTAACAGATATTTGACCCAGCAAAATATCTAAATACGTAATTAACAAAATTAATAAATTAATTAATAAAATAATTAATAAAATTCTACTTTCTAGTATGAAATATCACCTCGATATATTAATTTATCTATGCAAAGAAAGCTTCGCCAACCGAACTTACCTCCTTAAAAGAATAAAAAGAAATTATACTCGACTCACTTAGCAAGGAGATTAATGTCCAATTTTACTACGCAATTCACTATCGTCACGATCACTCACCAATAAACTTTTAGCACTTTTCTTTCTCTAAAATCTTTTCATTAACATTTCTGCTTGTTTACCCTTTTTCTCTTACGAATAACTCGTCCCTTTAACACTGCCACTCGTATCTGGCGATTTTTACACCGAGTTGCCCATCGCGTTTCCTTCATATTTCCGTCTCCAACGAGGCACGCACCTGCCTCTTCGTCGATTCGCCTCCATTTCTCCATCTGTCCGACCATTTATCTCCTTTCGACCGCGTGTCCGCCCCCGCTACCTCCTTTCTTCGTACGTGTGCCGAATAGACACGTGTTCCCTACTCTGGCCGGGCTGATTGATCGACGAAAGAGGCGCGGACGAAACGGTGCTCGAGGATTCAATCCGGCCCCGAGGTTACACGCGGCCCTAATCCCGGAAAGAACGGAACCGGAATTGAATGCTCGCCAGAACGACCGCTCTGCCTCTACCTCTTTCGTCAGCTTTAATTATTTCCATCCTTGCAACGGAACTCAGAGCTGGGTTAATCGAAGGTTCGCAACTAAATGAAAGCGTTTCACTGTTTTTCTGCATCTTTTAAATGCCTCCTGGACTTCTCCAGATGATTCTCCTGCTTTGTGTTTCTTGAATGGAGATGGAGAATAATGATACGACCAGGTTCTTTCGATTAACAGAGATGGATTTAGCGAGATGTCTAAAGGACTTTTAGTTAGAATTTCTGGCAGTAGAATATCGTTACGCCTTTGTGTCATCGTTCAATAAGTTTCAATTTAGAACCATTCTCATGCAGAATGGATTATGTATTTTAGGTTGCTGACAACGAGATATTAAGGATCTTAGTTCTCTTCACGAACTCAATGTACATTTTATTTAAACTATATTTTGTTCATAATTCCATTAGTATTTTCCTACTCCGAAACGTTATTTCTCTTTCTCCCATTTTTGGCAATACCTATCATTTTTCCAAATCACCAATTTTTCATTCTACTCTACATCTTTCTCACAAACTCGTTACACATTTTATTTAACGCTAGAGCTACCACACCGGTCAAATTGGCTGGTTTTACAGTTTTATTTTAAAATTCCTACTTCATGTTGTATTTTTTTCGCGATGATGTAATGACTTTCGCAACGATAACTAAAAGAATAATATAATGAATTTTATTTTGTTTTTTATGTATTCAAACTCAATCTCTTATTCTTCATTTTGTTAGTATCCTCACGCAAATCTTCTTCCTTCGTTCAACATTTATGCAACATTTTTATATAAACTTACAACGTCATTTCCTATTCAGTCATCTCGTAAGTACCATGTTTTCCAAATCAACAATTCTTCACTTTACTTTGTAGCCTTTCCACGATCCTCCGCATCTTATCAAGCCTTTTGTCCATCATCTCTCTTCACCTATACTTTCCCTACAAAGGCCTAACCCCTCCCAAAATTTCTCTTTAATTTCCTTCACTGTTATAATTTTTGATCCTCTCACCTCCTACTCTCTCCCCTTTAAACCCCCACCCATCCTTGCCCTCATTCCTACCATTCGCTCCCGTCGCGCCACACTAAATGAGATTAATCGTTTTGTCATAGTGATTCGATTAACCCCGCACGGCGGCCGAATCTCGAACATATGTTGCCCGCAAATCACGATTTTCCCGACACACTGGCTAGAAACGCGCCATACGGCCGGTCGTTCGTTGTGATCTAGCCATAACTATCCGCGTGCACATTTTCAGATCATCAATCGCGACCGTTTCATGGAAAGAGACCGTTTCAACGACGTAGTTTTCTCGTGTATACTTTTAATTTCAAGCGCATTGTCCCTGACAACGAGTCTTTGATCAAACGCAGCAGAAAAAAATAAATAATCGGAATTTCCGTTTATTATTAAGGGGAGAATAGCGAGCGAATGAATGAAATTGCAGTTGAAAAAGAGTATTTGGTCGGGAAAAGTCGTGGAGAAAGTATTGAGCGCTATAGATTTACGAAGAGATAAACAGTAATTTGTTAAGTATATAATGTATTTATGGAAAGCTGCAAGACTTGAGTATTTACAAAATTATAGCGAAATAATACGTTTTAAAGCTTCTTTCGTCGAAGAAAAGATATCTCGCCGATATAAACTTTTGTTATTTAGGGACATTCGACGTCTTAAATGAATCTCTTTGCAATACATTAAATGCAAGCAGAAGAATTGATTAAGGTTTAGAAATGCGTTAGTAAAGTTGCAAACACAAGATTATTTTATTTATTATATATCAACATATTAGGTCGTCCGAAAAGTTTCTTTCGTTTTATAAGGAAATAATGGATACACGACATTTTCCGTTTCATATTATTTTATCGAATTACGTATGGTCCATTTTGTTTTACCAAGATAAAAATCACAACGTTTGACAGATTAGGTTTCATGTTTGTATAAAGATACGTTGTTGTAAAAGACGTATCTGTAAAAGAAAAACACTTTTCGGACAACCTAATAGATTACTTCACACACGCAAACATAGTATAATTCTCTACATTTGTTCTAATAAATGTTCGATACTTTTCCCATTTTCGATGTTTCTGATACTGTTCGATGTTTTTCCCATTTTAATATAAAACTCAGATTTGTGGATCATAAATCGACGTACGTTTCCAACGTGTTACGAAAAGATTCGCTTACCATGTCAAAAGTTACCATAATAAATGCTGATTTTGCATCAAACTTTTACAACCTATACTGCTTACTATGATAGCAATATTCAAATAAAGTCGATTTCGTTGCAATCGAAGGACCGGAGAATAAAGGTAATAAGATGTCTATTCATCAATCAAGTAATTAAAAATAATATCGGTATTTAATGAAAGAGACTCAATGAGATTCGTAGTTTCAATCAAGATCAATTTTCCTGGATCCTTTCTCGAATGTCAATAGCGTCCAGAATCGATATCGAATCGACTAATTGGAAAGCCGATCGAAGCGTGTTACAAAACGAAGTCGGACGAACAATTTCACCCGATAGGATTCGAATCGTGTTGGAGGGATCAGAAGGCAGAGGTAGAAAAGAGGAAATCTCCTAACGCGATATCACGTTGAAATATCGTCGTGCATTGACAAGCCGGAACACTTTTACCAGTCGCCATCGATAAGTTAATCGAGTCAAACAAATATCGAGAAAGGCATTTAATGGTTTTTATCTCTGGCCAGAGCCACGTATTGAATGCGTCGGTTTTTCAAGCGGAGAAAGGTCGATCTGTCTTCCCGTTCAACCCTCATCCCCCTCCTGGCAGCCATTCATATGCGATATTAGAAGTGGACTGGCCGGTTTTTATTGTACATATCACGATGCAGAACTGCAGAGGAATTCCAGGGAAATACTGAATACGTCCACAGGCGTTAAAAATGGGAAATAGTAGAAATTTTTTGTGCAACATAAAGAAAATCCTATATCGAGTAAAATATTAGTATTTAATGTAATCTTTAGATATAGGCAGGATAATAATTTAAATGAAATGGGCAAGTATACGTACATTAAAGATAGGAAATGTTCACAACTTCTTTGCATAAAACAAAACAAATTCTTATCGAATGCTTAAATAAATATTCCGTAAAGTATTGTGTGTATTATATTTTTAAATTTTATGTGTATTATATTTTAAATATAAATTTTTGTGGTTTTGAAATAAATAGTACAAAGTTACGATTGCTATGATATTAGTATTCGATGCAATATAAATGCAGCCTGAATAATAATGTAAAATATCCAATACGTCCACTTGCATTAGAATTTTTAATAGCCAATGGTTAAATAAATGTTGCATATTGCATCCCAAAAATCTACTGTTATAAATCAATAATATTATTGGAAAAAATGTTGAATCAACCGCATTAAAGTATGTTAAATTATGAATCAGCCAGTGAGATTGACGTGATGTTGAAATCCTATGTTTGATTTATGTCTTTGATTAAGAATTATTCCGAATTCAATTTGAATTTCAAACTACGAAGTGCAGTTGAATTTGAATTAGAATTCATAATCTATCTTCAAATCTATCGAATTAGAATTTATGTGAATAATTTCCCATGATTTGAATTAGGATTCATGATCTATCTTCAAATCTAATTATAACTTAGAATCTAGCTTCGAGTTGGATAACATTAAATTTGGCCCTGATTCTAGATCTTCAAATCGATAAAAACTGCATTCAAACGTAATCTAGATCCATAAAAGATTTATTTTTGACCCAGTTACGATTTCTATAGATCTGGGTCTAAGTTCAACATAACTCGAAGCTAAGTATCGACAAAATACGATGCAAATTTAATACAGAACTAGTTTGAGCTTAAATCTTAACCTTGACCTAGTGAATATCAACTTGAATCAAACTCTGTACATTATCTAAAATTAACCAAATCATACTCAGATTTAATCTACGTTAAATTTCACAAACTAAACCTCAACCTGCTCGAATTTTAATTTAAATCTTTAGTCTAATAAATCTTAAATTAGGGAAAGAATCAAATCTAATTTTAATCTAATTTTACTTTGACATATAATTAATTGAAATTTCGAAATTTCTACTTTTAATTAGGTAGGTATGAAATTAAAATTACACATTAAAGTCGATCCTAATTTTGATTTGAATTGAAAAATTCAATTCAAATTCAATTCAATGAAATTTGATTTGAATTTTGTATTTTTTACAAATCTTTAATGAAGTTTTTGATTCAATTAAAATTTAATTCAGTAATTACAGTTTAATTTGATATAAAATTCTCCTAAGTTTCATATTTCAAGCCAATTCTAACATTTAATTTTAATTTAACAATTAAATTAAATTAAATCTCGAAATTTGTATCCAATTTCAAATTATCGAAGATACATTTTTAACGAATTGGAAAAAAATAGATCTATTTTATTGACTCTGTATTCCACTCTATAGTTGTAAAAGGAAGTTAAAAGAGGCTTGCGAAAGAATCTAATCTACTAGAATACGTATTTTCAGTGAATAATGAAGGAAGGATAGCAATCGTAGCTAAAACACGTGCCACTGGGAAACCCATAAATACAAAGTGAAAGCTTCAGATACTTGGGGCGCGCTTTCGTGTTTCTGATGGATTCTTGTTATCAAAACGCTGTCGTTATAAATTCTCCAAATCGCTTCTTACTGTAATCAACGATAAATCAATTGATAAAAATATCCAGAGTGTGTTCTTTGTTAGCCTCTATTTTATTATGAATTCTTTACTGTGTAACACATTAAAAGCAGTCACAAATAGAAATATTGATCTAGGTAGTGAAAAAAATGAAGTAAATTACTTTTGATAATATAATATGTGATATAATACACGCTTTGATAAAAAGAAGTTAACGTGAGAATAAATTTCGAGATAAATGTGTTTAAAATTATACACTCTGTCTGCTTTCTTTTCAGCTGTTTTAGATTCCGAAGAAAGAAAAGAAAACAATAAGAAAGACACCTTCTAACTTTAAACAAAAATAGTTGATTTTTGTGTTAGAAGATACACTTACTATCTTTTTATAAAATCAACAGGACATAAATCTATATTACATATTACAAAATATGACAACAATTTACTTCAATATTTATTTGTTAGATAATACGTGCATCGATCTTCCGCGATCTCGAACTCGCGAAGATTCTAGGCTAAGTGTTGAGTGTTGGTGTTGAGATTTTTGACTCATTGCCAGTCCTCTTGCCAGAGGGTTCATCATTCATCACCTTCCCCACTCCGTGACCAGATCCTTCCAGAAAACCCTTATCGCTTGTTACGTGCCACGAGGCACCGTGACCCCGAGTGTTCGCGAGTCATCGGCCCCATGCACGCAATACTCAGCGGCGGACAACAACAAAGAGCGTCGGGTTCGTGCGGCACCCCGAAACTATAACATTCGCAATTCCAAGAACCGCGCTCGTCTCACCAGTCAAACCCGCTATCGAGTCTAAACGCTGATGACACATTTATGATAGTGGTTATCGACAATATAATAGTCTCTTGGAAATCGATCGACACTGCACGATGCGTCGTGCAACATACTATATACTGTATACTGTAATATATATATATATATATATATATATATATATATATATATATATATATATATATACTATATTATATATTTGTATTAATCTATACTATATTATATATTATATATGTACATCGAATACTAATACCAGACATGTAAATATGAAACCGGAATTTTTGTATAGAAAATACACGTTTATTGTATGAAAATGATTAAAAATATTTTATTCGAAGTATTGCCCATCGCTAGCTATACATTTTTCCCACCTGTCTGACAATTGGTGGATGCCACGCCAAAAAAACTGTCGCTCTTTTGAGGCAAACCAGTCATCGAGCCATTTTCGTACATTTTCGTAAGAAGCGAAGTGCTGGTCGGAAAGTGCGTGTCCCATCGATACAAATAAATAGTAATCGGATGGAGCCAAGTCTGGTGAGTAAGCCGCGTGCGAAAGTATTTCCCAACTGAACGCTTCGATCGTTTCCTTGACCGGTTTTGCTGTATGTGATGGTGCATTATCATGAAGCAAAATTACTTTGTGTTGCCTTTTTTGATATTCTGGTCGTTTTTCACGCAAAGCTTGATTCAAATCGATCATTTGTTGTCGGTAGCGCTCAGTATTAACGGTTTCGCCAGGTTTTAACAGCTCGGTGGTCTTTTTCGGTGGTCTTCCACGTTCTTCGTTCCTCGCGTCAAAATTGCCACTTCTGAATTTTTTAAACCACTCAAAGCACTGTGATTTACCAAGAGCATGCTCACCGTAAGCTTCGACAAGCATTCGATGCGATTCTGCAGCAGTTTTCTTCAAATGGTAACAGAAAATCAATGCTGTCCGCAAATCGTAGTTTCCAGGCACAAAATTTGACATGTTCAACGCTATTACAAACTATGCTGTTGTATGAAACTTGTATTGTTCCGAGTCGAAAATGTTTGTGAGATGTCAACAAAGACTTTTGGCATCAATGACGCAGTTCAGTGATAACTATATTATCAGCTAGGGCCATCTATAGGCAAATTCCGGTTTCATACTTACAGACCTGATATATAATATATACACTTGCTGCTTAAATATCACTGTTTTTATCAACGCCACGGGCTTAGAATAGCCTTCTTAATGTATCTTAAAATGCAAAAATTCAAAAGTCTACAGATAAACGAGTAACGAGATAGTTGTATAAGATACGACAATTACAAGCGTCAGTTTCATTATTATATATTGGCTTGTTACCAACGAAACAATACATCGCGACTTTAAGATACCTACAGTTAAAGAAGAAATATCCAAATTCAGTAATAGATATAACATAAGAATTAAAAACCACCAAAACCAACTAGTTACTCAATTATTTGACACGACTGATTAGATCTGTAGGCTAAAAAGACATTACCCTCTAGATTTAAAGATTAGATTCAGCTGGAATCAAAAATACGATAGCCATTTATTATTCACGTTATAGTATCACGCCAGAATAATTTACTTATAATTCTCAATGAGAATTGGTTGTAAACTATTTCCAAATAAAAAAGAAAATATATATTGGCTTTCGAAAATCAATTAAGCCGGGTTATAATATATTATAGTACGCAAGTACAATGATCACGAAGAACCAAATCATTGCAATTTTGTAATTAATACATATCTTGTAAAAAAATAAGCAAGTGTCCAAATATTTTTATAGCGGTAGTGTGAATAGATAAATACTTGCGAAACTCTTTGCATGATAGTATACTGTAAACATAGCTAATATATTACAACAATCGTAGAGCTTCTACGTTATGACATACTGTATTTTAAGAGCATCGAGAGTCAAGCAAATGCACCTGATCGTTTCCGGTGGTAGCGATTTTCATTGAACTTCATGGCATGCACAGGATATAATTTTGGAAATGAATCGTTCTACGCGGAAGGGGACATCGTAGGGCGTGTACACACGGACAACGGACTTTATTGCGTACCTACATGGATTCCCATAATTTCAGGGATTCATATAATACTGGACTACGTCATGCTCTACAGCCTGCGTCTCCCCCCCGTTGAGACATCGTGCACAGGATGCATTGTGCCCCATAAAGGGAATCCTCCCTTGGAATATATGCAAAAGCAAGTACGTGCCTTCCTTTCGTTCCAACTTCCTTTTATACCTCCCACCTTTCCTATTTTCATAGTCTCGAGATTTCCCTAATATTCTTCTCCTATATTTCCCTTCGTTCCTTCTGTCTTCCGTTTTGTTTGTATCTTCGATCCGATTTTTATTTCATTTGGAAGAAATGTTCTGGTTACACTACATTTGAAATTGCTGAAAGTTTGAAAAATTCTACAATACAACGACCGCGGATTTGCATTCAAGCCAGAGATAACCGTTTCGAGCCATTTCCTACAGACGCAACCAACTGGAATGCACCTTATTACAGTACAAAAATGGTTATAACCCAGGAAAAAGGAAAAAAGGTAGGACACACGTTCGTATGAACTCTTTTACTTACTGTTTATCTACCATTAAAGTAAGTCCTTACAAAATATCGCATACAGTCTTGTTCACAAGTATCACGACGCTTGTTGTTTTCATAGAGAACATAGTAATCCATCTAGATTATTAGAAAATTAATTAATCAACCAGAAGTTTACACGTGTACGATTCGAAACACACGTAAAAAATTTATAAGGATTATTTCGAAGAGTTACAGCGGAATACCTTCGAATCTCGTAAAAGGGCTGACGGTGAGAAAGAACTATATATTTTCACCGTTATACAGTGCTGTGCAAAAATTTTCGACCAGATAAATTCTTCACTTTATATATGGGTAGCGATATCTAAAAGAACCATAAATAATATTGAGTATAAAACTATGATAAGTAAAGAAGATAGTATAATACATGAACACTATTATACGCTTCTATAATATTTCTTAAAATTCTTTAAATATAATGCTTCTATAATATTTCTTAAAATTCTTTAAATATAATAATACAGTGTAACTTCTTCTTGAGAACTCCTTCATGTAGCAATAAATACGTTTGACATTTACATCATCCCATTTACCTTGACCACCCTGTATATATATAAGACGGTGCTAAGTTTATTGGATTCAGATATACATATTTTATATGCTACATTATACCAAACAATCTACTCCAACCTTCTCCCTCCTCGAACATTTGCCCCAGAAAAATCAATCGATCGATTGTGGCCCTTTCTACTCTTCCAGAGACCTACCTCAATTTCTGGCTCGTCGTATCGCATCTCGGCGGCAACCGGGGGAATTTACGATCGCAACGTGCGCCACCGTGTCGATGATGGCTCTCAAGAGGAACAACGGGAGGCCGCCGCGGTGTACCGGGACTAATATTCGACAGCGGCTGTAGGCGAAATTTAATCATCGACCGAAACGCCGGAGGCGGATTTGAATCTAGCCACTAGTAGATTGGCCGGAACGGAGGTCGCCTCGTTGCTTTATTGGCCACCGTTAATTTGCCGCTGTGCTCGATCCGCTTTCAATCCCGAGCCTGCCACCACCCCCCAGAGACAGCTTAAACTCCTACCGCTATTTTTCCGTATTCTGTGTTCTTTGTGTTTTTTTAAAGTGGTCTTTTTTAGTTGAATTTCTTTCGGAGGTTTCTAGTGAAATCGTGTCAACATGCGACCCTACACAAAAGTTTTACGACAGAGACTATTTATTCGTTAATGGATACACACCGTAGATCTGATCATCGTATCAAGACAGGTTCCGATATTTGGTTTAAATTGTTGGTTATTTTATTATAAATCTGTTATTTTATTTGCCCCGTATCTGCATTATAATATGAAGTACAATTTGTTAGAGTTTTCCGAATGTGCCCAATGTAACGAATATCTGTCCTAATGCCTGTGATCGAATTCTTGCGACCGATTTTTTGACATTAGACACACAATGAAAAAAGATGAAACGAAGTCAGAAAAAGGGTGTACGTTAATTTTGATTGACTAAAAATATACTTAATTTCCAAATAAAACACGATCAAATGGAAACGAGGTTAGTGGCACAAATCACACTTAACAACACCACTTACGCCATTAACATTCTAGAAAGCCAAATTAAGATTTAACATCCTATAAATCCAAATTAACCGCGCATCCTCCGTTTCAACCCTAAAATAACTTGATCTCGAATCAAACTGAAATCCACAACGCGTCGAGGAGCAACGATACAGCGAACCCTCATATCGATAAAGTGTGCAAATAAATTCGCGAAGAAGAAGCTGGCCGATAATACAAAAAGCTTTGAACCAGTGGACCTCAACGAATCAACGTTGAAGCCGAGTCGCTTTTCAACGACCATCTCTCTCGTATTCCCAGGATACTATCAGCAGTTTCAAGGCAAGTACATCATCCCCTTCTGGGGTTGGAACTCCCTTGGGAGTCTTATCCCAACTTGCCTTCATAAAGGCCCGATCCGACCGATACACATCCCCTGTACGACTTGTATATATATATATACACACATATATATGTATGTATGTATATCGTACAACGCGGAGTCCCGCGTCCAGATAAGAATTTCAGGGATGCACTTAGGCAGAACGTATCAATAGGAGGGTACAATTGGTGAAATCGTCGCGAGACTCGTAAATTTTCTCCAATTTGCAACAAAGGGGCTTCCTTGTCCGTGGGAACGTGGGGGTTGTGAGCCGTGAAGAAGCATCGCGAATGGAATTCAATACGCTTCGAGATGTGCTTTAATATACAAGATCCGAGGAAATAACATGTACAAGTGTGCAGGAGGAAATTGATGATGAAAACACAGAATAACAATTTTTCATTCCAAGCATAGTTTACGAAAAGATCGAGTTTTAAAATTCGTCAAACATACCTGAATTTGGCTAATTAACGCTGAAATTATGGCTACTGAGATATGTGTAATTTTGTATGCTACGCTAAATTAGCCGCGTAGCAGTGACACACATATATATTTATGAGTGTGTGGGACTATGTTCGTGCACATAAAACAAAAGAGCGCAACTGTTCCGTTGGTAGTGGCACACACACACACCAGAAGGTCACACGCTCAGAAGTATTAATAGGATAGGCTTCCTGCATGCCACAGCTATCTAATATATAATAGCCAAATAGTAACGGAATATCCACCTCTGATATACGCCAGACGACAACCCCTCCGGAGGGAGTAAAACCTCAGTATAAAAACCCTCCCAAACTAGCGCTCGAGATCAGTCTGTTATAACACTTTGAACCGTCACTTTGTTGGATTTGTATAATAAATTCTATTACCATATACAAAGTTCAATTTCTTCGCCTTATCTGTGAAACGTTCGAACTGTGACGCGAGGAGATCACCGACGATCTATCATTTTCGTAATTTCTTGTGTCCTCTACGTGACAGTAGCGTGGTAAAGAAGATGGTGAGACGAAGAGAGTGCTGAGACGCGTGCAAATGTGTATCGACGAATATCTTGTAAATCATATATCAAATAAATCTGAAACTATTTTTATATCAATTGTAAGTGTAATCTAAGTGTTCCTATACATTTATTTCGCTGATTAAGATCCACAATTCTCAACAGTCGCATTCGTTGGTGTGATAATGTTACAATCCTTCTGTTTCCGTGGATTTTGCATGTGCTTTTAACCATGATTTGGTAGTGATTTTGAATTTGTTAGTAAAGAATGTAGATGATACGATGAAATAAAATGTAGCTATACCTTGAAAAAAAAATGTGGTTATATCTTTTCGGAGACATGTTTATGGCGAGACATCTTTATCTCGGGGATGAAAGACCGTGCTGAAGAATTTGTCCATCTATCCTGGTGATATGTTACGTCTTGGTGTATGTTTCTGAATTTCAAGATTTAAAGGTACTTTAGGTACTATGACATGGCTTATTAATTACAAAGTGTTTTATACAGTAGATATTTCAGCTATAATAATCCACTCCATCGTGATTAATTGTTCTCTGGAAAATAAACACTGATCATATTTGCATTCTGACGTTAAAATTAAACTAATGTTTAGAAAATGGATATGATCACATTGGTTTTGAGTGACTTATTTAAAAGTAAAAGATGTTAGGAGACTGAACAATAAACATAGAAATAGCTCAATAATTTCCAAAATCTAAAAATAATAATAATAAAAAAGTAACGATGAATAATAAAAAATTTACGAAATATATAAATAATTAATAATTATCGTAATTAGTTTATTTTTCAGTGGAATTCGAAAGGGTGACTCACTGATTGGGCGCTAAATAAATTTTCTAGGTTTTATTATTTCGCAATATAAACTCCGTCATCGCTGATTAAAATCTGACTAACTTCTGATCTCTCTGAAACCAGATTATTCAATGTTGATCTCCCAGAACAGTAACTTCTTCAAAGGTTACTGATTAATCTCATTAAATAACTGAATTCTCAACTGACAACTTAGCTTGTAAGGGAAAGCTACTAAAACGCGGTTGCTCCAGTGGATTTTAGTCGAACGACTTCAAATTAAATTCTAAAAATTCATTTTCCTGGAATCTATTTAACTTTACTCTCGACATTTTTAATTTTAATTGATAATAGGAACGAGATTCTTTCAAAGTTCATAACTGTTATATCTTATATATATAATATTTATTTTCTAGGTATTTTGCATTATTAGCTTTTTCTCTGCGAGAAACTTTCCTTGTGATTAATCTTTTATTTAAAAATTCGTAGTTCAAACGGATTTTCTAACAATTTACTTCCATTAGTTTTCCATTGAGTCAACTAGAAAGTCTAATTCTGATTACTTTCTACTATTTATCGTGCAGCTTCTAGTCCCGATTCCTTTTCCAAGAAATTGCTTTTCCAGATTTCTAGATTTCTAGATATGTAAAAATAAAAGATCTTCCAAAGATCGGAACATGAATAACATGCTGTAAATTCTTCATGAGTTTAGTAGTCTTCATCTATTTCTCATCGTGATGTAATAAATAATTCTTTTCAAATTTCATCAAATATATGTATAATACACAAAATATAGCAGAATATTGGGTTACGAATTTTAGGAACGACTCAAGAGATCCATTAATCCCTGGCTGCCATTATAAATTCCCATTACCCTCTGTCCAGAAGTCAAACAGAGCCTCGCCATCATTCTCCAATTCCACTTAAAAACGTATAATCGCCAACAATCCCAAACCGATCATCATCATCATCACCATATTACTGCAATTCTACACAGTCCATACTTTCCACCAAACAAACACTAGCTAACTTCCGGTAGAACGAATGCTCCACGACGCTCGTGTGTAGTACGTGTCTACGAAAGCCGCAGCGTGAATTTGAAAGCGGGGCGGCATACAGCACACAGCTCGAGCGTGCAAGGTGTAGAGAGACCTCCGGTTAGAGGATGCTCGTAGTTAGCTTCTAATGAGCTAGCCAATCCTCTTACGTGATGAGCATTCGCGACTAGCCTTAGAGAAAGAAGACAGAGAGAGGAAGAGAGAGAGAGAGAGAGAAGGAGAGAGACTGTGGGTCGGTTTGTTACAAAAAAGTCACGACGACGATGCGTGCCAGGGCCAGGCTCGTCTGCCTGGTGGAGAAGGCTCGCTCGCAATTACGCGTACTTTGTTTTCGAATACAATTTGTTGTCATTGCAACGCCGCCAGCCAGGCAACGCTCGTTTATTCGTCCCTGGCCGCTCGTTTTTGCTCGTGTTTGCTTTACTCAACCTCCTCCATCCTCCGCCTCCGCCTCTAAACGCTTTTATTTCCTCTTTCGCAAGCGACGCGGCGATACACGGCCCGCTTCGACCGCCTCGTTGTCGCGCTTATCGATCCGTACCAGCGGCCGATGCACGCGACAGCCAAAGCACGCAACGTATTTGTCGCGCGGACCACGCGACTTTGACGTAAGGAAACGAACAAATTGCGGGTTCGTTGACTTACCATGGAGGAAGAGATCGAAAGTCTCTCCGCTGGAGAATTGAAATAGGGAATTGAAGAGGAATGGGTGTTCTAGGGTGCTACCGAAGGGGTGTTTCAAGGCCCACGTGGAATGAATGGAACGCTCAGTAAAAGAGGATATTGCGAGGGAAAAAGGTGTTTAACACTAGAATTATTGATTTCGACCTATGTAAATACGATGATACATGTACATAATGGCTACACCAAGTATTTGAACATAGACTTGTTTTCCAGTTATATCTTTTTATTAGGTTCTATACATTTTATTTTAATAGTATCAACTTTTTATAGTTCATGTGAGATACTTAGATCTTTAATTCTCCTTCTCTATATTAACACTTTGGCTGCCACCCCGAAATCGCATGTTTCGCTCAGGACGCCACGGGAGTATTTTTATTATTCAAAGCATATAATGGCAGAATAATAATAAATTGATGATGTAAGACAACATTCTTCCCCAATGGACCGTTTATCTTATTGGTGGTCACGGGTGACCACCGTGGCGCCTCCGTAACAGTCGATAGCGACATATTAGAACAAGGCTTCGTTTATTTCAACAAAACATTCGCATTCGTTATTTCGTCGCAAGCAAAACGTGCAGAATATATCGTTGAAACGTGTAGAAGATATTAGTAAACAGTATTTGCTTATTCTATATATAATAGTAAGGTATGTGCACACTTCTAACTTCAATTATACGATTATAAAGCAGCATTTACGATTATTTTCTAAGCTGTGTTTATAATAATATTCGTAGATTACCCCTCGAACATATGGATGCAAACACAGTGCACCGTTAGATGCAAGATTTCTTCTTATTTTTTTTTTATTGATGTTCTAATAAAAATGTTTAATTGTTCAATGGGGCTCTTTTTATTTCAAAGTATCTTCTATTTATAAGTTATATTCAAAATGCCCTAACTGTCAATTTTCATACAATTTTTACAATCGTAAGAAGTTCAAGCGCTCCGGTCACCAATGGCCACCGTGGTGTCACAGGAGAAACTGTGGCCGGTCATATATGACCAACGTGACAATCAAAGTGTTAATAAATATTAAATGGCTCTTTCATTAGCTCAATTTTTAGTTCATTTATTTAAAGCTATTTCTTCTGCCGGAAAGTTGAAATATAAACCTACAGTCTCTTCCAGGATAATGAAGCATGAGACATTTAGCAGAGCTCTAAATTAGAAATCATTTCGTAAGAGAAATGCTGTACAGAACAATGAACACTAGTCTAGACGACAATATTATTAATAATCGAGTTTTACAGGTAGCCGAATGAGAAGCAGCTATTGTAACATCTGCGCTTTTCATCGCTGAATACTGATCGTGACACGACAATGGTGAAAGGGTGTAACTGGTATCCAGATTTTTTGTTTCAACTGATTTATTAAGAGGTTACAAGCCCGACAAGTTTCGCCAGTTGTTTAATATAATGCAGGAATTTGTTCAAGTGTTGAATAATTGCGATGCTATATCGTCACAAATTCCTTGGTGTTGAATAATGACAAGTAGAAATATTTTAGACAGAAGGTCAATTTATGGCAGATTGTCTAATTAAAATACCTTTGACTAGCTATTGACTTAAGTTATTATATCTTAATAACTTAATAAAACTTTAAGGTAGTGGTTTACAATTTATTACGTGCGAAGAGATTTGAAAATAATTTGAATTATAATCCCATTCTAAAATTTTCAGGAGAATGTTGCTTCCACGGTTACAATCTTTTAAATGAAATAAAACAATAATAAAATAATGAAGTATAAAATAAAGTAGCCAATAACTGTAAATTAATGGAGACACATTTTGAAATTATCTGTTTTAGATATCCAGCATTTTTATTGGAATTTTTTATTAGTTCTGAAACGTAACATATGCAAATAAGAATTTTGTTTCGTTCAACATAATATAAAGTTGTACGATGAATTATTTTTTGACTGCAAAAGGATGTAAATTCTCCATACCGTATACGGCGATAAACCTTTATGAATTATTTCATTTTAGCTTCTAGAGTTAATAAAACTGAAATGATTTGTCTGTTTATTTTTTAATATTTTGAGCTCATGCTGTAACATTTTTACTTCTTAACCTTACAAATTATTTAAAAAATCCATAGAAATTGTATGAATAATGTAAGTTTAAAATTAAATCGTAATTAATGTGGAATAAAAATAACGTTCGATGTTACAATAAAAAATCACACATTTTCCAATTGAAATATTGTTAAAATTAAAATTTACAATAGCAATGTTAATAACTACGATGCAAACAAGTTTTTCAGGCAAAACGAAAAACCATTTGCAATTTTACAAAAAGATTATTCATACTAAACACACAATGTTGGCAAAGAAAATAGAGTGAAACACTGGCCAAATATTATTTTTCTATTTTTCCATTCTTAGCTCTTGAAATCGTTCTTTCACGGTTTCCACGTTATTCTGACGCACGACTAAATCATTTTGTCCAATATAAATGCATCTAACAATTTTGTAATTGAAACATTTTCATTCAATATCCGTCAGAAACCAAACCTTCTGAAGAAACATTTTCTTGAAATTACGCGGACAATCTTCGCCTCAACCATCGATCTCTTCTACAAAATCAACCGCCACATTCAACATATCTGAAAGTAAAAAGTACGAACTAAAACTCTCATCAAAGGCATCCTACATCACTCTTTAAACTTTACCAGCATTTCCCTCGCAATCTAACGTTCTTTTCGCAATTTCTTCCTCCCTCATCGCTTCGTCAAACTTGGCAAAAAGCAAAAGACACGAAGATTCGAGTTTCTTACGAGAGTACGATATTCGACGTTGAATTTTCGCGTTCCAACGAGTCGTTAGTCCTTCGAAATCACGAAGCTGAAATTACGGCAACGTTTAATACGTTCTCGTCGTAACGAGTCACGCTGATATCTCGAGTAATTTACGCGTTCAACTAGTCGCTTTCTCTTACTAGTCGGCGATATTTAATTCGCCGCGTCTATTAAAGTTACCATTTGAATGGGCAAAGGAGCACGGCCAGGGTTAAAAAGCGGCTTATACTGTCGACGAACATTTATTTCACTTAAGAGGCGCGCTCGCACCTGCAAGATGGTACCCTTTACCCTCGAGGTGCGATTATTTCTAATTAGTGTCGCATCTTCGTTTGGAAAACGCGGAAGGAGTCGCGAAGCGAGTTTGCTCGAGTTTCGCGGTGATGAAATGGTCAGTTTCAAGGTTGGCAGATCAACGTAAGATTACGGCTGTAGAGGAAATGATATTTCGAGTTTTAACCTTTTAACGCTCATCTCTGTGTGAGACACGGGTATAGTCAACCAAACATTTCTAACACATTTTGTATATCAATAAGCAATCACGTTTTTTTGGATTTAGAAAAACATTTGCTTTTTATCACTCTCTGTCTTACGTTTTGCATCTTGTTGCGTTAACCCTGCCGCGTTCTCTCAATTAAATTCGATCAATTTGTATTTTCCTAGCGTTAGAAAATATTTCGAAATATTGCACAAAGTTAAAAATACAAGAAATTCTAGACTACAACAAGCTTAATCCAGCAAATGTTATAAAATATCTAAATTTTCATTTGAACAACAAGCTTAAGTTTATAGGTTCAACGTAACACGTAAATACCATTTTCTATAAAATGTTAATCCACGCTATAGTATACACATTATGGTATTAACATTTTCTTCAACAAAATTTAAATATCTGAAAGCTACCCTTTTCACTCTGCTTTCATTTCAAGTTAAATCAAGTACTGTCGCCTTTCATCCGTCGAAATTCTACAATTTCGTCTAACAGTCGATACAAGAACACGAACGTAGCAACACACAGTCGATGTGCAAGATGGAACGTGTAAATTCCTTGTAAATTCTCCGTGAATTCCCCCTGGAATTCCAGTATCATCGACAGAATGCGCCAGGAGGGTTGCAGGTCGAGTTCCGCGGGAATTCGAGCTACGTGAATGCAATTTGATTCATAAGTTGCACTCTTGCGATGAAGCGCCCTCCCAGAGCCAGCGGCTGTCGTATTTACGCCCTTGCACGGAGTTTTAAACGAATTTCTCGCGACGACGCTGCGTCGACGCCGGGACCTTATGCCATACACGTGCCATAAACGGGGAACTCCATCAGAGTCCTCGTTTCTCTTTCACGCTACTGGAAGACGTATACTGTATTGACCAAGAAAAAGACAATTTCTATGCGAATTTTATGTGAATTGATAGTTGTTAATAAAAATTGTTCTATAAAATAAATAAAAACAAATAGATTCGCGTGTTCTAGAATTTTATATAAATATTAAACTTTATTAAAATTTGACTTTATATAAGATTTTGCAGCATACAATGTAATATCTAATATATTTTATTTTTATGGCGGATTAAAATCGTTGTATCATTTTTGCAAAATCTGTATTTAATTCAAATGATCCTTTGGATGGGTCAATGATCTCAGGAAAATGTTTTATATTTATTATTTTCAGTGACACTAATGTATCATTACTCTATTAAATTATACGAACGATTTGATTTGTTTAATTTTAGCTGTCGCATAAAAATAAAATGCCTTTCCAATTGACTCCACACTTTGTTGTTGTAAAATAAAAACTCGTTGTTCGTAACTATAATCCAGTCTCTTCCGGCTAAGGATTAATTTCTTTCCCAAATAAAACAATTCTATATGAAAAATCTCTTTGCAATTTTTTAATAATAACATAATGTATATTTAATATTCTATAAAATATCTAAATATTCAAAAATAACAAACAAGAGGATCAAAATGAAGTGTGCCGTTGTTATAGATAATTCTTATTTCAAAAATATGGATAAATTAATTTTTATCCCGATTTTAAAAATTCCATTTGGAATGCCATTACTTTTAAAGAAAATGTACGGGTTTGTTTTTGTACAAATAATCTTCCATAACCAGCAAACGTAGGGAACTAAATTTCCATTCGTTGTTTCCAATAATCCTATTTTTACTTAGTATCTTTTCACAATTTTTTGGAATTGTATGCTATTTCAGAGGCAGAACATTTCAGTTGTGTTTTATCGTCAAAATGTATTTGCTTCTCTCGTTGGATTTTGTGTAGTTTTTAGATTTCAGAGAAGTACTCGTTTTCGCTTGGTTTTTGATTAGTTTGTATTTTTTATTTTTATTTGTTCCTCCTGCGTTTTATTATTCTTCTATTTTTTGTTGCAATTGTTTTCTCTTTTTGATATGTTTCGTTGTTTCGCTGTTTATCTTCTGTTTTTTATTAGGTTGAGATTAAATTTTGCATTTTTAATTTCTTTCGTGCTTTCATCCGAGATTATAACGCTTAACTTTTATTATTCTTCTGCATTTCGTGAAAGCTTTTAGTTTTTATCATTTGTTTATTTCTATAATTTTAAATATACGTTTCTTATTATTTTCCGCTTATGATATACCTATCCCTTTCTACTCTTTTTCCTTTTTCTTGTTTGATTCCTTTCCCTTTTCCATCGTGGTGTAATAAGTTCCTCTTTCATCTTTTGCAATTCACATACTCTTGTTTCTCCTTGTCACCCTCTTTCAACTTCCGCTTCTTTTCATTTCTTTTTTCTGGCAAACTCCTTTCCATCTCTAACCTGCACAGCCTTCGTTTCTTCTCCTTCTCTTTTATCGCATCAAATTCCACTTTCAAACCACTTCAACTTATACATTTTCTTTTTCAATTTCTTTTCTATTTTTTTCTTCCTTATAACCAACTTTCTTATCTTGACTTTTTATGAATATCGTCGTGATGTTTTGTATCTCTTCTTTCCTTCTACTCTTTATATCAAATTTTTCTAGTTCTATATTTTTTCCAATTTATTTTTTTTTCCTGTGCGTAGTCTTCGTTCTTCCTTTATTTGTTTTTCCTATTCTTTTTATCTATTTCTGCATTCACCTTCACATAAAATTAAATTTCGTTTTCTCCATCTCTTTTTCTCTCTAAACATTTTTTACTGTTTCTTTTTTCACCGATATAGCTTCTACTCTTCTCAAACTTTCCTTTTTATCTTCCTTCCTCTTCCATTCATCTTCACTTCAAATTTCTCCCTTTTCATCCTGTTCAATTCACACATTTTTTTTTCCTCGCTCCCTTCTCCGTTTTCCCTTCTCTTTTATCCTTTTCCCCTTTTGAACTAATTAAACTCCTGTTCACCTACATAGTCCACATTGTTTCTCTACCTTCTTTTTCAACCCTTTTCACTTCCTCCTTCATCCACTTTATACATTAAACTCCTCTTCCGATTCTTCTACTCTCACGTACTTTTTTTTCCACTCCTTCTCCAATTTCCCTTCCTTTCAGTCCTTTTTTCCTTTTCGGCTAATTAACCCCCTGTTCACCTACATAGACTGCATTTTCCCACTACCTTTTTTCCAACCCTTTTCACCCTCTCCTCTATCCATCTTACACATCGATATCCTTTTCCAATTCTTTCACGCGCGCCTACCTTTTCCTTTATTCCCTATTTCCCCGTTCTCTGTGTTTCTTCAAAACGCATTTTATTGAAAAATAAGGATATGTGCAAATTGAAAAACATTGCGAACAAAATGTACCGTTTCCACGCGTCATTGGTTTTTAACGGGCTAACACAACAATGACACAAGATACGTAATATTTTATTCATCTGTGTGATGATTTAGAATTTTTCTGCTTTTATTGAGAATTTGTAGCTGTATATATAACGTATGCAACGCATATAATATGCAAAAATATATACAATAAAATGGTAGAGTATTTATTACAATATTCAGCGCATAAAGCAAATTTTTATTTTTAATTATTATTCCAGTTTTTTGGCTATGTTCGTAAAAATATAAAAATGCATAAAAATCTGCAGTCGAATAATAAAAATAATACAAGCTAAAATAACGAATAACCACACGGTACATACTGACTTAATGACAGTGACTGACGAACTCAGCGCGGATCGATTGGAACGAAAGTTCGAAAATATAGCAGACGCAAAGTCTTAATCTAACTTATCGCTTTTCCTCTTTCACTTACGTTATTTTCACTCCCCTTCATCTACCTTCCATAACATTCCCCTCCAGCTTCTCAATTCGCCTCAACTCTCCCTCTCCTCCGCCTTTCCACCCGTTTTCATCTCTACCTCCTATACGTACATCATCGCTTTTCTCTTCCACCCATGCCACCTTCCACCTCCTTCACTTTTCCACCGCCTCAATTCGTTGCTCTTCCTTTCGTCTCTTACTTCCCATCAACGCGTCAGCTCTTTCTCTTATGTCTCTCCACCCACGCATCCTTCCCACGTGGACGTCTTTCGCTAATGTAACGTGATCACGTAGCTAGCGGGACCGAGAACTCGAAGGCTTGCTGCATTACGAAGCGGAGGATTTCAATATCTTCTCGTCACTGTGTCCAATATTCCGCGGAAGTCGTGCGTGCACGTCGATCGAGCTGATGAAAGGAACCGACTTCATTCAGGGTGCAGTGTGACAAGCAAGGGAGTGGAGTTTTTTCAATGCTACTATTGTTTCAGATGTCGTTGCCGCAGTTCATTGATTCGTTTCGACGACTGATCGATATAGTGGAGAAATGTTTTTGGGATAGAGCCGAGGGAGCAGAGAGGGGAGTGTTTTTTCGACCAGTCGCGGAGAGACGCGATCGCGAGGAAGAGCGTCAACGGGAGTCGTAAATTCCCGTTACGATTAGACAATCGACGCCACGAACTGCTCGATCCCCTATTTCGATTAGGATAACAGAGGTGGTTTAATGAGTATAATGCTTGATTAACAGTTCAAAGATAGTATATATTTCCAACAACTTTGTAGAAAGATAGTTACGTTGGTGCGCGAGATATAAGTTAAGTGAATGATTGAAGGGTGAAAACCCGGTAAAGAGATGTTGTTCTAAAGTCGATGAACCAGTGCAGATATGTTGACTGATCTGTAATCGTAGATCCAGTGAAGTCCGGTGACGATGCTGTTGCAAAGGAAAACTGTTATTCGGTGGTGATTGCCCCACCACTTGTCGCTTGCGGGTGGAATCCCGGGAAACATGGGAAAACCTACGTTTCTCGAATTTTTACCTGTTGGAGCAATAACCATAAGGAACCTCTTGACTCGAAGATGTTCTATGCCAATTGACGGCCTTAACGGTGAATCAAAAAGCCTCGTTTTATGACAGTTCCTTAGGATTATCGCGGTCCGCTTAATTCTATGTGTACAGCTGGTGGCCGCCTCAAACATAAAGAATCACAGGGAGAATCTTTAGAAAAGGAGAAGTTTGAACTGTGCGACTTGCAGATACGGTCGTATAATAAATATATTCTAATTAATGTATCTACAATTTATATCTGTCGAGATGGCAAGCAAAAACACGTAGTTGTGTATAAAAAATCATCGATCACCTTACCATTCAATGATGATACCATTCAAATTACGCGTAAAATATTTTGCATCGCAATTCCAAGATATTTAAGTGGTCTTATTGAAATGGATCGCTCTGTATATCGCAACGAAACGTAACTCACGTTCAATCGAAACAACTATTGACATTTATCACGAAGAGTATTCCTCTCATATTTTCCCCTTGAGAGAAATTGATCCGAGGACCACGACATACTGGAGATTAAAGCGGCCGGATCACGAAGGAAGGGCCAGAGCTAATAAACTTTCCGCGGTATTAGCAGGCGATGGCGATTCTCTCGATATTACGTCTGGTACCGTGGCAGGCCGCCCACGAAATCTTCCGATCCGCATTATCATCGAAGGAAATTACGTAGCCGCGGGTGAAGCGTGTCGAGGGCAACCGGCAACGTATACTACAGCGTGGAATTACACTCTGATTAACGGTATTATTTTTCAGACCGTCCAGAATCGACCGATCGAACAACTTGCATTGTTACCAGGAACTGGTTCGAGGGAGTCTTCAACGAAGTCTTTAGTTCTGCGATAATTTCGCCAAGATGATAATGAAGATTCTGGTGATTAGCGATGGGTATAAGTATTTAAAAAGTAGATTTTTATATATGTAATACATAACAGCTGTATTTTTGGAAAGCGTATTTTTCAAAATAATATTAGAATAATATATTATAATTTTATTATGTATAATATAATGTTTACGTTATACGTATGGAATATTATAAAGAAGAAAAAAGTAGATCATTTGCATTTTTATAAGCAATGTTCGAATTCTATGAAATGAAATTTAGAATTGATCTCGATATTAGAGAATATTAGAATAATAAATTATAATTTTATTATGTATAATATAATGTTTACGTTATACGTATAGAATATTATAAAGAAGAAAAAAGTAGATCATTTGCATTTTTATAAGCAATGTTCGAATTCTATGAAATGGAATTTAAAATTGATCTCGATTTTGGTGATTAGCGATGAGGATAATTATTTAAAAAGTAGATTTTTATATATGTAATGACAGCTGTGTTTTTGGAAAGCGTATTTTTCAAAATAATATTAGAATAATAAATTATAATTTTATTATGTATAATATAATGTTTACGTTATACGTATGGAATATTATAAAGAAGAAAACAAATAGATCATTTGCATTTTTATAAGCAATGTTCGAATTCTATGAAATGGAATTTAAAATTGATCTCGATTTATAAGGACGTATGTACATATCGAACTCCATCCCGTCACTAATGACGATGGACAGCATATCTCTCGGTCCGTGGGATTTTTCTCGTCGAACAATGAAGGATTAGTTTGAAAAATGGATGTTCTCTGTTTTCTCTGAATTGTGGCGATCAATCTCGCTAGTTTATGTAAGGCTTTCCTTTTGATGAATTGGTAATGGTAAATTTGTGTTTTGAAAATAGCAAGCGTAGTAGCAATAACTGCGACAGAATGATTGAAAATAATAAAAATTCCATCCCTTCGCTTGCCCATCCTTCCTTTCCTTTCGTCCGTCTTTACTTCCTTATCTTCCCTCCCTCCACCCTCCTTTAATTTCTTCATTTTCTTCTTATGCTTCTTGTCCTACTCCTCCTCCATCCAGTATGATCTTCTTCACCCTTTCGTTCCCCTCATTCGATCATTCTTTATGTACATAATTATATTTACTATGTGTATTATTTAATTATTAGATTGATTAATTATAGATTATTGAATTATTAGATTAAATTAATTAGAGTAAGGTCGCTTATTAAACTTTCAAATTCTCAAACATATCTGATCTGAAATCTATTTTATTTCATTTTATTCTTTTTACATCCTTTTTCTCTTCTCTACATGAGTTTTACGAACCTAACGAAACGCTACTCCCATTAATTGTAAAATTTCTCTAATCTCAATTTAATTCGTTTAGAACCATGCAGCCCGTAATTTCTCAAGTGCTGAATTCCGAACGTGGCACTTCACAACCACGCAATCTAACCTACTCCAATCAACTTCAATCCATCTAACCAGTATTGAATTAACAATGCCAATCTGCCAAAAGCACTAATGACGATCAAGATTAGCGATCGTCACTCTCATCTTCCGCCATCCACGATGGAATCCAACATTCGTTTCACCGGTTCTCTCGCCCCTCGAGGATTCACTTTCCCAAGGAGAACGATAAGAGCCTTTTAATACCTAGTCCGCGTTAACGTGGCCAGTGCAACGAGGGCCAGCAACACCCCGGCCTAATAACATAATGGTGTGTTACGGGTATTACGCAGATTACGCTGCTTCCGTTCAGTCACGCATGACGAATCCCAATTGGGGCAGAGAAAGGGGAAAACCCCTGGCTCTTGTTCGCGGTGTTTATGCGGCCTAGAGAGGAGGTGGCTGTGAGACGACCCATTAACAGATTACTGATTTCATAAAGGCCATGGCTGGCTAATAAACGGTATTAAAACGCAGATCTAGGATGAGTTTCGCGATTATACGTGCACAGGGGGTCGTGATTTTCTACGGTTGTTAAATGTTTGAAAGATGGAATACACCGTGTTACACGAGACTTTTCATACGTTCATAGCCTGGATTATCATAGTTAATATCGTTACACTTCCTATTGTTATACTAGTTGAAGTAACTACAAAAATTCTACATCTTTGTTTATGTATATCCGTGACCTGGAGACTGCTATTACGCAGAAATATTCTAAATAAGGAGCGGTGCATATTACTGTACCTATTGAGATATGTATAATTTTGTGTGCTAGACTAGATTGACCGCGTAGTAGTGACACACGTATGTGAATATGAGTGTGTGGAAGTATGTGTGTGCGCAACGTCTCGAAAAACAGATGAATGTAACTGTTCCGTCGACAGTCTGGTATGGAAGATTGTGAGACAAAGGAAGTGCTGAGACGCGTGCAAATGTATATCGACGAAGATCCCGGAAATCGTTTCTTAAATAAATCTAAAACTATTTTAATATGAATTCTAAGTGTAACCTTAGTGTTCCTTTACTTTTATTTCGGCAATTAAGATCCACAATTCTCAACAGTACCCTTGAGTATACATTATATTTTGGGTTGCAAGGTCTAGCAACAAAGGAACTAATAAACAGATTTCTATTTATGTTCCCTGTAGCCTTTAGCCAAAGCTACAAGCTTCACTTTTTTGATAATGTCCTTTTGCTATAAATATATGAACGTGCTCCCTATCATTCCATTGTCTAGCAACACTAAGAGAGCAAGAATCTGAATCAACATAAACTTATACATTATACCTTTAATTATTTCAATATACTTTTCTATTACAAATACATCCACTTGTTCTTCAATCAGTCAACCTCAACCTTAACAATACTTAACACCGTTACACTTGGCATTGTTACATTTGACACTGCTCTGTTCGACACTGTCTTAGGTTTACAGATGTAAACCGTATATCTAACAGAAAGACATCGTCAACGTTTCGCTGACGACTCTTTTTCTAGCGGTCATGATCGCTGCTGATCGGTGATCGAGATGACGTGACGTAGCCTCAATGTTTCAGTGATCAGCTAACGGTATTTTGAATTGGCGAACTGTGTTACATCTTTCTGCTTGGTTACTGGAGATAGCAGTGGCGTTGAGAAAAGAGTGATGGTTGTTGACGAGTGTTGGATTATTTGCAAAGTGGAAATTGTGAAATGGTTTCACTTTCGACAAATTTTGACGATGATATTTTCTGTATTGGTCGTTCGTTAACGTTGGAACGATGAGCAATATCTTACGGGCTGACGGGTTGATTTATTTCGGATGAAATTGGATGTTTGCGATGTAATTGAAATTGGATGTTGAATGTTGTACCGCGACAAAAGATTGTCGCTTTTCTCAAAGAGATAGTGTGAAATGAAGCTGAAAATATTTGACCGCAGATCGAAAAGCACTCTTTTTTCTTTTTTTTTTTTGTAGAATAACACATATGAATTTGAAATAAGCGAAATTACCTCAGGAAAGAAAGGAAACGCAGGAATGGTTATGAAATCAATTTCAACCGAATGAAAAGTGGAATTACGTCGAATAAATGTTCCCCCGTCTGGCTGCTCGTCTTTGTCGAAGATCGCTAGAACTGAAGATTTTATATTAATATAAACCCCTGAGGGCTCCTAATGGATGGGGAAATAATGATCCGATCGTGAGAAAATTCGATGCAACGGTACTGCTTTAATTGAAGATAAAAGAAATTAAAAGTATAAAGGAAAATACTTTTTTATTGCACATCGGGTGGTTAAAATGAAACTATTCCAAATTTCATGATTTACCTAATAATAATTTAAATTGATAACAAAGAGATAAATAATCGAGAAAAGAACACGATACATCACATTGCCTACCTTGAAATTTTTCAATTCATTCGTCTTCCTCATCCTCCTCGAAGCTTTAAAAATGTTTCTCGTCCTATTATTACAATATTGAATTTATTAAAATATCCTCTGTCTTAATAATTACATCTATGGCGTTCATAAAACATCGTCAATGTATCGGCTACTTTTAAGAAATTTAGATATTCAGACTCGTTATTTTTATTTCAATTACGTCATGTTCAAAATCTTCTGTTTGATCAT
Organism: Bombus flavifrons; assembly: GCF_040668555.2. Classification (NCBI taxonomy): domain Eukaryota; kingdom Metazoa; phylum Arthropoda; class Insecta; order Hymenoptera; family Apidae; genus Bombus; species Bombus flavifrons. The sequence continues at coordinate 7,915,100 of NC_138456.1, forward strand.
ACAAATCAATTATTACGATTATTACGAACTTTTATTATTACGAACGATTATTACGAATTTTTTAAAAACACATCCTTTAAGTTCTCATTTTTTAAACGAACATCGACACGGAAAGTGGTAAACAAACTCTTGCAACAAGAATGTGAGCGTTGGCCTTCAAATTGTGACGTAACTCAACCCCTTCAACGTATCGCGAGTTTGGTGGCACGGAGGACACTGGCGATGGTGGATGAGCCTGAAAATGAAATTCCGCGGAGAGAGGCGAATTCCATTCACTTACGTGTATGCGCATGGAAAATCGAGTAGAAAGGGCAGGCCCTTCGCGTTTACGTATGCGTTACCGGCGCCGTGAATTTGCGAGGGGAATAAACTGCGGGTCGTAGTTAATTAAGCGCCGTATTAATTAAGACCGGCCTTAAGGATTTCTCGCGAATGTCCTGTATTTAGTCGTGCCAACCTTCGAGAACGAGTTTGCTACAAATGAGAAGACCTCGATGTCGTGCGTTAGATGTGGATTAAGTGCCATAGGGACACGTAACTTAATGTTCTGGAATTTGCATATTATTTTATTTTATTTTATTGCATGATATTTCTTCAAAGTTTTATTCGTAAAAAGATCGTGATACATCAAGTCTGTTGGAAACTGCTATCCAATTTTTAAATCAAAATAAAATTCCTCGCAAAACGTTATAATCTTATTATTTTTCATTACTTGTACGATTCAGCATCATCCTTTAATATCATTTCTATAAAATTGTTCTCTTTTTTTTTCCTTGCGATAAATTCATTAATCTAAAATTCGAGGTTCATCTTTGAAGTCTAAGTCTTCGTTCTTAAGCCTTTGAAATTGAAGGAGATTCTCGTCGAGCATACGACGTAAATAAACAACTGCAACCATAATTGTATTTCTTTATTACAGTTCATAAGATATACAATACAATGAACGCTTTTTCTCCGAAGGAACGTTTCTTACAGTTTCTCTGCCAACGAGCGAATTACTGTAAAATTGTCACCAAACAGAGGTGAATTTCTCATTACAAATTTACGCAAAAATCGATTTAAAAAGTGTATTGACAGAAGAAGACGTAATTGACGAATTAGGGAGTTACTTAAAAAGCAGTTCGCGTTGCAACGCGTTTTTACGCATTATCAGAATCGACGGAAGGATACGCGTAATAGTCGTTAAGCACGTGGAACAATAGTTAGCATGAAGACGATAAGGGGTAGACTGTATGGCCTGGATCGCCAACTGCACATGCAACTCGTACGCTGACATTTAAGTCGTGGCATGACTGCAAAAGTCGTGCCTCTCGAATATGCATCTAGATCGGTTCCTGTGATCCAGAACATCGAGAGCTTGCCTTAGGGTAAAGGAAAAACTTACTTCTGGACTTTATATGAAAAAGAATTACACAACACGCTGTTAATCCTATATTGTTTATGAAATTTAATTTTCTTTCAAAATTTATTGCCACCAATTTTTTCGCAATCGTACAAGTTGAACAGATAAGTTGGAAGTGCACGAACCTACAAATGACGTTGGTCAATTCCTCGAGGGAACATTCAAGCGGTGCCAGAAGAAAAATCCTGACACTTGCATTATTTTCCTGCAGCCACGGGAATAAGCTTACGATTGCGACTTCGTGGAAGTCTTGGAAAAAAGCGTCGGATAGGGCAGGTCGTAGGAGCAAATGGTAAGAATCAGCTCGAGGTGACTGGAATATCGTGGGACAGTTTTCCGATAGCGTGCATTTCCTCGACCAAACACACTGTCTCTAGTCCACGTATGTGTCAGTTGGATATGACACGAGTCCTGCATATATTCCAAACTGTAATACGTATTCTTAAATATTTGCTATTATTCTTTCGTTTCTTGGAAGCGCTCCTTCATGTTTTATATTGAATCGTATCTTTAAAATTGTAAACACTGCGATAAATTTGGAAACGTTTTCATACAACTAAGTACGTTGAGAGAAATAAAAGAAAAGGAAATAAATAGTAAGGAAAGAGTTTCGGAAAAAATAAAAATTGTATTGAAGATATGGATACAGTCTGAAAGTCAAAAGCGTAATAACATTTACTATATTAAAATATGCAAATATAAAAACGTAGAATATTTCAGCCGCTTTCCCTCTCTTTGGAAAATATCCAGACGCTACTGTAAGTTCTTCTGTGCTTCAATTTCATAATTAAATATTTCTTATGCCAAAACCATGAATGTGCAAATTTTCTTTTTTTTTAATGAAGAAGTGGATTGAACATTATCTGTTTTTCTCTTAATATAAATTCTCTGGCGAGCGGCCAGGAGAGTATTAGAATTATTAAATTTCCAAAGAAACACTTACGATATTTAAAATACGATACAAAATTAGGCGTTAAATTTTGTATATTTTATTAAAAGCTCAGGTAAAACAGCGAGAAAGAAGTGACTATCCTGTTGACCAAAAGTTGACTCTTTCATGAGCACATTTATTACAATAAATCACCTAATCTTGGGCTGTCCAAAATATAACACTGAAGCTCCTTTTTAAGGATAACTTTGAAGACGAAAAAAGCCATTGAAAACGAAAAGTTGTTAAAATTGATCAAGAAAACTACGTTATTCAATAGAATGGTGTAATATAAAATACAACATGGTACCCTACCCTTTCTCATGTTGTCGCTAACAACCTTGTAGGTGATGCGACGTTAAACCTTAATTTAACAGAAAAGAAAGGGAAAAGAAAATTGGAAAAACCAGATACGAAGAAAGCAGGTACAACAGGTGCGAAAATAATTCAGCAGCATTCTTGAACAAAGAAGCGACTACATCGGCGCCATACCCACCCATCGCGTCGTCTTAGACCGACATAAACAAATCAAACCGACTGGTTTCGCCAGAAAACACATTCACATCGCTCCTTTCCGCCCACGATTTGTTTTCTATCGAAACGGCTGCGGTTCTATATTTTTTTCAATTTTACCACGATACCTAGGTATCGAGTTTCACGAGGAAATAACGCGAGCCACGCACATTTCGAAAGACGATTCCCCAGTTTTGTGTTCGTCGATTCGGTCGATTCTTTTTTTCCCTATCCGTGACAGGGCGCGGGGGGTGGGACCGTTCGCAGCGGCGTTCGATGGCAAATTGGACGTGGAATTTCATTTCACCTCGGATGAGAGGCCGCCCGGTACCGGAAAGGAAGGAAAAGCTTTCCGGAAGAATGCAATATTCCGCCTGGCCAAGAAGACAAAGAATGTCATCCGCACGCGAAACTGGATACCCAAATGAAATTCAATATGGCAACGCAGAAATCATCTCCCGACCCTCGCGTCCCGTTGCCAACGACCCTGCCTCATGTTTTCTCTGCATCACTATGGCACGAAGCGTGGTCCATGACCGCGCTTGCACACACCGTGGGGATGCGATTGGCGCATGGGTTGCATCCGACGGGCTTTATGAAACCGATTCACCGAGCGGATTCTTTATGGGAAGCGACCTTCCACTGGCTTCCACGGACGATTCGCCAACATTTGATGATGGCGATATTTGGAGACACGCAGGGTAGAATAATGTTGGGATTGCATGGCATGAGCCGGGTTTATATGCGGTTTCATTGTTGGAATATTTTTCGAAGTGATATTCTGTCGTGAGGTTCACAACGTAATGAGTTGACCTTTTATTCAACGCATTTTCAAATTTTCTATTAAAAATTCACAGTCTAGTAACGAGTTGTACGTGTTTCGTCTTATTATTCTACTATTTAACGTCAATATGTATTAGAGTAATAAAACGATGTGTTATAATTTTATGAAACGAATTGTATATCATGGAGCTCTTATGATCTTTTGTGTCACGGAAATTCGAACGCCAAAGCGAAGTTTTATTTGTTTGAATTACTGGATATCGAACGATAAGTAAAACAGGTAAAAGATGGAAAAATAATTTTCCGTGTTTTCATAGATGAAATATAAACTGCAAAAAATAAATACAGATTCGTGAGAACATAACCAGTCCAAAAAACAAAAGAAAGATAGGAAATCTACAAGAACTAGGTTATTCGATAAAACAATCCCGGAGTAAAACCAAACGTCCATACAAATACATGAGTCAAAGATTTTTATATCTCACGTATTTAATAAAACAGAAAAGAAAGTAATTAATACACAACAAATATTCGGCAGATACGAAAAAACACATACAACCCTGAAAGAACGAACAAAGAGAATAAAGAATTCGTTTACCTTTCGGTTAAATTTGCAAAAATGTCTCTAGTATCCACCAGCTATTAGCTACGCTTTTTCTCCATCTGCTTAATTCTTTATTGAAAATTATGACAATTCGGTTTAAGAAGGAGTTAAAATCCATCTTCGAATTAAAGTCACATAATGTTAGAGTGACCAAATATTTCGTAAATACACATTATTAAAGAAACACTAAAGATTTATTTCTCGATAGAAATATCAATAAAAATATTTTCCTTACTCGTCGATATTCACAAATTATTATGTCGTTATGTTACTTTCCCTCCGTCTGTTTACCCTACAATAAAAGTAAAATTTCTTAGTGAAAATTATGAAGATTCCATCTAATAATTCCACCATCGTCGAACTACCGCCGCGTAATGCCAGTGGAAGCAAAAGCGGCTCCGGAGAACCCTTTAAATCACGTCATTTTGTTCCCAGGCAAAGTACGTTTAATTATACCCGTAATCTCCTTGACGTTGGTCCCGCAAAAATTGATCGCCTTTTCCCCGGCGATTGGAAGAAACGTTAATGGGGCTTCCGCGAGCAATCGACATCGTTTCACGTTTCTTCCAAGCCTTTCTTCTTTTGATTATAAGACACTGGGACGACATAATGGTGCCGTACCGCCGATAGGATCATAATGCTGTTCAATTAATTAGCATAGAAAACGACATCACAACCAGATATTGATTTTCGATACCTTCGATTTTCAATTTAAAACTTGGATCTTCTGGTTAGTTAATTGGTCGATGTTGAGACATTGTGTCTCCTTTGACTGCAACATCGGAGAATGATCCTTGAACAGAGGATAAAGTAAGTAGGAGTATTATACGAAAGGGTCGTCGTAAAGCTTTATGGTGGAATTTGTTTCATTGATGTCGACGTGGGTTCTGCTTGGATCGTTCTCGCGTTGAGATCACATCGATTTGAATCTCAAGGACGTTTGTAGTGTAGAGGGGCTGAAAGAAGAACCTTATTAGCGAGTGACGTACGTTAGCTGACAAAAGTATTCCAACAACCCTACAAACTTTTCGTCTATCTATTATACGAAACATTTTGAAATGTCATTAGCACTGTAACACAACTATCGCGTTTATATTGGTAACGTGTGAAACATGGATGAGAAAATGCATATAATTAAAAGTTACATGATGTTTATTGGATACCTTAATGAAGACCAGCAAAACATTTGAACAGTACCATTATTCGCTGTATTGGTACACCATAATATGTGTAACAGTATATATGTAATCTATTACTTCAATTGTTATTCTGCATCCATGACAGTAAGTTAGTCATGATCAATTCGGAATTCATGAATTGAAAAATTATACTTATTTAACCTATAATTGGTATTAGTGGATGACAGGCAGCAGAATCGTTATATTAAGAAACCAGGATAATTCCTATGCTTTGTATGAGATCATTGAGTCTTCTGAAAACTAAACCGACCATCAAGCAATCATATGCAATGAACTTTTTATACATGCCACCTTAGTATATCGACAGGTACACAGAAAAATACATGGAAAGAACGACAACACATCCAAACCAGCTGGCTGTTGAAGCGAGCAAAACTCTCATAGAAAGAAGACTGAAAAGAAAACACGCCACTGACCTAACTAAAGAAATAAAATAGTCAAACTCGAAGATGGTATCCCGCTGGGGGTAGCCATCCACATGTTATTTAGCATTTAAGTTAGAAAAATCTACTAAATGTCCAGCTGGACAAATTGTAAAGTACAAATTAAATAATAAAAAAAAACCTTAGCAGAGTTCAACACATATTTAAAAGACGTATGTCAAATACCATAGAGGATTAAACTAGATCGTGTCTTTGACACAGGAGCCGCGTTAACCTGAAAATTGACAGAGTTCGCTTCACGAGCTCAAGAATTTATTAATCCGGTCGTTTCGATACGGCAGTGGTGCGGGCATTAAGGAAACTTATTGCAAGGAGCTACGGCTGTACTAGACAGTGCGCATTTACCAAGAACCGCAGACTAATACCTACCGATCTACTTAATCCCTGAACCCTTTAGGACGTCAGTGCGCGGCGCTAGGTAATTAGCAGGCCCATCAACAAACAATGGATACCAATTTAGCCAGGATAATGGTGCGCAGGCAGGAAAGATTATCCCTTCTATCCAGCAACATCGAGCCGTTCGCGCGACGCTCCGTTGAAATTTGCCCGTGTTGATTGTGTAGATCCGCTAGTGAAAGAGCCAGTATCGTGTTTCGTCTCATGGAAAATTTAGGCGAACCTAACTTCGTTCTGGCTTCGTTGATTGGAAAATCGAATTGGATCGTGAAGACAAAGGTTTCAGATTCTTTCTGACAGTTACTTTGAAAATAATTTTGATGAATAAATCGAAAGAAAATTATTATCCTAACAATCTTTAAATACAAAATCTTAATAGAAAATGAAAAACATTACAGTAATAATAGTAGTAAATTGAATTGTCCAACTTTTATACAACTCGATTGCCTCTCTCAGACATAGTATTTTGTCTACTCATGAACCAAATTACACTGCAAAATAATTAAAAGATAATATTTTTGGCGTTGCTTTGGAAATAAGAAGTTACATAATTGTCTGACAAGGAGGATAGGGCGATTATTGCTCGTTAAAGCAGAAGCAGGAAACGAACTTAATTAATACTTAATAAGTTAATGAACGCGGCATTGCTAGTTAGGCGAATGCACGATTCAATTCGAAAACAACAAAGTTCTTGTCGCTGTTATCGTGCCAGCGCAGACCGTGCTTCCTTCCTAATAGCTACAACGTTCTATAATTAATTTCAACCCTTCCGGGAATCCATTACCACGTGCATTTGGTCCCACAGATATCATCTGCTATGTAGCGAAACCACGGTCCATCGAGAGCCACGCTGTTAGATTTCGCGAGCTGTTTCATTCGATCCTGATGCATCCCTGCAACGTCGTATCGTTCGAATACTGTCAGCCGATCGACGATACCATCTGTTGTTTTAATTACCAATAGAAGGATAGAATTTCAAGTAATTGGCTGGGATATCGTTTGGGAAGCAACGTTTCTCGGATTCCATAGAATATTTTACTGGAATCGTTTCTAGGCATCGATTACTACGATTCCTGGTCATCGTATTTCAATCCTTCTATATCTAATTACTCTCCATAATATTTTTTCTATGTTAAAAAATATCTCAAGTTTAAATAAAATATGCAAAAACTGTCATTGATATGCACGACACAACGAACGCTTAAATATTCGACTTAAATTCATGAAGCGATTACGTGCGTAAAAAAAGTTGTTCAGAATAACTATTTTGATAACATATTTCAAGAGCGAAAATCGAAGTCGTTGAGAAGACCAAGCTTCTAAATAATTCACTAAAATTTCTCGAATAAAAGTTATTGAAATTTATAGTGCATGAATTCTCAACTTTCTTTTATCGGCTGTTGTAAATCGTTCCAATATCAAAAACCTCCGATTCCCTTCGATTTCCAATATTTTCAACATCTGTTAAGTTACACCATTGACAGGACACCTGCATGCCTTGGGTCGTTTCAAAAATCGGCGATCGTCCCTCCTGGTCCCCTGGATTTCCGGCCGCGCAGGGACCTCCGATGGGTTACACGCGATGATTCAGTGGATCCCGTCCGGAAAACGAGCGAGTTGGAAATGTTGTGCGTGCCTGGCGACGATAATGATAAGCGTCAGCGACGCATGAACCTGGACACACGGCGATAAACGAACAAACGTGGCACTCGCTCCCAAGCTGATGCAGAAGACCCAGTTAAATAACGTTGACTGATAAAATAATCGAGTTCGGCAACAGATATTTGGCCGATAAAGCGGTCGGATATTTTTTAGTTGATTTTATGGCTGCCACTTGTGGCCCATTCGAGCGAAAAATGATAGCATCGTGTGTGGTTATGTGCCTATTGAGATGATGTCGATAAATGTAATACGCATGTACATTTTCATGTTATAACAGAAATAATACATTTAAAGTATTTGCAATTGGCGAGTGATTTAGGATAGTTGAAGTAATTACTTCTGGGAAAACTTTACATCTTTTTCTTTTGTATACCTGTGACGTGGACACCGTCGTTACGAAGAAAATAGAATTTACTGAAGCAAAAAATTAAAAAACGAGAGGTCTCGATGGAAAACTTAAAAAAAAAAGAAAAAAATTAAAAAAAAATTTTTTTATTCTATATTTTAGCACTGACAGAAAAATACAATATATTATATATACAGGGTGGTTGGTAACTGGTGGTAAAAGCGGAAAGGGAGTGATTCTACGCGAAAAAAGAAGTCGGAAATATAGAATAAAAATTTTTTTTTTAATTTCTTTTTTTAATTTTTCCATCGAGACAACGATCTACAGTGAGATCCGTTATAACGTACCGCACGCGTACCGAGCGAAAATTCAAAGTTGATTTTCTCGAAAACAAAGCCTCAAATGAAAAATTTTTGTTCTATATTTTCGACTTCTTTTTTCGCGTAGAATCACCCCCTTTCCGCTTGTACCACCGGTTACCAACCACCCTGTATATTTCTATTACAGATTCATCCACGCGTTCCTGTATCACATAACCTCAACAAGAATGTTAAAAGGAAGAGCTCGCATATCTAAAACTGGTACTTGAATATGATATAAACAGTCTTTAGCGCAATTTTAACTAAATAAACGTAGTAAAGATTACATTGATATATCGTACATTGTATGACGCGTGAAGATCCCAAATCTGTCCTGTTATTTCCTTTAAAGCCGTATTTCTAACATTTTCCTTTGGAGGAACACAGCGGATGAGCGCCGCTGACAAACGCTTATCCGCGTATGAAACAAGGATGAAAGGATCGTCCATCTACCGTGTTCCTGCAAAGTGAAACGGTGTAAAGTCGGATTCAGCTAAAATTTAGTATTTCAAAATTGCAGGAAACTATAGTAGTTTATTATTTGGTTTGTACCGTCTTTGTCTTCCTGCATTCAGTCAAAAAAAAAAATGAGGTACTGTTTCTGATAATTATATTTAAAAAATAAAAATCACAGGGAACTCCAAATATTTCAGTTCAACGATCCCGCCGTCGTCATTGTTCTCAAACGAGCATAGAACCGTCGTCAAGTATCCCGCGCGGCGCGTCTCCTCGTCGTTCTACAATGGCTTCTTCAGTTTTCCGGAACATCGTATAGCAAGAGGAAGCCCGCGGTGATTTCTCTCGGATGTTTAGTCGTCCGAGTGGCCGTAACTCGTCGATATGAGAGCGTAGGAGGCGGATCTCCGACATAACGTGAAACAAAGAACATAATGTTTCTGCATGGTGGCATGGCCGCACGAGAATTAAACTGGTCGAATTTACTGGACAACGGGAACAGAGACAGTGGCTTAAGGCTCAAGCTTTGCCCGCTAAAATCTCTGGTTACAAGCAGATGAACGGGATATCGGGTTCCAAGACTCGATGTCTAATTACCAAGGGGGATGTTTTAAACGTCTAGGCTCGATGATATCAGTGATGAGTAACGGAAAGTATCACCTACACTCGCGTGATACGAGGAAAATGGTTTAACCGTGATCGCTGATACGATGAACGGGATTGGAACGGGTTATCGATGAACAGCTACTTTGTTTGGTTGTCTCAATGATATTACGGCTCTTTAATACTGGAACTACCACACCAATCAAATTGACTGGTTCTACAATTTTATATGTCAACCCTCGTCTAGGGATCATGGTCCCAGATGGATTAATAATACCAAAAATGTACTACATAATATGGAATTGCTTCTGTAAGAAAGTAATAAATCAATAAATATAAAAATATTTTATTATTACGTATTTTTTAAAGACCAGCCATTTTGACTGATTTTGGTAGAAATAGCTTCGTGTTGACTATCGGTAGTTCTAGTGTTAAAATGATACTCGTATTCGCAAGGTGTAGATTGCAAAATCTTTTATGAAGGTATTGTTGATGAAGCTACAGAAAAGTTAAGTACTTTCCGATTTCGATGACTTTTGAGTATGTTGCAAAACTTAACGTTTCGACTAACTTTTTTCTATACATACGCGTATAAGGGGTGGATTCGCCTAGTTTCCAAAATATTCGGGAAACTGCTGCTTTCTTCACGCTGAAAAACGCTGTTTTCTTCAGATGCAATCTTTCCGGACAACGTGAAAGTTCATTCTTCGTTAGAAGAATTTGTCGAAAAACTACTCTCTCACCGATAGCGATGATTTTTAAATATGATGCATGATTCTAGATAGTTTTTCTTTTTATACATACAATCGTCGGTCGAATATAGTTTCCGAGATATTCGAAAAAAGCTGTCGATACTAGCGCATTGAATCCTGTCGATGCGTGTGTTCTATGACACAGTCACAAGCATAGCCGACGCACGTTTGCCGCTTCGGACCGCTTGGCGATCTGTTTACATTCATCAGCCATCGATCTCTTTATCTTTCTATCAATTCGCATACTTCACGAATCTAAATAAACAGCTTCTATGAAAATCTCATTCACAATTGCGTATGCGAGTGTTCCAATTTGTGATCCAATGGAAATTAAATGATGTACAGGGTGTTCCCAAAATCGTGGCACAACAAGTCGAGTGGTGATCGTGCGTGCGAAAATATGTGGAACAAAAAGAATAACGTCTTTTCATTTAAGTTCATTTAACTTTTTATTTCGTTTCCTTGATGCGATAAAATGACGTGTATGGAGTGCAAGTTTCGAGATGTGAACTCCCATTGTATTGTAATAAATTGTATTGCAAGGATAATAATCAAGGTCGAAGAATTAATAGCAAACGTTGTTCCAAAAATGTGTTATGCTTTAGACCAACGCAACGAGGGGAAGTAAAGGAAAGCGAAGTTCTGTACATTTGTTCCCTTTTTCCCTATTTCTCGTAATGCAAGCATTAAAAACTTCATTGTTGTTAACATGTTGATTGCTACGATGATCATCGATGATTCAAGTTACTCAATTTTTTTTGAACGATTGAGATATGATAAATTTCACGGACTAAAAAGTTGTCAACAATGCAAATAATTTAAAAATAACACTGACAGAAAAATACAATATATTATATATACAGGGTGGTTGGTAACTGGTGGTAAAAGCGGAAAGAGAGTGATTCTACGCGAAAAAAGAAGTCGGAAATATAGAATAAAAATTTTTTTTTAATTTCTGTTTTTTAATTTTTCCATCGAGACAACGATCTACAGTGAGATCCGTTATAACGTACCGCACGCGTACCGAGCGAAAATTCAAAGTCGATTTTCTCGAAAACAAAGCCTCAAATGAAAAATTTTTGTTCTATATTTTCGACTTCTTTTTTCGCGTAGAATCATCCCCTTTCCGCTTGTACCACCAGTTACCAACCACCCTGTATAATATTTTAATATTTAATATAAAAATGAGGTATTATAGTATAGCATATTTTAATCTATCGCAGGGCAAAATATAGAAAATTCGCGTGGCAGTAAACGTATTATCGAGTAAAGTTATGCTTGGAATAGAAATTGAGGAGAATTAGATACGAGAAGAGGTATTTCGTAGATTGACGTAGATAGTAGAAGATAGTTATGTGAAAGTGTAGAAGCTAAGTTAAATTGAAGTTTAATTAAATTAGATGCAACTTTAAATTTCAACGAGGTTCATTGAGTTATGCCGGTTTAATTAAATTATGTCACGTCAGTGCTGCGAGAAACGGAGTTTCACTTTAATGGGTTTAAAATCAAAATGTTAGATTCTTCATATTTTATAGTAGGATAGATCGTTATGCTATTTGTCATAACTCCTAACCCAACTTTTGATTAGAAGCAACAAGAAGTCAACTTGATTCAAATCACTTGACTGAACTTAACAATTTTCATGCTGCTTTAAACAGCGCTAAGTGTACCTACTGATTTTCCTTTCGAGTTTTAGAATTCTAAAATAGAAAATGAAATATAATATAATATAATATAATTATTAATTCGAGGGATTTCATATTTGATAAATAAAATCAATATCATTGGAAGCCATATACATAACAATCTTATTAAGAAAATATATAATAAGTAGCTTCTTTTTTATTAAGCACTTTTTAGAAACCAAAGGGTAATTGATTTTTTGTAATCTCATTAAATTGCATTTAGCATGTAGCTAATGTTCAACTTTTATTTTTCCAATGAATTGTTTGCAGTAAAGTCTAAATCTTTCCTACAAACATAAAACCAAAGGCAAAGAGTGATAAATACCGCGATTTTAACGTGATCAAAATTTCAATTAATAATCGTCAAACAGAGGTCTAAAATACGTTCAGAGTTGAAACGTTCTAAATGATTAGACACAGGTCGGGAATCCGGAACCGCGAAATGTTTACAGAAGCGGGTGTGCAACGACCCACGTGGCATCAAATACGAGTGTGAAATCGGTAATTAAATCGAAAGAAATTAAACGAACGTCCGCGTCGTGTCAACGTTACTCGTAATTAGTATTTTAATTGCCACGCGCAGCCCGGTGGACTGTGTTTACGAGCAAAAACTGTCGCTGTTCTATCCAATTATTCGTGATGGTACATATTGCCCTCGATAATTATAGGTCTCCAGCTTAAGTAAATGAAAAGATTTACGTTAACGCGTTAATGACGATTGGATATATTCAAATATTTTATTAAATGCAAGGTTGGATTTTATTTTTAGTAAACTCAGTATCTGTCACAAGACTGAAATCCGTGTTTTATTTCTTACCTTATTAACCAAAGAACCCCATTATGACCAAAGAATCTTTTAAAGACATTTATTTAATTTAAATATTTATTTATCATAACCGATTATATTTATTGTTGAATGATGCTCGATTCTGGTACAATATGGATTGAAAGAGAGATTATTCTAAATTCATTTAATTCAAACTTTTTACTTACATATTTATACAAATATAATATAATATTATATATATATATTTATATATTTCATTATAATTAACATTTAAGGTCGCACAAACTAGGCTGTTCACGTGTGCGCTGTAGGGCTACGGAAATAATTTGCGAACGTGTCATTTCGCGCAATTGGCGGCTGATAACCGTAGGCAACGGTTTATCACCGCAATGATAACAGACAACTCTCGTGCACGACAACGAACTCGTTCACTTTGCTGTTTTTCGCACGAATGACACGGCGTGATCATCAGAGTGATGAGTTAATTGTTTCAATCAGTGTGAACGATATCTTTATTTTACTTGCTAGTCGAAGAAGAAGCAGAGGGAAACAGCCAAGGAACAAGTGGCCGCCTACTCGCAATTAAAAATCGCTAATGAGACGTATGCAAATACCGGAGGCTCGTTAAAACTTCCCTTTCCTTTGTCCCTTTTCTCACCAGCACCAGCTGCTTCCTCCTCGAGGTACTCGAGTATCCAAACGAATAGTTCTACGATCGGACATTCTTTCCCTTCAATTTCAGCAATTAGCGACGTGTAACTGCTGGAAAAGATTTTCCAACGATGGTTTCTCTTTTGTGGCATGGAGAAGTTAAAATTTGATGAAAGGGCGGAGGTACAATACATTGAGTAAGTTTTAGTTGTGAAGGTAAGTGGATTGGTCATGGTTTGAGAGTGTTTGATGGTATATCGGGTCAAGTTGGAAATAATTTAACTTTGTGGAGGTCATTGCTATAGTAACACATTCGAGAATATGCATACTGTCGTTCGTACATTTATTTTCCATTAAAGCTTTCCAATAAATTTTTTTTCTGATTATATATTTTTATAATTTTTTGTAACTGAAAGTACTAACTAATTAAACGATACGATATTCATTATATTTAGATCTAATTGACTAGTATTATAAATTAAGTGGACGTACTATATAACTAGTACAGAGTATTTGCAATATATGTTACTAATTTTATAGTTACTTACTTACATTAAAATTGTCGTAGACGATAATTTGGAGAAGATAATCATCATATGTTTATACCACTCACCTGTAACCAAAAAAAAAAAAAGATTATCTTAATTATTTTCCCACAGATATTACAGATATATTTAATCTATCGATTTTTCCCTTTTACAAAGCTTGAATTTCAAAATGGCAATACCAAGTATTAAATATAAGATGGTTTCTCACGTTCATTATTGTAAGACGTTTATTAGCACCAGTTCACGAGCAAAGTATGCAGAACATGTACAAATGAGAACAAATGGAAACCTAATCAAGATCCCACAAAATCGCCTTTAACAAAATTTATCAACACTCGATTCGTTTCATTTGCCCTCGGTTAGTCCATTTCCATAGAAGATTTCCTGCGACATCTGTGCTTCAGAAAGAAGGGAGCCGACTTAAGAATCTTTCTATCGAAAAAGATGGACGGAATACGAGAAAAGAAAACAGAGCGAGAACGTGGGAGGGCCGAGAATGAAGTCGATCCCATCGAAATGTAAATTCACTTCGCGTTGCCGGGCCATTACTTAAAGAACATACGGCCAGGAATTCCGTTTCGAGAGAAATGGACGAAAGAAATTAGATAGTCCTCGGAGAATCCCATTACACCGAGCGTTCGCCGCGAAATAACACTCCACGGTATGCAGCTCGCGAAATGCAAAGGATGTTCCATCGATTGCCTTCGATTTCTATCCGTATCGATGCTATTCTCTTTCTTTACATCGAGTCTTCTCTTTGTTTAGGGACTTCCGGAAAATTTGCTGCAACTCCACGAGCATGAGAAATCTTCTGTCTTTTGTTATCGGGTGGTGATCGTGGGATTATTCGAGAAATTGAAAATGTTCAGTCGAGGTGATAGCACCGAATCTTTTGCTTTTTTCTCCCTTTTATAGAATTTGCGGGAAATGTTCGAAAGAAGTTTGTATATAGTTTAGAGCTTTTTTTTTAGAATGGATCACTCCTTTACGAACGTAAAGATAAATGAAAAAGATAGGGTTAAATTAATTATAAGTATTAATGTATAACGTATTGTGGTAGCATATGACAATTTTATATAATAGATATAATATAATAAAATAAAATAATTATAACATAATATGTTATTACTAATTGTAATTGGGATGTATATGAGACGTGAGATATATGCAAGACATATATTTGTTTTTATTTTTTTATAAACGTGTTGTGCAGATGCAAAAAGAGAAAACGTTTATTTGATGTATTAAAAAAATATTAAATTTTGTAGAAAAAGTGTGTCATTGAAAGTTCATCTTCTTTTCTAATTTTTAAAGAAATAAGAAAAAAATGTTAAGGAAGAGAAATGAAATGTAGTAATATTATTTGATCAATTTCATTATAAATCAATTAATGCGAAAAAATGTTCATTAACGTAGAAGCGTAATTACACATTTCTATTTGCTTTCGTTGCAGCAGTAATCATTCATATACATTAATTTGATACACTTGATATTCAATATCCAATTAATTCAAATTTAATAATGATCAATTTGATGAAATATCTGTAATTGCCAAAATACAACACGCAATATCAATAACCGAATTTGGAATGTTTAATTTATCTAATGCTCGAAGAGAACCTCGAAACTACATACCACACTTTATGATGTGCTCGTGTTTCAAGCTTCCAGAATCTAGACAGATATATATTCCCTCGCGTGTACCTCCATTTTCCTTTCTACCTAATTTTCTTCAACATCACCGCGCAACGTAACAAGGACCTTCTTAATTAATTAATTAATTAATCAAGCTACAAGGATCGAACGTTGAAAATTCAGTCAGAAGACAGAGACTGTGGTACCAGTCTCCAAAGAGAAACTTAGTAAACGACCCTATCGTACCTTCCGCCTAATAACGTAACGATGGCTAACGTAACAATTCGCTGGCTTGACAAGAAGAAAAAGGGTCTATGATAAGAGAAACAGGGTTCAGACGGTCGTTGAATGTGGTCCCAAGGACGAGGGATACTGGCAATGCGTTATCTTACCCTGAGACGCCGGTCCAGCGCACCAGAAGATCGTTTAGATAACGATCGAGAGGTCCGGCAGGAAACGATGAGGAAGAAGAGGGTCTGAGGACAAAAAGATGAGCAACTCGACGTAACTGGGCGGACACTCGATCTAGTAGATGTCCATTCTTGTTAAAAATCTTTGCTTGGTATAACTGAAGTCCGTATGAATTCCAAGATCACACAACTTTTGTCGCTATATATAAATTATTCGCATTACTATTTTTAGTCTACTTAGACCTATCTAATAATATTTCAAATGACATAAAATATGTTAAATTTAAAGACTGTTGAATTTCAACGTTATGAAACAACGCGTGGAAGATGCTGGTAATTATTTCGAAGCTACCAATCACGTACTCATTTCAATTCGAATAAACCTCACGCCTTAAATTTCGCTATACGTAAAGTAATTATGTATTAATATTGACTTCCAGTAAAAAGTTGAAAGCACAGTGACCCGTGAAAATATTCGATCGTTTATCTCCTGAATTTTTGCGAACTGTTTACTTCTCATAAATATTATCTACTTCTATATGTATATCTTCAGATCCGTTTCAAAGTTTAATAGTATAAATCAATAGAATATAATCACCAATACCATCTTTCATTAACCTACTCGTCTATTATTAGGTTGTCGGAAAAGTGTCTTTCTTTTACAGACCCGTCTTTTACAACGATGCATCTTTATACCAACATGAAACCTAATCTGTCGAACGTTGTGATTTTTACTTTAATAGAACAAAGTGGATCATACGTAATTCGATAAAATAATATCAAACGGGAAATGTTGCGCATCCATTATTTCCTTATAAAACGAAAGAAACTTTTCGGACGACCTAATACACCTCCCAAATTTATTAATTCTCTCTCGACACTCTTTACTCCTAAAACGTCCTACAGAAATGATTCGAACTAACAAGCCATGCACAAGTGTATTTAAACTCCTGAAACATGTTGAAATCTGTTATTTCATCTAATATCTATGTTTGCCTCTATCTTTATGTAATAATAATAATAATAATAATAGTTTATTTTTAGCTATAAAAAGCAACTCTCAACCACTTAGCCTTAATTCTCGATACATATATTTACACACTGATCTTACCTAACTATTCACGCAATTATAGCTATTTAACTCTTCATCTTTGTGTAAATTAACGCGGTTGTTAATTAATGACTGTACTGCGTTGGTACAGAGAAATTTTGCTTCAAACGAAAAATCTCCAAAATTACCTAAAGCTATATTAACTCGTTTGTCAACAAAGGCATCCAGCTGCAAGCTAAATAAGCACAAAGAGCGGAAGTAGGAAAGAACGGAAGTGGCAAAGAACGTTACACACGACTTTACTAAGGCCAAACAATCGGCTGGCCAATGGAATGTAATCCCCGGTCGAGCTGTAGCAACACGAAACCCTTTCGGGATCCTGTCCGCCCCCTCGCGAGATCGATGCGCACGGATCCTGTTCTCTCTTCCGGTCGCGTCCAAAGCAGCACAGGGGTTGTCTTTGCGTTAACTCGACGCGCAGTAAACATCGATGTCCTACGGAATTGTTGTCTGAAGCTGTTTCCATGGGAAACTATCCCCGCCATCGCGGGGTTGGTTGGCCGTCTACATTTGCGGTTTGCGGCCACAGAATGGTCGGGACAGTTTTATCGTTATTGCAGCCTGCCGTTCCTGGAACATGGAACGTTTCCTCCGAACGATGGTGTCGGCTGAATATGGATGATAACGGAACGATTCTTTCGGCGAACAACGATTTACAGGCTGTTCGATTGGAAAGCTTACTTGGAAACTTGGTACGAACAAAGGGAGGATGAAATAACGGCAGGTAGAAAGTGTAATGTCTTTGTCGCGTTTGGCGAGGGATCAAGATTTCTGTAGATTTCGAGATATATATTTCAGAATGTAATGAAGATAGTGAAAAGTGGCCCACGAAAGTATTCGGAGACTTATTACAGACCTCCTTTATGAATATATTACGCGTATTATACGAAACATTTTGAAATTTCGTTAACACTGTAATAACCATGACGACTAAAGAAGTTGAAATTTCTATAAAAAAAATTGCGAATTTTTCATTTATCACTCTGATATTAATGCCAAAAACTACTTCAAAGGTACATTCCTTCAACGTAATCTTATTTTAATACGCTTCTTCGAACAAACGAAATATTCGATCGTGTAATCTAATCCATAAAAGAAGATAAATAGCGAAGGAAAGAAGAGAAGGGAGGGAAGAACTTGAACGATTTCAATAATCCTTGGTTTGAGTAAACTTCGTTCATCGATGTTCTATTTTTTCCAGCCACGAAAATCACAGTTTATTATCACGCTGTCGGGAGACTTGACGATTCCTGTGAAATATTCATCGACATAGGTCGATAAATCCGCCCTCGGCGCAACAGGTTAAACGTAGAAGCTTCTACTCGCTTACACTTACCCTCTTTCCAGATCAACGTAGCTATAAATAATTAACTGTAGGCCGAAAATCAACGTTGGATCGTATAAAATAAAGACTAGAGTTTAGATAACGTGCTGACTGCGACGGTGGCCATCAGTGACCCACGTTGCTAAATGTTTTCGGGTGTTTAAGATAAGATAAATTTCACGAACGAAAGGTTGTTAACAATGTGAATTTATTATAACTTACACCTAAAACAATTAACAGTGCTCAAACACAGGAATCACCCTGTGCTCACGCGTCACCATCATCAGCCATAACCTCCAAACAAATTATACTTGAACCTAATTTTAATATCAATCAAAAATACTAATTTTCTGAAAATATCATTCTTCAAATTCTCAGTTCAGTCTCCGCTCGGAAAATGTAAAAGCAAAAAAGAAAGATGGGAAACTCAAAAACCTCCATCTATTCTCTTCGAATGGAAGGCAAAAGTTCCTTCTCAAACAAAATACATCCTCGAGGGAGCGAGAACCGAGGACTACGGTTAAAAAACGATCTTCGTAAATCTCCCTGCAGAGTTCCGTGTGCTCGGATCTCTATTCTCGAAAGATAAAGTCAATACGATAAAAGGAACGAAGTACGCGAGCGTAGAAAACGTCACGAAGAATGCCGATAAACCGTCATCGCCGGTTCTGCTATTGTTCTTGATCGGATCCAAGTTTCCTAGCTTCCACGTTTTCAGCGCTGTTGATCCACGTCCTTTTCCTCGGGAGACCAAAGCTGGAAAACGAGCGAGAAACCAGAGAGCAAAGCAGCTTCGTATGTCGCGTCGATTCGTCGCGACGTCCATGGAAATTCGAACGAGATTTCGAGCGGAAAGGTGTACGCTATTTCCTTGCCGATCAACCTTCGAATTGGTACAAATTTCCGGCACGGTTATTGGATTCAACTGCTTTCGGATTATCCTGCAGGACTTTTGAGAAATTTTTTAAGATATACCACGGCATCGAGTTTCAGGAAAGTGATACTATGGAGAATTGCTGATGTTTAAGAATTGGAAAGGTAATAAGTAAGATTTATAGGAAATTGAAAACCACAAAATATTCAAAGTATGGTGTTTGTTATAATATTTAGCGAATGAAATAAATTTACATTAATTTCTATTTGATTAATTAGATTTAAATCCCTAGCATTGGCTTTTATGTAAACGATGTTGAAGAATAGAATTACGTAATGTAAATTGGCTGAAGAATTGCGAGTAAAATAAAAAGTAGATTTTTGAGATGTTTTTCTATAGAATATAATTTGGTACTGTTCCTTCTTGGAATTGGAATTGGACGAAATTTAAAAGAACACGAAGTGCTTGAGAATTATTAAAAATTTCGGTTTTGTGTATATTCATAAATTATATACGAATTATTAAAAATCAGATACATATCGTAGAAATTCGTAGTACTTCGATCTAGAAGTTTCTGTGCTAATATCAAAACTTAAGGCGAATATCTTGTAGGATTTCTTAGAATGTTTGACTTAAGCGCATCTAGAGTTTGAATTTATTTGAGTTGTAATTGAAGTTCCTCTGAATCAAAGGAGGTTGAAAAATTCTTTGATCATAAGATGTTGATGTTATTCAACGTGATTAAACATGATCCGTTTAAATTATTCTAATTTCGAAAGCGCGAGTAAAAAATACAATTTTATCGCGAGAACAAAAATAAACAGAAAGATACTTCTACCTCTCCTTCTTCTTCAGTAAAATAATCTGAACTTTTTGCTAGTGTGAAAGATCAAAATAACTTTTTGTTTGAAATAACATGTTTAACAAGACTTAAATAATAAAAAAATAATTATTAATAGACAAACGAAATAGTGGAATTATATACAAATAATTCGCAATACAATAAATTACAACTATATATTTCGCAGAGATGATAAAAGTATTAGAAATTTAATAATAGTTTAAATTTAATTAAAAAAAATTAAAGTAGCTATTCATATTGCATACTAATTTTTTATTAAATATACATGTTTTTCAATAAGTACTCAAGTGATCTCCTTCGTCCGAAACACCCTGTATAGTTATTAAACTTAGTCTAATCACCGTGTAGAATTCAAGAAGGTATCGACGTTCCTCTGGGAACTGCATGGAGGATCCTGTTCCCTGAAGCAACACGGCCGATCGAGCTGTTTACGGGGGATGTCATCCGGTTGCGAAAAAGCAACACAGATAACGCGCCGTCGTCAGCGTTCCGCGAACGTTTAACGCGTCGCATTGCGTCGTGGGGCCACCCGCGGCGATCTACGACGCGATCCAGAGTTAATTTGTCGCTTGATCGCCGATTCGTGGCACCCGCGGGATTTCACGGGACGCGAAATTCGCCGACCTCCGATACTCCATAAGGCCCGACGCGGTTAACGAAGCACCATGCGTATCCCTACCCGCTCCCTTCCAATACTTCAAATACGATCGAGTCTAGTCGCTGCCAATATCACGATGATTAATTTGGCCGAATTTTACATTTTATTCCATCAGGAAATTTACAAGAATCATATTTGACAATGCGATAATTTAAATGATTTGAATGGTGGTTGAAATTAATGATGGTTAATTAGTAACGAAGCGAAGTGTTAGGTTCTTTAGATTTAAAAATTTCACGATGACATATTTCGTGATTTTTCTCGTGGTTTGCTCCGAAGAAAAGAAACCTCTTCGGAAAGTACGAACTATGGAAACACCATAAAAATCATAGCCGATACCCAAAGCGTAAAACCTATTCCGTTGAAATTTTTCCATAATCATCGGCCGAGAATCGTCTTCCACCCTATTCCAATTAAAAGATCTCAATTTATCCGATCCAATCAGAGGTCCTCCTTACAAAGACAATTGGAAAAGAGTTTGCCCGTGGAGTGGGAATAGTTCCATTCAGCGGGAACACGCGTCACCCCCATAAACCACCCCCAAGGGAGGCGGAGGAGACACGGTTATACGCCGTTCGATTGCCGCAATTGCACGAACGGTCGTTTCTTCGTTCGCGACAGTTTGCACAGTGCCAGTAATTCGATATTTCCGTTAGTTTCGTAATCCTAGATTTTCCGAGCCATCTGCCACCCCCGGTAGCAGCGAGGTCAATTTGACAGAGGGTGTGTGAGTTCATTTTCGCGAACCCCTGGCCACTTGCGCTTTCCTATTTCTCCAGCAATAACTGTACGAACGTAATCGTATGTAGAGGTTAGGGGAGAAAGATCGTCAGAGTTGGTTTCTTTTGTGAAAAGGCAAAGACAAGAGGGTTGGCGTTGGTCGTTAACGTAGCGGCCTTGTGTAACCTTTAGGTTTGGATCGATGACATAAACTGTAAAATTGGCGATAGTACCGTATTTCCGAATACTTTGGTTCTACTGGAATTCATTGATTCACAAGGTGCATGCTTTGTGAAAGTTCGAGGTGTCGACTTAAGTCCAATTTCGAAACTATCTGGTTTGTTAAAATTAATTCTAAAATTAATCTGGTTAGTATTAAATTAATTCAGCATATTTAACACATTGTTTAAGTCTATCTACACATTATTATATTGCTATACACATTATTTAAAAAATCTATAACATTTTAAAATCAAGTTAATTTAAATCTGGAATTTAATGTTACTTCCTCAACTGCAGTCGAAATGTTGCAATAATCGCAATTAGGGAGCGTTTCGTACGGATTTACGGGAAAAATTCTCCTCGCATTATGAGCTCTGTTTCAGCACAGTGGAGACATATACTCAAGAATTTCTGTCGTTGAAGAGCGCCGTGAACGAGCCACGGTTGCTGACGCGCAGATCGAGAAGTATAAATCAGGATCTAGGCGAGGTACGAAGGGCGCGGGACCTGGAAATCTTCTTAGAGCAATTTGTAATACAAACGAGTCGAGCGACCGAATAAAAGCTTCGCTTATGAAACGTGACGAAGGAAAATGCTCACCCACTTCCAGTTACGACAAAAACGATCAACATCTCAGAAAGCGGAAAGAAATATAAATTATTTGAGAAATAGGTTGACGAAGAAGGTTAACTCGTCGTGGTACAGATTTATGGAAGAAGATATAGCTCGGTGTAGCTTAATATCACTACGAAAAGTAATCGGCCGTTTAGATTCCTTTTTTGTGTGACGAGAATATTTATGCATAACATAGATATTAATGTGTGTAATAAAATTATAAAGCGTTGTGGAAAGTTAGAGAATATAACAAAAAAAAAAAAAAAAAAAAATGACAGGAAACAGTAAAGAACAGTAAAACATTGTAAATGTTGCAAAATTGTTTGGGATCATATAAAATGCTAAAAAGATGGAAATAAATTTTAGAAAATCACAGAGAACCGTAAAATATTGCAAAAATCGAGAAGAGGTGAAGAAGAGAGCAGAACATTGCTAGGAATCATGAAAAAGACAGAAGATTCTGGCCAGACACAAGCTGTCTGTAGGTGTTTGGTCGAGCGAGGCACGACGTAGTCGGTCGCCCACGTCGTTTTCGGAGTTCCTGGAGCTGGGTGACAAGGGCCGACAGGATTTAGGATCACCAAGATCCCGAGGCACGTGTAATCCGAACCGGTGCATCGAGTCACGCGATGTAATCGCAGCGTTCTTGGAGCATGCGAATTGAATAAGACTTCGCTGCGTCTACCCGTCGAGACTTGGGACCTGACCTGCCGTGACTAGATATTACACCGGTGATTTATCGTCCCTGTCGTGGTAACGTTTAGCTTCCCTTCGTTTTTCTATCCATTTTGCTGCTTCTTTCGTGTCGTCATTTTTATTGTTCCTGTTATTTCTGAAAATATCTGGGAATAAATGAACGGTTAAGTTTCAAACAAAGAGAATAGGTTTAAAGAAGTGGCAGCTGTTCTTTAGAATAGTATTAGCAGTAGTAGTAGTAGTAGTAATTATTTATCAATGTCTATTAATAAGTGGTACATGCAATATCTACTCGTAAGAAATACTGCTTTATTTCTGTCATAAATAATTTATCAATTCGCTTGTTGCTGCTTCTTTCGTGTCGTCATTTTTATTGTTCCTGTTATTTCTGAAAATGTCTGGGAATAAATGAACGGTTAAGTTTCAAACAAAGAGAATAGGTTTAAAGAAGTGACAGCTATTCTTTATAGTAGTATTAGCAGTAGTAGTAGTAGTAATAGTAATTATTTATTAATGTCTATTAAGTGGTACATGTAATATCTACTCGTAAGAAATACTACTTTACTTCTGTCATAAATAATTTATCAATTCGTTTGTTCTTGCTTCTGAGGTCCATTAATACACTTCGCTACATTGGTTGCGAAACTTTAATAAATTTTGCTTCACCTAATATTTTGTATTGTAGGATATATATGATACGAATGAAATAATAGATTTCTAATAAAATGACTAAAATATGAAAACAATGAAAGGCATTTAATTGCAAGTGTCCCAATGTATATTTATGGGCGATGCTGTATGTATGTAAATTATGGTATTTTAAGATCTACCGCTGCAGGTATATACATACATATTTATTGAAGATTTTCGGTTTCTAGATAGCGACGGGACGATGTTTAATTTTTTTAAGGACATTTTCGGACATTTGTTAGAATATTTTAAACCTTGGTAATACGTATATATGAATTTTTAACATTTGAAATTTTTAACTATTTTAAAATTGTATTATGCTGATATAATGAAACTTTTCACATTTTGAATGCAATCAGAATCTTTTTTCTCAACTTATTGTTCATGCATTCTATTAATATTGGAGGTTTACTTTTTGAGATAAGAACTGCTTAGTTAAAGCGGAGAAATAAATTTAAAAGATTGTACATAGACACAGATAGTACGTTTCGCTGTAATAAGACCACCGCGTGTCCTTAATTTACATTTCAGATTTCGTAAACTTAAATAATTAATTGCTTCTATACATTTAATAATTCAACTTTATATTTGCACATCTTTTAAAAATCCAATATCGCTTTGAATAACGATTTCAAAAGGGTATATGAATTTATCAAAGATTAAACGGTATAATGAATAAACAATAGACATAAATTAAAAGGGGTTTCGGCCAGTGGAAATGAATTACTAAATTTATGGATGACGTTAACTGGCTACTTTATTGATCAATAAATTCAGTTAATGCGCGGTTCTTCGAGAATTCGCGAATCTCTTTATTCTATTTAGGAAAACTGCGGATTATCTTAGCGCAATTTATCCATTTTTTATTATTTTACGCCCATAAAATATATTCGAATAGAGCCCATAATAGCTTAAAATATTGTCCGATTTTTTTTCTTTCTCATTCGAATGAAATATTGTAACATTAAAATCTCATTGTTAAGAAAGAAATTTTAACTAAATTACGTTGGTAGTCAATCAAGTGTCGTACTTCCATCTTGGAAAATTAACAGTTGCTGTAAGATTGATAGAGCATTTGTAAAACGCAATCTTCTCCATCGTTCCAAGCTTTTCGGCCTGTCGAGCCTCGGATTCCAGATCAAAGGAGTTCCTTGCCCCGATTCCTTTAATCGAGACGTGCGATCTGACGGGTCACGAAACGTGAGTTTTTACATCGACTGCAACCATGTAAAACTCGAGCGCTACCTCCGTTTTAACCCTCGCGATTAAAATACTTACTATCTTTCAGTTTTCTTCGTGACAATTTTATAATTCGTACGACTGACTCTTCGAGGGTAACATGATCAGTCATTAGTTCAGAAAAATTATGTTCTTCATCAGAATTTTTAATTTATCTTATATATATATTATACCATTATATTTATATATATTAAAATCTAAATTTATTCGGACAAAGTTTTTAAATAGAGTTTTTAATAATATTCGATAAAGTCATATATATATATATATAAATTTATTGAAAATTATATTTTTAGCTCATCAGGTATTTTACGTAGATTTCGAGTGCAATTTATTTATTAAAATAAAATAGTAGCAGAGTTCAGTAAATGTAACAAAATCTACCGCCAGAAGCGTGAGGAAAAATCATGCTGTTTCCTCAAATCGCGTTACGCTCTCTGCGTTCCTTTTACCTCCTCTAATTTATTGTTCGTTGTGTGCATTAGCTGAAAGTTTCATTAACTCCTATGAATCCGGGCTGCATGTGCCAGGTAATTCCGCGCTCCCGGGCCATGCAATTTATTTTCCATACAATTTTCATGGGTCCTTAACGAGTTTTGTGCTCGCGACGTGAATCGCAATTTAATTTGCTCGCGATTATTACAATCAGTCTGCATTACCAAGAATATGCCACGAGCCTTTTGCAATACTTTATCGCAGATGAAAAATTAGTTCTCTGATGAATTTTTTATGACACTGGTTTTACATCACGAACTATACACGGTAGAAACATTTTTTTGGTAGAATATATGACGATTTATTGAGATAGAGCTTTCTATGCTCTCATGTTTTTAGAATGTTAAACAACTTGTCATTTTGGTAAAAATTTCTCACAGTGTCATCAAGAATTTTTTACACTCTCCTTTTTTTTTTAATTACGAAAGTAATGGAAATTTTTGTAGATTTTTATCAAAAGGATATAATATTTTTCTTGTTTCAATTAATTCCGGACGCCATCCTTTTTTAGGGACTGAATAAATTTTATCACGATTTTGAGAAACATATATACATTTTCTCATGCAAAGATACGAATCATATATTTATATTACGCTATAAATTCATCTAAAGTAGTTGGAGAACAATTTTAATTATAGCTTGCTTTAATATGCAGTCCTTTAAATTATGGTGCTCTCATACAATATGTATTTTATACATAAATATACCCAGTATATATTCAGTATTGGATGTACTTTCAGTATAATGCACATTGAGTACTCTGTTATCACACGGATCTCAATTAGCTAATATTCTCTTCGGAGATATCAGAAATCAATTTGTAAAGAATCATTATCGTAAACTGAATAAACAATTCTAGGATAATTTACTGACTCTATTATGATGGTGTATAATTTAACATTTATTATAATATAATATAATATTTTGTAAAATTGTACAAGTATCTTCACAATATTAACTTGCACAGGCAACATTTCAACATTAATGTCCTTGCATGAAGCCAGTTTTGTGCAAAACAAAAATAAGAATTAACCAACTAATTATATTCCAGCTCGGTAAAAACGAAAAAGTCTTTCAAAAACTACTGTAAAATTCTATTTGTAAAAATTTTACAATTTCGTTCACTTCAAACGTTTTTAAATCCTCTCATATTTACATTATGGATTTGTACACTCTTCAGTTCGATATGTCCTAAACAGCCTAGAATTTAATTCTATTTAATCCATTAGATTGAACTATTACTGATTTATTAGAGATCCGGAATTATTACAAATCTATACACGATGAAACGTTTAGACATACATTATACATCCTCTCGACTGAGTAAAACAAGAAACGATGAATTCCATTACACATATAAAACTATTTGCAGTCTGCCAAAAATTCCAAACTAAAGCTGAAACACTTTGCCTAAAACCTGAACAAACATTTGGATATACACAACTGATTCTCAGATCCATCCAAACAACAATCAACGAACTTCATTATAAAAACAATGCGACTGCGAGTTTCGAAATCCATAAAACATAATATACATTTAGAAAGAAACCACGGTGTTCCAAAAATCCCAAACTGAAACTAAAATTCTGTCTGAAATCTAAATAAACATTTAATTTTATTTAGACAGCTATTTAAACATATACCAGTCATTCAGTATTAAACTCGTCCAAACAATAACCATTGAATTTTATCATGAATATAACGTTATTGCAAATTCTCAAACATAAATTTCTAAAAAAAATCGCAGTCAGTCAAAATTTCCGAACTAAAGTTAAAACTTCCTGCTTGAAGCCTGAACAAGCCTTCACAATTCAGATATCCAGCATGAATTCTGCCTGAAACCTAACCCAAACCCATCCGAACAATAGACAACGAACTCCATTATGAACATAACCTCACTGCAGTTGCCCGGAATCCATGGAATACGCGACATTCGTCGACGAATCCATGGGGAATGGACGTTGGCCGTGAAATTCCCTAGGAGCCGGTGATCGTGACCGCTTGTCCGAAATTGCTGCGCTTGTGATCGACGGAATATGCATTCCACGCGGCAAAAAATTGCATCTTCCGTGCGAATGCGTATGCATATGCATACGTAGGCCGGATGGCACGCAGGAAACGCGGCATTGTGTGTCCACAGGCTTCGTTTCTCCACCTATTCTGCGGCAGCCAGCTTTTAATTAACTCGTTTTTGTTTGTCCGGCCGCGCATGCTGGAATTCCCGAATCGGCGTGCACGCGAAATTGCATTTTTCTTCGTCGTCATTCTTCGAGCGCCAACCTGTCGCGGCTATCCCCGGGAAATTGCACGCGGAGAGCAACGGCATTTAATCGAGCGATTGGACGTGATTATGAGTCGATATATACTTGCAGGAATTTTTATTGCGCTATGGACAAGGTGACAAGGTAAGGTTATAAAACAGTTTCGCCAGCAAATTAAATTACGTGTAAGTGTTGAACCATCAACTACTTGTCCTTCATTCACAATTACAATCTAACAATAAAACGTCAATATAAATTCTTCGGATAAATCAGAACGTATTTGTCACGTATTAGTGACTTACTGGTGCGTCTGATACTAGACAAGTTGTTTAGAAGCGACATCTTGACATCTGAAAGATATTTCTTTAGTTGTTATGTTGATTTAATTTAATAAATATTAGACTACATAGTTAATGTTATTAACATTTTTTACATATTTAATTCTAAGTCAAAAGGAAAGATAATTTTGATGCGGAATTGGTTAACAGCATATTGAATTTTAAAATTACTCTTATATAAGAGACAGGAAATGTAGGTTATGATGTTTTTAACCTTTGGCCTTCATCTTTTACCACGATTAAATATACTTGATCGTAGATATTAATGTAAATGTAATCACGAATAAATATTTGAATTAAATTAGAAGTTTGAAATAATTACGCGTTGAATACAATTTCTATAAATACAAATAGTTATTTAAGTTTAGATTTAGACCCAATGTTTCTAAATAGACTCAATGAAAGCTTATATAGATCGCGAATTTAATTCGCGTGATCCTTCGAAGACGGATGCACCTAATAATAAACATACACACGATTCTTGCCAAGGAAATCTCGTTTGTTTAATTTTAAAGAATTTTGATGTTTCTTCGGTTGATAGTAAATTTTAATTAAAGTAACAAGAAACATTAGAATTCTTCGGAATATTTCCTGGAAAAATAGATTAATTGATTTAGTTAAAGTATTGAATTCTAATATGTATTAATCATCTCTCTTATTAAAAGACAAGCATGCAATTATTCAATTTTTTATCTTTTCATTGCACTATTCTTATTGACACGTTTCTTCAGAAGTGAATGCATTATGTAAAAACAGAATTGCATATATTTCACACATTCAAAATCGTGCACGAAAGTTCAATTCACTCCATGAAATCGAAGATACTCAACAATTTCGTTTCATATTTGTGATTCTCCTGATTTTGATCAGGTTTTGATCGGTTTGTCATGTTTTGTTCCAACGTTTCGTGAACATTCCAGTGCATTTGCTCAGGGTACACTTGAAAATATTTTTTTTCCCGGAAAAAGAAAATACTACGAAAATAAAAAAAAGAAAACTGATATTTGTAGGTCTTCCCTAAGGAAGTCAATTGAAGCGAAGAAGCGACGTTCACGAGACTTTGGAACAAAGCGCAATGTACTAAAAATGGGAGGAGTAACCGCGAGTACCTCGCCTAATTATCATGAAACTTTAAAACCTAATACTTCGTTTCACTTTCGCTTTTCCGCTTTGACTTGTCCTCTACGCTCACTTTCCAAACACTTTCCCCAACACCTACACATAGCACATTCGAATCTCTATCTGTTCCTCTATCTCTTCGTCCCTGAGCAATCGGACTGCGCGGAGACCGGAATAATGAAGCTCTTCACGGTTCTACTATGCGGCACTTACTCGACGACAGTCCAATTTATAATAGACTGGAACAGTGGAACACGGTGTGGATTTAACTTGTAAATGTAGGCCACCCAGTGACATGTGGACCCGCGTCCGGATCACGACTGTTCGTTTCTCCTGAACGTCGTCCAAACTTTTCTTTTGGACCATCGGATGATTAACCCGGAGGCGAGGGATCGTGAATGATGAACGAAGCAGCTGCGTTCAGATTTGACATATTTATTCTTGAAACTTGTACGTATATTTACGGTAATAGATCTGATTCGCGCCGTTGAAATTAGGAGTTGTTAGAAGCAGACGGTTTGAGTCAGTTCGAAAGTGTTTGCTAGGCGCCTTCGTTTTGAAGTTTGCTGATGCATATTTGGAAAATTGGATAGTTTGAAAGTGATGGAGATTGAGAAATTGGCGAAGGATTAAGGTAATTATTGCTTGGATCGAGTGATTCTTATGGTGGTTCGTAAGCGAAATTTGTTAAGATTTATGCTAATTGTGAAATGAAATAAATACGTATTTATTTATACGTATTTTACGATGAAAGATTTCCTAAATCTCTATTTTATATTTATTCAATGAAATGTGTCTTCCTTTATGCCAGGGATAAGTCATAGTTTGAAGATTTTGATAAAAGAAGCATATTGATTATATTTATATATTGTTATATGTATCTATTTAATGGAGAATATTGATAAAAAAAATGTACAAGAAAATGTTTTTAATTTTACAAAATTGCATGTCGTATTGTTACACGTAACTTGTATTTGTTAGTACGTTTCGGTACTAGGATTCAAGTACAATATCCTCCGTCATTATTTTCCATTCATTATTTTCCATATATATTTGCCCTATATAACCAAAACTAAAATTCTTTCAAATATTAAATTACTCTTCTGAGAGATCATTTATTTTCTGAAAAGTGGAGTGCAATATATTTTGATTCTAATTTAACTCAAAAGTTATTGAAAATAACAGGAAGGAGTGCCAAAATAATCTCGAGTCTACGTTAACACCTAGATCATAAACTCAGACAAACGATCTTTAATCCTCCATTAGTATCGTTAGGTTAGAGACGATCACAATTATATTCACTTATTTCTAATCTTAATTTGTATTTTTCATCCATCTAATAACAAATAAAACCGATAATTTATACCGTGCAAGATATAAAATACAAAATAAAATAAAATTCTGCATCCTAATTTGAGCTGTCATTAATAATCTAATCAATTGAGAATTGATAATAATTAATGTTTATCACGTGCAGACAATCTTTCAGCAAAATTCGATACGCAAGCAGAGGATTTTATGTCTTTAACATATTACTTTTTTTTGCATCACAACAATATATTGAAAATGTATTATGCGATACACAACGTAAAAACATAAATTTACATATTTAAATTATTTTGATCAGTAATGGGAATATAATTTTGAACCAAGTTGGAGGCCCGATATATACTATACATTTCCTTTGGCATTCTAACTAACGCATTTTCTTTGATGGTTGGGCGTGAAACGCGCGTTACCCCTGTCCAATTTTCATTCATAGCCTCGATCAACGTTCCCGTGTGATTGTAATCATTAGGAATTCTCCGCGTCGCATGTTTATGGATCAACCCTGGCGGAGCATACGAGCAACGCATCAGAACGGACTTGTCCACACCGGTCATTCATAAGTTTATGGCGCGTGAAATGTGCCACAGGAATTTACATACCGCGCTCACCGTTCCGCGTATCTTCTACCCGGAACTTAAACGCCGTAACCGCAACACCCTCCGCTGGCACATTGATCACTAGTTACAAACAATACCGTATAATTGTCACGGTGATCGTTGTTCGTCGAATTACACGGATTATTAGCCGATTCTCGAACACTCGAATGCGAAATCTGTTCAACCCTTTTGCTTCCCGTGTGCAACAATAATATATTGTTAGAAATATTATGAAAGAAATAGGAGGAGGGAAAGTTGTATTAAAAATATTATTTCTTCCTGATATATCTCACGATAGTAAAATTTAAATTAAAGATGCATACGCAGATTGCAGATCCTTCAACACTATACAAAAGAGAAATTTTCACGATCACGAAATTACACAAAGTCGTATTTTCCATTCAATTCCAACGTATTCATTTACTTTACACTCTTGTAACTTACAAAATAATTACTAATTTTTACAGAGATAGTGAAATTTAAATTGAGAGTTCAATTACACGTCGCTAACTCCTCTGACGTATTCAAAGAAGAAAAGTAAATCATTAAGAAATTAAAACTAGACCTGAACTAAAATCAACATGTTCAACCCTACACATTTCAGCCACAAAAACAGAACACATTCTTCATCCTGTTCAAACATGTCCAATTACTTCAGATTCCCTTAGCTCACGAAAGAATCAATATACAAACAACATCGACAAACAGCATTAACCAAGCCAATTGCCTGAATGCATTCATCCTATCCATCATTATAACTACTTTCTCTTCTCCGCTAACTTTTTTACCTTCTTTTCACAGACCTAATACTTGTTATAGACGGTGGAAGGGAAATGCATAGTTAGACCATAAAATCGATCAGAAGTTAAAACATTTTTATAGACTAATTAAAGAAATGGGATTCAGACAATTATCTGTTTCATTTACTAGATATTATGATAAATATTCTACTTTCAATATTTTGTTAAATATATTTTTGCACATGATATGCATTGTTTTCATCTTTAAATCTCCCATAAATGCATAAAAATTCGCAATATGATTATAATTTAATTCAACAGAAATATATCGATGTAGACTATTAGTTACAAAAACATGAAAATACAGACAAATTGTAAATACCTTTGGAAAGCAGCAGCTTATTGTACCTACATGAATCAGTTGTGATAAGATCTCGCATGTTGCTCAGACCGCACAGGGTTAACGATTTATTTGACAACCGCGCTATATCGTTTACACTGTTTGTAAGTATATCTGAAGACCCTCGGAAGGCCGCTTAAGAAAACCGATCCACCGTGTGATCAGCAACATCGTCGCTTTCCTGTATTTTTCCGAACAGCTCGTGTGACGATCCAACAAGCACATAGGATTTACACTGTCAGATTATTATAAAACATATTCTTTTGTGTTATAGCATAATTTTGACAGAAATATACCGATATAAATATTTATTAGGGCAATATAAAAATATGTATATTTCCATTATGGATATCTGTAAGAAGCAGTAAATTTGAATAATCAATTAGGATAAAATTTCGAACGCTGTTCAGGGCGCAAAGGGTTAACGTTTTATCTTACTATATCGCTTGCACTAAGTATACTTGAAGACTCATGGAAGGCCACTTAGGAAAACCGATCCATCGACCCCGTAACCGATCCACGACTGTGATCCAGCGATCCTCCACCTGGTAGGGCGGAACTCGCGTGCGTGTTAGCGGTAAGAAGCGTGCGGAAGAGAGCGAGAGACTCGCCTCGCGGCCGTTCCTCGTTTCTGGGGTAATTTTAGATCGGCAAGATAGCGTGGTACGCGTTACTAATGCCTGTATGTGAGTACACATACATTACGATAGAAGATGTGTGCGCGAGTGTGTTGGGTGTTGGAGAGAAGGGTACCGGAAAGAGAAAGAGAAAAACAGCAAATGAGGTGGGGAGGAATAACAGAACGTGGAGGGGTAAAAAAGGCGGCGGAGAAAATCGGGATACAGCAACGTTGAACCGTGTTTACGAAAGAGAAAACGAAACGAACGGAGAAGGGGCTAAAAATGGAAAAGGAGGGAAAATTGGTGATCCAAAGTGAGGAACAAGGCTAAGAATCGAAGCAGAAGATCAGGGTGATGATAGTGATGGGACTAAATTCGATTGCCACCGGGAGGACACCTCGTGACTATCGCCAAGACCTAGATTCGTGAGTTTAGAATGACTTGGAACGCGGTAGTTGGATGTTCTTGTGGTTCTCTTGTGGTGATTTAGTGATTGCATTTTTTTTTGGAGGTGAGGCGTTTTGTGGGTGTTTCAGTGGAGGGTTGGATTTCCTAATTCATCGAAAGCGAGAGATTTTTATCTGTTTCACGGTGTGATGATGTTATTATTTAGAAGATAATTAATGAAAGGAGATTTTTTCAATCTTTCACAGTGTAGTAAAGTTACGAGCTACCTCGAATGAACTACTTGCGGATAGAGAATAATTAATAACCATCGTAAAAATTGGTTGTATTTCTGATATTAGATGTAATAAAATGCGTACTTTCAGCTGGTTGTAGTTAATAAACCTAGACAATGGATGGTTATACATTTACAATGTGTCAAGTGTGAATACAGAAAAATGGACAAGCATGAATTTATAATATCAAAGTTAAAATGCACGTTACAACATTTATCAATTAAAATACAAGCTCTACTTTTTTACAGTATTAATAGAAATATGAATATATACGTATAAGCTGTGAGGTTTATAGTTTATAGTACTATCATGACATTTCATTGGAGTCTGTCGAATGTACGAATGGATTAATCTTACTGCTATCTATAATCTTAGCGTTAAAACGATAAATACCTAATTGTAAGGATACTTTTAACAAAAGAGAAGCACAATTGCATAGAGCACAATTAAACAACTAATACAGAGACAGAAATGTGTTTTTTGGTTTGTGCAAGTTTAGGGTTGATACAATTTTAATGAAATACAACACCTGTCCGAAGACTTTTAAACAGAGATATGTTTCAAAAACTCCAGCATTCTGATTTTTATGTCATTTGTCGAGTATTGAGTTTTCTAAAGTGCAAATATCACAACTTTTGTTTCATTTGGTGCTTTGCATCTGACAAAAATTTCCAAATCACGAAAACTCCACTTCAACCTTCGTGCAACCTTCTATTCTCGCTCGAGCCAAATGAAATCACCTCAAACCCATTACTACCAACAAAGACAGCGATAAATTAGCGCAAGACAAAGAAAGACCGTTAAACTGGTGCGAAAGAGAGGGAGTACTAAGAAGAACGTTCGAGAGGTGGTAGAGCCGAGCTTGGGAGCGAAACGGCGAGTGTGAGCGAACGAGCGAGAGAGAGAGAGAGAGAGAGAGAAACATAAAAAGAGCGAGAGAGAAGAGGCAAGAGGCCACGAGTCCGGGAGTGAGTGGTCTACTCGAACGCAGTTATGCCGACCGGCTCAAACCGGGTGCCGCCAAATCGAACCCCGGTTCGAATTCCGCACGGCCGTGGCCGCGAGAAGGAAACGCAAGGGAAACAGGAAGAGCAAGAAGAAACAGACGACGAGGACGGAAAAGGGGAAAAAAGACGAAGCAACGAGTTAGAAGAAGGTGGTCGAGAAAGGGTGGTGCGTCGGTGAGAGATAAACAAGAGAAGTAAGGAACAGAGGGGCAAAAAGAGAGGTACGTCGCGTGAAGAAGCTTCCTGCCTTCCTGTGTACCGGTGTAGAAAAAACAAGGGTGGAAAAGGGAAGGGATGGCCGTGGGGGGAAAATAGGGAAGGGATAGGGACGCGTTCGACGATGGGGCGACGGGTCGAGAGATAAAAAAGCGAGCAAAAAGGCGAGCAAGAAGGTTGGATAGCGTGCTCCCGGTCGTTAGTGAGGTGCAAGTAAAAGAAGGATGAAAAAGGCATTGTTGCTTCGAGCTGGACCACTCTCGTGTTTTTTGCCTCTTCTCTTTCTTCTTCTATCGTTCGTTCCTTCTTTTTCTATCCTTATCTTCTTTGTTTCTCCTCTCTCTTTCAATTCTTTTTCCTCTCTTCCATGTCTTTCTTCGCTGTTTTTGCTCCTTTAGCGCCTCCTTTTTTTTCGAGTCGAGTGAATGTGTGTCGCGTGTGACGGCCTCGTCTTGTCGCGTACCCCGAGGAGCTTGGCATTTTTTTCACGCGCTTTGGAACTTTAAACGCGGTTAAAGCGACTGTCGTGTCTTTTGGAAGAAAAAAAGAGGAACAAAGGTTCGTGGTTTTCTATTCTTTCTTTTTTCAACGTGCGATTTAAAAGAGAGTTTGCGTGAGGAAGGAAATTCTTAGAAAGGAATTGGATATTAAAGCGAGGAACTGGTGGTACCTTTTCGAAGGTGGAAAGCGTGGAGTAGGTTGTACCTTCGGGGTCGTGGATATTTTCTGCGGCGATGATTCAGAGACGGCCGGCGATCATATGGCTCGTATTTACGACGCGGAACGATCGAGATTCGACAGCGGGAGATTGACAAGCGGGACAGAGGGGACGACAGTGAGTGCGATGGTGTGATTTTTAACACCCCTGTGAAACGTTCATTTTATTTCTTTTTTTGTTAGGTGATTAGATTATTTTTGGACGAGTTTATGCTATATAGTGAATAGATGTGTTCAAAGCAAGTGGATGTCTGTTTAGGTATTTCATATATTTCATAGTTATATATTCTATATTTTTAGAATTTCTTGTGGTCAGTCCTTCGTCTGGATCTGAGAGGAAAAAGTTATAATTCAGAACAATTTTTTATTTTAATCTCATATGTAATAATTTGGTACTGACATCGAGATGCATTAATAAAGTATGATAATACAGTGACGCACAGATATCAACATGAAATTAAAAAGGAATAGGCATATAGGTATATAACTTTCGTGGTTGCATGATGTTACAGAGAGTTAATTATCTCGGTTAAAGGATGTTTGAAAAAATTCATTAATTTATGGAAATAAGTATATTTGAAAGATGTTTCCAGATCAATAAGAGCTCGGAAGTATTCACTTAATTATTATTGAGAGAAATATGCGAAAATCAAAATTGTATTATATGTCGTAATTAAACTACCAATAGAATGTATACTTTTTCTCTATTTTTCTAACAAAAATTGTATCAATATTACAATTTACATTAATTTGCAATTTCCGATTTATTCATATATTTGTTCATTTGTATTCATTGTTCGGACTTTCAATCCCTTTAAAAGGTTCTCTTTAATTCTTCGTTCAATAATATTTTTTAGTGATTCTATATTATTAAGAATAAATGTGCTTTACTTAAAAGATGTACATGTGTTTATTTAAATATTGCTTTATAATATTTTAATTGTATTAATTATTAGTAAGGAATATTTGTACTAACTTCATCATCGAAGAATATTTTACAAGAACCAAAAATATTATGTAGTCACTGTACAGTATTAGCTTGCGCATATGAAATGCTTGATTTTTAACGAGTCATACTTTATTGAACCAGACGCTTCCTAAACCAGATGTGTTTATGCATATATACGGAAATTGAAAAATTTGAGTCATACATAAAACATAAAATTCACGATTTTAAAGGAACTTTAATAATAATAAATAAAGGACATATAAAAGTTTATAAAAATTGTATACAACGAAATCAGATATATAGAACATATAATGAAGTTTAGTTTATCCTTATTGAACTCGATCTTGACGTATATCTAAAAAAAAAAATACAACAATACTATAATTTATATTTAAAAAAATTTTTCTACACTTTTTTACTTATTGCTACATTTATTTCGTCTGTATTTCTACTTTTGGAATCGGTGATGATTTTTTACATTTTTGGAATAAAAAGCAATGTAATTTCGAAGAAGTTAGGAAGAATTGTCGAGGCAATCGACAAAAATTCGCGACAAGAAAAATTTATTTCTGGACTGTCCGTGTGTCAGCTGTTCGACGATTGTCAGACATCGGTCGCTGAAAATTTTCACTGTTTTCTTTCCCGCCTATTAATACTCGCCTGTTTGGATTACGAATGGTGGTTTTAGGAATGCACATACATCTTCCCTTTCATTCACGAAGAATGTATCTTCGTTTGGGAATTTATTTTCACGGCGCAAGAACTCATCGTGTTTTGCATTTTTCGTTTACGATTCTAGTTTTTGACATTACTTTATTTCTTTCTTGTAAGATATGCAAGAAAACCTTTGATTTGTTTTAAAGATCTCACTGCCGTTTTGAAATTTTTTGATAGAGATACTAAAATGATACCACGTTTAGACTACGGTTATTTATTAAATAAACTAACCTTCTCTTCTTTTCCAACAAACTATATGACGAATAAGTAAAATGGAACCATTTATATCAATTTTAACGGGACATTTGCGATTTTTATTTCGTGTCATTTAAGGTATCAACAAAATATTTTTATGAACCGATTGATTCTTTGATAATTTTTCAGTACAATATACGAAGTTTTGAGAAATAAAACAGTGCACTTAATTCAGTTGCGAGATAAGAAATATGCAAAATAATGAAACTGTTTGTTTTTAAATCATTGAAATGTATATATATTGTCTACAAAGAAGCTACAAGTTATTGCCTTATTATCAACCTATACAGGTTAGAAATATCTATTCTACTCATATTTTCACATCGCGAGACAGAACTACTTCATAAACACAAGTACATACAACCGAGATAAATAAGCTATTCGAGTTTCTTCCCAATTACATCAAGAAACATTATCAAAAATTATTAGAATACTTATATATAGCATCTTCTAGGATCTAGAATCTAGATGGTGCAGGTATCCTATAAATATTTTCTTGACAAATATACTCCTCTATTACAGATTATCTTAATACACTAAGCTGCTCCTATTAAGCTTAATTTAAACTTCCTAGAAGGGAAAGACAAGTTAACTTGATACTTGGATTGCTAATCTCTTACAATCATTTCCATTTAAATTCTACTTAGCAAAATTCAATCACTTCACTTGTCCACATTATTAACTATTAGTATATAATTGTTAGAATGCAGGTCTCTATACAATTATACATCGTTAAATCATTATCATTAAATATTACAATAATAACTGTACTGTGGATATTTTATTTATTTCTGCATAGTTTGTACAGCTTTGAATCAAGTTTAGTTTTACATAAATGCAGGAATATTCACAGTTTCATACTTACTTATCGCCAAATTTATATTTTATATTTATATTTATATTTATATCAAAGAATACTGTAGAATCTGCTAAATAAGAATAAGGCACTCGAGAGTATTAAACTTCTCTATAAACATAAATTATTCGAAAGTAACCGGTCGTCGTAAAATGAAGAAGAAAAGCCAAAGTTGCAATTCCAAGATGGAATCATCTACCATCCTTAACGTCAACCCATAAACCTCCCTTATCTCCTACACCCTAAGAACAATAGAAGATCATTCTCGAAAAGGAAGAAACCCACTAACAAACTGGACGCGTATTTGTCAACCGACCCGAGACTGAACCACCATCAGGGGGATGATAACCGCGTCTCGAAGCGAAAAAATAGATTTTTTTTTCAGTTAACCGCGTCACTGGCCTTTATTGCCACCCCTACTGCTCTTTTATTGCGTTGCAACGGCCTCGAAATGACTTTGCAGTTTCTGGCCAGTCGAAACACGACCCTTGAAATATAGAACGACGCGGGGATGTGCGTTACCAGGGGCCTCATTTTTCTGACGCAATTCCGTGGCCCTCCGGTTTTTCCGTTTGTTCCACCCGCTACCGGGAAATTTCATTTTCCTTGTCAGCCATGTGAACCAAGAGAGCGAATGACACGGGACGAAGGGGGTTGGATCTCGTTGGGGTAGTTCGACGTATGTTTTTGACAAGGCTAATTGGAGAGGTCGGACGGAGGAAGGGGATGGAAATTCCGGTGGCAGTGAATGGGACGGACTTTGAGACAGTTTAACCGTTGTTCTCTTCTCGTTTTCCCCTTTTTTGTCCGGCGCGGCGCGGTGCTAGCTTTTCGTTTATGTTTAGGAGTCCACTTTAGGAAATTGGGTTTGGATAAAATGTTTGGAAAGATGCCTTCAACGCGCTTGCTGGTTTGCATTTTCTCAAATTTTGAATAATAGAATTTTAAGGAAAGTTTCAAGAAAGTTGGGTGATTAATGAGTATAAATAGTTACATGATATTGTTAGGAATGTAAATCGTATTTGTACAAGGATACATACATTCTTCAATAGTAAACTTAACGTACCACGTTGTTTCTCTTAAAGTACTATCTTCACTGTAAAACAACGTGAAAAATGCCAAGTATTAATTAAATTACAAAGTTTCAAACACCGGAACTAATTAAATTTTTAACTTTTGTGCTTTTATTTCTAACAGGTAAATTTGAAAAAAAACCACGTTACTAAAACATGAAAACAAACGAAATGTTTGACTATTTTGTGCCTTGGATATTGTGGTACAAATATGTAATCATTGACACGAAGATTTCCAAAATTTGGAGATGTAAAAAATCGAAAGTAAAATTCATGAAATAATTAATGACATAAACAGAAATTTGTGAACAAATTGTCAAAGAAAACAGCGTGTTAGATCTCAAAACACAGAATGATGAATTTCTGTAATTCTTCTCTTGTGTATCAGAAAACGAGATATAATTTATTACTTGGGATCTGACTGGGTGGTCGACGCTCGATCTTCAGGCATTCGAACGGCGCCGCGACGCTATTTCAACGCGAACCGACAACTCGTCAAAAAAAAGAGACTCGTTTGTGGAGGATCGATCAAGTTTTCATCGCCATGCATTTAGTAGAAACGAGAGCGAACGTTGATCACGAGTTTTTGATGAGAGCTTTATTACGTTTTCTTCTTTACACGCTAAAACCATTTTTTTTTATCCGTTAAAGAGCTTCTGACTGGCAAAGTAAAACAAAATGTCGGTAAAGATAAACGTTCCATCAGATTCGAAGAGGTTACATTCTTAGAAAATAAGAATCCAGAGTAAGGATGATTTTTTCCATTAGATATAGGATTTTGATTTATAGAATAAGATTCTTGCAGCGATATGCTGATATTACACAAAGTGTTAAAGAGATGAGTCTATAATTGTAAAGACTTATGATACTTGCCAACAGAAATAAGAAGATTAAGATCAAGTTTTTCGAGTGAGGTGTTGTATTTTTACGTATTTATGAGCAAGTTAAACACGTTTCGTGTCAAAATATAAAATACAAATAAAGAAATTAGTCTGCGAGAGATTTAACAGAAAATATTATAACGCCATAAAAGATTATTGCCAATATCGATCAAGAATTATTGAAAGATACAAAATTTTATTTCCTATGCCCATAAAGTGTTTCGTTTGAAAACTTTTTGTTATAATTGAACTATATTACGTATTATAGGCGACTGAATTAAAAATTCCATACATATAGAGTTATTGTATCTATACACCAAGGTCCATGAATTGAAGCAAATGACGTAAGATGTGGACAGGATTTCGACTGTCGTATTAGAGTGAGAAACATAAAGTATAAATGAGATAGACAGTAGGGTTCGTCAGCTGATTCATTGATATTGTCAATAATTTGAAAAATAAGCTTCAAACTTTCGTATTACATTTTGGTACATGAATTTCTTTCGTTCTTTTCACGTTTAGAATCCATCGTTTAAATATCTACCACATATTTTGTAACATCCTGTATAAAATAATTCCAAACTTTCGCTATGTAATCAAATACTTTTAAAAACTTTTAAAGTTCTAGGCTTTTATTTTATCCTAGGCTTCTCAATATCCTGTATATTTGAATATTACATGTATTGAGTAAAACGTTCGAATACTGTTTTTTGTTAATTAAAAATGAAAGCTGAATATATTTTTGAAAGAAATTTCCACAAATTTTAAAGTAAAAGCATTTTACATATAAACCACAAATCAATATGTACACTGCGTCTTACTTACGTACAGTACAGTTTGCAAAAATCGTCGGCATATTTAGACGAACATTTTCTCAAACTTCCGGTGATGAAGAAAATTATAAATAGGTTTAACTGAAATTAAAAAAAAACTGAAACTCGAAACATAAATATGAGCACATGCTGAAATCAATCTATAAAAAGCCTTACAAATAAGTATCAAATATACTCATTTAAAAACTTCTCATCATAAAAATTCAATTTCATACCATTAACTCTGCGTTGTCGAAATAGAAAATTAATTCGCCGTCTACTTTTCCACGTCCATCAAAGTGCAAACTTCCCAATTCCTTTCCTTTCACATTCTTACCAGTCGACCAACTTGAATTTCCTCCTCGAAGCAACTTCCGACCGATAGGTCAAGAATCCTCCTATTCCCATTCCCAAACAGTCCAATGGGCCCATCAATTTCCTCAGTGACTCGTGAATTACGCGTATCCCCTAAAATACAATCGAATCGCCCCTTTTGCGCTTTGAAAAAATTCCACGGACCAGTTTACCCTCTTATGATGGAGTACCCGATTTCACGTAGTTTCTTCATGGAGATAGGCTCAAGTAGGTCAGAAATAGGTTCGATGTTGGTCGCCTAAATTTTGAACTCTCTTTATTTTGAAAAAGAAGAAGTAGTACCTACAAGTTCAAGTAGACTTGGACTTGAGAGAATCAAATTCTCTATGAGTATATACTTTGAGAATTGAAGAAAGTACTGCCAAATAGAATCAAATACAAGGTGTATCGAGATATGTGCGTGTAAGCAGATTTTTAAGATCTACAATTACTGGACTCGAATTTATAAGTATCGAACCTGATCCCATCGCTATTTCTTGAATTCGATAGCACGGCAAAGGGACAGAGAGTTTGATTCACGAGGCAAGTCGTGGCAAGGGGTGTGAGTGTACGGTAACCTGCTTTCGAGGACAGAACGATAACCTAAGTTTAAATTGGAGGGTCGGCCACTTAAGATTCAGTTCCATAAACTGGAAAGTTCAGCCCCACTTTCCACGTGGGGAAAACGGGGGAGAGGAACCGTCGAGTCACCAGCGACGCTGCAATTAGACGAGTATTTTCGATCGAATTCAATTAGCCACGGCTCGAAATCGCGGGGACGAAGTTAGTTCGCCATGTCTGGCCGTCTCGCGGGTTCAAGTCGTGGGCGAAGCTGCGTCTCTCAAGGCCAGGCGCCGTGATTTATTTTATCGCGAGAGCAGAGCCATCGGATTTTCTCAATGGAGTTCCGGATCGTAGTTACGCTTCCTGTATCGCTTTTTGAGTTTCCGTTGCGGAAATTGTTCAGCATCGCCATATATATAACAATATCGTACGTAATATTGAAAAAGTTAACGCATTAGGTTGTCCGGAAAGTGTCTTTCTTTCGTAAACATGCTTTTTTACAACAGTGCAGCTTCGTATAAACGTGAAACAAAGTTTGTGAAATGTCGCGGTGTTTATCTCAACAGAACAAAATAGATCGTACGTAATTCGACAAAATAATATAAAACAAAAAACGTTGTGCGTCTATTATTTCCTGATAAAACGAAAGAAACTTTTCGGACAACCTAATAAAATTGAAGCGAGACATCATGCATATCGACGAGACCTTTTTGTATTTTATTCAACCTGAAGATGTTTTTTAACGTGACGTACAATTGGCTCGAACATGATCGAAAGAACGTAGCAGAGTTAAACGAATTTCCGAGCCACCTTCGATCAAGTCAAATAACTGTCTCGAAAAACCACTTTACACATTCCATCTACTTTGATTCGTCACCGAACCCAACCGAACCACCTTGAACCTCTTCAAACCATCCTAAACCACCCTATTACCAATTCTTCCAGCCATTGAAAGTTCCAGCTACCCTCCTTCGATATCCCCTAAAAATCGTGCGACCGGCCACGGGTTCGGGTTGCAGCATCGACGGTGCGCAAAGTCGGGGGCAGCGAACCGCGATGAGGATCGAAAACGCTCGTGGAGGCAAAGTAGTATCCTGTGCGGCGAGCAAAGCCAGCTGGCGTTGCGCGACCGCATGTAAATCATCCGCAACAGGATCGGCCGGCCGAAACCACGTGTACGCGCACTTCTGCGCGCACTTACGCGGAACGACGCCGATGCACATGTTAACGTGACGCGGGTAAACGTCGGCAACACGTGTCGCGCGAGTAATCCATGGCTTGTCGTTACCTCGACCGTGTCGCGAGTGCACGCTTTCCGCGTGTAGCCAACGCGACACTCACGATTCACTGGCTCGTATCTCTACGCGGAGATGATGATTTTTCGATACTCTGATGCAACGTTGACGATATTATAACGCAATGATCGAACGGAGAATTTTGAGGAACGTGCAGGAATTGCAATATCAGCTGAATAGTTGCAGAGCAACTCGTGTACAACATAATCGTGGCCCGCATTTTGCTCTTGCAATAAACGATTTTGTTATTACACTGCCACTAGAAAATACGTGGACGCTTGTTTGTCTTTGGCAAAATGTAATTTGGTCACGACATTGCAAGTAAAAAGACCCAGAATGATTTTATTCTTTATTAGAGTCAACAGACGATATTATGATAGAATAAAACTTCATTTTACAGGTTAATATAGTTAGTGTAATAAAGAAACTGACATTTGCATTTGAGCAATTCATTATTATTTGATTGTCAAGCAATAGATAAGGTAAAGAAGATTCTTTCAAATTAACTGAGAGACCGTCATGATCAATTTAAGATCTGTTAACGCTTCGACGAATTTTTGTAAATAAACTATTCATATTTGATCGAAAAAAGTGCTTGTACTGGTGCATTCGATATTCGAAATATGCATTTATATATTTTAAATACAAATTTAATGGAAGAAAGCGACAATGTACGTCGAAGTTTCGGTTATTGTAGAAATATCGTTTGCGTCAAAGGAATATAATATTATAAATGAGATTTGTATTAACCGATTTAATTCTAAATGATTCCCAGAGATTCGAACCCCTCGAACTTTTAAATTCTTGAAATATTAGATCTTTTGAACATTTTGTATACTTCCAGTCTTCAAATTTATTGGATTCCTTACATTAACCTTGGATTCATTGGATTATTTTGTTTCATTTAGTATCTTTTAATTCCTGGAATTCCTCGAATCTCTTATATTCAATGGATTCTGAGAATTCTCTGGATTTTTCGATCTTTCAATACATTCTATATGGTGGATCTTACAATTTCTTATATTCCTTGGATTCTCCGGATCTTTCGATTCCTTGGATTATTTTTATTCATTCAGCTTATTGAATTCCTCGAGATCCTCGAATTCTTTGGAAATTTAGAATGTTTCTTTTACACTTTTCACGAACAAGGAGCTACATATGCTAATTTTGGGAATTTTAAGTTTGTCGAGCAACCGAATTACCACATCGGGATTCTAATAATAATCTGAACATTGAAAAAGTGGTCAAAATCGTAATGACCTTATCGAACTGAGCTAAAATTTCTAAATCGTTTCGAA
Source organism: Bombus flavifrons (assembly GCF_040668555.2). Classification (NCBI taxonomy): domain Eukaryota; kingdom Metazoa; phylum Arthropoda; class Insecta; order Hymenoptera; family Apidae; genus Bombus; species Bombus flavifrons. The sequence goes on from NC_138456.1 coordinate 7,959,845, forward strand.
CAGCGATGGTAGAAGTTATGAACAAACTTGAAGGAAACTGGGAAGCGAAGTTTTCTCTAGAAAATGATTCTGGCAGTTCATCTGCTTTACGTTCTCGACTCTATCGAACGTAACTCATGGTCATCGAAATGCGTATCGAAAATCGCTACCGGAAATCATTAAATTGCGCCACCACCAGGTGGCCATAGCATGTTTTGCGTCTGTAAAACGCTCCTGAATCGAACTCGTGTCGAATATAATCGTGATCCAATTTTTGTTCTTACAACAAACACTTTTGTTACGTACGTCGATTATCCGGCTATTTTAGAATTGAAAAAGAATATATTACGAATGGAATTAATATTGTTATGCGATGTAATCTGTATTGTACGTTTATGATCTTGTATTGATATGATAAATGCTGAGGAATTATGTGAGATGGCCCACAAAAAGAGGTTGTACATATTTATATATTTGTTTATATGAAATTTTGTTATACTGCTATTGATTATTTGAATTTCAAAGCTAGACACTCTTTCGTTAGGAAAATTCCATTGTAAATTCGACATCGTAATAAAAATCAAAATTAAGTAGAGTGTTGGTAGTTCTGCGTTTTGTTTAACGTAGCCAGTATTCCTGCAGTGTTCTGCGATTTTTCACTTGTGACTTCTTATTTACGGACCTAGCCGTGATTTATTATCCAGTCGGGTTAACAAACTATCTAATTTTAAAATGGATGAAAATTTGAACTTTCAATTGGAATTACAAAGATCACAATCAGATTTTGCATTTTTACAAAATGGCCAATCGTTTATTCGGAATGGCTTGTTTATAATTCAAACTAATTAGAAGAATTTTTACTATTACAGGAACATTATTCGTTAAATTTGAAAAAGTTGTTGTAATTTATAATAATCTAAAAGACATTACGATTTCAAAGAATTAAAAATCTCATGCACAACTTAAAGTTAATTAAAAAGAATTATTCAATTTGAGCAACTAAACTAAATAAACATTAAAAAAAGTATATCCTTTACTAATTTGAAAATAAATATTTAAAAAACGGTCATCACCTTGTAGGACTAAAATTTTTAAATGCCATATAAGGTCATTTTAGAAACATTAATTATTTAGACAAAACTAAACTACACACCTTGAGTAACAAAATCCTTCAAAAATTAAAATTATTCTTCATGAATCTCGAGTTCCGACTAAATTCATCAACGCGTTTATGAAAAAAATTTACAAAGTTTGCGAACAACGCAAGAAAGGACAGTCCTCTTCTTTAATCCTTCTCCGTCTTCTTGAAAGAACCTCGCCGTTGCTTTGATGAGTGTCACGCAAACGCACCTCGGCGCCTTAACGAGGTCTAAGTTTTTGCCCGACAGCGTGACAACTTTCCGAATCGAGTTGCCTGCGATTCGCTCCCGCTATTAAAATGCATCCGCGTTCAAATGAACGTGATTACGGCCGCGAATATTTCGTCGGAAGAGCCGTGAAACCGTGGAACTTCGTTTCCACCCCCGCAAACTTCCCCAAGTGGAATAGGGAAAAAATAAAGAAGGAAAAATGAAGAAGGTAGTTTCAAACTTCCGTTGATTGTCATTTGAAAATTTTGTCGTCTCTTTTCCGCGTAATGGACGTGCTGCTTCGTTTGATACGATATTCATTTTACGATTCGGTATTAACTAACTGATATGTAGCGACAAAGAAAAATATTGATACAGATCTGATCATCTTGTATTAAAATTTGGTGTACATTTGTAAACAGAAGGATACGATTCTTCTCATCATCAATGTTGCTTTTTCTAAAATAGACTCATTATTGTGAATAACTGTTGGAACGAATGGAAATTTATTTGACATAATGATTCCTATATCGATTCATATTTCACCTGCTGATTATTTTTCTGTTTTTATAACTACTTGTTTCAAAATGATTGGAGCATTGGTTCTTATATCGATTTTACAAGTAACACAAATTTAACGTCTTGTGAAAAATATTTCACTGTTATGTAATTCTTGTTATCTACTTTTATCGTATATCTGCGTAATAATAATAAATTACGATATAGAAAAAATTTTATTTTACAAAAGAATTAAATAAGTTTTATAGATTTATATAAACGCGAATTAGTTTCTTTTAGATGTTGGGTAAAATTCAAGCAGAAGATATGGATAATTGGTTTCCTTCTAACTCTGGAATATTATTTTCATGTTAGTTTTTGTTCACAGCACCCAATATAACGAACATTGAAGCCTCGAACAATTGGATAAACTTTGGTGAAGATTCTGACATAAAGTTCCATGTGCGAGGGAGAAACTCTTGCAAACGTAAAAACAAAAGTCAATGCTACCAATGTAGTGTATGAAAAATAGAAAGTGAGTATAAAGATAAATTACTATTTTATTAAAATTAAAAATTACAAGAAGCTAAATTATCTTACAATTCATAAAAATTCTATCTTTTCTAACAATAATTCTATTTTCAAATAACTGTTAGACAAATTTTCATAATTTCATTATTATGTGGTTATTATATTAAATCAAAATGAAAAAGGAAAGAAAATAACACTGGTAATTTGTTAATGCAGGAAGAACAGGATAAAGAAGGAAGAAAAGTGAATAACATTCTATATCTGCACATTTCTTTCGTATTTAATCCTGCGAATTGAATTTTTATATTCCAATGCTGCTCTTGTCTCAACAAATAAAAAGACTTTTAATCGAGAGTTTGACTTTCAGAAAAGAGTTTTAATTTGAAATTACAATTTGGAACAACAAATCACGCGTACTTAATAACAGGCTTTTGTCGTATTTATCTGAATCTTGAAATATTTTTTAACTATTAGGAAAATACGATCAGATCGAAAATGATGGAAGAAACGCAGCGAGGTCGACACTAAAGTAATCATTTTGAAGAATTTGATTGCTAAATTTACGTTTGGATAAAATTTCTCAGAAAGGGAGTTGTTTTTTTAAGCGAGGCAATAAAAGATCGGCACGAAACGAAATTAAAAACAGAAATAACAAGAGACCGAAATATTGAGAGTTATGCTGATAAAAATAAATACTAATTGAAACTGTGAACACAGGAAGATTCGTGAAAATAGGAAAACAAATTTTAATAATCGGCGACAGTAGAGTAACACCGCACCGGATCAGAAACAGAGCAAACAAACATATCTACTTAAACATAGCCAGGCAAAGCATGGTTCTTTGAACAAATTAACCTCGCTTCCGCTGATGTAACAATAATCATCAGACTGCAAGGCGTTTGAAAATTCCTGTTTTTTCTTTTCTAATTACGGCATCCGAGGAAATTCAAAACAATTACGGAGGAAGCACTTCCCAGTGAATTGTTTATAAATCAGTTGCGCCTGTACGTTGTCAAAGAATTGATTAGATAAATCTTGTTCTTTAATAATTTGCCTTTACTTCCTATCTGCCCTTATCCTTCTTTCCCTCTAACTATTTCCTATTCTTCTAGACACTATTGTTCTTTCATATATATTTGAGGTTAAATCGTGTGATTTAGTTTTTCATTACATTTTCATTTCACTTTTTCTCTCTTGATTTTTACCATCGCAGTGTTTATTATTTTTGTTCATTTTGGAACGTTTTCTTCTTGAGCTTGAAATATTATTTTTCATACAATCTTCTAAATTTCTTTATCTTTCTGATAAATAAATCAGTCTCATTGTTTTCATAAACAATAAAGTGGCTATTAAAGTAACTTCTGTAATTAACATTTATCGTTCTATTTTGTAAAATGATTTTGATAACACCTTTTTGTTTGAACAATATTCGTATTCTGGTTCTAACTCCTGACTCATTTTTGCTCATTCCTTTATTCTTACACGCGCATATCTGTTTGCGTCCCTTCTGCACCAGTGCCTCTTTTTTTCAAAATCTTTGACTCTTAATCCTTCTTCATTTGATCCCCTTCTCTCTTAATCCACGTGTACGTCTCTTTGAGCTCCCCTTTTCTAGGATTCCATGCCTTAATCTCTTTAGTTTCTGACCCCCGTCTCTCTAGGTTCTCGCTCCCTTCCATAGATGAAGAACACTTCTTCTAAATCCCTCTCTTTTAATTCTTGCCTATTTAGATCCTTCTCCATACTTCTCTCTGTCTCGAGTTCTCGTATCTTTTGATCCGCCCTTCTATAAGATCTCCTTTAATCTACCTTCCTATATCTTTTGTTGACTTCTTCTCTTTTCAACCCTTGAAATCTGTTTTTACTAAAGCTCTCCTTTTTGCTTCCTATTTTTTCACATTTTGTCCTCATCATTGTAATTGTATCTGTTTGCTCTTGGTATTTGGTATTTGTTGGAGTTCTATTTTTGAATCTGTGGTTTCTAAAGTTTCTACAAATTGTTGTCTTAAATATTTGCAATGTTTTTTTTTAATTTTCTTGCCATTTCTCCTTCTTCTTAGACTATTATTTTCGAGTATTCATAATCTTCTTAAATCTTTCTTTTACAAACTTTTTAAACTTTCTGTTTTAATTTTTTTTTCCATTTTCATAGTATCACATTATTCTTGACGGATATTTTTCACTTTAAGGTACGTTCTGTGCCTCATTTCTTGAATTTTTAATTTCTCATGTTCTTCATCTTTCAGATCTCTCCTCTTTAAAATCTCTTTTTTAGGCTTGCTTTTCTTTAGGTTTCTGTGACTTCATTTCACTTTCTTTTAACCTCCCTTTCTCTAGTCTTCCTCTCAACGTCCATTTTCCTTGATTCTCTCTTTTTCTCTCCGTTTGTTAAACCTCTCGCGCTTCTTCATTCAGTGTCGTTTCCTTTACGTTGCTTTGTTTCGATTACCTTCCTTTTTTCTTCCTTTCATCGTTTCAAGGTTTCTCCAACTACAATCTCTCTTTAAGATCATTTCTTCATTTCTTGGCATTTCTTTCAGCTATTCCTTTCTAATTAAGTTTCAGAAGATACATGTCTCGTTTCTACTTTTCTTCCAATATCTCAATATCTTTGTGCGCTTTTGCTATTCTTCCTTCCACGTTACTTCTTCGTTTTATACCTTATTCTTAATTTTCTATTGTCCTGAAAATTAGCCTTTCTGTTTTAACTAATTTTTGTTTTTCACGTCTCCTTTCTATTCAATTTTAAAATCTCATTGTTCTTACAATTCTCCTTTCATTGTCATTTCTACTATTCTACGATTTCTGCTTTGTTTTATTTTATCTTACTGTTATAATTTATTTTTCATACTGTGATCATTTCTTCCTTTCGCGTTCATCAGTTTCCTATTTCCTAGTCATTTCCTTCTACGTTTATCATTTTTTATTTTTTCCATATTGTCTAAATTTTCATTTCTTCAGTATCGATAAATAATCAATTAATTACTCTTTTGCCTTTAAACACTTTCCACTTCATTCTTTTTACCCTCTGCCCAACTTTTGTCTATTTTCTTTCATTTCAACCACTTCTTTCGTTTTCATTGCCCTATCCCTTTCCTCTCTGTTATTTCTTAATCTCTCATTTCCTTTGAATTAATTATTCCTTTAGCTTCAAATCTTTTCGTTTATTCGTTACTCTTATTTCTATTGCTATATCTTCCATGCACTAAGAACGTCTTTCTTTTTTAAGCTACATGCCCAGTTTCCTCATTTTCCAATCTTCCACTACTTTTCATTCATCTCTAGCTCTCGTATTATCGATTACTCGTCTATTTCTCAATCGTTTAATCATAGCAAATCCCTGCTACGTGTTTAAATCATTCCACCCGTCTAGCACTAGATAATAATATCTCTTCCTTCCAAAGCTGCTATTTTCTTACTTCCTTAATTTAATCCTCCAGTAGCTTTCATTCATAATAATCCACAATCGCTAGTATCATCAATCGCTTTTCTATCCCTTCTTTTCCACACTTCTCTATTCATTCATTCCTTTTCTCAGCACTAACCGTATCTTTTCATTTCTTCTTTTAACACCAGCAACGTCTTTTCCTTCCAATCAACTTCTCTATTCTCCTCATTCTCAAATCTATTTTCTTCTATTCTATTCTAATCTATTTTCTTCTTCTGATTTCTATCCCTTTTTTGTATTCCAATCTGTCCCTATCTCTCTTCTCTATCCCATCCATTCCTCCTGCTTTGAAGCTTCCCCTACGCCCTACACCCCTCTCACTGCTTCTTTCCTAAATCTCTCCGCCCCCCCCCCATTTTGCTCTGAATCCTCCTCCACGGAAAAGTAACGCAGCAGCCCACAAACGAGTGACACGACGATATGCACCTGTGCTTTCATGCTGTCTGCCTTTCGCGGCAGCCTCTCCCAGGCCTCTTGCTCTTTGATGTCACGTCGTCAGACTCCGTGTACTGTACACAGAGAGCACGGCCGCCGCCGTAGGAGAGGGAAAGAGCTATAGCCAAAAACGGTCTTCAAAGCATAGATTTATGTTCTACCACGGCTTTCCGCCGAGAATGTTTTCCTATTCCATGTATATCTGCAGCGAGAAGCGCGAGTGCCGCGCCTTTAAGGCCGAATCGGCCCGCCGGCGAACGCTTTAATCGACCATCCCTCGGGACAGCTCGCCAGGGAACGCTTGAAACCAAGATGAAGCTGCGGTCGACCTGGATTTTCGACCCAGCAAATTTTTCAAGCTGCTTCCCTCCCATTTTCTCTTCCGTGAATAATTCATTTTCGTGCTATTTCGCTGCTTTTTTTTCTGGAAGGGCTTCAATTTCATAGTATACGGAGAGCCCTTTGAACACACGTTTATTCGATTTGTCCTTAGCGGTGTTTTCCACGTCTCGGCATCGCGGTTGGTTAGCTCTTTGTGCCGGACACGATCTTCTTTTTTCGGCTTTTGCTTTTCTACTTGGCTGATTTTCGTTTCGCCGAAATGCTGTTTACAGCGAACTTTTTCAATCAAGTTTCTTCAACCCTTTCGCTAATACGGCCGGCTATAGTCGCTGTGCGTAAGATGCCGCGTATTGTACATACGACGAGTATTGTATCAGGTTGTCCGAAAAGTGTCTTTCTTTCGCAAACGTGTTTTTTACAATACTGCAGCTTCATATAAACGCGAAACCAAGTCTGTGAAATGTCGTGGTGTTATCAACAGAACAAAATCGATCGTACGTAATTCGGCAAAATAATATAAAATAAAAAACTGTGCGTTTATTATTTCCTCATGAAACGAAAGAAACTTCTCGGACAACCTAATACATACTCAAGCCTTTCATTAACGATAAGATGGTGTGACAAGAGGGCAGTGTATATGTTACCCTCTTTCTACAATGAAAAATTTGTTCACATGAAACGTCATTATCGCACGCAAAAAATGATTCAAAAACCGAAGTGTGTTGTCGATTATAATCGATTGATGTGAACTGTGGAACGAATCGCGATACCAGTGCCAGATTTGCCATGTTAGCCTATGTGTAACACCATGTTTCGAAAAATACCATACGCAATCCCATTATTAAAAGCTATTAGTATCATACAATTATGTTATATTATATCATATTATTTTATTCTGTAATCTTTTTGTTTCCAAATTGTAATTAAAAGTTAAGAAGTTATAAATACTCTGTTTTGAGGAAACTTGTTTTTCTTCGAAAAACACCGTCAGAACAACTCGGTTTGCAGTGAGGCGTAAACGCGGCCGCTGACGATCTTCCTCGCGCACTGTGCACTGTTTTGACGCGGCGGAAAAGCCGCCCGTAGCGAAAGGGTTAATGCTTTGAATATGATACATATATGACACGATATATGAGACAGATACGAACGTGAACAATTGGATATATGCGATACAGTCGGAGACAAAAATGAGCGAACAGATATAGGAAATAAATAGACACGATTCCACTACTAGTCCACTTATTTTTATTTTCAATTGCTTCGTTTGAAATAGTTTTATATATATGGAATGATGGCTGTAGCTGCGTTTAATACTCGTTATTTGATCTTTATCAAGCAGGACTTTTTGTTCACTCGCGAATATAAAAATGTATCTTGATTACGGATTTTATTCTGATCAGATATTACATTTAATTACAGGAGATTTTTTAATTATTTCGTTCCAAATAATATTTCTGCTATATGGTAATTATCTCTGCCTTTTTTCGTTCATTGTTTAATGTACATTAAGAAGGTTTTTGTTTGTTCGTAAATTTCACATAAAATAATGAGTTTCTCTTCCTATTTTGTCTTTTAAATTTATTATTATCATGACCTAATTCTCAAGCTCTAACTGTATTAAAAGAAGTAACAACTATTAGTTGCTACTAAACGAACCTCGAAATAAATAAGTAACCGAAATGCATAAGGAAGTGTATTCTACGGTAAAATATTCTATGGAAAGTCTTTAAGGTTCAATTTTTAAATTAGAATATTACTACAATCTGTTCTTTTAATTCTGAATCATGTATTCCGACGTTTTTTTGAAAATATCATATGAAATTGACTATGGAATTCGGATAATACCAAACGCATACAGGAAATGTGTATTATAAACAAATAATTTTCGAATTTAATTTCAATATTTCACTGATTTTGTCCCAACTAATTGCATTCAGCGGTTTATTTGAGCAAGAATTACAATTTTGATTATCCGAGCACTTTGTTCGATTTCAGTGTTCAAGCTGATTAGCCGATTGCATGTTATTTAGTTGCGTTTCGGTTGTTTCTCGTGCTCAACGCGCCGTGAAATAAACTGTTTAAATCGAAACGAGTTCCCACGCGTGTTACCACAATAATCCTGTACAATTATTTACTTACAATTAATCATCGTTAGAAACCTTGAATTATATATTTCAAATCCTACTATTTATCTACTTATCACTAATTGCTAATTTATCGTATCTAAGAAACAAATTTTTTAACTTCGAACAGATTAAAGTATCAAATACGAAACATTGAAATTTCAAAATTTCTTTCAAACGTGTTTTAAACTTATTACGTACGAAATACGTAGGTAAGTTAATCTGAATTGGATTTTTAAAAATCTATACAACATTAATAATTGTAATAAGTAATATTAATATCTTATTTTTCAGAGAAATGATCCAGTCATCAAAGGAATCTATCCAAACTGGATCTCCAAGATAACTCGAAGGATTTAATTTAACTCGGATATATCTGTAGACTTTCTGAAGATCAATTTGAAGAATCTTGTGCACAGAAGATATTTTTTAAAACCATTGCAATCACAACAGCGTTGCAACTACTCGTCGAATCATTTACAAGCAGCAAAAACAAAAGGAAGACGGAATTAACCTTATAATTAGCTTCAAATACTCGAATATTTAATTCTCAACAAGTATCGATATCATGGAAAAGAAATTTGAATATTGAAAATCTTCAACGTCTCGACGACTAACTACGTCAGAAAACCGACCTAGCGATCTCAAATATCAAATCGAACAATGCGATCTAATGTCCAACAGAAATCTTCTTCAAAATCCTCTCTAAAAAGGATTTAGAAAGAATCCGGTAACAGAAAGAGACGAAGCAAGCAGCAAATGTTTCCAAAGTTCACTGGAAACGGTTGGTCCCAAGTCCCATGGAAAACCAGCTTCGACCCTTGACAGCAACTTGTGGGGGTAGAAAAAATTCGTGCGCGATAAATTCGGATCAGTGGCGCGAATAAATCCCGGCGAATCGAAGCGAGAGGGAAACCGGAAGCGGCGGAACATCTCGGATAAAATGCCGGAGGACGCGCGAATAAATTGAAAGAAATACACAAGGACAAAAGCGGCGTGCAAGAGGAGAGGGGGGCTGGGGCGCTCGAAAACGCTGATAAACGCTTGAATAATGGGCAGGCAAATTGCGCCGGAGGAACAACGCGTGATAAACGAACGGATGATGCAAATTCTTTCGGGTTTGGCGCGGACGCGCGGCAACTCGATGGAAAGCATGCCGTTTCAGATGAAAAGGGCCTTGTCTTACGATCGAGCTGGTCGCGCGACGCTTCGATCCAACTTGCAATTTTTCCGGAATTTCTACGCCCATTTTTATGGACGTTGATTCTTGAGAACGAGGGCGTAGGTTGGATGGAATTTTCTTATTCCGGTTCATGGTTTGCAGGCCAGAGGAAGTGAAAGGTGTATGTGAAGTTGAAAATCGAATGATAGAGGAGTGGTAGGAGAGAGAGAGAGAGAGAGAGAGAGAGGGAGGGAGAGAGAGAGAGAGAGAGAAAGAGAGAGAGAGTATAATACACGTGAGAAATTTTAGAAGCGGGATAGAATTTGGGCAGAATTTAAGAGCGTGAGGTTGGTTCTGGGAAAGAGAAGAAAAAGTCTGATATGATCGAAGCGAAGATTCTGAAACAGATATTTCTGAAAAATCTGAGGAAATATGAAATCTTGAGAGATTTAGAAAAGGGAAAGTGAGAAGAACAGGCTTGAGAGAAGTTTAAGTGAGAAATTAAACAATCATTATTTAACTTGATTATTTATCTCGATGGAATTCTAACAGAGGGAAATTAAGAAATTCTGGAATTACTGACATGCAATTATTTAAGAACGTAGAAGAAGCAGGAATAAAATCTAAGACAATTTCCAAGATACAAAATGATTTCAGACATCTACAATACAATTCGAAATCGATATTAATTATATTGGTAAGAACACTGAGATAAGATGCAAGGTATCTAAGGTAGGAAGAAAATTAATAGAGAAGGAAATTAAAAGACGCGAAAGTTAATATCCCAAAAAGATTAGGGAAAGAACGATTGGAGATAGTTGGAAGGAAGAAAAATTTCGAGAGAAGCCCATAAAGAAGAAAATCTGAGGGAAGTTCAGCGCCACAAATCCAATTTAAAAGCTTCACGTAAGATTAAACGCCACTTGAACACGCCGCTTCTCTCTCTCTCTCAAGACTTTAAACTCGCTTCTTAATGGCGCAATATGTTTTAACGCGTCCACGGGCATCAAGTGAAAGTACAAACTGCATGAAATGGCTCACAGCTGATCGTAAAGCTACAAGAAGACACAAGTAAAAATCAACCAACGGAACGTCCCTCCTTGTTCCCCATAAAACATACACTTTTGCTTATTAGCATTCACTCGAAAACGACTGCGTCGAGAACAGTGAGTTTAATCCTAAAGAAGTTTAAGTTTAAAGAAAAAAAGGACATGTTACGAGTTTGTAATCGGTAGACTAAGGAACACTTAGGTGAAGTGAATTTCTTCTTCTTTTGTATTTCGCTTCTTTTTTAATTTATCGTGACTGTGACACTGTCGAATTAATGAAATGATGGCGGGTACTGGTGTCAGAGTTGGTGGCGCTGGGATGCTGAGGGCCAGGCGGAGAGACTGCAGCGTAAAACCAAACAGGAAGCTCGACCGGAAGTCCTCGAGAGGGATGATTTATGAGAACGAAGAGCTGAGGCTGAGGACTATTCATATTAACGCTGAAGTAGAGCAAGGTAAAGAGTTTATGATATTACCGGATTACTATGTTAGCATAGGTCGGAATTACTGTTCTGGGCTGTTCCTGCTCAGCAATTCTGTATCACACGTTTATAATGTATATAGCGGAATTGAAAAGGTTCTTGGAAAAAGATTCAATGAGACAAAGCTGCATTGGATGTCTCAGTTCTAGTTGTATAACATTAGCGAATATTACGTAATTACGTAATCAGCTTTAGTATTACCTAGTTTGAATTTATCATTTTGATAATTTTTAATCAACTTTCCTCTTTGTTTATTTCTGAGAGAAATATAATGGTAATTTAACTATTTGACTAAAACATGTGCTCGGTACATACGTGTTCTTCTTTTCAGAAAATTTTTCAATTATTATTTACGGGGAATATTAGATAAAAGGTGGGATATCAGACAAAAAACGCACGGTAATATCGAAGAATAAAGAGCATTCGGCAATAATTGGATATTAGATAAAGTGAAGGGTGTTCAGACAAAAGCATAGAAAAGCTGTTTTAAGCTGCTTTACTTTATGTCTTACAGAAAGTCTTGCTATATTCTCAAAATAAAAGAAACGACTATGAAACAGAGATAATGCTATATCATATTTTACAATGTTTCGGAAAAGGTTGTATACCTAAAGTTATGAAGTTAAGATACGAAAAATGAAAAATAATGTTTCATTACGAAAAAGATAAAACAAAGGACAAGAAGAATAAAAATGATATTTCTGAAAGAGGAGATAGTTTTTACTAGATCGCTAGGGAGTTTCGTAAATTAAACGTGGCGGGCCTGACTGGTTGTTTTATGCTACAAATAGACACACCATCGTCGAATCCGGTGCGAACTATTTTCGAAACTTAGCCAAACGCGCCAACTTCGTGTCCGGCCGGCAGCTGTCGCAGTTCCAGTCACTCGATCTCTCGAATTTTCCAACATATTTTCATAATTATTCGTGATAAATCTTGCAAAATCTCCAACCTATACTACCTCTAACGTACAGTATAAATTGATATTTGTACAAGGCAAAATAAAAATAAAATACTAGAAAGAGTATTGTGCTAAAAATTCGAAGATGGAAAATCGAATTTTTCTTCGTCTTCGATTCGCGAAAGAAATTTTGTTGAATTTTATCATCGTGAAGAAGAACGAAGACAAGTGAATAAATTTAAAATAGTGATTTAATGGATCTCGCTACTATTTTAAACCAATGACTGAATGATTCCGATGATGGTGAGTGTACTAATTGTTTTTATTTCTCGTGGAATTTTCTGAAGCAGTCAAATATAGAAGAATAATACCTTTGGCAGCGGTGCGGATAGAAATTTATGATATAAATTTGGTTTATCTACCAGTTTTCCGGGGAACAAACGTGCATTATGTATTATCTAAACATTTTAGGTCAAAATATATTGGTAACCAGGCTGATTATGTAAGCAGAGATAATGGTGTTTGTGGCATGAGAAAAATATTCGAGTCATAAGGAAGATTTAGATGCTACGTGTTACGTGTTTTAGAGCTCTATGAAACTTTCTGGAAAATTTGTCAGTGTGATAGTAATGAAAACATGGTCTTTCCAAATTTATTATGCCCTAAATTCTAAATAGCTCGTAAATTCTAACTATTTCAAACTCCAATAAAAATGAATATCTATAATTACTATTTTAAAAATGCCTTTGAATATTAAAGAGATAAAGTTGTTTTGTTGTATAAAAACAGGTTTTATTTAGGAAAAAGGTGAAACTAATAAAGTTACTATGATCCTCGTATTATGTCCAAAGGAAAATATAAACAAACTAATTGCAGGTTTCGACTAATGAAAATATAACAAAAAACCTTTGAAAAAATTGCATAACAAAGAATACCAAAATGATAATACTATTGGGTTGGCAACTAAGTGACTGCGGATTTTGTCATTAGGTGGTATAATATTAGAAAATGAAAAGTCAAATACAAAGTAACGAGGTTCTCTAAATGTTTAATCGCAAATGTTATAAGTTGAAGGAGCAAAGATGTATTGTAGGAAGAAGGTAGCGGGGGATGGAAGATAATTAATTTCTGAACAAATACAACATAACGATGAAACGTTTAGAACGTGTCGAATATTTTCATGCCGACGAAGAATCGCGAAAAGCCGGCTATTTTCTCAAAATTTGTTTATCCATCGAGCCAAGAAAAGCTTTGTTTTGGCAGCAATGCCCGCCCACGGCAAACGCTTGTTCTACCGAAGCTCTAGAAATCCAGATGTCGTCTCTATACCGATTCTTGAAGAGCGCCGTTCACATGAGCGGGAGAAAACGTATCTTCAAAATCAAACACAGTTATTAAACACCATGAAATGTTCATGTTGAGCAATCTTCATTACGTTATTAGAAAACTCGATAAGAAAGTAAGCATGAGTTTGGAAATATTTTCTAAAGCCTTTTTATTTGTAGAACTTTCTTTTCATACTCACGTCTAAGTGTCCAAAGAAACTCTTGAACACGATAAGTTTTGAAAGAATTTTGAAATGTTACGTACAGACAAGTTTGTCTTCTTTTATTTAAAATATTTTTTATTCTTCCATATAATATTACTCTAATTCTATTCTAATGTTTTATATATTCTAACAGTTATATATATTAAAAATAAAGATAATACGGTGCGTCTTAAACATTAATGAACTATCATTGGTTAACTATACAATAAAATAAAAAGATTTTGATAAGCTTCCAACGTTGTTGAAAGCTGAGTTTGTAATAATGAGTCAGAATTGTAAATTGGCGAAGTGGATTCAGGCCTCGAACTTTATTATCCTTTACGTTTCCTGAGAAACTGTTATTGAAATTTGTTTCACCTTTTCATATCTTAACTCGATCGTTTAACCTAGTCTTCAGCTTTGCCTAGTAAATTGATAGCTTTCCAATTCTGATAAACTCTTACTACGTACAATCAATAGGAAGTGAATATTTCGCGCAAAAATTTCTCATCGCAAATATTGAAATCTCAATTTCCGATGTATCTCAGTTTACTTCAGCATTCTTATTTCTGTCAAATTATAAATCACGTTACCTGTTAAGAAACACGAATGAGGGTAGTTCTAATTCTTTATACAAATAAATTACGAATATAGAGAAATTTCATATAAATGTATCATAATTATTGATTGTCATTCCGTCAACAGTGATAATATGCAAAATACAATTTTATGAATAACAATCAATATAAATGGAACAGATAATGCTTGCTTATAGATCCTACGGAATCGAAATACCAGGAACAAATTTTCAAAATCAATCTCTTCCAAAACAAGATTTTATTTCTTAACAGTAAAATTAATATAAAAATATTTTGTACAATATTTCCAATTAATTTTATCGCTACTAAAACACAGTGATCTAGACATGTTCATTAAAAATGTAATTAATATCGATGCAACAACAAACTTTCTTCGAAAACAAAAATTGGTTTAAAGAAAATATCTCTTTATATATATTTGCAAATTATTCTCTGCGTTACTATAGCACAGCGATTGAATCAATCTCTCAGAAAATAGAGGTTCATCTAAAAATACTTCCTAATATAGTAATTCTCTGTAATCTCTGTAGTAATCCTCTGACAAAGTTATCTACGTATTAGGTCGTCCGAAAAGTTTCTTTCGTTTCATAAGGAATCCATTTTGTTCTATCAAAATAAAGATCGCAACGTTCGACAGATAAGGTTTCATGTTTGTATAAAAATGCATCGTTGTAAAAGACGGGTCTGTAAAAGAAAGACACTTCTCGGACAACCTAATACAATTCCACCAAGAACCTCTCACCAAATAAATTCAATCAGACTTGAAACATTTGTAAAAATTATTTGATTCGAACCGAATCTCTATTGATCACTATTCCCCATAATTTCCACGCCTCTTGGTCATGGTGCTCATACTACTTCTACCTGTACGTATCTCAGAATTTCATGGGGGGCTTGTAAACTCGACAAGCGGGAGCTATACAGCCCCTTGCGTCACGCTGGATTATTTTCAGGCGTTTTTAAAACGCTTGACAGATTACATTGCAGCGTGAAGGAAACGTGCCGCGTCCTAATCAACGATTCGTCATCCTAGAGGCTGCGTATTTTCTTTCATGCGTGTGTTTTTTGCCTAGGGGGAAAAAGGCGTGTGTTGCGTCACGGTAGCTGTATCACGTTGGATGAAATCTGAGACACCGAAAAATTTATTTCTCTGTCAGTTGGTGGTTGCCACGAGGTGGGTGAACTGCTAAGACGTCGGGGTTGAAATTGAATAGGAATGTTTAAAGTTAAAGCAACGCTAGGAAGACTTGGATAGGCTATTTTAAACAATACCTTTAAAAATCGATAAAAGCTATTATTTTTAGTATTAGGTAAAATGGGAGAACTTGATGAACATGTAGAGTAACTGTTGTATTTTTGTTTTAATCACAACACGCGTTTCGAACGTTTGGAAGGTACTTAACGTTAAAAAGAGCGAATTGCGCTATTTTAAAATATATTCTAAGAAATTACCAAAAGTTATCATTTTTACTAACAGGTATCGTTGAAGAACTCGGTGGAAAAATAATACAAGTGTAGTTGTTTTTCATATGGCATGATTTATATGTAGCATTATTTGTATAACATATTTCTAAGTAGAAAAGGATACAGATTTTCGAAATCAAACGAAATGAAACGTTCGTTTAAAACGAATGTTTGAGAGTAATTGTTCCATGTACAGAGACTACTTAGGCAGATTATCTTAAAAAATGCAAAGAAGCGTAATCAAAGAACCGAGTAGAAACGCGGTGTGAACGCACCTTTTAAAAGAAAAATAGTGGGAATATGTTTTTTCGCGATAACGATGACATCTAACGTTTTAATGTTTGAGAATAAACAGAAATGTTTTTATAAAACACAAATTTATTCGTTGTCCTTGTAATTGAAATATTTCCTCACTTGTATCAGTTTTCCTCTGACTTCTTCAGCTACTCCCGAGATTCTGTATTTAAAAGACGAGTGTCTGTTTTGTGTTTTGTTTAAAATAACAGCAGATTGTACTTTTACGATTATTTTTAAGGCATGGCAAGAGCATGTTTAAAAAAAACACTAAAAAAAAGGAAAGTCTGGTTTTCTTAACGATGAGCTATTTTTGCAGCGATTAATTTAACTTGTAGTTATCGTGAGAATCGAGATATAGGAGAATTGTTTTTTAAGATCTTTTTATACAAAGATCGATGATACTTGACACGTAATTTGTATAAAGAACACTTTTTCGAAGAACTTGTCATCGCTAAAATACAGGAATTAGCGGAAAAATATATGATAGAAGATTACCGGAAATCTCTTTCCTGGAAGATTTCAATTTAATTTTATCCAAACAATAAAAGTTTCTTCGTTAACGTCATAAAATTTCCGTACGTCATCAGCAAGCATTAATTTACATTTTAAAATGCTCTTCATGTCGCTCTCAAAAACCTTATCAATCATCGACAACAAAAAATATACACGAGAAATTTGCCATTTTTAACAAGAACGTACAAGCGATGAAAAAGAGAGAAAGAAGAAACTTGAAGGAAATTTCTTCGAAAGAAAAATCATCGACGCCGTAAGAAGAAATTCGTCAGAGGGCGACATTTTACCAAAGGCCAGCCTCTAACAACTATTCCAACTCTAGGAAACTACTCTCTTGCTACCTGGAAATTTTGAGAAACAAATTTCAAGTGGCTAAAACCACCAAGAAACCACCGAAACCACCCCAAAGAAGATGGTCGAAGCGAAGACATCCTACGAAAGCTGAACATGGACAGCGTTCTTGTCGCCACGTGACGACAGGGTCTTGGTGGAAGCTCGTCTTGGCCAGTAGCTATTACAAAAGATTTAAATAGTCGCGCGCGCGACGGAGAAAGAAGGAGAGGGCTAACGGGCTTCAACAGCCATCCGCGAACTAGTTTTATCCGGAGGCTCAAAACGACAGGCATGTCTGCCTCTTTTCACCGAGACTTTCCATTTTTTCTCTGACGTGTGCCAACAGATACGTCGATTTTTCACATCAATATAGCGCGTCGTTTTATTCGAAAGTTCAATTTCCAGAGGATAGTTTGGCGAATGGATCGAATTTTAGCCAAGATTTTGTGTATCGAAGCTTACGTGCGCTGTTATCAAGTTACAGAGACATTTTGGCGAGAGTTAAAAACACTTGGACGAGGATTCAAGGAATTTTTGTTAATCGTTCGTGGAAGCTGCACGATTGTTTCCACGATGTAATTGAAAATTGAAAATCGATCAGAGAGATTAGTTAGCGGTGAAGATTGTATCGATCGAACGTTGCGCCAGTAGAAAGAAATGGAGAAATACTTCAACAAAAAAGAGAAATTAAACAGTGACTCGCAGTTAATTATTGAAAGACGCGAATTGACTGCCAGTGAAAATTTCGTGGTGATGTGTTAATGCGTTGAGACGATGCTTTTGTGAAGTTTAAGATGAATCGGAGAAATATTTTTGTGAGACGGTGATAGTGGTGATTACACTTGATCTTTGTGAACGTTATATTTCCTCTATTTACTCTGTTTTTCGTCCTCTTGCGAGATATTTATATCTCTGTTGCATTTATTTTTTAACATAAAATTGATTTACTATACAGTATGTTATATAGAATTTTTTGATCGATAATCGATAGAAAATTGATCGTTTCTTTGCTTAGAGTGACTCGCTGATTTTGAAGATATTTTTTCCTTTTTTTATTTTCTTTTGAAATTTACCTAATACACACAGAACGCAATGCAGATGAAAATAGTAATAGATGATATACACGGCTATTTTGGGGAAATTTGTATATAATCTGTATTCTGTTTGAAAGTAAAGCTGCCTCGAACGATACTTAATATCATTCAAACAAGATTCATGTGTTTTTCGAAACATTTACACTACCGGATGCAAGATTTTACTTCTGCTAAAATAATCTCGTGTAACAGCGTGTAAACACGTGATGTGATCTAATGTGATCCGAGAAATGATGTTTGGAAAGATACATATACTGATTGACGGAAATATTTCGAATCTTTCTCAGGATTATATAAGTTAAAAAGTTCTTAGTAGATTTTTCAAACCTCTTTCATAAATAATAATACGGGGAATGGTTCGTCTCTGTTGAAAGAACGAAGTTACAAGCTTTTAAACGTATAAATAGTTGACATCCATATTAATAGATTTTCTTCTGTTATTCAATTTTTATGCCATTTATTTTTTCGTCCTTCATTGAATATTATCGTCGTTTTGCTAAAAGTTCGGAGTTTCTTACGTTAATTAGTAGTAGGACTTGGCACACTTTCTCAGAAATTTTCTATCCGAGGAAATCATAGCTCGAATATTCTAAGGATTAAGCGGTCGAAGAAGGCAAACAACAACGATAAATAAAAAGATTGGGTAGCTATTAAAGGCAATAAACACAGAAGAAAATTAATTCCATCGAAGAAGAAGGATAACAAAGTTCGAAGCAAAGATAAAATAACTATTAAAAGTAATGCGAAAAATACTGTACGTAAGAGAAAGAAGAGCAACAAGTCAAAGCAATATATTACGATAATTACTAGAAACAACGAAGAAAATAAATCAAAACTATCGGAGAAACGGAACAATAACAAAAGTGAAGCCAAAAATAGGATAACTATTAAGACTAATAAAGAAGATTAAACTACGAGAATAAGAAAGAAGGAGCAGATCTTATGGATCATCAGCCGCAACAAAAATTCAATTTCCACGTAACTCTATCATCGCTTCGTAACTCCGTAAGAAAAGATGCAGACAATCATCCGGAGGAAATAAAGAAAGGAAAAAAGAGCAGGAAAAAGTGAAAAGAAGAGAAGGTGTAACATCAAAGAACACAATCGAGGGATTTAGAACAAGGACGACGAGCGTCAGAAGATAGCTCTGTTTCGACGTCGTGTACGAGATGAATGGGTTGCACGTTGATCGAGATCCATCAGAGCGAACTTGCCAACTTCTTCGCGACGAGGATAACTGACTTCGCTCGTTCTCCTCCCGAAATCAATGGTCGTGACGACGTCGTTCTTCTGGTTGTTTCGCACGGCTCGTCGAAGGGAGTTTATTTGTTGACGAAACGTTGCCTCGATTATTTAATGACTCTTCGAGAGGATAATTTGGAGGCGTTGGAATCGACGTATCTGTCGAGCGTAAATCAACGCTCGTAAATCGCTATAATTCGCCTGGTGGCCCTGGCGAACCGTTCGAACGAACGAGAAATTTGGAATGGAGAGATGGGCAAAGAGACACAATGCACAGAAGAGAAAGGGGAAGAAACAAAGGCGAAGAAAAAGGGAGTACGTGATATCTTTCTTTCGTTTTATATTACGCGAGGATAATCGTACAGCGTAATGGTTTTAGCGTTGAAAGTAGTGCTATTGCTATAATGGAAATGGCGGTAGTAGTATCATAAAGAGTTTCTATAATGAAGTTACTATTGGAATGGAATTGATGTAGAAGAGAATTTTTCTTTTGTGGAAGAAGGTACGAGCAGATATTCCTTTATTTGACTTCTCTTTATTATTTCACTGAGAATTTTTTAATAGATAAAAATAGTATTTGTCTTGATAGACGTGGAAGATATGCGTTCCTTTACTTCGTATTTCCTCGTTTACTTTGTATTTCTTCAAAGTAAAGTACAGTAGAAGCTAAATTTTAAATTAAGAGAAAAGGCAAGACAATCTTCTTAAGTTCAGAAAAGTAATCGTTGTAGATGATTCTGATCCTCTATGTTCGATAGTACTTCGTAATTACATATACGTATGTAAGTAGCTACACTTGAATGAACTCTTCAAGTGTTTCAGATCTTCTTCAAGCATGTCGTATAATTCGTTCTATCGTCAGCTTTCACAAACCTTTCACCAATTAAATATCATACCTAATTAATTTGTTACGCATTCAATCGCATTCCTAATCATATTTACGTATCCAGTTTCCTTAATTAAGTGGCAAGCAATCGCAAACACGTACTTCCAATTAACCTTTCGATAACGTCAACGTGCTCTTATCGATCTGTATGCTTTATTCCTCTGAATATTTGCCACGATACATTACAAACTATCATTCTTCTACTATCGATTAATACAATTTTCAATATACACAATTAGAATTGAATTTTTGGTAAAAAAAAAATATTTCTCTTTCCTATTGAAATATTTTTTCATGATAGTGATAATTCTTCGCATTAAATTTCTAGAAATATGTTGCGAAGTTTTCAGTATTTACCGCAAGACTAAGTTTCAACCAAATGAAATAAACATTTGCATCGTGATTCCACATCTCAGCTTCAGACTAAGCTTGAAACTTCAAACCACACTTTCCAGTAGATTTTAGTCTGTCGTAATTCCCATCCTCCCTAAGTATCTACACTTATACACACACACACACATCCATAAACTCTCGTTGTATCCTTCGCTTTATTTTTCATTTCTATTAAAAATACTCCACGAACATTTCTTTCAATGTTATTAACCATCGCGAATTTCCACCGATAATCTCAAGGCCGAGCATTTCCTCGAAATGCCAAATAACTTGGCGCGATGCACAACTAAAATGGTCGAAATTAAATTTTACTATTCCCGGGGTTTCCTCTTCTCGAGCCCTGTGCCGCGTTTATCCACAGCGAAAGGGGCCGTGCGCTCATTTCGCCCGCGGCCCAAGTGGCGAAGAAAAAAAAACGAGAAAAATAGGAGGCGCAACGCGGAAAACCGTCTGAACTAATTCGGAAAAACCGGCGAGGATACGCTTGAAACTACAAGGAACCAAAGCTTTCATGCTCGGTCTAACGGCGTCTCGCCTCGCAAAGACGTTTTATGGAAAAAGTTTTTAATATTCTCTCCTTCCATCCCTCGGATCTCTTTTCTTTTCTTTTCTTCTTTTTTTTTTTTTTTGTTCTCCTCTTTACCCTGTTACGTTGCTGGTGAACAGAAGAAGAAGAAGGAAAAAGGAAATGGAAGAAACGAAGACAGGATAATGACCACTGGGCACAGGTGGATATGATTCTCACTGATAGAATCCGCGTACACCTTGCGCCTTATTTTCTAGTCTTCTATCTACCGATGAAAGAGAGGTATCAGTCGGTCGTAAGCAGAAAAGAAATTTTCCGCTGAGAGAATGAAGAGTACAATCGAGAAAAGGAATTGGAGAGAAGAAGGGGATGAGAGAGTTTGTCAGCTCACGGGAATCATCGTTTGTTCCTCGATATTAAACTCGGCCATGCAGATTTTTACAACCCCTTTCACACGCCCTGGGATTCTTCCGCGTTGATGGATGTTTCGTGGATCCGTTTGTCTTGCTTCCTTTTCCACCGTACTTTGAATACTACGCTCCAGTGTTTGGATAGGTTGTCGTAAATTTAATATTTTTTTTTTTTTGGAGAGAGGAAACTCTTTGTTCTGTGTAATTCGGATATTCATAATGATCATCTTTTGGATTGTAAAAGTTATTCGTTTGTACAGTTTCTGGATAGAAAACGTTGTTTACTGAAACTGATGGTTGTAGTTGTATTAAATTTAGAGTCGGCTGAAGATTTAATTATAACAGTCTTTTGTTATAATTAAATAAATAGAAAATTGTATTTAATTTTTGGGGGCAGAAGCTACCTTTTTATTGCGTTTCAACAACATCCAAACGTAACTGTAAAATCCTTCTGTAGTAACGACAGACGAGAGAATTCCACGAGCGAGTCACGTTGTAATTATATTAGAGTTTTAACGTAATTATCTGCAGTAATTAACGTTATTGTAACTTATTAAGCGCAAGTACCAATAGCAGCTTCCGCTGCGCTCTAGTTTCGCCTGCATTAAGGAAAATTTATTTCAGTTTAAGGAAAGAATTACGCGATCCCCTTGAAAGCTGAATGAAGTTCTCTTTTCGAAAAAAACGCGCGGCTGAACTTTAATTTATCTGCCAATTTATTTCGAAGCAATTATTTAAATGAAATTAAAATTCTTCTTGTTTGTAAAAATCTAAAAAGCTTCTTGTTTGAGAAAAATGTTAGGACTCTTAAACTCTAGATAGACATTTTTATAATTAATTGAAGATTTTTAATTTAACTAATGTTCCTTCCTTCCTTCCTTTTCAGATAAGCAGACGTATAACAATTTTTAAAAGAACAATATTTAATTTGAAGCATCAAGATTTACAACAATTATTCTTAGTATCTTTTTTACTTAGTACTTTTCTTAGCTTTTTCTCTTGTGTTAAGTAAAAGTTTCAAATTTAAACCGATCTATTTTTTCTCTTTAGGTAGAACTCTGAAACTTTAGGAAAAATATTTCTCAAACTTAAAAACTTATTACATAGATGGGAAATAAATGATCGATTAAAACTATAGTGGCAATTGTTAATTACTCTTAATTACTTTTATATCACGACGCAGTTTTATTCATATTTACTGTTAAAAAAATTCTTCACTTAATAGAAGCACTTTCCAATATGAACAATGGTGCTCGTTTTTGTAAATCATCTTTGTTCAGCCTAGAAAAACTAGTTGAAATGAAATACGAAGTTTCTCCACCTCTAGAAAACCGTTCGTTTATTCCCACCTAATCTGCTACTCAACATTTCTACGAATATAAATTCTGACCTGGACTCGACACTGCCACAGTGTACCGAATTATTAATCTACGTAACCTAGAAACTATCTCAATAAAATGAATTTTCTTCGTTGTTTCTTTCCCTTTAAAAACACGAACAATACGTTTCTTTTATTACTCTCACACTTGACGTTGCACGTGAGCAACATAGCGTTTCAACAAGTTATTAACCAAACGACAAATGTATTCGTTCGCGATAAAAATTGTTCCAATTTTGGCGTACTACATCATTTTTACAAAAATGTGAGAAAAAATCCCACATTCTAAAATGATATCTTATCGCAAGAAGAACAAATTTTCCTGCTAAACGATCTACAAGTCCATGTTTCAAACTGAAGCACTCAAAACACAGCTTACAGAAGAACAACAGCGGAATGTTTTAATAATGGTAACAAAAGAGGTCGTGAAAAGCGTAGAAAAAAATTCCAGCGCAGGCACAGAGCAAATCCCGGTGTCGGAACATTCATATTCGCTGTTGAACGACGCCAAGCCGGTGCATCCTCGTTGCGAAAGCACGTGACTGCACCAGCAAAATTAGCATACGCGGCGAACGCGATCCGGCGCCGAGATCGTCAGAAAACTCGAGTTGACAACGCGACAATGAACCGTTCCCGAGAAGAAAAGCAAATCGTGATAAAACAAGCTGCAAACGTGCGCGATCCATGAGAAACGTTGTTTTCTTTTCGATCTATGACCGGTGGTACGTTGTTTGAACACGACTGATGCAAGACAGTGAGTAGAGTTTATGAATCTATCGATTGTTCGAGGCAAAAGTGACAAATCTATCGCTCTTCGTGCAAAAGTTCAAGTTTATTTTAGTTCAGAAGAGTTTGAGGTGGATATTCTCTGTTAGTGACGCATATGCTGCGTCGATTATGCTCAGTTATTTAAGCAATGCTGTTGACATAATCGTTGGATTGTACTTTCTTTGAGTTTTAATACAATATAGTTTAAAAGATAATGTGTTTGAAGAAATATTGTTGCGTGAAATATGTATAATAGATAGACGTAGTAAATAGCAACGAATATGTTAATAGTAGTGCGAATTATCGCAAGAGTTTTCTTATACTTTACGGTTCTAAGTTTACGAAAAGTGTATTTTTGTTGTGGAATTGATAGCTCGTGTATGCGGCGGTATAATTTTGACGGTATGATTTTAACTGACGTTTACGTTCTCTCGTGGTGAAAAGATGACAGATGGTTTATATAGGTGAATTTACAGAAAATAGCATAGAGTGGAATTTGCTGAAGTTTATAATGGCGTGCATTGTCATGAGATTTTTATTCGAATCTGCAGTTTCTCAAAGAGTGCGAACCTTGGAAAGATATTGAGAAGTTTTATATAACAAAATGTAAATGTGAAAGAAAGTGTCTTTTGTGTTAGCGAGAGAGTAACAACTGACATTGTGGTAAAGTTTTCATTCAAGACTTTAATTTCCATTGTTTTCGAAAGTTACGTGTTTTAAGAGAATATTGAGAAATCCTATAAGACATTAATGTGGAGAAAACAAACTTTCTCGACGTGGAGTTAACGACAGATTGCATAGTTATTACTAGTAATGATATTCATTTGAATCTTTATCCTACCGAAATTTATAAACCTCGACAAGAAGATCGAGAAATTTAATAAATAATTAACGAAGAGAAATGTCATCTTCTTGTTGTTGGTTCGATGATGGTGAAGATTTCATTGAACAATTTCATATTTTCTAAAGATCCTTACTCTTAAAAATAACAAACTCGTGGTCGAGATTTGCACTTGAAGCAGAAGTTACGTCAATGAAGATCTCATCTTATGTTTAATTTTGGAGCTTAGGAAACTTATGAAGTTGAACATGAGAAAATACGATGACCAGCGCGATTCGTGAGTCATTCTACTAAGAATTCTTCACATAAAAAAGCAAACAACAAGTCATACCCTTAGCTGGTATTTACATAACCAAACCATCATTTTCATTTAGAATTTTAAATTACGTTAATGTCTGTTTAGAAAAGTTTGAAGTGGATGAAAACGATGTATGGCGTGAAACACGTGGATAAAGATTTGTTTCTTCTCCTGAACCATATATATATATTATTTTATTTTATTTACCATACGCATATTTCAATTTTTCTTTCATACAAATTCTATATTTTAGTCGTCGTATAATTGCAGGATTAAAGTATTAGTTTAGGATTAAAGATGAAAACTTACATAACATTCATGAAATGCACCGTTTGAATTTAGAGTTGCTACGATGATGGATCACATTGTCAAAAATTTATTCGACGAGGATGCAAATTGGTTGCTACCGTGTTTCAGAGTACTTGATTAGGTTTCGTTAATTGTCCTGCAGGAACGTCGCATAGAGGAGTTAGTAAATTAAAGGTCTTTGTAGTTCTCCGCGAGCAAAAGCACGACTGTAATCTTGCCGAGTGCGAGGGAGCGTAATGGTATTATAACACTGACTAATTTTATAGACAATGGTAATGGTTTTTCTCTGCTGAAGTGATTACTCATTAAATTGCAGACGAGTCACGTATTTCACGTTTAATCGCAATTATTATTGTCGTACACCTACTATCGATAATTTCTGTCTGTCTTCTCTCAGATTAGACGAAGGTTTTTCATCTTAACGTTTGAACATTGCGCGCTCTGTTGGTAAATAGCCTCGTATATGAATAAACCTTTGTATGAATAATTCTTTAATTACTTTGAAGAAGGGAAACAACTGTTAACCCTGACTATAAGAAAATCGTATAAAATGAAGGATCATAAAGTAGTAAAAAAATATAGAAGAAAAACCAAACAACTAGTCGTTCGAAATTGATCTTTATGCAAATTTTTATCTTTACGAATACAATTAAAGAAATAAGGATTCACTTTATCTATTAAACATGAAAACGAATATTCTCCCTCAAATATTTTACATATCTTTACAAATTATATACATTCAGTCAGCTTCTGTAGAGTGATACTTTCAGTTTCGTAGAAATGCATAAAAATCCGCGGATCTGATTATTCGAGATCCGTCAGAAAACGAAACGAAGTTAGAAACTTTGGAAAAGAACGAAACGCCGGTCTATAGAAATTTCCTAAAAGCGTAACTCGCGAACCAAATTCCGCGGGAACCACCTACCGTGAAAGTCAAACAAGCTTTGTGTCGTCATTTCGTCGTCTTTAAGAGCGCATTAATTGCCCATTTGCCGACAAAAGCGGACAGAAATAACCAGCGACCCCAAAACCGCGCGTAATTTGCCGGCTCGTGGACGGAAAAATCGCCGAGGGCAAACGCGTTGTGCTATTTCCACGTGTGCTGTCGGTTTCTCGTTGCCGGTAGAAAACCCGTTGTCGGCTTTTGAAACAACTTTGGAAACCTAACTCGGTCGCTTCACGGACTTGCAGCCCTCGGCTTGCTTGAATTGCGTTGCAATTCCACGCTGCGACGCAATCCTCTCGTCGTTCTTTTCAATTTGCATACGATCACGCCTCGACCGAGTAAAAATCGCGCAGAAACGTTGTCTCTGCCTGTTGTAGCTGAATTTTGAAGGTTTTCGTAGATTTGAAAGTGTACTGGCGTTAGAACGTTTGTCGTGTGTTTCTCATCGAATTTTCATGGAATTTTCTTTGATATTGTGTTTTATAGTATGTGGGGCGAGGAAGATTATATTCGTTTTATGTATCGTTGGTTTGCTAGGAAAGTGACGCAATGAGAAATTAGAGGAAAAATTTTTCAAACGAATGATTTCAGATAGAAGATTGTCAATTTCTCAATTATTTAACGATCTTTTTAAATGATTGCAGCGTAGATTTATTCAGCTGCATTTGCAACTCGTCCCGTCTAATCACTGTCTTTGCAGTTGCATCCCATTTAGGTTAACGAATTGTAAATTCGTCTGACACTCGTAATGTACGCATAAGATAATTTCTACATGCTATCTCCGTGATAAATTAATGTTACAGAGCCGAGTTTGAATTTTAGATGAGATGGTTGTTGGTTTAGCGAATCGCAAGTTACATCTAAGGTTGACATACCCTTAGTTGGATTCACACTCTTGGTTTGCATACTCTGGACTGGTTTTGCACTCCCTTTGAGTTGAAACTCTGCATACGCATTTCGCCTCTCTTTCTCGCATTTCTATATCAATTTTGAAGAAGTTTCTCTAACTTCTTTTATCGTGTTAGTCACTATGAATGCAACGTTAGAATGTAATTCTGTGATTGAAAATATGAATTACAAGAATTAAGTACGAATAAAAATGAAATATAACGACTAATATGAAATTATATTCATCTTGTTGCGAGCGAGTAATACATTGCCAACCAAATGTCCGGAATCACTACGTGTTCCATAGAAGCCAAGAATTTGAAGAAAAATAAGCTTCAACTTCAACTGTGCCATAACTTTTTTTATTCTACTGACTCATTGGCAGATGTTCCAACTTAAGCGTGCAGAGTAAAATAATGCTATATAAAGCCATATTAAATCCTGTTTGGATCTATGGGATCCAACTATGGGGAACAGCGAGTAATTCCAACATAGAAATTCTTCAATGATTCCAATCAAAAACTCTAAGATCCTCAATAGATGCACCATGGTATGTTGCCAACGAAACAATACATCGCGACCTTAAGATACCTATAGTTAAAGAAGAAATATCCAAATTCAATAATAGATATAACATAAAAATTAACAACCATCAAAACCGACTAGTTACTCAATTACTTGACACGACGGATCAGATCCGCAAGCTAAAAAGACACTACCCTCTCTAGATTTAAACATTAGATTCAGCTAGAATCAAACATACGATAATCATTTATTATTCACGTTATAGTACCACGCCAGAATAATTTACTTATAATTCTCAATGAGAATTGATTGTAAACTACTTCCAAATAAAAAACAAATAATTTTTTTTAATCTCTTTCACAGTTAGGATAAATGAAATAGCGTAGGTGGATGACGTGGATACAAAGTGGAAGTTAGAAAAATTATTTCCTATGCAGATGTAGGCGGATGTTCAGAACGATAGAAATATGTACAGATGTAAACATACAACTAGATACAGCAATGAGTCACGTCGCTTGACCATTCTTAATTTTCAGAAATATATAAACTCTTTGTAAATCTTACAATAAAATAAGAACTCTTATAAATAAACTCTTTCTAACAAGTTTTCTTAATGTTGCACGTATCTAAAACATAGCAAATTTCTTCTTCCTTAACATGGTTTGTGATAGATGATAGGTGAAAATTGAATAGATGCTAATATTTGCTCGTTAAATTGAAACTTCCAAGAAACCTAATACCTTCGAATCTAACCACGTAAAGAATACACTTCCACTAAAATTATACGTTTTCCTCGGTGTCTCTCGCCAGTGTAGCAGCCACGTTTTCCGAAAATTCCAAAAATAGACGAAATTATCTGAAACGTAAAACTCGTGTATCCCGGGCGTTCGGCCCTCCCCGCGCCAGAATAAACTAACAAACATCGCTACGGCGGATTAAACGTGCTGGGTCAACGGTAATTTCGCCTTTTGACAAGTTTTCGCCTCTCGCGGTAGCGCGGCGGCGTTTCGTTATCGTCCAGAGAATGACCGCCATAAATTGCCCGAACTGCGAGACTCTCCTATTATCCCGTCGGCGCGCATTTAAAGTTCCCCGCCAAAGTTCCTGGTGAACTCGGAACCGACCATTATCGCTCCGCCATTATCATTATCATTATCATTGTTATTATAATTATTAGTACTATTAACGTTAATATTATTATCGTTTATTTCTTTTTCTTAAGATGCGCCGATATTTATGATAAATACGGAATTATCGTCGAATATTCGCCTTGTTCATCATGTATTTAAGAAATTTCGTACCAATGACCATGTGACCAAGAATAATGATTTTTATGCGCCGATGTGTCTCTATTTTATTTCTCTTTTTTCATCTTTCGAAGGATGGATTTGTCCACTCCAAAGTGCTTTGATCAAGTTAGGACGAGGCGTTGAATTTTCTTTTGTGTAGGGAAGAGTATTATTATTTGTTATTAGAGCTTTAGGTGTGTTTTATTGTTATTATCATCCCTATTTGTACTTGTGTGCTTTTGAAGATTACATGACGTGTTCGTGTTCACCAGCTCGTATCTATATTCTCGTGTTACTGTCGTAGCGTTTTCTCGACTATTGCCGCTCTTTCGAATATCGTAGCTCATCGTACGTTTGAACGAAGGTGTGTCTTTATACCTAGTGTTTTAAAATAACTGGAGAAATTCTTGGTTCATGAATGATAAGTATGACGGATATAACCATCGGTAGTACTGTCACATTCTCTTATTTCCATTGGTGTGAATTTTTATTGCACATGGAGTGTGCTTTTTCATGTTTTCTCGTTCCTTTCGCGTAACGTACGTGTCATTCGGTACCGTAATGTCGATCACGCAGCCTTTCTTTTCTCTTTTGTAATATAAATATATCCGGCCTGTTACATGTAACTGCATCTTATCGATGTGCATTGCTTTGTCCCAATCTAGTTTATAATTTCCATTTTCAACTATCTTTTGTAGCGTGTATTTGTGTTATTATGATTATTATTACTTTACAACGACAACTTGTAATATTGTATTATTGTATTATTACTTTACGAGAAGTTGTAATATTCGCATTTCGAAAGCACAAGAGAAACTTTGTCGAGTAAACGGCATGACCAGAAGTTCGAAGGGAGATCTATAGAGGAAGCCTCGTTCAAGGGTTTTCAAGGGACCATCGAACTTACTGGGGCTAAATTATTTTGCCTGTCGCGGATTTGGATCTCCAACATTGCCGACTGACTTGTCGGACAAGGCCTGCGTATTCCACGTTTTCTACAAGCGTGGTCTTTGTCTTTACATGCGCACGTGCGTATACGTGTAGAAGGGTGTCTACGTGTATATGTCGTGGTTGCAGGAAATTGGGTAATTCTGTTTCGAAAGTGGAGTTCCGTGAAAGAGGGAAGCCCAGTAGCAGGGTAGTTTGGCTTGGAGTAACTTGGACATTGCATTGTTTTCTTTGGAATTGCGGTGGCTCGCTTTGAACAGACACTGTCGAATGGCTTCAACACGTGGTTTGGATTCTTTAAATGATTCTCCGATTACTTTGACGTTTTGAATTTAAAGTTTTCGCAGTTCTCACATTCTTTCGTTATTTCCTGATTATTTGCCAACTTTTATTTTACGATTCGACGTGTGGACCTTTAGATGTGATTCATGGCCTTTTCAGTTTCTAGTACTTTTTGAGATTTTCTTGGCTTTTTTCTGCGATTATTCTTTGGATTTCTCTGGACTTTTATTTCTGATTATCTTACGAATTTTTGTCCGGATTTTCTATCTTTCCTGATTTTTCTTTCGTTATGCTATTTGCCTCTTGTGATCTTCCACTCACTACCATTTCAATATCCTTTAACTTTCCACTCATCATTCTTCGAATCTCCAACGAGATATTAAGTTTACGTAGATTTAATTTTCTTTAATTGTTCCGTAATTATTCTATATCAGATACATTTATTTAACACTTTCGCTACCATTGACGCATATGTTGCGTCATTATCGCTATATGGGTATTATTTAAATATGGGTTTACATTTACGTGTTTCGACAGGACGACGCAGAAAAATAAAAAAGACAATGAACGATACATTGTAATATTACTTGACATAAAGACAACTCCAACGAGAAAAATATGAAATTTCAGAAAAAACTTATTAAATATCTTTTCACTCGATTAATGAATAAAAATTACATTCTTCTGTTCCATATAAAGCTTCATATACCAGTGCAACGAGTATTAAGAGTAGCAGTTTGCTCCAAGCACTGAGAAATCCCACGCTCATAGTCAATAATGAACATAGCGTGGCTCTACACGAACGTTTCTGTTTTTCCATGGACGTTTCTCGGAAGAAAGAAAAGAAAACGAACGCTACCAGCACAGATTGTCCACGATTCCACAGTAAAGATTAAAGATTCAATGAAAGCTTGTCGTCTCGACATTTTACAAATGCTTTCCGGGAACTACTCCTCCAACTTCTTCCAGTTAAAAATACCGACGTCGGTGATTATTCAAAAGCGGGCAAATGGGCATTTTGACATGGTCATGCTTGGGAACGACGTCATCCAGCGTTCTATGGAGCTCCATAACAGGGAATATAGGGTGACTCACTTAGACAACATCAACCTAATTTGCAAATTTGAAATCATAGATATAAAATACAAAAAGGGCAAAGTTGTAGTATAAGTAAAGCAGCGAGCTTTCTAACACTTTTCTAAGCTTTTTTAAGCACGTTTTTAAACTCAGAAACAGGAAATTCAGATTGCAAAAATTATATAGAATCGTGGATTAAATAGAACGCAAAATTGTAACATCTAAGTGACGAAGCAACTGATTTCTAGAAAATTGATATTTCCAGAGTCTGGCGAATTTTAAATGAAGAAGAATTAAGTGCATAAGAGATGTAAATTTTGAGTAAAATCTTGGCTCGAAAATGGCAAATATTTAAATTTCTGGTGTCTCGAATATCTAAACATAGAGGAAAAATCAAGCGGAAATCCTGTAGAGAAATGATGTTTATGTTATTTTCTCTGTGCATCGTTAGAAGTGTAGTGATCACAATTGTTACCACTTTCGTGCTGTATAAATATACAACAATGATCATGTATAAGCTGACTCGAGAACAACATTTCTAAACACCCAGTTATTTTGTATACAGAAATACACCTACTACGATTAGCAAGAAATGAATGAAGATATAAATGGTGAAAAAAGAAGTATGAAAATTGAAAAAAAAATTACAGAAAAATACAACTAATTAAAGTGGAATTTTTAAGAGAAGTTACTTAAATGAACAAAAACGTACGAATAAGAAAAAATACAAAAACTCTAGTTTGATAAAGAAATGATTAGATCGCCTTGAGAAAGAAAGTGTTTAGAAAAGGGCAACAGATTAAAAGGAAATCAGAATATGTTCACTGCAGATAGTTGAAACCAAAATTTCGACACTGTGGCAATGTATCTTGCACGAAGCTCTTCAGCCAAGATTTATCGATACCTACGTGATACCGCCTTTTCCTACAGGGACACCCTGTACGCTTGCTCCGACGATAATTTAGTGTCAAGAGAACTGTAGTGGTTGTAAAACTCGAGCGTGCAGCAATACCTCGAAGCCTGTCTGTTGCTCGAAACCATAAACAACGATCTCTTATTTCGACGACATTCGCTACGTCTGTGTTTTTCGCAGGTGCAGCCGAACGTGCAATAAACTATATTCGACAAAAGAATATGATAGTCGAGCCGAGGAACTAGGATTTCTGTCCAAGACGCCATAACTTGTCTGAGAATTGTCGATTTACGCGACACGTTGATTCTTTCGAGTGTTGAATAGCAAACGAGGACAACCAGGGCTACCTCCTTCGCTTTCCAGATTGCAAATCTTGGAAAGTATGAAATGTCAATGCTTGCCGATTTTCTGATTTGCATATTAATTTTACATTTGTTAAAAATTCAGTATTAGAATTTTCCAATAAACTGAACGATAAATTCCGTGAAACTTCAATTCACAATATTATCGATTAACCTTGTATATCATTGCATTTATTATATTTTCTATTTTTCATGTAAAAAAAGGTACATTCCATAGAGAATAAAATAAAACAATGTCGTGACGATGAAGATTGTTTTTTGAAATTAACGCTTGCTTGTGATATTAAATGCTGCAATTTCGAGAAAGTTTTCCATAAAGTACTTGATAAAGAATTTGACGAATAAACTAAAATAAAATAGAATAATGTGGTGACGATGAAGATTGTGTTTTGGAATTAACGCTTGCTTGTGATATTAAATTCTGTAGTTTCGAGAAAGTTCAGGAAGCTGAACAAGGCTTCTCACTTTGAACACGCAAATTTCGAAAGTTCACGCTGCCCTGGACACGGTAAAATTCGAAGATAAGATCGATTTCTAAGTAATTCTACTTTGCACGACTACTTAACCGGTCCTTGCTTTGAAGTTAGAAACAGCCAGTGCTTCATCGAAGATCCATCCTCTTATAGCGAACTTAGCGGATTAGGAAACTTACGAAGATCCTGAAATATGACGCCGTGGGTGAGATGTAGATAGGAGCACTACTTTAGCCTTAGAATGGAGAAAATCCTGAAACAATCTATCGTAGAAAGCTAAAGTTAAATACATTAAATTACGACAATGAGCGTTGAAGTTAGATAACATTACCATATCCAAGGATTATCTAATTATTAGCCTGCTTTGCATTTGAAACAGGAAAATGTGCATAGACAATGGGGACTGTCGTAAATTCTCACTCATAATCCATTAGTTGTCACGATTAAACTGTGGATGTGCATGAAAATTCACATTTTTTTTTTTTTTTTTTAGTATAACTCAGGAAAGAAAATTCAAGAACAGATTTGTTTCTCCCATCAAATATCACAATGAGCTTTATTCTTTGGATATTTTATTTAGATGAATTGGCTTTTTATTCGTTTCTTTACTTCCAAATTTCATATAAATTTTATTTGTTTCATTTAGACGCACTTATGTTTCATATTTGACGTTTATTTGTGTTTTAGTAATTATATTCGTACGGAAGCACATGGAATACTAACGCAACGATTTCTAAAAATTATTTAATCACACAGAACTTGAAAATACGCTAAATTAAACGTACGAAGACTAAAAGTATTGTAAAGGACGATGATATCAATTTTTTAAAGTAGACGAGTCTTGGAAAATCTATTTGATAAAAAGATTTGATTTGATAAAAAGAAAGGAATAAAATTCGCACGAACGTAGGTTAAAAATAAGTATAGAAATTCTAAAAGGCAGACGGAGATGCAGAGAACCAAAAGTACATTCGAATGTTTCTGAGTAATCTAAAAATGGAAAGAAACACTTCAGCCAGCGAGCTTCCACGAGGATTGACTTTAAGATGGCACGCAGGAAACGGGACGTCTCCGTGAACGTCGAAACAGGAAATATCGTCTGATTTATAAGCCCTGGGAGTAACCACCGACTACCTGGAACGTTCGTCATTCTGTCAATGGTACGGTTTCCCTGGGGCGATAGTCTTGCATACGCAACACCGTTAAAAATATAGAACCACTTACTTCATCATGCCAACTTTGAAGAATACCTTCGAGAAGAATATGATGTTTCCACTATTTTCAATTAAAGGGTTTTGAAAATTCAGTATTAGACTGTGGATTTTTATGCAAATTTATATTTTTACGAACACGCGTAAAGAGGCAGAATCTAAACAGAGGTTCGTTTCGGCTATTAAAAATTACGACGAATGTTCTTTCGAATAGTTTACGTATCTTTGTATATATTTTATTTTAAATTTTGTATATTAAATTTTGCATAAATTCGTAACAACTCACAGTTTATGCATCATGTATAAATAAAACTATTAAATCTCATTAATATTTGATTTTGTCAATTTTGAAAATAGGTAAATCACAGGAAAATATATCATTTCTTCTATTTCGCACTGAGAAAGTTCAGATTATGTATAAATTAAAAATATTATCGCGTTAATTGATCGGTTCTACCAATTTTAAAGGCACAGAGAACATTCTGATCCTTCTATTTTGAACTAAAAACTTCGAAATTTACGAGGATAGACATTTATAAATGAAAACTGTCGCGTCACATTGACTTGATTTTATCTACTTTGAAAATAAGTTACAGAAGGATATTCCGTTTCGTCTAATTTCACTTGCAAAGCTTCGAGAACTACGAGAATAGATACGTATAAATTGAAAACGTCACGTTACTTGCTCCGTTCTGCCAATTTTACAAATACGTTCCAAAAAAAATCTTCTGTTCTTTCTATTTCGAAGTGAACAGTTTGAATAATTTTCGAGAACGAGTAGGATATAAATTGGAAATGTCAAATTCTCTCCGCTCTGCCAATATTGTACGTACATTTTAGAGAAGAATATTCTATTTCTTCTATTTCAAACCGAAAATCCAGAAAACTCGATGAAAACAGGTATTCATTAATGTAGACAGACGTGAGTCTGAATCGAGGTAGAAATTATTTGCCGTACGCGAGATCTCTAAATTTTAATATAAAATTCGTCAAAATACAATTAGTATGAAATTTTGCACCAGTCGTGTGTGGATAATTTTAATTCTTCGTGTAAAAATACGAATTTTCATCGAATTCGATAATCTCACGACTGATCAAATTTTAATGTAAATCTCCCTTATTTATTTAATGTAAAACCGTGATCTCTAATTGTCAATTTGGAGTATGAGATACTTGACGGAATCGTTTGTTTCGATCTCAGAATGGTTGAATTCAGAAAATAAATAAAATTGGACATATATATAGTTGTAGACTAGAATCTACAATCTGATCTGGAACAAGCATATTCTACTAACTTCGAAAAATTCTGCTCCTCTTATGAACCTCTAATTATTCTAACCCACATTGGCTATAGAAGTTACTATAGAAACTATTCTTCCTTTATGACATTAGACTTTAGAAAATTTTTTTAATCTCAACTTAATAAAATATTATAAATTGATCAACAAAGGACTTGTTTGAAACTCCTAACGAAAACTTGAAATTTCAGAGTTTTCAAGATAGATTGCTTATAAGACTAGAGGACACACGTTATTTCACATAGGGTGTTTAACCAAAGCTGAAGAACCAAAAAGTATAAAGAAGAAAAATTGTGTAATAATTATATCAAAGTTCCCAGGAAAGTTTTCCTGAGAATTTGCAGAGTTTCAAAAAAGTAGAATCTTCCTGAGTTACCGATGTCTCCTGCGAGAAGATAATCCAACTACATAGAATCTATAATTTCTACTAAACGCTTTTTCCGAATTTCGTTTCCAAAATGAAGAAATCATGTCCGCCTCAATTGCAGATCTATCGATATCATTACGATCCGAAAGAAAACGAAAGTGTATCGATAAACCTGATTGAAAACAGGTTTATACTAAACATTTCCGATTTAAGAAGAAAGCTAATTAAACATTTTCATTTTACAAAAGAACAAACCGTCTCGTTTACGACTATAAGTCACGTGTAATATGCTCGTAAATCAATTTTAAATTTATAATTAGAATTTCAGAAGAATGACTAGATACAATATGTGACCGCGAGTCTGATCAAAAACAAGCTTATTCTACTTAAAACCATCCAACTGTCGAGCCGTTAGAACTTCTGTTTCAAGCCCATCCGATTCATCGAAAGTTTAGCAAAATACGCTAAAACGAGTATAAGGAAAACATATAGCGAAACTATGTATCTTCAGAGAACAGAGTTACTTCGCTCGAAACTCACGATCATTGAAACAACGATATAATAGTCGCTTCTCGAAACGACCAAGGACGCTGCAGACACAATAAAACGGCAATTAGCGTGCTCGAGAAACCGAGTCTCGATTCATCATTGGTCGATCTCGTTGAAATATCAACGCTTCGAAGGAATGCTCGCAGAGGCGGATTAATCTTCGCGCGGGAGGCGACGAGTTAATTAACGCGGGTTATAAATACGAAAGGCAATCTGCATTATGGTAATCGGTTCCTCGAGTTTCCTGCGAGCTTGCCACGTCGTCTCGCCTCTCTCAAACCCGATCGCGATAATTTACACGGGATATTGGCGTGATCTAATTTTGGCCGCTGGCAGACGCCCGTGTCACGTTCGATTACAAGCTTACAAGCTTATGGCTTAGGACCGACCGTGCCATTAAGCATAGACGATCGGCATTTTCCCTAGTAATACAGTTACTGTCGTTGGTGCAATCTTTGCAGGCTCTATGAAAGTCTTTCATTGACAGATCAGTTCTCGTTTTGATGCGAAATAAGCGAATGCAATGGAAGGAGATTTAAAGTGCAGGATTCTGTTCTCCTCGGTTAAAATGTCCTATCTATTATTTCGAAAGATGCAAGGAAACCGAAGATCTGTTATTTCTTTGTGCTTGTAATAATATAACCCAATTTGAATATCATAAGTTTATTCGGGTAAAAAACCCGGGGAACTTTAAATATTTCAACGTATCGTGAAAAATAAAGAGATGAAATGAGAATGGATAGAAGCGCAAAGAAATGTAAAGTCTGCGGTTTGGAATTTCAAATTTCAAAATTCCCGTTGTTTCAGCTTCGGTAATCGGTCTGAAATTCAGAAAATCTGACGTTCTTTCTTCTAATATCTACAATTTCATCGTTATGGCGCGTTAATATGAATGAATATCATTATACTTCTTACTATTATTATTGAATTACTCTTAATTTCCTCTTTCTACATTCTCAACCACGATACCTCACAAGGATTTCAATAATTTTTTTCATCTAAAAATATTCTCAATTACATTTTTTCCCACGTTCCAGCTTGTATTATTTAAAGTGTACGATTTTACATTTGAAAATAATAATACAAAAATATAGTTTCGAACGTCAAAATTGAAATATTCCCACTGTTTTAGAACCAAATATTTAAACTTGTTATCTGAAATGTAAAAACTCTGGCAATTTTGCCCTTTCGGTAATTCACATCAAAATGAATATCTTCTGACCCTATTAATTTTCTCTTTCCACCGTTTTTCACTTGTACACGCCGCAATAATTCCAATAATTTCATCCCTCTCAAAATATTCGCTCAACCGTCGTTCCAAAAAGAACCTGTTCCAGCCAAATCTCTGCACATCTTTCGGCTCGTTATGTCCGAAATCTAAAAGTTGAAAATCGAGGCTCAACGATTCGCACTAGCTCATTAAAAATGAATATTCAGCGCACCTATCCCTTCCACTGAATTCTGCTGTTTTCCAACCACACCTCGCGGCAGTTTCAATAATTCCTAAAAATATTCACGAGCCGCTTGAACCATCCACAGAGACCGTCATCCTAAAACCCGGTTCAACTACTCTCTATCTCTGCCGATTCTCTGGTTCGTTAACATCGGCCGTAAATATGACG
The DNA here is from genome assembly GCF_040668555.2 of Bombus flavifrons. Classification (NCBI taxonomy): domain Eukaryota; kingdom Metazoa; phylum Arthropoda; class Insecta; order Hymenoptera; family Apidae; genus Bombus; species Bombus flavifrons. Next base: position 7,997,773 of record NC_138456.1, read on the forward strand.
GGCAAACAGGCGCGAAGTTTTCTTGCGGAGGGGCGCGCGATCAATCAAGCCGGGCTTACGCGATTTCTTGTTTTTAGCTCAAAGGGGAGGGAAAACACAGCCCACGGCCGTTTCCTCGCCGTTGCTCGACGTTCGTTTGCATCCACGGGACGCAATTTCCATTTTTCAAAGGGGCCAACGTACGCAACCCAACCCCGATGGAAACTTGACGAAACCAAATACGCGGCTCGCGCTGCTGCTTTGATCAGTTTCTTCTTTAACAGAGAGAACGCCGGCCTCCGTGTTTCCTCTCCTTTTTCCATCGAGCATACCAATCTCCGAGTTAATGTACGTCGTCTCTGTTTATGTACCTCTTCCGGTCTAACGCAGTTGCGATCGACAAAACCTTCCCTCGCCGGTGAAATAATTAATATAGAGCTGGAACGGAGAACCACGAGCTGCGTTTTTGTTTTCTATGGTTTGGTAGGAGGCAGTACGGCGAAATACGACGGTTGTCGTGGCAATTGCACGCTCAAGTCTCGCGTTAATTTGACAGGAGTTATGTGCACCATTTTCTGCTCTGGACTTGAATTAATTGGTAGCATGTTTGGAGGGTAAGAATGGTTTCAGCCAGGACAATATTTTAGGACGAAAGGTTGACAGGGTCTCGTTAATCCAAAGTTGATGATTTTGATTTGCACTCGATAGTTGAGAGATAATCTTGCATCCTACGATTTTCGCTAAGAATATATGAATCCGGTTCGAAGCTTCTGGCTAATGCTGTACATTTTCTATGTCGATAAGATAGTTTTTAGACGATGTTGAGCAATTTTCGTATTAAATTCGTTCGTAAGACGGTCCCGTTGAAATGGAAGCAACGGCAACGTTGGAAGATTTTCCGCGCTTGAAAAATGGCTGAATGTTTCAGCAGATAGAAAAATACGACGAAATAAGGAATACTCGGTGCATGACAAACTAGCGTTACGAGCCGTGAACACGTTCTTCCGTGTCATCTTTACAAATATCACTCCCACGGAGCCCTGACATTTCGCCAACGCGGAAATCCTTCTGGAATAAATAACTTGCTGGAAAGGACGATGTTACGCTACGATATTCGCCCAAATCGGTAACATGTTCACATTTTAAAACAGCTAATTGAAATAGAAATATTAAAGCATACCTGGCAACTTGAAGTATTAATTTGGTAAAATATATTTTTTCTGACATTTCAAAGTAACAATCGTTAATAGGTAGATATTTCCTTCGATCCGGATATATTTAATAAATATTTCTTCGCAAATAAACCTCTACATTAAACAAGAATTTAATTCTATATAATTAACCTATCACTATAGTTAACATACCTAATACCACGGTATAAAAATCATTCCATGCACTAAATATAATAAAATAAGCCACATCCCACAACATAATACAAATAAAATACTATATATAAATAATATAAATAAATAAATAAATGTAAGAACCAAAGAAGCATCGCTTATCGTATAGTATAATTTTCAACGAATTTCAAAGAACCGTAACCTATCTTCAACAAGACAAAAACTCACTATTAAATCATCCTGCGTAAAACTAGAATATATATGTCTTGCAAAACGAATTTACATACACTCGTAAACCCAAAGTATCGTCTCAAGACCGCGAGATATGATGCTTATAAAAGTCATTTAGCCTGTAAATACGATCGCACATTACACGCTAACATCACTATGATTCATCCCTAGTTACGATCTCTTTTCACAGTTACCAGGTATGTAAATATGAAACCGGAATTTTTGTATAGAAAATACACGTTTATTGTATGAAAATGATTAAAAATATTCTATTCGAAGTATTGCCCATCGCTAGCTATACATTTTTCCCACCTGTCTGGCAATTGGTGGATGCCACGCCAAAAAAACTGTCGCTCTTTTGAGGCAAACCAGTCATCGAGCCATTTTCGTACATTTTCGTAAGAAGCGAAGTGCTGGTCGGAAAGTGCGTGTCCCATCGATGCAAATAAATAGTAATCGGATGGAGCCAAGTCTGGTGAGTAAGCCGCGTGCGAAAATATTTCCCAACTGAACGCTTCAATCGTTTCCTTGACCGGTTTTGCTGTATGTGATGGTGTATTATCACGAAGCAAAATTGCTTTGTGTTGCCTTTTTTGATATTCTGGTCGTTTTTCACGCAAAGCTTGATTCAAATCGATCATTTGTTGTCGGTAGCGCTCAGTATTAACGGTTTCGCCAGGTTTTAACAGCTCGGTGGTCTTTTTCGGTGGTCTTCCACGTTCTTCGTTCCTCGCGTCAAAATTGCCACTTCTGAATTTTTTAAACCACTCAAAGCACTGTGATTTACCAAGAGCATGCTGACCGTAAGCTTCGACAAGCATTCGATGCGATTCTGCAGCAGTTTTCTTCAAATGGTAACAGAAAATCAATGCTGTCCGCAAATCGTAGTTTCCAGGCACAAAATTTGACATGTTCAACGCTATTGCAAACTATGCTGTTGTATGAAACTTGTATTGTTTTGAGTCGAAAATGTTTGTGAGATGTCAACAAAGACTTTTGGCATCAATGACGCAGTTTAGTGATAACTATATTATCAGCTAGGGCCATCTATAGGCAAATTCCGGTTTCATATTTACATACGTCGTATATTCATTATCCTCGTCAATCTCCATGCTACGTAGATACGTTTCGGCCAATAGACAAGAAACGTTTCGAGTTTGACTCGACTCGACGCGACGTGGCGATTCGTCACAAACCCTTGAGCATCACGACATCGAATGAAACGAGAATCGGTGGAGGAAAGGTTTCTTGGAAGAGATGCACAAGAGGGGATACAACGGGGATGTAGAAAAAGAAGAAGCGGAAGAAAAAAATGCAAACGACCGAGAGATAGAGGCGCGAGATTTAATAGGATCCAAATAGCCGTTGGTGTCCAGCCGGAAAATCCGAATTTATGAACCTCCGGAAGGATTTAATTTATTTAAATTTCCAAGCGGCCAGCGCCGTTTTAATCCTGATTTACCACATGGCTTTTCTTGTTCCACCATGCAATGGGCACCGCGTGCGGCTTAAGCGGCCTGTTATCACGCGGCTGCTTATAAAGCGTGTTTGCGCGGCCGATAAGCGGCCATGAAACCGGACTGGCAGTTTTCGAACGCGGAGATGGATAATGGAGAACGCGCGGCTTCCGGTATCAAACGTTCTAACGGTTTTATGATAGGTACATGATCGGAAATTTTTCACACAATCTCTAGACTGTTTCGAAGGATTTTTTTTTTTTGATCCTATTATGATTCACGAATTTCTATATTTCAATCTCGCTGTTATTTTAATATGCGATATCTGTACTGTTTTAAGGAAATGCTTAATACTAAAACTACCGATAGTTAACACGAAGTTTTTTCTACCACAACGATTGGTCTTTAAAAAATACCTAATAATAGAATATTTTTATATTTATTGATTTATTAGTTTCTTACAGGAGGAATTCCATGTTATGCAGTACATTTTTGGTATTATTAATCCATGAGACCATGATCCCTAAACGAGGGTTGACACATTCATAAAATTGTAGAACCAGTCATTTTGATTGCTGTGGTGTTTCTAGCGTTGGCATCTAGCGATCGATCCAGAATTTTCCTGATAACTGATATCATCATATTGAACGATACGCGGTAAAAATTTAAAAAACGTGTGGGAAGTTGTACAAAACAGATAGCAGAACCCTTTTACACTTTGATAAGTACCAGTCATTTTAACTGGTATTAGTATAAGTATAATTAGTCAATTTGATTGGCGTGGTAGTTCTAGTGTTAACACAAAATGGAAACGGGAAATCGTGCATTCCAATCAGACTTTTGTCACATCTTGACCAAACAAAAATATATATATTTGTTACAAAGACGTAGCAGTCGTTTATGGTCACGCTTAGCTTTTGTATTATTCCAGGCTTTCAAAAAATCTGAGCAAATTATTAGTCTTTGCAATATCATAAAACGAGTTTTCAAGTCGAATAATGGAAAGATTTCTGTGTTCCACGATCCATTCCATATCCATGATCTCGGAGAATAAACAAATATTATTATTTCAATTCTTCTAAACTTCGCTATTCCTAGACAGTTTCCAATGACAAACTATCAAACCGATCATATTATTAGCGTTTAACGACTTTGATCGTATCACGTAGGAGACACAAGAAATGACGAAATTGACAGATGACCGGTGATCTCCTCGCGTCACAGTTCGAACGTTTCACAAATAAGGTAAAGAATTGAACTTTAAATATAATAGTAAAATTTATTGTACGAATCGAACAGAGTGACGGTTCAGAGTGTTAGAACAGAGAATGTCCACAGCTGATTTTAGGAAGATTTATACACTATGGGTTTGACTCCTATGGAGGGGATGTCGCCAGGAGTGTCACCGGGGTCCAGGTCAGAGATGGTCATGATGTTACTGTTTTCTGATACTGGAACACTCTCTACGTTGTTGTTTCGATGACCTGCGAGATGTTCGTTAGAACTCTTTGGTTTCTCTGTCGCTAATTTATAGCTTTGTGACAATCTCCTAACTTAAAAAAGCAACAATCTACGATGCACGCGCAAACATATGGAAAACAAAAGAATCTTTCAGATTAGAAAAATAATGTTGGTGCAATTTTGGATCGCAGCATCCGAAGCAATTGCCACGAATCGGAACCACGTTTACGAAAGCCGAAATCAAAGCTGACGGAACAACGCGAACTTCCCGTACTCCCTACACAGTAACTTCCCACTTATCGTCACAATCCCTTCGCCAGACAAGTGGCAGGCGAACTTCCTGTGCACCTGTATCTCGAGACGCGAAGACAACCGCAGTTCGCGTGTTCTCTCTAAACACCAAGCTTCCTCTACGATGAGGGAGCATCGCATTAATCACTCGAGAACGGCCAACAGACACAATGGAAACAATCCATGAAGTCCATCTAATCGACCTCCTAATCTCCGTTTCGCCGAACGATCGATCAAAAAGCGCGCCTTGGAAGTGCGCGCGTAGGACGAGAAGAACAAAAAGCAGAAGAACGAAGAAAGGAAGCGTCGTTTTATCGTGATTTTTCATTTATTTCGCGGCGTGCCAGCCTTTCGTCGGTTAGATTAGGCTTTGCTGAAACTTTATTCGTATCTGCCGGCTAAGTAATTTGAAGGTCTCTCACCGTGGGTGATTTATCACCAGTTCCTTGACGCACCGAAAGACGAAGGGTTAGAGATTGTTGCCAGGCCTGACCAATGATCGATCGTTTCGATTGGTGCAACGGACGGTCTGTCCGTTACCAGACCGGTCAGATCGTGATTAAGTGATTTCCACGAGAAAAACGAATTCCAAGAGAACACGTGGTGTAGAGTTTTCCGAGCATTTTCAAGCGGATTCAGCGTCGTTGAAATGAGCTTCGAGCCTTGATCTTTGAGGGTTCGAGTCGTGGTTTAACATATAAATGTTCGAAGTCAGTGGGTTCGAATCTGCAACTGTAAGAGCCCTCCTAGTGTACTTAGTGCTTGGGCTTTTGAGCTCGAAGAATCTTTAAATTATTGTGTTTGTGTAGGTGGTTCGTTTCAAACGTGATTAAACTAATTGATGACTCTAATTCGTGTTTTTGACACAATTAAATAAAGTACTTTGATTTGTAGATATTTGTATAGTACCCTCGCTCTTCAACTTTCGTGGCTCCTGTTATACGCAGAAAATTACCGGTACTTTTGCACGAATTTCATTTTACACGGTCAGGAAACGTATTCTTCCATGATCTTTATTGATTTTATTAGATTTACTCGATTTCCAGTGAGTGTTTATGTAGAGGTACGTGTGTTTTCGGGCCTGTGCCCAGTTGTAATCCAAACCTCGAAACGTTAATGAAACTGAAGTGGAACTTGAAAATAAATCGAGCCACAGAGATTGTGTCTTTGACCCAATTGAAAAGAACGTTCGTTTTGAAATACGATACCGACAATGATAACGAGTAAAATTTAATCTGGTTTTCTAAGGAGGAAACACCTATTTGACCTGATTACAGTATAAAATAATAACAATAATAATTATTGTAATTGTTACAATTAATTTGTCAAACGTCTCTTCGCGCAAATTGTAGAGGAATATATTGAAATAAAAAAAAGGGAGGAAAGTAATTTAATTCGATTTCAGGTCAGAACGACATCAAGAAGCTGCGCAGAGAGAACGAGCAGCTGCGTAGGGAGATATGGAGCCTCAGGGACGAGTACGACAAGCTCGAGGAGATCCTGAAGAGGCAAAAGTGCCACCCAGAAAGCGAAGAATACGAGGTAACTCAATGCTAAAGTTGGTTCATTATGAATTGAGACAAGGGATGACTGATCGATTCGTCGATTTTCCAGATTTTGCGTATTTGATTGATAACAGAAACTTTGTTTTCGCAGTGGTATTCTGATTTGAAGGATACTGATGGGAAATTAATGTACGCAAGGAATTAGCGAGAACAAGTTTACAAATTACTTTCCCGAAATCGAATATCGATACATTAATATCTCATATAAATATCTGCTTAGGACTTGCGTGGTCATCAATGAATGATTCTTGACTCTGGAAACAACTCCTTTTCTTAATTTTGTTAAGAAATTAAGATTTCTGGTATTTTCAAAATATACATTCTAGATAAAACCAGTTAATTTACATAATTACTTAAACAATGCTTAAAATAGTTGGATGTTGGACAATGATCTTAAAGTCAATCTTTATCAAAGTATCATATGAGTAACATTATACGTATATCAATCTGTTGTTTCAAAGGATACTTCGACGACTCTATTCTCCTGATTGGTGTAATCGAAACGTTTATAGCAGTGATTCCTTGGCTGTTTTAAGCAGTGTAATAATTGTAGTCTACGTATCAATATATAAAATTTGATTAGTTGCATACAAGAAGACCAGAGAGAAGTTATTACAATTATCATAATGTCCTGATGGAATTAATCAATTTGAATATCGATGTAAAAATTCAGAAGTACTTGTTACGAAATTTATAAAAACTGTATTTTTAATCAAAATTAAAATGTACATGGTATGTACAAAAAATGCCACAGATTAGAATAATTAAGAGATTTAAAGGATTATGCATTTCAGGATCGCTCCGATGAGGATGGCGATCTGCAATCTGATTACTCCTTCGAGGAGGACGAAGAGATCAGCGAGGAGGGCGAAGATACCACCAAAGAACCCGACAAATCTGAGCAATTAGACAACGCGGAAAATCAGAAGATTTCCACAGAGAAAATGACCAGTAACGGCCTCCATAGGCTACACGTAGACTTCGACGACTTATCAGTGGTCGACGAAGAGGAAGAGCCGAAACGAGACAAGGATAAAAAGGAAGTTTCTTCGGAAGATGTTCTGCAATCCAAAGAACAGAAAAGTCCACTTTCTATCCTAAAGTCGAGGCAACTTCACGACAACATCCCCTTCTGTCCTGGCACCTATCAATCATCGACTTGCTTAGGTAGCTCTGCTTACTATAACGAGTATCCTTTCAAGTTCCCAAGCACGCTAAACCTAATGCTGCCTGCTGATGCATCAACGATGCTAACTTCTCCGTGTCCAAGAATAAATGCAGACCGAATAGGCCCAATATCAAGTTTAGCAGGTCCGGCTATAAATGAAATCAACGATCAAATAATACACGCTCCTCCTGTAGGCTGGCAAAGTAACGTTATAATGCCTCAGACACAGGTGACCACGTATGGAGCAACTGATACTGACGGAACACCAAGTATGCAGAGCTTTGGTACAATTCACCAGGAACAATTAAAGCAACAATTCGCATCGACCATCGGTGGTTTTCCTAATTTTCCAAGCTTTGTGCAAAGAAGAGGTGTTGGCCTAAAACTGTCAAATAATCCACTCAACTCGACATTCTTTGGAAATAGTCGTCAGAATTCGGAGAAGATGATTGAAAATGGTTGGAGTACGAATGCAAATTTGTCAAATATGAAGGGACCAACGGATTTGAGTGCTAGTGATGCAACAAAGATAGAGACAGAAGAGAGTCCTGGGTTATCAGGAACCGAGAAACCGAAGCATTTTTTTGCCCCACTGCCTTCGAAATTAAAGAAACAGACTGAAGAATCCTCGCCGACTGTCAGTCACTTTGGAACCGGGAATAGTTCTAGTAGTGGCAAGACTGGATCCACTGTAATCTCGAAAAGTCAGTTCACATCTCAGAAGGGATCAGTTGATCTGTACGTTGATGGAGCAATTCCATACGAGGGCAATCTGTTGAATGATAAAAGTGAACAGAGGACGTTCCTAAGTACAGACAACTTACTAATCGCTGAAGTCAAATCAGGTACGACCAATCAATTGACAAAGTCGATGTCGTGGCAGGATTTACCTAGTAAGTCTCAAACCGCTTCGGTCAATCAATCTAACAGTAAGCAGCAAATATTGACCCGAAGTGACAACACTTTGGACAATATATCAGACTCGAAGCCATACAAATCGTACCTGAACGTCACTCTGAAGGCGCCTCGCGTGGAACAGGCAGTGAGCCCCGACATCCCAGAAATCCCCAAGTTACCCACCATAGACTATCGACTCTTCAAGAACCCCTTTCTACGAAGTTTCGAGCCGTCTACCAGCTACATGAACCAGAACAACGTCACCAGACCGCTGTCCGTCCAAGTGAACGATGACAACCTGTGCTGCTACCCACCACAATCTGAAGTGCCTACCTTCAACAGAGTTCCTTTTTCAGAAAGGTACAGACCGGTTCAGTCTGACAAGAACCGTCTCTTAATCCCATCTAACCAACTAATGAATGGAAAACTGATGTCTCCAACGAGCAAACCTCAGATTCAGGTAACGTCTTTTGAGAGACCGAGTCCGCATACTCTAGTAGGTCCACCTACTCCTTACGAATTCAACACTATGCGTAGGTTAAATACCAATCCCTATTTACATACACAGAATTTGTATCAGAACGTGCCATTTTTGCCAAGAGGAGGCTTGTATCCACAAAGAGGGATGATGTACTACGACAACCTAACATTGAAGGTGCCAGCTCAGACGCAGACCTCCATAGATGGAGATTCTCATCAAGAAGACGAACACGTGTTTTCTCACGAAGAAAGTGTACCGAGTACACCAAGTGGACGTAGGAAGAGAACGAGCAAAAAAGAGAAGTGTAGTGCCAATAAGGAGCAAAATCCTGCGTCACCTACTGTTCAAAGGAAGTATAAGAAGCAGAGTAGCGTCACGTCGTCGGAAGTACCAGAGTCTCCTGGAAAATCGACACGAAAGAAGCCTACGAGACTTAGTATTACTACGACTACATCAGAGGGTCAGGAGGATAAAAACGAGAGCAGATCGTCTTCGTCTGGTCAAGATTCGCCCAAGAAGGAACAGATGAGAAGGGTGTCTCTCTACTTCAACGCTAAGAAGAGGCCTTCGTTGACTTCAATGAGGACAGTTAGAAGTGGCAGCTTGGATATTGGTAGAGAAAAGGAGGCGATGGTGCTGAATTCAGAGAGGGAGAGGACTAATTCTGTTAGCAGCAGAGAGATTGGCAGCGTGAAGGCAAGGAAAGCAAGTACCAGCAGTGGAAACGTGCCTTGGTGCGCTTGCTGGGGCAACGGGTGTGTTTAGGGAGTCCGTAATTGGTTTTATTGGTGGCTCTGGCTGGATCTAATTAAACGTTCGAGTTTTGTTTATGTTGTGGCTTGGCTTATCAGCGTGTGGCCCTCGGGTTTCATTTTAATCAGCCTGGCCTGATGTGGATGGAATGTCTTGCGGGGTCGATATCTTTGAGGAATGTGAGAGTGTTTAATTTATTCGGTCTGTATTGTGAGCCAGCGAATCTATAGTTCGACCAAACGAGAGTGATACTAATTGTAAGAGGAATTTAGAATAAATAGTCCAAACCATCAGACTACGTTTCTAATTGTACGGTGTACTTTAATTCGATACATCTACAGTATCGTTTTATCAAAGAAAACTTCTGCCGCTCATTGTTTATGTAAAGAATCATATATTTAATCGAATCTCTACTTGTCATTCAATACACTAGCAGAGTAACTAATTAGTTCCATCGTTTCAATCTTATGCAAATTATTGGTTCTAAAATGAAACACCCTCGAAGTAGAACTGTTACAGTATCTCCTCTGATAATTCAATTTGATTAAATAATTAAATAAGAATATCTTTGAACTTCCTCAAATGCTTCTGTGTTACCAGCAACTTTAATAGCACATTTTCCAAATGTAGACCTCATACGAAATTGTAATATTTTTATTATAAATCATTTCAGTATTTCACACATCTATGTATCACACATCTATGTGTTTTACAGCAAATTTCTTCATCTTCGATGTATTTGGTAATTGGCGATAGAACGAAATTAAATGGATAGTTTTTCCCACTAAAATTCAAAGTTAAAAAAGAAGAGCGGTATTTTATATGCACCGATGTAATAATAATTCTCTACTCTTAAATTGGGCGGATTCTTGGATAACCAAGGAAAATATCGGACAGAAAGCTAGCATGCTCCAGGAGGAGTCGTATCGACCTTCACTTCAGCGTAACTATACTATAGGGCAACCGCTGTAGCCAATGGGGGAGGTCGTAAAACTAGCGCCGGCAGAACCAGGACACCATAAAACCCGTTACCGTTCAGGTGACAGTTGCAACCGTGGTGCTCTTGCCAGGAATACGGAAGCACAGTCTCTGCCCTCTCACGATGCTTAAGGCGCAAGTGGATCGAATCAGGGGATTAATATTTAACGAGGAACCAGACGCGGAGAAGCCAGACCACGTCAATGATCGCCTCGATAAAAGTTCCGTGAACTGTGCCAGTAAAAAGTCCTGGTATTATCCAATTTTATATCGATTACTCTTAATACCGATTCTAAGAATAATGGAATGAAAGGATGGAATAAAAGTTCGATTTTCTATTCGTTCGACTAACCAGTTTGAATTTAACCCTGCTGCGATCTTCTTTTATTTTCTGTATATTTTAATCCTATTTTTATTTTAATCGGATAAAGAGCTTTCTAGTAGGATTTAAGAAAATTTAAGAAAGAAAAAGCTGAAGAAATTTCCTAACGGTAGAAAAATACGACTGGGAGAAAAATGATTCATAGAAGGCGGCAAAAAGCTTAAGCTTCGACGTCAGTTACTACGTTAAGAAATAATACGTCTGCGCATTTAATTTAAGCTTAAGGGGCGATATTCATTAAAAAAGTTCGAAAGTATAAATTGTTGTAAAGTGGAACGAAGTCTGTTTGATCTTTCAAATCTTGCGTGATTTCAAATTGATGTACGTAAGTCAGACAGATTGGTTTTTATTTATAATGTAATCTCTAAGAGATGTAAATATAATTTTAAAGTAAAGTTTAGATCGTTTAGAAGGAATATTTATGTTTGACAATCGTATAAAGTTTATTAAAAAGTAATAAGATAAAATGTATTTTTCGATGCGGGGTTTCGGAGTGCTGTTGTTTAACAGAAGCCGAAGAAACACCAATTTTCTTTTCAATAGATAAATAAAATTGTAGGAAATTTAGCAATATTATTATAATATAGAGTAACTGCAATTTGTGAAAATTTCTTTTACAAATATATTCTCTTTGTACATAAAAGGTAATATTTCTTAAAATATCCTACGAAAAGATGTAAAAAATCATTCGATGTAAAAAAGCTATGTAAAATCTCAGTCAAATTAGCTGGACAATATTTTCTAATATTTCTAGTACTGTGCCTAGAAAAATCCAATCAACGATTTCAACTAGACTTCGTATACGTGTAATTGGCTAGAGTTGAGAGAAAAGTGCGATATCTTCGTTACTCTAACAATCTCTAATGTGAAATTTCATACGAATATCCCAGAAAGATTGTACTTTTCAATAAAATTAATTTCCATACTCTCATCCAACAGCTATTCAATATTTTCCATATCCTTCAATAAGAGATTTTTCATTCCCAGAAATTATTTACGAATTTAAAATCATCCTTTCTATTTATACTTACTCCAACTGAATGATCCCCTTAATCCATTAATAAAAAAAAAAAAGAAATAAATAATAACTATTCATATCGACTGAAAACTGATTCCACTTCGAATCTCCGCTTTTGTACTCGAGATATTAATATACTAAAAACATCCTGCAATTTGCGTCCAATTATTTTCCGATCCCCAAAGCTTTATTTGATACTACCCGCAATTTTTTCCCCATGGCTCTTAACAAACCACCATGGTACACCGGCTGAGGAATTACAACGGGGCAGACCCTTGTATTTTCGCCGAGTCATTCATCCTTCTCGGTAATTCATCGAATTATTGATTATTCTACGCAACTTACTCGAAGAGCCCGATTTATTAATGGGTCTGGGTGCGAGGGGGTTTAGCGAGTGAGCGCGCAAGTTAAAGGCAAAGTTGGCGAGCATCTCCCGCGTAAACTTTTCCAGCGTTCTCTGTTCCCGTTATTCCATCCTCCAGCAACTTCTTTCGCCGTTGCCTAAAAGACGCGGAGAGTGGAGCAGAAATTGAAAGAAATCGAAAGAAAGGAATCGGCCAGGTAAATTGAATGTACTTACAATTAAACGCGCCGCTTCTTCTCTCTTTTCTCTCCTTTGCCATTCCGCGGGAAGGAAAGTTTAAGAGCATCAAGAGGGAGGAAGCCATGAAATGGAAAGAGGAAACTTGAACCGCGGTCGGAGATAATTTCTTTCCGCGAAATGTTCTTTGATTTTTTTCAATAAGCCGGATTTTCAAACGAAATTATATTTATGCGCGAATTTGTATTTATGGAAGTTCCGTAGCTTTAATTTATGATTCCAGGATTGCTGGCTTTGAAATATTGGACAATTCAATTTATTTCCGTGAAAGGTTTCCCCGAATCCTTTAGAATATAATTTACTTGTAATTGGCTTTTATTTTAGAAATTCAATCATTTTTGCTAAACATGAAATAAAAATTGTGTATATTTAAATCACAGTAGTTCATAATTGTAGCGATAGAAAAATAATTAAGCAGGTAGATAATGAACGGAAACAAGTCTCACTAAATCTCCACAACTTCGCATACCACGAAATCGAAACTGAAATTGAAAAGCTTATTATCAAACGGAATGAATCTCAAATGCCTCCCTCTAATTACGTAACCATCATTTTTGCCAAATATCTAGCTTTTCCTGTCACAGAAACAGAAACCTCAAATTAAAAACCTCGTCACGGAACAAATCGAATTTCAGAAAGTTCAATTTCCAACTATATCGCCAAAACTGCATCCAAATGTCTAACTTGTCATATTACAAAATCACCTGATCACCTGAATCACCTGAAGAAACCTGAGATTTTTATTAACATGCCCGAGGCAATGAAAACTACGCGAAGATTTATTTCGCTCGTTATAGCCCACAAAAACTGAATATTTTTTACATCTCTGTATGTTACACGCGTGTTGTACATTTTTGCATTTTTAAATTATCCGTAAATGCACAAAAATTGCAATTTACTAGTATCACAAAATCGGATATCCTAAATCGAAAATTTTATCGGCAAATAAAACAAATTTCAAAAGCATCCACTCTGATCGCATTACCAACACAAAAGGTGAAAAGTGGCAAAGTACGAAGACAAAATCGCGGCGACAAAGATAACCGAAGCTGGCAACGATCGACGATGAGCTTACCATCGTCTGATAGAGTTGGAAGCCGAAAAGGCGAAGGTTCATGGCACAATGCCGGCTGAAACAAAGCTTTTGGCGTGGAAACGCTCGCGAGAAAAGGCGCGGGCAGGTTGCAAGGGTGCAGTGTCAACGTCGACGAGGGTGCACACTGTTCGAGAGGTAAGGGGGGGGAGCAGAGTGGCGCAGACTGGCGCAATTAAAATGCAAATTATCTCTTTTCACGCGGCCATCTTTCCAGAAGAGACTGGCGCTCGCAACCCTACGCCGTCACCGATTAACTTGGAACTAATTTACGACGACGACTCCATCGTCAGAAGGTAGCGTGAAACGTTTTGTCTCACGGCGCGGACACAGCCGCCGCGTTAATACGGGCTAACGTCATTTGCAAATGTCAGTCGAGATCAGGTTTCTTCGTTTCGACCATGATTTTCGCCGCCTGGACTTTTCTGACTCTGAATCTCTGATTAAATTCTTATACAACGCGTGGCAACCTTTAAACTTCTCTTTAGAGCAGCTGAGGGTATGTATTTGAGTGGTGACAGATCGTTTGAATAATTGATGCGATTATTGTGAAGCAAGAACAACGATATGCAGGACTTATACGAGAGTAATTATTCATTGTACGCGACAAGGGATGTGATATAACTCGGGCAAGGAAATACGTACTTTGATCATGCGGTAGGCGTGGATTAGAGGGAGGTTTGACTGGGTCAGAGATTGGATGCCTAAAGGAAAATCAAGTTAATGAAGTTGCCTTGCGTTTGATGATATTCGAAGAGTTCATTTTCAGATTCTTTTAATTTAGGGGAATTTTTTATTGCGTTTCAAATAATCTTGTGAAAGATCTGAGAGTACCAATAACTCTCGTTCGAGACACTTTTTTTTTTATAGAAGGAAAAGTTTTCCAGCAATTGGAACTTCCTACGGTTATACACTCATATAAGATGAATTGCTTATCTTTAGAAGATAGAGAGTTTCATCGAAAGATATGTAACACCAATATCGATTATCTAAAGTTGAAGTCAATATCTTGCGACGAGAAAACATTGGAACCCTTCGTGTGACTAATTCTTTATCCCGACGCAGCTACAGTGACATTGATAACGTGAAAACTTTTATTTAGCTTGTTTCTTTGCCGATAAAAAGATTGAAAACCGAAGAAAGCTATCGTAAGAGAAAATAGATTCCATAAATTGATAGCTTGTCGATTATCTGCTTTGCATGGAACGTGTTAAACTTATTCCGAATCTTATTCTAACTAAAGCAAACCTCTTGTATCTGAAAAACCTGTTTCCTATCACTTTTTAACTGCATAAAAATAATGCAAAAATACTCGACACACTACTATGGATTAGCCACAAATGGTCAGACCCATTCAAACTTACGAGCATCATCAACTCTTCAAATTTCGCTGGGACGAAGGAATCAGCGAAAGAAATAAAACCTGTTTCAACTGTTAATTACCTTTACCCTGAAGATATATCGTAATTGTGCAACAACCTCCTCGAGAAATACGTTTATCACGTACGCTACCAAACAGAGCTTGGCTATATTCGTCTGGGCCAGATATCGCGCGATACAACGAAGATTATCGGATGGGAATACTATGCACTCGAGCCCATGAATTCCAATTAAAAGCCTATCGCAAGTATTTATAGGCTGAAGACGGGAACGATATCTACTGTTACAATGGCCGTTAAGATAATCAGCTTTAATTACGCACCTCGTAAAGCCTTTATGAATCCGGTCAGGCCGAGCGAACGTCGTGGCGCCGTAGTTTAAGCAAATCTTTGTGTAAAGACGTATAATTACCTGAAATAAGAAAAACGTTTAGTGACGTGTACTTAAGTGGTTCAGATTTATTAATATCGCTATGTAATTTTCTCTTTTTTCGTTTTACTTTCGACTTTTTCACTGTAGAATCCGTATTTCTAAGTTGTTAAGATTTATAATCGTCAGGATCGTGTTTTCTATTTTAAAATCTAGCATATGGCGAGCACATATTAACGATATAAATAATTATATGCAAAATCAATATGAAACAACTTAATAGTAAATTTTGAAACATAGTATTGGGTTGGCAACTGAGTGATTGCGGATTTTGTCATTAACACCTAATGGCAAAATCCGCAATCGCTTAATTGTCAACCCAATAATTGCAGCAACCCACTATTTTAACTCACAGTGAAAGTGTCGATTCTTTTCTTAAATTCAAACGACTACCAACTGACCTCTAATACATATACGTTCTTTGAATTTTGTATATGCAAACGTAAAGACAAGAAGAAAAAAAGAATTGATACAAAAATGTCAAAAAATCCAACAAAACTAAGTGATACGACTAAAACTAAGAAGATACGATGCATCAAAAGATTAAAGATTATTGTACAAGAATAACACTTTACTATCGTATTCGATGTAAACTGTAGATCTTTATGCATTTATGAGAAATTGAAAAATGTGAAAATCTACGTAATGCAGATAACCTGCAAAAGTATAAAAAAGTATTCAAAATGAAGTAATTGTACATATGAAGTTGTTACAATTTTCAATGTTCCAGGTAAATTGTTATTTGCTTTCCATTTCCTTGATTATGTTGATAAAAATATGAAATTGCATAAAAATTAAAACAGTTATCAACTAACTTCTAATATCCTGCAATGTCCAATAACTTGGCTAGAAAAGCTGATAATCCAATCTAATTTAATCCTCGTGGGAACAGGCAAAGACCTAAACGAAGAAACTTCATTCCAGGCACTGACATCACGTATTAAGCGCAATTCCTAGCCAGTGTTCGAGTGTCCGGCCCAGCGATATAACGCGAGAACGTAATAAAGCTCGCAGTCTGCCCGTCGAAATTGGGCGGACGACGTTCCTACCAAAAGAGTAATGAAACTGCCGCAAGTGTAATGCTGGTAGTATACATAGAACGCGAAAACAACGGAGGTACGGTTGAATTCTTCGCCAGGGGCAAAACGCAAAAGTGTTTGAAATTTCTTTAGCGAGAAACTTGCAGCCACTTTCATCCGCCCTTTTTATTGGACGCGAAAAACTCCCGTAGGAATATTTTCCGTGAAACTTCCATCCTGTAATTTCGACAGGATTGTAACGTCTTTTTTTTTCCACGGAAATTCGCCCCGCGTCGAAGTTTTCTTTGTAATTCTCGACGAGAGCGTTATTGAAAATAGCTGGAGCAGCTTTGCGATGTTTGAAATAAATTTGTTTTACCATGTTACGCGACTCCTGCAAGATTCTGCCGAAATCTTTTGGTTTATAAAGAAATAGTAAAACAAAAATTCAGTGGAGGAATGTTATTAGAAGGTTTCCAGGAAAATGCTTCTTGCAGTTTGAGGAAATAATTTTTTATTCTGAAACGTGTTTCACTGCCATATAGTTTGGATTAATATTTAACAATTTACGTTATGTAAATTATGTTGCAACTTGTGTTGAAACATTGGTTAACCGCTGGTAGTTTAATAATTCAGTGTATCATAATAATTAATGAACTTTCATATAGTTATGTACATCGTTCCAAAGTTGGTTATCTTTGTATCTTCATATCAGAAGTTTCAGTAATATTCGAATTTATCACAGCCGACGTCAAAATAAGGAGCGTTCTAGTTATCATATCCTTAGTTTTAAAATTATTTAACAAATATAGATTGCGAAAGTTGAGTCTCTTGAACAATTTTTAAGAATTTTAAAACTGTCTTTAAAAATAAAATCTATTACTGAGACTATAAATTATATACATCTTGATCATAAATATTTTTCAATTATTTGTGCAGTATAAAAAAGAACAAATATATTTGTATTCTATAAATATTTCATTTCTGATTCGACTCTACAAAGTAAAAATCCACATTCTCTTGGTTTTATACGTTGCTCTATCGTCGATACAGGAAACTAATAATTGCTAATATGGACAAATAAATCAGAGTTAATTAAACTAATGAAACTTCACTGATCTCTGTTCGCGTATATTTTTCTCTTTTCACTTTTTCACTTTTTCTCTTTTATTCTAATTAAACATCGAACGACGTTACTCGAATCGATTTCCAATTCTTTGAAGTCACATTATCACCAAGCTCTCCAACATCTTTTGTTAAATAATTCAGTAGAAATTTCTATCAAACGATTAAAAACTTTAGTTAAATTGAAATACAGTGGAACAACGCGCGGCACAAATGGTTCATTTACACGAAACATCCAATATCCTGTTATGAGCACACGTATTGTACGGTCGGAGCCGGTTCTGCCTCTGCCGGAACTCCGCGTTTTTGCAATCGCTCCTTCGTCGCGCAAATATTTGCGAATTGCGCCGGCATGCGAAACGAGCTGCAGCGTCGATGGATGAACTCTGAACAAACGATGCACTGTCAACGTACTAGATTGATATCTTTCCATCTTTTTTTATTTTTTTAATGTTTTTAAACTACCAGTTGTTATCTTTTTTACGTTATCAAAATTGCATTACACGATTTATTCAGATTTGTTGAGCTACCTACATTATTCGTAATTTTACAAGAATTATAAGGATTACACTTATTGTATTAAAAATTATCTAAACCTTGTTACGTTACTGATCATAATTGTATCGAAGTTAGATATAGAAAGATTAAATATGAGAGTACTATAGTGAAATTTAAAAAAAAGCTTGTATAGAAATTTTTGTACTTGTTTGCACTTGCTGGTTGCTTCTATAATTGAACAGCATAAATATACTTTTATCTGTGTAATAAAGTTGGTATTATTTATTTGTATAATAAAGAAATTATTATTTCTATTATTAGACCTCGTTTATCAAATAAAATCCTGAAATATCACATAATTTTCTCTTT
The DNA here is from genome assembly GCF_040668555.2 of Bombus flavifrons. NCBI lineage: Eukaryota > Metazoa > Arthropoda > Insecta > Hymenoptera > Apidae > Bombus > Bombus flavifrons. The sequence continues at coordinate 8,016,291 of NC_138456.1, forward strand.
TGCGAAATGAATAAAATTTCGGTTATCAATTCAAATATCGGCTAATCAATTTCCGTCATAGGACACATCTTCTAATCAAAGTTGAAAATACCGCAGTTTACCGTGGAAACGCAATTTCCTCGGAGACCTGTGCACCGTGCGGACACACATTGCAATTCGATCGTTGAAGAGAACGTTTCGGCGAGCTTTCGACTTTTATCGCGGATGCTTCGCTCTCAGTTTCAAATTTCCTGCGATCCGGTACGCCTCCCACACTCGTTGGTAAAAAGAGGGGAAAAGTGGGGTGAAGTCTGGGGGTGCGTTCGAGTAGAAAGCAAGCTGATCCGACGCGAAATAAAAAGTTACGAAATTCCGAAGTGTGTTGAAGTGTCGAATCCACTTCTGATCGGATCGAAACGCCGTGTCATCTGAAAAGTTAATCGCTTCGAATCTCACCGTTCTACGGAATTCCGCAGAATCGAAGCGAGTTTTATCCCCGAAGATCCACTTTCCTTAAGGCCAGAATAATGCTAACTCTTTTTTTTTTATTGAAATCGTCTTTTTATGCATTGCTTGCTGCTTTATAGCAACTAGCGTCAAATTAGCGTCAGGAAATTTGTAATTTATCGAGACACGTTTAAGATATGTAGATTTTAATTTTTAGATATGTAGATATGTAAATGTAGTTTTTAAATTATAATTTTTTTAATCTGTTTTATTGTTAAAGTATTATACCGTAACATTGAATTGTCGTTAATTGTATCCTTAATAATTATTAATGACAATAATATATTATAATATTTTCAACTCTACTCGTATATAATTTTACAATATGCTAAAAACATACTAAAAATATAGCATACCTATACTTTCATAAAATACATCAATCTTGTTGTAGACTGAAAAAATAAGAATTAAGGTTTATCAGATGAAATATTCATAAAAATTTACCCTGCGTATACAATCTCTACCTTTAAAGTAATATTTAAACGTCAGTTACTACGAATGAAGCATAGTACGATTATCAAGATGAAAGTTATAATCAGAACGTCTAACTCTTCTACTAATTTACATTATTCCAAATAATCACATGGGCCCGTAGGTAGATTGTATGAGTCGTTTCGACAAATAAAGTTGATATCATAACTGTTTTCACATTTTAATTAATAGGTACATTATTATTAACTCATTAGCCTTTTCTAATTTCGATGTAGAAATGAAAATTAAATAACATGAATAATTAACTGCGTCGATATTAATTAAGTAAATCCACAGGGTTAATCATACATGTATATCGTATATCTATAAATTCATCAGCAAACGCCTCCCATTATATAGTCACACGCTGCATAATGAATTCATCCGACACTCTAATGTACTCATGTAAACGCACTAATGTGTACGTGTACACTTAGCAGAAGTCGCGAGACATGAATGCAGTCGGAGAAGACGTTCTCCCGTGTCTAATTTTGTTCCGTGGAAGCCGTGTTGCTAAAAGAGTATCGAACCGCTTAAAAGTACGCCGGAAATGGGAATTCCTTTCCTGCGCGCGCTAATGGACACAGCCCACGTGCAATTCCCTCTGCGAAAGCTTTGTCAATCTCGATTCTCGAAAGTACTTAACCGGTGCAGAAATATCTTTCTAACGTATCTAACTTTTCTTCCTATTTAACGCGTTAATTTTCACGCGAATTTTATATACTTTGCCTTGGAACTCGCGATAGATTGAAATATATTACACAACTATTGGGTTGGAAATTAAGTGATTGCGGATTTTGTCATTGTCACGTAATAACAAAATCCGCGATCACTTAGTTGCTAACCTAATATATGCAAATATACTAAATATACAATACACATACTTAAAATACTTTCGATTTACGTACGGTTGATCGAGCTCGCAGTGCAATTATCAAAGATAAATTTACCACTATAAGGAACAAAGTCGGTACGTGTTCCCAAGCAGAGCTTAAGTAAACGACAACAGTACAGCTCGTGTTTATCCATTCAGGTAACCAACGGAGCTATAATACGTCGATATTGTTGGTTGGAAACAGCAAACTATCCCTCTGATAAGAATCCCTCGACGAAATACAAATATACGTTTAGTCTACAGTAGTGAGAAATGAAGAAAAAAAGAAAAGATTCAAATGTACTGAAATTTCCATTTGAGAATATTATATAAAAAAATAACTTTTAGAAGATTCAAACTAAGAATTATAATACAAAATCTAGAATCAACTTTTTTGGAGTAAACTTTACATTATCGAGTCTAATTATAATTCTTAACAGCGTGTTACTGATTTATAATATTCGAACGGTAGATTTAAGATTCCTAGACGCACTATAATTACGAACAATATGATGATCCAACATCGTTATCTCTATCCATCATTAGTTCTACTTCGATCCTTGAATTTTTATATTTCAATCCTGCGCTCATTTCAGCGGACAAAAAGAATTCCCGCTGCTTTAACAAAGTTTTTGACATAAAGTTGAGACGAGACTTTTTGTTCAAACTGGAGATATTCTTCAATATGGCAAAAATAGGATTGAGCCTGAGAAAGTGAGCGAAAGAGCGGAGCCCAGTTAAAAACAGAGTGGAAAATTCAAGCTCCAACGATCGAACGTCAGAGATGTATAACAGCTCAAATCACAACTGTACGCTCTGTCGTCCGGAAACGAATATTCCCTCGAGTCTGCAGGTCCCGACACTCCGGGCCTAATCACAGAAATTCTGCTTGCAGATCGTTCAACCGTGGCCAACACGCGACGCTCTTCCTCTCGTTGTCCAAGCTAGAAGAAGCTACTGCTGACCGGACCGATCGGAATCTCAGCGGTTATCGTATCAAATGCATAAATCTCCAGTTTATTGCTGTTATATGCAAAGCAGAACGAATCGGCGGGAACGAGGCAACCTCCGAGAACCCAAGAATAATGCATTCCTTGGTAGATCGATGCCTTTGCCTCGTCTCTATGTTTATATGCCTGTATTAAAGCTAGCGAGGCAAAGAGGGGAAAAAGAGAAAGGGAAAGGTGAAATAGAGAGAAAAAAGATGAGGATACGATAGCGATCGGTGTGGACTTATTTAATTTCGGGACCGGTCGGCCTCCCGAGTTGTTTGCAGAACGATCGTTAACGCTGATTTATACGCTCATTCATTTCCACGATGAACCCCTCTCGTTCTATTCGCCTCTCTTTCTCTCTCTCTCTCTGTCTCTCTCTCGCTCGCTCGCTCTCTAGTTTGGCTGGATGGTTCTTCGCGCTGCATGCATCTACAAAAATATACGAGTTCCGGGGACACGTGTTCAACGTGAGCGTGAAACGATGCTGGTTTGCTAACAAGGGTTTTAAATGATTGACCTTGGATTTTGGATGAAGGATAGAAGCGGTTATGTGGGAAATATGATGCGTTCGGTCGTATCGATTAGAAGGAGGTTTCGATGTGGGGTATTGGGGTGAATGAGGGTAAACGAGATGGAGGGTCTATGGCTGATTTTGGTCTCGTGTTTTCGAGATGGAAGTGTTAGTAATGATATTTATATGGTTTGCTAACGTGTTCGGGGAGGAATTTATTAGGACGACGTGAAAATGATTGTTTTTTACCTTTTGGTTGATTTTATTGTTTTAATTTGGTCGAGTTTATTTAGTTCTTGTTTTTATTGAGACTATAATTCTTGTTCGTTGGAAATTATGAAATAGAAATGATAAAATCAATCAATTTTTGAGGATAGCGTTTCACCGTGAATAAACTAAATGGTACTGGAAAATGGTTTGTTGTTAACTAAAGACAACGAGGATTAGGGAACATGATACCGGCATGTAAACCCTTGGATCAAGGATTTTGTATAGAGTTTTAGCGTGTGACATTTCAGGACGAGAAACATCGGAAATTCTAATTAGGTCTTAGAGCGGACTTGGAGTTTCTTCCTACTTCTCTAGACAACCAACGGAAACGTCAGGATTCAGACAGACCTGGATTATAGAGTTAAGAACATCAAACTTCGGGGAACCTGGATGCGCCGCCAACTATCCGAACAGGGAAATTAGACTACTTCTTGTCTTGAGATTAGAATCAGGATCAGTCAGGCGTATCATTTAAGTTCAAAGAATCCCATCGAATTTGACAATATTTACAATTTCAGTGCCTGCATTTTTAAATAGGAGATTAAGATTAAAAGCTCAGTTTAATTCAGAATAAAATCGTTAAGTTATCCTATTATTTGCGACTTCGACACTTTTGGTTTAAGAATTAAAATCACGATTTATTTATCATTTTTTCTATTGAAAATCTAATTTCAAATTTAATAATATTCTTCTATTACGTAAAATGTCTTAATTTTTGATCAAAGATTAGAAAAGCATCTACGAGTATCTGAGAAGTATTCTACCAATTGGAAATTTTTGTTAACGGTTAAAGCAAGTGTTTCAGCGCATTCTCTTATTTAGAATTTCTGAATTTGCCTATTAAAGATTTATTGTAGTATATTAGAATCTTAATATATTACAACTTTGCTATTGAAAATTCTGTAACTTTTGAGCTAAAAATCAAGATACAGGTTTATGATAATTCTAAAAAAATAACATTACTTTATTAAACTAAGCTTTTAATCGTAGTTTCTTATCTGGAAAGGAGAACACTGAGATTGCAAATAACTCGACATTCGATGAGATTCTTCGAACTTAAACAACACGCTCTACTGATCCCGATTCTAATCTCAAGCAAGAAGTAGTCTAATTTCCTTGTTCGAATAGTTGGCGGCGCAACTAAATTCCCCCAAGTTTCCTCTCGAACGCTAAGTAGTTACATCCCATTTAATAAAACCTAAGTGTATGACTATACAACCGTGTTTAATAAAATCGAAAACCATCGAATCTTCGCAACAATTTTTTCACACTAATTCCCGGCCTGGTTGAATTCCTCTTTACACGGAGAATATTCACACAACGTAGCGTCGGAATACACGCGAAAATTAGGTGTCACGAAGCAGCGTGCGGTCGACGGGCAAGGACGAAACGCGAAGGACGAAAACGAAGAAAAAGAACGTTGGAAACGTCGATGAAACTCCACGGGGAGTACCGACGGATACACAGGAATAAGATACACGATATACTGGGCTGTCCTGTTGGGATAAAGGGAGTAGCTGACTGTAGTAAGTTGTCTATCGGTTCATCTCCAATTTCACCATTCGCGATCAAAACTTCCGACTTTGCAATTCGATAAATTCTGTCGACTTTTTCCAGTAAACGGAAACGGACTTGATAATCTTTTCTTGCACTTAAACTTTCTCTTCTGAAGCTTCTTCGATGACTGTAATAGTTGTACCAAGTTTGACACTGTTAGCGAGGAAGCTGGCATTGGAGAAGATCTGTCATATTATCGAACGAATGGCACTGTCAGCGACGGTTTTATTGAACTTTGTTTCTTGATGATAAGCGTAGTTGATAAGGGAAATGTTCCATGAATCTGTATTCTTCGATACGTTTCTACGTAACGTTCTCACGATACAGCGATTTGTCGAACATCTATTTGTTTGAACGTTCAATTATCCAAACGACATCGGGAAGTAAAAGGAAACAAACGATCTTAACTATGTCATATATACTCTTTGTATATTTCCCAATCACGTTATCGTTCTCAATTCATCGTTACATATGTAAGCGACAGGAAAATTATCGACAGAATTAGAGAGAAATTTAACTGTAGCGAGAACATCGATGAGCTATAAATCAGAAGCATTCGTAACAATAGAAACAGCTGGTAGATGGTACGAAGCGCGAAAGAACAGTAATTCTGCAGAAATACTAATTCCTTTTTAAATTTGTAATTTGTCGCTTCAGAAAAAATCATTGGAGTCAGAAGTCCAGGAAGAAAATGATTGAGACATGTTAGGTTGTCCGAAAAGTTTCTTTCGTTTCATAAGGTGATAATAGATGAACAACAATTTCTGTTTTATATTATTTTATTGAATTAGGTACGATCCATTTCGTTCTATTTCTCCTATTACGTTCGTGTATAATTCGATAAACTGATATAAAACAAAAAACATTGTGCGTCTATTATTTTCTTATAAAACGAAAAAAACTTTTCGGACAATCTAATACATATGCAATAAGTAATCTAAGTTATCCTGCGTGTGAAACATAGTCGCAGTATTAGTCGTTCGATTATTTGAAAGACTCGATTATCCGGTTCTTTTGCAAGCAATCTGTGGACTGCGGAATTTTTTTTCCAAAAATGCACGTAATGTATATAGTCCATAAAAGTATATGGAACATTCAAAGTGTAGTATTTTTTATATTATTTAGTAATTAAAACAAATTTTTTAAATTCTGAATTCACAAAAGTATAAATTTGCATAAATATCCGCGGTATCATAGTAATCAGTTCGGGCAATCGAGATGCTATTGTATAAGAGCTGATAATCGAAAATACTCGGCGCAACACGATGTATCCACGACAATGAACGACGATTAATAATGCAAACGAGACGAAGCGGTGTAACTGGTTGTGCAAGTTCGAGACCGCCGCGCGTTTTCGAGCCAAAGTCTGTGTGCACGCGACAGGATTAATTCGATTGGCCAGCAAGCGCTGCGGGTGAATTTATCGAAGAACGGAGGCTGTGGCATCGACACGATTAATTTAATTCGACGTTTCGCGAACGCGACTACGTACACTCGCGATTTAATTACCATCTAGCAATAACTTCGCCGCGGGAGTCACGGCAGACCGACCAATTTACTCTCTGCCTTATACTTTCTCCGACTTTCCGATTTCTCCAACGAGTCTGCTTTCGTACTGGTTCATTTAGATCGTTAGATTCAGTCAGACTCGAATTTGACAGGAAAAAAGAAGGATCTGTTCGTCTTGAGTTCCAGACGAGAGAAGATGCTTGAAAGTTATGATTTATATTTAACGATTTGTATGATTTTATTTTTGCACTATATGCAGTAGCTACAAAAAGCTCCTGCGTATCGTAGCATTTCTCATGGGCACTCTCACGCGTAACTCCAATACATCAAATATTGCATTGGCAACTAAGTGGTTGCGGATTTTGTCATTAGGTGGTATTGACAAAATCCGCAATCACTTAATTGCCAAGCCAATATATCACCACGCAATCAGCATAAGAATGAGGACTAACGTACGAACAATATTATACATACTAAAATGAAAAATCAATGTTATTTCTAACGTAGAAGGTATTTGGAATTAAGAGACATGAACTAGACTGTGGATATTTGTATAAATTTATATTTTTATAAATTTAATTAAGTAGTGGAACTTAGATAGACGATCGTTCACTTACTAAATAACATGATGAATACTAAATTCGGAGTTTATTTATGTACACATTATTTATATACATTTTTGCACCTTCGAATTTCCCATAAATGCAAAAGAAATTCAGTAGTAGTCTAATTATCACGCTGTGAAAGAACGAACGAAACTTTAACGCGAATGGAAAAGACTGAGTCTATTCGTGGAAGGAATTCGCCACTTTTCTTCTATCCGCATCCGGTTGCCTGGAAATCCATTAATCCACTCGCTGAGAGTCGGATCCACGTTCGATCATAATCCCGTTGTTGGCGGAACGCAGCCGATTGAAAATCGGTCTCGGCTCATCGACCACGTTTCTTCTTCCTCCAACCCTGTAGTACTCGTCTGCCTATTCTCGCGCGGGAATCGTGCCACCCCCGCTAGCCCTAATTTGCATTTATATCGATCCGCGCCGCGAATGGAAATATTAAATCCATTTTCGTAGAGGAGGCACCCACGCGAGCCCTTCACGACCGCAGAAAAAAAGAATCAATCGTGCAAGACGATGTCACGTATCACAGCCGACGTACAAGGCTTATCTGGCTTCCAACGAAAGCGTCTACGATTTATCTCGAACGAGGCTCTCGACGTCGCGGACGCGTTGTCGAGTATTCTTCGGTGTGTACCATGGGATTGAAAAACGCGTCGATGAATAATGCGCGATCGAGTTCCGCAGCGACTGTGTTGCATGCGTGAAGGGAAGAATACCACGCTGTATTACAATGGTGAAGTGCAGTATGGAATATGCGGTGGAATATAAAGAAAAGCATACAGGGTGTGGCAGTACACGTGGTACAATTCTAAAAAAGATTATTCTATGGTACGAAAATAAGAGGAAAATTTAGAAAGAAATTGTGAGAATTTTCCGACGAAATTTAGAATACAAATGGGTTTTTCTGAATGTATTTTACACTACACTGCGCGTACACGCATTTATATCACGTTATGATATTTTATTATATTTATAATTATAGTCTAAGCAGTGTAAGTAATTTCGTAATAAAATTGTTTTCAGCGGATCTGTTGATATTGTGGAATCTGTCGACGATAACTTACCGAATAAACGATTGCAACGATCTTTCGAATAAACATCGTTCAGAAAATTAGATCAACCATGAACGTTCCAGAATTTACCCGCAATATTTTTCAGAATAAAAGGTTAACACGGTCTTTCGGATAAAAATCGTGGGGAAAATTAGATCAACCGTAAACATTCCGGAACCCAGACGTGGCAGTAAATATTACGACACATTTTAGCAATTATGAACAAGAAAGAGGAAACAGGTTGCACTTTACGAACTGCAAACATGTTTTACCAACAGTTTCTTGCGACAACACGTAGCACAAAGTACAAAGGAAGATAAAAGGCACTTGACGAATCTCTGACACGAACTAGCAACTACTGCAATTCGCGTTAAGTGCTGAAAGTGCAATTTTCGTGGATATATTAGACTATTTAGTGGGAAAAGATGACGTAGCGCTTGCTAGTCATTAGACCAACAACTCGGATCTTGTACGAATACAGACACTGAAAGTAGCGTGATGACAAATGATACTCTTGGAAATAATTGCGGCAAAGTTACTGGTGCAGCTGAATTCCAGCAATCCTTCACCACAGATTAACCCGGCATGAATATAAACTTGTTTTCAGCTTAAAGAAGAAATTATTCTGATTTTCATGTTATCTGTGATTAATCGTTAATCGTGACAAATATCGAGGAAAAATTCTCAACTCGTGTATGTATAAAATAGAATATACTTGCGTATGTATAATTTGCATTGTGATTTCTAAAACGTCCATATTTTCTAAAAAAACTTGCAAAAGTATACTTCCACAAAATTCAGTCAAATAGATGTTAACACTAGAACTACCACATCAGTCAAATTAATTGGTTTTACAATTTTATTTTAGAATTCCTACTTCATGTTATATTTTCTTTCCGCAATGATGTAATTACTTTCGCAACGATAATTAAAAGAATAATATAATGAATTTTATTTTATTTTTTATGTAATCAAACTCAAAATAATTTTGTATCGAAGCTACTTATACCAATACCAGTCAAAATGACGTATACTTGTCAAAGTGTAGAAGGGTTCTGCTATTCGTTTATCGATCCTCAATTAACCAGTTTCCTCGTTTTGTACAACTCCCACACGTTTTTTAAATTTTTACCGCGTATCATTCAATATGATGATATCAGCTATTAGAAAAATCCCGGATCGATCGCTAAATTGCTAAATGCTAACATTAGAAATATCACACTAGCCAAAATGTCTGATTCTACAATTTTATAAATGTGTCAACTCTCGTTTAGGGGTCATGATCCCAGATGGATCAATAATACCAAAAATGTACTACATAACATGGAATTGCTTCTGTAAGAAAATAATAAATCAATAAATATAAAAATATTTTATTATTACGTATTTTTTAAAAACCAGTCATTTTCACCGGTTTTGGTAGAAATAGCTTCGTGTTAACTATCGATAGTTCTAGTGTTAAACTCGTACAAGTGACGCGACAAATAATACAACATATGCATGATCCAGTTCCCAACAATTTATAGGAAATTCATAGTCGATCTACCAGTCCATCGTAAAATTGCAGATTCGTACCGAAATATCCTATTTCCTTCAATTTGTCACAAACGAATCTCGACTCGAAACAGAAATGGACGCAGAATTCATTTGCAAAGCACGAAATGAGCTCATTCCCTATCCCGTATTAAGCAGGAAGGGCAACGACGCGCATTGTCCCAATTCTCAAAACGTTAACCAACTCTAATTAAAGCGGAAACAATAATAACGAAATTCTTCGTTGGCAACGGAACGGATGACGAGAGCTTGTATTTCGTCTTCTCCCGGGATAGACCGCTACAATGGGAAACATTACAAAGCATCGTTATTGTCGTCTGTTCGCTACTGATAGGACTAAACCATGGCTCAGTATCAAATTAACGTTTATGATAGGTCGCCATTCAAATCTGGCTTAAAGCTATGCATACGTCCTCGTATATTGGTGAATTCTCTCAAACGATAACTTGATAACCGTCATACCGTAATATTATAAATAATATTAATAGTAATAAAAAATTTTAATGCACAGATATAACAATATGATACTATAAATAAATTTTTCGTAATAAAAATTCTAAGCCAGTATTTGATATATCGATGTAAGTTAATTCGATGTATCAATATATTCTCTTTTTCTTATATGGATAAATCAGATGGAATTTATTGGGTTGGCAACTAAGTTATTGCGGATTTTATCATTAGGTGGCATTGACAAAATCCGCAATCACTTAGTTGCCAACCCAATACTTTAAACTCGTTTAGGTTGGGTTAGAAGTCAGTTAACAATTGTTTTTATATCCACCAGAGGTTTCAATTTTTGCTTCGTTGTTTATTTCAACGTTGATATATCTAATAAGTCGGAAATTCTAAATGCATAGATATAAAAGCGTGATACGACAAATAAATTAATAGGAACAAAGATTCTAGAATTCATAGACGCAATACACGATAACGATATAAGTAAATAAATCGCAATGGAAATCCTGAAATTCACTTTGATTTTAACGGTCCGCCTTCTAAATTTGTAACTTTTCCGAGAGAATATCGTGAAAATTAAAGCTGAATGTTGATTTAATCAATGGTCAATCCTACAGCTTAATATTTATTCTCGGTTTTCGATACTTTATTTCGTGGCAACGAATTTGGAAAAATTGATGAAAAATCTGGCGAAATTGTCGCCGAAACGATTCGGTCGGAATCGAGTTCTGTTTGCGGTTTAAGTGGATTAATTGATGATTTTTATGTGTTTATTCCGGCGATTTTATTGGGATATGGCACACAGCGGTTATCTCGTAGCAATTGCCACCAATTCGTTTTTATTCTGGCTATGAAAAGGCTTTTTGATTTGAGTAATTGAACTATATTCTGTGTCGAAATGTTGTTTGGCTATTGGATACATGTAATTTATGGATATATAAATAAACTCGCAATCTCTTTTCGATTTTGCTAATGTAATGGATAGAACAAAACGTCTTCCTGTAATTTTAATAGAAATTCGGACAAAAATATGATATATGAGCCATATAAAAGATAAATTAACCAACAATTTTTAGATTAATTGTTTAATTTTTTCGAAGAACTAAGTAGTATTCATCATATATTTTGATACTATAATTAAAGACAAAAATATAAGCTTTAACCATCTTGCAGAAAAGAGAAAATCTTTCATTTTTATATTCGAAAATCTCTTCCAGGTACATTTTGTACGTTTCTATTTAAATTTCGTTCCAAGTTTTATACGAATAACTGTTAGAACAAATAAATTACATTTCAGATTTAAGAAAAGCCAAAAACTCAAACTTTGAATATATAGTATCGAATATTGAGTATAGAGTTGAATATAGAGAATATATAATATAGAGTTTCAAATATCTAGCATGTAGTGTAACACGGAAACTGATATGCTGAAATAACTTAGAACTACAATTTAAATCGTAAATTAGCTTCACTCTCGTGAGTCTCGTAAATACTTTTAGTTTCGTATATGATCACACGTAATCCATACAACTGCGTATTTCTCTGCAAATCATTAATTTCAACGCATTCCCTCTAAAATATTTATAACATAATGAATAAATTTAGCGTATAATTTGATCTGCAACTATTTAGCCGAGCGTGAAAGCTCTTACAAACTCCGAAACGGCTGTTTCATCTGGCTACGTTATTCCGTTAAGCTCGGTTTACATACCAACGAACGTTTTGCCGTATATTCAAAATCGAAAGCCCCACTGGCTGTAAAAACAAGCTTTCCAGGCTCGAAACAACGCTTTAATAATCCAGCAGATCAGAGAAGCGTCTTTTTGAAACGTGCTACGTATTGATCATCGAACAGATAATAAAAGCACCGGGAATTCAATACGCAGACTGTTTCAAACTGCCACAATAAAAATAAATATCTGAACGTGTTACGATGCGATAATTTACGATCCCGTTATATCCAGCCTATACTATACATTACAATTTTCATACAGTATCGAAGCGAATCCTTCAAATTAAAAACAAGACGGTCGTTAAAACGGAAATAAACGGAAAAATGAGCTTAAGAGTCAATCGACGTGCGATAATATAGGGAGAAAGTCGACACATCGGTATGAGACAAATTTCCAGTGTGTCAACGTCTCGATACTCGTCGAGTCTCTTACGGAAATCGATAGGCGCACCTGAGCTCGACACTCTTGGCCGAAAATCTACTTAGAGAAGAGCTGGTAATATAGAGGCTCGATCACGGGAAGCAGCGAGCACGGCGCATTTGCGTCATTTACATACGTTGCAACGTGTCTGAGTGGCTGGCGTGCGACAGATAGGCTGACAGGCTTGCTAGAAGTCGCGGATACATGGAAAAAGATTATTCCCGGCTCTGCGGTGCATTATACGAGACGAAGCAGCTAAATGTCTCGGTTTCCGGCAAGTCTACTGGGAAAGAATGTCTTGTCACCCTGGAAATTCTTCTTTCTCTTTTGAGTAATTTCCTTAAAGGATCTTCTTCTTATTCTTCGTGTTCGCCCTACTAAGACATATGCTGCACGTAGGATACGAATCAAAAGTTCAGAAATCAGTTTAAAATTCTGACGTGGTGGTGTTAAAATTGTATCAATTTATCAAAATTTATGCGCGAATGGTGAGGATTTTTTCTTCGGTTAGTGAAATGTGCTGTGAAATTGTTCAAATCGAAATATCATAGTTTATATGTGTTACATTTCTATCCTTTCATAGTTAGGGCACTTTTTGGTTCAATAAGAAACGCACTAGTCGATTTAAATCTTCAGACAAACGAATGGTCGATCAGAATGTCGTACTCGTGTAAGATAATGATGCAAAATATACGATAAAAGTTAAGAGAGACTGTTTGTAAAACTCGTTGGAAAAGTTTGCAGTGAAACTGGGTAAGAAGAAACTTGAATTTAAAATTCAAAATTTAAATCTAGTTCGTGGAATCATTTATAACGTTCATGAATTCAATTAACGATATACACAGAACAGGGAAATTAATGATATAATTATCGAGATTAGTTGAAACAGTTATCGAGATAGATAAAAAAGAATTTTCATTAATTATAATTAGTGAGGTATCAGCTCTTTATAACAGCACGTTTAAAATCAGATAGTCGTTCTTAATGATTTTAACAATTCCTCGGCGATTAATCAAATTTACTGGTGTCTTTGTTAAGTGTGCTCAGTAGTGTACAACCGTTCATAGCGAAAGAGTTCATTATCGTGTCTGGCGATCATATTTTAAAAGAAACTTGGCATAAGCCCAACACTACTTTTGGAAGATTAAGCAGTACCTTACGACATAGGCTGAAAATCAATACAAGAAGCAACCACGGTTTCCAACAAACTTAACACGACTCTAATACCGATCTTCACGAGGCTTGCCACATCTCCAGACACCACAAACGTTTATACCCTCATATTTGCCCCTTGTAACCACGCGCAACTGTGTCCTTGACAAGCAGACCGCGTCTGCGAAGGAGGCACAGAGACGTTTAGGTGGCTCAATCCGAGTCAATCCGAACAACCGAGAGGTCGTGGCAGCCACTCGTGCACGTTCGCGCGGGATTACACGATTATCCGCATCTGCGGATGAGGTTCAAGAACCACTCGACCGGAATTTTAGCTCTTCCACAGCTGAATACATCGTAATTGGTTCGCGGTGAGACCCATGGCCACTCTTCACGCTGCAACGAGATCATTCGAGCCGCGTATTCGTTCTGTCAACCCGCTGCGCGAGATACTACGTGATACACGAACATTCGTTCAATAAGGCAGTTTCATAATTGAAATTGGACTAAACACGAATCGCTACATGGCTAGTAATTATTCGAGAATGAAAATATTTCGAGATTGGCGAGATCTCGGATTGAAAGAAGAAATTTCATTTGATCGATGTTTGCTGTTTTGAACGACTCCCAAGTTGGTGTAGGAATTATGCGATACACGAAAAGAATTGACAACAGGATTGACGATAGGATTTCCATAGGAGAAATTATTGAGCTCGTGGGAAAACAACGTCGATTTGCGACTGTGTACGTATAAACAAATGGCTAATACGTTACGTATCATTAAGTACGTGCTAAAAGATACGAATAGGATATTCTTAATTGTAAAAAAAGAATTTAACGAAAAATTTTGTCTTAGTACAGAGTGTGTTTTCAAATTCGATGTTTATGCATTTACGAAAAATTGAAATATAGTAGGTTATCCGGAAAGTGTCTTTCTTTTACAGACGCGTTTTTTACCAACATGAAACCTAATCTGTCAAACGTTGTGATCTATATTTTGATAGAACAAAATGGATCATACGTAATTCGATAAAATAATATAAAACGGAAAATGTTGTGCATCCATTATTTCCTTATAAAACGAAAGAAACTTTTCGAACGACCTGATACAAAAATGTACAGTTCTCGTTATAATATTCAGAGGATGAAAGAAATCACTGTTGAAACCTCCCTGCCGTTTCTTCAGTTGCAAACACCCACAATTAGTCGATTCACGTATCTGTAGCATTCGAAACTCAGTTACTCACGATCAACAATTATATAACTAATTAAAATGGATCTTCGTTTATCTAAACTCTGATTATTGGAACGTAATTTTAATTCGTGCTTAATTAAACGATACTGATTGAATCTTCTTATCTTCTTATCTTCTTACATCCTATTGTAAAAATAAAAAAATCGTCGATAGTAAAGAAAAATCTTGTTTATTCTCCTCTTAGTAAAGAGAACAATAGAAGATCTGTAAACTCCTGTTGTCTGAGCTGTTTGTTCCTCGATGAGTTCAAATAAATGGACTTTTATTACATGCACATAAAATGTGGACACTAAAGCATAAGTTAATTCATTTTCTCAACAAAATCAATATTATTTCCTCATTAATCAAAGAATTGCTCCATGTTTGATACTTCAAGTGGAATTAATGGGCTTTTATCTTAAATACGATACAAAAGTTTTAAGGATCTCTTCCTAGTGATATTAAAGGGTATCTTGAAGAATTGTAACAACAGATGTGCACAACTGGATAATTGTTTTGAAAGAGAGAGAAAAAAATGTCTGGTTTAGTGAAAGAAGTAGAGAACTTTTATGTGGAACATCAGAATGGAAGTTGGTATCAGTTGTAAGTAGGTTAATGGTAGATAATGTTTAGTGTTGCGAAATGCAATGGACAAAACATATTATATTGCAGCCTGGTGTATCAAAC
Organism: Bombus flavifrons; assembly: GCF_040668555.2. NCBI lineage: Eukaryota > Metazoa > Arthropoda > Insecta > Hymenoptera > Apidae > Bombus > Bombus flavifrons. Next base: position 8,031,875 of record NC_138456.1, read on the forward strand.
AATGAGAGCTCGAGATATTAAGAAGCTTGGAATTTTGTGGATAAAACAGAAAAATGAGAATAATATGGAAACAAAGTATACGAAACAATAATATGAAACAAAATATAAAAATTTGTTTGTACTAATAAATACTATTTATATACACGTAACAAAAGGATCAGAATAATTATGAATCATCGTATCTAATCTGAAGCCGACAAAAAAGATGATAAAGTCTATTATCAATTCTTATCCGAGAAGTTCCTGTTTTCAGGAAATTAGTACCATTTGTCATCAGTATTAAGTCATCTAAAGTGGTCATCATTTGCGACCCGACTGCATTTTTCTGCTTTTAAAAAAATATCTGAAATTTAAGCAAAACGTGAGAAGACTGTTGTTGATATACAAATTTCTCGTTTTAACTTTATGTTATTTTATATTACATTTTTTCACAACATTACAATTTTTTTTTTTAACGAGAAGAAAATTGAAATACGAGAATTCGACGATCGCAATAGAATTAACCAAAACGACTAAGAGGCAATATGATTTTGACACAATGAGGAACAGTGCTGCTTTATTGAAGATTTATAAAACGACACAGCTTGTAAAACAACCTAATACTCATAAGTCTAGAGGGAAAGTTTCTCTTTATTGCAATAATTTTGAAACAGTGACCAAATCCACGGAGAGCAATGAAATTCTCATCAGCCATGAATCAGAGCGACGATACACTGCGGAAGAATTGCGGAGAATCCTGGACGCGTTATCAAGATTTATCTGAGCCCCTTTGTCGCACGGTTAATAACAACGCGATGAACAGTGGCGCAACAATTTGCGGTGAAAATGGCTAGCAATGTAGACGATGGTGAAAAGGAGAGCCAGATGACACTCCAGGGAACTACTAAAGTGTTTTCGTGACAAGAGATTTTCGGCGAAAGGAGAAAAGAGATGAAGGGATCGGCGAGATTTTGCTTCATATAGGAGGTTTCATAATGTCTGGCATTCCTTTCTTAAACTGACAATAGAGGCAGATAGAATAATATGAAACTATAAAGCTTATTGCAATCCAAGTATATTTATCAGGCATTTCAAGAATTTGTTAGTATCTAACTCTAAATTAATTTTAATATCTTCTAATTTTATAATTTTAAATTACGATTCAATTATAATTAAATATAATTTTAATTAACATCGTCGATTTCATATTAATAAATTTACGTTTGTAACGCGAAGTAACAATCATGCATATAATGGAGTCAAGTTGCCACTGTATGAGAAAAAATTTCAATCAAAAAATTCTGATTTTGCTTTCAACTTACTGTAGATTGGAAAATATAAATTGTGCATAATATTTCAATCTTTTATATGAAGCGGCGAATATGTGGCTAACGTTGAAGTGTATTAATAATTTGAACAAAGTTACATCATTACAGTAAAAGCTTTTCTGATTGTTGGAATAAGAGGAAGATTCGAGAATCATAGCAGAATACGTGCTGTAATAAAATTGATTTTTGTATCAAAATGTTAAAGAAATCAGAGATTAATCTCTCGTTACTTGATTATTTAAATATTCAATTATTCAGGTAACCAAGTCACTATTAAAAGACCAATAACGTAAATGTCATTAAAATTTGTCCACATTCCTACGTTATTTCATTTAACCACCGGGTGCCATACGAAGAACGTTTGCACCATGCAGAACTTTGTCGCTCGTCCTCGGAGACTTAATCAATATTCAAAGAAGAGACTCGAAAATTCCACTAGCACGACTTCCCGCCCCAACTCTCTTCAACTTTTATAACATCTGAAGAAACAGTTAAACCCGCGTACTTAAACCGACCGCACTTCAACCGAACCTGTATCCATAGCTCTGAAAACACATTTCCTCTCGACTCGTCGACAGAACTGCATCCACCCACATATTGTGCAACTGCCAGTGTACGTGTAGACACGCGTGTGCACGCGCACGAGGGCGTTGATACACGTTGACAACGGAGAAGCCAAGTTCCGACGAGGCACGTACGATTCATGGGGTTGCTTACGAGCTCCCTGACCAAAATTCGTCCGCCCACGCAACCCTCTCTCCCAAGACGACTATTCGCTGTCGAACCAAAGGCGAAAAACATATTTATCGTCGAGACAGTGAAATCACGAACGACACACACACGAACCGCTGTACAAAAATAATGTTCAATTATGTATTCTGGTTAGGGCTTTGGTTACAGTGGATGCGTATTTCAAAGAATCGTATGTAGATTTCTATGAGTATGTACGTTGCAGCCTTTAGACGTTTCATTTGTCAGAATACCAGTTCACCTGAATATGCATCGCAACCATGGCCTAACAGGGCTTTTTGTCATAAAGGATATTTGAGATAATCCTTGTATGTTTTTGTTTGTCGAATCTTAATTAGTAATTAGACGTTTGGCTGTCGAACGAAAGGTGAAATGAAGATATTTATGGATGAAACGTTGAAATCGATGTACATCGATCGTTACATAAAAATAATGTTTAATTTTGTACTCTGTTTAACAAAGCTTTTCGTCACGATGGATGATGTTTCATCCTTCTGCGTCCTTCCATGTTGTATTCAAATTAGGTAATCAGATCTTCCGCTGTCGATAATTCTACTTCATTGTGAACCACACATTCGTTTACTTTGTTAAAAGTAAATATGCGAACAAAGGAATATTTTGTATTTAATGCAAGAAAATATCCAATTTCTAAGAGGTAATAATTGTATGAATTTGTCTAATAATAAAAATTTCTTTTTTCCGACAGGAATATTTTTAGAAATGAGGTTTTCATTTTACATCGTGAAAGAGACCAGACAGAAGTTATTTCACATAGCGATCCAACGTTAATTCGCGATCTGTATCTCCTGGAATTAAAATTGTTGGGTGTAATTAATCCCGTCCTTGGCAGGCCGTTTTCATCCCCTGCGCGGTGGTAAAAATACTTTCATTCCCTCGGCGTTGACGGCGGCTCATATTTGACCCTTGCCATGACAGCTTGTCGAGACGGGTTTTTAATGCAGAAAAAGCTAATTTGACATAGTTAGAGGGTCCTTCCCGAGTTGGGGTCACATTTTATTAAAACGATAAGAACAGAGACATGCTTAAAAAAACGATCGAGCTGCTCCTGAAAATTTGGAACGTCAATGCGCTTGAAAGATACTACAACCTTGTGACATGCGATTTGCTTTAGTCGACTTTCAAAATGAGATACACATGGCATCTGTTGTATGTTATTCGATATTTCTGCAACTTTTTCATTTATCTGATTTGTATTTATCTTTGATATTTGTCTTTTACGATTCCCAATCGTAGTTTGTTGAACTATGAAAGAAGTAAGAAGAACTAAGAAAAGAAAGAATACCAAAATTTAATTTTAAAGTTAATAAGATATTGGAATAATGAACGAAAGTATATGGTTTCTATTTGCAGCGAACTTGCATATGCTGGAAATACGTACTTGGAAACTTATTACGATACTCGAATTATAACATGGTAGTACTTTATTACAATGCAGAGTTTTAGATTGAATTAATTTATGTTCATAAAATGCGTAAATAATTGAACAACATGAATTGATGAAATTTATGATTTTAAGCTCGATTATTCCTTTATACGCATACATACGTATATTACGTCCAATTTGTTAATTTAGTAAATATATTAATAAACGCATATATCGACTGATCACACATTTTCACTGCAATATACATACATGAAAATTGGGGAAAGTGAATAAAACGAAAACAACTTGTTTCTGGCAATATATCAGAGAACGAAATGTTTGATAGTCCTTAGAAATTGCAATTAGCACAGACAGCCTTTTCCATGTAGTATAACGGACCCTAGCAATCGAATTCGAAATTACATAGTTGTAACAGCCGAAAGGGTGCGATTTCAAAGTTGCAGTCAGCGACCAGGTGTTACACGGCCGGTATTATTTTCCGGGTTGGAAACGGTAACAAATGGCACCTGACTGAGCTCGTGATTAATCGCAGCAGATTCATTTAGCGTTCGACTTACCATGGCTCGAACATTCGCGCCAAGTCGACCTCTCGAATATTATATTTGGAACTGCTTCAAGAGGTTCAAGCGTCTTCGAAGAGTATAGAATTCTAAAACTATTGAACAATTCCGTTTCTAGAATCATTAGAATCAGACCGCATGGATATTGGAAATGTTTCAGAAGAGGAAAAACCTGCATTTCAATATTCCTCCTATCGTATTACCTTTTGTTCGTTTATATTGTTTATTTTACATAGCTTTTTTCTGTTGTGGACACTTTTTATCCGAACGTTCGATTATCCGCATAACACATATATCATATTCTCTGTATATTTCCCAATCAGGTTATCGTTCTCGATTTATCATTTTTTGTCGGACATGTAAGTGACGAGCTAATCTGTGAGCGGAAGTATGATCCTCGCGTGGTCGTGAATACAAAAGAAAAAATATCGAGGTTTCTCAAATAAGAAAAAAATACGCTTATCGATCGTCTCGTCCGGAAGAAAAAGAACACAAATGAGATTCACACGTGGTCGCAAGCAGAAATCTAACTGCCCATATACATACATGTCCATATGTAGGTGTCGGTCGAACGTGAATCGTTAAACACGTCCAAGTCAATTTCATTTCCTTCTCGCTCCTTTACCTGAAAATCTCACACCTGATCTTCTATTGCACTTTAATTATTATAAATGTTTCTCTACAAAACTAGTAATTTTGAGTTGTGCCCGCAAGACAGAGGTACAGATATTATCGACACACTTTATCCGGGAGCAGAGTAGATCGTTGCAATATGATAGATCTCAGGTCGAACATCTGCAAACAACGTTGATGTTTCGATCCTGTCAATCCGTTTGTCATCGCATCAACAAGCGTGTATTAAAATTGTTTGAAGCGTTGATTCCACCGCTTCTAGCCTTTCCCATTTTTCCCATCTATCGTTTTTGCGTAGGCATCGTGTTTTACGTCGAGACCTCAATTTTTTTTTATGAGCGTCACTCTCTTCGATTACTTCCGTACGAAGCGTTTCCGGTGATGGTAGATAGTTGCGGGACTCGATCGCGCGTCTGAAATTTTCGAAACAACGCGGTAGGCTGAAAAGGAACATTCAGACTTGCAAGTCCACGTTTCTGTTGACTTCCATTTCGTTCAATTCGTAGATCTTATCAGAAAATTTTCGCACGTGCTCGTGAATGTCGTCGCCATCCTTCATCCATTAAAATCAGTAAGCTTTAACTTGTTTGAATAGAGAAGAATGGATCGACAAGATCAGACCGGGTTTTGTCCTGCTGTCGGCATTATTCCACGCTTGTACGCCGATGTCTCTTTCTTTCTTTTTATCTCTCTCGATCTCACTGATTGGTCGCGTGATCGTATCGTTTACGAATCTCACCTTTTATAAATAGATTACAGATTACAAGAAAAATTTTCGGAGCGCCAAAATCACAAAGGTTTTAAAACGAACAATAAAGATATACGAGAACATGCTTTTCATTAAAATATATAAATTACAGATTTCCTGTGTAACGATGTAAAACGGGAACGTTAGTTTAAGAAAAATATTATATTGTTATTCGTAGAAACTGTCGAGGTTTTATATCTCGAAATGGGAAGAGCAAACGCGTGGATCAATGTAATATAGAAGTTCTTTATTTAGAAATGTTAGAAATTAGGATTTCCAGTGGTTTCTATCCTATATGACAATGTATTGCTAGATGGATTTATTACAGTGGATCAAACAAAAAACAATGATTATTTAATTTGAACTTAATGCAGTAGTGTGATATGACAGCTCTCGATTAACGACTCTTGACTCTTGACTCTCCGGTGACTGACTCACGATGAACGGCTACGGTGCCGAAATATATTGATGGCCGTTAGGCTTATTGAAGTTTTCCGATCTTTTCGTCTTATCGGCATTTGCGCTTTATTATCGTCGACATCGCCTGTTACGTCCGGTGACTCTTTACATAAACCAGAATTCATCCCTCGGTCAAGACGGCCACTAGCTGTGCGAATATATTAGGTTGTCCGAAAAGTGTCTTTCTTCCGTAAATGTGCTTTTTACAACAGTGCACGTTCATACAAACGTGAAACCAAATCTGTGAAATATCGCGGTGTTTATCTCAACAGAACAAAATGGATCGTACGTAATTCGATAAAATAATATAAAACAAAAAACGTTGTGCGTCTATTATTTCCTCATAAAACGAAAGGAACTTTTCGGACAACCTAATAATTAGTCAGACCGCAATAATCTTAGGGAACTGTGATAAAACTAAGCAGTCGAAACGTTCCTTATGGTTATTGTTCCATCAGGTAAAAAATAGGAAAGTCGGATTTTTGTCATGTTCAACGGTCATCTCCACCCGCAAGCGACCGGTGGTGGGGCGACAAACACCCAGCAATAGTTTTCCTCTGCGACAACATCGTCACCAAACTTCGCTGTATATCAGTTAATATCTCTGGACTGGTTTATCTGCCTTAGATAAGTGAACATCTCTTGATTAGTTTTTCATTCATTGATCAGTCATGAATTGTAACTTACTATTTACACGTCTTTGAGAATACCTCTATACGCACGTCGCGTAACGGGTTGGCAACTAAGTGATTGCGGATTTTGTCGTTACTACGTAATGGCACTTAGTTGCCAACCCAACATTTATATCTACAAAGATGTTGGAATAAATTATATATTATAACCTGTTACTTCAGTGTTATAATCAGTCAACAATCTGTATCATCCTAAAGGAAATAGGGGATCGACCAGTTCGTAGCGTAAATTATCGAATCGTAACGAGAATTTACGACTCTCGTTGACGCGATCTGTCGTCAACAGCCGAACATTGTCTGTATGTCGGGTACTACAAAAGAGACCAAAGAAGCTGCTGTAAAGAGAATCGTTGTGCCAAAAACTAAACACTAGAGATGTGGAGTTTTCCTAGAAGTGAGACTCACTTCAACAGAAACTGTAACTAAAATAATTCTTTTATCAAAATGAAACATCTAATTTCGAGGAATATTAGGTGTTCCGATGAACATCGATTAAGAACAACTACGGTAAACGAACGCTGAATTAAAAATACCCAATAATTTCCTTGAAAAAAATATTCCACTCGTTTAAATAATCCAATTCCAACGTAATACAGTCACAGCGTGAGCGTACATGGAATTACTACGATCAGGTAGGTAGGGTTCGAGGCCGGTTTCACGGTGTACGCGTGGATATACGCTTTCGTAAGCTTGTAAACGGATTTACGCTGATAACGCGGTCCAAGTAGACGGATAAGGCGTACCGTTGGCATTCGCCGGGCGTTCGGGGTCGAAATTGCCAATAGAACGTGTTCAGAGTACGGGAACTGAATTCGAGGAAAAACGGCAGGCTAGACATTAGCAACCAAAAGGGAGGCGAAGAATGAAGTAAAGGGCGAAGAGCACGTTTCTTTCCGCGAACCCGACGAAGATGTATGAAATATTGTGGAAACTCGCAGTTATTTAATCGACTGCGGATTTAATCAAATACCCCTGGAAACGGCTACTTGATTATAACGCCGATCATGTTGAAATAAGGTCGAAAATTGAAGGAAGAAAATGGCGTAATTGTAGGACGTGATGTGCAAAGTTTTAGATCTATTGAACGGATGTTATTAGTAGTTGGTATTATTTTAAGTCTATGGTTGCTTCCTAAGAAATTAACAATTATATAGAGAAACTTTTGTTGATTTAAAAGAATCTACATTTTACCATCTTTTTTTCTAGTTTCTAGAAATGATCATTTAACACGCTTTTTTATACTCTCTGCCAATCTATTTGTAGAATTCCTAGAATACCTAGAATTATAATTATTAGTGTATAATATACTTGTATTAAGATATTCGGTACATAGTTGTATTAAAATATTAATACTCGACGATATACAATAGAGAATTGTAAATTCACTTCTGTTTGAAAGAATGTTAAAAGTCACTGGCTGGTTATCAACACATTCTCGTTTCTGTATTTTAATTACATTAACTTAACTATATTTTAAAGGACAAATTTATGCCATCGAAAAATTGAATTATATTAGTGATACGATGCGATGTAAAGGACAAATTTATGCCACCGAAAAATTGAATTATGCTAGTGATACGATGCGATATAAAGCACAAATTTATGTCATCTAAAAATTGAATTATACTACTGATACAGTGTGATGTAAAACAAATTCATGTCGCCGAAATATTACACCGTGCTTTCTTTGTATGACATTTTATATTAAATAAAATACTAGAGGCATCTGAAGCTTCGTAAATAACATTAATACATACCGATTTTGTGCATTCTGAGTTCCTCGGTTACTGATGATTTTTTTGTACGAAAACGACAAATCAAGCGGAACAACGAATTGCAATTTACACGAGAAATACCATATCGTTTAGTTCGTTCACTCTGTTCAGTTCTCTCGTGTGTCAATCTGTCAGTCGCTTTTTATTTTCCTATTAGATAAATACTACGTTATACTTTCTTACTTCTTTTTTATTTTTACTTCTAGACGCGTAATTCAAACGTGTATCGCGACACGCGTATCTTCGTGTGAAAAAGGACTAACACTCGAAACTCAAACACTTGCTACAGCCGGTCGTAACAAATTCTCGTTCCCGCGAGAATAATCGATTCGAACAAGAATGTATCGGTTTTATCTATCGGAAACCCTAGCGATCTTGTAACAAGATTCTTCTGTTTCGAGTCGATGTATCTCGCAGGACGGGTAGGTTATTGAAACCGACGGCAGCGTCATTGGCGATTATTCTCGAGCGAGGTGAACGAGCGACAGGGTCGAAGAACGCGAGTCAAAAGCCATATGAAAATTCAAACGGTCCGCAGAGGAAATCTCGATGAAAGGTCCTCCACGGTTAACCGACGTTTAGCAAGCGAGCTTGCGTACCACGAGGTAAACAGAATAAGCGGTAGGTAAAAACGTACCGCCGCACTCAGTCACGAATAGGGAGAATTTCAAAAGCAAAGGTAAACCAAAGAGGTTCAGAGAGCTGACTCGATAGCGGTTCCACGGTAGTAATTACCGGTTCTCTGGTAACAAGTTACTACTCCTGAACGGTACTGTAATTTCCCAGAAAAAGGACTTTCACGGGTCAAACATCTGTCTTCCACTTTGCTACCGTACGCTGTCTCTATATGACGATCGTCCACAGTCGAGTGTCGCGTAACATTCTCAAAGGGGTTAAATTTATCTTGGGTGCAACCTGAACTTTCAATGTACCGTTTTCATAAAGAGCGTGGTATCGTTTTGCCTTGTGAATCTTGTTTCGACCGTTGATGAGACTTGCAATTACACGAAACAATTTTCTTGAAATATCACAGACCTATTTTGTTTGCAAATATAACGGTAAGATTGAAATGCAGAAGTTCGAGATATCTTTACGGTAAATTATCAATGAATTCAACGTAGAATGCTAGTTATAATACGCGAGAAGTAAAATAAATCTCTATTTAATCTCTCTAGTTGTATTCGTGTCGTATAAAAATTCGCAGTCTAATAATTAGATGGAAAATCCATGAAAAATCTTAGCTGGCTTAATAAAAGATCAACCACATCGAGCTTTCAGAAGCTCTCGAGCATTTCCAAACCGCATCGTTCCTCTTACTCGCTGTGCAGAATGAAGTCAACATCCCATCTCGAGCTGAAAGCCCAGTAGTAGTCGAAACCAGTTCATCGCGACTAAAATTGCGGTAGCTTGACGAAACAGGTCCAATTCTATCGCGATCCTTACGGACCAGGTCTTCCAGACAAAAGAATCCAGCTGAATAACCATAGCTCCGATAAATAGAACGAGTACAGGCGGAAAGCTGGCAATCTCGGAGAAGAAGCAGCGTAAAACAAGAAGCGCGTGTGGTTTGCGGCGATCCAACCTCAAGCGGCGGTAAAGTGTGCAGCTCTTGAACCCACGTGAGAAACAGCACACGCTGGTATCGGTTAAGACCGGTTTTCATCGCAGATCTTGTGTCCATCGAACCTATTTCCGAGCACTATGCGATTGCATTTCACGTATATACACACGAGTACGAAGCGATGATCGATTTCGAGTGGTCAATCCTTTCCGACTTGCCAGTGAAGAACAAGAGAACGTTCTTTCTCGTGGTGGTTTAAGGAAAGACGATTTTGCTAGGATTTTCTTCGTTTTTATAGAAGTTGATGCATTTGACAAGTGAATTGGTTAACGCGTCGACTTGCTTAAAAGTGTTTCGACACTTATAACATATACTTGATGATCACATAAGAAAATAGTCAAGAAATTGGTAGAAGAAAATAGTAAGAAAATACTTTTGATCATTGGTCTGCCATTAATTCTTATATTTTAGTGACATTCGTGTATTCTGAATAAAAATAAATCAAAACGTAGACATCCTCTTGAGCGACAGCGTATATCATATTTACAGCGTCAGAATCCTGTAGCTTATTTCAGCAAGATATATATATTGTTGTACACGGTTATGATATACGTATACGTATAATATACGTAAAATAAAGTTTAAAAATTCCTGTAAATTCAATCAGACTAATTAAGCGTAATTACAATAATAAATCCTTCTTGCAATTCTAATAGAAATTTCTAGTTTTGCTGAAATCTTCATAGAGACACTAACAAAACGGTTATCCAATTAAAATCAAAATGTTCATTTGGTCATGAATTTCCTCTAATCGTTCGGCTACAGGTGACGTCTCTAGCACGTCATTGTGCAATTTGACATGGAAAATGCACGACATGCCAGAAACGTCATTTAACGTCACGGGATTAATCTACTCAAAGATTAATCGTCTTCAGCTTCACATCCGTATCCAATTTGACATATCCAAACCCTGAAGTTTCACTAAACCAGATGCATAAATTTCACTGATTTATAAATGACTATCGTCAATATCGCATACATTCTCCATCACCATAATGTAATCAACGTAACAAGATAAGGTCACTGCTACGGTAAAGAGCCTCTATGCCATAAAATTTATGAAATTTCTCTGAAAGATTACAACCATGCTGACCAGCCTAATCCTGTTAAAGAAATAACCGTTTTTCTCACTACTATCGTCGACCAGTTAAAAAGTCAGAGAAAATTCGTCGCTTGAAGAGACTTGGCTTGCTTGTAGGAGCTTGAAAGTCGACTGGAAACGAGACTGCTTGCTGGCCGTAATAACAGAAGGCGATTTCCGTACATGGTTATTATGTAAGTGTACACGTGCGCAATTGGCCACGTGAAACACCGACTACACGTATGTAAATGCGGTTTGTACGCATATATATGGCCGGCTTTGCGGAGTTACTGCAAATTACGCGTGTGAATACGCGGTCGTGTACATCTATTCTGCACGTGGCTACATTCGACTAAACGCATGTGAACCGCACGAACGCGACAGGGCACGCGATGTACCACCGTCTATGGTATAAGAAACGCTCTTTTTAAGGAAACTATTGTTATTAATGAGGGCGGAGAAATATACCCGCAGCTGTGTCGCTGTTGAGAAATATGCGGCCGTGAAAATCGAAGCTCTGAAAACGGAAAAGAGAATTGGATGCCGCGACAACGGTGGAGCAAAGAAATTTATCCACAGCGCTACGGTATGCACGCTCTCGTAGCATGAACCGTTGCAAGCAAGCAGCACGAAAAATTTAGTAGAGAGAAACGAATGTACTGCCGCTGGTCTTTTACGGATTTTAATTCGTCTACTGTGTTGAGAAATAGGGCTCTCGCTTTAGAAGTGCGGAATTTCAGTGATAATTGCTTGTTTCTCCTCTTCTCGTTGTTTCTCGCTTCTTGAAAATCAGATCTTGTTAATATTTTATGACGAAAAATAGTATTTTAGTTTTACGCATTGTTAGCGTTGAGATTTTAATTTCTCTATAGCTACGTTATCTTTCGGTTTTTCAGGATGGAATGATCTAAGATTTTGATCTAGTAGTTTAGTTAAATTACAAGGAGAAATTACTTCTTATTATAACCGTATGTTATAATGCATTAATCATTCTGGTAAATTGTAAAAAAAAGAAAAAAAAAAGATTAATAACAAACAAATTCTGAAATCTATTGGGTTGTCCGAAAAGTTTCTTTCGTTTTATAAAGAAATAATAAACCCACAATTTTTTTTGTTTTACATTAGTTTATTGAATTATGCACGAACGTAATAATAGAAATAGAACGAAATGGATCATACCTAATTCAATAAAATAATATAAAACAGAAATTGTTATTCATCTATTATAACCTTATGAAACGAAAGAAACTTTTCGGACAACCTAATATATACACATATGGAACAGTGAACTTCACCTTTGCCCACATTTGCCCTCTTCTTCTCCGCCTAGAATAATGACATTTCTCCTATAGATATAAACGAGCTACTAGAATGATCGATCATATAAGCTGAAACCTGACCGAATCAAAGACCGAACAAACAGCTATCTCTATCTTCTCGTCACCATCATACCAGCTTCTGCGACTAGTCTGCTGACACATCCAATGCGTGAAACAACGTCTCCAACAAGCAATACAAGTGTCGTGAGTCGCGATTATTCCGTATTCAACCTCCGCATATACAGGGTATCCCATCTAACTTGAGTATTTTGAATACTTTATTTATTACACGTTGATAGTAGGAAAAAGTATCAGAGGAAAACATTACTTGAAGTAGAAAATTTTCTTAAGGTTATATTCCTCGAGTTTTTCAAATCTCTGATATCTTTCATAAATGGGATTATACAAGTACTTTTATTATCATGACATTGTATTGTAGCTGCAGTTAAGATCAGCACAAAGACTGTTAATACCTGTACGAAAAATTTAAAAACGAATAATGCGATAACCACAATAATTTGGTAAATAATTAATTATGGAAAGATAGTTGTCTAATTAATATGTAAATTTATATTTTTATAAACATATCTAAAAACCACAATTTAAATAAAGATTCATTTTATCTACTGAAAATTTTAACCAGTACTACTCTACTTTGAATATTTCATACACCTTTGCATACTATATGCAATCACTCTATGGATTATCAGCACATTATATTGAATTATATATGTGCACATTAAATTCTGCGAATTTTTGCATTTTTAAATTTCGCACAAATACACAAATATCTACGGCTTACTGATTAATAAATGTTCATTTAAAGATATAAATATATTAAAATATATAAAACACCAAATGTTCCTAAATTAATTCACGAAGTAACAACATCTTCGATAGTCCGGTTCTTTTGCACAGTGCTGTATTCGCATGATAGCGCGCGCGCGCGTCCGCTTAAATAGAGCTCTAGCACGGTACGCTCTCTTTTCAGGGTTTGCATATCCACACAGTCTCTCGAATGATAGCCTTTTCCTTACGAGAGGCAGTTAGAGAAAATTTCAATCGGTTTACGAGCTAAGCCGTAGTAACGTTTACGCGAGGTGGATGCTCGCTTAGGTGGAAACGAACCGTGCGTTGAGAGCGTGTGAATCGCGGAAAAAAGCCGCTCGTCCCTGAAAGGGCCAAGCCGAGGGAAAAATGGACGCGTATCGGGAAAAGTTCCTGGCGACTCGCCGGCGTGTAGCCATTTGTAACGTTCGACATTGTATGCAAATGCGGTTTCTACCGGTGAAACGGTCGTATTGATTTGTCTTGCGTTGGATTAGGTGATGCTGGTGGCTTTCGTGTACGGTGAAAACGATCCTGATTGTACAATGACGAGAATTCCAGGATAATTTTAGCAAAATGGCCTTGGATCACGGTAAAATAGTATGTCAGATTGGTGTATTGAATTGTTTGAGAAGTTTATAGCGGAATTGAAGGAACATTCAAAGATAATATATTTTTACACAATTAATATTTTTTGAATATATGCACCACTTTTTATAGTAATTATTCGCTAATATTGTCTGATTAATATAAGCAATATCTTATTCTTTCCATTCTTATAGCAATTACTAAACGCCATCGTTTCAAATAAATATCCAATTTCATCACTTTTTTATCATTGATAGTCTATTTTGTAGAAAAACTCTGTAGGTATACTTGTCTTTTCCTGAAAAAGTCAACTTCAACTTACGTTTCACATTTGATGAGAAAGACATTTAAATGAAATGTAAATGAAATTCATACAACATTTGTTATCTCAAAAATATAAACAGCGAATAGAAGATAATAAATAAATCCAATTCGCACAATTTACCAACTTAAGTAATTTCGTTATTCGTGTAGGCAATAAGGCACGGACGCCTCTCTCGAGGACCCGTGTCAGGCATCGGTGTTGGCGACGGACCGAGCGTCGATAATCGAAACATTCGCCGACATGGAACAGTCGATGATCGGTTTTAGACAGTCGTCGAGAAAACGTCAAGAGGTCCAGATCCGAAATTTCGGCCACTTTCATCGCATAAAACACAGAAGTAAAAAATGAACGTAACTCGTTTCTTTTTTACCGCTCTGACTGCCACGTTGGTCACGGTTTCTCCTGTGACGCCACGGTGGTCATTGGTGACCGGAGCGCTTGAACTTCTTGCAATTGTAAAAACTGTATGAAAACTGACAGTTAGGACATTTTGAAATAACCGATAAATAGAAGATACTTTGAAATAAAAAGTGCCCCATTGAAGAATTAAACATTTTTATTAGAACATTAATAAAAAAAAAAAAAAATGAGAAGAAATCTTGCAGCTAACGATGCACTGTGTTTGCATCCATATCTTTGAGGGGTAATCTACGAATATTATTATAAACACACCTTAGAAAATAATCGTAAATGTTGCTTTATAATCGTATAATTGAAATTAGAAGTGTGCACATACCTTACCATTATATATAGAATGAGCAAATATTGTTTACTAATATCTTCTACACGTTTCAACAATATATTCTGCATGTTTTGCCTACGACGAAATAACGAATGCGAATGGTTTGTTGACATAAACGAAGCCTTGTTATAATATGTCGCTATCGACTGTTACGAAGGCGCCACGGTGGTCACCCGTGACCACCAATAAGATAAACGGTCCATTGGGCAAGAATGTTGTCTTAGATCATCAATTTATTATTATTCTGCCATTATATGCTTTGAATAATAAAAATACTCCCGTGGCGTCCTGACCGAAACATGTGATTTCGGTGTGGCAGTCAAAGTGTTAACCATTTAGCCCTCTGCCTACAACCGTAAACAACAAATGTATCAAACTTATTTTCACTGTTACTTGTTGCAAATTCGAAATAATTTTCCTTCGAAATACATTTGAAGAGAATATTTGAGATACATATGGAAAGAATACCGGTTCTCTTCGCCAGAGCAACGATGTCTCTTTCTCCTGTTCAGGGCGTTTCTCTTTCGGCGAAGCATAGTTCTGTCGCCCCCAATCTGATAGCAACGAATGAATATTCACTCCCAATGCCAGGTTCTCGCTACGTGCGCTATCTCGTTGGCGTGATCGCGTGGAGCACAAACAACGGTGTCAAAAGGGTCCTTTGAGCACGCTCGACAATGCGAAGAAAGCACGAACAGATGCTCGTCACGATGTCGAAGCTGCGACTCGTAATTAACCAGAAGTTGGACCGGACGTTGTTTAGGTTAAACTGACTCCGTAAGACATGGTCACGTTATTCGCATTAGAAAACCGTTCTTCGCTTTATCAGTCATTCCGCTGCTTTCGATCGATCATTTAATTGCGGACGCTAACAAGATTGCAAAGGGTTGCGCTAATTAAATTTGTGTAATCGATACGAGAAGTTCAACTAATCGTCCCAGGAATATTTCCTTCTCGAATTAAACACCCTGAGCCAGAGTCAAAATTCCACGATCTATATGTTCTTAATGATGAAAGTATATGTTCTTTAAATAAAAAAATTAGTAAAATTAAACAAGTAGGATTAATCTTTGACTTCTAGGGTAAAACAGAAATTAGAAATACATTAACTCTCTGACAGGGAACTGAGGAATCTCGCCAATAAAAAGATAATTATAAGAATCATTAATAAACAAATTAGTAAAATTAAACGAGTAGTGTTAACCTTTGATTTCTATGGTAAAACAGAAATTAGAAATGCATTAATTCTCTGACAGGGACTGAGGAATCTCGCCAATAGAAAGTTAATTATAGGAATCAATTTGTTTAAAGATTAAAAACATTTGTTATGTCATGTCACTTCAATTAAACCGTGACAATGTTTCAAACATTCAGGTTCCAGGCTAGGCCAATTTTGAAGCGGTTAAATTTAAGTTGCCACTAGATTTTGACTAAGTTAGCTTTGAGTTTCTCAAACTATTTTTCAGGCAACTACTATAATTTAGCCCTGGAAATTGTCTAGTTTAATCTTTCGACAGTGAATAATGGTACCATCCAAACATATCGGTAAAATAAAGCAAACAAAAATTTTTCAATTATTATAAATTAATATTGTTAATCCCTTATTAAACATACTTATCACCGTTTTATATAACATGTCTCGATTCAAAATCTGTCTGCAGCCTAGCACACCTAGAATGTGAAATAACAAGTTCTTTCCTCATTGAAATAACGTCCAAGTCAATGTTCCAAGATTATCGGCCCACATTTGACACAGAATGACCTATTCCAAGACTCGTTAAAAACTTCCTGCTCGCAATTTTCTAACCAAACAAAAGCGCTATCCGCAATTTCAGTCGTAAAATTTCCCAAGAATCTCCCCGAGACAGTGCAGTCCAATCTAAGGAGCAGCAGCACCACGTTCACCGGTGGAGGGCGTTTAATTTCCTGCTATCAATTGCAAATTAAAAGGCGTCCTCCGCGGAAGCCGCGAGCTGTTGTTACGCAACAAGAACTTCCACCCTCTCTCTTCTTCGTTCGTCTCTTTTACGCCCTGCCTAACCTTCTCCCTTTACCCTTGTCGTCGCTTCTTTCAGTGTCTTCTTCTGCAATTACAGCGAAGGCGGCGGTGCTTAAAAGTCGATTACCTTTCGCTGGGACAGGGAGAAAACGATTTCTGTAACGTGCTCGCAGCCTGGAAAGCGCTCCGCAAGACGCACACACACAAAGGGAAAGAGAAAGAGAAAGAGAAAGAGAGAGGCGCGGGCTACACATAGACAAGGAGGCCTGAGCTGAAACGCTGGTGGATTCTGTGCCTGACGTACAAGATGTAATCTCAAAAGAGACGAGGAAGCGAAGCAGACGGGAGAAGGGAAGAGATTATGCCCGATCCCTTCGAGCAATCTTGTTAGCGCTAACCCGGTGCTCGGCCAAAGGAAAAGACAACGGCTCACAGAGCAGGGATTACAATGTTGTCCTAGCGGGCATCGTGTAAGACGCTGTTGCACACCCCTTGTCTCACGATACCGTAACGAGGCTATACGTGTTTACGCGGTCCGAGACATCGATCAACCCTTAACTGCGTCATTATTTTGGCCATTCAGTCAGCCACCCCGTGTGTTTGATGTTCTTTTCGCTTCGGGTGGCCGAGATTGAGAATAGGGATTCGTTTCGTTGCATGTGATCGAATTAGAGACGGTGTTCCGGTTTGGTACGGGGTCTCTAATGAGATCATGGAAGGGATGAGAGAATAGAGAGATTTATAGCAGACATTTTTCAGATCGAAGATTTCCAATATTTGCGAATGTTAAAAGGTGGGTGTTTTATAAGGCGAAATATTCATTTAGATTTTGACGATGGGAACTTGAAATTTTATATCGTGATTATATTACACATGTAAATGTGTGTAATCATATTAAGTAGTGATTGTTAACATTCGATTGGTATCGTTATAGCATCGAAGAATATTACACAATAATTTTAAATTATATCGCATTGTTTCATTTTCGATTAGTTTACTTACACATTATGTAAGTTAATTCGAGATTGAAGGCAATTAATAGTCATAAGGAATAAAGAATGAAATCAGATACTAAAATTAATTTAATTCGCGCAAACTGAACTATAATTTCTTGTAATCGCTTATACGATGTCAGTTAAGGGTTAAATAAAGAGTGTGAGATAAGGTAGGAATCTGAGATTACACAATTGTATTCCCCTCTACGATAAAACAAGAAAAATATATTTTAAAAGCAATGTTTAATTAAATCTAACCTACCATCAATTCTCAAAATACCATCCACCAAAAGGAACATTGATATTAGGTTGTCCGAAAAATGTCTTTCTTTTGCAGACACGTATTTTGCAACGATGTATCTTTATACAAACATGAAACCTAATCTGTCGAACGTTGTGATCTTTATCTTGATAGAACAAAATGGATCATACGTAATTCGATAAAATAATATAAAACGAAAGAAACTTTTTGGACGACCTAATATAAAGCAAACACTGTAAACTTAGTAATCTAAATTACGAATAATTCACGGCAAAATACAAACTCCAAAGCTGACATCCTTATCCATCGGAATACATTTCTTCCTGATCATCCCTCTGAAAACAACGGATAAAAGCATTGAGAATCAAAAGCTAGCCACGACAAGAAACGAAACGAAACGTGCCTCGCGTATAAAAATACAACGCGTAGAATCTAATTAAAGTAAGCACGCGACGTAATAAAGGCTAAAAACACGCTCGGCGATTTACTACATCGTCCAAGTCCGGTGTTGTAGCCATTTTATCTTGGCCAACGCGGAGAACACAATCCCGGGCCATGATTTACAACGTCGCTCGATTTTCTGGTTATCTTGTTGCGACGCGTAATACGGGTAACGAGACATCGTGTTACTGGACCTGGGACATCGGTCAATTCACGTGTATCCGCTAATAATCTGTCGTTCGTCTCGGCGATACCATCAACATCGTTACCCATCGACCAGTGGAAGGGGCACGATTTTAATTGACGCGCCCCGGACAAATATTAATTCGTTTCCGAGCGAAAACATACTGGGAGATCGATTGGTTTTTGTATACGAGAGTTGACTGGTTTTGTTCGAAAATTGAAGAATGGGATGATGATACGAAAGACAGTCGCGAAAATGTATGGAATAAAAATGGGTATGATATACATTTTGTATAATATATATAAATACTTTAGCATAAATATAAGATAGTGTTTTAATTATGAGTTCATGCAGATCCATGGATAAAATAATCGAGTAAATGAAAAATAATCGATGCTTATATACGTCACGGGTGGGAGCATTTAGTGGTTAATTTTAGTTTATAAAAGAAACGAACAATGTCGATGATGATCCAAGCAAAATTTCACCCTCGATCGTCTTCCAACGTGATTCTTATTTTTATAGAAAATGTTCCAAACATCTGATTCAAACACCGATTGTATAATAAATATTAATAAATATCCCACAATTTTCTTAGATATTTTCCAAATCTAGCATGGTAAAAGAATTTTAGAAATTGAACCTTCAAAAATACGGAGTAACGTTAAATTCGATAATTGAAATTTATCAAACCATACAGACTTTTGTTTTCCCATAAAGGAATTGAAAACTCTGAAACATGTAAAAGTTACATTTGTAGAATGATATTGGAAGTTTCCAATTCCCGCAGGGAATAAATAGTAATTTATTTTCTGGTAACCATCGGGTGACGTTTAATTTCCGCGGGATACTCGATCATTTCTCGAGTATGAAACGAAAGAGGAAGTACACACAATTTGACGTCTTTATCGAATCGTGACTGGAACAACCTAACACGGCTTGAAATTGAGAGAGGAGAGCCTTCCTCGTGAAACTGGAGACGAGGACGTAGCTTGAATTTGCAAAGAGCCATATCGATGACAACGTCAACACTTAATCGTGTGGCTGCAACTTCAAGTATGGTAGAGAGTGAGTGCTTTGGCAGCGTAAGGAAAACGTAAGATGATAGCAGCTCGTAATAACACTCTCGAATATCGGTTTTTTGAAGACAAGACACACCCTACCTGTGAAACTATATCATTCCGCCGTGGAAAGCCTAATCTCAGTCGCAGGTATATTAAAGTTGTGGAACATTTTTCAAACTTACTATGGCTTTCTCTTTTTGTAAAAAATGTTATTTGAATGTTATTAATTTAATGAAAGACGAGATTAATAGGAACTTTAATAAGAAACTATAATTATAAATTGGCAAAGCAGATTTTTTAATGAAATATTTACATACAAATTTGGGATGAAAATAGATAAATTTGCATTTTAGTAGATACATAAATAAATGAGTTAGTTTAACATTTTAAAAGAATAAGTTATCTTCTATTATCTATTGGGAAAATAGCGTGAAGGAAATAACATGGATTTGGAATAACACGTTACATAAAATTCGAGAATTCGAAAAACGTTTGACTTGAAATTCTGTGTTATCTTAGGGAACATCGTCGTAAAAGAAATTTATCGAACTGAGAGAAATTGCTATCGGTATTAACAACAAGATTGCTAGTCGATTGATAATTAGATAATCGATAGAAGTGATAATTAACTAATTAACTATATGATATACTTGGTGCTTTACTAATAACTGATATTACATGAGTTTAATAACTAATATAATGATTTGGAAAGTGGTTGAGGAAATTTCTGACGAGATTCATAAATTTATTAGATGGTATTATTATGTCAATTCGGAGTAATCACGCCCTATGCAAATGGAAGGTTGGCCTCCAAGCATTAGTTGGCCAAAAGTTTGCACAAATTTCACGTCGTTACTACGGCAACCACGAAACTGAATTAACGCCATTGTGAACGTCTACCTTCAACATTACATCGCCAAAAGTTTGCGCAAATTTCATGTCGTTACTAAGGCAACCGCGAAACTGAATTAACACACTCACGAATGCTTATCTTCAACATCGTTTAATGGAAATTTTACAAATTTCATGTAATTCTTGTAATAATCTTGAAGTTGACTTCCATGTTGTCATACGAAGAAGAAAATATTATATTTAGAGAATTTACAAAAGATTCATTTATGCATAATTAATGCTACTCTATATCATTAAAAGTAGTTTTAATTTGCGAAGAAGAGATATTCATTTTTAGTACCATTTCCAAGTCAACAATTTCCAATTTCTAGCTCCATGAATCTCCTCTTTTTATATCCTTTTTTTACAAACTTCCTTTGAACTTGTAGAATAATACTTTCATCATTAATGAAAAAATGTAATTGTCGGGGAAAACATAAATTTAACCATTTGCCACCAATGTTTTTCAATTTCTATCGGAAATCGTATGTTTTTTAGATCGATAAATTTCACGAAATACATCGGAGTTCTGGTACCAGATATCTCATGCTGAAAAATTAATTCCATGATACAGACGATCAAAATTGACCGTCTTCCGGGCATTGACAAGTGCCGCACCTTAGTTAGACGATATTAACTGCACAATTGGTGACCTGGAAGTCTCTTATTACTGAACATTTGTAACCACATGGGCTTCCAATGTCCTGCAGACTGATGTATCATAAACCTGAAGACGTGTCGCCGCAATTAATGGACTCGATAGCCTCGTGAACACCTGGGTCTATCCCCTTATGGGTTTAAACATGAAGGAATGCAGTGTATATCTAGTGGACGATGTTTGCAACTCCAAAATGATTGCTCACAAAAGTTCCACCACCGATGATTCATCGATCACGACGATCGATTTTCTTAAATTATTTTAATATTTAAGACGAGTAGTAAACTTCATTGGCCGAGAAACAATCGATCTAACAATGTAAATAGAGTAGTGTCTAGTCATTCAACGACGCGCAACTTCTTTAAATCCTTTTAAGACTGACGAGGTAAAAACGAAATTAAAACAACGAGGAGGAAAAAAGTAATTTTAATAAAGCGTTGTTATAACTTTTTTCCTTATTTTTAAACTTATTCAAACATGTAATACTATTGTAAAGAACTGATAGGATTACATATACGGCGGCGGATAAAAAAGAATATTATAAGAAATTGAGTATATGTGAGTATCACATACGCATCTTTTATCATCTGCTCATTATTCTTGTGAAATTTATTTTGTAAAATTACAATGTTTTTTGCATCATTTGCCTTTCAAACTTTCATCGTAAGTCTAAGTCCAACCATCCGGAAAGATATCCTCTGAACATTAGTGCCAGAAACTTTCAAGTCACCCTATAGATTCGCTTTGGAACGCAATTTCGCCTCCATCTCTTAATGGAGCCTCGATATTCGGGCGCAGCCGGTATCACGGCTGACCGAGTGGCCGATAAATCTTTTAATAATGTGAAAATTAGAAGGGCATGAATGTATAACGGGCCGGTAACGTCGCTGCGACTGGAATTTTCGTCTCCAACGAACAATCCCTCTCCTTCTCTCTCTCTCTCACTCCTTTCTCTTACCCATCCTATATTTGTCTCTTTCTCTTTCTCTCTGTATGTCGAGACTTCCACAGAGCCTGCAGGGTTGCTCGAGCGTCGCCCTAACACATCGATTTTCCATTCTGGCAAAATGTCCGCGGACGGTAATTTTCTTAAGATGACTCGTAGCCGCATTCTCCCTCTCGTTGGCGGGAGCTGATATTGTGCTTACGCAGAATCTCGACGTACCATCGATTTCAGCCTGCAAACATTAAAGATTCCGCTTGCTCGTCTCGCGTTCCACCTTTCGAATCGACAGATAGCAGATGTGCACGCGAATCTAGCGACCTGGCGTTGCTTATGGGCTCCTTTATGGCCCGAGATATGGCAAATTATACGATATGCGTATGTACAGCGAGAGTCAAAAGTGAGTGCACAGCTTGAAGGCACGACATTTATTCGAAAATTGTTTCACATGCGAGCCATTCGCGGACCAAACTGACTATCTGCACTATTTGAAATTTTTGAAATTTTAGTGTCAATTGACACTCTTCTTATGCAATTTCATCAATTTCCTCTACTTTTTGTTTTGTTGGGTTGACCGATTCGGCAAATAAGCGGCTCATACGTTCCATAAATTGAAAATTTATTGGAAAGATACAAATGTAAAATAGTAAAAGTAGATCTGTAGGTAAGTCGATATTACACAAATCTCATGTTCGTTAAGTGTATAGCCGATTTTGACTCTCACTATATGCATTGTAATCCGATCTTATACTCATAGTGGTGTAAATTTCAGTTGGGAAAACATGTATTATACTTGTCGTTCTGCAGAGCGAGTGATTTGCTCGAAGGATTGAGAAGAGGATCGTAGAGTATGTGAATGATTCGTAGATGGAGTACACATTGCGACGGTCGATTTTACATTTCTTCTGGAATAGCAGTTGGAACAATGGAAAAAGATAAGGTTAATGTTTTGAATGTTTCTTGTAACGATCGGGTTACTGCAGGCGATACGATCTTTCCTCGATAGCGAGGAAAATGGACGATGTTATTTAAGTCTACTATCGAATCGGAATATTCCTTCGGTGTGAACTGAGAATTTTTAAATGTAACTCTCTGGTACTAACACTTTGGCAGTGAATCGGAAAAGAAATATATAAAATATTTATCTATCCAACCTTCTATTTCGAATATTGTTCAGGTATTGCTGCTTTTGAGAGACTAGTGAAATATCAGCGACCATGTTTCTATATAATAAACATATATAATAAATGTTCTGTAAAAAGAATTAAAATAAATACAAATAAATAAAGTATTTCTATAAACATGAACTAGCAAATGTACTCTCGACACACGCTAGATAAAATTCCCCATTTCTTCATATAAAGAAGAATAAATTTGAAAGCAAGATACGCAATGACTAAGTCCGCGTTGAGCATAATTAGACCAGAAGAAATAACGAAGCGATAGAAAGTAACGCGTTCTATTCGATTTTCGTGCGAGCAATTTTAGGAAACGAAGAAGCTTGACGTAAAACGAACGTAGACACGCGTGGGATTCGACGAGATCTGACATCCAATTTTCGTCCGAATTGATATTCAAGGCACTGTCGACGCACAGGTAATTACCTGGGCTTCCTTTGTGCATAAATCCTGTCGGTCAAGCCGCTTTGCCCGGCCAGAATCAAATGTATCCCATAGAGAATTCAATTTGCCACATCAATCTGGAGTTAAGCTTAAAGTGCTCATTATCGTCTTTCGTCGAGAGCGCATGTACCATAGGGCACATACAATTATAATAACAATGTGGTCGGTTAATAGCTATCGGACATGTAAATTCGCTTTGTCCCTCTGCTAGCGAATTCTCGTTACGTTGCTCGACGAATGACGCCCATTATTAATTTCGTCGTTTCCGCTCAGTGATTTTCATTTATTTTCTTGTATGTTTTTCGCCAGGAAAACCATTAGTTATTTGTAACGTATTTTTTCTATATTTATTTAAGCGTCAGATCAACACACTGGTTCGTGAGTATTTAATATGAAAAAACACGATAAGTCACACATATACCTAGAGTGTTTTAGAAAATAGAAAAATAGAAAAAATCCAATCCTACCGCATTCGTGAACGCCATAGCATCAAAAACTTCATCTTCTAACGAGCATGCATTCGACTCACCTAAAACAAACGAAAGAAAACAAATTAGAATTTTATATCTTAAGCTTTTACAACGGTCGATAATTAGAATGTTTCTGGCTTTTAGAATCGATAGTTTCATGCGTTGTTTCATCTAAACGCAAATTTCCATTTCAATTCTTTGCACTGAGAATCATTACATATAAATTGTACGTATAATACTTTTAAATCAGTGAACAACAAACGCTCATTTAAACAAGACCATAAAGCAAGAAGTTAAGTCAAAGTTACTCGAATAACATGTCTCACGAAAGTATTCGCACATTTATTAACACCTTTTATGAATATATTACGTATGTTATAAGAGTAGTACATTAGTATTAGGTTGTCCAAAAAGTTTCTTTCGTTTTATAAGAAAATAATAGACACACAATGTTTTGTCTTTTATATTAGTTTATTGAATTATACACAAAGGTAATAATATAAATAGAACGAAATGGATCATACGTAATTCAATAAAATAATATAAAACAGATATTGTTCTTCGTCTATTAACACCTTACGAAACGAAAGAAACTTTTCGGACAACCTAACATTATAGCGACACTCAACTAGCATGATTATATTAGTAAAATTCTGAAATCCACAAGTTACAAGATATTTAGTATATTTTTATATATTATATAACGCACATGATATAAGTATATGAAAAAATTTTGTACGGTAGGTGTACGAATACTTGTACGAGCCATTGTACAATATTTATATACAAGAAATCCAATAAAAAGAATTTCTTGTCCTTCGTAATTTCCTTTCGTACTTTAACACTCGATCGCACCAATCTTATACGGTACCTAATTACAATCGAAGGACGAAGATTCTTAAAGAACATTATTGTCCAGCCTCACGCAGGAATGCTCGCAGCACGGAACGGCCGTTAAAACTTCCTCAACGAAGACGTTCGCCACTTTTTCACCAGAATCGCTTAATTATCGGGGCTTCTTTTGTCCGTCGAATCGCATTATTCGCGGCAACTCGTGTATTTAATCGCAGTGGTCGAAATTTTCACAGAGCTATCGCGTTTCCACGAGTTTCAGAGGCTATCGAGAACTTCTTTTTCCCCTTTCGTCGACCAGCTTACTGTCGTTGTCGACCGACGATGTAAAGAGCAAAAGAACCGACGCGGTAATTGCATTTTTGCACCGAGAAACACCGTTTTCCACGAAATTTCTCATTTTTCGTCCCTTAATAGTCGCGCGTCGACTCGTTTAATATTCAGCAATTACGCGAAACGAAATTATTTGCCTGGGCACGGTAACAAGCTCGATTCCCCGCGTTTCGTAACAAGAGAATCGGCACAACGAATAATATTTTAACGAGGAGCCGCGATCGACCGGCTCTCACCCCGTTTGTGTAATTTGTTTACGACAATATGAGAACCACGGAACCTGTGCACGTTCCGCGACAGTATGTTTAAGTAAACTAGAACGCTCGATATCGAGGGCTGGTTTACGGCAGCGTTTTATTCGACTGCGGATTCTAATTTCGTTTTGCTGCATATGAAATACGACTTTTATTTATGGCGCTGTTTTATGTTTACAAATGATCGAAATAAGTTTGATCGTTTCGGCGTATAAATTAGTTGAGTTAGAACGTAGAGTTAAGGGAAACCATTAATTACACAGGATTTCGCTTTGTGTTTGAACTTTGCAATGATTTATGGGAGAGATTCATAGAGGTAGCGGCTTATTTAGTAAAACAATTATTATCGTATCTATTTTCATACTTCGATCTTTAACGGTATCGATCGCATTTAGAATCATTCCTTTGGTCGAACAGTTGGAAAAATAAACCAACGATAAACAGTAACATAGAAATTAAATTAATATGTGCATTCGATTTAATTCATAAATACTATGTATTTTGCGTGTTCCATTGGAAACAATTAAAAAATATATTTTGATCTAACTTAAAAGTCTTAAAAGAAAAGAGACAAATCTCTATTAAATTGGTATTTTCTTAGTTGTATCCATAGAAATATAAAATACCATATAATTTGTATAAAAATCAGATTAATGGCGTGAATACGCGAATAATGAGTTTTCCAAAGAGCAATATAAAGATGGTGCGAAACGGGTGAGATACTAAGCTCGTAGAAGGCTAAAAAACAAATTGAATGTTTTATCAACACGTCGAGGCAAATAGATTAATAAAGAAAGATGAATCAGGAGATATGGAAGATCGATAAACGTTATCATCAACACGGTGGTGCGCATTATTGATCGACAAATGAACGCAGTTAGTCTGGCCTGGGTATATCGTTCGACAGTCACGTCTTCGGGGCATCAGAGATTTCCACGAGCAGCGTAAACGACAGTTTAATCATCCGTGCACCGTCTACGGGATATTTCTCATCGGTGGATCGGTTTTTATGAGCTCGTATAGGCAACACGCCATGGTGGAAGCTCATGCATCAGCCGCTCCGACTCATGATTTCCCCATTAGAATGCCGTTCGTCGTGTCAACGCGCGTCGAGATAGATATTTCATGGTGAACGAAGCGAACAGATGCCTCACGGATGTCGGGGCAAAAGTACGTAAGTATTACATACCATGAAACGTATGGCGTTGGAGAACGTCTCTCTCCCAATGGAATCTGCGTTTCTTTACGAAGTTGGAATGCGCTTTTACGCCACTGCATATTATATTACACGGATGTTTAATTAAATTGTTCATTGATAACGTGATACTCTATTGTTTTTAATCGAAGAAAAACCACGGTATGTTAGCATCTCTGTTTATTCAATTAGTTAAAACATTTATCTAAACTAATTCAAACTCTTATAGTTCGTTGAACAATCTCGAGAATAAGAGAAGAATTCACAGTGAAATCTTCGAACGATCACGTATTAACAGAAACACATATAGAAAACGCAACTACGATTAAGCGATTGGAGTAGATCGAATCAGTGTTTAGATTATAAGGAAAAAGTTTCAAAAGCTATTGGATTTTGTATAAACTGTTAAACAAGAGTAAATAAGTATGTAATACTTAAACGAGTATCTTCTTAAACAATAAGAGTACTAATAGAAGAAATAATATTTCTAAAATATTTCAATTTCGTACAGTAGCAAACATTCTTGAAATTCATCGACTTTTACCTCCAATTTTTACGAACTACATCTTGAAAGCTACAATAAAAGTGTTCCATCGATAGAACAGACGTTATAGATAGACAAAGGTTGGCAAACCATTTTAGAAATATCTTCTATATTTCACACAATGTGCCACGTACTATGTTACGTATATCGTAGCCGTATGAGGTCTTGCTGTATGGCTGCGCATGCCGTTATTACCGTGTAAACTTCTACAAAAGATTACTCTTCGTGAAACGTTTTTGTTATGAAATATAAAACAGAAAGAACGACCGTCTGGAAATTTACTTCCTCGCGCGGTTTAGCGCGCGTGCATAGTGTTGCAATAAAGAAAACTAGAAAAATGAATTACCTCTGTATTTCTACCTCTAACATTGAACGTCACGCATGAACGAACATCAATTCCGACGGAAATA
The DNA here is from genome assembly GCF_040668555.2 of Bombus flavifrons. Taxonomy (NCBI): domain Eukaryota; kingdom Metazoa; phylum Arthropoda; class Insecta; order Hymenoptera; family Apidae; genus Bombus; species Bombus flavifrons. The sequence goes on from NC_138456.1 coordinate 8,059,825, forward strand.
AGATAAAACCAACCCCAGCGATGTTTTAATTCCCATTGTATCGATTACATGCATTTTTTACTTGAAACTTTCCATCCGAAATTTATCGAGTAATTGAATTTATTCGGTAAAATTTATTATTCGAAAACGTTTCGTATTTCAACAGAACTTCTGCTATACGAATATCTATTATACATAGGTTCTACTGTACGAATGATTTATTATGTACACGTTCCACTAGCGAAACAGCATATTGCCTTTATTACTTCAATGTGAAATTAGTATTATCAACGTAAACTTGCATGCGATACACGTTATTAAATAACTGTTGAAACATAGTAGGGGATATATGAATTCCACGAAAGATAAACTAATCAATTATACTCTTTGTTATTACTCAGGTATATGGTTGGCGTTGAACTTCTTAAAGTAGAAATGATTTAAGTACTTTCATAACTTTATTTACCGCGAATACAGCAAAGAATCGTAAATTCTAGAACTAAATTTAAAAATACGAAGTTTCCTCTTCTTTCTGATGTATCTAGTCGACGTAAATTTCTATAACGTGTCATGTACACTTTCAAAGATAGTATCTTATAACACAGTTATTATTTTTCTCGTTTATGTTCATATAATACGTTATGTCTGAAGACAAAAAGTATATTAGAGATTTTTTCAACAGAATATCGTACTTTATCGCACTTTTCCATTAAATCGAGGCGCGAAATCTTTACAACTATCCACAGATACAAAGTATTCCATAGTTAACACTTAGCCAACCGAATAAGGAGATCTCCCCTCAGTGAAGAACATCGCTGGGTGACCGAACGGGGAGATCTCCCTTTTTTGACTTTAGAAACGCGTTTTCTTTTTTTTTTGTTGTTGTTGTTGTTGTTATTATCAGTTATTGTTTACCTGGAATTGTTCCCAATTAATTGTGCCACTTTTTCTGCTTTTACAAAGTACAGTATACAATAAAATATACCAATTTAGTGGTGTTAAAATTAATTAAAAAGTTACACTATCAGTTATGACTAAATAAAGTTATAATCGAACGATACCACACTGTAAAAAATATTAAAATGCATTATGAATTTTTTATTTCACCTTCAAGTCCTGTTATTTATCTTTGATTATCTTTAATGTTTTTTAATTTTACCTATATCTTTTATACTTTTAATTTTGTTTTGTATAAATAATATATGAAATCGTTAAAGAATATCATTACAGCGAAATATAATTAACCATTTAAATAATTTTTAGACTTCTTTGTTCTTTAAGTAGTGGTACGACAGCGCATAGCTTCGAGCGCGGTGGAAACGTATAGTTTGCTGTGGCGCGCGCGGTTTGCCAAGTGTTAAGTAGTATACTACTGCTATCGTATTTTTCTTAATCGAAATGCGCTATCGACGTACTAAATATTTCGAAGAATCCGGGGAAACTCAAGTTTCATTATTTTTTCGTGCCATCTTGATTCTCTTCTTTCGAATTCAAATACCTAATCGTTATTTCGTAGCAGCCTGTAAAATATAACTTTATCCAAAAAGTAAAAATCAAAGGAAGCTTCAAGTATCTCAACGTATCTCGAAAAATGAAAAAATGCTGCATAGGATATTTCAACACAGAGAGTACCTACCCTGCTTTCAATACATATTACCTTAAAAGGGTGAAAGAGATCACAACCGTAAAATGTTTACAGCACACTACTACCACACTTTCGCCTAAATCTACCCTACACAACACACGCAAAGTACTGGCAACTAATGAGTCGTTACTTTCTAAGGTCCTGTCTAACGGACCCACCCCTTTCCCCGGTATATTTCCTCCAACGTAAAAAGGGAACCCTTGAAAATTCCCACGTTCACACCCCGACGGGCCTCGCGACCATGAACCTGCTATACCCCTACAAGTATAGGAAAACGCCTGCTGTCTCTCCCCTTGGCGTTGATTTACCCCAAAAGAAAGCAGACTCCTCGGCATGGTGAAACACTATCAAACAAACCGTTTCTCCCACCATATCGATCACTCGTCGGAATTTAATCGGCGACCACGACGCGGTCGACATTCATTAAACAGTCGCGCGCGCGCTTGCTGCACTAATAATGATCCCAAAGCCGCGAAAAGCTGTACACGAGGGCGCAAAGGGGTCTCCACGGTAACCACGGCCAGACCGACCGGCACAAATTTAATATCTGCTAGTTCATAATGACACTCCTGGAAAATGAGCCTGTACGCGCCACCCCAAGCCCCACCACGCTGTTACGCCACCCTCTCCGGCCTTTATTTGCGTTATATACAGGGTGCGGTGGAAATCGCACGGTTCCGTCGTCAAGAGAAGAGAGAGTTTCGAAAGAGAGAGAGAGAGAGGGAGGGAGGGAGAGAGTATGTGGACACGAGATTTCAAGGCTATGGAATGGTAGCTAGTTCTTGCTTTTTCCCCCTTGTTTCTTTCTGTTCTTCTTTTTGCTTTTGTTTCTTGACTTTTTTTTTGCGAGATGCAGGGAACTTGAGATTGAAACTCGATCGAGTGGGTTTAATTGCGCGCGCAAGGGGCGAATTGTTGGTAGCGAGAATTTCTCGAGGGAGAATGGTGAAAATTGTACTGAGAGTAATAAGTTGGAATAATTGAAAAAAATAAAAGTAAATGAATTATTGGTGTGCCGTCAAAGCGCGGCTGGCGTGACGTTTAATGCGTTATAATGAGCGAGAATAATGAGCCAAGTATGGATAGGTAACACTTCAAGGTAGTTGTTAGTGTACCATTAAGAAATCTGATTCGTTCTATTCTTTCCTTATTATATTTACATTCTACCATTTATCGCGTTCCATTGGTGCTTATTGTCTCTCAAAGTTTACATAAATTCTGATTGCTTTGAAAATAGTTTAATCTATTTATGTAAAGCAATTAAAAAGTCGACCTTAATTTCCTGACCCCACGATAAAACATTCTTCTATTTGAATCCATACTATTCAATTTTCAAGATTACGATATCCGCATTTGCAATTAAACCATCCGTGTAAAATAAGAATTACTTTCTCAGATTACGTTACGCTACTCTTATCCCATAATATATTTTTCCACTTAAAATTACATTAATGAATCAAATCCCAAAAAATCTGATAGCCACGCTCGCAACTTGCAGCAGAAATTACCTTCTTGGATTACGGTGATATTCTCGCAACTCCGCTTATAATTAACACGATCATCACACGAGCCTTTATTTAAAACCTTACTGCTGCGCAACAAAGATCATTAAATTTTCACCTACCACTCCGAGAACACCTTCTGCCTACTCGCCCCTTCCCCTCTTACACGCACATAGCCTATACACATGAAACGATTCCCCTCGATCAATTTACTAATTATTTCTCTGGTAATCAAGGGCCGACACGAAAACTCATTAATTCCACAACTTCGACTTACTACCTTTACAAAGAGAATCATTCTACCAGTATCACGATTTTCGCCACACCCAGTGTACACAAGAGCGCGCGCGTGTACGTAAAACGTCGCGCGCCGCGAGAATTTCGTCGGCCAGGGGCGGCTTTATTAGGAAGCCCCTGGGGTCGGGTGATCACGCTCGAACGACGCTTAAAGGAGGAGGAGCGAGCACGGGGAACCTGTCGCAAAGAAATCGCCGGGATTTCGAGCAATTAAAAGCGGAGAAACGGAGAGCTTAAGTACCGGGGCAGAGCATCGACTCGCGCCTTTTCGCGCCGACGCCCTTCTTCTTAGGTAAACCAAAGGCCGTTTTGATTCGTCCGCGAAATAACAAGCAAACTGCGAAGCTCTAAGCTCGCTACGACGAACGTGCGATTTTCAAGCTTCCCTCGCCAGCGAGTGCAAGTGACGAACGAACGAACGAACGAACGAACGAACGAACGAACGAACGAACAAACGAACGAACGAACGAACGAACGAGGCGAGTAATCGTAAGGGGTGCAAAACGCACGGCGCAAGGGTAAGTCGTTTATTAGAATGACGTAATCCGCGACATCAAAGGCCGCCACGCCGATTCAAGCAAGGATTTTCGCGTTTTTCGCTCGCGATCCATCCGCTGCTTCCTCTTTGTGCGCCGGTTTTAATTTCTACCCGCTACCTTTCGACGCCGTTCTGCGAGTGAATAGACTTTGAAAGAGGAAGAAACGACGCTTCGAGGTGATTTTAGGGAGAGTTGGATCGGCGAACGCCGCTTGACGAGTTTTTACTTTCCTTTTTTTCTCTTATCTCTTTTTTTCGAATTGTTCGAATACGAAAATTCCTATATCCAAAAGATCGTGTCTTTCCGTTAATGCGGATGCTATAGATTCTACTGCACTTCCGGCGAGAACTTACATTCTCCTGTCATCGCAAACAACCCTGCTATAAGACTTTAAAACCAGCCATAAAATGCACTTTTCCTAAGAGCACACTAAACTCGTAATTTTCAAGCAAAAGCTTCTAAAACCATCCTTAACAATTGCATCGTTCTAAAAGCACCCTTAATAACTACATACATAATGCCACAATCTATTAACATTATTTTCTATCAAGTAAAACACAATTGATAATGATCAGTCACATCAATGTGATACGAGAACGGTAGATCTAAAAATCGTCCACTTTGAAATACTGAAATATTTAAAATGAATAAAAGTATTTTGCCTAATGAGCTTGTATTATTTGTCAATAGGAACGTTAGGATTCAAAAATTTGGAACTCGAATTATATTGGATTTTGTCATTACCACCTAATGACAAAATCCGCAATCACCTAGTTGCCAACCCAATATATATGTCACAAACTTGCCCCCTGACGAGTTTACACAAGTGGAGTTCTACTGTATCTAAATTACAAAAGAAACGAAATCTTTCCATAACAATCCACTTGTCAAACCTGCAAATACTGCTGTTGTGTTATCGCGTGATCAGCTCGAGCAATTGTGAATTAGTGTCTAATAATTAAAATTAATATCTACAATAGTATAGTGAAATATTTATCATAAATATTCATAATCAGTCAAACTTTGTATTTCAAATTGATTTTCTGAAAAATTTACTTTTCCTGACTACATGTATCGCTATACTGACAAACCAACAAGATATGTACAAAAATTACACAGGACTTAAAAATTAAAAAATGTTCCAGTTTAGAATACTATTGCTCTCTCTTTCTTTCTCTCTTTTTGGAAAATCTCTACGCTCTTTGGAATCACAGAACTACCAACGTCTATGCGCAAACTACGAAGAAACTCGAGCTAGACTCTAGCAACTAAGATATTTCAATTTCAAACGATCGTCTCGAGGGCAAACAGAAACTTGGATGATCCAGCGACTAGAGCGATTTTAACGCAACCCGATCCGTCTGGTGGGGAATGATGGCTGCAGCCGTAGTAACCCGGCGACCTCACGGGCAATCAGACGACGCGATTGTTGCGCGACTCGCGAAAGCCCTGGGAATCCGAAACGAGAGTGAAGTTTCCACGGGCCGGCTTCAATTATTAAAACGCGTCGCGACATCGGATACGCTGCTGGTGAACTTCGGGGTGAGGGTTCCACGGGAAGCAAGGATTTACCGTGACTGTTAAATCGAGTCGCCGGTTGCTTTTACTTTGAATTCGACCGTGCTATTGTTTATTCGAAATGGAAAGAAATCAATTGTGAACTACAGACAGAACATTTGAGAGGAATACGAGTCTCCTCGAAGACGAACTGATCGATTAATTTTATCAGAACGATAATGGATTGATATTCAATTCTCGGGAAACAAATGATTTCCTTCCATAAATTTATTTATGAGAAGAAAATATACAATGCATATATAATGATAAATTCTAAGGTAAATTTAAAACACAGTGTTTGTCACGTCATTATTTTCCTATGCTTTTCAATTTATATAGTTGGTATTATATAATATGGTTTTAGAATGGTTCGTGCGAAGATCATTGTAGAGAAACACAATTAGTCACATCTTGAAAATAAATTTAAATATCATAACACAATTTTTCTAATTTGTTGATTATCTTTCTGGATAATGGTAAGGAAATGCTGTCGTTCTGTTGACCGGATACTTGTTTAAAATCAACTCTGTCTCACACGATACCCTAAATGAAACAAATGTATTCTACAACTTGCTCTTTCTTGTGGAATAATCTCTCATTATCCTGTTATACTTACGCGTCACGTCATGTCCTTTATGAATTTAAGAAATTATTCAAATAGAACGAGTTCATACGAATAAAATCCCCCAAAATTAAGATGTATGAGCCAAGCTCAAATAATTGCAAATATGTCATCTGATAATCACCACGAAAGTTTAAAATCTAAAAATCCCTCAAAATTTCACAATAATACGTCCTCCAATTATATATCTGCGCTATCTGCCTCTGATAAACCTGTGCAAAAATGTTACCAGAGATATTCCTCCATCGCTGAGCCAGTCTGCAGTGGATCCGCAGGTACCGGTATATTTGATCAAGCAAACCGAAGGCAGATGATTTTGTAGGCAAGCTGACCAGACCGGCGGCAAGCAAGAATTCGCATAGCTGGATTCGCAGCTGAGGGAGTGTATCGAGGCGAGCGTGTCGTTCGATTCGATTAGCTTTGTCCGAGAACGGTATTCGCGGCGCGCATATTAGCAAAGGCACGCAGTCGACGGTGGGCAGGGGTGCATCGGGTTCGCCAGGTATTCCTTTCGGCCGGCGTACGGCAACCCCAAGCGAGTTAATCAACGAGATGCATTCAGAGGGATAGATCGGCAAGCGAGGAGAGAGCGTCGCGCACGAAACGCGGCATGCCGGCTAAAAAGGAGCAAGCGGACCGTGCAGCCGCCAAGCACAATGGTCAGGGTCCAGGATATTCAAGCAACGAGGTTAACCCCCAATCGCGTGGATCCAAACGCGTTCGACCGGTAACCGATCGAATACCGTTTACCTAACGCGCTCTCGATGCTATGTCCGACCAACGTGGAAATTACTCTTTTGAAAATTCACGATACAAAACAATATTGTTGCACGCGCTGTGCTGCGTTGAGTTGCAGAATAGAACAGGAACTTCTCTCGTTACTGGTTAATTGGTGGAGAGTGGTAAGAAAATGGCTCAGTGGGGTCCTATTATCGTTCAGTTGGGTTGATGGAATATATACGTGGTGTTCGTAAGTATTAGAATATCTGATGGTTTCATAGCGAACGTGATAATTGCATGGAAAGCTCGCGTGAGGGTCTATAGCACATTTTGGTCAAAGTTGCGTTAACAGTAAAGTGTGGTTCTATAGTTGTTGCCGATCGTTTGGGTATACATGTGTTACAGATGTAATGTTGAACACAATAAGCGCATTAGGTATTTGAAACTTATGGAACGTGTAGCTTAACAATGTCGTTCCGACGTGGCGTGTGCGCAAGCATCTTCCCTCTGTATGGAAAAGTCCACTGCCAGTACCTATTCTGTATAAAGAGCAAAGTATGTGTAGCGTTATAAAACAATTGCCTAAATATATGTTTTTATTTTTAATGAAATAAAAACACTCGCCTTTAAATCTGTAAAAAAAAAGAAACTGACAGATATCAATCAGCGATTTCTTTCAAATTCTCCCAATATTTTGAAAAATTATAATTGTTCTAGAATAAAAAATTGATACTTTTTTACTTTACTCTAATACTTATTTGAATACTAGCGAACATATGAGAAGTATTGAAACGATTAATGCGATTAAGAAGTACTTATTGAAAACAGCACTGCGAATGATGGCTCGTTATGTGCATGCCGATTATATTTGGCACTCGGATACACAGGCTCTTGCATAGTTGTCAGCTATAGCCGGCGTTAGGAACGAAAGGGTCAAAAATATTCCATAGAACCCAATTCGAGGTTCCCATAAAAATGAATTGTCTTGTCTCGGAAAACATTTTGTGGTAATTGTAAAAAGCATGCATAATATGCAAAACGCGTATAAATATTATAATAATATGCGACAAATATGTGGTGTCAGATACGTCAAGTAGTATAGCAATATCTGGTAAAGAGTAAAGAGTGAGAAAGGAAAGTCCACGAAGGTTTGTGATGAATGACGAATGATGAAGAACAGCTACATAAGTTTGTCCTTAGTGAGGGTAAAAGTTTGAGAGGAAGGAAAGTAGCGAAGAGTAGAAAGGAAGTTATCGGTTCGATTGGTTGGAGTTGATTCGAAATACATAGATTGATGAGTTGAGATGGAAGTTGACCTGAATTTGGACTAATTCGATGCGAATTAGTTTCAACTTATATGAATTAGTATAAATTGGTGTTAATTGAACTGAACCGATCCAGGCTTTAACTGTATTAATTGTTCGATCGATACAGAACTTCCTCGACTACTCTACTGGTTTAAAAATAATTTAAGTAACAAACATAATACTAATATATCACCCTATCAAACCTAGTTTATTTTAATTTTATCTTTTCGCATTATTCTAGTGTATCCAAAATAGTCGTACGAAAACCTCTTTTTAAAAATTTATCTTCTTTTTATCTTCTTTTCCCTGAAATTTATATTCCAATATTACTCCATATATAAGTATAAATTAAAAAACAAATATAAATATTCCAATTATACAATACATAATCAAAATAAATACCATATGATGTAGCGCAGTTTGTGATTTTACAAAAATCATCGATTCTAACATTTAAAAATATATTCGTCAAAAAAATATCTAGACGCGATCGAACTTTCGTTTGAGAAGATGAATTTTATACGCAGGAAAACAATGGAATCGAATGGATTCGGGGATAACGTGTCCTAAAATACACACATGACAAAAGTGGCCTAATCCGAAGACAGGAAATCGAACTTTCACGATCCGAAGCGATACCACCGGAAACTAACTGAACCGGGCTAAATGCGATGGCAACTGAGCCGAGTCGAATTGTAGCGCGGCAAATCGCCACGGTCTAAATCAAAGGGAACCTCGATTCGTGCGCGTCATTCAGTAGAATCGAACGCACGACATCACATTCGAACATTATCCTGGCGAAAAAGCTTTGCCAAGAGCGGTATCTCGATCCTTTTCACTCGATAACCATCGAGAGTCCGTTTCGAAACGCAAAGCAACAAAACGTGAGCCAGACTCTCCCCGCCATTCTCGACCTTCGCTTTCCAATTTCGCCATTAATTCCCCTTCGATCATTCCCCGTCGCTCAAGCTTAAGCACAAAACCTATTCTCTGTCACGATATATTATTCATACGTATCCCGAACAACGTAATAATCCCCGGCCTCTGCCTACACCCGTACGCGAATAACTCCCGGCCATCGTATAAATATCAGCCAGCCATCGTTACCACCGGCTGTCCGCCAAAAAACGACCGATTTTAAGCGTCTCGTTCCGACCCTTTGAGAATAGAAGGGAGAAAAAAGAAAAGAGGAAAAGGGCGGGCACGATTCGAGGAAAAATCGTGCTTTCGACGAAACGTGAACTTTCCACGCCGCTTCGAACCAACGTTCCCAGTGGAATTCGAATGGATGAAAAGCACGATTAAAATAAACCGGATAGGTAAAGGTTTGAAAAGCTGACTGATTATGCATGGTATTTCGTGAGACATTTTTTTCTTCCTATCGTTTCTTAATGAAGTTGTTATCAAATAAATGAATATAAATATTAGGTTGTCCAAAAAGTGTCTTTCTTTTACAGACACGTCTTTTACAACGATGCATCTTTATACAAACATGAAACCTAATCTGTCGAACGTTGTGATCTTTATTTTGATAAAACAAAATGGATCATACGTAATTTAAAATAATATAAAACGGAAAATGTTGTGCATTCATTATTTCCTTATAAAACGAAAGAAACTTTTCGGACGACCTAATAGTATGTTACTCGTAAATCCAGCATCATTCGGAAGTAGATTAAACTCTTGAAATATCTGCATAAAAATAAATCCAAGTGGATTCTTAACGATATCGGATACTCGTAGATACAAAGATAAATCTTATATCGAAAGTATTGGTTTTAATCTTATATTGATTATTAGGCTGTGGACTTTTATACGTTCATGGGAAATTTAAAGGTGCAAAGGTAGAATGTATATAAATGTATAAATAAATAATTTAGATTCCATATCTTCTTTAATTATGTTGTAATTTATTGGCAATATGTAAATTTTTCATTTCTTTCGGGGCAAATTGTAAATCTCTGAAAATTTAGATTCTCCTCCAATATTTGTATATTGTATAATTGAAAAACACTTTCTTAAATGATCCTACATTTCACTCTTTTACTAAAAGGAAGTCACCTTTGGGACTGAAAAAATAAATCAACTCCAACGATACGAATATTTCAGATGGCTTAATGGATAGCGTTACAGCCTGTTAAAAGTTTTACGAATGTCTCTATCGACCGTATCTCTCTGGAAAATTGAGTATGATAGATATGATAGCGAAAAATGATTTGATATCTTCTGGCGAGTGTAGTTCCAAGACGAAAAATAGTGTCAGGACAGACGCATCGAGTCGTTTTTAATCGATCGCTTGACGTAGAACAACCGGACATGTTTGCGGATTATTGATGGATGCGCGATGTGATAAATGGACCAGTATGTTTTCATCAGAACGTAGTTAAACTACAATCTTTTTTCAGCACAAAACATAGGTAGATCTATACGATAATATATATCTTTCCTTGTTTTAATTAAAAAGAGAAATGAAATTATAGCGTCCATCAATACGATCTACGATGAAAAACCTAAATTGTTACATGTAAGTCTGATATAATAACGAACAAGTAAATCGAAAAACAATATACTAATTTATATCTCCAATAAAGAAATCTAACTACCTGGACATAGAAACGAATAAATTTACAGACGATTTATTAATAGACCGCGAATTTTTCTGTATTTTTCTGAATTCTGAACGTACAAAAATACAAAGAATGAACGTAATACGCAAGAATATACAAGAAAATATCTACAATATATTACCAATTATTGAAGAAGCGAAAAAACAATTTACTACTTGGATTACATTTTCTACATTATATTCATGAAAATATAAATATCCCTAGTCTACTTACTAATATACAAATTCAAATTCTATCTTGATGAAAAATTAAAATTTAAATGCAATTTCCTTCCTCTTTCATGCATTTTAACGTTCGAAGACAGAAGAGAGAAACGCAGGGACGAGAAGACAGAACGAACAGCCGAAAGAACGGGGCAGGAGAAGATTGGCAATGCCGGCCCTAGGGCAAGGCGAGGGCTATCGTTTTGCAAGGGATTTCCTGGTGTATCGTGGAATTAATTAAAATCGTTAGTAATATCCTCCCAATTGGACGGGTTCCGGCGTTATTATCGTCCCAGCGATATACTATACAACGGCGTAAGTGCGTGGCAGTCGATCGATAATCCTATATTACGTCGCATCGAGTAATCGTAATTGATGCGCACGCATGGCTGCTATTAAATTTGCGCGCTGCGTAAATTCACTATGAAACATGATGCAGACCCGATGGTAGGTACTTAGCTGAAACCGCGTTACATCCGAGTCCTATTACATGCTTGTAAATAATGTTTCGAACGCCTCTACTGTAGAACGTCATCAACGAAGTATTATCACGCTTATCAATTTTGATCCGAGCGCGAAACTTTTTCAAGATTTTATGAAATTCGATGGTTTCACGACGATGAATCATTGATTTTTCTTCTACTTTAACGCTAGAACTACTGTACACCAATGGAAATGATTGGTACCGGATTTTCATCTTTCCGATTACTAACTTGCTTTCATATTAAAATGTTTAGGTTTATTGAGATGCAAGGACGATTACATTCTACCTATTTGCTCTTATCATGTTACTTTAATACTAATTAACTGTGTATAACATGTTTAATACTAAAACTACCACACCAGTCAAATTGAATTTTATTTTCAAATTCCTACTTCATGTTACAGTTTTTTCCGCAATGATGTAATGACTTTCGCAACGATAACTAAAAGAATAATATAATGAATTTTATTTTGTTTTTATGTATTCAAACTCGAAATAATTTTGTATCAAGGCTACTTATACCAATACCAAAATGACTGGTGCTTGTCAAAGTGTAAAAGGGTCCTGCAATCTGTTTATCGAACCCCAATTAACCAGTTTTCTCGTTCTGTACAACTTGTCACACGTTTTTAAAATTTTTATTGCGTATCATTCGATATGATGATATCAGCTTTCAAGAAAATTCTAGATCGATCGCTAGATAGCTAGATGTTAACGCTAGAAATATCACATCAGTCAAAATGACTGGTTCTACAATTTTATAAATGTGCCAACCTTCGTTTAGGAATCATGCTCCCAGATGGATTAATAATACCAAGAATGTACTACATAACATGGAATTGTTTCCGTAAGAAAGTAATAAATCAATAAATATAAAAATATTCTATTATTAGGTATTTTTTAAAAACCAGTCATTTTCACCGGTTTTGGTAGAAATAGCTTCGTGTTAACTATCGGTAGTTCTAGTGTTAAGTACACACTTAAGAATCACAGTTGCATATAGCGTTAATATCATTGTATTTCCTACCATATCTAATGGTAGTTTTAACACAATATTATCCTTATCAAATGAAACTATTAGTATCGTAAATTTTCGAACTCGTAACAAGCCGGATAAAGTCGATATGTCTATCAACGTTTCTCAGATTTAAATCAAACGGGATTAATTATCGTGACAGGCATAGCGCCGCGTTTCAACCAGGGGGATGATATTTGAATTGACCGGTCGCGGATATTAATTATAACTCCATGAAAGCGAATATCACGGTGAAAGCGTTTGCTTTCCCAACAAGGATTCCGGACGTGTTTCAGCTTATTTCGCATGGCGGCGCGCGTCCCAAATCACCAATGGCGCAAACCGATTTCTCTGAAAAATCGGAGTACGCAAAATTCCAGCCATCGTAAAATACGTCGACTTTGTATTCCAATATCAAAGTTCCATTCACGTGGACGCTCCATTTCGAACAAACAATCGTAGTACCGTGGTACATTTTCGGTTGACAAAAACAAAAAAGAAAAACAAAAAACCGTATACTTGTGCGATTGAACAAAGTCTGAACGTGTAATAGTGAAATCCGAAAGTGTTTGTTTGAAGTTGTCTGTACAATTGTTAGAAGTGCGAATTTTATTTTTATAAACACGAAACATTTTTATTTTATTTCTTTCAAACGTAGAAATTTTACATTTTTGTTTTATTCAGTGTAGAATATCTTGGATATTTAGTTGTTGAATTTGTACAATAAAAATCTTTCCTTTAATAAAAGTATAATATCTACCTTTACAGTCTTTTATATCCAGCTAAACTTTCGTATTTGATTTTCATTTCCCAAATCCTCCGCATAATGTGAAGTATTCCACTTTATTAAATTTATTTAATTTGTATCAAAGCTCAACTTGAATAATTTTATTCTATTGTCAACAACCTCTAATCACGCTAACTGTCCAATTATAATATCGTTATAACGTTTGACGATCATCTGGGAATATCATGGGATATTACAGTCTTCGTTAATTAACGTTTCGATTATAACTCGAAACAATAACAGTGGAATAATACGAAAAACGAAAATATCTATGAGAGGCTAGCGAATCTACGTACAACATCGACACGTATGCATCGACGATGACTCTTGAAACCACAAACCGCGGCTGCATGTGAACCGACCATAAAGCAGAACTCTAGAGGTAATCTTCATTCATAGAATATTGAATTTTATAGTCGAAACTACGCCGCGAATTACCGTGAACTCATCTTGTTTAATCAGTCTGAGATTACTGCTTCCATTTTCCAAGTAACAAAATGCAATCCAAACGATTCTCCGTATCCGGAGTAGCCTGGATTAAAGTATTCCAGAGAATTACACAGATATGACAAATTTCTTGGTCATGGGGATTATAATGTTTTACTTCTCAGAGTTCTGGTCGAGATTTGTGTTAATCAACTATCTGTGTATGTACCTATTATTCTACAGTACACGCTTGTGATTGTATCAGTGATTTTTTAATAATTGCAAATATTTCACGCGACATATTTTAGATATTCGTGAAAGTATTAATACAAAACCAGGAACTAAGATATATACCGAAATAATGAAAATGAAAGCTACAACGAAACAAGTATAAAAAGAGCTTCAAAATGTCGAAGCTTAACACATTGTTGACCGGCAATTTTACTAAGAATTTATCTCATGTCACCGGCTATTATTTCGTAATTGGATGTGGAAGTGAAACAATATAAATAGACTTTAATAAATTTTATTTATTATTCAACTTTTAATATTTCTCTTTCGTATGATAAACAATGTAACAATCACCTACGTGTAATGGTACACAACATCTTTTGCAAATATATCCAGTTTCGCTGAGTCTTCCTTTTGAGGAGCATACTCTACACGCTCTAGACGAATTTGTTTTATAGTGACTGTTTTGTAGTGACTATTTTCTCTAAGACGTGATCTCTTAGTTGTCCGGAAAGCCTGAAGTGTGCATCATTATAAGGAGCTATTTTAGAAATTCGAGAAGTGTCAGGTACAATGCTGCATTCTTTGGAATCCACAATTATCCATTCTCTAGTTACTTCCAATAGAAATTTTCTGTATCTTGTTTTATCTTCTGGCAGATAGGTACAGTACATTTTATATGCATCGAACGAGGTGCAGTTTCTCACAAAAAATACTAATTTTTTTGACCATTTTAAAGTTAAACGACACTAAGAAGCACATCACGAGTTTACTCGTGGCCGGTCGACAACGTTTGACCATGAAAACACGAGTTAACTCGTGACCGGTCAACAATGTGTTAAGTATTGTGACTTGCAAGCACAAACAACAATTTTAATATACAATAAGGAAACAACATTTCGATTTATTAGTTCTTTATTAAATTCACAACCCAAAAGACACTATGATTTGTCCCATTAATTCAAAATGATACCTGAAGTGCATCGTAATAACTAAAGAATGTATCTGGCGAATGCTATTCTAAGCTATCAGAAATAATATGCTTTCAACTCGCTAATAAATATATTTGTATAATGCAAGAAGTAAACGCAAGCTTTTATTCATGTACTTTACAAAAAATCACTGACATCCTCAATAACACGCAATTTCTATAAGAAAGTTCCACCACTTATTGGCAAGTAGTTTTAAAGACTTCAACGTCCTATGAATCTGTAGAGGATTGTTGGTCACTGTAGAGAATGGTTGGTTTGTTCGAATAAGAAGATAACTCACTGTTGAAAACCGTCATATATATTTAAAATGATAAATAAATTAATACAGACAATAATCGCTCGTACTAACAGATTCGCTAAAGACAGTATCTATCAGTTATCAACGAGTTATCAGCGATCTTATTAGCGATTTACACGCTGTCTTTAGCGAATCTGTTAGTACGAGCGATTATCGTCTGCATTAATTTATTTATCATTTTAAATATACTTGACGGTTTTCAACAGCGAGTTATCTCGTTATTCGAACAAATCAACCATTCTCTACAGAGACCAACAATCCTCTACAAATCGTATCGACAGAAACTCCTAAAATTCCTAAAATTGCAAAAAATTCCTAAATCCATTATAACATCGGACGAGCAAATTTTCCAGCAAATGTCATTTTCGCGGGAAACATCTTCCTTTCTCTCTACCTTGGCCTTTCGAACCATAAGGGACCGTGAATAAATTCAGCATGGCCAAAGACACATTGTGTCACGTAGGTGCTCCGGTGTGAAAGCAGCTGCACACCGTTCGTGCATAACGAAGAGAGAGGAGCCACTCACCTCGCAGTCGTCAGACAAGATTCGCTAATTGGGATTAATTTGCGCTAATTAATTAAATCACGAAATGCTCCGCTGGCATATAGCATATGGTGGCGGGGCGCGCGCGTGTACACGGTTGATCGAGTGTACGTGTGTGAGTGTGCACGCAACGAACCGAAGCCAGGACTTTGTGACACGCATCGCTGATAAAATCAGCAAGTTATACAGGAGAGAAGCGAGAAGCTGCTCGCGCGGAATCGACGTTTCACCGTCTACGTGTCGCGACTCGATCGGACGTTAAAAATTCGTGGCCGATAAGACGCGTTCTTTGATGAAGTTTCACGAAGTTCGCAACGGTTGATCGCTTTTGAGGTATCGAAATTTTTATAATACGGTTGTAGCACGAGCGAAGACGAACATTTTGAGAAAGTAATGGGTGACCTTTTGTTTTTCAAGAAATGGGAGAGAAACTTATTTCTGCAAAAATATAGAAAATAATTTTACTGATTTGCAGTTTCTCTGTTTTGAATACAAGACATACGAAATAAAAAAGTATAAATTGTAATTTTATTTTACATAAACTATGGCGCAGGTAGACGGTACATTTCTTAGAAGAACATAGAATATCATAAAAGCTCAAACACGATGGATATGTCAGGGACGTAGAGAATATACATGCGTCAAGGTCGACGCATCGTGTGGTGTCGATCCATTTCCAAGAATATTGTACTGCTGATAGCCGACACCATAAATGGGTGTGTCATAAGGGTTTAGCCTCAATAGTGGTTTTGAATGGTGTTACGAGCACGTTTCCAAGAATCGCGGATGTTATAGATTCGAATTGCCGAGAAGTGACCCGACGCTCTCTGTTGTTGTCCACCACCGAGGATAGCGTGCACGGAGCCGATGAGTCGAAGTCACGGGCTCACGGTGTCCCGTGACTGGTGCAAAGTGATAAGAATTTTCTAAAAGGGTCTGGCCACGGAGTGAGCAGAGTGATGAACCTTCTGATAAGACGGCAAGAGAACTGAGTGAAAAACTTAGCCCAAAATGAAAACCGGTCAGAAGCTTCGCAATATCCAGGTCGCCGAAAATCAATATATTTACGCATTATCTATTTTTGTAACTGTATATTTGTTTAGGAGTTAAAACTTAACCGTTCTACTTGAACCTAATATAAATAATGAATATGTAAATTCTATAAAATTCAAACTACCCGCCAACCGACATTTTCATTTTTGCTTTGTTTTACCGGCAGCCATTTTACTGAATAGATGAGATGACGAGAAAAGAACGGTAATTTAGGACTTAGAAAATCGATTCTCGATTTTCCAGGTAAAATTTGTAGTAGATTTGTTACTAATTGCTACTGTATATAATTTAATTTATTCTCAAAATAAACTCGATTTTCCAGAATCGATCGTCTTATTTACCCTAAGGATTTACGTTATTACATATACAGGGTGGTTGGAAACTGGTGGTACAGGCGGAAAGGGGGTCATTCTACGCGAAAAAAGAAGTCAAAAATATAGAATAAAAATTTTTTTTTACTTTTTTTTTTTTTTTTCTAATTTTTCCCATCGAGATAACGATCTACAGTGAGATTCGTTATAACGAGACGTAATAAAGTGCACGCGTACCGAGCGAAAATTCAAAGTCGATTTTCTCGAAAACAAAGCCTCAAACGAAAAATTTTTATTCTATATTTTCGACTTCTTTTATCGCGTAGAATCACCCCCTTTCCGCTTGTACCACCAGTTACCAACCACCCTGTATATATAATCGAGAATCGATTTTCTAAGTCCTAAATTACCGATCTTCTCGCGTCATCTCATCTATTCAGTAAAATGGCTGCCGGTAAAACAAAGCAAAAATGAAAATGTCGGTTGGCGGGTAGTTTCAATTTTATAGAATTTACATATATATATATATATATAGTATTGTATATAGTATATATATAGTGTATTTACACTATATATACATTGTATATACACTATATATACATATATATAGTGTATTTACATTATATATACATTGTGTATAGTATATATATGTATATATATGTAATAAATAATGACAGATGCACACAATGGTCAAGCTCGTAAATGAAAAACTTGCAATGAATGGACGAACCAAGATTTTAGAGAATATAGAACATTTTTTCAAAAATACTATTAGAGGCAAAGTATTTTAGTGGTAAACTGAATCGATCGCTTGCTATTAGTAAATTTACCGTGTTGAAAGGCAAAGCTATATTTATTATAATTAAAGAAAATTTTGAAAAATTGCTAACATATATAGAGTCAATAGATCTTCAGTTATTTCTAAGATTTTTAGCGTTTGAGAATTCATAGCTGCTCTCAACTCAATCGAGATATAAGTTATGACTTTGATGCTTCGGGTACATCGGAAACAGCATCGAACAAAGTTCGTGAAATTCATTAAAATGAACGATGAGTTTCTTTAGGGAGATACATAATAGGAAAAATGCCTCTGGATTAAACAAGTATCGACGACTCTACTGTTCGTGCTTTCAAAAAATTCATTTATCGCGAACAAACTACAAGCTGGTCGAGCTGTCAGTCAAAGTATAAACCGAGGGTAATCCGATCGGTCTCGAACGGAATCAACATCAAACGCAGAACTCTCTGTGGAACTTGATTTTTGGACGTAGAAAAAGCAAACGAGAATCGCCTCTCTACCTTCGTTCATATTAATTACTTTCACAGACGGCTGCGCGGCACGCGTGTGTTTCCTACAGTTCAATAAATACAACGGTAATTAAATTTCTCGGTAGCAAAAATTTCACTTGAAACATCGTTATTCCTGTACATATTCCCGCCGTCTGCTTCGTTGTAAAAATATAACAGAAACACTTCTATTCAAATTTCAAATTTTAATATTAAAAGGAACAACTATATAATTTGGAAGAAATTGTGTTACGCAGTATTTGGAGTTTTGGACCTGTTAACCAAAGAAGGTGAATTAACTCGTCACTCAGAATGCCAAATTTTTCAATGTAACCTTCAGCTATTTTCAGTTACTTTTTTTCTTTCGTGTCCCTTAGAAACTAATTGTATTATATTTATATTTATGAGGAATAGAACCAATCTCATAAAAATTTACTTGGTTTTATTAACAATCATGTAATTATATTTATTAATAATTATGTAATTGCGTGATCGTAAAAGCTCTTTTAATTAAAGGTAACTCGCTGAACTCGTTAAAACGAATTAATTTATGTGGAATATTTGCATAAACGTAAAAATTATCATATAACTTGAAAGCAGACGTAAATGTTGGACTCTGAAAACGCGCAGACTGTTTTGGAGTATTACGTACGTCATGTTCATAGGCCGTAAAATTTATGAAGAAACGAGTTTTAAAAGACGAAGCAACATAATTATAAAGTGAATTTAAATTTAAAATGAATAATCAGATGTGTTGTTTATTACGAGATATTATTAGCCCTCGATATAATAATGAAAAAATGAGACAATATCAAACACGAAAATACGAATTTGCATAAACACGCACAATCTACGTGTATGCAACAAACAAAGAGGAAATAAATTTTAGTTGCAGATCTGGCAAACGTATAAGTTGCTGTAAAACGTTACATCGTGTCATATGGATCGTAAAATTTATATAGACGCTAAAGTTTCATGTTTTAAGAGGCGAGATAATTAAAAGAGAGTTCTACAGGGAGTTGGTAGCACATGAAGAAAGAATAAAAAGGGAGGATTCGACGAACCCCGGTGAAAATAACGATGGAAAACGACTCGCAGATGTTAACTGGTGCTCGACGAGCAGGCAACGCTTTATTCGCAGATTGCACTAGTTAAAAACTGTCGCCAGAAATAACAGTAACATGCGGTGGACTGTATTCGTTTCGTTCGAGCAGCAGGCTGAGAGTTAAATTTGTAAGATGCCAACCCTTACTGTTCTTTTACTAACCTGTTGACTAGGGAATTTAAAAAGAAGAGAGGGGCAAGCTCGTTGCCAATTCTAATTCTTTACTTTCTTCTCCTTGCCGTGCGTATTATTGTTCCAAGTTTTATTCATTTAAGAAAAATGTTAAACATAAACGCGATATAATTTTGTTGCTTCCTTTCTTCTCAAATATTTCTAAAATTCTTTATTTTGGATCTAGCTGCAATTAATCAAATGTAAATAAATTTCATATAAAGATACGTAAAAATTTGTCCCTGCTTTTTAATATATTTCCTTTAGTTACAATTCGTTGAATGAATTTTCTATGCGAAATATAACATAAATCACGTTAAAAATATATCTCATACTTGATCGATACCTTCGATACTTTGCCCCTCACATCGATATATATCTCGGTAATACGAATATATTCGAAAAAAATGTATTGAGTTGTCCGAAAAGTTTCTTTCGTTTCATAAGGTGATAATAGATGAACAACAATTTCTGTTTTATATTATTTTATTGAATTAGGTATGATCCATTTCGTTCTATTTCTATTATTACGTTCGTGCATAATTCAATAAACTAATATAAAAGAAAAAAACATTGTATGTCTATTATTTCCTTATAAAACGAAAGAAACTTTTTGGACAACCTAATGTAATACAGTAATTTAAAAGTTAAGTATGCATACCTATACATACAAACAGATTCTTGTTTAGAATATGAAATGAATAAAACATAAAGTAAAACATACTACGAATAAGAATAAATGTCAGTAATTTAACCAAAATTAAAGCTGAAAACTCCCAAGCAATTCAATTTTGCCGACTGTAATGTACAACTTCTATTCAAGGAGCGGTATATGTACATAAGATTTCTGCTCGTTCTATCCCTTTCCTTTCACTGCTGAAACACCATCAAATTTCAACGATCATAAAGTGAAAAGCTCGCAGAATTTAATTAAACGATCAACAGCTTTTCGTTCGCGTAAACTCGCTTTCCATTGCAGTCAAACTACAGAACGAACAGGAACTTTGCCCATGGATCGAGCATTTCGAACGCTGAAAAGCTCACGTGTTCCGATCAAATACAGATATCAAGAGAAAGCAGGGTGCTTTTGCCCGAATTAATAATCACAAAACGTCATTAAAGTTGTCGATAAGGAAATGCTGACGCCAGACGCGCGCACTTTTCCTAGCAGTTTTCCTGCCGCGATAAACTTTCTAATTATGAAACTTCGGCCAGACTAAAGTGTATCAGCAGCAGTGGATCAAAGTGATACTCGAGACCAGGCTTGTAAAACTTCTCTTAATATCGGCTATGATATTACAGGAAACAAAACACCAAGTTAAATAAAAAAAAAAAGAAAGAACAGCCTTGTTGGGGACTTAATTTTCTCCCAACTTGCTGCTGTACCGAACTGGCTCGATATTGTCAGTAAGTATCGTTTATTCTTTAGAGGATCGGTTTGTGTTTCAGCTTCTTCATTCAAATTTTGAAGAAAAAAATAGAAATACTTTTTTACAAGTTCGATTAACGTATTTCCGAAGAAAACCGAGAAATTTATTAAGCACGTGGTTACGTTTATTTGTACTTTGTAGTTTCAAGACATCCGATACCGATAATTTTAGGAAGCATAGCTTACAATTTCCAAATTTACTTCCCACTTACCAGGAATGCATAAAAATAGAAAAAACAAATTCTCGCGTGATCAAATCTACCATCGAATTACATAAAACTCCTCAAATGAAAATCATTCTTTTAGAAACGAATTCTCGAACAAGCTTTCGTTTCTCCTTGAACTGAAAAAAGCTTTCCGTTCTTACTAAATACGAATAACAATTGCCATCAACAATATCGACCATTAAATTACACGAAAATTCTCAAATAAAAATCACTTTCGTAAAAACAAATTCTCGGACAAGATACCATTACTCGTCCTACCAAAAAACCTTTCACTCGAATCACGTGCGTAATTCTTACTTCCGACGAACATCTAAAAATAGCGAGAAGATATAAATGAAACGAGATACAGCGCACAATATGTATAAAGAACAAGGCTTGGTAAAATTCCTGGTGCAGTAACAGCGTCGTAAAGCATAATCCTGAACCAGTACGAAAGACCATGACCCTGGCCAAGGAGAGTGCGGTCGACGCACGATGACCGTCATAAAGAACCGCCTTCGTGAAAACGCGTTTTCCGGTTCCAACATCGACGGATAGGGCGGCAGCACTGGCCAACAAACTGATAGAACGATGTGTGGAAGGGAAAAGCATGGTTTCAGAGCCGATCTAAATTTAAGTTTCAGATTTATACGCCCTTGCTCGCCGGCCATTGACTTTGTTCGGACTCGTACGCTTTCAACCCCGCCGCTTGCTTCTCTAACCCACCCCCAGTCACCCTCTGCGTGGCCTGGATGCGACTCTAACTCACCATTTTTCCCTCTTATTCCGTCTACAGGGACCGCGAATAAATCATGCGAAACGCAAAGTGAAAGATGACGTTGCCGTCGGTAAATCTTTCGGATTATTCGATTATTTTTATCTTCGGAGTAATTGGCTGGAAGTATTCACGACTTTTGTGATAAGGTTTAGCGTGAATCGAGTGGTTAGCTTAAGCTGTACGTTGAAAGAAAATGAGAGGAGTAATTTGGGGAACGAATTTCTTTTGAAATGTGTTGGAGAAGAGTGTTTATGAGTTTTGATAAGACAGAACATCAATCTTCTGGCATAAAATTTGCTGCAAGTTTTTATATTTGATATAAATCATTGGTATAAATTAATAAGGTTTAGTATAGATTTGGTGCATTGAGCGTAATGAATGTGTGGGATGTTAAAAGATTTTGCTTTTTGGCAAAATAATCTTGTTCATTTCCAGTTCAGATTTTTTTAGTATAATTCAGTGTTTTGAATAGACTGTATGGAGGAGGAGGGATGTGCAGAAATACTTTTTTTCCGCTTTTGCTACATGAGATTGAAAATTTTAATATGAGATTTTTGTAAAAATGACTTCACCACAGAATCATCATAGAGAAATTTAGCGATATGATGGGGTTGAGAGGCACTGATCTATTTATAGTATATGAATTAGTAGTTATATGGAAGACACGAAATTGCGCTAGGTTTTGACTTGTTAGCTCAGAGGGCAGAGTATTTCTGTTATGCATCTCTGTTGTCTGCGATCGTAAAATGTAACGAATGAGGAAATAAACGGCGGTTATTGAGACATAGCTGACGTCAAAGTGTAGTCTATAGACGATCGTGAATGTTATGCATACAGAATTCTTAAAGTTAAATTTTTATGGGCCATTAGATGAAAAACAGTATTATTCAAACAGCAGATATTGACGTCATTTTGAGCTGTAATGCTTTATCCAATTCTTTATGTATCTTATTAAATAAACAGAAAAATTTACGAGTGAAGCTAATTTCCCTATAGTATATATATCCCCTTGAAAATTCGTGCTTCAAATTAGATTTCAAATAAAAATTTGCCAATTCCATCTACTTCGTCCTCAAAATTCGTCATAAATATTAAAATCAAGTTTTAATTATAAAATTGTTTGCAAATAAATATATCTATATTTATTATCTGATAATATGTAAATTATCATTTATTTCATGCATCGAGCGTAATGCGTAAGCATAATTTTCGTATCCGAAAGTTACAACGGAAAATCATCCTATGAAAAATTATCTCTGGTTCCACGAAGTAGCGTTAAACTCTCTCACGTATACAAGTCTGCATAAAAAAAAGACGAAAAACTACGCGTGAAAAGATCCGTAGAAAGTGGTGATAAATATCTCCGAGCAAATGATACGCAAAGTAACAAATATAACAACATGTTAGTAAGATAAGTATTGTCAACTGTTCTTAAATTAAACTTCCTAACACCCAAACAACTTCTATATTTCACACGGTAAAAAGACTAAAATATCTACGAAGAAACGAAAGGATTGCCGAGTTCCGGTATCAGAAAAGTTTAAGAGCAACATCGAATCAACAGTATCAACGCGATCACGAAAATGGCACGCAAACAGCTGTGTCGTCTCGTTGAAAGAGGAACAGCGGAAAGACTCGGGAACTCGAAACACGTTGGCGAATACTACATCCAAGTATCCCTCATCGATTTGTACAAACGAAAGGTTACACATAGTTTCGAGCGATGTTGCGCGAGGAACGCAAGGGAAAATAGAGAAAAACAGGAAGCATGCAGCTCCAACATGTATAATTCAGACAAGTTCCTTCAAACTTTGTCATCGTGCGTACCTACATCGATCGTATTCGCCGCAGTCGGTGTGTAAATATTTCCGTATGATGAGATGCGCTTCCACTCTATCGTTCCGGTGATCGACGAGGTGATGAATCGTGCATTCGAAACTACCGGCGTTACACCAGGATTTGCAACGTTTATCGCGCGACGAATGGCCTCTGTTATTGAAGCTTTACGACCGAACCTGCGGATGGAATTTAAAAATCGCGATCGAATTGGAATCGCAGTCTTTTTGTATTTGCAGATTTTACAGACCGTGATACAGAATAATTGAGCTTTTCACCGTCATGTACAAAGTAAAATTAACAAAGTTTCCGTTATGTTGTTATACCCACGAAATTTAAAAATTACGATCAAGTAGAATCGAAGCGTTTCGTATTCGCAGATCTTGGTTATCGTGGCGCAGAATAACTGAGCTTTTTACTATCGTAAACAAAATAAAATTAATAAAGTCTCGATCGAATATCAATTTTATTACGGTTCGAACATCATCAAGCATCTTTCGATGCAAACTTGTAACATAATTGACGGCTTGAAGTGACAAATGATGTAAATTTCAGAAAAAGTAAACGAGCATTTTTTGAAAAAGAAAACGTGTAGATTCCATTTATTTATCTGGGAAATACGGTAGGAATAGTTATAAACGTTAAAATAATTTACTTCAGCTTTCAAAGCTATTCTAAGATAGAGATACGATTGTGGTTAAAAGAGACGAAAATAGAATATATGCGTAAATAAATACATTTTTCTTGTCTCAACTCTAGGCTAAAATTTTTCTTCAAATACTGAAAATGATTTTTAATATTGCAACTATTGAAATTACCAACTTTAATGGACAAACATCGATATACTTCTGTCCAGGGTACACACTTCTATATAAATGAAATCTCACAAACTTTCCAAGAAAACTTTAATAGTAGCAAGCTGCTCTTAAAAAGAGGCTGCCACGGTAGAGTTTCTTAAGCAGGAAAGTACAAATGTGCCGGATTGGTTGACAGAATTACGCGGCAGCTTTTGAGAAAGAAAATTCAGCGTTGGCCATTATACTTGGTCATAAATTTCGCAAAATCTCGAGCAGTTCCTTTAAGTTTCATTCTCCTTGGGTTTTCCTCGCCCGTTCTGTCCAAGTCTATATTCTCCTTCGTCTCCTTTTTCTTATGCCTCTCAGTGGTAAGAATCACGCGAAAGAACCGCCCCGTAGCACGCCGAGCGAAATAAATTCGAAGCATCGTCGATAAAATATCGCTGCCGGTGTAGTTTATCACTAATCTCGAAGGAAAGCATGGCTGACGGCGTTACTAGCTCGTAGAATTGTAGTTGTTAACCGTTTCAACGAAAATATAAATTGTTATCAATAAGTTATTCTTATGGAATTTTTTAAGCTTCTAAATTGATACATTTTTATATCTTTACTTACATACTTTGAAATTGAAAACTTTCAAATTTTTTATTTGACGTAAACTGTTTATCTGGTACAATATTTCTATACAAATTACTCTAACAATTCCCCGTATTCTACGACAAGTTCGTTAACAAATCTAGCAACTCCCTATATGCTTTTAAGATAAAATCATTCTCGAGCTACGTGGGTGTGCGTACCGGTTGGGGAGCAACCGGCAAATGGAAACTTCGAAACCGCGCAGTATCCATCCCATCCGCCCCACAAAAGTAAAATCATTCTCTTCGCTCGTTAACACATCCGTAGTAATTACTACGGATTTTTACGTATTTGTACAAAACCTAAAGATGTAAAAGTATACAAAATAATATGGAAAAGCATATGAAATATTTAAATTAGAAATACTCGTATCTTTTAATAGATAGGACGAATCTCTATTCAAGTTCTATTTCTCTAGTTGAACCCACTAAGATATAAACCTACATAAAAATTCGAAATCTATCGATAACAAAACCTAATTTAATCACGCTTTCCCCTATTCAGCAGATACATATCTCTAACATCCTTGGAATACGAATTCCTTGAGCCTGCTGACTAAACTTAATCCGCCGATTCACCGTTTTCTTTCGCCGCAACACAAATCTTCATCAGCCTTTAAACCTTTATTTTCCATTTCCACATCTTCGTGCACGCAGAGATAAACCCTGAAAGATTTTCTCCGACGTCCGCGGACATAACCGAGCAATAAAAACTCCTACACCAACCTTCGTTACCCTGGTGCTGTTGCTCGAGTAAAACTGAACGGGAAGCTGTGCGGCTCGTCGCCCAAGGAAGACGTAACGGCGAACGGAACCGCGCTTTTTGCGGCCGTAAATACGGCGGAACGCGTCTGTAAACGTCGATGGTTCGCTCGACGTAAGGCAGGTAGTTACACGCTCACTGCCATATTTATTTCACCGACGCGCCAAGATGAGTAATTTAACTGTAAGACGTTTTTCAACTGGACCAACTGATACGCGTTTCAACGATCCATAACTCTCGTTCGATCGACTCGCTATTATTTACGGATGTGCGTTATCATCCGAGCGATCGATAACCGAGGCTCATTGCCAATAAAATCAACCTCGTTCTGACGATTATTCGCAGTGACGGATCGGCTCGGTGAACCTCGAGTCTTTATGCAACCCCATCGGGCCGCTCCAGGCACTGATAAATCGTTCTACATCGTGGAACGACGTTGGTTCAAACTTTTCAGAAACTGACTTCCTGTAGAAAGTGTGTATTAAAGTTGGAGACTGAGCATTGTAAGTTATATAGAGCGAGTCGTGCAAAGCTAATGGTGTCCTGCACGGGTATTGAATTTCTAAGATTGATATTTTATTCATGACAGATATGCATACACTGGAGGAAAGAGTTAGTGTACTAAAGGGCACTAAACTTTAATCAGGTCCACATAAAGTATATCTTAACTTTGCTTCGATCTGAGGTAAAGATAGAAAGCAGTGTGAGTGTTTGGGTGTCGTTGTATTATCCACATATATATATATATATGTATATGATTTTATTATTATGATGATCCTGTTAACCGGGGATGATGAGTTCGTTCATCATTGAAAAATGATACTGTAGCTTGTATATAATATGAATTGTGCATGTACATGTGTATAGTATGAATTTAGTAACGTCACTTATTGCCGGATTTCTTTATTATTTTTTTCCGATATTATATGCCACTAATTTATTTTACTCGAACCTACTAAAACTCCACAACTTGAAAACCCTTAAATCTCGTAATATCCAACTTCTACATGAAAAATACGAAACATAGACACCGTTGGTCTTCAGCAACCCTTGGCGTAAATTCGAAGCGTTCTCCACCTTTCGCCATAAAATTTCTTCCAAGCTTTCTCGATCGCTAAATTAAAAGCCCTAGAAACGTAACGCGTCGATCTTTTTCAAACCATCCCATAAACCAGCAACAGCAACTGCCTGGAAAAGCCTGTGCGAAAAAAGCGTCGCGCATCCAGCTGGCTGGAAAAAAAATTCGTTCAATTTCGCGAGAACTTGCTTGCACTGTTAGGGATGGGGAGAGAAAGACGAGAAGACGTACGAACTTAGCAGCTGCAATTGAACTAAAAAAGCATGGCGAGTAATCGTTACAAACAATTAAATTAAACGACGAAAAAAAGGGAGTGGCGAATGGCGTCCGGACGCACGCGGAGTGGTAATTAAAAGTGAGCCCATTAATTCGGCTTACGGGGGCTTGGGTGCGTTTGAAATTGTTTACAAACTAAAGTACACGTCGCCGAAGCTTTTAAACGTTCGTAATTACAGGCAGCCTGGTGTCGGCTTGCAATTGAAATTAGAATAGCGAAACGACAAACTGGTAATAAATATAAACGCTCGAATCGATCCATCTCTCCGTGTCTCATTCTCTTCTCTGTATTCTTCCCTTTCTATGTCTTTCTATCTTTGTGTATAATAGGGGGAGGAAGAGAAATTTTCATGAAAAAAGCTGGGAAAATTGGGCGACACACGCGAGGTACCCGCGAGTGAATTGCATTCAAATTTTTATGAAGCCCCCTCTACCCCGTTTAAAACGGGTAAAGCCCGGGTTTCGGGCATTCGAACGTTTCAGCGAGCAGAAAATTCACATTTTATTGCTGCTTTACGGGCTATTTTCGCATGGCTCGTTGAAAATGTCCCTTCATTCGTGTTTAAGCTCGTTTGAAGGAGGCACGAGCTTTATCATTGCTGGTGGGCGTCAGATTCCGCGACATATTTGGACAAATTTTGTATCGTAATGTACCGTGTGACGAATTCACAATCAAAATACATAGGTGAAAGGATCGGGCAAATATTCTTGTGAGCGAGGTTCGTACATCAATCGACTAATTCATTTATTAGTTTGAAGTATTAATACATATTAGTACCTATCATAATATTAGGTCGTCCGAAAAGTTTCTTTCATTTCATAAGGAAATAATGGATGCACAACATTTTTCGTTTTATATTATTTTATCGAATTACGGATGATCTATTTTTTTCTATCAAGATAAAGATTACAACGTTCGACAGATTAGGTTTCATATTTGTATAAAGATGCATCGTTGTAAAAGTTGTGTCTGTAAAAGAAAGACACTTTTCGGACAACCTAATAATATAGGCATGTAAGTTGTAATTAATAACGTGGTAGACAGCAGTCTTTGACATTTTTTAAAATATTTTTGTAATTTTATAATTGTCGATGGACGTGAAATTCCCGAGTATTTTTCGACAATTTTTAGATTACAATCTCAATTTGTGATGAATTTAGAAACAGAATCTGTAACACGTAATGAATTTAGAATGAGAATCCAGGATATGTGATGAGTTTAGGATCGGAATCCGTGATATGTAATGAATTTAAATATCAGAATGCGTAATACGTAATGAATTTAGAATCAGAAACCGAGTAAAATCGCGAGATACATGTAAATTCATGCATCAATAAATCGCCGCCTGCTCCATACGATTTGGAGTATCAGTATCACATCAATCATCGTTATATTTAACTAAATCATCTGAATGAGCTCATCGTCATCTTATACCTATTTTCCCTATTAATTTTCAATTGTATGCATCATAAATATTCCATCATCAATTTTTCTAAAACAATTAATAGACAAACTGTCACACAACGACCAAACTAAACGATCTACAATAGATGGATAGTACGGATTTATTAAGCGACGTTTCCATCAATATTATTTTATTTTTAATCTATATATTTTAAACTTTGACAAGTCATACAGACATAGTAACGAAAATCTATAAACGTCCTAATATTTGATCGATATTGGACTAAATATTTGCTTAAAAAATCAATTTTTTGATGAATATTTTGTTAGAGCAATTTATATCGAGTTTATGGATGAATATCATTTAACATTAATAATCAAAATAATAATAATAACAACACGTTGACTGCAACGTCACCCATATTCTGTAATTCTATTTATATTTCTATTTCTAGAAAATCTGATTTCTTCCTCATCGCTACTATCCGAATTTCTGTAAGCCTCGAAAAAGCTTTCTTTTTCACTGCTACCTGACTCACCAAGAAATAAGTTTTCCATTTTTCTTTTCGACATTCTAACGAATGAGGGCAGAGATTTTAAATTATCTAAAATATTTAAATTGGAAAAGATCGTGGGTAATGGAAGATGAACCAGCCCAGACGACATCAAAAGCTGAGATTCACCGAAAAAATATTATGCTGTCAGTTTAGTGGGATTATAAAGGAATTCTGTACTTTGAACTTTTACCAGAAAACCAAACGATTAATTCAAACGTGTACGTTCAACAACTCGCCAAACTGAGCGATGCAGTTCAAGAAAAGCGGCCTGAATTGACCAATCGTAAGAGTATTGTTTCCCAGCATGATAATGCAAAGCTCCACACATCTTTGATCACTCGCCAAAAATTATTGGAACTAGATTGGGATGTGTTGTCACATCCACCATATAGCCCTGACCTTGCGCCTTCGGATTACCATTTATTTCGTTCCATGCAGAACTCCTTAAACTCCTTAAACTCCTTAAAATTTTTAATGACATTGATGATGTAAAATCACATTTAATTCAGCTTTTTGCTGACAAAAATCAAAAGTTCTATAAACATGGAATTATGGCACTGCCTGAAAGATGGCAAAAGGTGATCTACAAAAACGGACAACACCTAATTGAATAAAGTTATATTTTTAAGCAAAAATATTGATTTTTCCCTCTTATTTAGAATATGCAATCACTTAGTTGCCAATCCAATACATTAGACTTACAACACGTATGGAAATAGATTTTAAATGATCTCTAGAGTACCGATATCTTTACTTTGTTCACGTGGCTGCACTAGTTTAGCCACTGTGTGTCATCCTAAACTTTCACCTCAAATAAAACGGAAACAAGCAACTAAATACATCGTAATGCTTGCACCGAATTAAATCTCGTTCAACGAGTCCTCCCAACCGTCTTAAAAGTCCAACATCGTGGATTAACATGAGAAGTTGGTGGTGGTAAAACATTCAACAAAATTCAGGGGTGTATTCCGTTGGCAGGATGCTGAATTCGCCATCGATTTCACGGTGGTGCGAGCCAGTAGTACTTGGAAAGAATCCCATTTAATGGTGGCAAGCTAAACAGCGAAAGTTCGTCCCGCGGAGAAATACTTATGCAGTTCGATCGATTTTAAAAGGAACACTCGGCGAACTGAGAAGTTCCACAAGTCGATGGACCCGTTGCCACTTGTTGAATGTTTATAAAGCGCAATGTAAGTCTAAAGTGGCCACTCTTGATATTTTCCGTTACACGTGCCACTATAAAGGAACAACCATCGATGTATGCAAATCTTTCCGCTTCTCCTCTTACCTGTGCATGATACATATCGTGTGTGAGAAATCAACTTCATATTGATGTACAGGTACTTCAAATTAGCATAAAGAAGGTTGGATTTGCGTGGACGATAGTTGAAGGAGAGCTGACTGTACAAAGTGGGAATGTACAATGGCAAGTTTATGAATAGGGAAATGATTTTGTCTCAAATTGTATTTATATACAATATTGTTGAATTTTAAGTATTTGCCTGGATGTTTACCGTTTGAAATATCAGAAAAACACGAGTAGGATAAAAGCAAGAATAACTAAAATTTTTCAAATTTTTCTACCGTCTTTTCTTTCATAAACTCCGTCTATTACAATATTTTTCCTTGTTAACTATTCGCTGAAATATTCGCCCATACAACTATAAAAAATACACGAAAAAGAATAGGAAGGAAGAAAAATAAAATTTCCAAAGCTTTTCTACCACCTGTTCTCTCAAACTCCGTCGAAGCGCTTCCCTTTAACTATTTGTCTAAATATTCAGCCTTGCAAATATGAAAAAAATAAGAAGAGACAGAATAAAAAGGAAACTAGAGTTTTTCTACCACCATGGCCGTTCAATTTCCTCTAAAATTATTCGCCAGAAACAAAAGGAAAAGAGGTTATCGAAATATGAAAACGGGGGAAAATTTACATGATATCTTGCTGGCTCATCTTCGATTTCCAACTTTTGCATGCGACAAAACGACCCGGGTAATCTAAAACAGAGGAATCAGACGTTTCTAATCCGGATCACGCGTGTCCAGAATGAGATCCGAGTTCGGAATGGGATTCGAAACGATGGCCAGAGCGAAATGAACCCCCCGTCGACGTTTTTCCATTCGAATTTCGACGCAAGCTTTGCCTTTCCCCTTCCTCTTCTTTCACCCCCACCTTTCTCCTTTTTACTTTTTTCTACGGGTGAAAAACGGTCATGCAGCCGGGAAATGCGAGAACTCGCGTTTCGTGCCACGTATTGGTGTTTATTTTCCAGGAGACGTAAATATTCTGCTCTTTTTTCCTTCACCTTTTTTCCCCTGAACCTCTTTGGATTCGTTAGATATGCATGGTTTGTAGATTCGATTTAGTCAAAAAATGTTGCCACGGTATATTGTCGGTTTGTGAGATAAAATACCAGGTTTTCTGTTCTTCGCAAGTGCAAAAACGTTTGAATGGAACATTTACGATGGAAATTTCCAAATTCTGTGTATATCGATGTTACGCGTCTCGTTGTTGGAATAAATTGAGATATACCAAAGCAATGAAGAAATTGAATTATTTATGTAATTTATATTAATAGTTACTTATTAACAAATTACTAACCTAGTGTTACTTTTTTCGTGGCTAAAGTATGGCCAATGGCTTTGAGCAAACAAAAATGCCTTATATTCATTTGAATTAATAATGAAAAATAATTCATCCAATGATCATTAATATATCTATTAATAATTTTCTTTATTTCCTACAATAACCTACTTTTTCTTATCCTCTATTCATGG
Organism: Bombus flavifrons; assembly: GCF_040668555.2. Taxonomy (NCBI): domain Eukaryota; kingdom Metazoa; phylum Arthropoda; class Insecta; order Hymenoptera; family Apidae; genus Bombus; species Bombus flavifrons. The sequence goes on from NC_138456.1 coordinate 8,092,065, forward strand.
AACTTCTAGCGCGAAGAGTGTTACTGTTATGAATGGTAATTGAATTGTTCATTGTAAATTCAGTTCTCACAATCAGAAAGGCTACAAGTCCTTATGTCAGATGACCTAATAATTTACTTAAATCCTCATAATTGTTATATTTCCCAGAATATATTAAACGTATATTAAATACAATCTGATTACAAAGTTGTCGCAGAAAATAAATTTAATCAATAGCGAACTAGGTAAATGAATATTGCAACATTATTTAATATCCTCTGAATAATTCAAATTTTATAAATAAACTTATAATAAGTTGTCGAAATAATCACGGTGATCCCAATTTTACACGCATGATTATACGTTTTATGGAACTAATTGAAGTATCATAATCGCATCCTTACCCTACTCTAGCAGAAATTAAAGAAGAATTGCAACAGATTTAAAAAAAAAGTTTAAAAAAGATTAGCTTGTTTTATATAAATTGATTTCTCGCGTTATTCTATAAGCAAAATAAGTATGGCAAGATGATTGGAAATCCAATACTTTTATTCCAGAAATTGATTGTAAGCACTTAAATATTTCACAATTAATAAATTAACATAAAATTCTCTGTTTCTAATCTAAAATCTTTCACGTGTTTCTTGGTGCTTTTAAGGCTATCCCTCCCCTACCTGTGGTACTAACGATAAATAATATTATTAGAAGTATGTGTACACGGTTAAGAAATAGAAAATAAGAAAAAATGAGAATGAGAATGAGAGGAGAGAAAGATTAAGATAGAATTGTAAAACAAGGATTGCGTGAACCAAATCCATTTCTTGATCATGTGGGGTGAAAAATAAAAAATATTGATATAATAATAATTTCAATTGCGTAATACCTTGTTAATCTAACTTTTTAATAATTATTAATTCAACAGACGAATAATAAAAATTGTTGACGGAACGAAAATGGCTTTGATTATTTCCACAAGCTAATAAAGTAGAAATTGAACGCGATATACAATAACTACAAAAAAGAAACAAATTCCTGGTCTTATTCATTATCGGAGAGAACAATGACGTTGGTATTCAGGCAGATCCAAAAAACAATAGAGTTCAGGCTATATTGTGGTGCCCTCGATACAAATACAGCCTGGATAAATATGTGTTTTGAATTCCCTTCCTTATTGCGTTCCTCGTCACTTTTTGTATATGGTCGTACCAATGTAAACATCACGTTTCACGATCACTTTGTGAAAAAGGTACAATCATCGTGGCCGTGTACCATATGCCTTCGAAACTTTTTCTATTTACATTAAGAAAATATATCATTCCTATTCAGATGTCCTTCATATTCTCTCAACGAAATTCGATCCCCGGAAAAAATGAAACGTATCTTTTATGTATACTTCGTAATAATAATAATAAACCTTAGATATTCTAGAAAATTTCCAACGATTAATCTTTATTTGACATTAACCTTACAATAATTTTGATTCTGATATTTTGTTTTATGTTAAATAATTATATTAATAGAAGATTACAGGGCAAGCATGATAAGTACATGTTATGTATTATGTATGTAAAGTTAGTTTATAATTAAAAAAGAATATTTTAATATCAAGTAATACAAATACAGAGAAACTGATAGAAAAAATTTGCAAATGAAATGTTGCATTAACATAACCTTGATCGTTAATGGATTAATGAAACGCATTCGGTGAAAATAAAATTATTTTTGTATATATTTTTCATTTCCAATATCACAAATAAAAAATGAAATACACTGCCAATAAATAGAATTAATAAGCTACATATCACTCTACAAATGAAGATTACACGAGACACTCATAATAAGTCTACATTCATTGGTTTTCTAATTTTTATATCGCTTGTTGATTAAAAGTGGGTATTTCAGTAAAACTGAGCTGAAAGGCAAAATGACTTTTTATGTAGTACCTTTTAAAAGTTGGTTAAAGCTTTAGATAAAATAAACAACATAACTAATATTGTGCTAATTAGACTGTGCATATTTATTAGACTGTGTAATTTCATATTTCTATAAATACAACTAAAAAAAAATAGAATCTATATATATTCGTTTCATTCACTAAATATCACATTGGTCCTTTTATTTTGAATATTTTATACATTTTCATGCATTATCTGCGTCCTCTATACTTTTAAATTTATTATAAATGCATAAAGGTTCGTAATCTAGTGATAACTGATATTTTAGTTTTAGAATATTCATATAGGTAATAACACATTTCTTCTATCTAAAATAATTGCTAAACGAAGTAAAAAACAGTTCAGTAATATGGGACTGACGTGCTGAATTTTAACAAAAAAACTGCTTTTTTAAAAAAGCAAGAAGTGTAATTTATCATGTTTCTTCTCTATGACCTTCAAATCATCTAATTCTCAAAACCTCGAATGTCACGTTGAATACATGAATCTTTCAACGAAGTAAGCTTTTCAAATAAGAAACTGAAGAAAAACGTCACTCACCTTTCAAAACGGCGGCGAGGAGTAACACGACGAACAGTAGGCACAGTTTACTGCAGCTTCGTCGTTCCATCATGTCCTTAAAGAGGAGAGCACACCACGACACCACAGTCAATTACGGACGCGCGAAACGCCAGTCGTGAATCTATCCGCAGTGCACATTGTTCACAAGTCGAAACTAGTCCCAATCGTATAGTTACACGAATCAATTCATGAATTGTATCAACTACAAAGTATTCTCACACTCTCTTCTCACGAATTCTAATTCAGGAGAACTATACAAAAAATGTGTCCCGCGAAACCGATAACAAAGTCAACCTCGAATTGTTTTGTTTACACGTACGAAATTCTAAAGCGTCGTATTCCACAATCGACAACGATTTATTTACTCGATTTATCAAATGAAACGATCGTCTAACACGACTAGAAAACTCAGTTCAAGAATTTCAAACAGTCGATTCAACAAATCGCACGAGCTTCACCTTTCGACGAATTCGATATATTTGAAATTAACCAATAGATCGCTTGAACAAACGGAACGTTCCAATTGGCGTTTCTATAAAAATTTAGACAAAGGAACGCAAATTCGCGCCGAAATCTCATCAATGTTTGTTAATTAACCCTTATTTTTTACACTAATGTTTTCCACCACTATGAACGTTAGAGCACGATTTTTAGTCAAATAACCGAGTAAAAACAGAGAGACAGTTGAATCAAAAGTAACCGTAACACACGTGTCTTCACGAACGAATGAAATATGCGAACACAATTTAGTTTTTGTTTGATTCGTTCGACAACGAGTATTATCAAGCGTGAATAAGAAAGCGTGTAACGAAGTTCAATTATATCACATTTAGTATGGAATGTTTACCGATTCGAAGCACTTACGACAGTACACGATCGAAAGTATATCGAGAGGACAACGCAAAATACCTTTACCCTTAAACGTATCGCGCGACACTGACTGTCCTGATCGCCGTGGCTGACACTCGACACGCTTCCGAGGCCAGATGGCGCTGCTGTTGCGACGCGTTTGATAAACCAGGAGACGCCGGCATTCGACTCCGCGGCCCTGTTGCAACAAGTTGCAGCGCGTGGCTCTTCGGCTGCACGCTCCGGGAACGTGCATTCATTGAATGCAATCCGCACGTACGCGGCCGGCATAACAAAATGCAATCGACTGCTAGCCGCCTCTGCAGAACGCGGTTGTAATAAAATTAAAACTGCCCTCTCGTGTCCCCTACGATAACGGACTGGCCACCATGTCATTCTTGACGGGGGTTGGAGATGAAAAAATTCTTTTAACGTATGTTTAATCATTTATTGGGGCAGTAAATGTATAAAGGTCACGAAAAAAAACATGATAAATCGTATGTAGGGACCAAAAGTTAGAGATTTTTTGAAATTTTATGGAGAAAATCATTAAAAAAATCTTAATTTTTTGTTTAAATGGACATATTCTTACATTACATTACGTATTTTTTCCGATATTGTTAACGATAAAGAAATAATTATTTTCTAAATCGTTCGGTCACACTATCAAAAAATTATTATACTTAGATAGCAATAATTAGAAAGGTGATTTTATTTGTAATTGATTGTATTTATTACGTCGTACATACTAAAAAGGGATATATTAAAAGATAAATGAAAACTTATAACCTTTTATTATCTGGGTTTGCTCTCGGGACTCTCCGTATTCGTGGTTAACGAGCCATCTGAACTATAACAAACTTTCTACAAAAATTCAATTGAATTTACAGTTATATCTCATCCATGTAATTAATAACAATTTTAATAATTGAAATTACGTACTCTGATGGGCACATGCTCCTTTCGATGACACGATAACATCGCTGAAACCGATTTGTTTATTTTCCTTTTCCTGGAAAAATAATAAAAGATATAATTGCTTAAGGCTTAAATAACTTTTTAGAACCTGTTTTAGATTTGCCATCAATATTTATAACAGGCAGAAAAAAATCAAATGATCTACGAAATAATTATCCAATCATTACTTTACATTTACTTATCATAACACATAAATCTTTGAGAATAATAAATCAATCGTAGGGAATTGATTTTCTAAAGTGATAATCAATAAACATTAAATAAATGCTTACTGATAACTTCTGCTACTATGACTAACGTCGATCGTGTCTTTGCTAGTATAACTAATTGCAGCTAAACAACGTTCCTCGTCCATACGATCTTGACAACCTCCATGACATTTACCAAACCTGTTCTTCCAATAATCCTTAATTCTTTCCAGCAAACTCTTACGAGGCGATTGTGTTGGACACGTATCAGGTTGGCAGTATTCTTTATTTTCGTACAAAACAGCAACTCTAAATTAAAAAAATAGGAAATTTTCTTTTAAAAAACCGTTGTATGTGTAATATCACTAAATTGGAAAAAGCAAATTTTAATAGAATTTTAAAATCTATAGAAAAATTCATCAAAAAATCATTGTATTTGTTTTTTATCGCTTTGATTTTCTTTTAATCTCAAATCACTATAAAATATTTTGATGTGAAATTGTTTGAGAACATATGGAATTTTAAAATTGTTCTTCTGTAAACAGCGAGGAATATCATTTATCATGTCTCTTCGTACATTATAACATTGTATTTTAATAAAATTCCTCCCTTGTAAAATATGTAAAATATGATTCAGTATATTTTTTGCCGAAAAAAATTTTTCCCCGTAAAAAATGTTTACTAAAACATACGGAGGATCCTGTGGTTCATATGAGACGCACTCGTCCGAGTGTTTCGTAAGGAATCTGTAGCAGACCAAGCTCAAGCCCACCAGCAACCACACTAGTAACGCGCTCACCACTGCAATCGATATTAATTCGGCCGTTCCTAGTGGGACTCCCGTTTCCTCTTCTAGAACGAAGGAAAGAACGAGACAACGTTAGAAAGCAGAAAACAATAAAAAATTCGACGGTGATTGAAGTGCTGCTTTCTCTCGTCACCTTTGTACAGAGGTGGCACGACTTCCTCGGGCTCAATAGTTTGTTGCATGCCTGTTTTGGGCATAATCTCATACGTTCCGCTTTTTGCTCCCTTAGTGGGACCGGTTCCCGCGCCTGACATGGAAAAACGATGGGTTATAGGAAACATCCAGCGCTGGAAAATTGCTAATAAGGAAAAGAATCGAGCGACGTACCTGCTTCCTCCAACGAGGCGATCACCCTCAATACACCGCCGAACGCCGGGTACCATTTCTCATCATCAAGGTGTCGTTGCACCTGGAAAGGCGATGAGAGTCGTCTAATGCTTGTTGCTCAAGTTTGAACAATGTAGAATCAAATAAAGCTATGGTAGAACCTTAATTATTAAAACACTGATTGATAGGCTGTAAATATTTATGAAAATTTACATTTTAATAGGCATAATTAAAGAAACGAAACCTAATTATATGTAGACATTCTGTATGCAATGCAGCTCAGTGCTGTATTAAATTAAAGAATTTCGGATAAACATCGTTCAAAACAATCGATTATAGAACAGCATTACTCAAACTGAATTGCACAAAATAACATGCAATCTGAGAAACCTTAAACAATATGATATTGCATGAAATATGTTAAAAAATATCGTTTAACCATTTATACCATTGTTTAATGATGGTTATAAAATGTTTTGCGAGAAAAAGGTTTCTTGATTGTAATTGAACAATTCCCTTAAGTATTTATGATATGTAAGGAAGATTGCCACTTTCGATCACAGCGACTCACAACGTACGGATTGCTGCAGCCAATCGTAAAACTCCCGATTAAAGGCCTCCAGCTCAGTTTTTTCTTTCGATTTCGAGACGATGCACTTCACGCTAGCTATGTAGTATTTGACCAATGCAAAAGTCGATCGTTCACTGTATAAAGACTGCAAGGTGTTCTTCTTAAAAGGTAACGCGATACTGAAGAAAAATTCTATTTTAATATCGTTAATATTGGCAATGGAAGGAAATAGTTCAAGTTGTCAATACCTATTTGGCTGTGTATCGTCGTCCAGGAAAGGAAGAGGGATGATAATCGATTCGTTGTCTCGATCAGATTCATCTTTGTGCCCTTCAAATAATTATAATATTATGTTTAAACAAATATCATCTTTTTAGTATTGGATTGTTTATTAAAATTAGGGATACGTTATACTTAGCAAGTATTTAGTTTTTGTATTAATTCTAATGAACTCACTCGGATTTGTACTTTTAATTTTGTGCTTCGGAACATGCCTCTTTTTCTGCTTGAACGTGAAACGTTTCGTCTCTCGCCTGTTAGCGATCGAAGCTAATAAATAAATAACAGTTATATCAAACTGATCATTGCATAGAAACTAGCTTAAAAATTGTTTGAACTTGAACTTATACACACACGATTAATGTAAAATTATTATTTTTCTGTGTTGGTACATAGCACTGCTATCTCTCATAACCATTTCAACACTTGTATCTATGACACTTCCCTCCAAATTAGTACCAAATAAACCCATTACAGTATCCTAGCAATCTACTCCATTCCAATCTACAAAAAAAACTATTTTCTCCAAACTTTCGATTGAAACAATCGCTTTCGAATTGCTTAAAATGCCCATGAATACTTTACGAAAGTTAATAAACATATTCTTACATGCAGAGTAAGTAATAACCCCGTCGCACGCAACCGACGACGATTTCGGCGACGTAATCACTATCGCTTGAATCTTCGTCTGTTTTATCTTCTTCGAAGGATTTAGCCAACCAGCTCCGTTGCTTCGTAAAAATACCTTCAGCTGTTCGTACAGTTCGAATAGTTTTCTAGCATTTCGGTACTTTACGTTGCCCGCGTAATAGGAGTGTTTGGTGAGGGGCAAAATGTAAACCTGCAAGTAGCCGCCCATCGTGTCCGCCAGGGCTTTCAGCATCAGGTGCTTCGTTTTTCCTATCGACAGCTTACGCACGTTTTCCAGACAAATGTGAAAGTAATCCATCAACAGCGCGATGTACCGATCGTTCTCATAATTTAGAACTTTCACCTGGAGAATCAGAGTAACCATAGATGGGTACGGTATAGACACATGGATATTTTTTTGAAGAGGAATCGATGATGGAACGATTTCAAGCTTTTTTTTTAAAGTGGATAGGATGATACGTTTGATGGAAAGATGATACATTGAAGCTATTTGCGGTGTTAACACTTTATCGTTTTGCGATATTTTTGTGGATATTTTAACAGTCCTCAACTATTTATCGCTATAAGGCCATATTAAGAGCGAATTATTGAAAGATAATTTATATTTAGTAGTCTTCATTGAAACATTGAAGCTTAAGCTATTACTAAAATTAAACATTATTACAATATTTTTAAACTTAAATTTCGATGCGATTTGTCTTACTTAGGTTGGAACTATAATCTGTACCATGAGTATAACCCGATATTATACCCAACAAAGTTGGGCAACCTTTCAAGAATAACGAAGTTCCGAGATTTATTTTTTAATAATGATTCTGTTCAGAGAAAAATTATCTGTTGGTCACGAATAAATTTGTATCATTATTTAAGATAACACCGCTTCATATCTTCTTGTTTAAATACAGAATTGTCCGTTAGTAATTCATTTTTAATTCGAGCATTTTTATTATGTTTAACATATATGTACAAGTGATAGTGAATAAATTTTGTTTAAAAAAAGTAGGTAATTTATTATTAGTGGCATATGAAAAAATACATTTTAGAGATTCATTGAATAATAATATGAATTATACATATGTTATAAAATATACGTATTTGATTGAAGTATCATTATTTCCTTTATTAAAAATTTATTAGTACACCAAAAATGAAAAGATCACAAACACACAACATATTATAAAGATAATAAAAAATATGCAAAAGAAGCAATAATGATATTTAGAATATTTCATGTTAAAATAAACTATATAGGATAGAAGAATACAATTTTAATGATTCGTAACTAGCAGAACTAGGTTAAGGAGAGTCGTACCTTTGGTAAGAGATCTTGAAACATTCGTCGACTATTTAAGATAATAAATTCTTCCGTGGTCCAACAATGTTTAGCTGTATCACTTTTCTCAAATAACACCGTGCCAATGTTTTGTTCATGTTTGAAAGTATTAACACCCATCACCCTACATTCGCAACAGTAACGTGATGAAGCATATATTTTTAAATGAAATGTTATAGTCTCAGTTTCATATAATTAATTAATAATAACATTCTTCTAATTGTACAATTGAACTTTAAATGAAACAAGTATGATGTTGGTGTTTATGTTTATATACCTTCCTATATTAACGAGAATAGTTGCAATAAATACCGGAAAGAACCATAGAAAGCATGATTTCATAATCCAATCGGTAAATCCCGATTAGTACGATTTTCCCTTGGAAAATTTATGCCGATCCCTTGAGTATTCCCTAATCATTTCGTCACGGCTTCCTCTCGTTTGTTATGCGACTGTCTTCAGATTAATTGTGAATAATTTTAAGAGTACAAACGTTTGATAGGTATAATAGCTTCGATTTTGTCTTTGATCAAATGAAGATTGAGAACTCCGTTTTCTTTTCGCACTTAGGCGTGTCTATATTACAATTCATCTTTACATTGTATAAAAATTGGTGAACTATTTTATACACAACTAATTGTAAGTATACATATCCATATAACTCATTCCGGTTCTTATAACATCTTGGAAAATGTTAAAATATTAAGGAAAGATTAAAAACTCTTTACAATATATATATATATATTTATTTATTTATATATACACTTAATAATTACATAACTTAGATGCTACTTTTGAACATAACAAGAAATACAACGTAAAATCGTCAATGTTACTTGCAAGATTTTCATTATAAATCTTTCAAAGTTGCTCCCCTTGTAAAAATTGTCTTTATGGATTCCCCTTTCCCATCTATTTAGGAAATTGTCTTGGAATGAAAAATTATGTATTCGATGCCTTCATCTTGCACAAAAACCGCAAGTGCAACATTTTCACTTCGTCCTTGTTCAATTTCACTACACCTTCTTGGTTATCTATAGATAGCAGAGTGCCTACTGCTTCTCTGTCTTCTCCGATAATCACTTTGACTCGGTCACCTCGCGATGGAACTACCGGTTCTAACTCCTCGCAAATCAAATTCACTACTCTGTCTTCTACAGGTAGGAAGATTGAACACATGCCACCCTGTTCATACATATATGTAAGTAGTAAACAGATTTGAAATAAAAAGATAATAAAATAAAAATAATAGTATATATAATAAAAAAAATAAATGAAAATCGAAAGAAATATAGAAAAAAGTATAGTGAAATTAGTGTACATTATAACTAGATGTTTATACATTTATAGAAAATTTGAAAACACAAAAATACATATAATACATACAGTATACGAAACATTGTATACAAAATATCCACAGTATAATACTCTTTATAACAAATATTTAGTGGATGAAATAAATCTCTGATTAGATTCTGCTTCTTTGATTGTATTTACATAGACATGTATTTGTATAAACATCCGTAGTCTAATTATAAACTACATAAAACTAGTTTTATTAATCAAGAGATAGAATACTTACGGATATTCCCCGAATAACACCTTGCTGGCCAGCTAACGCAGGATCTTGATGAGAGTCACGAATTCGAACTTCAATATCTGTTGTGTGCCATTCGGCTCCTCCAATGATTCCAGAACCGACATTTGTATCTAGACCAGCGCCTGGTGTCTGTGGATTGTATGGGCTACCTGCAACTCCTGGAAAAGAAAGAGTAGTTTTAACGAACGAATGAGTAAGAATAGTTTTAATGAACATTCTAATCTTCATTTCTAAAGCGCCTAAATAAAGAAAGGCATTTACCTGGAGTCATAGGACTGTAACCCATGGGTGAAGGCGTGGCAAAGGCTCCATGCGGACTAGTAGTATATCCAGTACCACTTGGCGAGGGAGTTGCAACGTAACCTGTAGGACTTGGACTTGCACTGGCACTTCCTGCCGGGCTAGGACTCGGTTGATATGAACTAAAGCTCTGCTCTGAACCGTACATCGTGCCAGGTGTTTGTGGCGTGAATGGTCCAGTTGAAGGATAACCTGGTGCATAACCTGGAGATCCGCCTTCTTCCATACTGTATCCATCGAAGTCGTTCGTTCTGGCAGGAGTATTTGTAACAGCTGGATCCCAAGCACCAGATTGTCCTGGTGTGCGTGAACCATCGTGGGATGGTGTCATCGAGCCATAATGAGGTGTACGAGAACCATCTGCGAATTTAGAATATTAAGATTAGTTCATTGAATTTAATCATATACTTGCTTGCATGCTTGTACATCTGTTTCAAATACTTACTTTCGTACATTGGTGTTTGAGAGCCATGCATGGGTGTTTTCGATCCATCTCTAGCATACATGGGTGTCTGTCCACCACCATATGCTGGTGTCCTGTTGTAGCTGCTGAAACCACCATCCTTTGTGAGTACAGCAACGTTCGCAATGTGAGACCTGTCCACGGAGATGGTCTGACAAGTGGAGTGTAATTCTACACGAGCAGTTGTCTCTGTAGCGTCTTTTACTATTCCAACATTTCCCTTATACGGCCCACCAGTTATTTTGATAGTGGTTCCTATCAATTCTCTGTCACGTCTGGCTCCACCACCACGACCTCTGCCTCTTCCACCTCCGCCACCTCTTCCGAAGCCACCTCCACTAGGATGCATTGGCGAAGCTATTCTTGGCGACATGAATCCTGCCACAGGTGACATAGACGATATATTGGACTTATTTCCACCAGAAAGTTGCAAATGTCTCGTTTTGCAAACGAAGATTCCACCATTGTCAACGAACATTCGCGAATGCAAAAATGCAAAGCTTCTGTACAAATGTTTTATTTCTCCGCCCCTTCCAGCGTGTGGACCATCTACCACTTTGACAATGTCTTTCCTTTGTATAGTGTTCTGTTGTGAGTCTAATGCCACCGCATTTCTGTTCTCGCGTCTCTTTGTGAGTCCCTGAGGTCTAGCTTCTATAACCTTGCCATGCATTGAGAGTACGTGAAAATTTTCACGCTCCAATCGAACAATTACACCCACGGTTTGTGCGTCCAGCTGTACTAAATCACCCCATTGAAATTGACCTAAACTGTCTACTCCAGTTGCCATATCCGAACAAAGTTGTAGATCTCTTGGAAGCACTTCTAATTCATGCATTGAAAGATCAGAAAACAAAACTACTCTATTTTGTTCGACACGGACTATTAAACCGGTATCACCCTCATATCTTCCTGCAACAACCTTAACGTGGTCACCCATAGTGAAATATTTTCGTAATTCAGACGCTTGAAATTCTAAGGCTTCTGTAAGCTCCTCGTGTTTTGGCATAACCATAATCATGTTTCCATCTATAGAGACAATTTTTCCTTGCAAGTTAATCAATTCTCCCTCGCATACTTCGACATTGTCCCCTGTACTGAAAGAATGGGTCACCGTCGCATCTTCTTTATTACCCGCACCAGTTGCTGGAGTTCCGCTTAAATCTAATTCGACACCCTCGGGAGCCTCCTCGAACCTTTCTAGTTCAGATAATGTTGGTTTCACACCTTCTGCGATAATCGCACTTGTGGTAAAATTTTTATACAAAAATCCTTTTCTACTGTATCTATTTCCTTCGAAAATCAAGAAGTCACCATCGCTAGTGACTTCTCCTCCAATAGCACGAATTGCTTCGGGGTCAAATGGTTTGGCTGCTGGTCTTCTTTTTCTCTTGCGTTTTAAGGCTTCAGATTCGCTTTGTGCTGTTCTCAAAGCTCCACGCGGTCTAGTATAATCAATTCTAGGCAACAATTTCAAATGAACCTGATTCTGTGCCAAGTCAACATAGTCAACTTGAGCTATGTCATCTTTATAAATGCCTCTTTTTAGTCTAACCCATTGTTTCGCTTTTAAGCCTGTCTGTTCTTTAACTACACGTAATACATCGGTCATCTCTTTGATCGGTACCATCTGTTGTTTCCAAATACCCATTCTTAGATTTCCTACGTTTTCGATGGCTGCCTTCACATGTGGTTGTTTGTACGCTTCTACGTAAATATAACCCTTTACTCCTTCAGGTGCAACAATAGATTTTATTTGAAGAGGTTCATTTGAATATTGGTATGTTATAAATTTTCGCATTAACAATAGTACTGTTGCTTTTTCTTCTCCAATACGGCACTTTACCATCCACAGATTTGGATCTTTCACACCTGGCAGTAAAGTTTGTTGTGTGATTTCATCACTCATTTCTTCACCGCCATCACCAAAATGCCGAGTAGCAATAGATTCATCTGCATACTTTTTTCTAAGATATTCTTCTATTTCATCTTCCTTTTGAGAACTGTGAAAATTTGTAAAAATTAGCTTAAGGACAAAAAATCTTAATTAAGAATTAAGAATCTTAAGAATTTGAATGGATTTAAGGTACTTACTCCCAGAGATTAGTTCCTCTACGCCGGCCTTCAATTTCTCTGGCAGTAGGACCCAACTCGTCCACTTCATTTCCAACGATACCAATTTCTTGGGCACCTTCTTCCCATTCATCATCATCTTCAACTTCATCATCTACTTCAGCTTCGTCTATGATAAAATCACGATATTTGTCTTTTCTCCTTTTCCTACGAGGTCTATCATCGTCCTCCTCTTCTTCTTCCTCGTCATATTCGCTACTTCCTTCCAAATCTTCACCTAAACAAGAATTAAAATAAATATTAATATGATAAAAGAAATTTATATATGTATTTATATTCTTTGTCATTTACCTTCGGGTTCTTCCTCAGGCTCCACCATCTCTTCATCACCAGATCTTGCTTCTTCTGCTTCATCTCCTCTACCATCCTCCGAACTGAAGATTCAATAAATCTTTTTAAATCATGATCAATTCCATTTTCAATAAGCAACATGATATACTATAGGAATGACATACAAGTATTCCATATAGAAATATAAACTCAATGTGTAATTACGAAAGCATTAAAAAAATATATAACAGTTGTTTCAATATTTTATTCCTTCAAACAATATGATTTATGTTTATATAAATTATTTATGAACAGAACTTCATTTTAAAGAGCACGTAGTTTTTGTACTATATACATATAATTGAAACAAATAGATCGAATAGCCGTAACAATACAATTTCAATTGTTTATTTGCACAAAACAGTAAATCAACTAACATAAGATTAAATTTGTAAATAAATGAATTACTTTGGCTTCTTAGTTTGCACGGTGAAATACTATCACGTGCATTTATATATATAGAGTTACTGACACAACTCACTGTATCAGCCATGATCATAAATATGGTCGTGTTAATTATACGAAATCTCAAAATGGCACTCAGGTAAATTGTAAATTATGTACAAATTTTACAGTACAGTCTAGTTTATTAAACAATGATCTGTGTGCTTTAAATTGATATTTTTGAACTCTACTTGTTGAAAACTATCATATGACGTACAAATAGGTCACGAACTCGGTGTGCTTCAAAATGGAGTTTTCTCATAAAATATACATAAAATAAGTATTAATCTTACCCGCTGGCTGATCGAGACCGTGATCGCCACCTGCGTGGACTCCTCGATCGCGACCTGGACGGACTTCTACTGCGAGAGACGCTACGTGATCTTTCACCAGCGTTTCCACCATCGCTGCCAGCTGCGGATTTCACTGAATGGTTCTCTTCTTGATCACTTTCGCTGCCGCCAACTCCTCGATCGCTTTCATTATCTGATAGATTGCTCGCCTCTGAATCCGACATTCCACACGGAAATTATATCGAATTCACTTAAATACGAATAATGGTACACTATGAAATGACGAGTTGGTTAGGGCACTTGTCAACAACGCTATGGTACGAAACAACCTTTACAAAGCACGTAGTGTAACTGGCCGTAACCACGAACACTCCCAAGCCTACTGCGCTGGAGGTGAGGAACAGGATCTCTCTGCGCATGCGTGTTATGTATATACGTATGCATATATACTTATTATTTGCAGATTCAACGTAAAATCAGAAGCTACATTTTTATACATATCAAAATTATTTTATTTTATTTTATTTTATTTTGTTATATTCTATTTTATTTTATTTTATTATATCAAGTAGAATACGTTCAGAATTTTGAATAAAAAACGTGATATTAAATTACGAAAATAATGTTTTTCAAACTAAAGAAAATGAAATTTAATATAAGAAATATATTTCTCATTTCTAGTAAAAATAATACGTGGTATATATAATCTAAATATCTCGTCACCTAGGCAATGAATAAACAGGAATAATAATCGATCTAGTTAACCATTGTTGAATTATCACCCTCAGTTTCTGAAAACGATTTCTCTTTTGCTAAAATAGTAAAAATACTTATCGAACGTCATGTCCGATTTGGCTAGAGATTTATTAACCCAATATTACGGACTCGGTACAGAATCGAATAGCAAAAGGTGTTTGTCGATTAGTCGTTGTATCCAAAACATAAAGAACGAAGAGGAGGAACAAGTTACTGAACAAACCTCCGTAACCATCAAGGAAGAAAATGTGTCTGATGTAGAGTCTCAGGTAGTCAAATCTGTATAATTTCTAATTGTTTATTTAATTTGACGTTATTGTCATTGTTAATATCAATGGACATAGTATATTTTTATTTTTTTAGTTCAATTAGTTTTAATGCTTATTATTATTTATTTATTATACATATTATTAATCATTAATTAATAGGGTGGTTTTGTCAAGATTATATTATTATTTCAGAAAAACAATGATAGAAATACAAAATATTTATTTTTTTGCCATTAATGTTATTAATCTCAGAAACATTTAATTCTTTGTAATTTAAGAAACTTAACAAAAATATGCTAGCAAATTCTTTATTCACAATGTTATCAAATATATTTTTAAAGTGAAATTAGCGATTTTTAAAGACGAATAAATAACGAAACTCCTTTTTTACAGTTGGTTAATTACTATAAAAAAAAAACTAATTTTATTCACTACTACTTCACTTTTGCTTATTGCTAACAAAATAATAATCGCTTACAGCTTACAGAGAAGAAGAACATTTAATTTGTTCTTATTTTATAACATTGATCGTAATTTATGTTTCCATAATCATTTTATACGTGATGGTTCGTAGAAAGACGAAGATGAAAACCGGAAACTAAGTATTGCGAACGAATTGTACGCACGATCTTCGCGAGTTTTAAACAGCATGGAAGATGCATACAATGATGATGAAACTTTCGATTTGAAAGATATCGATTTTGGGCCGAATATTATGTGCAATATTTTCGAAAATATGCTACATGAGCAATCAGCAAACGATAGCCCTTCGGATTGTATTGAGCAGAATATCGAAGATCTAGGTATTAACATTTATATCAAATAAATACTCTATGTTTCAACCAAGTTCTGTTAAAAAGAAAAAGTTGTACGCGGTTTTACGTATCTCATACACCGACTCGGAGTTTTTATCTTTATATCTATACATCCAAGAAATTCTGACTCTTCTTGTAGCAATAACTTTTTACGTTAATCGACATAAGTTTCAATTTAATTTCAATCATCACATTAATTGCAAACTACTACCCCTATCATCCTAACTAATCCTACGGGGAATTTTAACGTGAAATCGTGGCGTCCATAAAAGTTGTAAAGGCGATTTACGACCTCTGTTCACTGTATATATGTGTACTATCTGTATGTATGAATGTGTATGTGTATGTATATGTTTCCTTCTTTACACTTGCCTCGTCGCTGCACACTAAACACTAGAATATTGCAATGAGGTTTTAATATTTAATCTAGTCGTACCTAAACAAATATCTTTCATTATAGCAACAATAACAAACAGAGTAAAGGATACAAAGAAAAAAGATATAAGTTTAGCATTCATCGATACTTACCCGGATAATGGTTCAGAAGCTTCTTCCGCAACAATGAAAGAATTACGAAAATCTTCAAAGAATACTATATGTTTACCACCATTAGCGCTAAAAAAGGAACCCGTATACGATGAAATATTCGTAGACTTTTCCAATATGGACTTGAAACAATTTCCTACGGAAATATTGAACAACTTTCCGCATTTAAGGGTACTTTACTTTTTCAAGTAATTGAACCGAAATATTAACAGAAACTTCCTCGGTATATCTTTACATTTTGAATACATCTTTTTGTTTTGTTTCTAGATGTTGTATTTGTCGAACAACGGTTTGATCGAAATTCCTGACGAAGTTTTCAGCTGTTTAATGTACTTGGAGTGGTTAGATGTCAGAAATAATCAACTCTCTTCTTTCCCACCTAGTATCAAAGGGCACAGGTGCTTAGAAACGATTCTACTTCAAGGAAACAAAGTGGAAAATTTACCGTTAGAACTTTGTAAGCATTCATTGAAAACTTTTCAATTTTTTCCACTTTCTCTTTTTTAGTATTTCATCTACATGTATCCATAATGTGAACAAATAATTTGTAAAAGAATACGCATTGTTACGAATTATCGACTAAAGAGTAACCGGTCAGGCTGTTACGTCGGGCGACACTCTACCTAGACCAGGCCCTTAATGATGTATTTCTTCTCATCAAACAAACTTGCTACCTGAGATCTCACACTTTACCAAAACCGTTTAATCTTATTGTTCCACCGTTTTGCGGGCAGCGAAGAGTCGCGCCAACGAGAGTTGTAAATTCCCATTACGATTTGATGATCGAATCTGCAGATCCCCTATTTCTATTAAGATAATAGGAATGTTTAATTGATTATAACACTGAATTGACAAGTTAACCTTTTATTCTAACAACTTCTCGTACAATACAAGTTTTTGATATAACAGTTAATATGTCGACTGATAGAATATAGGTTAAGATATCGACGGAATGGAGCAAGCTAAAACCTATTTTTCCCATTTTTTACCGGATTAAGAAATAAGCGAATTAAGAAGGAATGTTCCAACTTGAAAAATGTTTTGCAACAATTAAGGGCTTTGACGGTAAAGTAGAAATACTTAGTTTTATCCTTAGGATTATCACGATTCGATTTATTAGATTTGGACAGCTATGCGGTCGTCTTTACCGAGGGATGGATTATAGTTTATGAGAGTTGCGGGTCGTAACACTCATAACGTCTAATTTTAGGCACCTTGCCCAATTTGAAGACCCTTCAAGTGACTCAAAACCCGCTTGTCACGCCGCCGAAAGATATCGTGGCTTCTGGTTGCGTGGCTATTTTGAAATTTTTACGAACGGAATGGAATAATGCGCATCCTGGGGAACGTGTAGAAGCCAAGGAAAGTAGGTGTATTTCCACGTAAATAAATTTGTATATGTAGCTACAGTTATCAATAAAAAAGACTATATATATTTAGTAATTAAGAAGGTCCATAAGATAAAATGATGAATTTTCAGACAAAATCGAACCAACGTTGTCGACGATTCTATGTTATCAATCTCCACGAAAAAATAAGAAGAAAATTATACCATTGAAGAACACTATTTCTAACAGGAATGTATGTACAAGAGAGAAACGTAAATCGTATAAGCCCAGTAACAGGTATTATCATGAAAAACCAATATTTCTGGATAATAATAATTCTTTACAAAAAATATCTAAATCTTTCTATGATTTCTATTTGCAAAAAGTAACCAATTCCAAGATCGATAAAAAATTAGGATATAAATGTGTTTTGGAAAGTATAACCAGTTTTAACAATAAGGAAATCGATGATGAAATCGATAAAATGAATAATAAAGTCTTACGTTTGATGGGCCCATCTCCGAGATCTCTTTATGTCCGAAAGAATATAAAAATTTTGAAAACTTACTCTAATTCAATGGAAAAAGAGTGTAGAAGTATTAATAAAATTAAAACAGCTATATCGGAAAATAATAAATTATTAGGAAACAGTAAGAGATATAAAGAATCTACAGAAAATTTTGAACGTATTTTTCATATTGTTACAAACGATGGAAATAAATTTAAATTAAATCCAATGAGATTAAACGATCCAAACTGGATACTGTCATGTTTAGAAAATTATATAGGAATAAATAAATAGTTGAATTATTTACATAGTACAGAAACAAGTAGTTAAAGTATTTATGTACGTAAATAAATGAAGAATAAAAATTTCTTCTACTTAAAAACAAAAGCTTTCGGATTATAAAATGTATAAAAAATTAAGTACTAAAATTGAATATATACATTTCATCCCAAAATATGTTTAAAATTAATTAATAGCCTGTTATCCTTTAGTAAGAATTTTCAATAAACTGATGATTTCTGTAGCTATATATGTATGCAAAAATATATGTTATATTGAAACGATAAGAAGTCTAAATTTTATTAACTTCTACTTTACAATTAATTGCAATTAATTCTTGAACGTAGATGTGAAAATAAAGGTGCAAACATTGCAGTGGAACATCGTTTGCTATGGTTCTCCAAGCTAAGAGAATTGTTTACCAGACAAACAGCGCTACTTCAAAAGATAAAGTAAGATCATCTTCATTTTCCCTGTTTCAGTAAAATACATCTCATTTTTTACAACTATCCCGTAACTGTTTAGGGATGAAAATGTTTTAAAAGAATGGAGACGGGATAAAAGAAGTTATAGCAAAGCTATGGAAAAGGCAATGAAAAGAAACGCAGGTACTATAAAAAAAAGACTTAATTACATTATTTTATAGTTAAATAAAATATTTATTTAACAGATGACATTCCGTTTGATTTCGATGTCGGAGACTATGATTCCATATTCAAACAAAGTTCCAAACTGGTGAGATTTGTTTTTTAACTTTTTTTAACAGTTCTCTTACAAAGATTTACAAAAGATTTGATTGTACATCTATTAATTTAAACTATAGAAAAATTTGGGATCAAGAAAGGACAAGAAAAAATTTATACCACCGGCGTAAGTGATAAACTTTTTGCTCTACAAACTAAAAATTATAATATTATTATTGTTGCGTATTATCGACTAAAGAGCAACCGGTCAGGACAAACCGATCGGTCGATATCGCGTACCTCGAATGACAACGTTCAAGGTGGAGGAGATGAAATAATTCGAGTGTTAGTTGTCGTCCTATGTCTGTACTGTCTATGTATTAATGTTACATAGTCTTTATTTGCTTTTTGAACGTAAATAATTAAGTGGTACACCCTCTACTCTATAATTTAAAATTTATATGTTTTCTAAAACGTAATCAAAAATTCATGAAATAACTTTTTACAGAGACATTAATAAAAAGATCAACGAGCTGTTAGAATCTTTAAGTAAACTTGAAGTAAATGCTACGGATGAAATAACTCCTAGAACCAAACAGAACTTGTTTAAAAATGATATAAAAAAGGTATTTGATATGCTATTTTCTTATACTGAAAATTTGTATGTTCGTTACAGGGAAAAAAATGTTTGTTTTTTAAATGGTACTGATTCTCATGCATTTTCTTTGGAATTTCAGATATTACAATTTCAAAGCGAAATTCAGGATTTGCAAAAATACAATGACGTCGCAACGATACCATTGAAAAATTAAACAAACTACAAGGATTACGATAAAATTATTGATCACTTTTTGATACGATCAATGTCCATTTCAACTACGCCAGGAATATCAGTCTTGACATGTTTATTTAAATAAATCAGTAATAATCACATATTGTTTCATTAGTGTTAATTACATGTACGTTACTTAACAAGTACAAGACGGGACAACTGGAAATATTATTGTATGCACATCATTCTTTCTTTCCATGTTTAAACAGTATTGACAAAAGAAAACACGCATTAAAAAGATATTTGCTACAAAAAAGCTATACATACAAACAGTTATTTGTATCAAATAGAAAATAAGCTCATATTGAACAGATTAAAAATGTATATCAACTTACTTTAATAGGATAAGAAAAAATATACGTGATCAATAAAGCAATATTATGTAAAAAAAAAAGAAGAAAAAAGAAAAAAAGGATGGTAAAATATGCAGAACATTTCTGCTTTCCAGCCTTCCCGTGAATACAATTCTTTTTTAATCGTTTTTATGTTCAATCGTCACGAAAACACGTGGCGAGTATATATAAAAATTCTACAAAGTGATAATTCGAATTAAAATAGATTTCATAGTTACGTGAACGATTTTCGTAACGATCGAACTTTTCCTCTTGTTTTATACATGGCACCGCATCTCAAATCCTAGTATGATACTTATACTTCGCTAAGGGTCGGAAAATCACATCTTAGTCCGTGATACAACTGTTTTGTAATAGTACTATGATCAATAGTAATTATAAGGCAAATACCTAAGATTTTCATATTTATTTTCTTTTTCTCTTATTTAGTTCACCTTATTTAGTTAATTACTTTCTATCTTGGCTCTGTACATTTGATACACTGACGCATACAACGTGATACGAACTGGCTTGTTAGTACCTAATCAGCAATGTAATGATCTAACTGTATCTGCTTTCTCTTGAATAAATAGCTTCCCAGAAAACAATTAAGAGGAATTTATGACTGATTTAGTTATTTTCGATAGGACAAATACTTATCATTATTAATAAAAATAAACAATCGTATAAAACACAATGTATATATACGTAACTTGGACGTAATAAAAATTAGTGATTAACTAACTTTTGAATACGTATGGACGCTAGTGAAATAATCAATATTTTCTAAACAATTCTATATATCACATTCCCTGGTAATACACACACGGGTACTATGTAATGTAATGTAATTATAAAGTCAATTAAGATACGTTAAACATAAAAAGGCCTTAGAATAGGCTTAGGATATTAAATATCGATTATGTACACACTTTAAAGTGAATATATTTTTACCAGGCAGTACTGTACCTATAGATTAGATTCTCTTAAAAACACGGATCTGATGTTAAAATTAGACCTTGTGTTCTTTTTTTTACTTTTATAGCATTTCAGTAAGAATGAACCGAATGAAGCAAGTTTACTTTCTCCTCTTGTCTCATGGTTCTTTTGCCGTTCACACCTGTAGTTTTTATAAGAAAATATCTTTCGATAGGTTAAAAAAGCTTCGATTAATTCAGTAATTGAACACACATACTGGCATTATCCTTTCTCATCATTCAGCATTCAACATGTTATATACATCCGCCGATTTTGAAAAAAAACTTCATATTAACATACCAGCATACCGGGTATACTGAAATCCCATAGCATTGTACTCACAAACACAAATATTCATAAAATCAACAAATTATCCTTATCGTGTTTTGCTTTTGCTCTGTTTAAACATTAATATTGCACGTTTTACACTTCCGAATTTTTTACGATCGACAAAGTTGCAGCCTACTTCATGTTATATATACATCGTATGCGAATATATAGTTAAACACATTTGGGTGATCTTTTCTTTTTTTCTTCTTCCTATTTGTAGTTTAAAACAGACATCTTGTAGAACAGTTTTTGGAAAGGAAGTATGAGTCATTAAAAATCTTATAATATAAAATCTGCCCATATTCTCTTTTTTTTATTCTTAAGAAAGTATTCTTGATGATCGATTTCCTGTCCTTTGCAGGAAAACACACAGAAACACAAAGAAAGCTTTTCTGGGCTGTTTTAGAAATAAATAGATTTCTACGTTATCAGAAACTTCGTTTTTAAGCCATAGAAGCCTTTTTTGCAGATGCTCCGAGTAGATACACTTTATTCACAAATATCACTGGTGTATTCACTCTTTGTTAGAAACTTCTACACATAGTCTTGATTCCAGGATGTTCCTCGTGCGCTGGATTTAAGTCGACAAAGCCTAATTTACTGTAAAACTCGTGAGACTCCTTGTCTGTATTTGACATTGTAGTATGTACACCGAACGAACCTGCAAAAGAATTCGTATCATATGACAGATCACTTCATAAATAGTAATTAACACGTTCCGCCACGTCGCACATATTCGTGCGACGGGTATACTTCCGTGGGGGCCCCGTCACCAACGTATGGTGACGCTCTTCTTGTTCGAGTTAAGACGTTCGTCGCCCAGCGTGTTTCAGCTATGTTTCCTGCGGGGCCCAAATACGACCGTGGCTTCCTCAATATTCGAACTCGATGAAATTCTATTTATAATTTTTTTTCTAAAATTCACTACTTCGTCATCACTACTCTCCTCACTTTCAAATATATTTTCACACTGTTTACTGAATATTTTGAGGATGAAAAAATCACTGATGTACGTCTCACAAGTATGCTTCTCGACTAAATCAAAGATCTGAGATATCTGCCATGAGATCCCTCGGAATACTCTAGCTGGAAAGTTTATTGCTTTCTCCATTTCAGAACTAAATAAATTTGTTGGAGATGAAAGAACATCGGGATTTCCCGTCTGGAATGTTGGGAAAAACCCCAATACCCTAGTCTAGACTTTTAATGTTCCAATCTGGCTTTATGACGATGGCTCGAAGTGACATAGCGGGTCACTGGACGTAGCCACGGTCGGATTTGGGCCCCACAGGAAACATAGCCAAAACACGCTGGGCGACGAATGTGTTAAAAGACTATGCAAAAAGCTATTTACCATTCGCTCTTAAAGCGGCAAGAATACACGTAATTATTCTTTTAGGGACAGATTGGTCCGTAACACTTGGTAACACAGCGCATAACAGCTTTGACGGATGCTGTCTACACAATTGTTCAGGTACATCCGCAACAAATGAGTGGAAATACTGTATGGCATCCTATAAATAAATTTCAAAGATATTATCAATTTTCAGATTTAATAATTAACAAGATAACGAATTTCAGACAAATACCTGAACATTCTGTGGTAATTCATTAATATTATCCTCCAATGGATATTTCATTCGTAACTCAGGAATCCAAGAAATAGATAACTTCTGATAATAAGACTTTACATTTAAGGCAGCCAGAGCATAACCCACTATTTCACTTTCATCTTCGACAACCATACACAGTTCTGGACTCAAAGTGATGTAACCGCCTACCAACCTGACATTAAAAGTTCAACATTTGTAATTATCTATTGTAACAGAGAAAAAATGCAATTTGTTATAAAGGAAATATATTCTTACCGATCTGCAACTGCAGATGATCCCACACAGCCGCATATTTTATTGCACACATCATAAACTGCATCTTCATCACTTGCTAAGTAAGGTCTAATTGTATAGATTTTACTACTGGGCACTTCTGGTGCTTTATAAACAAATAAGTCATTACCACTATCCACTGGAATTAATCTCTATAAAAAGAAATTAATATTAATTTTCCTTTCCTCCACCCTCTCTCTCTCTTTTTTGATTACATATTTAACTTAAAAAAGATATGATTGATAAATATACCTGTAGATCAGCCGTAAGTCCTCCACGGAATACCCATGGTTCTTGTTCTCCACTCATAAAAGTTTCTTTCCAGCCATTCGAGAACCCTATCCCAAGATACAGATAGCCTTAATATAGTGGTAAAATACAAAACATTGTGAACGCGCGATTATGCAGTTTGTAAAATTTATAGAATGGTCTCCACTGCTCTGAACACTAATTTTGCTTAAAATTTGTAACATGCATAAGTAGACTTCGATCAATGGTACTTTATGTTTCTTCATCTCTTATTTTTAGAAATAATTATTATTTATGTTTAATAATAAATAATATATATAATAATAAATAATTATTTATGTTTCTTCTTATTTTATAGAATCGAGAGAATCGTATTTGCGAGATAAAGAAACCATTAACCGAAAACACAAAAACACAAGAACTACGGTGCACCATTTCGTTAATGTATAAAATCATACGTAACTTGATCACGTTTCAATTGATTGTTTATTCCTCTACCTACTGAACAACTTTCAAATAAAAAGCAGCAAGAAATTCATAAGGTAATTTGGAAAAACGGGTCTCGTTACAGGGAGATTGACTTTCCATCCATAAAAGATTACATTTCTGTATTAATGTTGAACCAATTATGATTAAAATAAAGTGTAACAACAAAAGAATCAATGCTTAAAGAATGATGCACCAAAGTTCGTGCAATGATAAATTCCTAGGATAATGGAAAGGAAAATGGGATTGATGGAGTGGTAATCCAGTTTGCCAAAATGCGCCTGAAATAAAACTCCTATTACTCCTGAAAAGAATACAGTTTCTGGAACTAAAAGAAATTAGTACAGGCAAGTTGGCAAAAGGAGGATGTACTACTGGTCATTCACAATTCATGAAAGATGCCTTCAATGAACATAATAAAAGTATAATATGCAGTGAACATTATTGATCTTTTGCAAATAATGTTAAAAAATTTGAAGAAATAAAAAAAAGCACAGACGATACAACTTTTGTTGATTGTGTTTGACCAGCATAATTCTCAGGAAAAAGCTCTCAATATTTTATAATATTGTCCTAACTTCGCCAATCTTTCCGAAATTTTAGATGGACTTACTTCACATGCAAAAATTATTATTACAAAAGATTTATCGAAATGTTATCTTTAAAAATAAAAGTAAAGTTTACTTTAATACAATTTTGAAGTATATTCGCAATACATATATACACGAATAAACTAAAATACAGTTACAGATATAAATGTTGTAAAATAAAATAAAAATCAAATAATGGGACACAAAAACGCTTTATATAAAATTTCAATAAATGTTTTGCAAGAATTTTTGCAAAATAGGAAAGTATGTCCATCGTGTACCAAACTACATCAAGTACTAGTAATATTTTGTTGAATATACATAAATTCTTCAAGGCATCAGAACGCTGCTTCTACGCGCAAATCTCTCGCTTATATTAATTATAATAATAATACTTTTACAAAGCTTCAAACTCGAACTGAAATTCTGTCATAATTTTCATTGGTTTGAAGCTTTGCTAGTCGCGCGCTTTTTGTTGGATTACTCAGACTGGTGAATCGCATACATGTGTAGCTTCCCTGGGTAAACGTTGTCATCGTCGACGGGAATCTGCCAAACGCTATCAACAAGACAAAAAACACAGAAACGCACGTTAGTCAGTGAATTGAAGCTGTACTGTTCCTGATACACTTATATTGTTGGCAGAAACTATTTGCTGAAAGTTTATCTTTGTTTACTGCATGGTAATAATCCAAATATATGTTACCATGTTGAAATATATAGATTGTGAACTGATAAATAAATACAACAAATAGATTTCTGCCAAACATTATCTGTGAAAGAAAGTCAGCCAATATGTTAATAGCTGGCACAAGGTTATTTCAAACATGGTATTTGTTCAGGTCCACATAGATGCTGTTAAATAGTTTCCCAGAAAGTGTTTGCTAAGAAAAATCCTTTTGCGCTAGAAAGTCACATCAACTCTCATTGTTTTCATGACTTGTCCTATCATGATAATATATAACAAAACATATATAGTATTTTAATCGTATTGTCAGAAAAAGTTAATGAGGAAATGAGAAATGTTGTGAGATTCTTTATTCGCTAATAGAACTATAAATAGGAAGCCGTTAGTCGACAAATAAGAAAATTACTTTGTAAGAAACTATATACAGTTAAAATTAAAACAATTTATTTCAATTAGCCTTAAATACAGAATAACTTATTAAGTTCGTGTTTCAGTTTTGTATAAGAATTAATGTTTGGTGCAATTGTATAATGCAATTCTATAGTGCAACTGTATTTTCAGGAAATATGAATGTATTAGGTAAGGAGAGTAAGTTTACTTCATATTTTTAATTTGTTCTGATTTCTCAATGACTTACGGCAACCCTGCTTGTTCGTTTACGCGCGCCATGGTACATTTGATTCTAAAGCGCAGAAACAAATGTACGGATGCAATTTCATAGATATGCGATCTATGAAATATTTCAATTCCAAGTATTACTGATGCATGTTTACATCCTGATTAATTAAAAAATAGTCAAATTATGGAAAACAATTTTCGAAAAAATTTAGTGAATTTTGTGAACTCAGTCAAATTGAGAGTTCTTTTTTGTCTAACTTTTTATATTGTATAAATATTTGTATATGCAAATTTTAAGTATATATAGCATTTATTGTATATACAGATTCGCAAAATAATATTTAATATTTTATATGTAAGAATGTTACATTCACAAAATGATGTGGCTCTTAATTAAAAAAGTTAATATCTATTTTTATTTTTTGATAATTATATGTGCAGAAAATAAATAATTTTGTTTGTTTTAAAAATAGATTAACAAAACATCAGTAACTCTTGAAATTAGTAACTAATGTATTTTGCGTGTTTTATGATTGTATAAATTATGTCATTTTACAAGGAAGTTATATACAGTGTAACAAATTCACAAGTTTAAAAGAAAAATATTTTCTAGTTACATGTTTAGAGAAAAATGTTTAAGAAATATTATATAAACGGCTTTTTTAGTATATTAAAATGATATATAGTTCTACTTCCTACAGTATTATAAATCATTAGTTACAGAAATTATTGCCTAATTCCTAAAAAAACACATCTTTCTTGTAAAAAGACAAAATGAGTGAGTTAAGGAACGAATATAACATTACACTTACCAATACTCGAGACACTTTTGTTCTGAAATATAAGTATAGGTAATAAATTATAGTACTTTTGAGAAAAATTAATAACAGCACTCATTTGTAGCACAACAAATACTTATCGCGACATAATACGAAAAGTAAAGAAAAAATAAAACATAATGAAATTTTGTGTTATGTAGTTTTTATAATTTTGTCATTGTACCAGCATACTACCATTTTGAATGAACTTTCTTCATTTATTTTAATATTACTCATATTTTTATACATTTATATTTAAAGGAATGAATATTGGGTAAATTAGGAAGTATTTAAATAGAATTAAAAATATGAAATACTTTTAATATTACTTTCTACTTAATTTGGAGCATTTTCCTTAGATTCTTTCATCTCTTTTAAAGAAATATCGAAACATAACGACATACTGATAGATGTATTGAACTTTTTGTAAGAATATAATGTAACTTACCCAACCATTTCACGTAACTGTTTAAGAGAGACACAACTCCTCGCATATCCCACACGTACGAATACAGATCATACAGTAACTCACGATTATTACAATATGTAAGCCTTTGAAATAGTCTATTTACGGCATTGCACATATCGTTCAACTTAGCTGCTCGCGTGTGCCATTCTTCGATCTAAAATTTATTTAAAACAGTTATATATATAGTTATATATTATAATGTAATATATACATTATAATGTAATATATATATCTTAGTCGTAATACATTGATAGAAAAATTGCATACATCAGATTCTGATACAGTTTCATCCTCTTTTGATTTTCTCATAACAACATGAGCATTACTTTTCAACCAATTAAACTCTTGCAGTAATTGAATGCCTTGACCACCGTGTTCAAATGGCAGATAAAAAAGATCGCATAACAGTGATAAATCTTCTTGCGTCAATCGCTTGTCGACATCTATCGATTCTTGAGACTCTTGATATGCGTTATCACTGTTATCATGATTTTCACTGTCATTTTCAACAATCATCTGAGTACCATTTACAACAGGGGAGGTGCCATCCACTTCTACTTGCATACTGCCAGAGGCTTCACTACATGTCTATGAAACAAAATAAACAATTGTATAAATTTCACAAGTTCCATAGCTAATGACATTTAAAGAAACTCACAGAAGTATTTTCTACCATAGCATCATCCTCTGTTTGAATCTTGGCTGCATGTGCTGGAGAATTATTAGGTGTTGTATTACAATCCATTGGTTCCATTGATGACAAAGTATTTGAATTTGGTACATTTTCCACACTAGTAGAAATTGATGGAATAATGGGTTCACTAACAACAGTCGTTTCAGATACCAAAGAATTCATGACAGGACCAGTGGCAGGTTGTACGTAGCCGTCAGTAGTTGTCACACTTGAGCAAACCTCAGCCAATGCTTGAAGATGATTGGAATTATTTACTGGCGTCGGTGTCGCAGGAACGGTAGTTGTAGTCGTCGTGGATGTGAGACTCATACATGTATTTACAGAGGGAATTATTGGAATTGGTACGGTTGGAGCGACACATGGCTGTGGCTTCGCTATGACACCCCATGCAGATCGTTTTTTGTTAAATTCCACTAACCAATCGGTAATAGCATTTTTCAAAGCGTGCCGAGGATGATATATATTTGGAGACATTGTTAAAGGAACATCTTCACCAAGCACACCATCTTCTGTTTCAGTCTCTAATTTTATGTCAGCTGATACAGTATCATCTAAAAAACATAAAGTAGAACAAAATAATGCAGACTTAATTTATTTTTTAATCAAAAGCAATTAGGTACTTACTCAAACTTAAATCCCTTTTCCCATCAACATTACATCTACTCCATTGAGCTAATGTATGAATTGCTATAAAATTTGCTCCATATTCACAATTAGGATTGGTTAAAACACCTCTGAGTTTAGGAATCAGGTCAGGAGATCTACCAGAATATGGTCCTAAGAATACTCGTTTCTGATCATAATCATTGGCATGTAAATTATCCCATATGACTGGTGGCCTCCTCAGAACTTCTGTAATCTCTTCAATGGACTCAACAGTTAGAAGTCTGGATATTACTTTAGGGCCAGTCCACATTATATCAATTTCTTGAGCCAGTTTACTACCAAGTGTGTTAAGATACTCTGAAGATGCTACATTTGGCATTGCCCGAGTTGCACAATATTGTGTTGGACACAATAAAAATCTAGGTTGGCCAAGATGTTGAAAAATATCATTTGTAACAGAAACCTATAAACAAATTATCTTAATTAATTATGAATAAGATATTTTATAATTATTATGCTGATTAAATTATTTAATACATACTTGTGCATGAGCAAAAGATTGAAATACTTCTTTATCTGCTTCACTCATTTCTGGCTCTATATCATCAAATAATAATGCAAATGCGGTACAGCCAAACTGGCTAACTTGCTCTAATTTTCTTTTTAATACACTAACTTCCTTTGCACTTGAATAAGTGATATCCAATCCTGGTGATAATGCATAATAAAATGTGATACCACATTCTCTTGCAGCTGTTATCAACCCTGTCAAATGTTCTGCTTCTTCTACCGTGTATAAGTCTCTCCAATATGCTCGATGCTTGTAATCATCTTTTGGAGCATATAAATACGAATCCATACCCCATTTTTTTAACCTGAAAATTAACGAAGGAAGTTTAGAATACTGTCTTTAACATGAACATGAATAAAAACTGATGTAAAATACTTGCTTTTGAAATAAATCTTTCCTTTGTTCTGTAGTCCAAGGTCGCCCATAAAAACCTGAAATATCAAATGGTATATTTTATGCAAATACGAGTTACTGTAATGAATAGCGCATTCCAATCATTCCCCCTCCTATGTGAAGCCATTGCGAATGATGACCAAATATGTATATTTCACGCCGTAGAAAAAACCGTTTATGTACCTTCGACGACGCCGCAGATAAAATTGCCATTTTTCGTATTCAAATTTGCGGCCCCATTTGTCTCCGCCATTGCGGATCACAAGAGGCACGTTTGTTTAGTACAGGACTACAAAAATGGCTAAACAGTACTCCGGTACAAAATACTATCGTTTCTTGAAAGAACGCAAACCGAAGCTGTTACAAATGCTATGTTGCTCACAACACGATTCTGTTATGCGACCGTCACGACAGCATTACTCGTTTTCTTGATAAGAAAAAAAACTCAGTTCGGAACGGTGCAATTTCGATGCAACAAAAACCCCGTCTCTAGTGTTTCTGACAGGCTGCGCCCGCTGTTCTGATCGATACTGATTTTTCGATCTATCGACTGTACGTAGAACGATTAACGGAAGGCTCTGTTGGATGGTGACGACATCTGAGATTCGAATCGAGGATACATTTTGGAATATAAAAGCGCTGTCATTCGGTATCATTTTGTAAATTAGTCAAAGTATATACCAGTTTTGTTGCATATGTAAAGCTACAATTATTTTTAACTGTACCTGAATACATGTGATGAGAAAATGACCGAATAAGAATAAAAATGTAAATACGTGTATATTTATTGAATGATAAAAACATTAATGTTTATAAATAGCTTTAGACTAAGACTCAATTGTGATTTATAACTGTGCATGATACATGTTTATTTTAAATCAAATATTTGCAAACGTATAGAGATTGAAAGTCGAGGTTGCATATCTTTATTAATTAAGTTTTTTTGTACATATATATAGATAGATAGAAAATTTGACCAAAAAAGAATAGGAGAAAGTTTCAATGAGCACGAAAAGATATCGTAACAGATACTCTATATGCGTTGTTACGATCGAATCGTTTCAAACGCCTGTATGACTTCAAAATTAACAAAGTCATGGATATCAAAGTAGAATAAGCAATTTGGAAAATGTACTTTCATATATTCTACATTCTTATCTTTATAATCGATCATATGTTTTCATTTTTATTAAATCAATTAATGTGAAAAAATAATTTACTATAACGTTATCTTTTTACTTCACGGTTTAAATTTTTCGTTTACTTTTTGATTGATGAAAACATATATAAAAATACTAAAAGTATTATTCCTTGAGACATCTATGAACTTGTACAAAGTTTAAGTTTATATCGAAAATATTTAACACATGTTGTAAATGATGTACTCTAATATCTTAACAAATTTTACATTGCAAAGACTACATTTATTCTCAATAAATTATCATTCGGTATAAAGTACAAATTTAACAGCACGAAATTCGTCCTTTATATATATATATTCATGCTGGTTTTATCAGCGGCATCGATTAAACGTAGTCAATGTATATGTGATTTCGGTATCGTATAACCTCAGTGTTAGTTCGTGCCGCAGGAAACGCCACATAAAGTACAGTCCTGCAATATTCCTTTACACACGCAATTAAATGTTCAACATATAGCCTCAAATGGAACATTACTAGTGAATTTTCATGAAAAGAATCGGAAGATACTCTTCTACGTGTTATTATTTATGTAAACGATAAACTCTTATTGTTAAACTTTATTTCTTTTATGAACAATTAAATATTAATTAAGATAGAAGCTAATCCGTAAAATACATATTTCACGTTATCGAAAAATATAGAAATAAACTATGAGAATAAAAAATAATTCAAGTTCATATCCTTTTTATTATTTCGACTTATATGCATATGTTTCTACATATATACGGAGAAACGTGGCGCACACGTTGTTTAATGTTTTTCAAACTGTATCAAAACAACAAGACATATGTACTTAGGCTAGAAACATACATTTACGTCTATTTTTGAGGACTACAAATAAAATATACAATTTGCATGAATGAAGCTTTTACATTTTATTCTAAGTCTCCTTAAACGTGATACATAATAAAATCGAAGCGTACGTTCCAATAACGCCTTAACGAATTGTATCGTGAAAGGGTTGCATTTGAAATATTCGATTGGAATGTTCGCAGTATTCTAGCCATGAAAAAATGTCAGGTGGCACGGAACAGCATGCAATTCTGTCCGAAAAACGTAGGTTCGGCGGTTAACGCAAGCGCATAGTGTAGGAATCGAAGGGCCGACGAATCGCTTGGCAGAAATGCCACATGGAGGCGCGGCGGTCGTCCCCCTAAAGGGGGGTGTAGTTTTTTTTTTCGGATGACATGGCGGGGGTGTCGAAGGGGCGGGTATGGCCCGTGGTCGTAACGACGGAGCCGTATCAGTGTGAGGCCGGCTATCAGCCGCCTAACATCGAGGTCGGGGTTACGCTTGTATACGTAACACGGCTGCCGCAGGCACCCATACACACACTTGCGACACCCGTGCACGGATTCTCGCGGATTCTCTTGTCGTGGGCTAGGCGAACAGAGGGATCTGCGAACTGTTCACGCGGGGAATCCTTTTTGGTCGTCGACGGGTGGGCAGCCTTTCTCCATGCAGTATGCGTCATAATCGATAAGGACAGGAGCGGGGCGCGTGTATAGGATCGTCTTAAAGGAAACGTCGCGCCCTTCGAGTATGTCGAAATGAATGAAAGTCGCGAGAGAAAGAAAAGCGAGAGAGAGAAAACGAAAGAGAGTGTACGTTTGGACGAGGTGAGTGCGAGCGTGTGAGGGAGAGAAAGGGAGACAGGAGCAAACGTAAGAGGAATCATAGGTGCCGAGGTTAAGAGATAACCGTGAATAAAGGGCAACGGGGTGGGGGGAAAAGGAAAGACAAGGAGAAATTCGCGCGCGCGTGTGTCTCTAACAGTAAGAAAAAAAAAAAAAAAATAAAAGAAATAAAGGAACAATTGAAGCAGCTCGACACATTTGACACCGTGGACATCGTGCTGTTCGATTCTTCGTAACGAGTCTCTTTTCGTTTGACAGTCGCAGAAAAGGACCAACGGTGCGCCACACGTCGAAACGAACAACCGGTCCTCGGAAGAGTGGAATGCGGACAACGTAGAGTGAACTGTAGACAGGACAATTTAGATAGACAAGTAGACAAAAAGGGGAAGGGAGAGAAACAGAAAGAGAGAAAAGAAGCTGGTGATATCATCACGAGCAAGGAAATTGCGGAACGTAAACGGGTCACGCGAGCAGACCGTGTCATCGGTGTCTCGTGCTTCGAGGGGAAGTATCGAGATATATTGGCGGTGAGTGCGGTATCGAGAGTAATTAAGCAGTCGCGGGATTACTTGGTAATAATGGCTGGTCGCGATTGAACGAGAGAGACAGAGGAAGCGTGTGCGCGGCCACTAGTGGAGACTGGCTACATCTATCCGAATAACGCGGACGACGAAGATAGAAAAGCCAAAGGAGAAAAAATAGAGAGGACAAGTGAGAACAGGTACTGATAGGCTTGGATAAAAGGGGAGGAAGAGCGGGGTTGATTGCCGGAAAAGCGGCGGGATCGCAATCGAAGAAAATCAGATGTCGTTGGGGGCCGTTGCCAGAACCCGGAACGGATATATCGTTAGAAACAGTGTGGCGATCGAATAAACGAGGCGAGCATCAAGAACGAAGTGACAGCTTGTCGCGGTGGTCGTTGTCGTCAGTCAACGTCGATTCCCTTCCCGCTTCCTACTTGGAGCAGAAGAGTCGATGGGATTGCGAGGAACACAGCTGGATCGAGTCGAAGCGTGCCAGCGAGGAACGGAGGAGTACGACTCGAAGCGGGCAGATGATTTTCGATCGATTGACGGTCGCACGGCATCGAGACTATCGCGCCACCGAGTCTTGTTACGTGTGTAGGTTGCCATGCCGTCGAACTGCCGCCGGAGATGCGCACCGACGTTCAGTGACGATGACACTTAGCTGAGATGTGTCATTTTTGACAGGATCGACAGGGGAGAACAACGGTCGCCACATCTGCTTCTTCCAAACGATGCTTGGATACATCGTCGACGGAGGGAGACGAAACGCACGGTGATCAGTAATAACGAGAAGGAGGAAGAAATAAAGAAAATTGAGAGTAATAGGGGGGAGACGAAGAAAGAAATAGAGAACGTGAGGTGGATCGAAGAAGAAAAGGAAAGCGAATATAGCAGATCGGTGGAGAAAACGAGAGGATGGCACCTCGACGCTCGTGCGTGGCCAAGCCGAATGTGAAGAATCGCTTTGTAGCGAAGAAACGAGGAGTGCAGCAAGAACGAAACAAGGCGAGGAAGTACGCGACTGCGATAACTCGTTTTTCGCAACTCGTAGCTGTGTCTCGATTCTGAGAGGCGCCCCGTCGACGTCGTTTTTATGTGGCCTCCTCGTCAGAGTGACGACGAGCGAGAGGATTCGGCACATTGCCCGTCGGCTGCACGTGCGCATTGATGGTCGATAGTGAAACTCCTTTCAGAGGCAGATAGACGCGGAATAATCCTGTGCTTTCTCTCGTGTCGAATTTTCGTGTCGAACAGGTGAGAGACGGCCCGCACACACACGGCTGGCGAACGAATCACGCGCATTCCGTCCTAGAACGAATATTAATAAATATAGAAAAGAAAAAGGAAGAAAAAAAGAGAAAGCAAAATAAAAGAACTGAAGAGAACGGCGTGTATGTGGAGCCCTTCGAGAACGAGAATCGTTCAGCGACTAACCATCGTATCTCAAGGAGAATAATCGGTGACTAGTCGTACCAATCGTGTGCAGCGTGTTGAGAATGATAAAGAAAGAATAAGAGAAAGATAGAAGGGCATGCTGGGTATACGAGACAGTGTGGTTTCGTTTCTGAGAGAGCAACGGCAACAGCAGCTGCACATGCTACGGTGATCCGTATCAATTCGCGACTGTGATTTCTAAACTTAAGGTTATAAACAAATATTAAAGAGAAAAAGACGAAGAAGAAAAAAGAGAGACGGGCGAATAAGAAGCGGAGGAAGTATATAAATTATTAAACACAAGCAAGATAGAAAAATATAAAAAAACGTCCATTGTGATACTAAGATATATTAAACGAGAATTAGGTGAACACGTGCGCTCAAGGAGATGGGTGTGAATGAAAGGGGGCGCGACACAGTGCCAGGCTGAAATGCGAGTGTAATTAATGGAAACGATGGTCGATCGTGGGGCATGCGTCGGATCTACAAACTGTGATACACCGATAACCACACCGAGGAAAGCCTGATGTTCGATCACTGACGTCGAATCGCGTGTACCGACCTATCCAGAAACAAAGTGGAATGAATCGCCGGTTTCGAGTCGCGTTCTCAGCCACCTCGTGATTCTTTCGCAAGTACGTAGTATATTTTTCATCCGCTCCTTACTGTTATCCTTATTATTATTATCATAACTATGATCATAGGTATTTAATTTTAAAATACATTGCTGGTCTTTATCACGTAGAATATAAGATTCAAATTAAGATAAGCTACTCTGAAATTCCAGCTCTTGTGGGTCATCCACGATTCACTGATTCTAATAGTGGGTTAATGTTCCAATGACTAATTACGTGTGAGTTCAAAGACAATTTATATGTCAATTGCAAGACCGTCGAGCCCTTCTTTTCTTTTTTTTTTTCGTTAACGATTTTATTTGACACAGTTTTCAGTTGGCTTTACTACTTGGAACCACGTAAATAGACGCGGATCGTACGTTAAACAGAAGAAAACCAAAGCATCGCACAGTTTTTTCATGTGTTGGAAGATAATTAAAATTAGGTAGAGATCCGAAAAGAATCGTCGAGCGAAGAGCAGGAAGACGGCGTGAAAATTAATTGGCTACTGCCTCTGCGTTTAAAGTTCTGTTTTATTTTTCTGTTTTGTCTTCCGACGAGCGATACAGAAAAGCCTTCTCGCGTTTTAGATTCGTGAATCGCGTTTATTATTCCCTTCGTTTCTGGCTAGAATCAAGGAAAATAGGATAAGCATTTGGAATATAATGTTAGACGAAGGCGAATCGTTCTTTGAAGTATTATCTTTTTTCTTTTTATTATTCGAATGCGTTGTGTTCGAACGGCCTTGACTTTGTTTCCGTGTTATCATTGCAAATGAGCCACGCAACTCGAAAATGGTCTCGGGGCCACGAAACGCGAATCAACACGGTGCTCGTACAGTAATACGTTGTGATCAACGATAAAAATCACGTGTATACGTTAAGTGTCGCGTAGAAATCACGCGAAATTCGTGCTACACGAGATTGAGCAAAATAGTCGTGCTTCTTTAGACAAAGAAAAAAAAACTGACTCGAACTACTCGGTTTAATCGTATGTATGCATGTAACATGGTTAACTCATTCAAATTCATTCTTATTCTGTCGTGAATCCCAGAGCTCTTTTGCACCACTGAATTAATATTTTTAATGAAATTTTATGTCACAAGTTACAAATTACCAATATCGATAGCAAACTACACACGATCAGTTTATTTTCATGATTTATTTATTTTAATAAATAATTGAAAATGGAAATAGTTAGGTCCAAATCAACGAACTTTTGTGTAAGACCAATAGTATCTGTGATACTCAGAATATTGTAAATACAACATTATAACGTTCAGTATAATGTCTTTGAAATGCTTAACACGCTAACAGAAACATGTATTTAATTTTAAAATCAAAGAAAAAGATAATGTTGGCATTCAATTGCTTTTTTCACATAACCAATACAAAGTTGATATTAAAATAAAGAAAATTTTGCAAATAAATTTTATAAAATACAAGTCAAAGAAAAGAAATCTCTTACCTGCATTTTGTTACTTATTAATTGATTAATATTATTAACTAGTAATTTATTGTGCAATAGACAGACCTCTTATTGAGAAGAGGTGTACAACCTGTTCAGCTTCAACTACAGAAATGTCAAAAACAATATCTTGATTATCGTGAATTTATTTTGCATGTAATGGTTGTTACCGCACAAGATTTAGTAAAAGTATGTAAAATTTACTTAACAATCAACAAGCAAATTATTTCTTGTGTAAATATGAGTGGAGAATGTGGAATGAAGTTTTTTCGTAGCAGGTTATGAGAGAAATCGATTTTAAAAATTCGTCGAGTACGCGTGCACTTGGCCAAGAACAGGTTGGACGAAATGGAACAGCAGTTCGACGCGGCACCGTTCTACTTGATTTTTGTTTGTATATGTTATGAATAAATGAGGCTGTTTCTTTTAATGAAAAATTATAATATTATAATGAAAATTTTATCAAATTAAAATTATCTATTTATAAAAATTAAATTAAAAATATTATAATAAAATTATTGTCATTTAGAACATTTTTAATTTTTGATTTAATTTATGATTAATTTATGTACATATACATTTTTAAAAATTGATAATTAAAAAAATAAATATTTCATTCAAAACGTAGATTACTTATATTTGTATAGAATTATGGTACCATTCTTTGAGATATGGTCAAGTGAACGTGTATTTAGAGAAACTTCAAAATCAGTTTCTCCATCTTCACTAATGAACTTTCGTGTCGATTTTCGTTAATCAAAGTTAAGACGGCTTATTAACATTTCCTACGATTCCCTGATTTCCTATTATGTTCATTCTCACGCGCGTGCGTCTCAATCCAGAAAAGATCTTTCCAATCCAGTGGATCCCCAATTTCGCATCAGATTCGTACACGAAAACTAAATCTCTCCTGCAATTCCCTGATTTCGTATTAGGTTCATCTTCGCTTAATAGCTCTCAGATTCGCGTTCAAGTTCGTCTATGCTATTTTCCAACCTTCTAGAACCTCCTCAACTTCGCATCGAGTTCGCTTGCACTGTCTTCCCTAGTGACTCCCCCATTGCGCGTCTGGTTCGTTGCGCTTTTTCCTAAGACCATTTTCGTCCGCAAGTGACTTCATTTTAAAAGTTCCCTGATTAAGCATCAGGTTTGCTTTCGCAAACAATATTCCTACCGGTTCTTCGACTTCGCGTGTGGTTCGTCCACATACCTGTTAACATACTCTAACCATATTTCCATAAAATATCCCCGCCGGTTCCTCGCGCTGCTCGGAGGTCGGTCTTGTAACATATGATCAGCAGCTTAATGTCTTTATTAACTACTAAATTTTTTCCAAGTTTTAAGTTAATGTAATAATTGTCCTAAGATTTTTCAATCTATATACACATACACATTTCGAATTATATACACATATGTACATTTGAATAAAAACTCCTTACAAAATCGCCAAAACCAATCCAACTAAACCTTCTGCCTCTTTTTCAGTCAGTTGAACCGCATAACGTCGCAACATTACAAGAAGCAGAGGGCTCAAGATCAAAAGCACCACACGAGCGACCAGAAGCTTTCTATTAGCATACTGAACGGCGCTGATGCAAAGCAAAGTGACGTTGATCCTACGAGAGGCCTAGGTGAGAGGCAGTGATCAGGCCGGTAAGGAGCCGCGTAGTGAAGGTGAAGCTAGGCGCGAAGAGAGGAGAGAAAGCTTTAGAACAGCGTCGCCGGAGCAGTCACCAGGCATCGTGTACCACCCCCTGGCCACGGGGGGTGGGACAGAAAGACCGTCAGCGTGGGTGCCGGTGCTGCAGGGGCGCGCCTGGCCCGTCGGCTCGCCCGCAGATTAGCACGCCGACTAGCGGCTAGCTCGGGCCCGTTTCGGCGTACCGGCCTGGCGACCTCGGGGGGCCTCACGTCGGCGGCGGTGGCCGTGGCGGCCACGGGGGAGCAGTCCGCTCCCCCAGCAGCTGCGCCACGCCATACCACGCCGAACGGAAGCGCCAACGGATCGACCTCGAGCTCCAATCGCAAGAACAGAGCCATGTCTGTGAGAAGCCTGCACCGGCGCGTCTCTCACCCGTAAGTCGCTTAATTCCATTGTTCACCTTAGTTTTGCTGATTAAGTTGGATGACACGCGGCTGACACACGAATGGGATCGAGATTGATAGAGATAGAGAAAGTATTATATATGCTATTATATTATATTATATTATATTATATTATATTATATTATATTATATTATATTATATATAATATAATATATTATATATTATTATATTATATTATATTATATTATATATATTATTATATTATATTATATATATGCTATTTAAATACTCAAATGTGTATGTGTTACGATTCTCAAGTTTAATAAACAAATTAATATCGATATGTATAAACTTTTGCTTCAATTCTGTGCTACAGTTTTTTTAAAAATATTATAACTCTTTTCACTTTCTGAAACAAGAATAAGATTGAGATATAATAATTCGAGAATAATAACAGAGCTAAATCCAAGAAACATTATATACTTGTACATACTTGTACACATTTGTATGTTATTTGGATATTCGAATATCCTACCGAGCCATCCTGCCAAATTTCGTAGAAATACCTGGAAAAAGCAACAATAAAATCGTTTTGTGAAATTGGTCACGCTGTCGTCAGATTCTTATTTGATATAAAAATAGATATAGGAATTTTCTACCGTTTGGATTTGGGAACAGAAATCTGTTGACAGCTTGGATTGATCGATTCGGTAAAGCAATTGTCTGGTAAAGATCCGGATTCGAATAATAGTCCGATAATCCGGTTGAATGGTCTTTTTTTCTTTATGAATTGAACATAGGGAAAAATGGCAGAGGAGAGATTTGAATGGTTCAACTCGATCTAATTTCCTGTACCCGAACTTTCCCGCAACTAAAATTCCGCAGGCTTCCACAAGTCAAATGTTTTTGCATTTAAGGTTTCCTTGTAAATTGTTTTCTCGCGGAAAATTCTTTTATCGTTTCTCCAATATTAAAATCGTATTTATTATCCTAGTTTCAAATTTTTTCTCGGCTAATTAAAATTACAAGTTCTTTATAAGCAATTAATGATTTAAAATAATTTGTTTAAATTTTTATTGCGTAAAATATTCTGCAAAGGAGGATATTACGAAATTTACACGACTGGTTTATTTCCCTCGATACTAAGTCAATACTAAGCATATACTAAGTAGTATAGATCAACCATATTTTCTCTTTTACACGATTCTTCGCTATTACTACTAATTTTTAATTTTTAAAATACTTAGAAACAAATTCCAGATTGATTCAACATTAAAAAGGATATGTGCATGAATTTAGTGATAATTCTATATAAAATTCTCGAATTACTTTATTATTTATATAATTTAAGGAGTTTCAAACTTTCACCGTCTGTTTAACCAGAGATAAAAACGAATCCACGTGAAACTAGAAATTGCCCAAGCAGAACTAAAAAGGATCCTTCTCCAAGATCTCTGAGCTTAACGAATATCAAACACTCTTTGTAGAGCCAACATTCTTAACACCCCAGCATCTCCGTCGCATTGTACGCGGCGTAATTAGAAACGAGACTGGAGCTTCTCCATTCACGTAAATTTCATTCTATCCAGAGTCGACGTTATTACGTATCTTTCTAGTCGTAGTATGTATTGCTATTTACTGGTTATAATACGTTTCTCGATCCCATCCGTGGAGCGTCTAGAGTGTATAGCAGCAACGCTTCAATCCTTTGACGCTCGCGAAACTGACGATTACTCGAAGCTAAAAACTGATAACTGGATGGCGGAACTTGCATTCGTAGTTTAATTCTGGCAGAACCGAGCCTGTTTCCCGAGGCGTGCTCTTGCCTGTCTGCTTCATCTATTTTCCACGAATTTTGCTTCAGAATGACGCGTTTATAAATATAACTATCGATCTGCGCTTATTCCAGTCAGCGACAGTAAAAATATTATGTCGGAGAGACATAATGCTGGTTTTTTTTTCGAGCGGGCGCATCGAGCAAAATCGTCACGACCCGTAATCGGCACGCCTCGAAAAATTGAGCGCGTTTCAGAGGAAAAAGAAGGAAAAAAAGAGGCGAACTTCCGTTTAAATCGGGAACGATCGATCCGACGGCGCCCGATTCCGAGGATCTTTCCCACCGATTTTCGCTCGCATGAATGAGATTCGTTTCGCTCGGAAACGGATGACTCACAGGCCCTAATAATCGCCTCCTACGAGTCTTTCACGCGAGTTTTATCCCCGTTGTTGTGAGACTGCAAGTTGAGAAACTTTTTCTTTTTCTTAGTGCATTCTTTTTTATACATTTTTGCTCGCGCGTTAATAATGTATTATGTGGAAGGAAAATGAAATCATAATACAACTGCATAATTCGTGTATCTCTTGCGTAAAAGTAAGTTTGGGATACCGAATACATTTTTTTTTTTTACTGGGGAGATTTGGTTTTGTGTCAGTGGTATTTTATCGAGGAGTTTATCATGTTGGAGATTATTTACTCTTAGGTTTTGTGGCCTTAAGTAAATGGAGGGAGAAACTGTTACTGTCTGTGCTGAACGATCTGATTCTCTTTAAGCTGTGCACTTACGCTTCTTGCTGTGAAAAAATTTGTCCTTAACGACAATCCTTATGTACATATAAATGATTAGAATAGCATTATCAAAATTATTAATTATAGTTACAATTAAAATAGTTCATGCGAAAATTTCCAACTTCAATCATAAAGAATGATCTCGTCTAAGAAAGAATTTTCCAGTTGTGCTTTAATTTCTTACACCGTTTTACTACAACACAAAATAGTATTCTACTACAACTGAACTTTAACTGAACAATTATCGCAACTACGACTTCTTCCATTCTCTCTACTAGTATTTTCAGTCACGTCAGGTAGTACTTGCTTCCTTCTGAAATCTACGATATTATTATTAACTAGTATCAAATACTTCATCACTTACTGCATTAAAATAGTCTCCGATAAATCTATAAATTATACACGATAAACCTTCAAGCGAAACCAGAATAACTCGAAGAATTAAAAATTAAATATTCCTCTCCGCGGTCGTTCACCGTTTCGTTTGAGATCCCGTTCACGGTGCGGTTTCTCTCGTATTTCCCCAGTTTCCGGTGGCCTGTACATCGCCATAGATCTCTAGGGAGTGATATACGCACTGCTCAGAGGCCGTCTAAAAAAAGCTCACGGCGCGAAAATAGGCTCGCAAATGCGGCGCGCGTTTATCAGCGCGGCAAGGCAAATGCGCCGCCCCTCGTGCGTCAACAAAGTTAGTCGCGTGTTAGCCTTTGAACAAGACAAAACAAACTGATGCACTGCTCAAAACAATTAGGGGAAACTATCTGCGCGGCGTATCACCGCCCTCCTGAAAGAAGTATTGTCCAACCTGGCTACAATGCGGGAATTAATTGATGCGCACCCTGTTTCTCTAGAATCTAGGTGACAGTCAGTTTCCTCCAAATCGACTGTGACCGGCTGATAGCTTCGGCCTGGAATATATACAGACATTGTTCCACGATATCTGTTTTTCATTTCACGTTTTGGGGAAGAAGTGGATTTCTTTTTTCGAATTGATTGCACTTTGTCGCAGGTCATTTCGAAGGTTGTTGTGTATTTTTGTATAAACTTTATTACGAAAATCATATACAGAGAAATAAGTTTAGCCATTTTTACTAACTTCCTACCATCGTTGCCATCAAATCTTCGATATCTAGTTCGAAACATTCGGTAACGTTTGAATTGAAGAATGTAACCACTACAGTCTTTAGTGCCTCGCTATCGTTGAATCTTTTTCAACGTAGAAAATTATTTAAACTTCTTAATAGGTAATAACTGGAAGATACAGTAGCAGGAGGTACAGTGAAGCTTCCTGTAATAATTTGTTCCAATCAGAAGTGAGAAAGCAAATAGTATTAAATAGGAAGAAAATTTAGAAACTCGAACGTTCGATAACTTAGAAATTTAACAGTTGTACTCAGCACTATAGAATTTTACATATTTTTCCTTTTATACTATATCACTTAAAGAAAAACTAACTTCTTTCTCAAGACATTCCATGTCTGTCTGCCTTACTTATTTCGAACAGTGTACTCTTAACAATCTTTATCTTCTATTGTCATATCAAGTATCGTATCTGATAGCTATACCACAAACTACCATATAAATCTAAGAAAAACTGGAAGAATGTTTGATACCGGTCAAACCTAGCTTGAGTCGCCATTAACCATTATCCAAAGTCAATTACCGCGAGCTTATAGGACGTGACTGGGCGCAACGGGCATGGGATAATGACTAACAGGTTGCCCGGTGGCGTGGAGTCGAACATTGCAGCGTGAATGCCCGCTTTTAACGACGTCGATTAATTCTCGCGATAAAACGTCGAAACGTCTCTGTTCAACGTGCCATACGGATTGATCGTTGAAAATGGAGCATGCCG
This sequence comes from Bombus flavifrons, assembly GCF_040668555.2. Taxonomy (NCBI): domain Eukaryota; kingdom Metazoa; phylum Arthropoda; class Insecta; order Hymenoptera; family Apidae; genus Bombus; species Bombus flavifrons. The sequence goes on from NC_138456.1 coordinate 8,135,180, forward strand.
CTTAGATTCGTTCTCTGCTAGTAGCCAACAGCTTCAGGCTTCGGGAGAAATCGTGGCGCGATCGAAACGCGTTTTCCTTTTTCTTTCTTTTTTCCTTTTTTTTTTTTTTGTCATTTTTGTGAAAGCGACACGGTTACGTAATATCTGGTTGAAAAAGGCGACGAAATTTCGCTACTAGTCCGCTTGTTCCCTTTTTCCTCCGTATCCTTCCAATCGCCGCTAGATCCTCCATCCAGTTGAAAACGTCGCTGAAGAACGAAATTGTTGCCGCAGGCTGGATTCACACTTGGCCGTGTCATCGCGAACGCTTTGTTCTACGGCTGATACGCTTTATCGGGCCTATGCAAATATTCTTGCGTTAAATGGCGCGTTAAATCCGTGTTGAGCTGCTCCATTAACGTCGGTAAACTTCTGAACCGCATCTTCCTTGCGAAAAATTGCCAAGCCAGACTGCACGTGCTCCTGCTTGATCAGATGCAGATCATTTTCACGTGGTTTTGATGTGGATGCTAAGGTTTAACGATTTTTCTGTAAGTTGGAGCAATCATTTGAGCGAAGCATAGAGAGTAAAGATTAAATGAAACGAAATACTTAATAAATTGAGTGATGCATCGTTTAAAATTGTGCATATATTTCCAAGATGATCGATCGTTTGTGAAGCTTGGTGCAGTGTTACGCGTTGTTTGGTTCGTCTTGTAATTACTTGGAATAATTTTCTGCCACGTTAAGAGCTCGACGGATTAACGACAGCGCGATCGTTAAGCGAAAGCTAAATGAAAGGCAAGGATTAGGATTGGGCGCGTTTCCTTCAAATCAAAGCCGGCTGCGAAAAAACGCGTTTCTTGCGCTATTAAATTCCATGTTTATCGCCGTTCGCTCCAACATCGCGTGATTCCGATGTTTTATTCTCTTTTTCTCCTACTTAATATTATATAAAAATGTGGGGAGAAATACAAAATCTAAAGAAAGAAAAAACGAATAGAAACAAAGTAACGAGGTTTTAAGTGTCTGTTTATTCGCATCGTTCGAGTGCGTTTTCACTTCAAATCTTTTTCTCGTTTCCGTGCCGGTCGTCTCGTGCAATAACTCGCGAAATGATTACGCGGCGGGTGTGTGCTCGTCGAATTTGCATAATCCGTGCGTGATTTACATAGTGTCAATATATATACATCGGTGATTAATTTATGTTGCCCCTGGAATGGGTGGACGAACCGAGCAGTTGTAAAATTCGTGTCCCTGTGCTTGGCGTTGACAAATCGTGTTTCTCTTCGTTAAATGTTCCATTTTGCGGGATGTACCTGATCTTATTATAAGTTCTGTTAAAAATACATTGGATGAAAGAAAAGAAAGAAAAGAAACGAAACGTTATGCATAATCGGTAACTGTATTTACCGATACAGAGATAAATTCTGTATGTCAGAATTGATCGCTATTTATATTTATAGTAAAACAAAAATTCGATGGTATTATTATAAAGGGTGACCATTCTTTGCTTCGAAATGAAGCTTCAAAACGATGTGACCAATCAACTATTTAGAGCAAGCACGATTTCTAGAGATATTTGATTCTTTACCTGTTTTTATCAAATATTTTTCTAATCTATTTCAATTGCTAGGAAAAGTTTCATATGTTACATTCATTGACTCTGTTTTTTATTTCTTAAGAGTTCGTTATAATGTTTTACATCTCTTCATTGCTTTTATCAAATAAAATTCCATTTTGTAAAATTATTTTGCTCTCTCGCACCATTTACCTTCTAAACTTTTTGCATATGCGCTAAATAGAATATAGTTGGTGCAAATGTATCTAATGAATTTTTAAAATCACTTTTACCATAAACGAAGTTTCATATGCGAAAATTTCGTTTCGCATTGTCGACGTATTTCTTAATGAAGAATAATCTGCTTCCTAGTTGAACCGTAATTACAGAGACGTACTGTATACTTTAACAGAGTTTATATCAAAATAAAATAACATCGTTACAGAGTTTTGAAGAAACTGATTGTCATGTAGAGATTTTTATATCGAGGCCCATGATTGTCTTCTACATTTCTTCCACTATTACATTCCATTCGATGTTTCTTGGAGAAGAGAAGGAATAGAAGATGAAAATACAAATAGCACGGAGAGGGAAATTGAATGATCGATTCAGGGCGGAACGGTTTTAAGAATAGATAGCTATTTTGGAGTCACCTTGTATGGCTAAATTGAATTGTCAGTCTCGTCTTGAGATTTCTGTGAGTGTCCTGAGTCCGATTCCCCAATTATCGACGGCCACGCGGTTCTTTTTGAACGGAGTCCTTGTCAGAGATATTTGATACTTATCAGCTGAAATCGTTTAAAGGGGCTCTTTTAATAAATAAAATTGTTGCTCTGCTTTGAAAACTTCTGTAGATTTCTGTAGACTTCTGTAGAATTTTCTCAGATGGGAAAAGGTGATAATTAATTGATCTTCGAAGGTTACTGTTTTTAAATCACAGTGGAACCTCGATTATCGGAACGATTAATGGAAAATTTGATGAATAGCAAGAAAGATGGGAAAAGGCAAATGGAGATATAAAGACAATGAAATTTTCATTCAAAATTTGTGTTCATATTTAATATTGATACATATCTAATATTAGGTGCATTTAATTCTGATAATTTGCCTGATTAAGTTATTTTATACATTTTAAATATATTTTTGCCTAAAACGTGATATATTTCTTGAATATTCAGTATTGTTTCGCGAATATTTTATTTTATAGGACAGTAATATAAATTTAGATATGAATAATACATATCTCACGCGTGATATATTTCTATTTATATCTTCGCCACTGTATGTTCATTAAACATTTTGCACTTCCAAGAATTAAGTACTATAAGCTCACAAAATATCAGATCCTTTTTCACGACACCCTATATATCAATGTTTTGCTTTCGAAATAGCGCTGAAACAGCAAATGGTTAACGCTGACGCATATCATTGCTGTAAACTTGATACTGTATGAATAAAATTATCATGTTTTGTGCTTGTTAAATTCCCCTTAATGCTCTCTACAATGGACAGAAAAAATATTATGTTCTTCACAATGGAACTAACTGAACATGCAGATGCTTTTTATAAAACTGATATCGAATCCTATTTACATATATATATATTTGTTTTCTTTATATTATTTCAATTAAAACTATCAACATTTAGAATATTTAGACAGATATTACAGATCGATATCTTTAACGTTATAAATCTTAAAGTGATCTTTAGTTTATCATTAAAAAAAAGTATCTTCAAAATGTTTGTTTCTAAAGTATAATTTAATCTGTTCAACGCATCGATACATTTTTTGAGCGGTTACTTTCTTTAAAGGAAAATTTCTTGAATCGCCAATCTTTAATTTTTGCCAAAAACAAAATTGCTTTTGGAGATTTAATAACCTCATTTCGTAAATTCAAGGAAATAGACATTTCTTTTGTGAAAAAGAAAAATTATTTTCTTCGTAAATAATTGATCTTTATAGATACAATGTTTGCATCGTAAATTGTTAAAATTAGGCAGGATACCGTATATTGATCTAACCGAAAAGAATCACAAGGCAAAGGGGCTAACCGTGTCATAAATTTCAAGAACTCCATTCAACCTGAAATTCTACAGTTCCCGTTTTTACTGAAAAAAAATAGTTCGCTCGATAAATTCAGCTACTGCATTGAAATTTCCACGAAGGTCTTGAAATTCAATTCCTATATCGTCGAGTTCCGCGCACTCCGCACGAAGAAAACGATCTAAAGGTTGGTTTCATTAAGAAAAACCTTTCGAATGGGGATATTTTTTGTTGAACGAAACACGTCGACTTAGGTAAATCGATTTTTCCGAGATGCATGCGGTCACATTTCGCGATTATCGAAGTGCAGTTCGTGCGTGTAGACGAACGCTTTAAAATTCCCCGGCATGAAATTCGATTTTTCTCGCCGGTTTTCATTAAAAAGGAACGCGAGGCTATCGTTTAGAAAAAAATTAAAGGAAAAAGCAAAATACACAACTCGTAACCGCGCAATAGAAAGGTTAAGAAACAAAAGGAGCAGTCACGTTTCGTTTCGTTTCGTGTTTCGCTCGCAGCCAAGCGAAAGGGTGAAAAATGGAAATACCAAGAGCCACAGAAATCCCGAACACTGGGTTCATCCGTGCTTAAGTTTCTCTATCTTGTGTGAGTTAATCTCCACATCATGCTACGCCTCGTTTTCTCCTATTTCAATGCAAACGTAGTATTGAATTTGCGAAAAATTATGTGCAACGTTATATAGCTGCGCCAGAGCCTACGATAAAGAATTTAGGACCTTTGTGAATATCTATGATAAACGACGTTGAATTTGTAAACGATCCTATGTCTTATTACAGTGAATGTAATTGTGAATGTGAATGTGAATGTGAATGTGCACATTTCCTGATCGACCTATGCATATATTACGTGGAGTAATAAGTTCGTTCGTACCTTTTTAAAAGAGCATTAAGGATCGTTATATAACACATATTATTTCGTCTTATCATTTATGGATTAAGTAATTTATTTAACATATCATTTCAAAATTTTACTCCTTTCAATAACAAATTTTGATGTACATGTATTTCAATATTCTTTAAATTATTTAGTGATCGTTCGTAGCAAAAATGTTTAGATTGAAATAATTTATTCCAATATTAGTAGTCCAGTAAATATCCCAATAATTTCACATATCCTAAATCTGAACGTAACTGTAATAATTTCTGCTGCAGCTAATATAATTATAACGTTTCGCAAAATATAATATGAAAAGCAAATAATGGAACGAAACAAATCTTGCCAAACTTTTTTGATTTTTTAGATAACACTGCATTTTAAAATTCGGAAATCATGTTCATAATATGACGAAATCCCAACCACGAAAGTAATATACAACATTAATAGCTAGTTTCAACAAACGCATACCTCCAGCGCAAAATTACCAAATCGATACTTTGATTATTCAAAGTTACTCATTACGATATACATATAGTTGATGAAACAAATCCCTTCCTGCTTTATGTCTATTCATAATAGGTAGAGATACGGATTTGCATAAACATTCACAATCTAATTATAAATGATAAAATTATTACACATTCTACTTTCCGTAATTTAACAATTTAATTATATAATGTGTCAAAAATAAGCAAGCATCCTGATACTTTTAACCAGGGGTGCATTTAAAAAGAAGAAGAAGATAAAAAGTCACGTCACAGCTTCCTAATTTCGCTCTGAAATTCATTTCCACCACGCCCGTTTACAGCTTTCGATGTCTCATTAGGATCGATCGGAATCGTTCGAAAATAAATTACACACAAACATACAGCCACGTATGCAGAGAGGCAGTGGTGGTGTGAGACGAACGTTAAACGGTCGTCGGTCGGAGGCCCATGGTAAATTCCATATATACACGTCACTGGCGAGGAAAACGTTATTGCAGCACCCATACTATTCGCTCTCTCTCTCTCTCCCCCTCCCCCCTCTCTCTCACATTCTCATACTCTCTCTTTTACTTTCTCTCTGTATTTCCTTCGCTTGCTCTCTATCGTCTAATAACATTTGCATACATGCCAATAAAGAGATAGGTTCGGCGACGTTAGAGGGTGGTAAGTGGTGGTTGCGTTTCGGAATCTAAGATAACAAGATAGAAACGGCGGAGGTGTATAGTAGGCGTTACAGAGTCGACCAGGGAGCAATCAATAACTGACCCATATTGTAGTCCTCGTTCTACTCTCTCTTCTATCTTTACTCCGCATCCTTCTCCTCTCTCTTCGTTCCTTCTTTGCACCCCCTGCTACAACGCATTCGTTCCCTCGCTCTGTCTTTCTTTCTCCATGTCCCTCCGTTATCCTTCTCTTATCCCTTCCCCTACGATTCCTATGTCTCCTGCTCTCTCCAAGAATCCCGTTCCCGTATGTTCACAATGTTTCTTTTCTTTTCTGTTGATTCTCCTTCTCGTTCGTCGTGAAAATTCGTCACTAGCCACTTGCGTTCCCTTCGACATTTTTCGCGCACAGACAGAAAATATCTCGTGTCACAGACTGGGTTGTGGCTAATTGGCGGATAGGTCTGGTTCCAGGAAAAATTTCACCTTGAATGTTTGCCATACGACGTTTTTAGGCCGCTGGAATCCCGAATCCGACGTGTTTAACACATCGTTAATTGTGTTTTCGGTCGTGTATCGAATTTGGAAATAGGTGACAGGATTGCAGGGAAATTGATAGCTTCGAATGCGTTGACATTGTCTCTTGTTCAGCGTGGATTTTTTTGTGTAAAAGGATATAAAAGTGGAATTGTTGTAACCGCGTTTATTACACAGCATTTTCGTTATCAGATGTTTTCGTTCGTATATGTATTTGTAAATTTTGGGGATAGTTTTGCGATACACTGGTTGTAACTTTGCTTATATAATTGAATTTTCGATTGATCATCAAATTCCAAAAAAGTGTCAGGGTTGCAGGTAAATTGATAGTTTCAAATTCGTTAAAATTGTTCCTTTTCCTTTTAGAATTTTGTTTAAGAAATATAGAAGTGGCATTCTTGTAACTATGGTCGTTGTGGTAAGTTTCAATTACAAAATATTTTCGTCCTCTTGTTTGTCAATTTTAGAACTGATCTCCTGAGACATCGGTTACAATTTCATTTAATCGAGTTAATTGCATATCGTCAATTGAGTTTTCAGTCGCGTATCGAATTTACAAAAGCCACGGTCACAGGATTGTAAGTAAATTGATAGTTTCGGATAAATGGAAATTGTTTTTTTCTCGTCATTTTGGAATTTATGTACAAATCTCATAGATCCATAGATTTTATGTTCAACATAATTTATAGTTAAAATTTCATTTCGAAATTTCTCTTTTTTCAGAAATTTGAGAATTCTACACGAAGAAAATAAAAGTGGAATTGTAACACATCTTAAGATGTGGTTTTATTTGACATTGGTTAGAATCTCATTTCGAGGTTTAGTCTTCTTTATCGGAGTTTCATGTTTAATGCGCTTTAATTGAGCTTGAAGTCGCATATTTGTCGTCTAATACTCAAAAGGCGGATTTCAGCGTTGATGAAAATGGGAAATTGTAGTTTCCGTTTTGTTTCCATTGTGTTACGTACTTATTTACTTTAGTTTCGATCGTATTTTCAGTTTCGTGCAGGGGGCGTGGGATTTTTCAGTGAAATTCGAAGTTTAATGATTGATGTCGGTCTCGAGCGAAGTTTCGAGCTTCGATATTCTACGTGAAACTGCAAATTCGGACATTTTTGGAGCGTCGAAAAGCTTTAACGCGATTTAAGCCAGGCGTATTCGATTCGTTCAACTTCCTGCGATACATTTAAAATTTAGAGCCATTAGTCTTGAATTTTGTATGCAATTAAATATTTCGTAGCTGCTTTGCTTCGATAAGGTAAATTGGCCGGATCGAACGAGGATCAATTCACGTCTCTAGAAATGTTCACGTTTATCCATATGTTAATTTCACGAAAAATAATTCTCCATCTTTATTCTTTTTTCATATTACATTAGTACATATATTACATACATATATTACGATTAGTATGTGTACAAATACCTCATATATTTATTACATAACACTTCTTATACAGGGTGATTGGTAACTGGTGGTACAAGCGGAAAGGGGGTGATTCTACGCGAAAAAGGGAGTCGAAAATATAGAATAAAAATTTTTCGTTTGAGGCTTTGTTTTCGAGAAAATCGACTTTGAATTTTCGCTCGGTACGCGTGCACTTTATTACGTCTCGTTATAACGGATCTCACTGTAGATCGTTGTCTCGATGGAAAAATTAAAAAAAAATAAAAAATAAAAAAAAATTTTATTCTATATTTTCGACTTCTTTTTTCGCGTAGAATCACCCCCTTTCCGTTTGTACCACCAGTTACCAACCACCCTGTATACATACATATGTTACATTATGTATGTATATAATCATAACTTTTTTACGTTATTACATAATTTTCTTTAAGTTTAAGATGAACGTGTTAAGTTTATTTTTAATTGATTCATTAAATTGTTTATTATATTCGTTCTTTGTACATTTTTTATGCCTTCTTTCCTTTCTATCAATTATTGTATTCGAGAAAGTTGAGAATAGTCGCTATATATAGTAGGAAAGTAGTCATAGTTCGTGGACAAGTTGTAAGCTCGAAATCCCCTTGAGGCAAGTTCCACGCATTAAGAACACACCCTGTATGGATCGCAAATCCGTGTATATAACAAATATAACAACTCAATACTATGAGAACCAGGAAGTTGGCATGTGCCGCCCCTCTATTACGAAATTCTCTCTTCTTTTCTGCCAAATGATTTAAGCATCATCTTTTTCTTACCTCGTCAGTGCCATAGTGCATCTTTCTTTTTACGATATCCTTTCATAAGTTTTTTCCTTTTTTCTTGGAATTGATAAACGCAACAAATAAACATATGAGATTATAAACATTGTTTCTGTCACGATGAACACATTTAAGTATCATCTAGTAGACTTTTGCAATCCTTCGACAAAATAATCTTTCGAAACAAAGTATTTTGCTTTAAAAGATAAGAAGTTATAAATGTCTGTCAACTTATCTACACCATGTTTTATTCATTTCTTATCTGTTATATAATATTTTCACATTATTAATGCCTCTAATAGCGCCAGTGCAGTATAAAGGGTAAAATTGTTATAAATAGATAAAGATTCTTATTCTGCTCGTTATGAGAGCTTCTCAGAAGCCAACTACACAAATCGATTTTTCATGAAGTTAACAGTTTTATATTTCCAAGTATATCAATAACATTCAACATCTCGGAAAACAAACGACTTATTCTCGTAAATTTATTTATCATAAGCAGACACCATAGATGTTTATAAATTTCAAAAAGTCGTATTTGTATTTTATGACGTCAGTTAACACGACGTCCGAAGAACTCATATTACATTCAATGAAAACCAGTGTATCCAATCGGAACAACGATTACCAAATCCTCCTTTCTCAAATCTCGCTCGAGCAAACATACCAAGGTAAAGCGGATAGCATTTTTCGCGCGGCTTCGTCAAGAATCCGTAGTGGATTAGCAAGAATCGTATATCAGCTGGTCGTTCGTTTGGCATACGTTCAATGTTGAATTATTCGCGTCAGAGTATAACCGTGTCTGGTTTGTCCGTCGGAGAGGAGAAGTGAGAGGACAACGAGCAGTATCAGCTTTATTAAACAAGAAACGCCGCAACGATTTCGCTAATTGTACGAGCGTGACGACCCTTTCCCAATCGAAATCATCGACCCAGATCTCTCTCGTTTCGTCTCTTTGGCAGCGGATCGGCCTGTGTCGCCTAAATAGGTGGCAGCCAAAGGCGTTTTTCGAGTGGGCCTGAAAGCCAAGCGGTCCAACCGGCAGAAGAAGTGCTAGAATGGTTCATATCTCAGCAATCTCTGTCGAGGTTCGCAGGCTAGCTGCCCTCGAGAGGGGACTCTACAATCTCTAATATTGCGTTCTAACCCATATAACCGGGGCCGACCGGCTTCAAGATGAGAAACACGCGGTCGCGAGATATCAAAGTCGCTGTTTATTAGCTGCCAGCCGCTTCTCAACCGTCTGTTTCAAACCGTTCTGTACCACCAGGTACATCGCGACTAGGAATTTCAGAGGTTAACCACGCTTCGTGGCCATATTCGGTACGTAAGAAGCCGTACATTAGATGTTTAGAGTACAGCCCCTAATGTCCTTTGCGGTTATACAGTATATTCTTGGATTTGGATGCATTCAAAGCCACGGAAGCGTTCAAAGTTTTGATACAGTTACTCCCATTAATATTCTGACACAATACCATATCTGTTGCTTTACATGAAAGGGAATGATTTAAATATCGTGTTGCTTCCTTTGCGATCATATGAACCATCCATTTGTAGTTTGAAAATACGTAAACAATTTCTTCCTGTTGAGAACGTTTAATTGTTCAGTAGGTTTCTAACAAAAAAAGAGGTTGTTCTCTTTGTTTCATTGCGGTCTTCTGCTTTATATCTTCAGTGGTCCTAATTCGATAGTCGGGGACTGTAAATTACGTGGATAGAAAAATCAATATATTACACTTTACTTCAATTAAAATTATGTACGTGGAGTATATTTAGGCAGACGTTACAGATCAGTAATTCTAGCGTTAATGTCTTACTTTATGACTTATTATAGCTTCTAATTTTTTCTTTAAATTTCTTTTTTTAACTCCTTGACTGATCCCAAGTGTAATGGGATTTGATTCCAAACTATACAGTAAGTGACGAAATATCAGTATCGAAAAACGATACATGGAGATTATTTAGTATTCTTTAGTAAAATTAGATTAAATTAATACAATAGATTGTTTAGTAATTTCCATACGAGTACTTTACCTTTAAATTTGTCTTAGATTTCGCTACAAACTTCTCAACCAATCTAATACTTTGATCTGTTTTTGACGCCACGTTGCTCGAGTATTATCGAGATAAAAAGTAATTTGGTAAACTAGTGAAAGTTTCAAAGCTGTGGTGACTATCATAGGTCACAGGTAACCGCGCAACGTGGCGCTGAACGTGTTAAGTGTAGCTCTGAGTGAACTTCTGAACTTCTCATACTTGAGATAAAGGGTATGTTGCAAATATTTACTCTGCGTGCTAACACTTTACTCTTAAAGAATGGTTTCCGAGGTTTGAGCAAACGAACAGAGAGAATCGTGTGGTTCTGTTACATCAGTGATTAAGTGATTGTACTGGTGCATTTATATGTGTATATTTAAGGAGTATAAAAGAGTGAAAGCAAACGTAATTGAAAGTGGATTGATTGAAATTTGATGCTGTTACCGTACTTGAGATGTAAATGTCTGTTTTATTTTAAGAGTCTTGAGATTCGATTTGAACCAGACGCAGAAGGATGCCTGAAATAGTCAAGTATAATTTGTTCTTTCTATTACAATGTCAAGCTTAAATTTAAACTTTGATATTTAAACTAGTTAGACACAAAGAAACACGTGTAAAATTATTATTGTTTCTTAGATTATGGACTTTTATATAATTCCAAATATTTCTCGATAGAATTACGGAAACGAAACATGCAGTTGGTGAATAGATTATTATCATCAAATGAAAAAATTACAAATTTTATGTTCTTAAATCTGGAATACTTTGCATAAATTTTAATATTCTTGTTATGTGTTATTAAAAAACTAACAGTATTTTATGTAGGAAAAAAACTTTGTCTAAAATATATTCTCCATTTCATTCTTGTTCTAGTTTCAAATAAGTGATAATTTCGAAATGAATATAGAGATTTGTTTTATTCTTTAAACATTGCAATGAGTACTTCATTGGTTAATGTATTCCCAATTGTGTATATGAATATTTGGAGCCAGACTTGTATTATCTTAGACACTAAAAATATATACTACATTAATAGGAAGGAAATTAATTATAAAATGAATTGAACTATTTTGTAGTTTAGTATACGTGCATTTTATGAAATTACTTGAAAACTTTTACTTACGCTATAACTATAGCATTAATCAGACATTTATTATTAATTCTCTGAATATACAGTTGAATTATATGTATAAGTGTAATAACGTTTTTCTGTGGAAGTATTATCACCTATAACGCAATATTTTATGTAAGATTTTTGTTTGATGATGTAAGAGGAAGAACACGGCGAGTTTAAGACTGAAATAGTAGATAATAATGAAGCATGAGTACCGATTGAGTGTGATTCACGTCAGACTTGTCAGAAATTAGCAGTATAACCTAAGGTATTAGAATTTATCGTTTGAAACTATACAGAGCTCGAGTCACGCAAATGCTCTGCTTTTTATCTCCTCTGTTAGATGAAGATAGGGAAACATAATGGAAGGGAGAAAGTTAAATGGTTTAACGAGAGCCATCACTATTTCTTATAACGCATATTTTCACCCTTTTGTTTATGGACAATTTTTTATATTTTCTTCCCACTGAATCTTACAAGAATTTTCTCAATTTTGTAAATATCTTATCAACAGGATATCTTAAAATTCTTAACTAAAAATTTATAATGAAGAAGAAAAATTAGGACTTGATATTTTATATAAGACAGACAAAATTAGCTGCTGTATTATTATTTTATCCAAATAATTATTTTATCCAATGACCTTCAAACAATCAATTACATCGTACGAATAATTTTATCCTACGAATGATATCCTAAAATTCTTTTTTAAGAAGAAAGACAGTCGATGAAAAAGGGGATAACTTCATCCTATGAATGATATTATAAAAAAAAAGACCCTAGGGAAGACGATCAATGATAAAAGGGAATACACAAAAGCAATATTTCTGAAACAATTCACACGATTCAAGAACAATATAAAGCAGGTCCTTAATGATACCGCTTCATCTAATCGCACTGCTATTGTGAATTCGAGGAAAAGTCACTGATCATTGTTGTTGTTGTGTTGGTAGGAGTCGGCGTATTGTCGGAGCTTCCGGGCGATCAGCATCGCAGACTATGAGCAATAGGGTACATTAACTCTCTTTTTTCTGAATTCTTTTTTTCCTTCACATTTTCTATTTTTTATGCCTGGACTTTTTCTTCTTACTGTTTACTGACTGATATCTTTCTTGTTACGGTCTTGTTTAGTCAAACAGATTATGTTCTTTACTACATGTGTTTTCTCTTACATACATATACATGCATATATATACCTCTCATTATCTATCTTCTGCCTCGTCTTTTTAAATTAATACTCTACCTTTGTTCACATCAGAGAAAGCATTATATTAATAAATCGCTCTCTCTCTCTCTCTTTCTCTCTCTCTCTCTCTCTCTCTTTCTCTCCTTTTTTCAGAGCTTCGAGCTCTCCTCTTAAAATATCTGATTAATTATCTCGCATGCATCAACTTTCTTTCTTCTCTCATATTTTCATCGATCTTTTCATTGTTATCACTATTTTATAATTACATTTATTATATATCTAAAGTTTCACACCGTATTTATAGTGCATTCAAGCGGCTAGAAGTACGATACGTATATACGTACATACGTATTATATATAAATAAATGTATATATGTATATATATATATATACATTTATTATATATTTATTATATATATATATATATATATATATATATATATATATATATTCCGTAGGAGGCACATTGTTATTCATATTATTGACTTTCTCTTTTATCATATTTGCATGCGCCAGAGGAAGTAATACATTTCACTACGATATGCTGTACATTATGGTTTTCATCGTACTTCTCGTTTGTTTTAAATTCTATTATATATTCTTTTTCATTTTTTCTTTACCGACGTCGTGTCGTTCACGAACGTTCCGATCTCGTGAAGGTAAGTCTGTTTCAGGAAGAAGAAGACGGAGGTGCCGCTAGCGATTACGAAATATCGACAGCTTAAATATTGAACACAAACTTTTGGTATTCTACATAATATGAAGTATACATTTTGGATATTTACATGTTTATCAAATATAAATTAGAAGTTAAAATTATTGTTATTGGTTCATCAATGAATATATTATAATTACATAAAATATAGAGTACAAATGAAAACGAAATAACCTAATTCAAATGTAATTTAAATCGTTAAAATCATCTATGACTTTAGATTATTGAAATTACTGATTACTAAGACAGATTAATGAGAATTCGTAAATAGAGAATCGTACAGAAAGTATACAGGGTGGTTGGTAACTGGTGGTACAAGCGGAAAGGGGGTGATTCTACGCGAAAAAGAAAGTCGAAAATATAGAAGAAAAATTTTTCGTTTGAGGCTTTGTTTTCGAGAAAATCGACTTTGAATTTTCGCTCGGTACGCGTGCGATACGTTATGACGGATCTCACTGTAGATCGTTGTCTCGATGGAAAAATTTAAAAAAAGAATTAAAACAAAAATTTTTATTCTATATTTTCGACTTCTCTTTTCGCGTAGAATCATCCCCTTTCCGCTTGTACCACCAGTTACCAACAACCCTGTATATCGATCGTATTGAGCACAAAAATCATGGCGTGATTTCAAGCTTGTATTCTTACTCGTAGCTATTTCTTTTTATCTTGAGACATTTCCTCGACAGTTTGCCTGTTCTAATGTTACGTTTTATCTTATATCTTTTACATCTGTAGATAAAGCCCAACTTGTCGATATTCTGACAACAACACTGATAACGTTTCGTTAGCGGCACTTCTAAATGAACATCTATCTTTCTTTTCTATGTTATTTCTGGCTTGTCAAACGCTCTTTTCCTGCTTATTACGATCACGGTTCTTCTGGAAAAAAGGAGAAGCGTTCGACGGCTCTTGTCAGAATTGATTGCATCTCATCGAGCCGTTTTACTTCATAATTTCTTGCATTTGTTACATCTATTTCTTTTTAAAGGATAGTTCAAATAAATTCAGCATATTTCGTGGTGAAGCTACTCGTGTTTCACTTTTCATGGTAAGAAGGAAATATCTTTGAGTTGCTTAATGAAAATGATTTTATGCCTTGTTTCCTTAATAAAGGAAGAATCTTTCTTTGAAATATTGAAGCAATTTAATTTTGTTCACAAATTAACATAATAACTGACAAATTATTACGATACTTTATCAATCGTTTGTAGTATGAACAATTAGATGAGCGTAGTTGCCAACAAAACTTATATTTTTCCTGTGATATTTAATTATAATATTTAGTTTATGCATAAAACTACCCATCTAATAAAAGAACTGACACATTTGAGTGTATTAAAGATTCTATAGGTTTACGAAAAGATTCCTCTAATTTCAAAGATATTCAAAAGCGAAATAATCGAAAGAAACTTGGTAAATCAGTTTTTTACCCGTACGCGAAATACTTCACAAGAATAATAAACACGAAGGCGATAGTTTCAATGTCCCGGGACAAACCCGAGAAACGTTTTTATTTTCCGTGGAAAAAGTTATTTCACCGACAGACGGCGTTGAAACCACGACGTCAGACATCCAACGCTTGAAGCAGGCCACAAAAGCCGCCTTGAATGGCGGAGCATTAAAAAATCCGGACTCGACGCGACACAGGCTACGTTCGCGCTCGTTCCTCGATTGGCTCGGGTGGTCTCGACTGTGTTTTCCTCGAAAAAAATCGGCCAATAACTTCTCAAATAAGCCTGAAAGTCTATTGTTCCCGTGGTATGTTCTGTCACGTGGACGCGATTCGGTGAAATCGCTCTCACAAAGCGTCGAGCACCGGTGGGGTATCTGCAAAAACAAAAAAGCAAAGGAACAAAAAATGACGAAGAAAAAAAAGGTAAAAACGATGGAAAAAAGACGAGAACAGAGGGGGAGGGGGAGAGATGGGTTGAGAGGGAGGGATACGAAAGAGGCGTCAAACAGTCGAGCACAGAGCGAAACAATAGGCTCGTTCGTTTTGCAGTTTCGTGCACTCTAAAGCGCCCGTTGAGCCTTCGTTTATGCGGAAACGTGTATAGGTGAACGTTCCTTTTTATTCCGCGCGAAAAGAGGGAAACACAACGAGAGTAAGAGAAAGACAGGGAAGAAGGGAGGATTCGCGATTCACGACTTGCTCGGGGCCAAGCGATGACATCTTGCACTTCTTCTTGAGGATGAGCACGAGACTCTTTCTCTCTCTCTTTCTCTCCCCCTCTCTCTCTTTCTTCCCCCCCTCTCTCTTTCTTTCCCCCTCTCTCTCTTTCTTTCCCTCTCTCTCTCTTTCTTTCCCCCTCTCTCTCTCTTTCTCTCCCCCTCTCTCCCTCTTTTACACTCTCTACCGCGGCCTGACGATGATTAACCCCTTTGTGGCGATACACAAAACGCCTAAGACAAAGCGTCTCGACAACGACGACAACGAGGAGAAACTCTTTCGTTCTCGCATGGATCATGTTGTCACCCCTCTTTCGAGGCTAGCCAACTCATCCAGCCAGCAAGCTACTTGCGCTTGCGATCGCAGCTCGACACGAGCCCGCGGGGGATCGAGTATTTTTGGACGTGTCCGCTTTGTGACGGATGAATCGCCGGGGAGAATCGCAGAGGTCGATTTTAGTGGGAACGTTTTAGCCCCGGTTTTCAGGTTAAATTGTTTCGCAGGCCGTGAGAGGGTGGGCGAGGTTGATTTAATATTACAATTTCGCCGTGTAACATTTTGTCGAAGGGTGTTATTGGATCTTTTATTTGGTTTCATTGGGCAGTTTGTACCAGCGCATATGTAGTTTCGTTTTGCTTCCTACGAGTTTGGATATTGGTAATTGCTTGTTTATTATTCGTACCAGCGTACAGTTTTCGGGGTATGATTGTTGAAGTTGGTAAAGAACACGCACATTAATGGTAATTCGACGATTTAAAGCGACGTTCAATATTTATTATTACGTTCTTGCGGAATCAATATGGATTTAAATCATAATTCGATCGATTTAACTGTTTATAAAGTTAAGTGATTTGGAAGTGATATATGTTTTTGAGATGTTATTCTCTTTACTCGTTGCTCTACTGCTGTAATTTATTATTCTATGTTGGTCCCAAATATTCTAAAAGTAGCATTCAGTGGTTCCCAATTTCTAGAAAAACTTTTCTTCTTTCTCTTTTTACTCAGTTTAGAATAAAGATTTTTTAATCGAGCAATAATCTAAAACTTAAGTAATCTGAAAAAAGGAAAGCGCTTCTCAAATAACAAAATGGTTTAACTGTTCCGTTATAAGCAATTAACTTTTAAACGTCAATTTTGTCATGTCGAAATATTCTCTCGCACTGTACGGAATTTAATGATCAAATCATCGCAGACTCTTTCATTTGTGATTTTGTTGTTACATTATAAGTGAAAAACTAAACAAACGGTATAGTTATAATTTTGGTGGTTTAAGCATTCAGAGGGTTCAGTATGATTTCTGTGGTCTTAAGGTATTCAGAAGGTTCATTCATTCAAATACTTTAAAAGGTATTCAAATTAAATATTATAATAGACTGAAATTCTGCGAAATTAAATGCACACAATTATGTGTTGAATTCCATTTTATTATACTAGATGATACGTTGACCCACATACAAGGGTAAAACGATTATTTTCACACTTTCATATGTTCTTCTTAATTTATATCCATTTAGATTTATATAGTCATTAAAATTAGTTAAAAACAAGTACTTGTAATAGTTTTAAAACAATTAGCGGACTTATTTGGGTTAATTGTAGTTTAAAAAATTGCCAAATTAAACGTAATATCAAAATTCTACGGAAATATCCTCTCCTAAATAAGAATAACAAATGTTTTACACTGAAATGCAGAGATAAAAAAGAGAATCGTTTTCATCTTGAAATTTTATGTATCCATAATCTATGATTTTCAACATTCTTATCATATTATTTATTAGAAAAGAAAAACGTTTAAGATACACGTAAAAGAAACAGGAACTGCTCTAATTTCAAAATTCCACGATCTATTGAATATATGATAAGTCAAAATTCTACGAAATAAGAGTAACAAATGTTTTACATTGAAATGCAGAGATAAAAAAAGAGAATCGTTTTCATCTTGAAATTTTATGAATCCCATAATTTACAATTTTCAACATTCTTATTATATTATTCATTAGAAAAGAAAATCGTTTAAACTACACGTAAAAGGATCAGGAACTGCTCTAATCTCAAAATTCCACGTTCTATTGGATATATGATAAGTCACGATCTCTCATGACTCTCCAACATTTTTAACGCTTTATTCATCACGAAGATATTAAATCCTTTTAACCAGATGGTAAAAACAGAAGAGAATTATTTTACTCTTTATATTCCACAAATCCGTATCCACGATCTATAATAATTCTTCGACATTTAGAACGTACTATTCATCAAAAAAAAGTAAAACCTTGTGAACTTTGCTTCTGCCGATGAAACACACAAATTGAGGTAGGACTGCTGGAATATTCGAATGGCAATCCGCTGTTCCAAAGCGACATACCGCTCCTGCTGAATCGATCTAATTTTTATCCCAACGTTTTTCCGCAGAACTAGCTCGTGGTTATGTGATAACCGAGCAAGAGCAAGACACGGAGCGAAGCGGCTAAATTGCCATTTAACGTAATCAATACACGCGGCCGACTAGTCGATCTCACAGGAATCGCGCGTCCATATCGATTGCTCGCGGCCACGGCGCGGCGCCCGTTCGTCTCGAATAGAATCGAATCACGAGCGCTCCTTCGCGCAACTAATGAAATCCCGGTGATTAAACGCGGCACCGATTCCGCTTGCTTACTCCGGTCAGAACTTCCTGAACCGAAAGTTCCCTCGATGGAAGCGATATCCTTCGTTGGAACGAGACCTAGCCGTGTATACATGTTCCCCTCGACACCGTCGTAATTACCGCTTAAAACAAAATTGCCGGCCGTTTTTCGAACCGGGTCGGGATAAATTGAAAAACTTTTTCGAAATGAATAATCTTCGGTCTTGCAGCTGCTTCATTTTCGCAACTTCTTCCCGTAGACAATTTCCACGGGTGGATCGAGATTTGAGAATGTCGCAAGCGTCCAGTGGATCGCTATACTAGCCAATATACAGGATGTTTCGATGAAAGCGGTTGGAAATTTAAGGGATTTAAAATCAAGAATAAAAAATTGCGTTCGAGGTTTTGTTTCTTAGTTGTTAGTATTCAAAGATTGGGAAAACTTCCCTGTGTAAGAGATATACGCCAGCTTAAGCTATATTATGGGGCATATTGATATTTAAACTTAATGAAACATGACCGATAGCTGATATGAATCGGTAAATGTAGAAAATTTGCAAGTTCAATGTTTAGTCTACGATATAAAAAAAAATGATACATAAACATGATTTTGGTATTTCAATCTGTTCGTATGGGATATCAAGTTTCCAGGTTCGAGGACGAAATAATTATTAATTGATTTGCAGAAGTGCTTCTGTCATTCACTGGTTCAGATATTAAATAATAATGCAAGCAATTGGCTGATAATCCGTGAAGAGGTAATATGTTAGGTTAATTGGGATGGATTGTGTTTTTAGGAGCATACGCATTCATGTTATTTAAACAATACGAGCAACGTTATGGTTGGCAAAGGATTTGTTATGGGATCGATAACGGTTTCTCACTATTGTCGCAATATCGTGTCCATGACAAACGTTGTAACTTTGAATCATTACCTTATAGAAATATGGTACCATACAGAGTGAAGAATTTATCGGTTCTATACTTAAAAAATTGTGCTTTTATTTCGTTTCGTTTAATTTTATTAAATCTTTTAATATCACTGCGACTACACGTACATGTAATACATTATATACTTTATTGATAATTAAAATACCAAAATATATACAAATAGGAAATCGTTGGCAACAAAAATGGCATATTCGATTTTCATAAAGTCATAAAACGTTTGCTTTAAACGAGCGAAATGAGGCAAGTCCTTTAAATGGAAAATTCCATCGGTGGAACAATTATTAGTCGCCCTTTTCAGAAGCGAGAAAATTTCCCGCCGATATGGCAAACGTTTCCTGACCATCGTGCGAGTTATTACGAACACCGTGCAGTCAAGCTTTGTACAAAACGACATAACAAAGTGGCGTACATCGACCGATCATCCGTTAACTCTCGCTACTTTTCAATAATTTATCGAAGTCGTTAAGTTACTTCTAATCTTCTGCTTGCGTTCACAGATTGAACCAACTTAAAAGCGTCGGCTGTTTCATTGTGCGAATATAATAAGGCATTTTGAAAGAGAAAATTGCATATTCGTTCATTCAAATTGTTAGAGCGGAAAAAATTGTCAAATTTTTGTCGAAAGGTATTGTACAAAACTGGTACATGGTTTTCAATTTCCTGTTTCTTTTTGATAAGTATAAATTTCTTTGATTTTTTTTTTTTTTTGAGACTCCATTTTTCGTTACGTTGAGGTTTTAATTAATTCTTCCTCCTATTCAATTTTTGAAAAGGTCATTCATATGCAGTGGAACAATTTTGAATTTAATTTTCTTTTTTGCTGGACAATTCAGCATAGAAATTCTAGATACTTCGATTTCTATTGAGGGAACAAAACACAAATTATTTTTTAATATTTTAAATGTTTAAATAAGATTTATTATTCGTTAATCTGAGAACTAATTTTCTTTCTTTAATCCGAGAGTTAATCTTTCATGTTCTATCTCATGGTTTGAAATATTACCTAGTTGAACGATAAATCTATAAATTTGTTATTCTGAATAAAATTGGGTCTAATTTTAATACATTATGTTTTTTACACAAAGATTAGTTAAAATGTATTTTTGTTATCAGTAAACCACAGAGAAAAGAAGGCTTTTTGTATTTCTTTGGGAATATTTAAAGTTTTGAAAATTACACCTGTGGATGGATTTAAAAACACGATGTTCCTCGATGCCAGCGGAGAAGAAAAAACAAAGAAGTAGGAAACAATGGGTAAAAACTTTGTCGAATTATCTCTGAAAACACTCCTACGATTGCACCAATTCGAAGCAACTAAAGCGCCGCCTAACAAAGGCCTAGCGACAATAGAGGCCTCTCGTTAAGCGTCGTTTAAGTGGCTCGTAATGCGAGTGTCGGCGCACCCTCGCGAACAGAAAAAGAAAAACAACCTTCTCGCTTTTATTCCTATTTGGAGTCGTGAACTTCGAACGCTTCGCGAGATCATCTTCCAGACCTTTCATTTTTTATTGAGTGCCTCGAGTGACGTTTAATTATTGCAATTGTCATATACAAATTGAGAAGTTTCTTAGATTCTTAGATAATACAAATATTTATCAAATAATTTAAGTCGATACGTAAATCGATTCATAATTTATATTATTCTCAATCGTACATAGACGAAACATTGATTACCTTCTGAAAACTGTAAGAAGTCGTTTAATATTTTCCTGATACGTTAATCCTGCAATCCTCGAATTTTGATATTTTAATTTCACCTTTATTTAGTAAACGTATAAGTAAACAATAAGCATTTGGATTATTTTAAGAAGATATTTAATATAAAATTGGAACAAAAAATCATTTACACCATTAACATTTTTTTTTTCGAATGCTGTGCTATAGTAAGAAAAGGATCGGTTAATGGCATTTATATTCTTCATTTCTTGGTTTCGATTATCAGGTTGAAACTTTTACAGTAAATGTCTTTCAACGGTCTTCGACATTTTTTTTTTTTAATCACATTAAGATTAAAATATATATAAAAAATCCTAATTTATATTCAATTCTTATTTATCCCACATCCTTCGTTCCAATATTCCAAACATGCTCATACGTGACATCTAAATTCCAGCTGAAAATTTCCATATTAATAAAATCCATTTCCCGGTATCTCTCTCTCTTAGCATATCCGGATGTTCTGTGAGATGAACACAGAGTAAAAAAAAAATAGCGAAAGGTAAACGAAATATGTATGTCGAGCATTGAACAGGAGAGGAACATTGTTGACAGTGACGTGGCGACAATGGAAATTATGGGCATGAAAAGCTGTGTCGCTGTCCCGCAAAGAGCATCTTTCGCGCCTTTCGTCTTTAAATTCTTCGCGGTGTGCTCGACCGGTGGAGCACGGATAGGCGCGATGGTCTTTTTGAGCCGCGTACAAAAGCTCTCGACTCTCGACTCTCGAGTCTACCTTGCAGTCCCGTGTCTCTGTGTGCGTCTCCACCACCCTTTATCTTCTTTCATACTAAGCTGCTGAACAAAGCTCGTTCCTCGTGTGTCCCGTGCGTTCGTCACGCGCATCAAATAAAAATCTGCAATCTCATCCGATATGGATCAATCCCGCTTCGATCGTCATACCGACTTCCTCTTTCTGAAGATTCTCAAAAGTTATAAGAGAGACGAGTAGAAAGCATATTCTTTCATAGGATTCTATCTTGTCAGTGGAACGTGGAAATTAAATTTCGTGCGTAATTTATGAAGGACGATTTGATGGAGTTTTAACCCTTTAATACGTTGATTGTCACGCGAATTTTATAGATATATTTTATCCTGCGACCTGTCATAGATTAACATATATTAATTGAAATAAATAATTTAATAAATTGATTTAATTTCGTATTCACAGAAATGTTATTCCAATAATACAACAGTTCCAATAAATTTCAATAAAAAATCAATAAAAATCAATGAAAACATTGTATGTTACGAAGTTTAGAATTTCACGTCAAACAGAGTAACTTTCGAAAATTTATTTTCGTGATTGGTATTATAATTTTAGGGTTCCATTGCACGAATTTTTATGGCTATCGATTGTATCATTGACATTGATACCATAGTCTTGATGTTCTTATTACTCCAAGATGATTGATACTACAATCTTATAATTTTATGACGCGACTCTTGGATATAGTATTGTTGGTACCACCAATCTTGGTATCCAATTGAACAGGTTTCTACTGTTTTGGGCTAGGTCGTGGCTGGTACCACAGTCTTCGATTCGCTATAAAGGTTCTAACGGCTACCGTGCGGCTCGCGGGTTTTATCTCGGCCTTGGGGAATTGTTCACATGTTCTCCTAATACCCTAGAATGAGTCATGGTCGGCTCTACAACTTCGAACTGAGTTATAGACTGTCTGTATATCCAGACGTATTTCGATAAAATCGTATTAGTTACATTAGTATATTTACTAGTGTTGGACATACATTCTGTTTCAAATAAATTCTCTGTCACATAAGCGGTGTATAGGTACTATATAATTCTCAAAAGTTTTGAGAACTTTGTGCAAAAGTACACAGTTTGCCAAAATGTTGGGTTTCCAAGTACTAATTGGATAAATTGGTACAAATTCAGTAATATATTCCAACTTTGATATCTTCTATTGCTCTACTATAGGTGAAGCATAATTTCGAGTTATCACATAGTAGAAATTTGATTTCCTAGAGATTTGTACCATCGTACGATCAGCAATTCAAATTCTTTGAAATCTACATACTAGTATATATATATTAGACTTGGTGGTGAAAGATGAAAACTTCTATAGCTTTACAGTGGTTAAAGTCGAGCAGTGTATTTCAAGCTTGATAAGATTTATTATAAAACATAATTTTTAAACACCACACAGTACATATATCTGATTTTCTAAAGATTCGTGTTACACGATGAGCATTTCAAATTTTCATGCTTTGACATTTGAACGTTTGCATACCTTAAACTTAGTACTGAAGGTTTAAAACTTCTAATAATTGATTATGATGTCTACACACGCGTCTTAACAAAACTAATATAGCCTACTTTCAAGGTAGTTACTAAACTCTGTCATTTGAGCAGACGCTTGTAACTGTGCTAACGAGCTATAACGCGGCAGTGATGTAGCAATTAGCGTGAAATAGATGGATCTTGTGGAAACGACGAAAGAAACTGCCGTAGTAAAAACAGCGAGCGGTTCAAGAGTGGTACTACGCCAGAATAAAATTCAAAACGATCTTACTACTTAATTAAAGACAGTGAAAAACGATCGCGTTTTACGTCAAATGTATGACTATTAATGCGTTGAAAAGAAAAATCCAGATGAATCTTTAGGTACATTTGGAATCATTAGACCAGCTGGTTTATAAACCTTATTCGTGATTCTGTTTTTATACATTCACTGTCTCGCTCCACCATTTGGTCATTGTATCTCTTTTCTAAAGAGTGCCCATTTTCTATCCTTTGTTTCACGTTGGTAAAGGAAGAAAATGACTTCCTGTAACAGAGAGGGGTAATTTTACGAGATTTCACAGTTAGGGTAATGAGCTTTTTTCATTCTGTAGCGGTTAGAATTAACTTGGAGAAAAATATTTTCCATCGAGTAAGGAAAGACTTACGTTCCAATAATCTTTTCACTGATAATCTTGGTTTTCATAGAATAAGATAAATATAAAGATAGGAAAACCACTTAATGATATTAGAACTCGAATTACATGCATAATTATTAAATTGTAACATATATTCAATTTTGATGTATCAATTTTTTAAATCTGTTGTTTTTAATAATACTCACTTCCATCTTTGAAACTGCATAATTTTAACCCTGCTGTGGTTCTCGAATTTTTCAAACTTAACTTTGTTACTAATGAAAAAACATAGTTCAGTTTAAAGCGATTCAAAGAACACCGCAGGTCTAAAACAAAGGATTTTCTTTCTTTTAAGAATATTACATTTATTTTATTTAAATCCAAATTATCGAAGGCCAACAGTACATCGAGGACGAAAAATAAGTCACATTTTCCGTCTTTCATAGATTCAAGATACAAGCCTTCAAATTATTCAATTATTCAAGTATTTAAGATTATGACAAAATCATGTGTTTAATCTCAAAACTAGTCGTGATGTAGAAAGTTAAATATCCATAAAATATCTTGAAATCTATCAGACGACTCCTTTCTTCAGCCATTTTTCATGTTAAAATATTTTAGTGGCATCCAAGTAACATCGAAGTCAGAAGATTTACAAAGTGGGGTTTATCATACTTTTCCCACGTGGCTATATAAAAGCTGAAAAACGTCGAATGGAGTAAAATACATAATGATAAGTTCAACTCGACGTAGAACCACAAAAAATACACTAAAATGCTGAACCAAAGCTAGTGCACAATAACTCGACAAAAACATCTACATACCTCTCAAACTTCCTCAAACACCGGGAAACCTCTTCAACTACGCAATTCCCACTGCGTTCCGCTATCCCGCAAACTGCCTCAGGTTTCTGAGTTACCAGCACGCTGGAAATAATTTTCAAAAATATTCCCAGTGCTCCGTGAGAGAGGAAACAGGCGTGTTGAAGCGTACTGGAACCATCGACGATTAACGACGAAAGAATCGCGGGGAAATTGTTGCTCGAGAACAAGATCAGGGTGAATAGAAACGAAACGAGACGAGACGGCGCGGCGCGGCGTGTGTCTCGGTTTTAGCTGGAATTTTCTCTCCTTGTTTCACCACGGCTCTCGTTAGCGGCGCAAGATGCACTTTTATTCTACCTTCGGGCGACTCGCCCCTTTGTACAGTCATCCAAGTGGTATTGTACGTGAGTTAAGGAAATTGTTCGACACCAGCGCGGCCGGTGGATGAAACTGGTCGAGTAATCGCGTTTGTGGCTGGATCTCGTTCGTACGCGTATTTTTTCCGAGTCATGGGGATATATTCAAGGGGATGTATAAGAACAACTTTCGCCTTCCTCTCTCTCTCTCAGTTTTATCCACGGAGAAATGCTTTGAAGCGTGCTTTATTTTTTTTTATTACTCCGACGAGAATCGTCCGAATGCTTCCAGTGAATTTTCACATGCACGTTAAACATTTCGACCCTTGTAGGACACATACACTAACGCTCGAAAATATGAAGGCATTTGCTTATTTTTAATAGAATGAAATTCAGTTATAGGATTGTAATTGCGCAAGATTCAGGACTACTTTTGTATTTATTTAAAATATCGTAAAATATTACGACATGATAAAGGATTTACTTTTAGTTTAATATGCAATGAAAAGAGTCAAATATGAGAGAGCAGGTTCGTTATTCTATGGAGTTGATTTATTTTTATTCGTTTGATTTCCAAATTATAAATGAAGTACAGATGTTTTTGCGAATTAATAGAGAGATTATCGCAATTAATTTTAGCAGGAATATTATAACCGGTCAATACTTCAACGAACCACGTATTTAATTTTAATAAACCATTGATAAGGTTTTAATTATGCAATTTAAATTTCATGTGTATACATTGATTTCATAAGAAGACTGCTTTTGACCAGTAGTTCCTCGTTAATTCGTATATTCTAATAACGTTCATGTAATGTTAAAACAGATCGGCTAAAATGTTCCCACATTTATAAGCCATAACATGTACGTATCCCAGTGAATATTTTTAACCTTTACTACCTTTTCTAACATTTTTCACTAGATTGACAATTCAGATTCCTCTGAAAGAGATTTATAAGTAAGAAAGGCTTAAAGATTAAGTCCCTCCAGGATAATAATACGCGCGCCATTTCCTAATATTAAATATATTTAACATAAAAAAATATATTTTAGTATTCCACATAAATTTGTGGTATTTTATTCAAGAATTCTTTTCAAGAAACGAGGAACACAATTTTTATAATACAGAATTTCTTTTGATAATTTTTTTAAATATCTGTTTCCAAGAAAAATTTTGTAAATTTTCCCAGTATGCACACATTTACTTCTGATAAAATTATAAAACTCTCACCTCAAAAAATAATTCACTCTTAGAGTTGATCCTTCTAATATGTCAAAATTGGTAATATTTTAGACGTATCATTCTTCTAGCAATCTTAAAATTTTTTTTTACCAATGTACATTTTTACATGCATATTTCTTTTTAAACTTTTGGTCTTGGTTTATTGCATTTTTCGCTTCATATAATTCCTCGTATAATTACCAAAGGAAAAGATCGATATTCTAAACTATGGAGACAATATTTATAGTGGACGCTAAGCTCCATTGTAGTAGGCCATTCTTTCAGCTGTCACGATGAAAGCTCGCTCGATGATTAGCCACTCCACTTAAATCCGTCGATTCGATTGCTCGTTTTGTTTTCCATCGGTTTATTTGCAATAAAAGGAGCGGGTAGGTTAATCAGATCATCATTACCTATACACACGTGCATGGGGTTGAGCACACGTAGTTACTCGACGTGGGGTGAAGCATCGAATGAACTTATTGCCCATTGAACCATACTGCGCCACCATACTCTGTACTCATACTCATACTGTAACCTGTGTAGACAGGCGAAGCTCCATTGCACAAACAGAGAGGAGCTACGGTGTAACACATACCACGTTTCTGTGAAAACCAGTCAGTTTCAGAGAAGCATTTATTCATGATTTTTTAGCGTAATTTTTATAGCAACAACTTCGTAGTGGAAATGCGAAAGGATATCGCGATGTTAATTGGTGATTCGAAATATTTTTCTGAAATTTTATTTCACGAGTAGTTTTATTTAAAAAAGGAAAAGTTTTCGACTTTGGATTTCCGCAGTTTTGTAATTTAAAGTCAAATGTGAAAATTGGGTTTTACTATTTTGTTTTAATCTATCTCAGAGATAACGTTTTTAGTAATTTGATTTATTGTAGAGAATTTATTTTAACAATTCTAGATTACGATTTTTTCTGCTTTTTCTATTTGTTAAAAGATAAAGATTGATTCTTGAGTTATGTAATTCCTTAATCTAAGCCCAAGTTTAAGCATATTTTTATTTTTACTTGAATTTACCCCGGACGAAACATTATTGTTAAGTAGATTTGGGGCCTTTGGTTAGGTTTAGTTCTGAATTCTAACTTAATGTAGGTTTAACTAACTCTAATACGATTTAATTAAGATACTGATGCAAGTCCAAAATGTGGCTAATTTATAGTTCCTGTAGTTTAATTAATTCTACATTTTCAACATTGCTATAAACGATGTTTGATCAAATTTGAATGGTACGAAAGATATGGAGAAATTGAATGTAGACTTAATCGAGACTCAACATGTATTGAAATTAGAACGCTTTGGATCTAATTTGAACTTAACGAGCATTATGATCTAGACCTACCACAGTTCTACCTCGGTCTTGACCTAGACCTCGCATGGACCTAGACCAGCGTACATCTGACATAGATATAACCCAAACTTAACATGAATCTAATTTGCGTTCCATTAAGTAAGATTTTAATACATAGCAATATTTAAAAATTTTAAGTTTAGTTCTTACGTGGAAATGAAGATACGTTGTTTCTAGATTCTGGAGATATTTAGATTATTCTTTATTTCCTGTAAATGATGCATTTACCAATTTGACAATTTTAACTGATGGAATTGATTTCATAAAATGAAATAATTTTTATACAATGTACTTTATGAAGATTCCAATGAAATCGTATATTACAACAAAGTTTCATTCACAAAGTGGATGCGTGAATCGAGACGATTCGTTAGATTTTTATCGAGTGTCAAAGATCGGCGTATTTCGTATCACTGAACAACTCGTTTCATTAGCTTCTAAGTGAGCGGAAACTGGGCTTTGTAACCTACGCGTAAAGAATGTGATGCAGGTTTAGATTAAGACTCTTTTCAATAGAATTTTTAAAATACTAAAATATTTCCAACATTAGAAATAATTTAACAACACAGATTTAAAAAAGCCAATATTTTTCCCATTTTTCTTATTATGTTAAAAAATATTACACATTTACGATAACGTCTAATATTAAAAATCTAGACAAACTAATATTTATACACTGATATTTCTTGTGTTATCCTTTGAAAATTAAAATCGCCACTATTCAATTTTTTTCCTTTTGTAATTATCCAAATCGAATCAATAACAAAATTAGTAACAATTTGCTCTCCATTTTGTAAATAGCAGAAAGTAAAGAAATCCAAATTTTTCTAAAATTGTAATAAATATCAAAGATTAAAGATTTCGAAAAATTCATAAGTGTATAAAAGTTAAATCTTCGCTAAATAATTTCAACTAAATTTCGAAGTCGCCGAGAATTTACGAGCCTTAAAAAAATCAATGTTCGTTAAATGGTTTCTATCGAATCTTCGCTGAAAAATATTTTCTCAAAGTTTGTCCATTCATTACATATATGTCACATTTATACTAGAGTTATGTCAATAATACTAAGTCATATATCGTACGATTGTAACATGAAAAAGACACGGAATCAATAGGTTCGATGCATGGTGTACGCATAGAAAGGCGCGTTACGTTTCACATCTCGTTCACATCACGATAGAATCAAACAGACAGTTTGCGATATTTTGACGCCAACTGTGTGTATTTAATCGGCCAAGCCATTTCACTGAATTCCTCGGAACTATCGCGATAACTCAATCGTCCGGATATCGTGGCAATCTACGAGAAACGTGGACGTTCCTGAACCAGATGGCCGATACGATATTCATTTTCTGATAAATATTTCGTATCGTCTTGTTCATCGACTAAACGAGTGACTGAGAAATTAACTGGAACAAATGGCGTGGAACGGATGAGACTAATGTCGTGGAACTGAAATTTCTCGGCTCTCTTTAATCTTTCGGATCCTCTATTCGTTCTATAAATTTTCAAATTAAAATTTGTCTCACTGCTATTTCGACACATATGTTTCTTAACGTTTTTCTTGTGTATTAATATCTTTCCATTCTTCGTCTGTTAACATTTTTCCATTTATATCTTCCGAGATGAATTTCTTGCTACTCGTTGGACTTTTCTCGATTCAACTAGTAATTTATTTCTTCCTACAAGATAGATTCTGCAGTAATACTGATAAATGGTATCTACCTGTATCCTGCATTAATAAAAATCTTGTAGTGTTATTATTATTAAATTTAACTCTAAATTAAGCACAGTTCAAAAATTCACTAAACTCTTCGTCAAAGCATCCTTCCCCAGGTTTCGTGGATTGTGAAGACCGATGCGATTGTCAGATCCGGATGTCCATCGCGATCATCGTACGATAGAGATCGTCGCGACGTAGCACGGTGCCGCGTCGAGTGGAGGTCGATTGTGCTCGAGGCCAAAGGCGGTCTTGGCATATTTATATTTCAAAATTTTCATTGTGAATCGGTTTCTGGGCCACGGGAGATACAAACGGGGGCGGTGGCGGCGGCAGCCGACGTGTTCAGTCCACCACTCTATTGAAAACCGGCCATGGACGGCCGTGAGTAGTACTGTCGTTCGATAAACGGCGTCTTTCCCGGAGCTTTCGGTTCAAAGATAAGAATCTCGGATTCGAGGTCAGCCAAGCAGTCCTCGAGGCCTCCTTTGGCCATCGGCAAATTTCGAAAGGGCGCTCGACCTCGTACGAGGTGGCAACCGGGCTGCAGAGAACGGTGGGGGATAGTTACCACCCTGTGTAGGTGTGTACACTTATCCAACATCTATGTGTATGTGTGTGTACGCTACACTAATATGTCTCTGTGAACGAGACTGGCGCACGATCGAGATGAATCGGTGTACCGGCAACGTTCCGGTTATGGTGACAAAGGACAATATCTAATATCCGAGAAGAAAGGCTGGCTCTATATTATAAAGCAGGGTTTTTTATTTCTTTCGTCTCTCTTTTTCTTTTTTTTATCTAGTATGGTCACATCGAGACCCCGGTTTTTCATGTACCAAGAGCAACTGAAAGGAAAGCACAGAGGCAGGTGCTCGATACAGGTTGCAGAAGGTCAAGCGCCCTCCGAGCCAAACAATGAAGAAGCTCTTCTACTCTCCTGGACTTGCACACTGTGTGTCCGGTCTCGATGTGCACTCTGAATTATTTCTTCGGGCATCTGGGATGCACTTCTGGCTCCGGGAATTTATTGGATAGCGATTGTATGATGTGTATTGTCTCTGGTTTAATGGAAGTCGAGGGGTTCGAGGGGATGTTATGGCGGATGCTGCGAATTATCTTGGGCATGGGAGACAATTTCTGTTGGGATATTTATTTTGATGTATTTCTTCGGTATTACTGTGTGTTTCTCCCGTTTCTTTTTTACAGTGGTATTGCGTTATTGGGAAAAATTGTTTATCGATTTGAGGATTAATGTTGGGCTTGGATAAAATGGGATATAAATATCCTGCTGAAATATATCCTTCTGATGAAATATACGATATGTGATAGTATAAAGGTAAATATTATATCGTGGTATATGCAAGGAGAAAATAAATGATAGTAATTAATATAAAAGTAATCACTCAGGGCGAAAGTATCTGTATAAATGTAAAAGATAAGTAATAACTGGTAAGGAATTTGTTTTACGATAGTCTCACGTATTGAATGAGAACGCTTTTGCTAATATCATAATATGCAGTACTTAATTCCAAACTTACTTCCGCCCCACTCTTAAAATTCTCGCTCTATCTCTGTAAATCAATCGCTCGACATTCGCAACTTTATTATTTTGTTCCAAATATTTTTCACTCGCTTCCAGATTCCTATCATTTTTACATCATTCGTACAAAACTACAGATAAACCAACCAGTCTCAAGTTTCTTCCGCGTGTAAACAAAAAATCGACAGACCACCGAAGTACATCTATCACAGTTGCTTCAACCAGTACAGCGAACAGAATTCTTGAATCGTGATGTTTTTTATAGAGTAGAAAAATCCAGCGCAGAAACCACCCTCCTTAGAGTTGGATTCGGTTGACAAATAAATCAACGAGCTTCGTATCAAGCCCCAATTTCAAATACACTCCCGATTCGTCCGGCGAACTCTATTTTCACGACAGGGGGTGAGTCGACGTCGCGCTTCGGAAACGGGGCTGAAAACATTCCGCTGGCAAGATACAGCCCCCATTCGGGCCCATGGTCGATACTAAGCCAGCCCGAAACTGTTCACGTCGCTGAAACACATAGACAATACGGACAATGTCCAGACAGGATGGATTGTATACTGCCACTCAGAAGTGTGGGAACTAACTTGCTTATTTTTCATAGAATACAAATTTGACTACAAAATTATATATAGAAAGACTGAGAATGGTTGTATCTTTTATTTGAGTTGTCGTAGAATATACTGATACGATAAAATGTAATTTTAAACGTTAACCTTGCTATAGAAAATTTGATACTTTAAGTGTCAAAGATTATAGAACAGCTTTATTAGTCAAACAGTTTATTATTTACGAATTGATAAGGAAATTATACTTAGTTCTGATAAAAATATTAAAAATCGGTTAACATTTTGAAGAGATACTAAAGTGGTTTTTGGAACATTGGTATATTTACATACTAGTAATTATTAAACATACGACTACGTAATAGAATACTAGATGAGCATGTGAAATCAAGAAAATACTAACGAATTACTTAGTAGGACATTGGTAGGATTTTAGTAAAACCTGTATAAAAACATGCAAAAACTTTCTGTTCAGTTCAATACTATAACATACGTTTTATTACATGTTTTTTAATCACCTATGATATTTCATTCCGAATGTTATATTTAGTCAAGGATCATATATCATTTAATCTCTTTTTCTATTGTATTTTTATTGCGTAAAATACGAGAAATATTTTTATTGATTTTTTCATATTCTGATAAACACTCTTGTCTGCTATTAAAACATGAATTTTATTGAAGTTTATTGAATTTTAAAATACTAATTTTAAATAATTTAAAAATAAAATTTTAAAAAATTCATTTAAGAATTGTAAAAGAAGTACGTATTTTGAAATGTTAATAAGGGATTCTTGCACTATAGCTTATAGTCTTGCAAGAAGATAGTAGTATCAGCATGTGAGAATTTTCCACAAAGAAAGGAGTTCGAATGGCACGCTTTTTCACTTAGAATAGATTGTTTGGTCTCGCGTTATATAATAGTAATTCTTCTACTCTGTCAATACTTAAAAGGGTAAGTGAATAATACGTAGCAGATTAGAATTATATTTTGAAGTTTGTACAAGAAATCAACACATGTTAAAATAACTATTACATAACTTGTGAAAAAGGTCGTGGAATTATGGAAAAAATATATTAAAAATTCAAACTATCGTAAAATTTGCAGGAAAACTACTGATAAAAAAAATGTGCGTCACCGTCGAATCATATATAGAAATTTTGATGAGTAGTTAAAATGTTGGAATAAATATTAAATTTATCATAACAGACGAACAACAGGAGGATCAGCGACGGAGCTTCTTGTCCAGCAATGTTTGCGCGAAAGGAACGTTCACAAATTACTTTTTCTAACGATAAGCTACTTAAAAAAGAAAGGGAAAAACTGGTTTGGCCAGTTCGTTTTTCTGGGTCGAATAGCGTTTTACACGAAGGCAAATGTTTCGCGACATCCTGTTATAATTTTCAGCCTCTGATAAGCTTAAAACAGTGGCGCGCATCGTCGGCCTTATGAATCCTCTCAAACTTTCTTCTACATATAAGGTGATTCTATTCAATCTGTAAATGGATACATTTTAGATAATTAAAGTGTGTTACATGAACTGCATAAGTTTCGCAAGTTCATTAAAGTTTCAAACAAAGGCAAATGGCGATTTGTACTCTTCACATCTCTTGCCACGTATTTTTCATGAAAATTTGATCAAAATTCAAATAGATTTTAAGGGAAATTAAACAGATTGTATGAATTATTTCGGTATGTTTGTGTAGATCCCTTTTTATTTATAACCTAAATATATTTTTAATCTCTTCGTAAAGATCGCGAAATAATGCAGAAAGTAATGAGAGTATGTTATACAAACCATACAGGTATTAGTTATGTTATAAATTTACCAAGTTGTAGAAAACATTTCAATTTTCTAATTGTAAAAAAAGATTAAACTACGCACATATTTTTACTCAAAGAAATGATTATTAGACTGCGGATATTTAGACAAATTCTGCAAATTCTCAGAAACTGCTGCAAAATCCATCTTGTCAAAGACAACCAAGTGTTCGGATACTTCTAAGTAGCAGCATAATTATGTCGTCTACGTGTTTCATTCGCCGTTTGAACATTCTTTTAGCCTAAAATGAGGTCGAGTCTTGCTTCGAAAACGATACATTTAGTACTACCTTCGCACGACTGCAGAAATTTGATACTGTGAAAACGACGCATATAGAATCTAGTAAAAGATCGCTTTAGTAAAAGATTGCTTTACTGCAGTGTAAGATTATGCGCCAATACTTTTTATAACTACTGTAAAATACATCATGTGAAAAATGAGCAAGTGCCCGGATACTTTTGAACGATAGTGTATGTCTTCTATATGTATGTTTCATTCTCCATACGATATTCTTTCTCAACCCAGGCCCTAGATCGAGCTCAAGTGCCTAATTCGTTTGCTCCTTCGTCCACCGATCCGGTAGCGTACATGCTCGTCACAATGCAAATCTCCGCTCGTCTAATGAATTATTTAAGCGTCTGCGCCTCTCTTTCTCGCGTTCGCGTTCCTTATGATGCATGGCTTCGTACGCACGAATCTCTCCTTGAGAATCCACGGTGTCTGCGGTTCATGCTTCGTTCGTCGAACCGTATAGTCCCTTGACATCTCCTTGGAGAGATGCTCTTGAGAAATTTCTAGCCTGTGACGAATTTCTATGGAAATCCTCCTCATCCAAGACTTTCTGCGGCAAATGGTTCGTTTAACATTACGATTTTCTGGCAAGAAACTGTTGAGAAATGACGAACGCGCGGACACACGTCGGCACTTTGTTTTTCTTCATTTTCTTTTGTATTTTATGCGAAGTGGGTTTTTCTTCAAGGAAGATGAGGAGGTTTACGTTTTGTTGCCATCGTTTTGATTGGCAAATTTATTACGGACGCGTCCGCGGCGCACTTTGATTTTATTGATTTTCAGTTTGTAAAGAGTTGCCTTTGGGGTTTCTTCCAGATTCGTTCTGGAACGGTCACAATGAAACAGCATGTGCCCCAAACGAATCGATAACTCGCGCCACGATCGACTGACACGTGTTTTTCCAGAAATTGTAGCTTCTATAGGGATCGAGCTTTTCTCACGTGTTTTCTTAAGCTTTTTGCTACTGCAGTTTCGTTTAAATTGCAGCCTTAAACGCTTATGTTGTGTGTAATATGATATACGTTGAACCGTATGGTTACGTAACAAATTCTGCTAGTGGAAGTATTTATTGCGTTACATGCAATATTATTGATGATGCAATTTATTTTTGCCGAGGTAGTAAGCTATACTTTGTTAGAACCATATATTTTAATCAATTTTGGAGAGATATAGAACCATGTTCTAATGTATAATGTTATACAGTTATAATGTTATAATGTTATACAGTTGAATAGTAAATTAATATTTATTTACGACAAGAAGGATACAGTAAAATACTACTACAATCAATAAATGATGATTTTAGTATATTATAATACTTTCTACGTTTAATTATAAATTTATACTTTCTACATAAATGTGAAAAATATTAATTTTTAAAGAAATTTCTTCGTACTACGCTTTATGGTTAACTTGCTACAATTTTGCTTTGTTCCTTGATTATTATTTATATGCTATTCGTACTAATAGTAAAAGGACGATAAATGTTTAAAAGCATTTAATATTAAAAAAAAATATTCAGTACCCAAGTAAGGCAGTAAATATTTAAAAATTGTAAATATCTACATATTGAACAAATTATAAAATATTATAAAGAAATGCGATAATATGAATAGTTTTCATAGTATCGTTTTAAAGCTCACGATACTGTTTCTGAAAGAAAAAAGTTGTAATACTTCAACGCACGATATCGCAAGATCTATCCAATCTTTCGCTTTATTTACAAGAGAATTTCGATTAAGCGGTTTAGTCGGCGTGAAAAAAGACACGCGATAAACCAAAACACAAAGATAAATTAAAGAGAAGATATTAAACCTTCCTTTTGTTTCCCAAAATGAAGTTTTTCATTTGCTTCCTCCATTCGCATTGCAATGTCTTTGTTATGGCAATTTTTATTCTCGAACAACCAGAAGGTTTTGCTTTTTCAACAAAAAATTGTCACTAGTCGACGACGTTATTATTATTGAAATTGCGTAAAAACACAGAAAATTGTTAATCGATCCTCGTCACCGTAAATCATGTTTGTGATTCTTCCAACCTAGAGACAAATTTAGGAAAAATTCTATTAGGTCTAGGACAAGATTCTGTGTTTTTCATTTTATGTCTTATATGCTTTTTTAAAAGAAAACATGCCTTTGTTATTGAAATATTTTCTATCGGTAGATTGATAAGACAGATTGATAGAGTAAAATGTATAAAATATTCAAAGTATTCGTTATATTTAGCGAATGAAATAAATTTCTATTTAGATACCATTCCTTTAGTTACATTTATAAAGATGTGAATTTACATTAATATCTACAGTCTACAGTCTATCTCTGACATATTTACTGTTGATCTTAGTGATTTTCTTTCCATTTTTTAAATAACAAACACGTTGTCTCTTATATTATATAATGAATATCGTTTCTCACTGTAATATTGCTTTAGTTATTTAAAAATCATGAACCATTTCATAAGTATTTCTATTTATATATTATTGATTACTTATTATTTGTTCAGAAAGCTTTAGTTTCTCTTTCAAAGCACAACACGTAGGAAAGGCATACTTTCAGATCATTTCTCTTTGTCAATATAAATTGGATCATACTAAAACAGTAAAAACACAAAGTTTCTACAAGATTGAAATCAACGAATTTATACTATGGCAAAATCACATCAATTTGCATTACAAATTTTCTTATTTTGATAAAAAATTCTAAAACATATCGTTGTGCTAAAATATATTAGCTTTAATATACAGTCTTGTTAGAATAAAAATTAAAAGGAATTTTATTTTACTATATCATAAGATGTTCGTTTTAGGATGTGTTATATTTATCGATCTGAACTAATCGACTTATTATGTAACAAACGTAATAAAAATGAAATTTTGGCCCCATACACGACATAAAGATATTCCTTCGTACTGTAATTAATCTAGAAATCGTTGACTCACGCGCTAATTATATTCCCTTAATAAATTAAGTTTCTCATTGCTCTTTAAAAGTTCGACGAATTTAACGTATGAAGGACCACCAATTCATACCTTTACAAATAAATGTGAAGATTTAAACGAATGACGAAATGAGTTATAAAATGAAAAATACAGAATCCTTTTCTACGGTAGAATCGCTAAGTTGCAAAAATCTGTATGTTTACGTGGAACGTGACGAATTAATTCTGAACTTTTCTTTCCCTTTTATACAGTTGCCATGGAATTGAGAACCGACATGCCGCGAAACACGAAAAGCGTCCGTCACAGAAGCTCGAAACCTCCTGGCCATTTTCCTTGTAAGTCCAAACAAAGTTTCTTTGAAAAGTTGCTTGCTCGATCGGCTATTCAATCAAGTAGCTCGTCATTCTAAGGCTTTTCGGCTTCGTTACCGAAAGAAATTATTAAATAGAAAGGAATACTATGAAATATGTAGGTCACTTCCAAATGAGAAACCTTGGTGGGTCACACATGAGGAATGTGAAAGGTGTGGAAATGTTTCCCTTACGAGAAACTAGGTGTAAAATAAATATTTCATATTAAAATAGTTTAAGTTCTAAGCGGACGAGAGTTAACGCTTCTGTAAGCTTATTTTTTGTTTGACTTTCTATGGGAGGGAAGAAATGTGAATCGCTTTGCTCACTAGCATTGTGAAAATCGCAAGGACGAAGAGAACTTTGAATAATAAGTTCCCTAGTTATTTATATCATATTCATCATATCATATCATATATTTATTGACAATCAATATCACAATGTAATATTGCGATCTTTAAATCTTTAGATCTAAGATTTAATTTAGATTAATTTAGATCTAAGATGTTATTGCAACATTTAACAACTTAACATTCTAACAATCAACACTTTTATTTCCTTAAAGAAATTCCTTCTAAACGTTTACGAAACACAACGAAATTCGGATGTTCTCGCACGGTACAACAAATTTAACAATGTGATGTCCCAACATTTAACAATCCGACGCTCTAACAATTACCAACATCGCTATTTGTTTAAAGGAATTCTTCGCGAAAGGAAGGAATTCTTTACGAAGAACAACGAAATTCTTCAACGAGACGTTCTTACACGGTACAACGAAGATTCCTGAAAAAATCCGAAGAATCTAATATTCTTAAATTATCCTAACGTTCAGGCACGCACGCTTCTATTCCTTCGAAGGAACTCTTCACAGACGTTTGTCACAAGGGAATAGAATTCGAACGTTTTTACACAGTGTACCAATCCTTTAGAGAGAATTCTCTACTGTTATTTCTATTCTAGCATGTCCAACGTAAACATACTAACACTTCAATACCTATCTCTTTACGCGTCACCAATAATTACCAATAATTACCAATTTCCCTTAAATTCCGGAATCCAGGAATCGTCCATCAGTCACGTGCTAATTGTATTCCCCTAACGAATTCAATCTCCCATTGCCGTTTAAAAATTCGACGAATCGAACATTCGAATATCCAGCAATTCATACCCCTGTGGAAAGAATCTCTTATTCTTTGAATCGATGGAAAAACAATGAAATTTCGAGCGACACGCGTCGTCGTTCATTCGATGGGAATTCCTTTCGCATATCTTGCCCCGGCTTGACGCCATTTTTACGGTCAATATTTCCCCGCTAGACTAGATGTCACCCTTTACTTGGCCACCCTCACCCATTGGAAAGTTGTGCCACCCTCCGTGTGATAGCGCCACTGGCATGTTTCCAATTTCCACGAGGGCTGCCTCTTTGTTCGTCACATTCTATCGGCCGCTTTCTTGCTCCCGTTTCGCCTCGCTAAATTTATTCGTCGCCCGCCACTGCTTCTATCCGTCCGACCTTTTCAACGGTGAAACGTTTGCGAACGTTCCGAGCCTTGATCCACGTTATTCCGCGGAGATTGATGAAAAGTAAAAGTACAGACCGACTAAACCGGGTCACTTTGCTTTCGCGGATAGACATGTTACCATGAGAAACGCGAATCGTTAGCATTGTTACATAATTCTTTGCGATGCATTTTCTTCGAGCATTTTTGAAGCGGCAAGGATATTTGGAATTTTTCCATTTCCGAACAAGTACCGAACTTTTCCTCAAGTTTTACGGCTGCAAAATAGGATTCTTAAACAATTTTTCATGCTTGACTTAGTCATACTAGGAAGATTTTTTGAGCATTAGAACGTTTAGGGACGTTAATTGGCAGGTTGTTTGGTGGGTAATAATTTCTATGATTAAATGATATTAAATGTATAAACTAGTTTGGTGTCTTTAGGATTATTCATTTTTGTTTCCAAGATCGAATGTTCCTTGTTCTTTGGAAAAAAAGTTGCTTTTTTAAACTAAAATTAAGGCCAATTTTAAAACAAATACATTTATTGTTTAATTATATGCAACATCGAATGTGAAAAAATCAAATTCAAATATTTTCTCTTTTTGCCATGTTTTGAAGAAATTTTGAAAGAAATTATAATTTGTTTGTTGAATAATGAGCGTGATGAGTGCTTTTACGATAAATTGAATATTTCTTGATCTTTTGCTTAAATTTGATTTTGAATTAATTTACGCACGCAATAATAGCTTTTAATTTACACATATATATAGGCAATCACAGCAAGTACACAATAATTTTGATAAGTCAGCTAGAAATCCTCATAAATTTGTCTATTTTCTTGAATTTTTGGCGTTTGAAGGTTCGAAACTTTTGTTGCCAAAATTTCTTGAATCTAGTACAATCGTGTCAATATTCAAGTTCTTGAAATATGAGGAATATCCGAAATATATGTTGGTCGTAATTGTATTTCAAAGGATGTAATATTTTTCGAATTTTTGGCAAAAACACTTACAAAGAGACAAATGAATGAAGAATGACTACGAAAACACTTTCCTACAAAAATAAAGTAAAGTAAACGTTCAAACGATAACCAGGAGCATAATTCCTTCTCTTTAAATAGAATTATAATATTAGTAATATTAATATTAATTGATCGAATAATATATCGTTAGTTAGATATATATATATTTTTAGATTATAGATATATTTTTCCTATTTCATTTGCAATTTGGTTTCAGAACTGTTGACGCAACAACTTAATCTAGTTCATGAGATAAGAATTTATTGCTGAGTGGATGAGCGGTTGCGTTTCAATATTTCATTGTTGTGTCATCCAGAATTGCATTCGATTCGCGTAAATATATGCACGTTACGCAAAAGAAGCGCTTACAGAGTTGGTGATGTAATACAGATTACTATATCGGTTCCACATTTACGAAAATTAATACTAATAATAGAACTTCGTGGAACTTTAGAGTAGTCGTGGAATACAGAATTATAAATGGGGGAGTTGCAATAAAATCCTTTGCCATCGATACTTTGACAAATTTCTCAATTCCGAAGCGTTGTTTCGAACTTTATTACAGTTCCAATATTCCGCTTTGTAACTTTTCAGATTCGAACTCTGCGAACTCCTGTTATCAATTCACCGTTTTAGAAACTCAAATTTCTCCAATTAAGATTTTGTTGGTGTCATTAAACCGCGAAAAATTTTAATTTCTGCACTATATCATTCCAAATTCTGTTTTGGATTTTTAAATCTATATTTTACTATTTTAAGATTTTGTTGGTGTCATTAAACCGCGAAAAATTTTAATTTCTGCACTATATCATTCCAAATTCTGTTTTAGATTTTTAAATCTATATTTTACTATTTTCCAAGTGAATAAAAAATAATGTTACCTATATTACGTGCACATACATATTTTCTTATTTTTCTCGCTCATTCTAAACTTAAATGAGAGATTTTACATCTTCCTTCTCTTTATTCTCTCTATTTTCTTTTTATGTCGTACTACGTTATCTTCATAATATATAATAATCGTTCCACGTTTAAGAGCTGAAAAACACTACTAATGTGTTATTATAAACAGAAAATACAGGAGAAATGCATGATAACTTACTTGGCTAAAAGGGAGTATTTTAACGTGACAGATAAAACAGGGAACAACCTGCTAGGTCCAAAAATATAAGCCTTTTAAAAATAGCTGGTAAACCCACGAATTCTCATAAAACACCAAGGGCGTAACTAATCTTATGACAATCAATATTTTTACAATATTCAAGAGCTTAGTAAAAATATATAATGTGTAATTTCTAAATTAAATAAGGAGACAATTTTGGTAATATCAGATTGACGAATATAAAATGTGACTTATCATTACACTGCGAATAATTATGTATTTCTGAAAAAATTTAATGATGTGAAAACGTATATAATGCATATAATACATTAATACACCAACATATATATATGTGTGTATGTGTGTGTGAAATATTTGAATATTTGTTGTAATATTCGCCGAATGAAGAAATCTCTGTCTAAGTTCCATTTATTTGCTTGTGTTCATAAAAATGTGAACTTTCATGAACACTTTTCATAAATATCCGAAGTCTAGAATAGAAGAGAATAGAGAAAAGTTTAGAAGAATACCTATCATGTTCTTTTCCTGTATTCTTTTCAATTATTATAAATATGATTCTCGTAGGTAACGTTAAAATAACTTTCTTTGTTGTTGTAGCAACCCTATCTGTTAGAAACGTGTGTCGTATTGTGATTACTTGGCAAAAATAATTCTAACAAAAAGCAAGAATTAACAATTATTTAGAGGTCAATAACTATTGCTACGAAGCTTTTAAAATGTATATTCTTATAATTATAATTAAAGAAACAAAACGTACATAAAAAGTGTCATCATTCAAATATTATAAGAATATTCTAGTTCAAATACATACACTTTAACGTACCATGTGAATTCTGTACACTTCTACACGTTCAAATTTCTCCCAACAGCACAAACATCTATAGACGACTTGTAAAAGCTCAATTACATAACTAATCTCATAACAATTTCTTCGTCGTTCAAGAGGATATCCAATTCCAAACCGAAACAAAACGACAATTTCGATAATGCGAGGATGGTCTGACAGCGTATTGAATTTTATAATTATTAACCCCACTTGTCGTGTTTCTCCCCGTCGGTCATTAAATACATTCCAACACGACTTTAATCGAACGAACAAAAAGCCCAAGGATTCACCCCTGGCGGATAAATTTTGATAGTCCTCGAATAATCGTGGGCGTGCTTGACCTTAACACTGATTGGTCGATACCTTAAAATAGCCCTCGTGCCGGGCATCTGATAAGGCGGTTTATTTATAAATCTGACTCAACATATTCGCGCGCTCTCGCCCGTACATCGACGATGGAATTTCGTCGTCGTTCCGTCTTCACCGTTTCCTCATTGTCCGCGTAATCGAGTCCCTGGAACCCCGGGGTGCCAGAACATTTTTATTGATTTATCGATTCGTCCATAACCACAAACCGAAACGAGACAGATAGGCAGATAACGAAAAGCGAAATAAAGCCAGAAAGAGGAGCGGTGGGGGGAGGGGTGGAACGGCGGTTAGAAAACATAACAAACAGGCTGGAAATTGGTATCAGATAAGAAACCGCGATTCCGTTTGTACGTTCCGCGTTAGTTCAACCTTGGATCGGTTGTGCATTTTTCTTGCAAACGCAACCAGCCAACCTGTGCCCTTGGGAAATTATTGCCTTCGACGATGAATGGCTTCGCGAATGGGACAGGGGTATGTACTGGCTGCGTCTACAATTGCAGCAAGAAAGTCGATGGTTCTTGTTGCCTTTGCGCTTCCATTGTTATTTAAGTCAATGGAGCAGAAAGCCACTTGATGCTAGACAAAAGAAAATTTCTGTACAAACAGACCGGCACCAGATGGAATACTTGTCAACGAAGGTTTGGCTCGATGGTCACTCTCGGTTTCGTGAAACAGGCATGTAATTATTAGATTGGATTTCTGTCGTTAATGTTGTTTGTAGTAGTAGTCGATATTTAATTTCGACAAGATATATGAGAGATGGGTTTAGTATTCATATTCGTTTATTGGTATTCGAGGTGAAGGTATTGTATTTACTCAAGGATTCTATGGTACTTGGAGAAGAATCGGAGGGTTAAAGGAAAGAGTTTACTGGAGTAGGATGTTTAATATTCAAGAATACTGGTGGTATGTAGGAGTGCTTTCTCTTTTGTAGGTTTGATTGATACAAAGGTAGTAATGTTTAGTGCTTATTTTTTTTCTTTATTTGGATGAATTTTACGATCAATTCTCATTGAGAATTGTAAGTAAATTTTCTGGCGTGGTACTATGTCGTGTTTAAAAAGTATTTATCATGTGAAGTGCTTATTTGACACAGGAGACTTCCCTTTGTCGAGGAAAATATTTAACGAACGGGTATATTTCGAAAACGTTTAGAGGATGCAATTAAAATTAAAAGAAATGTTAGGCCGATTGCTCGAAGGAAATTTTACCGAACAGCTATAGATACTAGAATTGTTGCAAATTCAATACCACTTTTTATTTATAGACATTCACTACGGAATTAATCATTTTATTTATTTATTAACAATTCTACTCGTTATAACGACTATGCTGTATTTTATGACATAGCAAGTAATGTAAAAGAAGAAAAGGGTACTGAAGGGTACTCTGTATTCAAGGATATTGGAAATATATAAATGCTTTCTCTTGTGTAGGATTTGATTGATATCAAAGAATATTTATTGTAAATACTTCATGACATAAGAGAATTTTATTTATTGAAACAGATATAATACATCGTGAAGGAGAATTATATATTGTTTCAATCAAAAGATCATATACCTTCACAGCGTGAATAAATATTTGGCCAAAATATATTAAAGATGGTACATAATATAGGAAATTTTTATTATTTTACGTCTCATACTAAGACCGTATTATGAAGCATAGAAAAACAAATTTTATTTACACGCATATTCGCTAGAAAAATTCCAAATCTTATTTATTTATGAAACATACTACCCATCGTAATCTACTTTCTGTAATACAAAAATTCCATTTTGTTACAGAAGAAAGTTCTAGACATTAGTAACGTATCCATCCGAACGTCTTCGATAAATCAAAATTCCCCTCTCCTTAACCCTTTCTCCAAAGAACGTCGCTGCGTGGTAACTCACCCAAATAAAATCCATCAATCATCCACACAATAAACCAAAATCCCCCGGTGTCTGACAGCGCAACCGTGAAAAACAACGTTATCAAAACCTCGAAACACCCGTAACCGAGTTTCCATAATCTTGTATCTTCATCTCGAATCAAGGACCTCGACCTTCCTTCATCGATGACCGTTACTGCCATCTTTTTCCCCTCGTCCCTACCAATTCCAGGAACATCCAGCCCCGTGGCTGGTGTAAAGAAAGAAAGGGCACGAGAGAGGAAAATCGAGGCTCGAGGAACGGGAATCGAGTGTGCGCAGTCGCGGGACTGTTCGATGTCGCGGAGCAGTCATCGTGGAGAGCGACGAGTTTCTCGCCGCGTGTACACGTATATATCAGGCGGGAGGAGCGGTCGTCCGGTTGTCCAGGATCGCGATAATCGGGTGAAAGGTAGACGGTGACTTGCAGTGCCAAAGAGAGGCCAAAGTGCGATCGAATCGACGAATAACGATCGCACGACTTAATCTTCGAGGAGACACGTTGTCTCTTCGAGAAAGCTCCGTCCAGTCCATTCGAACGATCCTAATGGCCGCCAGGACTCGATCGAACCACCCACACAGACACGTAAATGTAATCCTTTAATCGTGTGCTATTTAAATATTCGAGACATGAGATGGACGTGAGAGGCTCCTCGAGGATCGAGGCGAAACCTCGCGACAACCGTGAACGAATCTGCTCCGGTTTCGACGATCATTCGT
Source organism: Bombus flavifrons (assembly GCF_040668555.2). Classification (NCBI taxonomy): domain Eukaryota; kingdom Metazoa; phylum Arthropoda; class Insecta; order Hymenoptera; family Apidae; genus Bombus; species Bombus flavifrons. Next base: position 8,179,422 of record NC_138456.1, read on the forward strand.
TGAAAATCGTTGTCTTCGTTGAGAGACCTGGTGCATCGATCGCGAAATACGAGGCAACCGATCGTCGGTACGGGCAGAACCTTACGAGCTTCCGGGAGCGGCGTGCGGCCTCCTGAAAAACCAGCCCGCTTCCCGATCGATCCCGGAATATGACCTTCGAGTCACGTGTGCCGCGGCGCGACACGCAAGTCACCGATACGAGCGGTTCCGACTCACGAGGCGGACTGGACATCGATCACGAGGATCGCGCGCCGCGGCGGACTTTTCGACGCTGACGCGCCGGACGCGGGATTTTCCCTTCCGGGACGACACGACACACTGCCACACGGGGGTGAGAAAGAGAGAACCACGGGGATCGATACGAGCAGCGGGAAAGTTGCTGAGAGGAAGGAATCGAGTCGTGGACCGGGTCAAACAGGAATTGCAAATTCGAACCAAGTTTCACGCTGTTCCGTCGACTAAATCGGAAATTTTTGGTGCACGTCGATTAAGAGGGTGAATCGATGTCGCAGATACGCGTGCAGGAAATACATGAGATATTTGAAGAAGAGGAAGAATTCGAGGAGCTCTGGAAAGTTGACGGGTGATAAATGCTTTGGATGAGAGCAGGAATTTGTTCTTCTGGCTCGTGATTATGTCACAGATCGGATGAAAAATTTTCGTCGAGTATCGATAAAGAAGGTGATTCGATGTATATGTAGATACTCGTACGGGGAACGTATGGAATATTTAAGGAACGAGACGAATTATAAACTGGAAAGTTGATGGTGAATGAAACTTGGTTCTGGTTCCTGACTCGTGGTTATGTCAAACGAGTGGAGATTCCTGGAAACACAATGATAGACCGTAAACATCGTACAGGATAGGCTTGATTCCCTGTCAATAATTTCTGTGTTCTAATTATTGTCTTGATCGACGAATCAGAGAGTAATCTCGAGCAATCTATTTTATTTATCAACAAGATGGTGAGCTGTGATTGTTCTTCGCGAGAATCGAGGTTGGACGTCTGTCAATGATGTCAGTGTTCTGTTGACCTCACGTTCCATAGATGTACGATTCTGTTCTATAGTTGCAACCGTGGTTACATATATATCCACGATTCTATTCTATAGTTACAGCTGTGACTAGATATTCACGTAAATTAACAATGAGATTCTATATCGGTCGAACGATCGACGGTGAACTGTGATTATCCGTTCTGTCAATAATGATTTTCATTTCGTTGAATCACGACCGAATGCTTTGCTTTGCACAGAGTCGATCGATTATCTAACCGTGACCACTTCTCACGTAAATTGGACCTCGATAATCGATGCGAAACCAGTGCAACCAATCCCATCGATCTTCGGCTTGCGAGCACATGACTATCCAGAGAAAGAGAAAGAAGAGGACAGTGAATTATCAGCGTTTTTCGAACAAATTTCCATTCGAAATTAATCAACGACACGAGTGTTTCGATTCTATTGATTATGAAATAAACTTCACGAGACAATTCTTTTTTTTTAGACTCTTATTAATAAGAAACGAACAAGAGGTGATTTATGACTAAGAACCGCGATATCCATGAATAACACCAGTGTTCTAATCGTGTGGCCAGCCACCGGTCGAAGGCGATATCACAGAGGATTCTTTGTTTAGAACTGTTCTTCTACTTTTCGCTCAATTGCCCGCCTTCGAGGAGAAATCAGTCAATACGTCCGCTATTCTGATCGTTTTCTCCGTAAATAGAAAATAGGAAACTATAAAAGGCAGTAATAAACGAAAAAAGAATCGTCCTTGAAAAATGGACACGATAGATCGATCAGACGATAAAAAAACGCTTGGTGATAAACGCAGAGCTTATTACCCGTTCAGTTTTCTACCAGCCGCAGGGTTTTTCTATTCAGCTTTTGTCGTAGTTTTATCGTCAATTTAGAGAGTTTTTTGAGCACGAGAGGTCGGCATACCGTCACCGCGTGATCGATAATCGCAGCTTCATTTCGAAAACATCCTTGGACGGGCTCGTTCAAGGACCACGTTCGAATGATCGAACCACTCGAAGGAGAATACGTAGGATCGATATTATTCTCGGCCACGTGACGTGATATGTAATCTACCGTCAAAAATAGAAGAAAAATACGAAATCACATGATCCCTAAATACTCAGGGATTCGCGCTAGGTTTCGATAAAATCGTCCACATGTTTTAGAAATATCTATTAATGCAAAAGTATCCATCCAAGAAGCGTTGAAAGCTGGCTATGTTGATTCCTGGCCTCCTGGAGTACGGGTTGTAGAATGTCAGAGGCTCGTTTTCACAACGCGCATGTCCAGTGCCTTGACTACCAACGGGACGCCTATACCTTGGCCGACGTTGCGAGCCACTAGGGTTTCAAGGGGGTTGAGCGAGGATAGAAGAAGGAAAGGAAGGAGAGAAAGAGAGAAGCAGAAGCAGCGACGAGTATCAAAGTTGCTCGTCGTGGTGCTCGCAATAAAGTAACCGTGATAAAAAGCGAGGCCTGTCACTCGCGGCTGGACGGTGTAGCGTGGAAGACGTGGAGAGAGCGTAGAGAGCCATCGAAGTGGCTAAAGTTTACCCGGAAAAGTTGAAGTGGTCAGAGAAGAAAAAAAAAAAAGGAAAGAAAGGGAGTAAGAGGAAGACGAGCAAATTGGTTCAACAACTCCGTTCAAGTTCAACAATTAATCATTGGCTGTGCTGTTACTCTTCGTCTGAGCTTAAAAAATAGCGACTAGTAAATCAATCGTGAAAGACATCCCAAAAACAACATAGAGATTCAAAGAAGATACAGAAGTAAACAGAGAGAAAGATATTTTTGCTACGTCCTTTCTAGCGTTCGAGACGTACACACGTGGTCGTCGATTTCAACGTCCATTTAAACAGACTGACTACTCAGCCTCCAATTTCCAAAGAGGATTTATTCAAGCGAAGAAATCGAGGATATAACAAAAGGAAGATTCTTAAATCCGAATCACCGTCCCACTGTACGTTTCTATCCTCCGTTTTGCTACTCTTCACGTACGTAGACGTGACGCTTTGCTCAACATGACATTCCGTAATATCTTGCGGAAGTGCATTGACAAGACGCGCCAGATAATTGGCCACGCGCTGAAGAGGTGAACCGTTGAACTCGTGTGCACGATGTCGAGCTGCAGCAAGAGCACGTGATCGCTGGTACAGTCAGGAACAGGTGGAAGTTGGTGAACAACGCGGTTATTAAGGGTCTGACGTGGGAGGATGACGAAGTACGGATTGGCCAGGCTGGCACTTTGGAGGCCGAGACGTTCGGTTACTTCGCAGCCAACGAGCCAGCAGGAAAACAACCCTCTGATGTATGCCGAGAGCAGTTTGTTGTATGTTGTTTGAGAGCGAACACTGTTGTCGCGCAATCGCTGCTGGCTTCCGTGGCTGGATGAATCTGGCCGTGTGCTTTTGATGTCTCACCGATCAGATGTCCAGTTGTACCAGTTGGTCTTTTTTAATAAAGCCATCCGAGACCATTTATTTTTTTCGTTGTCGCTTGATTCCGCTTGCACATATCACTGCCAGAGCTGAACGAAATCTAGGAGGAATTTTGAAACAATAATTTTAGAAAAATTATTTGCTATTTAGAAGATTTTTAGAGCGATTGACAGATTGCAATTCTTTGGTGATTGGACAATTTTTGGGCTGTCTGATTATTCGAAATTTTTTGATACTTGAAAGAAATTGAAATTATCTTTTGATTTGATTTGGTTTGATTCGAAAAATTGTGGTTTCAGTAGAACTCTTTCTTTAGATATGATATTCCGTTGATATTGTTATTTGAAAAATTGGTAAATTGATTTTACTACGTACATTGGCACCCTTTTTGTTCTAATTTTCCTATTATGTAAAGACAGAATTTTGCTTATTTAATTCATTAAGGCATCCTATGAATGATGCAGATTTTTCAGTACGTGTATTAAGTAATATTAAACGATTTATTTATTAGTAATTAAGTAATCCACAGTTATTTACCAATTGTCTACTTTATTAACATTATATTAATTTCAATTTTCCTGAAAATTATGTTATTAATTGAAATTTCATGAATTCTATCCAGTCTCTAGGTCGAACTAACTTCGATTGAGAAAGATTTAACCTGAACAATCCCTTATTAATCATTTTACTAAGTAGCTTACAGAACCAATAAGTATCCACAAAATTTGAACACAAGAAACAAATTAACTTTCTCTCGCCAAACGCGAAGAAGGGAAAAGTCATTTTGTTCAGCTCTGCCACTCTTCGATCCCTAAATTTCATCCCCCTTCCACAGCGTACGTACGCGTACACGTAAATGCGCTTTATTTGTCGCTTTCAATGTGTCTGCAACGTTTTGAGGAACACCAGGGGAGCTGTATAACGATCGCTATGACGAGGGCACGCTGTATAAAACGATCACACGCATGTAGCGATTGATATTTACATAAACGACACACACGGAACTACGTGGCTGAAATTGGCCATCCGATCAAGGGATGAACCTTGGTATTTTGAAGAAACGAAAGAAGGGACGCGAAATGTCTCGGCGTTAAATAGCGCGAGAGACAGCGTGGATCGAGCGCTTTTTCACCGGCGAAATCTGTTGATAAAGTCGCGTAATTTGTCACGACAGCGATTGATGAGCACGCTTTATTCAGCGCAGCACGTGCGTTCCCGATCGTGAAACACGCTCGAATCGATTACAGGACTGCCGGACGTTCATTTTCTCCCGCCTGATGGATATCGTTGCCGGTAAACACGATTTTTGTCGCACGACGCTCGCTCTCTCTTTTTGTTACCAGGTTTGTTTGCTTTGGGAAGCAAGAGGTTTTGTTACTCGTAGAGGGTGAAAAGTGGGCGATGTTATACGCTAGAGGATTGTAGGGTGGTTGAGAAACGCAATTTATTGGGTTTAGGTTAGGTTCGGATATTATACGATATTACACGCTAGAGGAATATAGGGTGTTTCAGAAGCTCGATTTATTGGGTTTCGCGCTGAACTGGTTGCAAGTGAATTTGATATTTACGAAAAATGTGATGTTAGTTTCGTAGTTACGCAAAGTATGTTATATTCGTGAATTATTCGATATTTAAAATTTCTTATTTTTTATTTCTGAGAAATAAAGACAACAGAAGGTAATTGTTGGTGCCTCAGAAATTGCAGACTTACGACGATGAAACTATTTATAAAGCGAAGATATTTGTATAAAATATCCGAGACTCTTTTAAATTGCAATATCTTATTTTTAAGTTTGAAGAAGTAAAAGTAACGCGAGGTAATTCTTGGCGTCTAGAAAATTAAAACTTAATCGAAATGGAATTTTCTTGTCAATTTGTAAAACATTTTTATGAAATATTTTGAATTTATTAAGACCTAGCAGTGGTATTTAATCCTTAGTAGATATTATGGGCTGTAGATGACTACAATCATTTGACTTATGTTTAAATTAGATTACTTGAGTTTAGGATATTTAATCCACCACTAGTATCATTACGTCACAAGTATTTACCTAACACACGATAATTGGACACGATAATAGGTTAGACTATATAATTTTATGTCTTTAATATTGTATACAATTTTTAATGTCTTTAAAATTTAATCACTTAAAACTTACCTAAATTATTGTAATTCCATAATTTATTCACGTAAAGTACAGAATGCAAGATAAAAATACCCCATGTGAAATTAAATAAGTATCTTAAACGAAACTCTCATGGTTCGATGGTACCAATTAAAAATGGTAAACTATTTTACAGATTTTTATTTCTTTTACAGATTATTATACATATAAATTTCGAATTTTTATTTTCTCTCATTTAAATTTCAAAATTAAGTCTAAATCTTATCTAAATTTTCCTTTCCCATAAATATTCGTTCTGCGACTTACATTACAATTTTCAGGACGATTTTAACGACAGATGTGTAGTATGTTAAAAAACAGCAGGTGTATTGTTTTGAGCCTATACCGCGAACTATGGAAAATTGTGCGTCGTTTGGTAGCGCAAATAATCTATAAAATCAGTTGTTATCGTAAAGCGAATCCATATGTGGCATAATTAGGCTATAGGCGATGACCTCGGTCATCGAAGGACGTTTCATCATTTAACGTTTCATGAGTCACTTTTTTCATTTCTATGTTTCGTATAAATCCTGGGATGTAATGTGCGCATAACGATACTTTTAGGATAAGTATGGTGGACAAATGTAGTTGAGACTTTCTTTTTAATTTGTAACAGTTTGTTTGAGCAACTTTTCTCTTCGTGTGACTACAGTTGTTTGCAAGTATAAAGATACGGGAATTGTTCATTTCTTTCTACTATTCGAGATATCCAATTTACTACTAAAATGTTACGCGTAGAATTATAAAAATTTCTGCATTGTCAATCTCTTTGTACTGTACGTATTTCATGGAATTTATATTTATACAATTTATTATTAGTTTAAGACAGTTCCGAGGGAAAAAATTGATTGAAAAATTCTGAGAAAAAGTTCTGAACTCGACATTATTAGAGTTGAGCAATTTTGAAAAAAGTTTTATACTAAACATTATAAGAATCGAAAAATTGTGTACTTCTTAAGAAACTCTTTAGATTTAATTTTATTATTTAGTTAAATACACGGTATTATAAGCATTTCTAAAAAAAAGTGATAATAAACATTTTTAAGAGGATAAACCACAATTGAAAAATCCATTTCAACGAACCACAAAAGAAAAGGAAATTTTCCGCAGAGTGGAATTCTTGGGAAACAATTCCTGGGAAAATTCGTACATGTAATTGTATTATTTAATTAAACGCATCGTACTAAAAGTTCTAAACACATCACAGTAGCCATTCTAAAGCAGAAATATCACATTCAGACTCCCAAAAAGCTGAGAAAGAAGAAAACCTCTTTCAACCACGAAAGAAAAGCTATTTTTCTTCTCACTCACCGCACAAAAAGTGAGGAGAATATTTCACAGAGTTTCAAAGTTTCTACAAAAATTTGTCATTGTATCATTTCGTTATTTAATTAAACATGTCACATTAGAAATTCTAAAGACACGACAATATCAATTCTAAACTAAAAATGTCAGTCGATTTAAAAATCTTAGAAAGAAATTTCACTTCCCATAGAGAAAAAGAAACCTCACTAACCAAGTACAAATGAAATTTTCATGTAAAGAAAAGGACATTTTTCTTCTCGTCTATCAAACAGAAAAGCAAACTATTCCACTCGATCAAAATCCATCGTTTCTAATATAAATTCACAAACCAAAAGGTACATACGGTACGTACAATTGCGTATCAAATTTCCACGAGATCGTCGATGCTATTCGATCACGTAAAATGAGAAAATATTGAAAAATCGACGAAGAGGAAACCAGTGAGATAAAACGAATGACAACTGGGCGCGAGAGTAAGAAGCCAGGTGGCCAGCTGATGCGAATCGATAAATGTTTATACATTTCACGCCATGCTATAGGCATTCGGCCGATGGTGCTGGTGTATTTCCGTGGATGGTACATGATTAATCGAGTAACTGACCTTTGCGGCTATATTAGCACAATGTACAGCTGTAGCCATCGGAGCCCCGAAGGTACATAGACGGAAATAAAAATGCTCCGCTGGATTTACGCTCCCTCATTCTTTGTGAACCAGTGTCGTGAACGTTGTCGATCATTTTACGATCGTTTATTAGCCATTGACAGGTCGTAAACGCCACTGGATCGAGAAATCGTAAAAGATAGTCGCTACCTCAAGCAAAATAAATCGAATGGTCTAATAGAGAACAGTGTGTACCTATAGAATTCGGGGCAGATCGTTAAATTAAAGCCATCCATTGGCTGCATTTTCTTCGTTTTAAAGAAGGCAATGTGTATATTGGAGGATTGTAGGAATTTGCGTTGTCTCCGAAAAAGAGATGAACGATAGAACAGTTTTAGTATTATATAAAATGATGATCAATCGACTGTTTTAATTTGTCTGTTTTAATCAATACAAAATGTGGAAAGGCTGTGTAAAAGTAATTTTATTAAAAGAACAATAAATTAAATTATCGTTTATAAATAATCGTTTATTATAAAATAAAAAATTCATTAGAATAAGAGATACTTTATAGAAGCCCATTTTACACAATACGAAACATCTTGAGACATTCACTCTTTGCTTTCTAGAATAGCTACATCTGTACTTTCTTTCTTCATTTTAAACTCTTCTTCATCCACTTCAGACAAACTACGCAGACGTACTCAGGATGTATTCATCCACGTCTAGTCGAAACCTTGGATGGCCATGCAATATTCTTTTATTCTAATCTCAAGAATTCTTGCTTCTTCCACGTATCTCTAATACTCGAAACTCAATTACTGGCAATGAACATTCATATAAAATGGCACGCGAAAGTATTTGAACATTTATCGTAGAAAACATACGTGGATATATTAGGAGTATTATACAAAACTTTTTGAATGTGATTATGTCGGTAAAATTCTAGACAAATCTGAAAATGTACATAGAAATTACAAGGCAATACGAACATTGGATTAAACTTATCAAGAACTAATCAATAGACTGCGGATTTTTATGCAAATTCATATTTTTAAGAACATAATTAAAAAAAGAAGATGGTTTTCAATTCAATAGAAATTGGTTTTACGTACTAAATGTTATAGAAAGTATCACTCACTAAATGTTGTAGCACTATACTTTAAATATTTTATACATTTTTTAATACCATGCGCATTCTACATAATTTTGCACTTTCTAATTTCCCATAAATTTATAAAAATAATACAGTCTACTAATCAATATACACAAACGCTGTCGCTCAAAACTTTGGAATCATTTCTAAGATTCATGGTTTGTGAAAAATACGAGCCAAAGTAATATAGCGCAAATACTTTAATAAATTAGTAAATTCTGGTTCTCATATTGCTGTTGCAAATTTGATGTTATTAGCCTTAAATGATCAGTTTACGGAATATTTGCGCAAGCATAACCTGTGTAACAGATATTTATAGGAGTATACAAGAGTTTCTAGGAACAAAGTGGATAAAAGATAATTTTCCCTTGCGTTAGAAAATGCTGCAGAAATTAACGCTCGGGGATGTAATACCTCCGCATAGTAAAGGAGGGAAACTCGATTTTCAAACTTTTTATCTCCGCGTTGTTTTCGCACTTAGTAGCTCGTGTATGTTAAAAGTTTGACCTTAAACATGATGAAAAGCGTGAGACAATGCTATACAAATACGAAGATAGTTTGTATAATAAAGATACGTTTGGAAATATCGTGAAAATAAGTATAGGAATTTAATAAAAAATATTGCAACAACAATATGTTGCATTAATCCACGGTATGGTATTCTATGAAATATTATAATATATTATTCGTTTTAGTAATTCATGATTTTCTATATAAATATAATTCAATGAATAATAATTCAGTTCATATTTTACTGTACTCATATCATGTTTTAATAATCTAATTCATGTCCCAGGTAATTTATAATTGATAATTAATTTAATTTAATTTCTCTACACTAAAAACTCACAGACAATTTAAATGGCATACTGCAATGAAATATTTACACTTGATAAGTTTTACTATCTTAATAACTATTTCAAATATCTTCCATTCTGTTGAGTACACAACTGTATTAAATTTTTGTACGAAATTAAATTTCTTTTATTATAGAGAAATAAAAATTACTGTCATATCATCTTACATACTCTCCATTAGCTAATACAATGAACAATAAGTATAAGTAGAAAGAGCCGTTAATAATGTTAGTCTTTAATTTAAAAAAAATATATAATATATAAATAAAATTTTGGAAAAGATACAATCTAAGAAGATCATAATATGAAGAAAGTATTATTCTATATTTTCAATTTATATCTTCATATAGAATCCCCGCCTACCTCATTGATTCGCTAGTTACAAGACACCCTACATATAATTTAAAGTTCTGAAGTATTTCTAATCTGAAGATTATTTTGCTCATGACATATCCTGCAAAAGGCATGATTTCCAACTGGAATTGATTCGGTGAAAAATACAGGAAAAGTTTCTCGAACTGTGATTCATATGCAGAAGAAGACAAGTTCATTCGTTATTACTCGATAAGTGTTGAAAACTCGTACGTACTTTCAGCAGCATTATAGTAAGCGGAGATATACGTTCTTGCTTGGTTTGTTCTATTATTGAAAGATTTCCCACTCGTCTTATACGCCTCATAATATTTGTGAAATTGAAAAAGATGGCTGTAAATGTCATGGAATATCGTTGTTGACTAAATCATTCATCGGAATATAGAATTCTGTAGCATTGAAATAATCGCATAAACTGCGTTACGTAAATTGCGCTTATCTTTGATAATTTTGCTAATGAACGTGTTAGACATATGTAATTAATGACATTATCTAACTAGTGACATTACATTACATTACATTATTAAATTTGGTTTGTACTAATCTAATACAATAGATATTTGATTTTATCTCCTTCTTCTATTGGTACTAAATGTTACTCACAATTACACATTTATTAAATTACAATATGCTAGATTTCTAATTTGATCCACGATAATCAATTTCATTTATGCTTCTAATGATTCTCCTAATTTTCAAGTATTTTAAGCGTTTACTAAATCTACGTACTTGTTACAATTTCAGATTCACTTTGCTTCCATAGAAGCTTAATTAATAAGTTCTCTGGCGTATCAAAATTTTTCATCCTTTTAGTTTGAGTTCAACGAACCAGTTGGGACTACGCAGCAATTCCAAACTTTTAGTTGACAATGCACCTTAGTCTGACTAAATCCTCAACGAAAAACTAAAATACTGTATCGTACACAAAACTAAAACCTAAAGTCCAGTATTATGAACAAAAATACTATACGACACAAAATTTATTGTACAACAACGAAGCAACTGCACCTAAATATTCCTTGTTAATTTTTTCACAAACGAATCCTTTTCTCGCGTTTGAAAAAAGTTACTTTTCATTAATTATTAATAATAGGAGTGCATTATCCAGATGGTTATGTAAAGAGGACATAATATATAGATATACTAAGACTTAAGATCAGTTTTACCGAAATTAAATACATTTACCGTATAGTTAATTAGGCTGCGAATTTTTGTGTATTTATAGAAAACACAAAATATGGCAAAAATACATATAATGCATACGTTTCCAAAGTACAATATTCGTTAAAATAATAAAACAGGTGAAACAAACTTTCGCTTCGATTCCACTTTTTAGTTGTATTTTAGATTGCATATCATTTACGTTACATTTCCTCAACTGTATTCATGCAAGTATGATTTCGCAATTTCATACATTTATGAATGCGGCTAAAGAAATATAAGAAATGGCACATGTTCGATCGATTAAGTATCATAATAAATGCATTACCTTGGGTATTTTCTATACTTTTCAATACTATGTGTATTCTATACATCTCTTGCATATTTAAATTCCCTATAGACATCCACCTTCTTCTTACAACGTTACATATACGTGAAAGGATTAACTTAATATATAATGTAAACAAATATATAATAATAATTAATAATAATAATATATAAACAAAACATATGGTGAAATTGAAGTATCGAGAGTAAGTATGAAATTTATTCATCGTATTTGTTCATCGAAATGGGTATAATTTATTATCATTGAACATCTTACATGTACGTAACACGGTTTTCTGATGTCCTGGGTCCGTCTGTCGGTCTGTCTGTTCGACTTTGTCCTTTTTCCTGGTTTATGTGTCGCAGGTTCGCGACCGTGGTATGCTTTCGACCGTATTGATCTGGTTTTACCCCGCATTCCACATCCCCACGCAACCCTCTGCACCTTCTCTCCCCTCTGGGTACGTGTATGCATATCTGTACAACAACCCCCTCCTATTCCTTCTGTATTTTAATAATTTTTATCAGTTCGAGGGAACTCGAACGGAGATCTTTCCAAACAGCCGAAACTTCTCACAGAGTGATGGATTAAGAGTTGACATTTTCGAAACTCGAGACTGGATTCTTTTCCTATGTTATTGGTGAACAGAGTTTTATTTTTGACAAGAGAACTATTCTTTTGTTATTGGAAGTATATAATTCAATTTTCTTCCTCCTTTTTTCGAAGTTGCCAGTGTTTGCGTGGTCTTAGGTTGACTTTGATCTTCAGATTTTAGTTATGACGTTGAAGTACTATTTTATGATTATTATTATAATTATTACCGTTATTTATTAAAATAGATACGATTATATTTATGTTATTCCGATTTTGGAAAGTGCAACGCGTTTTAATAGACAGAATTTCTACGCTCATTGGGAATAAAGTAGGTTACAAGATAAGCATAAAATAGTAGTAATTTAGTTAGGAAATACCAATCATTCCGATGATAATAATTTAATAATAATCTAGCAAACTAAATGGACAAATTACAATTTAATCTAATTAATGCTGTATAGAATTTATTGATAATAACTAAAGATCGAAATAATTTCATCCTATGATAATTTAATTGCTAAACAATAACCCAAATCCAGTAATGTAATTAAGTGGAAATAATCCGATCTAATGATCTTATCAAGTAACAATCTAATAATCTACTTTCTAAAAAGCATCGGACATTCTCATATATAAAAATTGTCGTTTTAGTTAAATTACCATCGACACTCTCTACGCTCTCTAGAGTCCCAAGAATCCAAAGTTCGCGTGAAACTACTCCTATTCCAATCTAAAACAATCACCACGTACTTCGACGATTCTGCGATTACGCAAAAGTATTTTAATCAAGTTAAGCGACTAATTTGCAAAATGTAACATAGACGTATAAATCGTCAAGGGCGTGACTTGCCGTTTAACGTGTCACGGAAAGGGATCCATCGTTCTCTTTCTTCACTCACAGTGCTGTACAACCATGACTGGCTAGATTTTGCTAATCCATTGGCAAACGTTTACGCTGTTCGCTATAGATCGCACTGTAAATATTGCTCGTGTACTCGTACGTTTAGTCCTGTGAACGAAAATGCGGATAAAACGCGTTTCCCCCGTACTTTCTTGTTTCTGTTCGTTCCAGCCACTGCTTATCCTATATCGATGCTCGTATCATTGCTGAGAAACGTTGGATAAGGCGATTATTAATGTTTGTATAGCGAATAAAGTGGAAGTATGAAGAGCTTTATGATATTGGTCACTTGAAAGGTAATTTCTCAAAAATATTATTTTCAGTCGAGATACACAGTGGCAGCCAGAAATTTCTTACTATGGCAAAGTATTGTTATATTTTCCATTGTCACATGTATTTCACTTGATAGCGTGTAGGATGGCTAAAATGTCATGTGTATAATGATAGAATATTTTATAATTAAATATTCTTATAATTATGTAGGTAATATGATATGATAATTCTATTATCATAATAAAGTACAATGATAAAATATAAAAATAAATAAGATAGACGTTTGTAGCATTAATTTTTAATAAATAGAGAATTAATTAAGATAATAAAGATCGGATTAATTTTTCAATGAGAATTTTGTAATATTGTTATATTTTATCTAGAAATTAAAAATTTTTAAGTTATAACATCGGTATTTTATCTTCAAAGAGGTTGGAAGATGCTGGATCTTTGTTACAATTATAAAATCGATTCTGCGCAATTTTGTTTCTGGAATTGCAGTAAGAAGGAATTGGTGCATGCTAAGATAGGATTTTGTCGATCGTGACAGAAAGTTTGGAAGTTGATATGGAGTTGGTGAAGTTCCTTCGATAGAACAGACGACGAAGAATAGTCTCTGTTTAAAGACAATTTGTACACAGTATTCCTCTCAAACAGTTGCTCGCTTCGATGCATGTGCTTTTCTCCAGAGTGTAACAAAGCTGTTACAGATAAAATAAGGATCGATAAATATACCATGTGATACCTCTGTTAGAAAATCTGGTTGTATTTTACAGAATTATGGTCTTCACAAGTATATATATGTACACGTATAAAAGTAGCTCCGACTCAGAGCTCGTGCTATTATATTTATAGTTACGTGTGACGTTTTTGAAGAATCCATTCTAGTCATCAAAACAACTAAAATTTATCTTAAAAAATTGTCCCTTATATATTGAAAATAGTTACTTAAGAATATATCAGTATCTCGAACAAAACATAAGTGAAAATACTCATCTTCTCTTAAAGTCAAAAATGTTGGGGGGTGATTATGGTTGTTAGTAAAAACAATAACTGTGTCAATTTATCAATGGATCGAAATGATTCCACTAGTCCTTTTAGTATTAAATGACTCTCCTTTATATTTATATGTATATCGCTCGTTTTTTAAAATATGCCAAATAACCCCTGCTAAATGAAATATTTATAATCATAAAAAAAAAAAAGAAATAGAAAGAATAAAATCACAGAAACAAGAAAATGAATTTGGGTTATTCTAAAGATTCGTTTATCTTGATTTGGTACGGAATGTGTTGAAGAATTCGAGATGTCAAATACTGCTTGACTATTATGTAGTCAACATCTCCTCGATATGTACATAATTCCATTAATCCCTGTCACACTCGTTTCGCGTTAATTCATCCGAATGACAAATACTTCTTTAAAGAATGTGCAAACACTCGTAAACGGCAGTGCCATTAGCAACACAGTCGTTTTGTGATTTTACGCGAACTTCTTTCACTTAAACCATTTCAAAGATTCGAAGATAAACCTGTCAACACATTCAACAAACATTTACCTCTTCCAAACGAATCCACTGCGCACAGACGACAACCCTGAGAATGAAATTTCATTAGGTGACCCATAATACGACGACTTTTAACTGAGATCCATTAAAAAATGTCAGATAAGCTTTCTCACTTTTTTATCAATCGTATTATTTTTTAACAAATGTTTACATTCCTTTTAGCGAAATTTAATTACTCTTTCGGGCTGAGTCAGCCACGAAAATGTGAAAGATGCGAGAAAGGGACTATTAAAAAATTCTTCTAATTAGAGAAATTGCAAATATTATTTAAGCTACATTGCGTGAAAGTCCACGCAACAAATTTACACGCAACTGTTACCTTAGATGTGTCGCATGACCTCGTTTTACATATTTTTCTCTCTCGTAAATGGCACCAGATTCGATCTGAAATTTAGAATTCGAATTTCCTGCGTTTCATTAAACATTTTCGCACAAAATATAGAAAATGGATGTCCTTGGGTTCATTTCCTAAAAATCTTTCTAACGTTAAGTTATATGGTCAATCCAGTTATCCTTTTGTAAATTTTACAAAGATATTTTCCACGATGCGATTTAGTTTCAAGAAAATTCAGCCTGACAAACTGGCATGCATGGAATTCTATGAAAATGTAGTATTTGAGATCACATTTAACATCCACTGATGCTATTAACCGTTATTTTATTTATTCATGAAAAATGCCGCCTTTTAAGAGAGCCGAAAGAAACGAACAAAAATATCATAACCTTTTAATCCTATACGGACAACAATCGGATGAAAGGTCTTACGTAGAGCGATAAAATCATTTTCCTAATTTAATATCACGGAAAAATAAAATTTTTCTTACAAAAAGGCGGTTCTTCCGTTTGAAGCTTCACGGTACCATAAATTCGTGACCTGAATACAGTGGCCGGGTTTTATGGGAAACGACCCTTTCTCTTAGCCTTCCTCTTTTATTCCATTCCACTCCTTTTTTTCTAACCTTTTTTTTAAGCTTCCTCTGTAAGAATGAAAAGGCATTTCAGGCACGCGGTGAATCGTAACTTTCACCCTTTCGTGATCCCGACTTAAGGACTTACGTGACCCGCGATATTAATCACCAGTTTCCAGGGTTAAGGTCATGTATTGAGCATGACGGAAGTTAGGCTTGGAGAACACCATTGTGACACGTTTTCATACGTATGCGCGCGTGTGTGTGTGTTACGCGTCTTACGCGTGTCACGTTTACATAGTCGCGTGTCGCACGTGTCCTCGTGCCACAGCTTTTCCTAACCCCTCGCGAAACACGCTTGCTTTCGAGCATTATTTCGTGTCGAGGGCTGCGCTTGAATGGTGGAATCGAGGGGATGACGGTGGTTGTAATGTCTCTGTTAGGGGTTCGATGATAGGTCTGAGAGGATTTTTGGTGTCTGCTTGAGTAGAGATTACCGGGCTGCTGGTATTTGAGACGTGCCATTTCTTGCGATCGTAAGAAGACCTTGGTATGTTTGTTTGTTGATTTTTCAGCAATGACGAACAAATATCAGTTGTGTTTTAAATCTTTACGAGAAACATCGTGGAGAAAAAATCAATTTTTGCGTAAATAGAAGATAGAAGAGCACTAAACCTTAAACACATTTTTCAAAGGATGAAATAATTAAAAGATATCGATTTTTAAATTAATTTAAAATTCTGGTTATGCATGATCATCGCAGATGTTTAAAGCATTTTTGTTTACTGGTAATAGTTATCATTGACGGAAATTGCTTTTAATTATATACAACGTGTTACGTAAAATACTTTCTGTTATTGATTTTAGTAAGCAGTTTTGGTAAAGGAAATTAATTCTTTTGACCACCGTCAAATTTTATTAACATGGTGAGTAGTTACTGATAATTGATGCATAGTACTAATGACGATGATCTAAAGCGTCTAAAACATTTATTTGTTATCGATAATACTTATTAGTAACCAAATATTTTGCGGAAATATTTTCACTAACCATAATGGTTGTTGGTAAACAAGAACGGTCTGTAATTAATTAAAAAACATTTCTGTCGCTAATACTATTATTATTTATTATTCATAACTATTCATAACTAAAGCAAAATTTCTTCAATCATAGTTACCAGAAAACAGGACTTCTCTGCCAATTTTTAATTTTCCAAATATATTTTATCATATTTTCGTATCTTTAAATGAATCTTTAATGTACTTTGTCATACATTAAATTTAAGTACCTTTTCACATTTTCATAAAATTTCTCGTATTCATATTTTCAAATATACCTTTTCGTATTAAGCATGACAAAAGCACATAGCTGTATTTCTTTATTTTATACGTTTTAACTTTATGAATATTCTCAAGTGAATTATTATATTTTTTAATATCATTCACATATTTTGTGATAGAGTACTATCGAAAATAGCATCGACAGTGCTGTTAAAAGAAAGTGTATCGATCTTCATGTAAAATTAAATTACTGAAAATTATAACCTTGTTAATAAACGCAAAAGGATTAGGGTATTTACAGGAAGATATAGCTTTCTATCTCGTTATGCCCTGTATCTTTGCCTCGTAACTTGATCTATATTACCGTGTTACTCGCCTTGTATAAAATTATGTAATAAAGATTGTAACGAGAGTTACCGAGATAGCAGATATGTCATCCTTTGTGTTTTACTACTCTGATAGTCGATAAAAGAACAATCTCAGCACTACTAATTCAACTTTTTTGTGTACACAATGTCGTGTACAATCTTTTATAAACTGTTCTCCCTAAAATCTTGTTACAATTCGTAAGAAGTGCCTTCTTTTTCATTTGCGTCTTCGTTAAACTCATTTCCACAAAAATACAATAAATTCACTTGATTAGCTGTATATAAAATCCGTTGACAATGTTATTTTAGATTTTTTCATACTATTAATCGATATTGAAAGGGTTAATTGATCACAAAGTACTTCAAAAAGTTTGCTCATAGAAAATCACAAACCTGATCGTTAAAAATCTCAATTAACATAATTCTAATTTCTAAACGTCCTGCTCTCACTCTGAAAAAATATTTAAAGTTTCATATTACATTGCGTTCAGAACACAGAAAATTGTATATATCAAGAAATCCAGTGACAAATACCAAGAATTAAACGATCTCGATTCTCGCGATCGTTCACGTTTGGTTTCCATGGACGCGTTCCAAGCGAATCATCAGGCCATCAATCCTCTCGAGGCGAACCGTACCGTGGAAATCGAAACGGAATTAAAATATTACACTTGATAACGTATCTAGCGGATGGTAATCTTCGTGAAGAATGGCGAAAGTATGTCCGTGGATGAACCGCAGCGTTCAGTTAATTGAAAAATTGAGTCGCGAACAGGCGAAAAAATGCGGTTATGTGATCCACTGACCCGAATCGCGCGGCACACCGCGGATATATCCAGGTGAATAGAACACACATCCAGATTTGCAGTAGGCAGAAGTCCAATCGATAACCTGCTGGATTTTATAGGCTCGTGTATCGCTATAAACCAGAGCCATCTGAACCCTTTCCCTGCCCTAAGCTTCTATCTCTCTTGGTCTCTGTCCTGTTCCTTGCTTTTTCTTTCCGTGACGTTTTGTGGAACCAGCGTTGTAATAAAATCCGCTTCTTACGTAAACGCTTGTGTCATTTCTACAAGTACGAGACCGCGAAGCGTTGTTCCGTAGTTAAATCGACGACATATGAGCTATCACGTACATTTCATACATTTTCTCTGTACTTGTCTCTTTCAAGACGAATTTCTTTTCGATATTTAACGCAATATTACGATACGATACAATATAATATTATATTAGATTTGATATTGAGATATTAAGATTACTTAGTTTAATAAGGTCAGAATTACGAATATTTGATATCGCGAGACTGTGGATGTTTATGCAGATTTATATTTTTATAAACAGAGAGGAAAATTAGAATTCGCAAAAGTAGAGCTGTTTTACTCGCTTATTATGTTTTGGATATTTTACACGTTTTCGTGTATTATGTATGTTCCGCGTATTTGTATAGTTCGACATCTTCTATAAACACATAAACATTCCCAGTCTAATTGTAACGAAAAGAGTTTACTTTTAATAGGTGGTGAAAATTAAATGCACATAATAGTAAATCCGACATCTAATGGAAGCTCAAAGATTAAATTTGCGGGTAAAGTTTATTTATATGGAAATATTAGGAAATACAATTTTTTACGATAGAACGTGTAATTATCAGGATGGAAAGTGCCGGAGAATTAATTGTGAAGGGTAAAGTGGAAGATGATAGTCATCGGTTACGCCAGTATTGTCAAGTCTCCGTTTACTGATTACCTTGTTTTCATCCCATTACCTTGGTTATTTTCCACTTCATTAACTGAATTGCGAATATTTTATTAACATATTTACTCTTAGATATTTTTGTTCAACATCTCATATTCGCAGAACGTGTATGATTTTAACTGCTTCTTGTTAGTTTTCCTTCGTATAACTTTAATAATAAAAATGGAAAAGAAAGAATTGACATAAAACGAATAAAGAATAAATATATAAAAGTCAAAATTAGTAGAAAATATTAATAAACGCTTTTTGATACTTCTAGAATATCCATATGACGCTAATAAAATATACAGTTTTATAGCATTTTTTCATTAATTTATATATCATACTTCTATGTTTCTTTTTATTTTTACGTGTTAATTACATTCTGTTGGTTCTCTTTTTCCTTTCATCCCAGTATTTTATCATTCATACATTCTCTG
The DNA here is from genome assembly GCF_040668555.2 of Bombus flavifrons. Taxonomy (NCBI): domain Eukaryota; kingdom Metazoa; phylum Arthropoda; class Insecta; order Hymenoptera; family Apidae; genus Bombus; species Bombus flavifrons. Next base: position 8,198,891 of record NC_138456.1, read on the forward strand.
TAATACATTCATGATATGAAAGGTATCACATCTTCCGTTGTCTAGAAAAACTTTTCCAATAAGATATACGTTGCGCAAGTTATTCGAGCGACAGAAAAAGCAATCGTGAAGTTTAATTGGAAACCTTTCGTCTAATTTGTTACATGCCAGTTAGTTCTGTGTACCTGTTATTCGTATATTAGGCCTTCACATTTCGTAAAATATTAAAAGTATCCATTATATAACATATTTCTCGTATAAAAATTTACGATACAGAAGAAACCCTTTAAGGAAATAATTATTCCTATCATATTTATAAATGGATCCTATCGTATTTTAATTTTATACAGCTATATTTCATTTCTTTCTTCCTTTTCTATCGAAGAAAAATATTGTCCTTTCAGAAGCCACATAATTATAAGACTTAATTGTTTTCCAATGCACAACTCTGGAAATAAATGATCTCTTGAAGCTGTAATTTATCATCTCGATTCAAACTTTACTCGTATAATTCGTTATCTGAAACCAATATAAAATATCAATTAAAAATTGTTCTCTAGATTTATTACAGAAAGTCAATTTAAAGTTTATCACAGAATCTAGGAAAATTATACAAATTTTGAAAATTGTTCACCCAAATAAATTTGCCAATCAATCACTAATTGTTAACTACATAAATAATTATAATTCATAAATTCATAATTCTATGAAATCTGGTCGTTGTTAGAAAAACAAGAATATACATCCATTCGTTACCATTATAAATAATAAAATAAATATAATAAAAAGTGTCTGAAATATCTGTAATCTAGACACATACGTATGTATTTACGATTGCTCTATGGATACATATAATGTACATACTTACATAGTACGCTTGTTAATCTGTTGGTAATGTAGGAAGCTCCCCTGCTGCCATCTATAATCGAATTCGGTGGTCGTTTTCATTCCTGCTATTGTTTCTTTCGTCGATACAATTGTATTAACCGAGTAGGTAGTATAAGAAGAGCACAGTTTCACAGACGAGCTATGTACTTGCAAACAATTTCCTGACTTGGAAACTCGTTTATCTAGTTTTATTTGTGCAATCGTTTCTCAGAAATTTATCATCATAGTTATAGCAGAAAATACTGATGATCCTTCCGAGTTACAATTCATCGATGCAATCATTGGCTGTACTTCGTCTGTGCTGTAATTATTCGCTCGATTATGTACATACATACGTTATATATGGCGGCAATTACAGAAATGCGTTGTATGCATAGACGATAAGGCAGAACATTCGTGTGATCCGGGCAAACGAGTTTTGTTCTGGTCGACGACACAATTCTCCGACGAAGGAATTACATCAATGAAAAAACAAACTAAACAATGAGAAATCTCGTTGGTTTCTTTTCCGAAGATCCATCGAAACATTTCTTAAATCAAATTTACTATCAAATCTTTACGCACACAAATGTTACATTAACAATTCTGTTTCTTTTAAAAAACATAGCATACATGCTTAGGTTACATCAACAGCTTTTTCTTGAAAAAAAAAAAAAAAAAAAAACAGAGACAGCAACAAGAATGCAAAAGTCAAGTAAAATGATATATTTAAATAGGAAATTCTCTGATTTTCTCGACTATATCATTAACTTCTTACATCGCAGTATACAAAAAGAAAAACTGTTACCATCAGAAAACGAAAACTACAGAAACTTAAATCAAGCTAAGATACATAGAGAATAGATACTTTGAGCCTAAAAAAAATTTTATGATTTCATCGAGTTAACGATGACCTTTGCATTCCTTCAGTAACCAGTAATTAATGCGAGACAAACGAATAGTAAGAAAATATCCGCTCGTGACTATAGAAAAAAATAAAATGGAAAAGAAGAAGAAGAAGGAGAAAAAGATTAAAAGACAAGAATTGAATTCGTTTGCGTATGCGTCCATTGTTCTCCTTGAGAAAGTCAATTAGTCAATTGGACGGCGTGTGGGGACGTTCGACGAAACGGAACGATATACATATTCCGCGTGAAACACAAGATGCTCTCGAATCGTTCATGGGGTCATTTAATCCTTATTAACCGGCTGGAATCAGCGGGTCTTTAAGCAAATTGAGCTCTCCGCCTAGTGTTACCGAGAACTCCCTCGCGAATTGCCCGGCCCAATTGAAGATAAACAATGCAGAGTCGCGATATTTCCGGCAATTGTTGAAACGTCGATCGCACGATATTCAAAACTGTTACGACCAATTGAAGAGCAACGTCGAGGGAATCTTGCGACATGGCGCTCTTGCAAATCATGTTTGATTACAGAGCGTAAATTATTTCTATATAGTTCTTTTTTTATTGTCTTACGAATCTGTATTTTCCTTCTTGTATTTGTAGTATTTGTGTAGTCTCTTTCTTCTTTTTTATTAAGCTTATCTTTTTTTTAATTCAATTATACATGCATCTATAATATTTAATATAATATACAGATAAACATATAGATAATATAGATAAAAAGCATATAACTAGAAGAGATAAAGAATATATCAATTCTTCCCGTTAGTAGTATCTTGACTTTTTAGATTACAGTTTTTTTAGAAAATTGTATCTAATATGTGTGAGTCAGTGTAAGTGTTTCATCGAACGATTATAATTTATAATTTCTATACCTAGTAGCAAATAATATTGATTCCTTCGGTAATTTATTTTAATTCTTGAAATTAACTTTATTCTTTGATATAGCTTGATTCAGTTCTATTTCATATTTTTTGGTTCACTACTGTTCGATATCTTCTTCCCAAAGTTTTTGTCTACTATTCTTTAGCCTTAATATCGTTTAATGTTCCCTTTCTGTAAATATTTGTTATTGTTTATCGTTAATTAATTAATTTAGCATTGCTTAATGTTTCCTCCTTTTTAATATTTTTCCACCTTCCTCAGTTTAGATAACGTGTGACATTTCTTTTCAGTATTTTTTATTATTCGTTAGATTCAAAATTGTTTGGTGTTTTTTTTCTTTGTAGTATTTTTTAATATTCATCAGGTTTGGTATTAGATATATAATACTTTCTCTGCTTTAGTATTCTTTATTATTTATTAAGTTCGGTATTACTTGATGTATCTTGAAGGAACATTTAATGAAAATGTTTGATTGTTAAAACGTGAAATGTTTAAAACACCAGTTATGTAATATCGATTGCTGTCCTTAGTAATTAAAAACATCCGGAGAAGGACTTAAGAAGCTTGTATATTGCACGTAGATTCTTTGGAATTTCAATAATCCTAACAATTTTCTTTCGTAGTAATTTTCATATTACTCTACAAAATTATTATGACTACTGCAACTAAATTTGCAATGCAAATGCACTTGAAAATAAGTTCTAAGTCGAATAGTAATATCTAATAGATTTTCTTGACATTAACAAACCTTCCATCACGATTTCAATTACCGCACACATTAAATAATTATACAATGTAAATATTGTATCAGCGAGGAGCATATTATTTGATACTAAAAAATAATGTAATTTCGAAGCAGATAAATAGTAACTCATAAAACAAAAGCGCTGATATTCAGAATTATGATTTTCTTTCATTTGAATAGCAAAAAATATGCGACAAGCATTTTGATCTGTTTAACAGCAACTGTTACCATTGATACAAATCGTTATTGAAATTCTGGCAATCGTTGAAACGCCCACGGCAAATGTTTTGGTGTTGTGCTTTCGAATGGAGAAGTCTAAATAAAATTGGGGAAAAAAAGATAAAAATTTCCATCGAGATATTTTTCCATCAATTGCATAGCTGTCGCTGGCAGAATAACATTTAATCGAGTAGCAACGGCATGCTAGCGAGGTTTGATAGATGATGAAATTTCTGTCGACTTTTTAATCATTTTATTGCATAAATAATCGAAAATTTTTTCGAATTTGTCGAAGTGTGCGAACAATATTTGACAATATATTTGAAATAGCCGTTTCCTTTAAGTATTTTTTGGTGTAACAACGATAATGTATTATTTAATGCATTATTCATGGTGGAAATCATCTTCCATGACAATGAGTTGTTTTAATTACCATCCATTACGATCGCTATGACGTTTTCTAAATGGAAAATATTTTAAAAACCAAGATAAGGAAAATGGACATAATATAAGGAAAACGATTGAAAACTACACTGAGTTACGAAATTGCTCGCATAGCCGAGAATACAATAAAAATCTATTAAATAACAAGATTACGAAAGACTTTTTAATATTTCTTATTCACAAGTAGATAATTAAGACTTACTAAGATAAGAAGTTCGTAAAAGAACTGTGGAAATATGCTATAATTGTGGAGTACGGAGTAGTATATTTTTTACACGTTGTACACGTTTAGAAATAAAAAAATATCTTATCAAATACCAATTTTACTAGATATACCAACTTTTATAAAATATACCGATACTTTTGCAACACTTACGTCAGCAAAAAGTTATAATTTGTTTTCTCTCGATCGCGATACATGATTTTTCAAATATATTTTCTAATTTTGTTACGTCAGAATCTCTATTATATATTCATAAATAAAACAAAATTTTAAAAGCCCTTTGACATCTCATTACCTCGTACATTTTTAATATATTTTTTTTACTGTATTTTAACATTTAAGCGACTCTCTGTATATTAATTGAAAAATAGCATATTGCTAAGCGGAAAGACCGAATAAATTAACTAAGAAAAACGAAGTACTTTGCGAACTAAAGAGAAAATTAAAATTTCAAAAACAGAAAAAATGACACAACTTTGGATCGAGGAATATAATTTTCTATTTGGTTGCAATGCAAGAAAGTCGATAGATCGATGATACACACTGTACATTCGTCGAGATAGTAGAACTGATAAAAAATGAATTATGCCGATGCAAATGTTTGCAAAGTCAAACACAAGTAGACACAACTATATAGGACGATACATTTGCGGGGAGCCATTACAGTGCACCTGCACTCGCAGTTTCCGAAATCGATTTGCTCCGAAACAATGCCGCCTCCGAGGAAGAAATTTTGTTTCACTCGTGCACGGAATCCCACGACTATATTTATATGCGTAATAAATAATAGTTACTGTTGCACATCGATATATACGAAGCCGATACTTGATGGAACTTATTTCTCGATGGAGAAAAATGTTTCATTGATTTCTAGTGTTAAGATCAAATGTACAATTGTTACCATTTTTACGATCACTTACATACTTTATCTCGATGAAATATCCATCTGGTTAACTTTGAAGCTAAACGAAATCGGTAAACTTCATCGATCATACGTTCCCAAACTTTATCGAACGATAAAATTTCATGAATAAGGATTGCACGTATATCTCCACGTTACACGTTTGTACGAATAACGGCGGATCGATCACGAATGAAGACATTCATCGGTTAATCAGTTGCAATGTAAATTGCCACGAATCGTTCGTCGATAGTTTCTGTTAATCGCTCCATTTCGTTATCATCGTAATCGGAAATGTGTCATTGGCAGCGCGATGTGCGATCAATTTGTTATTTAGTAAACGTCGTTAGCTCCACTTTACGCGTATCAATTCGGTTCTATCGCGCCGTGAAAATTAATTATTGCCACGCCACGTACACGTAGCTTTCGTTACATCGTTACGAATTTCTTCGATCACTTTCCATTATTTCTATAAATACTAATCTGTGTAGAAATATCGACTATATTGTAAAGCATCGAGTAAAGAAGAAAGAATGCTCAATACACGATAATGAAGAAAAATGAAAAAGTATGAAAGAAAGAAAATAACACGAAGTATGTGCATAGGCAAGCATTTTTTCGCTGGTGTTAAATAAAACTCTTAGCTTGGAGTGGAAGATTTTCCATGTCAGGATTTACAGCTACGCGAAATCCAGCTCGCTCTTTTAATTTTTCCCAACGGAAGGATTTTCAAATCCTTATTAAATGTATTCTGAGTTATGATAAATGACAAAATAGAAATTATTCCAGCAACAGACCAGCAAAAAAAGATTTAGTATCTCGGCATTTTTACATTTTATAAATGTTTGTTCATTTACATTTTCCATAAGTACAGAATTCTCCGCAGTTCATCTGTAACAAAATTTAGGCTACTCTGAATATAAATTTAATATAGCTGGAATGAAATACTTGCAACCGTATAAAAAAGTATAGTATTTAATTATCCATTTACCTCTTACCAACTCTTAAAATAACTTGCATTCACCATATTAACCGAAGCTATTGGCCTCGAACACGAGGATGAAAAAACATCTTTAAAAGTTTGATCGTTTTTGAGTTTTTCGTGGATCGCTGAAAGATCATTTGAGAATTGAAAACACGAAGATTGAAGTCATGGAGTAAATTTCAAGAAGTTAGAAAGTTTCTAATAAATTGCTGGGGAAATATGGCGGCCATCCGTGCTGATTCATAGAAAAATTCCGTGATGATTATTAATTGTACTATTTTGATAGAAAATTTTCGTGGAAACCGAGGTATTATTTAATGAAATCGTCTGTAGTATTAATTCTACGTTTAAGATTATTTTTGCACTGTACACTAATTTTTTACTAAATGAACGTTTACAGCAAATAAGTTATAACTTCTATATACGTATTCAGATTAGCTGCAAATTTTCTCAACGCGATCACGATCAAGTCGCCTCTCGTTCTGTGATATATTAGTATTTTGGCAAGACTGGAAATTGGAAATATTTTCATTGAAATTTGAGATTGTTTATCTTCGGTTAATTGAACGATCGATCACTTCTCATCTTAATTGAAGCTCGGATTATAGAACGAACAAAATGTTGTCTATGACCTTTTATTATTTTTAACGTAGACGTTTCAAAAAACGCGATTCGAACTGTCTCCGAGAATCGTTAGATCGCAGGAAACCTAGGAATATTAGCGTGACCTGAAAATGTAACAACTTTTGTTAAGCATCCATCGTACAATTGAACTTTATAGTGAGAAAGAAATTATTTATTTCTTTTCAAACAACAGTAAACGATCGTATTCGCGTACAACAAGCAACGCGATATTTAAATCATCGCCTTTGATACAAGGCGATAGAAAGCAAGTGAATAACTGTATAAAGAAATGAAAAAACACGACGTCAAAAGTAAGAGTGTGCAGTGGGTCACACAGGTGAGGTCGCGCTCCTTGCCGGAACGTGTCAAGAAGCCCGCCAGGAAAACTCGTCGCCGTCTCCCCGCCCCCAGCCCCTTAACCTTCCCCTCCTTCTGTTTCTCACTCGCGGGCCAGCAGGCGCAATTCGAACCGCGTCCTGCTCTGGCAGCCTCTACCGGAGAAACTGTTCAGCCGTGCAGTTAGTCAGTCTGAGTCAGTCAGCACAGGCCACACAGAGTCAGTGGCAGAAGTCACTCCCGGTCCCCGGATGATCAGCTGGTGGTGGTGGCGGCGGCCGATCGTCGACGAGCACCAGGCAGCGGCACGTGTGCTGCGTCTCCATTCGAACCGCGCTGCCTGACGAGCTACAACCATCAGCCTGTTTGCTCGCGAGACGCGTCTCGTCTCCATCTCTTCCATTCTTTCTCAGTTCTACAAACGTACATCTACAAACAGAATACTATTATATCGTCGGCCGTACTAGAAGAACAACAGAATTTCTCAATTAACAAGTAACAAATAGCAAATTATTCGAGTTGCAAGTATATAATTCGTTCGTTTCGTGGGTTCGTTGTTTTATCAGTGAATCTATTTCTTCGATTTTTTCTTCTTCTTCTTCTTCTCCTTCTTCTTCTTCTTCTTATCGTTGGGATCTCCCGGGTCATCACAGGCGGCCTTCTACTTTTTCCATTGTGTCGACGATTTAAAGGAAATTGGAAGGGACTGATTTGTGATCCACGTGGATTGAGATCGGGATTTTTGGTGAACGTTTGCGAGTTTCGGATTTGAGTTCGTGATCGTGCGGAAGTTGCAAAGTGAGAAGTTTCGACTCGGCAACGCCGGAGATCGTCGATCGTTGAAACGCGTGTGAAGACGAATGTCAGGGATGGAACTGTGCTGAGGGAGCCTTTTGTTTTGAGCAGCGTGCAACGTATTTGGATGAGAGCCGAGTAGGACCACCGTCGACGTGGTGTTACAGTGAAGCGACCTTCCGGGTCGTCGACGATCAACAGAGTAAGTCGAAGACTTTGGTTTCTGTTTTCAAATATACTCAATTTGGATAGGTTTCTGGTTTCTGTGTGGTGAAGCATATAGCCGCGAAAATATTCGAATGCTTACGTTTGCCATTTTTGACGAGTGAAATATTTTATGTTACGTATGTTGAAGCGAAGTGTTTCAAATATTATAGTATTTACAGCGAAAAGATTTAGATTGATAGAGAATCGCGAGTGTGACGCGGTTTTCTTTTTCCTCTTTTTTGTGTTTCGTAGTGTTTGGATAGCAGGTGATTTTGGAGTGACATATGATATGGCTCATGCGTGAGTAGAGTGTATGTTTCACGAAGAATAGGTTTTTGTTGCGTTCCTACAGACTTTTTGTGCAACAACGGTTTTTTTTTTTTTTTTTTTGTTGCTTTTATCTACCATTTCTCGTTCAGTACTCGTCGAATGCTTGTTGTGATTGTGTTTTGTAGTAACGCTTGTCGCGAACTATAATTAACACGAGCTACGTATACCTATGATTTTACGTTTTTACTTGTTAAACGTATTTATCTTTATGCTTTTGTATAGTAAAGCTTGCGTAGCATTTCTTTCCAATTATCGCGTTCCGTGCTTTCTGTCTGTCTCCGAATATTACAACGACGAATACTTTGTTTTACGTGTTTCAGATATTTTTGCATATTATGTGCATTCTATGTATTTTTGCATATTACGTGCATTCCGTGCATTTTTGCATATTTAAATCTCCCAAAAATGAATAAACATTTGTAGTCTAGTCATAAAGTAATTTTCCTACATTTATCGTATACTGTATTTCATTATGTGTGGAAATCGATGTGATACAGAAGAAAAATGATATAACTGTCTCTCAAGTGTTAAGCTGTTCATTCTGGTTTTGTGTCATTCGTCGTCTGTCATGCGAATTATCATCGCAGGGAATTTATCAGGAACTTGTCAATAAAAAGAAATTTGTCAATAACGATTTTGGCTTGAATTATTGACAATGAAGATTTATTAAACGGGTGGCGTTATTTTTTACTTTAGATAGTACATCGCATATCTTTGAATATCGACACTGTTTCTTTGACAGGTTCATCGAACGTGCTACTTAACTGGATATCCTAAATTTCTATCTCTAAGCTTAATTTAAATATACGTTATCTTCCCTTCCTCTGTTTGAAATCTAAATTGAACACGTACCGTTCGTTGTTACTCGTTTATTATTTTGAACGACAAAATAAAAGAATGTCGTAAAAAATGGAAGTAATTAAAAATTTCAGACTTAGTTTATTTTGCCAATTATCCATCTAGAAAAATTAGATACATATCTTGGTCAAAATAATTTTTTATATTCGATTAAACGAAATTACAAATTTATGATCATCGATCTAAACCAAATTCCCACTTTTGATTAAACTAAAATATCACCAATCCATAATTGTCAGCCTATAACATTATATGTTAAAGTGTTCGCTTATTTCGCGTCATTTGATGTCCACTAAGCGAGTTAGTACTTTAATCCTAGTTCAATATTATGGAACATTGTAGAGCGTTGTAGAACTTCATATTCGGATGAAGTTCGCGTTAAATGATCGGAAAGTTTGCCTTTATTTCGTCCTTGTCGATAATGTACGCGAAAACTCGAATTCCTAGTTCAGTTTCTCCATCATCGACGAACCATTGATTAAACCGTAATCCATACACTTGACGAGAAAAATCTACTGTTCCACTTTTTAACTTTCATTATAAAACGAATGTTCTCATTGACATTTGAAATATCTTTTTTTTACATTAACATTCACGTTAAAGTCAAGCTCCTAATTTTTAATTAAAACTTCTGTTCCATCTTGTTAGTTCTTTTTTACTCTTCAATTTTGTCGTTAATCTCTCTATTTCTCGATGTTATTTCGAATTATTTTAGCCAATGATCTTATCCAATTTATCAATTTTAATTTTATTTGACAGCTCAACATTTTAAATTCAAGATTACGCTTCGAATAAGAATCTCTGGTTTACGTTATCTTTCTACATTGCAAATTATTTCTGCTTGTCAATTTTTATTCGATATTTTTATATATGCAATATCTTCCTCTATTTGTTCTTATTGAACTATGTCAAGTCAAATGCCTGACGTTTAGTTAAAAACTCAGTTGGACCACATTTTCCTGTATTGTCAATTAATTCTACTTATCAATTCTGTGCTCAAACTTTCTATTTGCCGATTCTGCGTTCAAACTTTCTTTTTATCAATTCTGTGTTGTATGTATTTTCTACATTGTCATTCTTGTCACTAGATAGTTTAAAGTCATGATCCTATTTTCTATTTCCCAATTAAAACCTCCGTTTTATGTTATTTTTGTCTCTCTTGCGCCAACAATTACCACTTTCCAGTTCATTGAACGTTTTTGCCTGTAAATTTCCAATCGAGGATTCTTTCCCATATTTTTCTACGTTGCCAATTAATTCAATTTGCTAATACTACGTCGAATGATTTTCTATTTATCTTCATCGCCGTTATTAAATGACACGGTATCAGGATTCTATCGTTCACTTATAACACTTTCATGATATTTTTTACATTGCCAATTATTCTTACGTGTGAACGTTGTATTCGACATTTTTATTTCTCAGTTCTACGTTTAATGCTTCTTCTGACATCTTTAACCAACATAAATTCAGTGTTCTACGCTATATCGTGAATAATTTATTATCTAGCTGAAATCTCGAATTCTAGTTCTTCATCATTGATGATCCAAAGATTAAATTACTCGTGGTTCGACCTCAGAATTCCATTATCGATTGATCCTTGTATCCACACTTTCATCATTTATCATCGTTCATTCATCAAAGAAACTGATTCACCTAATTTTTTACTTTTAATACCTACGATCTATTGGATAACTGAAAATTTCTATTATAATCAGCGTAATAATCGCTAACCAGTGATTATTTATTAATCTCAATCTGAATTTTATTTCAGCTAAATGTTACAAATTTTCCAGTGTATAAGAATCCATTTTATATGTCACAGTTCATACCGTGTTCCGTAATTTTATGACGATTACGCGACAGAATTTTTTCCTCTTCGTTTCTATCGTTTATCTCCTGAACTTGAACTCTAGCATTATTATCAAGTAAATTATCTCGCCTTCTTTCATTACAGCCGACTAGTCATTGCTATAATACACAACGTTGATATAGATATATAAATTACAGTGTTAATATCAAATTCAATCCAATTGTTATTAACAATATTGATACTATGTACGTATGCGATATTTCTATCGAATCAATGAACACTAATCCTACCAGACCCGGTCAGATGATCTGTATCAAAATTTAATTACATATTGTGTATTCATTATTATTTCTTTTGTTCATCTAACTTTACTTAAATTCTTATATTAACAAAAATCGAGAAATTGCATAATCACACAATATAAGAATTTACATAAAGTTAGATAGTAGTTAGAACAATGAATGTATAATCTTAAATTAAATTTTGAAACCAGTCATTTGACCGGACCTGGTAAGATTAATGTTAAACGTTAAATGATTGCATAAATATAACAAAATAAAATACGGAAATCGGTAATACTTCCTATTTTAAAAATATCGTTTTTTAAAATTACGTTTAGAAACTATTGCATTACGCCTTCTCTTCCCTTCTTCGACATCACGAAACATCATAAAATTACTGTCATAACATAACACAACTCACAATATCGATTGCTGGGTCCGCTTTCACCCCAGAATATCTGAAACTCCAATCCCTGTCACATAACCTAACTACTGGCTAACTATCGCTACACCGAATGAATGTGCATTGCATATACAAGTTGAAGTCGAATAGTCGTCCACGTTGGACCAAGTCAGAATCGCAATTTTAGTTCAGTTCGCCCTCCGCGTTCTGGCTTATCGTCGTCGCTTAATGAATGGGGACGCCGGGGGCAGAAATAGAATCGCGGCTCGTTTCGAGCCTTATAGTACAATGAGCGAACATAACGTCGGCTGTGGCCGTACACACACGCGGCTTTAACTCGGTTTCGTGAACCTACTGAGTTATTATTTTCATCGATAACCGCCACTTCGATCGAGTGCTATCCGCAGAGCGACCGATCCATTGAGTTTCGAGTAATAGAAAATCTTTTCCCGAACGAGGTAATTCGTCGTCACTTTAATTTCGATGGATGTTTATGAAAGATGGACTTAATTCTGCTAGTTCTTTCGGTCTAACGTTAGAAAATACCTCAAGTTTGAAGGAAGCACGCAGAAATCGTCAATGATACGCGTGGCTTCTCGTTTCAATTTTCAGTTACGAATAGTTGTAGATGCAGGCAATAAAATCGAATTTATAGAATATGCAGCGCTTTTCTCACTCTCGTGACTCTATTAGTAGTAGTTGCAAGAGTATCGATTCGTAACGTTGAAGTACTTGTAAGTAGATTTGCGAAACTTGCAGGTACTTACTCCGAGATTCGAAAGAAGCTTACAAAGATCGAATACTTCGCGAGAACGACGGACGAATCGTTATATCTCGTGAGTAGTATTCGAACGCTATGAAGTGAACCTTGGTTATTGGATTTGATTCGGATTTATGAGAATATATTGAACTTGATCCCGTCACTAATGTTCGTCTGTCACACGTGATTGCGTTCTCTATTGTGTCTCGAGTGTCTTGTTTCGATCGATTCATGGGAATATCGGTGAAATTGAGCGTGCTGGTAAATGAGGGTTGATATCAGAGTACAAATGGGAGTTGTGAGATTTTCAAATTTTTAAGAGACTACATTTTTCATTATTCATATTATAAAGTGCTTTTTTTCTTCTTCTTCATAGAAATTGTATTTTTTCCTTTTCTATGTTAGAGGTTCGACGCCACAACTTTCGGAGTAATCAAAATTTTATACATTTATTAGGGAGCATTTTTGGCACTGAAATAATTTTTTTGTAAGATATGTAGATAACATAATACTTCAGTTTAGTTTCTTTCGTACGAATTTTGTATTTGTTGTTTCTTTCGTGTTTAATCGCAGAGCTTTCGATATTGGTAATTGTGTTAAACGTAGATGTTCCTCGCATTAAAATTTATAACATGAGAATACGTGGAATAACGTTGAATTCAAATGTTAAAGATGTTATTTCGTACCCTGGTAATTGACACACCTTAACGGGTCGGATAATCTTAATCTTTTCGAATTGTAATTTTATTTTTACCTTTTCGATGACCTTTAATCGTAGATATGACACTCTCATTTCTTCACTTTACGATGCACTGAAGGTGGGAAGTAGGTATGTTCAGCTTCGTTAGCATACCACTTAATTTATACCATTCTCCTTTCTAATTACTCGATGTAACTTGCATTAAATTTTACCTAATAAAAATATATTAAGGAAATGTGATTATAGAATATAAAATATAATCCTATTTGTAATATAATTAATTTATCAAGATGTAAAAAAGAACCATTTTCATAGACACTCCTATGAAAATTATTTTATCATTCGAATCAACGATACCTCGATTGACAGCGGTTGCCACCATTTCATCGATTTTCTTCGATATTCAAACACGTAGACACCTGTCTGTCTACTTTCTAATCGCTCCTACTAGGAAAAAACAGATTCGCGTGATATGATTAATTCGTAGTATACGCTGTGGTCCCGAGTTTACGGTATTTATATAGCTGCAAATGTGACAAAAATAAAAATAAGAAAATTAAATTGGACACGGTGATGTAATTGTTTGTTGACTGCTATATAATTTTTAATAATCACTACATAGTTAATAATATCATCACAATAATATCTCGTATAATTTAACAATGATACTGCAATATTTCTTAACGCGACTAGTATGTCTTTAACAATGCAATTATAGTAATATTTATTAATACGATTTATTGTTAATATCATTTAAGAAGAATATCTAATAATAGTACTACAATAAATAGCATTTTGTCAGTCAAACTGTTGTCGCTTAGTTTTGTTTGAGTAACCTCAATTATATCTGTCATTTGTCCTTAAACAATCTTTCAGAAATTCATGCGGACATTATAGCTAACAATGCGTCGTTTTTAGACAGTACGCAAACTCTTCTCGATTCATCTCGTTAACAATTAACAACGTTCCGTTCTCGTGGCAATTTAAGAGCAAAAATGTTTGTTCCTAAATTGTTAATTGTTTCTCTGACGAATAAAGGAAAGCACGGAGGAAATGCTCGAAAACGAGACGCGGCGTTTTGATCCGTGGTCCGTTTAGGTCCAATTAAAAATAATCACAGCCATTCCCCAGGCGAAATTAATGCAAGCTGCGAATGAATTCGACGAATGTCCTTTGTTGGCTCAATTGACGGGCATATTAGACCGAACAAGACCGCTATAAATTATTTCGCGTCCGAAAAAGATAGGGAACATCGAACCTGATTTCTTGATGTGAAAAGTTGACTTAGTCCGTGCTATTTTTCCCATTTTTAATTCTCAACGTTCCTTGGAAACAGCACAGATTCACGCGAAGTGTACATTAATCGTAGAATTTTTCTTTCCATCAAAGCTTTTTGACGAATTAACCACTTGTTTTCTAAGTTACATAGGCTGTCTTGTAATAAAGCAGAGAATTTAATCCTATCGAAACCGAATTCTTTCTCAGCTTTATTCTATTGGCTTGATGAATTTCTAGCTTTTGGGAAAAATTATTTTTAGTAATTACCAATAATAGAAGGGCATTTTGTCGGATGGTTTCTTGAAGTGTATTGTTTACATTAGGTATAAAAAGTTTTGGCACGCCATTGTGTGTATAAGTACAGCATTTGCGTGCTAATTAATTAGGTTCAAATATATTAAAGTTTGTATTGTCATTTCATACTACAACAAGAATCTGATGCTATGAAAATGAAATGTGTGGAAGCCGATAGAAAGAAGTTTCTTTGAAAAGTAAGTAACATTATTTCGAAAAACGCGGTATAACAATCTCTGGATAAATACAGATAAATTTTTATCAATGATTTTCCCTCGTCATGTTATTGCAAACTGGTAGAACATCTTATGAACCATTGAAGGAACACTGTGTATTTCGTGCAATTTTATTGAAAGTGCCCCTTCTAGATCAGCAACGCTATATACATCAGTGTAATAAGTGCACGTCGTTTTCAAGTGAACCATAAAAAAGAACCATTACGCAAAAGTCGATTTATACGTGAAGAACCTGTAATCCCATCAAGGATAAACATTTTATGCTTTCATTTCGCTTTGTACTATATAATATCGCTTGTATCGCTTGCGCGTCAATATCAAGCATTTCTTACATCCTCCGGAGATTCTCGGGCCTTTCACGACCCAGATTCTTCCAGTTAAATACCATTTTCCGTGTATAAGTTCCGGTTACACGAGTCGCGTCCATTTTTGAAGAGTGTTCCGACCTTTCCACGGTATTGTAGCTGACTTCATTAAAGTTCCAAGCACGCACTAATACCGATGTGCACCTTACGGTTGTCATTCATTAAAGGCAACCGTGCTCATGTCTCAGATTATTGATCACCGAGTTCTGGCTACTGCACTGTATCAACGTTAACTGTTTAACGCCCGAGGTATTAAATCTAAGTTATTTAAAGAGCGTATAATTTAGATATATATATAGATCAAAGATTTAATATTAATATTAAATCAATATATAAGTGTTATTCGCTGTTTTGTAACAAAAAGATTAGATTTTTAACTGAATTTTAAGACAAATGTTGCGATGCAACATCGGGATTTAAGGTTAACGTACTGTCACACATCTCTACCTCTATTGGCTTCGTATCAGAGAGCAGAAAACACGAACAGATATACGAAAGTATTTTTATATTTATATTTAATCTTAAAGTCGATATTATCGAATGCAAATAACGATATTCCCGATTATTCCCGACGTGCAGTTATTATGTATAAAATTATAAAATTGCATTTTACAATTTCATAATATTTTTAAGCTTAATATCCCTTCAACGAAATGAGACTAAAGTAGGATGGAGACATGAAAAACATTCGACATGCTCGCAGCAGGATTAAAAGTCTCTGGATACAAAATTCTATTAAAAGATCGTGGCGATAGCCTAGAGGATGCGCGGCTGGCACGGCAAGAGGTACTTAGAGATCAAACACGAGCGAAGGTCAATAGGTACCACAAATATTAGCGATGACACGATGCGTTTGCTGGAGTGTGTAACAAGAACGACGATAAGATAAAAATCGGATCGATCGCGACGAGTTTCTTAATTCCACCGCCTTTCCTTCCATCGGCTTCAATCCGGATTTAATTAGAGCACAGCTCACGTTTCATCCTGGTAATCTTACCTTTCCGTCACGAATGCCCGTTACTTGTTTTGAATGATCTGAGACTAATTGCGAATTTTCTGTTGACGAAACAGATGTGCATGGTCTGCGTCGTTTTATGCTCGGTACTTTAGAGAAATTTTAATAGAGCTTCGTGGAATTGTTGAAGAAAGTAATCACGCGATTTTATTCGACAGAGGAAGCATTCGGTTTCAAAATTAAAATAACACGGGTAGAAATTGAAGTATAGGATATATATGAAAATTATGTTAATACTTGAACGAACAAATTATTTCTTTTCTTCTTTTCGAATGTTTTGTCAGATAATATTATTATTGTTATTAATTAAATTGTCGATGTAGATTAATATTAATAACAGCAATCGTTGTTATAAGTAATGTTTCACATATGATTAATATTTTTGAATTAAATGCATATTAACATTGACAAATATCTTTTTTCACTTAAGAATTTATGTAATTCCCGTAGAATCGATAACAATCGAAAAAAGATTCGAAACAATTGGAATTAAACTGAGCTTTTCAAATATAGCGCGATCTGGTTTAAATGTGAGGGAAAGGAAATGGAGAAACCTGATATTTCCGTTTATTTTTGTTACCTGGTATAAAATAAAATAGAACGTGAAAAAATCAATCTGTCAGAGCTGTAATACGTGCATCAAAAGGTAAAAAAAAAAAAAAAATAATAAAATGTAACGAAAATGAATAAAAGAATAGCAAAATTGAATACAGTTATAAGTAGAAATATATATAGAGTCCCAGTGACGAGGAGTTAAAAAATAAGAAGCTTGGAAATATAAAAGAATTAAAATACTAGAGAATATAGGGAAACATAATCCATATGACGAAAGTGAAGATATCGAAGGATTGAGAAATAGGGTGATGAAAGTAAGAAAATTAAAACGTTAGGAAGAAATAAGAAAATAAGGAGAGAGAAAAACAAAAATAATGTTTTATATAAAAAGCCTTCTTAGAACTTGAACGAATCGATTTAAACGCAACGCAGAAAAATATCGGAAAATTTCTTTATACGTGATCAAGCCGCTGCTTACATTTAATCAACGGGTGATTAATACTGCACCACACTGATTTATTCGGTATTTTGTTATTTAGTTTTGGGAGAAAATAAGCGAAATAATTAGCAACGTAATTTAATCCTATGCGCGATTTGTATCTTGATTATAAGAACTTTGACATCCAAAACGAAATATTCAATTAATTGTATTAATTAAAAAATTTCCAAAATAAAAGAGACACACTATTTTCTTTTCTCCCATCTGTTTTTTTAAATACTTAATTGAACCATTAAAGACAAATCTTGCCTTAACACAACATTTGCCCAAACATTTCATTTGCAATTTTATGCGCAGTCAATTTACATAATTGACATCTGTCTTCTAATATCATTATGAAAGTAGACTCGAAAGGTTTGTTTACATTATTTTCCGTCGCTATTTTCTCTACCTAGATCCTACAATTTTATAAGATTTGAAAATATTAAGTTTATAGAACTCTATAATAATGTAAATAAAATGAAAAATGCAAGAGGCTATAACGAATACATTCAAGTTGAACTAATTCTCAGTAACCTTGAGAAAACAACGCTATATCGCGATTCAGTAGGAAACCGGATTTGATCGGTTGCCAGTAGAGCCATTAATTTTATTAAAATTAATTTCAACTCTCAGAAGAAATCTGATACAATTTTGTTTTATCGGATTGGTCGCGTTTGAAGAGTTCCAAGTAGCGCTCAAATATCATTAAACATCCTGCTGCCAGTACCTGATATCTGTGCCAGCAAAGAAATTTTTCTTTCCGTTTCGCGATAATACGCCACGTTTAACTCCCGTCCTTTTATCACCGTTGATAATTCAATCCGTCGACCATGATTTCCTTTCGTCATTTTTCTTCTTTCCTTTCTTTCTTTGAACGAACGAGCCAAAGGAGAAATCTTACGATCTTACATTTTCTATTTCTTACTTTTTGTTTTCTTTTAAATGATTTTTATATCTGTATATGGAATAATTGAGTGGAATATTCTGAACGTATTATTTTCCGAAGA
Organism: Bombus flavifrons; assembly: GCF_040668555.2. Classification (NCBI taxonomy): domain Eukaryota; kingdom Metazoa; phylum Arthropoda; class Insecta; order Hymenoptera; family Apidae; genus Bombus; species Bombus flavifrons. The sequence goes on from NC_138456.1 coordinate 8,217,382, forward strand.
ACGACTGCGTTCATGTTAGCAGTTTCCTTTTTATACCTTGACCCTCAATAACCTTCTATGACCTAACTTAAACCTGACTCTCTATAAAGGGGCAAGGTATAATAAAAATAACCACCATGCTACGTACTCGTGTGTGATTATTTTTCTTTAATTTAAATATAGTAAGAAAAAAAAACAATCAAAATATAATATAGTTTCCTATCATGATTGTTCATATGTATATTTGACAAAGACGAAAAGCATGCGGAAATAAAGATATATATATACGCACACACATATATATGTATAATGTAGTTTCCCGGAAGTCTGAAACAGTGTTAGACGAAGCAGTTTTAAACTCTCTCTGGGTAAATGTCACTATACATACTCATTACCTGTAATGCCATACAATGCTTGCTTTCTAAATTTTAGATTAAAGTAGAAAAATCCATATATCGTGGAATTTGATTGCGAGAGGTTAAAAAGAATTAGTATGAACTTACTTAAATACTAGGAGACATTCCTTAACAATTATATTAATTGATGTTTAAATGAAAATGAAACTGAATGTAATGAAAACAGTGTGATAATTTTTGTCAATTCATCAGAGATCATTTTAATCCGATTATTCTCTACAATCATAAAAATATCGTTCTCGTTTATTCTGAACAAAGAATATGGTAGCTGCTGATCGTTAAAAATTCCATAAATATTCATTATGTCGCTGAAATATTCACTATGTCGCTAAAATATTCACTATGTCACTAAGATATTCCCTATATCACTAAAATATTCTTTCAGCAAAAAATTGTTTGCGCAACGTCGTTAAGAAATCATTAACATTCCTAGATTGCTGTTAACCAGCTCGTTAGATATTTATACAAGTCCAGGAAATAAAATACGTTTGTGAATACAAGTAAAATACAGATTCTACTAAAATAAAAAATATATATGTAATAACCAAAAAAATTCCTGTTTGGCAAAATTTTCCTATCTGAAATATTTCCATTAAAAAGTAACTTTTCTATCCGAACAAAATCTCTGTTTAACGATCAGGAAAATATAAATAATAATTGTAACATAAATATGTAGCTTTATTAAAGCCAAGCTCATTTACGTTGGTCCAAGAAATACATCAATTGTGTTAGCAAATTCGAGAATGCTACTCTTGGACAAATGAACGGAGGATTCTCTGTGTTCGTTATTTGTTTACCGATTTCGATTATACTCAGCTCCAGCGATAATAAATGCCCGTAAGAGTGAAAACAGTAAGTGGTGCGAGAGAAACAGACAGAGGGGCTGAAGGGAGGAGGGGAGGTGTAAATAAGGTAGTCTGCTAAGCAGGCGTTCATTTTTAATTGGCGCGCTGACATTGGAACCAACATACATTCTGCGCATTCAGGTGCCATTGGCACGTATCCGTGTCGTGTACAGGCCTTTTCATTAACTACGATACAAGATTCTTCCTAGAATGTATATTGTTAATTTTATGTGTCTTTTATTGCTTCGTTTTAATGAACTAGAACAAACTTCATTCTTGGTCATTTAAAGTGAAATTTATGATACGCTTGTTTGTCTTGTTCAAAGCTTCTGTTAATATAAATAATTTTTATTAGAGCAATTTTCGTAATATAAATTCTTCTTAATGAACATTATTTAATTTTCCATATAAGCGTAATAAATTATTTCGTAGTGTATCAGTCTATTATTTCGTATATAATAATAAACGATACATGTATAATAAGCGGAAGAATTGTCCTGTGCAGTGAAAATTTCTTACGCGGGAAATGTTCATCAGAAATATACATATCAGGGAAAATCCCTTATCGAATAATGTTAAGGAAAATGGACAAAGATCATTCGAATTTTTCATATATCTAGATCATAAGGAGAACGTAAGATATTTGTTCCAAGTAACTTTTTACAGACGCACACAGTAAAGAAGAATAAAATATTGTAGTGAAATAATTGTAGAAAATTGATCTTTGTGTAGCTAATTTTTTATTTCTTATAATTCTTTCTATATTCTTCAGACAATTAAGAATTTTTGATGCAAACTGTAGTAGGAATTTCTTATAACTAAGATGTTGAAACAGTCTATATGCACCGCTGCGTTGAAGTCGAGGTCAAGGATAACGCTGGAAAGCAACGTGAACCAGGAATCCGGACGAGGGTCACATAATTTCGAATACTTTACTAGATAAAATTCCTTCCTGGTTGACGTATGATGCATCCAAAGATTCAAACGAAGCTTCTTTAATGGCTTCTTTCGTGGAATAAACATGTGTCATCGACGATATAATGTATTTCCAATCGTTGGGAAATTATTTTACGATTAAAATCTCATTTCGCCCTCTTTACGGGATTTGGCAACTTAACTTTATTGTAGCTTATAAGATAAGTCGTTTTTCACAGAAATTTGTAATGCATAAGTAGACGTTTATATAGATATATTTATCTAATTCTGACGTGAATTTTAATGGCGTGGTGGATATTTTGTTTCTTTGATATGACAATTTGCAAATTTATGTCTTCTTGCTCGATTTTAAATACTTTTACGGATTTTTTGGTGTTTTTAACTCAAATTAAAAATGCATACTTCGCCAAGTTTGCCAAGTTTCTAAAATTTTGTGTATTTCTAAAAGTCCTCGTTACTTTTGTGGATTCCTCTCTGTCCATAGTTATTCACGAAATCTCACTTTCCATAACTTGGACGAACCTCGAACCTCATTCACGTTTCTTACTCGGTGCAACCAGTTATTGTGACCCGCTCGACCCATCATTACCGTCACGATTCGTTCTGGTCTCGAAGCTTTCACGCCTACCAACCCGTTGTTAACTCAACGCATCATTATATCGTGCGATAATTTTACTACTACCCCCGATCCATTAACGCGTTCTACACCACGTACTTACAGTTTGAGCTACTGACTAAAAATTTAGAACGATATTCTGAATTGTGTATACGAACTGAATTTTTTCCTAATATTGTTATTAATTCGAAATTAAGGTTGCAAGGATATGAGTAGTAATTTATTTTATACTGATAAATCTTCTAGGAAATACTGTTAAAGTAATATTATTCTGGCCTTATTTACTTTGCATTTGATAGATCGCTATCATTTCAATAGATTTTGCTGAAGATATTTCCCAAGATAACTAAACTGACTTCCGTTTACTTCAATAGAATTCTGATAAAAATAGTATTCTAAAGTAACAATGACCTAAGTTCTTTCTGCTACTTTATTTATAGATAAATTTTTGATAAAAAATGTTGACGTCTTTCGAAGCTACAATGCCCTAAGCTAACATTACTTTGATAAATATGTGGCGAAAAAGTTTTCCAAAGTAGCAGTATCCTAAGCTGATATATTTTCTGTTACATACTCTGATATATTTGTGAGGAAAGAGTTTTCTAAGGCAGCCAGAATTCTACCCCGATTTTCCATTACTTCGATGGATTTTTGACGAAAAACTTTCCTAAGGTAACAGAATTCTAATCTGATTTTCTTATACCTCAGGAGATTTTTGACATAAAGTTTCCTATGGTAATAGGATTTTAAGCTTCGACTTCTTTCCCAATATTTGGATTCTGTAGAACTCGTAGTAATTTTAAACTATAGTACAGCAGATACTGGAGTTTTATCAATTTTTGATTCGATTAAAAATATCCAATTATTTCCTAACAATCTCCATGATATAACTTTATTTAAACGATACAAAACAATAGAAGAAGAAATAACAAATACATTTTTACTTATTTACATAATTTACTCAGTCGGTATTAGACAAGTATACCGGACAAGCCTAAAAAGGTTTGGGTCGATAACTATAGATCTTACTATAACTATAAATTATCCACAGAGATGAACTATTAAATGAGTGGAACAGATTCAACATACAAATTCAGAACAATTTCCAATAAACGATAAAATTTGAACGAAGAGTACGAATCAATATGAAAATGGAAAGAGAAGCAGTAGTTTGTGTAATTACACGATAGATCGGTGGAGGTGCGAGTATGTGGTAAACCGGTGTCTTAAAGCGTTGTAAATCTTAGAACCATGAAAGATTTACGTCTATTCGTTTGGTGAAACCTCTTGGGTTTATTAAAGGAGTGTTTCTGAGAGACATGAAATAAATTCTTATATATGGGACACTCTACAGGAAATTCGTAATACGATTATATTTAATGTTCGTGATGATGTAGAATTTAACTCGCTGAGAAATTTTGTGATATTATCGATCCGATAGTTTATTTAGGTATTTAATTTTCTCTTCTATTTCATTTCACAACTATCTGAGACTTCTACTTCCAACGTTCGAAATTAGCTATCAAAGATTAATCATGTCGGGATTACGATTAGTAGGAGAAATCCTACGATAAGCTATTTCCCCCAGGATGTTCTTAACTTATTTTATTGCCCTATAATTCACTTATGAAAGAAAAGTTCTTAATACAATTGTACTTTAAAAATAAAAGGAAAGTGTGTCTGTTCCAATGATTTTCCTCCCTCGTTTCTTCTTTCAAAAAATATTAGTTCAGGAAACTTAATCATATATAATTTGTACAACAAGATTGCAGTTTATGTAAAAGCTCGTTACTACACCTGAATTTTTTACTGCTATTCATGATTTTTATACGTTCCCGCGAGGTTAATTGCGTCACGCATGTACTACGCGATTTTATGCTCGTTTTTTCACTTTTTTTATAGCTTATTATGTACGTATCTATAGAACAAAGACGTTATAAAACGTAATTTTCTTTCATGAGAAGACATAAGAAATTAGAAAACACCAATATAGAAAATCCGGGCGAATAATACTGGAATGACGTGATTCCTTCTGCAAAAGTGAGAAGAAAATATAGAATACAATTTTTCCCCCTAAGGTTAGTTTTCCAGCGAATCTAGTTTGTAGATTTGTCAGGTATACTTGCCTAATACCGACTGAGTAAATTATGCGAATAAGTAACCAGCAGAAGGTTATTCTACATACCAATATACAACAGAAATGTAGAATAACATTTTTCTGTTTAGTTAAGAATTGTCTTGGTACACTATGAAAAATTTTCGAATTTATTTATCTTGGAACCAGAACACCTTGTGGATAAATGTTATTTTACATCTTCGACTTATTTTCATTTGTAAAATAATCTTCCGTCGATTATTTTTTCTTGTTCAATCCAGAATTAGTCACGTTCAAGTGCAGTTGATAAATTTTCAAATTCGATTTTCTCCGGCGGAGCTCAACGGTTCAATTCGTAGCACGTTAAGTATCGTCGTCGTTGCATCGTGCAATTGGATAACTCGGCGTTGCGAATTCGCGCGAGTCGAATCGATTTCACGTTTGCTTCTCTTGCTGCGTTGTGCGAAAATATCGAGAGAAAAAAAGAGCAAAATTTTAATCCACTGGTTGTCGATACATTGAACAGTCTCTTAAATGCGCGTCGGATGTCAAATTTAATCCGAAAAGCGGCGCATGAAGAGAGCTGACAATCTGATCGTCGATCGATAGGAATTAATTAAATCAGATTTTTCTGGCGTGAAGAAGGGTACGAGATATTTTTTTTCCTCTTCTTTTTTTAACTTGTGATCAAATGGCAAGAAAGAGGGACGATTCTTCTTCCTCTTGGTTTCACGAATCTTTTGACGTCCTTCTTTGGTGTGAGTGTGGCGATGGTTTGGTGTCGTAACATTTGTAGCCTTTTCTGTGAATTATTACATTACCGCTCAGGAATATCCGGATATTTGCTTATTTTTGACCAGGCATATTTTAATAATAAGACTGCAGTCAAATCAAGCTGCAATGCTTTGGTTCTTCCTAATCATAATCCTTTAACTTTTGAATTATAAGACAAATTAGGCCTCTTAAACTGATAGAAATAGTTCCAATGTTAATACAACCAGTGATACTTAAATAGTATAAATATACATATAGTATATATCAAAATATACTATAGTACATGCACGACTGCAGTGTTTCTTAATATCCAATTTAGATTTATATCTTGGTGATTCTATAAAAAGGTAATATGTGCTGCTTCTAATTACTAATTCAGCATTAATTTATACGCTTTGGTAAAATACCGTGACGTCAAATCAACCAGTGTGTTAGCATACTTACGAGCAAAAGTATATATTACATCTGTCCTGTACAATCTTAAATTTTTTAAATGGAACTGTGGATGTTCGTGTTTCCATTTTTATGAACATAATTAACGACGTGGAATAGAAATTCGTTTTAACAACTAAATATCCATAGTAAGTGCTGTACTTTGAATACTTTATACATTATTGTACATTACAATGCATTCTATAGATCTTTGACATCTTGAAGTTTCTAAAAATGCATAGCTACCTTCGTGGTCTATCTAGATAATTATCTATCATCGTTCAGAACGATCGCAAACTATCATTAAGCCTTTCCAATTAAATTTTATATGTCCAACTTGGACATCTCACGAATTCGTGGCGTCTTTACCTCGTTGATTCGAATCTTCCACGAGATTCGTACTTGTTTCGAAGGAAGCTCATGGAATCCCGAGCAATTGGTCGTTGACACATTTTGCTGCGGCGTTGGATGATTTTTAAAGACGGCCAGACTCGATTGACCTCGGTATTTATCGCCATCGAGGTATTTTTGCATCGAATTTTTACGTAATACGTTAATACGTATAACTTTTCATAGCACCATGGACGATCGTTGCATAAGATTGCTCGCGAATTTCGTCATGTATCACGGCAGAATTCGTTCTTTGATTACAATTTATGTTTCTTCCTGTTATCGTCGATAATAATCGATCGGCTCACGTGCACAGTTCTAAATAACACGTCGACAAACACGTGCTGTAGATTTTGTATCAATAGTATATTTTTCGCATATGTCTTTTACGAGTGTTACCAGTGATAAATCCTGTATTTTTTATTGCAAGAAACTTTATTTGCGGTTTTGTAGCGTTTGAGAGGTACAATTGAATTTTACTTTGAAATTTTATGTTATTAGTGCTGGTGATGCAGTATTTGTACGATAATGTCATTTAAATGTATGTAAAATGTTATGGACATTAATGATGTAAAAATGAAGTTGAATTTAAATGGGTAGGATCTCTTTTTCATTGGAAAAAAAAAAATAGTAAATTACGAAAATATGGGGTGTAAATGTTAAATGGTAATTAATCTGAATTTTTTATGTTGCCGATTTTTCTCTGTTCTCTGTATTTCTACTGTATATCTGTTAATAAGTTCTACAATAGATTAGGTTTTATTATAGATTAGAGTCGTCTTATGAAATGAACTCTATCACTTTGGTGTGGTTTAAAAAGAGCTACAGCTATTAACTTAAAATGTTCCTCATCAGCCTCATTATTACACATGAAACTATAATAAATTAACACAGATATGTCTAGTATTCAAAAGATGATTCGAAGATAATTTTATTATATTTTGCAATTTTTCTAGAACTAGTCATACTATCCAGTATCCTTCAAAATTGGTGGACACTTTTCTAATGATTTTATTTTGAGAAGTAAGTATAGTTTTTTCTGGATCAAAAAAGTCTGTCCATTCTGCATCTCTCAAATTACGGATAAAAAATAGTAAAACTTTATTTCTTTCTTATTCTTCTAACAAATTTTTTTTTACTTGTAACACACTATAAAGTAACATAATTTATTTACTAACGCAAAAAAATCTGATAATTACATGATAGTGTGAATATCGTTTTCTTTCTCCAATTCATTCGTTTTATTCATTTACGTAACTTACCATCTATATAGCGAATGAAAGGATATCTTTGCCTTTTAATGAGATCTCTATTCTTATCGACTGTCGTGTTCAAAATCGTTCGTTTATTTTATTTCTATTAATCGTGTTAAGATTGTCTTAATTTTTAATAAATGCTGGCAAGACATGTGATTTCGTTGTCAACTGGTTATCTTGTTTGAATAATCGTCTCTTTAACTAATCATTCCGAGTAATTTACGTAGGAATAGGTAATTGTGCATGTGAAAAACACTTCATAACAAGCATGACAAATCGTTACATAGGGATACATTGTGAAACAAACTTTACGTATTTATACGTTACAAATTCGTTTCGCTATTATAACCCACCCTCTGTAGCCAATCAAAGAAATTTCATCCTCCAATTTCTCCCCGCCAAATTTTTATTTTTATTAAAATAATTATAAAAGAGTCCAACCTAAATAATAACCTTCCTAATTCAATAATTTTCAATTAAAAAGTCTCTCGCATTTATTGCTAATAAAATTTGAACAAAATTCGACAAAATTCATTCGAATTTAAACACAAAACATTCGATCGATCACGATTATGTGAAGCATAGATCGCTTTATTCGCAATCATCTCAACTATATGGACGTTTGTCCAACGATACTCATCGAGTTCTTTTTTTATCGAGTATCACGATGCAAAATAGGCTCTACAAACAGGCTTTTACTTTATGGTATCGTTTCGTCACCAACAAGCCGTCTACCTCGCGGAGTATGGAACGTGAAACTTTCGCCCGTTCTCAGAATCTCGAACCGCGCACATTATGCATATTTACATCTTGGTGGCTTTATGCAAATTTTTTCATAGACGTTTCCAAACGTACTCAGCATGGAGCTGAAATTATTCGACGGTCTATGTCTTTTGTATGCCTGCTGTAGCTGTCTAATTGCATTTGCATTACTCTTTATGATTTCTTGGATGTCGAAACTGTATTTTGATAGGCAGTGTTTGAACACGAATGTAGAAAACATTGTTACAAGAAAGTAATTAAATTTTATTCTAATTTTAAATGCTAGACAATATATGATGTAACATTAATAATAGTAATGAATTATTTCTAAATTAATAATACTATTTACAAGTATACATAAAACCTTACCTTTTATTTTATACTAAATAATGTTATATATTATTTATTAATAATAATATTGTATAGACAAGTTTGGCCGTTGTGTTATTATAAACGATAAGAATTATTTATTTCATTATAAAATATTATATACACGTTTTTTACTATAAAACAAAGGAAGTAAAGTTTCATATATATTTTATAATGAATAATATATATTTAACAGCGCGAGATCAGAATGTTTTTCCTCAAATACGAGTTCTAAACTATAGTTCGTACAGGACGACGGTGGCTATGTTGTTACTGTAGCTGACTGCAAACGCTTAGGTTGGCGGTTCGAGTCCATTCGCTCCTGGATTTTGGTGTAAATGTGTTTCAGGATCAGAAGTTGTAAATGTGATGGATTTTTCTGTTGCGTGTGTTCTGAAGAATTATTCGTACAACTACGCGATGCAGTTTTTCTAGTCTTAGGTCTAGGTCTTTGACATTTACAAAATATATGAGGGAAGTTTAAGACGAAGGGGAAAAAATTACCTCCTGAGATGTGTGAAAAATAAAAAAAAAAGAAGCCTACCTATGAAAAGAACAACATAGGAAAAACAAAAATAAAAAAAAAAAAAAAAAAAAATTAAAGAGGAAAAAAAATACTCTTCCTCCTCATATTCTTAGTACTTGTGACACAAATAATCGAACAACGAAACGAAGGTTACCTGTGATCAAAGTGAAAGTGGGTGGTGTTGTGAAGGAGAAGAATGGACAAAATAAGGATGTGAGAACATCATTAACTGCCAGAGTTCCCTTAGTGTTAGTAGTCCAGCTTACAGATTCCAGGTTTCCCCCTGGGGCCCCGTAGTCCATATTTTTGATAATTCCTTCAATAATATTTTATAATTGGAATTACGAATTTTTTATGCAAATTCATCTGCGAGAATATATTTAAAAAAGTAAAATCCCGGTAAAAGACAAAAGGGTAGACAATTGCATTACCTATTAAGTATTATAGAAAAATATTAAAGGAAGCATATATATTTCGTCGTATTACGTGCAAATTTTCCGCAAATGCGTATAAAACCGCGGTCTATTTACATAATAAAATAGATAATTCTTATGTGTCACAAGTCAAATTTTCTTTACCATTCCCTGCAGAACTTCTTGTCCCTTCAGAATATTACCTAACGTTGTGTCTAAAGATGTAGTCGCATCTCAACAGAGGTAAAAATTTGTCAAAAGAGGAAACTAATTATTCTGCTAATAAGACGTCAAACGACGTCGTATACCATGAAAACGAGATCGATGCAAATTTTTTCATAGACGTTTCCAAACGTACTCAGCATGGAGCTGAAATTATTCGACGGTCTATGTCTTTTGTATGCCTGCTGTAGCCGTCTAATTGCATTTGCATTACTCTTTACGATTTCTTGGATGTCGAAACTGTATTTTGATAGGCAGTGTTTGAACACGAATGTAGAAAACATTGTTACAAGAAAGTAATTAAATTTTATTCTAATTTTAAATGCTAGACAATATATGATGTAACATTAATAATAGTAATGAATTATTTCTAAATTAATAATACTATTTACAAGTATACATAAAACCTTACCTTTTATTTTATACTAAATAATGTTATATATTATTTATTAATAATAATATTGTATAGACAAGTTTGGCCGTTGTGTTATTATAAACGATAAGAATTATTTATTTCATTATAAAATATTATATACACGTTTTTTACTATAAAACAAAGGAAGTAAAGTTTCATATATATTTTATAATGAATAATATATATCTAACAGCGCGAGATCAGAATGTTTTTCCTCAAATACGAGTTCTAAACTATAGTTCGTACAGGACGACGGTGGCTATGTTGTTACTGTAGCTGACTGCAAACGCTTAGGTTGGCGGTTCGAGTCCATTCGCTCCTGGATTTTGGTGTAAATGTGTTTCAGGATCAGAAGTTGTAAATGTGATGGATTTTTCTGTTGCGTGTGTTCTGAAGAATTATTCGTACAACTACGCGATGCAGTTTTTCTAGTCTTAGGTCTAGGTCTTTGACATTTACAAAATATATGAGGGAAGTTTAAGACGAAGGGGAAAAAATTACCTCCTGAGATGTGTGAAAAATAAAAAAAAAAGAAGCCTACCTATGAAAAGAACAACATAGGAAAAACAAAAATAAAAAAAAAAAAAAAAAAAAATTAAAGAGGAAAAAAAATACTCTTCCTCCTCATATTCTTAGTACTTGTGACACAAATAATCGAACAACGAAAAGAAGGTTACCTGTGATCAATGTGAAAGTGGGTGGTGTTGTGAAGGAGAAGAATGGACAAAATAAGGATGTGAGAACATCATTAACTGCCAGAGTTCCCTTAGTGTTAGTAGTCCAGCTTACAGATTCCAGGTTTCCCCCTGGGGCCCCGTAGTCCATATTTTTGATAATTCCTTCAATAATATTTTATAATTGGAATTACGAATTTTTTATGCAAATTCATCTGCGAGAATATATTTAAAAAAGTAAAATCCCGGTAAAAGACAAAAGGGTAGACAATTGCATTACCTATTAAGTATTATAGAAAAATATTAAAGGAAGCATATATATTTCGTCGTATTACGTGCAAATTTTCCGCAAATGCGTATAAAACCGCGGTCTATTTACATAATAAAATAGATAATTCTTATGTGTCACAAGTCAAATTTTCTTTACCATTCCCTGCAGAACTTCTTGTCCCTTCAGAATATTACCTAACGTTGTGTCTAAAGATGTAGTCGCATCTCAACAGAGGTAAAAATTTGTCAAAAGAGGAAACTAATTATTCTGCTAATAAGACGTCAAACGACGTCGTATACCATGAAAACGAGATCGATGCAAATTTTTTCATAGACGTTTCCAAACGTACTCAGCATGGAGCTGAAATTATTCGACGGTCTATGTCTTTTGTATGCCTGCTGTAGCCGTCTAATTGCATTTGCATTACTCTTTACGATTTCTTGGATGTCGAAACTGTATTTTGATAGGCAGTGTTTGAACACGAATGTAGAAAACATTGTTACAAGAAAGTAATTAAATTTTATTCTAATTTTAAATGCTAGACAATATATGATGTAACATTAATAATAGTAATGAATTATTTCTAAATTAATAATACTATTTACAAGTATACATAAAACCTTACCTTTTATTTTATACTAAATAATGTTATATATTATTTATTAATAATAATATTGTATAGACAAGTTTGGCCGTTGTGTTATTATAAACGATAAGAATTATTTATTTCATTATAAAATATTATATACACGTTTTTTACTATAAAACAAAGGAAGTAAAGTTTCATATATATTTTATAATGAATAATATATATCTAACAGCGCGAGATCAGAATGTTTTTCCTCAAATACGAGTTCTAAACTATAGTTCGTACAGGACGACGGTGGCTATGTTGTTACTGTAGCTGACTGCAAACGCTTAGGTTGGCGGTTCGAGTCCATTCGCTCCTGGATTTTGGTGTAAATGTGTTTCAGGATCAGAAGTTGTAAATGTGATGGATTTTTCTGTTGCGTGTGTTCTGAAGAATTATTCGTACAACTACGCGATGCAGTTTTTCTAGTCTTAGGTCTAGGTCTTTGACATTTACAAAATATATGAGGGAAGTTTAAGACGAAGGGGAAAAAATTACCTCCTGAGATGTGTGAAAAATAAAAAAAAAAGAAGCCTACCTATGAAAAGAACAACATAGGAAAAACAAAAATAAAAAAAAAAAAAAAAAAAAATTAAAGAGGAAAAAAAATACTCTTCCTCCTCATATTCTTAGTACTTGTGACACAAATAATCGAACAACGAAAAGAAGGTTACCTGTGATCAATGTGAAAGTGGGTGGTGTTGTGAAGGAGAAGAATGGACAAAATAAGGATGTGAGAACATCATTAACTGCCAGAGTTCCCTTAGTGTTAGTAGTCCAGCTTACAGATTCCAGGTTTCCCCCTGGGGCCCCGTAGTCCATATTTTTGATAATTCCTTCAATAATATTTTATAATTGGACTTACGAATTTTTTATGCAAATTCATCTGCGAGAATATATTTAAAAAAATAAAATCCCGGTAAAAGACAAAAGGGTAGACAATTGCATTACCTATTAAGTATTATAGAAAAATATTAAAGGAAGCATATATATTTCGTCGTATTACGTGCAAATTTTCCGCAAATGCGTATAAAACCGCGGTCTATTTACATAATAAAATAGATAATTCTTATGTGTCACAAGTCAAATTTTCTTTACCATTCCCTGCAGAACTTCTTGTCCCTTCAGAATATTACCTAACGTTGTGTCTAAAGATGTAGTCGCATCTCAACAGAGGTAAAAATTTGTCAAAAGAGGAAACTAATTATTCTGCTAATAAGACGTCAAACGACGTCGTATACCATGAAAACGAGATCGATGCAAATTTTTTCATAGACGTTTCCAAACGTACTCAGCATGGAGCTGAAATTATTCGACGGTCTATGTCTTTTGTATGCCTGCTGTAGCCGTCTAATTGCATTTGCATTACTCTTTACGATTTCTTGGATGTCGAAACTGTATTTTGATAGGCAGTGTTTGAACACGAATGTAGAAAACATTGTTACAAGAAAGTAATTAAATTTTATTCTAATTTTAAATGCTAGACAATATATGATGTAACATTAATAATAGTAATGAATTATTTCTAAATTAATAATACTATTTACAAGTATACATAAAACCTTACCTTTTATTTTATACTAAATAATGTTATATATTATTTATTAATAATAATATTGTATAGACAAGTTTGGCCGTTGTGTTATTATAAACGATAAGAATTATTTATTTCATTATAAAATATTATATACACGTTTTTTACTATAAAACAAAGGAAGTAAAGTTTCATATATATTTTATAATGAATAATATATATCTAACAGCGCGAGATCAGAATGTTTTTCCTCAAATACGAGTTCTAAACTATAGTTCGTACAGGACGACGGTGGCTATGTTGTTACTGTAGCTGACTGCAGTTGACCGTAAACCTCCGAGCAGGACGGACCTCTCAGCCCGGAAAGGGACATCAGGCTTGGGCCCTAACAGTGTGCGCGTCAAAACGAACTAACGCTCCCAAATAAAAAAAAAAAAAAAAAAAAAGTGACAAAAAGTGAAAAGGAAAAAAAAAAAAGTGTCAAACAGTGAAAAACGTTTCAGTGACATCTTCGCCGTAAAACAAAAAAAAAAAAAAACAACAAAATTAAGGTATATAAAAAAATAGGATCCACCGAAAATGAAGCAAAAAGCAAGAAAATGGAATCCGCCCTAGATCTAACGAAAAAACATTCGATAAAAAGAAAAATAGACACTCAGAAAGCAATTATAGAAATCTGCAACAGCGTGGGACTTTCCGCGCAAAAGACGCGGAAACTCAACCCACAACCAAACCTGATTGCCAGGTCAAAAAGTCGCGTGAACATAAACGAAGAAATTCGCCACACGCAAGTAGAAAAAGCGACAGAATTCGCAACCATGAGGCCCATAAGAGGAACCCCACACCCAGCGATCGCAACCAGCAATAGATTCGATCTATTGCAAATCGAACAAGTATCTCAGCCCCAACAAGAGGCAACAAATTACCCAACACCGTGCTCAACCTTAGAGCAAATAAGAAAAAAAAACGACTCATTAAGAGTCAAAATGGGTCAACACAGACCCACCCCGTCATCAAGACTCCCACCACCGGAGAGGCGACAGGCCTCAACGAACATGCCCGGAGGCCCAGCGCCAACAGCATCGCCAAAGGGGATCCGGACACCAATCGGACACCCCAGCAAACACACCGCGGATGAACATACGAACGCCCCTACCGCTACAAAGGAAATCAAACCTCCACCCATAATCATCACAAACCAGAACCCGAAAGATACTGTAGCCCTCATGGAAGAAGTAACAAACATTAAAAATTTCCACATCAAAAGGGTTCACACAGGTAAACATGCACTATACCTACGAAACATAGCCGACTTTCACAAAGCCAAAGAAACACTCAGAGCAGCAAACACAACATACTACACCTACACACCCAAAACAGAAAAACACCACACATACTTACTAAAAGGACTAGACAACAGTTATACCGAAACAGAAATACTGACAGACCTACAATCTCTACAAATAAACGACGTACAATTTACGAAAGTCTCGCGATTCACGACAAAAAGATCAAGGGAGAATAACATACTGCTCCCAATTTATATAATCCAACTATCCCCTCACAGCAATATAAGCAACTTATTAAAAATTAACCATTTTAACTATTTTAAGATAAAATGGGAAAAAATAATAAAAAGAAAGGATGACATAATCCAATGTCATAAATGCCAACGACTAGGGCACTCTGCACAAAACTGCAACCTACACTATCGCTGTGTAAAATGCACAGAGCCCCATGGCCCAGGCGACTGTAGAATAAAGAAAGAAGACGCAGTCACTAACGACAAAATATTCTGCGTAACCTGCAAAAATTACGGACACCCAGCGTCATACAAGGGGTGTCCCAAACTCGTAGAACTCCGTAAAAACTTAACAAAAAAAATAAAAAATGACAAAGAAACAAAAGCAGAACGAATTGCCCAAATCAGCCGTAAATACGTCCCAGAACTAAAGTTCTCAGACATAGTGAAACGGCAAATAATAAAAAATAAAACACCCGAAGACATACCCCCAAAAACAAATTCATATCATCCGCTCCCAGGCCTATACCCACCTAAAACCGACAACACCCCCCAACTAAACATAAACTACTTTGAAGACTTCAAAAAAAGCATACTCCAAGCGCTAAAAGAACAGCAAATGCAATTAAACGCCATAAAAACAACACTAGCAATACATGAAGAAAGGTTCGACACCATCTACAAGGCTTTAAACATCGCGTATGACAAATATCCATAAACCTCAAAACCAACAAACACAGCAAAAAACAAATAAATTAAACTTAAAAGATCTGAAAATAATTGCAATAAATGCCAACTCCCTAATCTCAAATCAAAAAAGATACAGTATGCTAACCCTAATAAATAAAGAAACCCCCGACATCGTACTCATCTCAGAAACAAAACTAAATAAAAGACACAAAGTACACTTCAAAAACTACTCCATGATAAGACAAGACAGACCGAACGCCAGCCAAGGAGGAGGAACAGCAATCCTCATAAGAAACCCCATAAAACACGAAACAATTCTAAATGACAAAATAACAAGTTTCAAAATCCTAGAAACAACGATCATAAAAATAAAAATAAGCGATAAGGAAAACCTATTCATCACTGCAGCCTACGCAACCTATGGAAACCGGAAGGAATTTAGCGAAGAATTCAATAAACTCTTCGAACTCCTACAGCTCAACAAGCCAGAAAACTTCTATATAATAGCAGGCGACCTCAACGCAAAACACACCAGCTGGAAAAACGAAATAAACAACACGAGAGGCAACTTCATTAGAAACTGGCTAGACAACAGAAGCATTCACTTCAAAACAATCTTATACAGCTCCGAACTACCCTCTTACCCAAAAGGAGGCTCATACCTGGACATATGCTTAGCAGATGCGAGACTAAAGTTTCAAGACCTACGCCCAAACAACACCCTAAAAACCTTATCCTATGACAGTGACCATAGCGCCCTAGTATTCCACATAAAAAAGGATACATCGGACCTCCTAACACTCGAAATACAGACCGAGGCACCCAGGTACAATTACAAAAAGACCGATTGGAAAAAATTCCAAAACATACTCGAACAGAACTGCGACCTAAAGATCTACAACAACGCCAATCTAACTAACAGTCAAATCGACTCATTCCTAGAAGAAATAGAAAAACATACACAAATCGCTCTCCAAAAATCCGTGCCAATCGTAAAACAAGAAAATTCATGCAAGCCCTATATCAACAACAAAATAAAAGAACTACAACGGGACAAAAGCTACATACTCTCCAAAGTAAACAATATAAAATCCAACTATTCTTATGACAAAAGAGAAGAATTAGAATTTCTAAAGTACCTCCTATACGAAATAAAAACACAACTGAAACAAGAATTCGCAAGCTCCATAAACCATCACTGGACAAACAAAATAAAAAACATCTCCAAAAACGACACAGCCAACATGTTTCCACAAATAAATCAAATCTTCAGGCCAAAAGGACAAAACCCCATCCCACCTCTCAAATTGCCCCCAGAAAAAGCTTCCCTCATCCAAGAAGCAGGTTTATCGATACGCAACACCACCAGAGACACCGAGGGTAACTTCATAATAGCCAAATCAACAGAAAAACTAGACATTATCGGCACCCACTTTTCCAAAACACACACACAAAACGAACACATGGGCCGTGAACAACTAAACAGAATTATCACCGCCGAAACATACAAACTCAGAAACGAAATGGAACAAGACATAACGCTAAACAAAACAGTCAGCACATTCTCAAACGAAAACACCGCAGACAACCCCAAACAACCGGAGCCAGAAATAAACTACTTCACAAACTACAATCAACTAAACAAAATATTCTCCAAACTAAACAACAAAAAATCCTCCGGCTTCGACGGCATCCCAAACATCCTACTCAAGCACCTACCGAACAAAATAAAATGGTACTACACAGTACTCTTCAACAATGCACTAAACAACACATATTTCCCCAAAAAATGGAAAAAAGCCAAACTGATAGCGATAACAAAAAAAGATAAAGACGGCTCATCACCCGCAAACCTACGACCCATAAGTCTCCTCCCCAACATAAGCAAGGTATTTGAAATAACCATAAACAACCCCCTCACCTCCTTCTGCTCAAAAAATGACATAATCCCAGAAAATCAATTTGGCTTCCGACACAAACACTCCACAATTCACGCAATAAACAAACTTACGTCGGACATCTGCTGGGCGCTAAACGCAAAACAACGAGTAGCCGCCTGCCTAATAGACCTCGAAAAAGCCTTCGACACAGTCTGGATCCCAGGTCTCATATACAAATTAATCAAGAAAAATTTCCCCAAATACCTAATTAAAATAGTTTGGGACATGATCACAAGCAGAACCTTCGTAATGACTGAAGGATCACACACATCCAGCAAAGAATTCTCCATAAAAAACGGTCTGCAACAAGGCACAGTAAACTCCCCGCTACTTTTCAATATTTACAATAGTGACTTACTAAACCTCTTTAATCTCAATACATCCACCCATAAACGCTCCATAGCCTTCGCAGATGACCTAATCATCTACGTAACAGGCCACAAAACCACGAGAATAAAAACAGAATTACAAGAACTCTTTGAAAAAATTAACGATTATTACAACACATGGAAGCTAAAAATAAACACAAACAAATGTGAGACAATACTATTTAGACCCAAGTCAAGCAAAATCGGTCCAATAGAAAGGGAACACTGCAAAAAATTTCAGCTTAGGGAAAAAGCAAACGAAGGGGAACCCATACCGCATAAAAACTGCGTTAAATACCTAGGTATAAACATAGACGATAAACTAAGCTACATGCAGCACATTCAAATCCAACTCTCCAAAGCCAGCAAAGCATTTTGGAGAGTAAAAAGATTATTTTACTCTAAACATCTCAACAGTCAAGTAAAAATACTGTGCTATCAAGCACTAATCAGACCTATTATAACATACGGCTGCCCAATCTGGTACAACATAGCAGCCTCCCAAATGGAAAAAATTCGCAGATTCGAAAGGAAATGCATCAGAGCTTGCCTGAATACTTACAGATCCGAACACAGCGGATTCAAAAAATATGTTAAAAACAAAACAATATACGACCTAGCCAACATTCACCGCATAGACTGTCACATATTAAAAGTAACAAGAAACCACTTCGCGCAAGCTGCAAAAATTCAAGAAAACAGCCTAATCTTCAGTTGCCTACTCCCAAATGACTCATACTACAAAAACACTCTGGCAACAGGCTACATCCCACCAGAAGCGTTCATCTACTTAGACGAAAAAAACTACCTCCAGGATCAAAATAACATCCCAGTAATATACCACATAAAAAGAAAAATAGGAACCAAAACCATACTCTACGAAGAAAACTTAAACGGACAAACCGCAGACACTAGGTGGAGATACAACATGGCCCTCCCTCTGAAAGACGCTAAAGACAAACACAGAAAAAACACAAAGAAATATTGGTGGATTTCAAATCCAAAATAAAACAAGAGAGAAAACCAGTAAACCGACAGAACACATCTCTGACACCGCATAACACAGGTGTAATTGTAAATAATTTGTAAATATTGTAAATAAACCTATTTGACATCCCCCTCCCCCGCCCCCTCCCTATTATCCCCTCCAAAGGCATACAGCGCCAAAATGTAAATTACCGATAAGTCCTGTTTTGCGACCAAGTTTCAGGACAAAAAAAAATCAAGCAAGAACAAAATTACATAAAAGCTCCGCCCCCCAGCGGCTTAAATCCAAAGAATAGACAAAAATCACAAAAAAATTGTAAAACACCGACACATAATATAGTATGGCTACGTCGTACCGTCGCGTATCGGTACTTTTGCCTAGCACACCATTACCAAAATTCACAGTTTATTTGAATATCAAAATGTAACGAAAATTGTATCCTTGGCTTAATAAACATTATTAAAAAAAAAACTGTAGCTGACTGCAAACGCTTAGGTTGGCGGTTCGAGTCCATTCGCTCCTGGATTTTGGTGTAAATGTGTTTCAGGATCAGAAGTTGTAAATGTGATGGATTTTTCTGTTGCGTGTGTTCTGAAGAATTATTCGTACAACTACGCGATGCAGTTTTTCTAGTCTTAGGTCTAGGTCTTTGACATTTACAAAATATATGAGGGAAGTTTAAGACGAAGGGGAAAAAATTACCTCCTGAGATGTGTGAAAAATAAAAAAAAAAGAAGCCTACCTATGAAAAGAACAACATAGGAAAAACAAAAATAAAAAAAAAAAAAAAAAAAATTAAAGAGGAAAAAAAATACTCTTCCTCCTCATATTCTTAGTACTTGTGACACAAATAATCGAACAACGAAACGAAGGTTACCTGTGATCAATGTGAAAGTGGGTGGTGTTGTGAAGGAGAAGAATGGACAAAATAAGGATGTGAGAACATCATTAACTGCCAGAGTTCCCTTAGTGTTAGTAGTCCAGCTTACAGATTCCAGGTTTCCCCCTGGGGCCCCGTAGTCCATATTTTTGATAATTCCTTCAATAATATTTTATAATTGGACTTACGAATTTTTTATGCAAATTCATCTGCGAGAATATATTTAAAAAAGTAAAATCCCGGTAAAAGACAAAAGGGTAGACAATTGCATTACCTATTAAGTATTATAGAAAAATATTAAAGGAAGCATATATATTTCGTCGTATTACGTGCAAATTTTCCGCAAATGCGTATAAAACCGCGGTCTATTTACATAATAAAATAGATAATTCTTATGTGTCACAAGTCAAATTTTCTTTACCATTCCCTGCAGAACTTCTTGTCCCTTCAGAATATTACCTAACGTTGTGTCTAAAGATGTAGTCGCATCTCAACAGAGGTAAAAATTTGTCAAAAGAGGAAACTAATTATTCTGCTAATAAGACGTCAAACGACGTCGTATACCATGAAAACGAGATCGATGCAAATTTTTTCATAGACGTTTCTAAACGTACTCAGCATGGAGCTGAAATTATTCGACGGTCTATGTCTTTTGTATGCCTGCTGTAGCCGTCTAATTGCATTTGCATTACTCTTTACGATTTCTTGGATGTCGAAACTGTATTTTGATAGGCAGTGTTTGAACACGAATGTAGAAAACATTGTTACAAGAAAGTAATTAAATTTTATTCTAATTTTAAATGCTAGACAATATATGATGTAACATTAATAATAGTAATGAATTATTTCTAAATTAATAATACTATTTACAAGTATACATAAAACCTTACCTTTTATTTTATACTAAATAATGTTATATATTATTTATTAATAATAATATTGTATAGACAAGTTTGGCCGTTGTGTTATTATAAACGATAAGAATTATTTATTTCATTATAAAATATTATATACACGTTTTTTACTATAAAACAAAGGAAGTAAAGTTTCATATATATTTTATAATGAATAATATATATCTAACAGCGCGAGATCAGAATGTTTTTCCTCAAATACGAGTTCTAAACTATAGTTCGTACAGGACGACGGTGGCTATGTTGTTACTGTAGCTGACTGCAAACGCTTAGGTTGGCGGTTCGAGTCCATTCGCTCCTGGATTTTGGTGTAAATGTGTTTCAGGATCAGAAGTTGTAAATGTGATGGATTTTTCTGTTGCGTGTGTTCTGAAGAATTATTCGTACAACTACGCGATGCAGTTTTTCTAGTCTTAGGTCTAGGTCTTTGACATTTACAAAATATATGAGGGAAGTTTAAGACGAAGGGGAAAAAATTACCTCCTGAGATGTGTGAAAAATAAAAAAAAAAGAAGCCTACCTATGAAAAGAACAACATAGGAAAAACAAAAATAAAAAAAAAAAAAAAAAAAAAAATTAAAGAGGAAAAAAAATACTCTTCCTCCTCATATTCTTAGTACTTGTGACACAAATAATCGAACAACGAAACGAAGGTTACCTGTGATCAAAGTGAAAGTGGGTGGTGTTGTGAAGGAGAAGAATGGACAAAATAAGGATGTGAGAACATCATTAACTGCCAGAGTTCCCTTAGTGTTAGTAGTCCAGCTTACAGATTCCAGGTTTCCCCCTGGGGCCCCGTAGTCCATATTTTTGATAATTCCTTCAATAATATTTTATAATTGGACTTACGAATTTTTTATGCAAATTCATCTGCGAGAATATATTTAAAAAAGTAAAATCCCGGTAAAAGACAAAAGGGTAGACAATTGCATTACCTATTAAGTATTATAGAAAAATATTAAAGGAAGCATATATATTTCGTCGTATTACGTGCAAATTTTCCGCAAATGCGTATAAAACCGCGGTCTATTTACATAATAAAATAGATAATTCTTATGTGTCACAAGTCAAATTTTCTTTACCATTCCCTGCAGAACTTCTTGTCCCTTCAGAATATTACCTAACGTTGTGTCTAAAGATGTAGTCGCATCTCAACAGAGGTAAAAATTTGTCAAAAGAGGAAACTAATTATTCTGCTAATAAGACGTCAAACGACGTCGTATACCATGAAAACGAGATCGATGCAAATTTTTTCATAGACGTTTCCAAACGTACTCAGCATGGAGCTGAAATTATTCGACGGTCTATGTCTTTTGTATGCCTGCTGTAGCCGTCTAATTGCATTTGCATTACTCTTTATGATTTCTTGGATGTCGAAACTGTATTTTGATAGGCAGTGTTTGAACACGAATGTAGAAAACATTGTTACAAGAAAGTAATTAAATTTTATTCTAATTTTAAATGCTAGACAATATATGATGTAACATTAATAATAGTAATGAATTATTTCTAAATTAATAATACTATTTACAAGTATACATAAAACCTTACCTTTTATTTTATACTAAATAATGTTATATATTATTTATTAATAATAATATTGTATAGACAAGTTTGGCCGTTGTGTTATTATAAACGATAAGAATTATTTATTTCATTATAAAATATTATATACACGTTTTTTACTATAAAACAAAGGAAGTAAAGTTTCATATATATTTTATAATGAATAATATATATCTAACAGCGCGAGATCAGAATGTTTTTCCTCAAATACGAGTTCTAAACTATAGTTCGTACAGGACGACGGTGGCTATGTTGTTACTGTAGCTGACTGCAAACGCTTAGGTTGGCGGTTCGAGTCCATTCGCTCCTGGATTTTGGTGTAAATGTGTTTCAGGATCAGAAGTTGTAAATGTGATGGATTTTTCTGTTGCGTGTGTTCTGAAGAATTATTCGTACAACTACGCGATGCAGTTTTTCTAGTCTTAGGTCTAGGTCTTTGACATTTACAAAATATATGAGGGAAGTTTAAGACGAAGGGGAAAAAATTACCTCCTGAGATGTGTGAAAAATAAAAAAAAAAGAAGCCTACCTATGAAAAGAACAACATAGGAAAAACAAAAATAAAAAAAAAAAAAAAAAAAAAATTAAAGAGGAAAAAAAATACTCTTCCTCCTCATATTCTTAGTACTTGTGACACAAATAATCGAACAACGAAACGAAGGTTACCTGTGATCAAAGTGAAAGTGGGTGGTGTTGTGAAGGAGAAGAATGGACAAAATAAGGATGTGAGAACATCATTAACTGCCAGAGTTCCCTTAGTGTTAGTAGTCCAGCTTACAGATTCCAGGTTTCCCCCTGGGGCCCCGTAGTCCATATTTTTGATAATTCCTTCAATAATATTTTATAATTGGACTTACGAATTTTTTATGCAAATTCATCTGCGAGAATATATTTAAAAAAGTAAAATCCCGGTAAAAGACAAAAGGGTAGACAATTGCATTACCTATTAAGTATTATAGAAAAATATTAAAGGAAGCATATATATTTCGTCGTATTACGTGCAAATTTTCCACAAATGCGTATAAAACCGCGGTCTATTTACATAATAAAATAGATAATTCTTATGTGTCACAAGTCAAATTTTCTTTACCATTCCCTGCAGAACTTCTTGACCCTTCAGAATATTGCCTAACGTTGTGTCTAAAGATGTAGTCGCATCTCAACAGAGGTAAAAATTTGTCAAAAGAGGAAACTAATTATTCTGCTAATAAGACGTCAAACGACGTCGTATACCATGAAAACGAGATCGATGCAAATTTTTTCATAGACGTTTCCAAACGTACTCAGCATGGAGCTGAAATTATTCGACGGTCTATGTCTTTTGTATGCCTGCTGTAGCCGTCTAATTGCATTTGCATTACTCTTTATGATTTCTTGGATGTCGAAACTGTATTTTGATAGGCAGTGTTTGAACACGAATGTAGAAAACATTGTTACAAGAAAGTAATTAAATTTTATTCTAATTTTAAATGCTAGACAATATATGATGTAACATTAATAATAGTAATGAATTATTTCTAAATTAATAATACTATTTACAAGTATACATAAAACCTTACCTTTTATTTTATACTAAATAATGTTATATATTATTTATTAATAATAATATTGTATAGACAAGTTTGGCCGTTGTGTTATTATAAACGATAAGAATTATTTATTTCATTATAAAATATTATATACACGTTTTTTACTATAAAACAAAGGAAGTAAAGTTTCATATATATTTTATAATGAATAATATATATCTAACAGCGCGAGATCAGAATGTTTTTCCTCAAATACGAGTTCTAAACTATAGTTCGTACAGGACGACGGTGGCTATGTTGTTACTGTAGCTGACTGCAAACGCTTAGGTTGGCGGTTCGAGTCCATTCGCTCCTGGATTTTGGTGTAAATGTGTTTCAGGATCAGAAGTTGTAAATGTGATGGATTTTTCTGTTGCGTGTGTTCTGAAGAATTATTCGTACAACTACGCGATGCAGTTTTTCTAGTCTTAGGTCTAGGTCTTTGACATTTACAAAATATATGAGGGAAGTTTAAGACGAAGGGGAAAAAATTACCTCCTGAGATGTGTGAAAAATAAAAAAAAAAGAAGCCTACCTATGAAAAGAACAACATAGGAAAAACAAAAATAAAAAAAAAAAAAAAAAAAAAAATTAAAGAGGAAAAAAAATACTCTTCCTCCTCATATTCTTAGTACTTGTGACACAAATAATCGAACAACGAAACGAAGGTTACCTGTGATCAAAGTGAAAGTGGGTGGTGTTGTGAAGGAGAAGAATGGACAAAATAAGGATGTGAGAACATCATTAACTGCCAGAGTTCCCTTAGTGTTAGTAGTCCAGCTTACAGATTCCAGGTTTCCCCCTGGGGCCCCGTAGTCCATATTTTTGATAATTCCTTCAATAATATTTTATAATTGGACTTACGAATTTTTTATGCAAATTCATCTGCGAGAATATATTTAAAAAAATAAAATCCCGGTAAAAGACAAAAGGGTAGACAATTGCATTACCTATTAAGTATTATAGAAAAATATTAAAGGAAGCATATATATTTCGTCGTATTACGTGCAAATTTTCCGCAAATGCGTATAAAACCGCGGTCTATTTACATAATAAAATAGATAATTCTTATGTGTCACAAGTCAAATTTTCTTTACCATTCCCTGCAGAACTTCTTGTCCCTTCAGAATATTACCTAACGTTGTGTCTAAAGATGTAGTCGCATCTCAACAGAGGTAAAAATTTGTCAAAAGAGGAAACTAATTATTCTGCTAATAAGACGTCAAACGACGTCGTATACCATGAAAACGAGATCGATGCAAATTTTTTCATAGACGTTTCCAAACGTACTCAGCATGGAGCTGAAATTATTCGACGGTCTATGTCTTTTGTATGCCTGCTGTAGCCGTCTAATTGCATTTGCATTACTCTTTATGATTTCTTGGATGTCGAAACTGTATTTTGATAGGCAGTGTTTGAACACGAATGTAGAAAACATTGTTACAAGAAAGTAATTAAATTTTATTCTAATTTTAAATGCTAGACAATATATGATGTAACATTAATAATAGTAATGAATTATTTCTAAATTAATAATACTATTTACAAGTATACATAAAACCTTACCTTTTATTTTATACTAAATAATGTTATATATTATTTATTAATAATAATATTGTATAGACAAGTTTGGCCGTTGTGTTATTATAAACGATAAGAATTATTTATTTCATTATAAAATATTATATACACGTTTTTTACTATAAAACAAAGGAAGTAAAGTTTCATATATATTTTATAATGAATAATATATATCTAACAGCGCGAGATCAGAATGTTTTTCCTCAAATACGAGTTCTAAACTATAGTTCGTACAGGACGACGGTGGCTATGTTGTTACTGTAGCTGACTGCAAACGCTTAGGTTGGCGGTTCGAGTCCATTCGCTCCTGGATTTTGGTGTAAATGTGTTTCAGGATCAGAAGTTGTAAATGTGATGGATTTTTCTGTTGCGTGTGTTCTGAAGAATTATTCGTACAACTACGCGATGCAGTTTTTCTAGTCTTAGGTCTAGGTCTTTGACATTTACAAAATATATGAGGGAAGTTTAAGACGAAGGGGAAAAAATTACCTCCTGAGATGTGTGAAAAATAAAAAAAAAAGAAGCCTACCTATGAAAAGAACAACATAGGAAAAACAAAAATAAAAAAAAAAAAAAAAAAAAATTAAAGAGGAAAAAAAATACTCTTCCTCCTCATATTCTTAGTACTTGTGACACAAATAATCGAACAACGAAACGAAGGTTACCTGTGATCAAAGTGAAAGTGGGTGGTGTTGTGAAGGAGAAGAATGGACAAAATAAGGATGTGAGAACATCATTAACTGCCAGAGTTCCCTTAGTGTTAGTAGTCCAGCTTACAGATTCCAGGTTTCCCCCTGGGGCCCCGTAGTCCATATTTTTGATAATTCCTTCAATAATATTTTATAATTGGACTTACGAATTTTTTATGCAAATTCATCTGCGAGAATATATTTAAAAAAGTAAAATCCCGGTAAAAGACAAAAGGGTAGACAATTGCATTACCTATTAAGTATTATAGAAAAATATTAAAGGAAGCATATATATTTCGTCGTATTACGTGCAAATTTTCCACAAATGCGTATAAAACCGCGGTCTATTTACATAATAAAATAGATAATTCTTATGTGTCACAAGTCAAATTTTCTTTACCATTCCCTGCAGAACTTCTTGACCCTTCAGAATATTGCCTAACGTTGTGTCTAAAGATGTAGTCGCATCTCAACAGAGGTAAAAATTTGTCAAAAGAGGAAACTAATTATTCTGCTAATAAGACGTCAAACGACGTCGTATACCATGAAAACGAGATCGATGCAAATTTTTTCATAGACGTTTCCAAACGTACTCAGCATGGAGCTGAAATTATTCGACGGTCTATGTCTTTTGTATGCCTGCTGTAGCCGTCTAATTGCATTTGCATTACTCTTTATGATTTCTTGGATGTCGAAACTGTATTTTGATAGGCAGTGTTTGAACACGAATGTAGAAAACATTGTTACAAGAAAGTAATTAAATTTTATTCTAATTTTAAATGCTAGACAATATATGATGTAACATTAATAATAGTAATGAATTATTTCTAAATTAATAATACTATTTACAAGTATACATAAAACCTTACCTTTTATTTTATACTAAATAATGTTATATATTATTTATTAATAATAATATTGTATAGACAAGTTTGGCCGTTGTGTTATTATAAACGATAAGAATTATTTATTTCATTATAAAATATTATATACACGTTTTTTACTATAAAACAAAGGAAGTAAAGTTTCATATATATTTTATAATGAATAATATATATCTAACAGCGCGAGATCAGAATGTTTTTCCTCAAATACGAGTTCTAAACTATAGTTCGTACAGGACGACGGTGGCTATGTTGTTACTGTAGCTGACTGCAAACGCTTAGGTTGGCGGTTCGAGTCCATTCGCTCCTGGATTTTGGTGTAAATGTGTTTCAGGATCAGAAGTTGTAAATGTGATGGATTTTTCTGTTGCGTGTGTTCTGAAGAATTATTCGTACAACTACGCGATGCAGTTTTTCTAGTCTTAGGTCTAGGTCTTTGACATTTACAAAATATATGAGGGAAGTTTAAGACGAAGGGGAAAAAATTACCTCCTGAGATGTGTGAAAAATAAAAAAAAAAGAAGCCTACCTATGAAAAGAACAACATAGGAAAAACAAAAATAAAAAAAAAAAAAAAAAAAAATTAAAGAGGAAAAAAAATACTCTTCCTCCTCATATTCTTAGTACTTGTGACACAAATAATCGAACAACGAAACGAAGGTTACCTGTGATCAAAGTGAAAGTGGGTGGTGTTGTGAAGGAGAAGAATGGACAAAATAAGGATGTGAGAACATCATTAACTGCCAGAGTTCCCTTAGTGTTAGTAGTCCAGCTTACAGATTCCAGGTTTCCCCCTGGGGCCCCGTAGTCCATATTTTTGATAATTCCTTCAATAATATTTTATAATTGGACTTACGAATTTTTTATGCAAATTCATCTGCGAGAATATATTTAAAAAAGTAAAATCCCGGTAAAAGACAAAAGGGTAGACAATTGCATTACCTATTAAGTATTATAGAAAAATATTAAAGGAAGCATATATATTTCGTCGTATTACGTGCAAATTTTCCGCAAATGCGTATAAAACCGCGGTCTATTTACATAATAAAATAGATAATTCTTATGTGTCACAAGTCAAATTTTCTTTACCATTCCCTGCAGAACTTCTTGTCCCTTCAGAATATTGCCTAACGTTGTGTCTAAAGATGTAGTCGCATCTCAACAGAGGTAAAAATTTGTCAAAAGAGGAAACTAATTATTCTGCTAATGAGACGTCAAACGACTTCGTATACCAGGAAAACGAGATCGATGCTCGAGGAGTGGAATCCGGAAAGATGGAAGAAAAACGTTGGTAAAGAGCCATTTACTCGCAACTGCGACGAATCAATCACAAAGCTCGTAAGCGACTCAAAAGTTCCAGGATCTGGCTTTTTCCTCATCGCAAACGATTCGGCGATAAAAACAAAACACGAGTTACAGAATCCTGAGACGTTTGAAGATTATAGGTTTTTTGCTTTCGTTTCTTTCGATCGTTTAAGAGTATGTATGATGTCTGTAATCTTTGGAGAAATGAGTTTGTTAGTCATGGTTCGTGTTATCTGGAGTGGGTTGATAGTTCTGGAAAGATCATTTTTCCGTTATGATAAGAAAATTTGTTATTTAAAACGAAGTTTCAGTCAAAGGATAGTATCTAATTTTACAACTTTCAATAAGCGATACTTGTTGAGTTTTATGAGCTAAATACGAATCTACGAATCTGTTTTTTTCCAGTACCCACAGTTGTCAAAAAAGTTAAGATTGAAAACAATTACAAATTTTCGATATTAATGTTCTGTGTTTTTACATGATGCAAACTCGTTTTCCATTGATGAATTTTTATTTAAGATATAAGAGAATCGTGGGAAATGTGTGTAGGATAGAAGAAATACATTACTTGAACTATCCTTATCAAGACGAGCAAATTTATGAACATTATCCTTACATGTCAAGGATAAATCTACAAAATAAATCGAAATATAAAGAATATATTGGAATATATTTCGTATTTTTTTGTATCAATAGGGTATAGAACAAAATTTAAAGATTGTGAAAGAGATAAGAGGAAAGAAAGTTGTCGTGTCTTTGGATAGAAATGTTTAACTGACAAGAGAGGAAAGTTAAATAGTTGTTGAGTAAACAGTACAGAACGACGAAACGCACTTCCATCGATCACATAATCATATCGCAATGTAATGGTGTATTGTTTAGCATTAATTAACTCGCAGCGAAATCGAGATTAGATGTACGATAACAAGGGAAGCCAGCTGGTTTGATAATAATAATTGATTCAATAACCACATCGAAGTTGAATCAAGGCGACCAGCTTAGAATCGAGCATACATATATATGTTGCGTTGTATATATCGTATTACGCAGAGTAAAGTTGCGTTACGTAACATTTTTAACGTAATTTTCTATTTATTCCTATTATTTCTATAGTTTGTTTCATATTTGATTTTATGAACATGGCGTATTTTAACCTTCGGATGACGGAGCCTGTCTGAATTCTGATACACGCAGACATTTCTATGATTCACTACTTTTTGAGCTACATACTCGTCTATAAAGGCTAGTTTTTAAAATGATTTCAATAAATGACATATTTTTTAATATGTTGTCGGAATCATGATTCCAAACAACTTTTTCCTTACACATAATCCGCGGACGTCCTTAGTTCCCGAGATATTCGTAAAAAACTGTCGTTACCACTACAGTAAATTCTACCTATCATTGTGTGTCCGTGACAACGTACGTGTTAGTATTGTTTGTCGATTGCCTAGAGGCGCGGTTGTTTATGTACGGACATGATTATATTATATACAGTGTATTATATGTTGTGCTTTAGTTTGTAAACACAGAGAGGTGACAAAGAAATGTAGCTTCTTTTTAGGCGACACAATGTTTACCTACGACTACAAGGCATGCAACTTGATGGCGTAAGCCGAGCATCGATTGTCAATCTTTCGGTTACTACGTTGAGTTACTGTCGGTCGTTCGGCAGACGTCGGTGGACATTGCGTATATTATAAACGAAAGATAAGAATTAAGTTTGGGTTAGATTATTGCATCCGGCCGCCTCTAGGCACGAACACTGTCACGGACGTGCAACTGTAGGCAGAATTCACTATAATTATCGATATTTTATTGCGAATATCTTGGAAATTGGGACCGTCCGCGGATTCTACGTAAGGGAAAGGATATTCGGATGGTTCTGACCACCGACAACATGTTCCAAAACCATTGAATTATTCGAATATAAAAATTCTTCCGCAAAAGATTGATATTGTAAAAATGGAATTTGATACCTGATGAAAAAAGCATTTCATTAGAAAAGAAATTGACCAATACTTTTTCTAGCCACTGTAAGGGAGGGTCGATATTATTGCCAATTTTTAAGATTTTCAACATTGTATCGACAATATATTGAAACTAAAGTGAGATTGACACATACAAAAGTCCATTTATAATGGCACCAAAAAGTATGCTTTCTTACGTACGATACCGCCAAGAACTTTAAATATTGCCAGTAATACCGATCTTTTGAATGTTTTTTACACGATAGATACAATAGTGTACGAATACAAAAAAGGTGAACGAATTCAAGAAAAGCAACGAAAGAACGACAAAACGCCTATCTCCCTTCCCTTCTTATCTCGAGTTTTTAATCTCGGACGCATGCTGGAACGTCAGCTGGAACATCTCGTAAGCCAACTTCTCTCTTTCTCTCTTTACGCCTCTCTCTTCGGACAAATTGGAAACGTAGCAATCGAAAGTGAACCTTGACACCTTTTACAACCCCACCTATCCTCTCTCTGTCCCTGTCTCCTCCCTCCACGTTGCCTAGGTAGCTTGTGCTAGTCGTTTTTCGAGAGGCGACACACTCGACACCGGGATACATGTGTTGTTCTCCTCGGTCGACCGCATCAGCCAGCAGGGAAGTTTCTTAAAATAGAGTCTAGTGCCGAGCCGGAGGTTGCTATATGCATGCGAACATATCCCGTTCCGGACGATGATACAAACACACAGTGTCGAGCCACTCGAGGTTGGTCGAAGGGTTGGAAAAGGGTTGAAAAAGAGGGAGGCGCGCCGCTGAATGTGCCCGCCCATGCACGCCAGCCACGCGAATTCCGCTGAACATCCCTCGCGTTTAAGTGTGACAATCGTTCTTTTCTCTCAGGGTCGAGCTACTTTCCTCTTTGCTTGTCCTTTTCATTCTTCCTCTTTTTTTCTGTCCCTCTTTTTCGCCGTTTTTCCCTTGTTTTTTGTTGTTATCATCGTTATCAGAGATGATCGAACGAAGATGGATTGAGTTTACGACCTGAACGTGATTTCTTTTGCTATTTCTGTATTCATTTATACGAACATTTCTATACGCAAATGGAAGATTTAATTATCGGGCGTGAGAGAGTTTCGGGATGGGAAGTAGTTTAACGTTGCACTTCTTCAAAGGATATGAATATCGTTTTCCGAAGAAGCGCAAGGAAAATTAACGATCGAAAGAAAAGTGTCTGATTTAAGTTTGATTGAATAATATATTTAGGCCGTACAAACTTTCAATGAACTTTGACTTTTTCATATTTATATATATTCTATCTTTAGATTTGTTACTTGAAATAACAGAAATAATTTTCCCTAGTGAAGTGTACGTACCAATTCTATTTCTTAACTATTCCTTTTTCCCCTGTGCTATTTCTATTTTGCTCCATCTTTCCTTATCTTCGAACTCGTTCTGCACCTATCCGTATTAGCAAAGTCTTTGTAAATATATATATTTGTTCCAAATATGTCAAATAATTTAAGTCGTTTCCTTATCCAATTATGGAATTGCTTCTTTAGAATTTTTACACTGTTGTTATCAAATTACCATACGAGCTAGAAATATATTTGCTCCGTTTGAGAGAAGCAATTCAAACTAGGAAGAGTAAAAATTATCGTTAGTTCTTTCTCAGAATCTATACACGGTTCATAAATGTTTCTGACGCATTTTGTAACCTCATTATGCAACTAATATTACTTTGTTCCTACTCAGCATGTAGCAGAATATTCTTAAGATATTACTTCTGTAAATATGCCGCATACTTTTGAGATTTGTTCACGTAGCTACACTCAGCGGAAAAAGCATACGAAAGCGAAGTTATGCAGGTTCAGCTAGATGTCAAGCAGTAGCAAGTGTCAAGTATTAGAATCTCCTGAGACGAAGGGACGAAAGCTATTTATCCTATTTTTAGAATTACAACTAAAAATAGAAGACTTCAAAAGTGTCAATTTCCTTTTTTCCTAACGTGTCTTTCAACTTTCAACTTTCTTCGTCTGATACTCGTTATTAAACCTCAATTAATAAATCCTCGTTATATCATCGATGGATCATAACGATTTGGACGAAATTATTTAATCTTACAATATTTTCGTTTAATTTGTATTTTGTGTTTCATATAACAAATTTTAGAAAATATCAGCATGAAAATTATATTTTGCATTTTACATTGATATCTTAATTAAATAATCGTTTCAATTACACAGTCATATCAACGTATGCAGAGAAGCATAAAATGACACAGTCCTTATCAGTCAGCCGTGTTCTAACCAGCTTTCCAATTCAGTCTTTTCGCTGCATCTCGGCCGTCGTCAAGGGTTAAACATCAAACACCTCCAAAAAACTCCTAACGCAAGCACTTAAAGTACCCGCACTCCTTCCACCAACTACAGCTCCCACTTAATACCCACGCTTACCAGCCATAATTCACTCATAAAAAGACCACAACCTCTTTAATCGTCTCCTACTCGTGTTTCTCATCTGCTCACCCTCAGGTAATCCCTTTCAATCTCCTCTTGACACACGTCCTCTGACCCATCTACGCACCGTGATCCTAAATTCTATCCTAAGTTCCTAGTAAAAATCTTAAATTCATGGTGCAAGTGATACCAGGCTGATTTTCTGGTTGAAAAAATAAGATGAAAATAGGGGGAAAATCAAGAATAACAAAATTGCATTGAAGGACTTATTTTCGAGAAACTCGAGTTTGAAAACTTGTCAAGTATACCCAAGTAAATTTGCCTAATTTGCAACTAGACAAGAGTAAATAATTAATATGAGGCTATTCTACGTGTGAGACTAAGTCGAAAGCGTCAAATAGAATTTCTTCTAAGACCTCGTTTTTAGAGAGAATACGAGTTTGCATAAAAATCCGTAGCCCAGTAATAAGTGTTTCTTGAAATATGAAAAATTCTTTCGTTGGTTAAACCGGCGATAAAATCGAAGTATAAAAATTCGAAGGTCGCGGCAGGTTTAAGGTTGACTCTCGTTATAAAAATTCGAAGGTCGCGGCAGGTTTAAGGTTGACTCTCGTCCGCGTTTCTCTGTAGTCCAAGTTATTATACACGTATATGTATAATTTTTCCTCTTTTTTTATCAAGAGCAACTGAGCAAGGTGAGACATCCTCTCGTTGATATTTTTCCTGGCCAACGCTTATTGTTCGTGGCCCCGTATCGACGTTCTTGTTAATTGGGGGTAGGATAATTAGCGTTCGATTAGGCAGGGTCGCTTGGCTGGCTTGAATCAAATAAGAGTGATTACAATGACTCGTGAACGGGTTGGTCGTGTAACACGAATCTCTGTTCGACCATGGAAACTAGGTCGTTGGGTTGCGTTGGACAGATTTCTCGTTTCAGTGGGGACCACTGCGTTTCGTTTGTTTTCCTCGTCGATCATGATGCTATAGTGACGGGGGTTGATATGGCGAAGCATCTGTGACGAGATATTGTTTGGCGGATTGTGCATGGCAGGTGTCATGAGAGAATCATTGAACAACACGCTTGTTTGGGATTATTATATTTTGTAAGTTTATTTTGCGAAAGAAACGTATTTGCGAAATTGTAGGTATTTAAGGAAGTTAGTGGATTTTGCAAGCTTTTACGGAGGCTTGTGTAATTATTTTATAATCAAAATTTCGTTTGATTATGTGAACGAGAATTGTCGTTGATGGTAATTTTTTAGTTCGATTTCGAGTTTAAAAAACTTATAACTGCTTGAAGAAAAATGCTTTGCTCCAGTTTATTCTTCGTTTCTACGTTTGACCACACATTTGCAAAGCTTCTGACCTCTACGAATTTTTTATGTCCATGTGATTACATTGTATTTATTAATAATCGTATATAGTGGATTGCTAACAACTTGTTCAGTAATTAAAACAACCCTCTTGTATAACTTTATTAGAGTAGTTCGGACAAGAAATGACAAAGTCTCTGTATCTCTCTGTCAAATATAAGTATCTTTTTGTTACACTTTAAAGTCAATTGTTAACGAATAACGCAGTATCACTTTACATGAAATATAGAAAAACGCTTATCTTCCTTTAAAAGCAATTTAATTAAATAGATGGTGTTGTGTCCGAATGTTAATGCGAGTAACTGTAATGTCGAGAGGTGGATCGCGATGGAAACGCGGCTTTTCCGCGGAATGCTCGCGGCGACGGAACGATCATCTGCGCGGCGCGCGGTTCAATAAATGCGCGAGGCCATATTCATCTCGCGACGCGCGGAGCCAATAGAATTAATTTGCGAATTTATCCGCGACGCGAGGTTTCCTCGCATTCAATGAAAGTGAAATTA
This sequence comes from Bombus flavifrons, assembly GCF_040668555.2. Taxonomy (NCBI): domain Eukaryota; kingdom Metazoa; phylum Arthropoda; class Insecta; order Hymenoptera; family Apidae; genus Bombus; species Bombus flavifrons. Next base: position 8,252,116 of record NC_138456.1, read on the forward strand.
AGTCCGGTTCATCGGGCGGCTAGCGAGTCTTGTTAAATGGCGCGCGCGGCATTGTGCAACAGCGCGCTCGCGCCGAGATGTCATCTTCTTTTTTTCCAGCAAACAATGCAGGTTAAATTCGATTGTCGCAGAACTGCTGCTTGAAAAGCAAAGAGGATTTATGTGACAGAGGTATAATGCAGTGTAGGTGGTATTTCTCAGAGTTCTTATTTTATCATTGTACATAGAAATTGTTGCGTCGCGAAGCCTCACACGAGTAGCTCGGTAGTCGCGATTTTTAAAATAACAAAAAGGAAACAGTTGACTGATATGATTATCACAGGCAGCTTCGAATATTGACCGACTAGATTCGAATTTGTCAAAAACATGTGGAAAAAGGAAGCTGTACCCCTCCGTGTAAATTTTATTTTAAAATCACTCGCCCATATTTTTTTCGGTATAAATGACATTCTCATATTGTACAAGATTATATTGTCGAAGACTTTTGACGATGACTGTAACTCGTCTTCCTCGGTTAGTAGGCTAAAAAATTCTTAAAACGGGATGCGAACTCAGTTTCTTCTCTCTCTCTCTCTCTCTTTCTCTCTGTCTCTCTGTCTCTGTCTCTCTCTCTCTGCCAAACGAGATTCGAAGCAATATCAGTCAAGGTTTCCTTCTTCCTCGTCCACGCCGTAAAAATCCCCGATAAATTAGCTGGACGTGCTCGAAATGGATCTTGCGCAAGTCATATACATACAAAAGAATATACACTCAGTCACAACAGTTTAGATACATCCATTGAATTTTGTGTACGTGATATACCAAGAAGCTAAAAATGTACTTTGTCACAAAATTATTTATATCTGCATATGGAGACAATTATTATTGATATATTTGAAAAAAAGGTAGAAAAGAGTTAGAACGTTTACAATACAATTACGTTAGAAATTACAAAACTTGTAATTTTTTCAACGCTATTTTTATGATTTCATGTAGATGCAACAAATGTATCTAATTTTTGTATCATTTGGTTTTATATTTTTTTTACTCCTTTTTCCTTAACAAACACGAAACTAAATAATTTGTAATAAATTTTGACAATATGACTCTTTTATGGCTATCTATGTATTAATATATACATAACGTGTATTTATATTTTACTATAAAATTATACAACTTATAATCCTCCTACACAAACAGGGACTGATATAAATTTTGCCCAAATTCGACATAATCCTGCCAGATACTAATATAGTATCAAGCTTATTTTTCTGATTTCATATATACATAACAGCTGTATGTAATTTTTGTAACACTGTATTTTATATTTTTTTCTTCTTTTTTCTCTTAATAATGGTAAAGGCGAATTAATTACTTTACATTTTAATAATGTGTGTTTTAACGTGTCAAAGCAAATTCATCCAGCTGTTTTTACAATAATATTTTATATTCAAGGAATGTATGCATATTTTTATGACTGACTGTAGACGAGAAATGCACAAGATTTCAAGTAATAATTTCGTGGCGTCCCCTCCTATGCATTCGCCATAACTGCCATAAGACGTTGATGGTTGCATTTGCAAGAGGTGAACGCGTATGGCAATTTGTATTCTCGAGAGCTCCAGAGGCTGAGTCCCTTGATTTAGTGCTAATAAATATTCATTGGCGTACTTGAAACTGACCTCAGAGAATTGAACGGCATTATCGTGTGTACTCTTCGAAGATTAACCACGATTATTCGCTGCCCGCTGTGTACAGACTGCTTTATTAAACCGCTTAAACAATATTCTCGGGTAAATGGACAATTTGTTGTACGCCACGATGGTAATAGTAATAACAATAATAACGTTACTCCGGAAAAGGGATTCTTCGATCGTGTAAATTGTCGCTTAATGGAATTTGTTGGTTATGCGTTGTTATAGCAAATTGACGGTCGCTATATGCTGAATGAGAGTCGTATTCGTGATTTGGTATAATCGCGAGTTTATTTACGAATGAACAGTTGATCGATATCGATAAATAACATTAGTCACACTATAGCCTTAAATTATACAATTTTTATTAGTATTATAAAATATGCAGTTTTTAAAGTATTTCGATAGTTATAAATTATAAAATAGTCAATTTCAAAATATTAAACGTTTAATTAAGATACTAAGATTTAATTAAGAAATCAGTATATTAAGATATCTGTAGGGTAAAATATTTAGTATTAAAATATTCGTACTGTATTTAGGTATATTTATTGTATACATATATCCTTTAATCGCGAATATTAACTTGAAAGACGTATATGTGTCTGTAAAAAAGTTTTTTTAATTCTTCTGGTATTGAGACAACATTATATGATGTTCTTAAATTAACGCTAACCTTACCAGGCTAACTTAACCTAACCTCAATCTAACATTATGTAAATTCTTATATTATCTGATTAATCAGTTCCTCAATTTTTGTTAATATAAGAATTTACATAAAGTTAGATGAACAAAAGAAATAATAATGAACGTACAATTTTAAATAAAATTTTGAAAATAGTCATTTGATCGGGCCTGGTAAGATTAGTGTCAAACGAATCTTCCTACGAAATATTTTCCGATCCTGTATCAATAGCTAATGGACAATTTATTGAAATTGAGGTTGAAGATTAAAATATGTGCATAGAAATTGGAGATTCGATTATAATAATTTCAACGGTCGAAGTATATATTTAAATGCAATCAAGCTTGATTCTCATTTTTCCATTCCAATTGAAAAGTATTATTAGCTCGTCATCAATTAATTAATTACTTACGCGAAATATGCAACATAGCAATTCTAATTGTTCAATCGTTTACAATAGAAACAGAAATTTAGATGACGCCTGTTCGTAGGCGTTACGTAAGAAAGGATGCAAAAAATTGAAAACAGAAGATATACAGGGTGGTTGGTAATTGGTGGTACAAGTGGAAAGTGGGTGATTCTACGCGAAAAAAGAAGTCGAAAATATAGAATAAAAATTTTTCTTTTTTAATTTTTTTTTTTTAATTTTTCCATCGAGACAACGATCTACAGTGAGATCCGTTATAACGAGACGTGATAAAGTGCACGCGTACCGAGCGAAAATTCAAAGTCGATTTTCTCGAAAACAAAGCCTCAAACGAAAAATTTTTATTCTATATTTTCGACTTCTTTTTTCGCGTAGAATCACCCCCTTTCCGCTTGTACCACCAGTTACCAACCACCCTATATAAGAAGAGCGTCGCTCGTGCCAGATACTTATCTGAATTGCAATCAGACCACAGAATAACCGCGGAAGAAATCGTTTCTTGCGAAACGAGCTGTCGATAGCAGCGACCTAAGGTCATTATGCCCGCGTTCCTTGTTTGATCTTCCGCCTCTGATCTGCTTTCATCTGATGGATACTTTTCGTGATCTCTGATTATTACCTTAGGAGAACCATGTCCAAGACGCTTGAAACGGCTCTAAAAAAGTCGTAAAAGTTCATTGGGAGAACGTTTCGATCTATAAGAACAGAGTAATTTAATCGTCTCTTCTCTCTAGATTTATCTTCCTTAAGAATTGCCAAGTGATGTTAATACACAAATGCAAAGACCATTATTTGTACATACTATCGATAGTTCTCCAAAATATTTCAATTCCTCTAAATCTAAATCACTTACATTCAAAGATACAAAGAACAACAACCACTTTCCCTTCACTGAATCATAAAAACTACTAAATACTTGTCTATCGAAATTTAATATCACGATCTAGATATGCATAAATAACAAGCAAGTTTATCTATTAATCGTGTCAACGACCATAAGCAAACAATTGAGAAAAGATCGTCGATCGGCTGAATAGAGGTATGGAAAGGGAGACAAGAATCAGTGGGGAATCTGTGGAGGGCGATAATACGCAGCGATAACCGAGCGTCCAGAATGGCAAGGACGATTTCGAGAGATGGAAAGATTAAAAAGTGGAACGATGGTCGAGGACGGTTTTGCAGACGAACCGCTACGCTGTATGTAGATGGTTTCCAAGGGTATACCACTTCCTTAACGTGCAAGTCAAACACGTGAAATACGTGTGTACCGATCACAATTGAGATGCTTGCGTTGCTCCTTCATCGACGAATTTGTTGATCGTTTGGAAAGAGAAAGCGTGCTGAGATTTCAGAGAGTCGTGTATTAGGATATAATTTTGCGATCTTGTTCGTTGTGAAAATAATTTCTTTGAAGGTTAATGGAATTAATAATAAGAAGCTGTGTTGTGTGTTTGGTTTGAGATTTCAAGATTTTGGTAATTAGTTTTGTTAGGGTAATTCTTAGATATTATTGTCTGATTTTTGGCGCGAAGAACGTATAAGAGTGTTAGAAATCAAACCGACCAAATTTTTACGAGATTCTCAGTCTCGTTACGGGAGCTTTGTCACACAATCGAATCTCGATAAATTGAATTTGCTGTTAAAATCAAATATAAAGACACATTTGCTAATATGGACGCAATTGCTCGATAGCGTAGTAAATTTTAAATATGTCTTGTTATAAAGAGTGAAAAAAGCATGATTTATTATGTGTTTCTACCATAGGTACTCATTTGTTCTATTCTTTCTTTTCTTGCTTTTAGTATCTTTTTTATGCTAGTGACTCTTATTGTAACTTTGATAATAGTGAAGTTGTGAGGACAAGAAAATAAGATTTTTTATATCTCGTTGATGGTGTTTTTACGAAAGAAAAGAGCCACCATAAAAGGTAACAAGCTTTTTTATGGGGAAGATGTATGGTGTGCGAATATTTGAATTTATAAATACTCTTTCAATGCAAGAAATTTAATTCGCATACTAAATTTGCAATGTTTTTCTGTTATACTAATTTATTATATTAGAGACTCGCAAGTTATGCATTTTCTTTAAAAAGATAAAAATATTGCAAATTTTCATTACAAACTTCTAAGTTTTACTTAATGACTAACATAAACCACACTCACGATTTTATTATTAAAGTGTAGCCCATACGAAATAATTGAACCTTTTTGTAAGTAAAAAGAACGCAGATTGTAAAATCTTGAACTATTTTAAATACTTCCTAATGATAAAGGTGCGTTACCTGTTTTTACCTTTCTAACTACCTGCTATTAGGGCGCTTCGTATACCTGCCAAGGAAATCCTTCAATACACTCTCCGAACTAATCCCAGATTATGAAAGCAGGCATGTAAATATTGAAACCACACCTGTATACAACTCTGGGGTTCCATACCAAAACAATAACTGAAGGACTCTCAGTCTTGTTTTTCTTCTCGTGCAATACAGTTCGTCGTGTCTTATACGCTTTATCTTCGTTTACGTGCAGTGTAGTTTTCATAAATTTTACATTATTCACTCATACGACAAGCATTTTCAATTTATTTAATACAAGGTTTGTATTGTCTATTTTGAATTTTTCAATACATTTCTTCTAACTAAATATTCCTTCTGATTTTTAAAATAATTTCTTCTATTGCGTTATAATTTAATACTCTTCGTACTTCATTCGATTTTTTAATATTTCTTCAGACTAAATATTCCTCCTGATTTATAAAACTACTTCCTCTGGTCTATTGCATCGTACTTTTATATTGTTGCTTTTCTTGTACATTCGTATACATTTGTACGTTTACCTTGACATATCTTTATATTTTTATATATTTTGCAGTTTTAATCATTCGTCAAAATTCTAAATATAAAAACCTACATTGTGATAGCTTTACTTCTCATATGTATATTTTTCAATTTTCTTATTTATATATTTTTAGTTTCTAATGTTAATTCCGATCACATCCATAGATATATTCGTTGCGCGTTAAGCTCGGCAGAGATACGAAATAAAAAAAGATAGAATGAGATTTTTCTCTTTGAAGATTCATTCTCAAGAAAATAAGGTCCGAGCGTGTTTACTTCAGAACTGGCCTGGTACGATCAATTTTCGAATTTATTTTTCTCGGACACAAAACGCTTTATGAGAAAATTCTATTCTTCATTTTCGACCTATTTTCACACGTAGAATAAGCTCCTATCGATATTTACTCCTGTCCAATCGAAAATTAGAATCCAAGTACATCTTTGATAATTTTCCAAATTCGATCTTTTCAGAAACAAAGCGTCATATGAATATATTCTATACTTTCTTCTATTTCTCTTTCTATTTTCTCATAAACCAATTGTTATGCGTGTTCCTATAAATAAATACGTAAGAACAATTTTACCAGTAAATCTCCGAACGTTTATAACTTTTTAATAAAGCATTTTCGAGCGTCAGTCTAAGTATACGTATAAACTTTTTTCATCTACTTGGTGCCATTAAAATATAGTATAGTAAGAATAAGAAGTTGAGAGTATCAGAACAATGTTGAACGAGGAATTAAACGTTATTTTTCAGGGAGGGCGAGAGTGGCGGCGGTGGCGGCCGTTCTGTGACCAGCGCTGGTGGGGGTGGAGGAGGAGGTGGAGGTCGACGGGCACCGAGTCTACGGCTGGTGAACGGAAGAGCGACTACGGGGGTTAGTTTGCACACCAGCAGCACAGAATCCGTTCGTTCACCCCATCACCACCTCGGCCAGCAGCAGGGCGGCAACAATAACAATAACAACAACAACCATAATAATAATAACAACAACAACAATAACTGCCACGCCGGTAATAACCCCGCCGCGAACAATCATCCACGGCTTAACAAAGATGACAGCATCAAGATCAGCATCGAGAACACGAACACTTGCACGGACAGCCTCGTCACTGCTCTAGACGACGAGACATTGCTCATCACCGATTTCGTAGCCGACCAAGGTAAGTCATTTTTACTTTTTATTATCGATATTCTTTTTAACGAATCATCGTCTCATTGTCTTTCCGACTTCGTACAACTTTTATATTACTTCGTGAAGAACTGCATTATATCCAATATTTTTTTATGGCTTTCATTAGATATGTTCTTTAGTTATCATGGTGCATCGCGCAAGTATAATCTTGAATCGGTAGAATAAATCGAAGGCTTTTTTCTACTTTGATGATTTTAACGAAGAATGAAATAAATTCATATGTTATTTTTCCTCGCTGTATATTAAAAATTTTTCATGTAACGTTCTCAAGCTCTTCTCGTGTTTGTTTATCGAAAATTTGGAACCGCGTGGCGGTTTATTTCAGCTGTATAAATATTAGGTATGGAAAATGTATACGCTGTGCAAATGTTGTTTAATCTTCACATAAACGGAGAGTGCCTGAATTTTTCGATAATGTTTTAAATTCTGAGATTGCAGATATTTAAGAAATTGTAAATATATGAGCAAGTCGATATATTTGGTTGAGCGATTATAATTTAAAGAGGATTTAGAGCGAAATAAAATTCAATTCTTTGATGCTGCCGAATTAATTTTGGTCACTTTGATTATCACACAATTTTTATCTTATTTTTATCTTTGTCCTTTTTTCTCGTATTTTCTTTTTTTTCTAACGTCCTATTTTCGAGTTTAATACTGAGATATCATCTACACGAGAAATCAGTTCTTGTTACATTAAATGAACAGTTTAGAAATACTCTGATATTATTTCGCATATCGTATTTTCCATTCAGTTTTAATTAAAATCTTCCCACAATTGGAAAACCTATCGTTGATGTTATTCTGAACTCAGAATATGAACACTTCTATAATTTCAAACACACACACGCATATGAGTTTATATTTAATTTTTGAGTAATAACTTTGACTGTGGGAGAAAGCTAATGAAATTTACAATACCGATATTTTAATAAATATAGAAAAATCGTATTTTATTTTATTCTTCAGACTTATATTACATTGAAGTATGAAGTATCTATTAAAAAAAAATTGTTCATTGAATTTTCTACGATGACGAATCAAGAATTATTATAGTTGCAATGGCTGTATTTCCTAGAAATTAGATTGGAAAGTTTGATAAAAGTTATAGTGTGTCAAGATTAGGAACGCTCGTCGTTTTGTCCAGTGGCGTTCAGTTACAGTTGAATCTTACCCCACCGGAAATTTAATTGCGCAGCTCGCGACGTATATATATGTATACTCTTCGTATTCCATACGAGATTTCCGACACGTTTTGTGGAAAATTTAGAAGCATTTTCTACAATCTGAACAGTTCTTTTATTATAGCAATAATTACTCGAAAGAGCGAATCTTCAACTGTATATTATTCTCTATAGTTTCTTACCATTCGTATTTAACTTTATTATACGAAATAATAGTTATAAATAATCATCCTGAATATTTCTCAAGAAATCGATAATCAATGCCTCTCTTTCTCTCCTTAACGAAAATCAAGATTTCAAAATCGAGGATGTTGAAATTAAAAGAGAACAATCTTTGAAAGCCCAATTTACCTTGAGAAAAAAAGATTAAGAAGAAACAAGAGTTAAGGATGATTGCACTTATACAAAGAGCACCCACGCTCTTCCACAGACATATCAGACTCATCTAATGCAACATAGAATTAAACACATCTATCTTCACATACAAATCCAGCTACATCTTTGTGGTCGCGTCGTCGAAACAGTTTAACCTTCTTTTTGCCACACCTATGAAACAGTGTTCCGTTATACTTCCAAGGTGATGACTGCGAATAAGTCAAAGGAATTAATCGAGAGGATGTTCCAATTATAGTTGTTCCAATTAAGCGCTAAAAGATGAGGTAACATTTTGAAATAAAGTGGAAAGTAACAAATAGAATTCAATTTCCATAATTCTTCATCGAACCGTAATTTCTAGTTCATTTCTAAGTTCAATTCGACTATTGATCTTTTTTTAAATTCATAATCACTTGATATATCCGCTACCATAACATCTAACGCATATGTTGCGTCAGCTCGATTATTTGTGATACCAACGTTGGATTTTAATTTTCGCGCTTGTGTTTCGATAAAATAATTTAGGCAAGCAAATAAAGCAGCAAACTGCGTATTGGAACATCGTTACATTAAATAAAGACATTTCTGATCAAACAAAAGAAGCAGCTCCAGAGGTGGTTAGTTGTATATTTCAGTAGCAGCCAGTTTAATAATTTTATAACTATATATGTAATACAGCAATTAAGAATGAATATACGTGTGTTATTTAATACGACCAGATATCTGCTTTTGTTATAAAAACAATGAAGATCAAGAATGTGGAATATTAATGATGCCATGAAACACGACGATATTTATTTGAAACATTTCATGAACCGATCGTGTTCTGACCCAGTTAAGCCAATATTATTTTATTCTATTTAATTCTATTTAAAAAGAAATTTAGTATAATATAACACATACATGTATATATCTTATATATGTATAAATTTCATTGAACAAATTATATAGTAAATAAAATAATATTTAATTAAGAGAGTTTAATCTATAAAAAGAATATTTTTTAATTGTGCAATCACTTATATCGCATATATATTAGCACACCTTTATATTTAAAAAAAGAAAAGGAAATTCATGTAATTCTGAAATACTAAGTTTTTTATCTTCAAACTGTCAACTAGAAATTATTCAAACTAGAAAAGAATGTTTTATTTGCATATAACATTTTTTAGTTGCGTAATCCCTAAATATTTAGGAAATGTTAAAAATTTGCATGCAACATTTTTTTTTATTTAATCTTTTTATATTTCTCACATTAAATCATCGCGATATTGATCTGAAACGAAGAAATGATAATTAAGAATGCTAAACCGACAAGGGTATGCGAATGATAATTAATCAAGGAGAAAGCTCGTAGAATATTTCTGTCGAGGAAACCTCAAATGAGAAATGCGAATTCGAAGTTATTGGCACACGTGTCCGCGTGAGGAAATATGGAGCACCGTAAGAATGCTCGTTCAATAAGCCGTTTATTCGTCGACAAATGCCCGTAACGAGCCCATTATCGGTTGTTGCAATACAGAAAAGCAATCGAGCTAGCCGCACATTTAGTTGGCATGTTTACGAGCACCTGACAACCGACTGCCAACGAGAAGAAATGAAATTTCACTTTCGACAAAATTCATTTCCACCCTTAACTTACGCTTTAACTTCTTCCATTAATTCCTCTGATTATTTAATCATTTCAGGTCTTTTAATTCATCTCTTAAACCAACCTCTATCTACAGAGATCAATTGTTTAAAGTTAAAGAAAAATATTATATATTTTGTTTGAGAAAAATTCTAAATTAAAAAAATTAAGAAATATAACGTGCATGTATTTTGGCGAAAATAGAACGATCTAATATGTTTTCTTTGAGCAAGCGCTTTATATGAAGAATAAAGAAAATTGTTTCGTGGAATGTTTTACGATAAATCAAAAAATACGACAGAAGAGACAACGTTTGAAATTTCAAATAGCGCGAAGAATTGAAAGGAAATTGGAAAGTGGGACGTAAAGAATTTGAGCAAATACAGAAGATTTTATTTTGGAATATTTTATGTTCAATAGAAAAATAAAATTGAAAAAAATCGAAATTTTCAACAGTGTGAGGAATTAGAAAAGTTAACAGATATTTATAATTACATACGTACCAACAGTATGATAATCGATTAATGCAAAACTCCAAGCGCATATAAACGAGCTGTTGAATAAAAATACCAAATCGCACGAATCCTGTTTACTACAGTGGAATATTTGTTTCATAAGAAGCGATTAACGTTACTGGTTTTCACCGTGGCGTCGATTCATTAGTGAATGTTATTTCAAGCTTCAATGGAATCGCCATTAAATTACGTTGAAGTATGAATCAGTGTTTGCGATATTCAAAATAGTTTCTGTTATTCTCGAACTTGCATTTACAAGACATTACGAAAATTTTATTTTAGGCGAATTTAATTAATAAACCCGAAATGTATATAAAAAGATACGACGTATCTATTTATAGAAGAAAATATTTAATTAGTAAAGAGAAGATGGAAGGAATTATCGGAGAGGAGATTAAAAACATTTCTCATTTGCTAAAATTTATAGTAAGCTTCATAAACGAGATAGGAATGCCATTACATGGGCGAGAGTATATTAATTGCTCTTTGTTGAAATCAATTTGGTAAAATTATATGTACGCGTATAAAGGCTGATATGAAGATAATTGATGAAGTTATAGTAGGGGTCTGTAGAATAATTTTCCTTTGATCAATAAAATGTTTGGTTAAAATGGTAGAACGTTAATTAAGGTGGTTGTAGGAAGAATTGTAAATACGTGTAAAATTTCAGTTTGCCAATGTTGGAAATTTGAATATCGAATGTATAAACTTTCAAATGTTCATGTTACCGATGTTTTACACTTCCCAATTTTCGATGCTTCAAATCTTCGAATTTTATGGCTTTTGAACTTCCAAAATTTTTAACTGACGAAGTTTCGAACTCACAAATTTTGAAATATTCAAGTTCTCAAATTGGGATAGTTTCGATTTTCCAAATTTTCGACCATTCGAACTTTCCAATTTTTTCGCTTTTGAACTTTAATTTTAACTATAATTTCCAATCTTTATATCTTCCAATTATCAAGGATCAGGCTATAAGTAAACTACAGAACATTGAAGCAATTAATATTAACCAGGCCATTTTTTAAAGCAATTTTTTATTACCTTTCTCGCAACTTAAGAGGAGGTATTCAACACGGAGATATTCCATCATTCTTTCGAAATTAACACCAAAAATAATGGTATAAAAACGTATCTCGTTGATCAAATCCAATCAACACGAGAAAATTAAACTAGTTAACGATAATTATAATATTCTCCTCGAATACAAGCCGAAACAAAAAAAATTACAGTAATTGGTGAAAATTGTAATGTTCTCGTCTGTTAATGCAAACACAATATTAATTTAAAACCTGCTGTTTATTCAACGAGATCGACGTTTCAATATTTTCTGAAAGCGCCAATTCCCATAATTAACGAATGTGAATTATTCACCGATATCATCTCGTTATCACACACGTATACACATGAATAATCGTACACACATAATTAAAGATTATTGAAGCTGAAGTTAATTAAATGTTACGTAGCAAAAATTGCGCGTTGGAGCGTAGTAAGAAGTGGTTTTCTTTCTCTCTCTCTCTCTCTCTCTCTCTTTTCCTTCCTCTCTCTCTTTTTCTCTCTCTTCGTCGATTCCCTCTCGAATGAGATAATTTGCTCGCTCCTCGTCTATCAGGCAAATTATCTGTCGCAAAGCTCGGTCCTACAAAGACACCGGAAAGAGAACATTTTGTCACGGTAACACTGGCTCGGTCTCGAATGTCGCGTTAAAGTCGTTCCACTTACGACGTTGATTTTCAAGCGAATGTTTTCGCTAAAATCCCTTTCTCAACGCGAAACGCCCTTCTACGCTTCGTATTGTTCATGGAAATTGCTCCTCTTCGTAATCGCTCGAAACGATTCTCAGCTGGTAGACTTTGTAATTGAACGACTAAAGCGGAGAGGTCCGAAGTTCTTCAGGATTTATTATTCTTATTAAATCAAGCATCACTTTTGGTTATTTAATACTTAATTAGTGACAATCTTGTAGTTACATATACTATCGTAATTTAGCTTATAAATGTTAGTTTAGTTAACGAAATTAAATACATTGAATCTTCATAAGTTTCAAATACCAGAACTAGGATATTGCTACCATGAGCGGTTTTATTCGAATCAAGCAAACAGGCTTAATAATTGTCGTGTTAGTCGTATGACACTAATAAAAATTCAAGACAATTAAAAAATATATACAGACACAAGGACAAGCTTGCACATAGGCACAGGCAAAAATCCAAATGACATTAAAAACGATTCTCTAATTATTGTCAGCTATGTGGTTCACCAAATGTTCTCTGAATGAAACAAATAATAACATTCCTCAAATTTAAAGAATCTCTCTCTAAATACAAAAGCAAACATGATGAAACGTAACGGAAAAATATGTAGCATAAATGGAATTTAGAATAATCCAACAACGTTACGCTACTATAGATAAGAATTTACAATCGCAGAAACAACAGAACACGCATTCCTTTGCTAAAACCTTTTACGAAAATCTCAAATCAAACTGTATGGCATCCAGCTAAGCCTTTCTACCTTCTTAAACTTTAAAGTTCAATCACCCAAAGCATTTCGCATGCAACCAAACCGCTAACAACACCTACAAACCCACCAAGGCTCTTTAAAAACACCCTGCATCCTCGACGAATCTCCCCGGGCGTGTCTAATTTCTCTCACGCGGCATACAACCGTCTCTGAAGAATCGCACGCTCAAATTTCTCAAGCGCTCTCCATGAGAATGCGAATCCACTCTCTCGAATTCGCTTCAGGCGAATGAGATCAGGGAGAATTCTGCGTGGGTCTTGTCATGTACGTCGCGTCATCTTGCGTTATCTTGCTTGGTTAGATTGCGACAAAAGATAGTTTTACATTTTAAAATCGCATTTAAAATGTTCATTAGACGATGTATTGTAATGGCTCATGAATTGAACAGAATTTTCTGATTCGATGGAAAACTTTTTATGCGCTCATAGCACGTGTCACGTGAAATATCTTGAAATTTCATTGACATTGTAACGAGACGCGATTATTATTAGGTCGTCCAAAAAGTTTCTTTCGTTTTATAAGGAAATAATGGATACACAATATTTTCCGTTTTATATTATTATCGAATTACGTATGATCCATTTTGTTCTATCAAACTAAAGATCACAACGTTCGACAGATTAGGTTTCATGTTTGTATAAAAATGGGTTGTTGTAAAAGACGTGTCTGTAAAAGAAAGACACTTTCCGGACAACCTAATATAATTCATTCAGTTAATAAGACGCTTTTTAGAGATTTTTGAAATCGCTGACGAGAGTCGAAAATGAAAGTCGTTTCCCACGAAAATAAGGCGGAAAGATTTCAGTCAAACTGTTGATGTACGACGTCCTCGTGGATTTTGACGCTACCTTTTTTCAAATTTGCTGTTCCTAACTAGGAAGTATGGCTTACTTTCTGTATATTTGAATCGCCAGAAGTGAATTAGGTTCTAGCATATTCTTCATTTTCCAGCCTGCGCGAGACGCCCGGTGATCATACAGAGAGCGACAGGCAACAAATTTGCCACTGACTATGCCATCGCTTGTTTTGCCGCTCATCGCTTTATATGGTCGCGATCGTACGTGGATTTCTACAATTAGAACCTTTGTCCTAATGTGAAAGATGTCCCTCGTTTTCGGCTTCAGCGATCTGAAATAGCCCCGGCAAAGGTAGAAAAAAAAGTGTTGCAGTCCGGATTAGTATCCTTTATACCAAATTTGTGAGCAACCATACAAAACCTACGAGATACGTATATATAGGTATCTCGCGTGATATAAACACAGGACGAGACAAATGGAATTATCATTGGCGATTAGTGGAAGGGAGGCTTGGTTCTCGTGACGTTCTAGCCGCTTCCAGTGTCAAGGTTGACGGGAGATCGTCGCGCGGAGGATTTGCATGCGTTCCTCGTCGAATGCCATGGAAAAGAATCGAACACCGCGTCGTCGTTTGGTTCCACAATAAAACCGGTCAGTCTCAGCGTTCTCTCTCTCTGCCTCTCTCTCTTTTCCACTGCATCGCTTTTGCTTTTCTCTTCTTCTCCACTTGGGTTCCGTTCGTTCTGGCCGTGGTGCTGGGTGGGTTGGTCGGGTTGGCTGGCTTTCGCCGGCCGCGTGGCTTCTTTTTCCTCGTGTTCCGCTCGTCATTAGTCAACCTCTGCATCGGGGACCAGTTACACGGTAAACGGGGCAGACCGTTCTCGCGATCCTGAGGCCGCTTGCTTTCGGGCGATGGCCGACGATCTGGCGCGCGCCAGTCAGCTCGACGAGCAGAGAACGCCGCTCTTGAGGAAACAAACACAGCTAGACCAACAGCAAGGGAACAAGGGCTGTCCTGTCCTTGTCTCCAGCTGGCCCAAGTTGTCGCACGCGCGAGCAACGCCGAAGTTTGGTGAGTCTTGTTCCGAGGAATTGAAGGATCACGGATTTTATGGAGGCTAGGTGGCTTTTCGAGGACAAGGTTTCGCTGTAGTTGGTCTGATAACGATATTGATCCTTAAATGTATAGAAACGGAAAAATTTAAGATATCCTTAGTCTCTATATGTTAGTCTATATATTCATATCGTCTCTACTGAAATGATGCATAGTGTTTTGGAAAGAAAGAGTTATCTATGAAAGTCATCGTGCATTTTGTAGGAAAACCAGCTTTATTTAAATAAATAAATATATAATGATTCGCGAGAGTACTTGGACATTTATTGTAGGAAACTTTTATAAATATATTGTGTGTGTCATATATGAGTTTTTGAAGTTTCATTAACACTGTGACGAGATGTGGTTGATATGATTAGATCGATAACATTTGATTTTTTTTAACATTATTTAATACACTGATTTAATAACATTTGATTGATATTTATTACATGCACTTGTTATGTATTTTTATTACAAGATTTATTATGTGTTCCTATTTTAAACTAGAACCGACAATGTGTTATTTGAACACATGGAGTGGAATGATAAGATCTTCTCATGCAGCCTGAAATTAAAAATTGAAAAATTTCCTGGTAATAATTCTGAATAATTCTGAATTGGCATAACGTTTAGAAATCTTCTAAATAGGTTGGTACCGTATCGTGTCTCGTTTTGGAAATTATAAGACTTTTATAATTCTGTTGTTACCTCGTAGAAATGAATCACTCGATGAGTTCTATCTTGTACTAGTTAATTACCTAATTTCATATCTTCTCAGATGATACTATGTATATGGAAATTTTATAAGAACGTTAAGAATATTTTTCAAGTATATTTCTTGGTTATTAAGTTTATGGTATACTATATTTTAGTTCATTAATTATAAAATTCTTATACGATCATGACAAATGATTTATCGATGTAGTCTAGCTTATGGCGATTCATCTTTCGCTGTAGAGTAGAGACTTTTTTACAACAGAAAGCAACATCATTCAACTAGTAATCAAGTCGATTTAGAGCTCTTGCATCCTCTTAGCAACAGTTTGTGCGTATAATTAATTTATTGATGATTTTTATCGCAGAGTAACTACATAATTCCTCACCTTCATAAAAACCTATTCTTAGCAATGACGATCTTTGATTCTACTGCAATAATAATTTTCAAACTCATATCCCATTGAAATTGTCATTTATGATTGCAAAGTAGTCTACTAACGATTTTTCTGATTCACAAGAATTACTGGCTCGTTATAATTATAAAGCCCCAAGATCTATTGCTTTCCGAAGATTAATATTTTTATATTATCTATGAAAATGATTAAAAGGATTCCTTAAGACATTAAGGACAGTTGATTTGTTCAGAATTGATTTAAAAAGCTAAACTACAGACTACCTATTTAAAATGATAAACAGATAAATTATCCAAAAACTTTTAGAGAAAGACGGGGCATCTCTATATAAAAGTGACTCAAATCTCCAGGCAATTGGCTTAAAAGGTTTCAAAAAGTAATACCGAAAATTCCACTCAGAATTGCACGAATGTTTAAATAACATTCTTTCTTACACTAGAAAAATCAGAAGCAAAGAGACAAAAAAGAAAATAACTTGCTTTAATGCTAGAAAAAAATTATAGAATCTTAAAGGGTAAATAATGACAAATTAACACAGTAATTTTCTCTAATTTAAGTGAATGAATTAAATATAAACATTTAACACTTCAATCAGAATCGTTTCAAAATTTATTCGTACAATTTCGCTTACATAATTTAATTAGCTAATATCGTTATTTCAATTATGCAAAAGAAGATTCTCCAATAATTTCTCGATAAAAATTCTCGTAAAAACTTTTATTCCAATCAAATAAAAGTTCTATTCAATTCGAATAAAAGTCCTCATAAAAAAATATGAAAATATTAATTGAAAGTCGATCAGATTTCCAATATTATTTACAATATTCGACCGCTTAAATTCTAAGTCCCCCCTCCCCTCCATTATTAGAGGCAATGCGTTGCAAATGTAAAACGAAAAAAGGCAGAATTCTGTCGGTTAACTGTATTTAACTGGAGTCGACGAGCAAACGGTGCTCGGTAGTTTTTACGTTTCATGTGTGCTTCAACAGAGCCAATAGTGCGTATGGTTGCGTTTGAGAGCTGGAAAGGAAGTCGATGGGAGATTGGAATGAGCTCGCGTGTACCTCGATTCTCGTAGTGGGGATTTCACGTGGCTTTCGACGAAGCATTTTTCAGTAACTGGACTTGAACGTTGTTTATTCGAAACGAGAATTATAGAATGCTCGTTGCTAGCCAATGATTATACATTTGAGCAAATTGCTGTGTTTAATTGGAAATTATCGAGTACTACGAGTTCTTTCAATTTCTCAACTATATGTTCACACGTATATATAATTTGTTTCACGAGTTACAGTTTTTCACATCGTATATCGCGAGGAGAGAGACGCTTTAGGAGGTAACTGACATCGTTACCTATCGAACTATAGTTTAGATAATTTTAAAATTGCATATATGAAATTGTAAGTTTAGTTTAAGTTGTTGCATACGACAGATTGAACTGTTGTTGATCTAGATAATTGCAGCGAAATTAGGATTGTAATTAATTACATTCGACGTTTGATGTGTTGACGTTGAATCAACGTTTGATTGATTAAGTTAACTGATAGATGGATGATAAGATGTTTAGACATTAGGATCTGTAGACTGTAATATAACTGTTAAATACATAAAAACAAAAAGAAACGCTGTAATACAACGATTATACAACATAGTATCCACAAAAAGGTATGAGAGTGCGTGTGAACCCTTACGTGAGAATTTACATAACATGTACACTATCTGCCATAAGCATTTGGACTCATTGGTTACATTCAATATTTTAGATATGTCGCGAATAAAATAACTGACTTACAATCAAACAGCTGGAAACTGAAAATAGAAAACAGTATTGTTCAATTTATACTAAACATCGATAAATATTCTAATTCTTACCTTGTAAGTACAGGGTAATGTATGTATTATATATTCTTAAATAGATTCTATAAGCGTACAAATTCTTTATAAGGCGTTATAAGCAGAATCAGGACGAAAAAATTATAATGTGTATTATTTAACGTAACAACACTGCTTAACAAAATGCTTTTGTTATTATATTCTAGGCAACGAGATGAATTACAAGGGCAGCGGGAAGGTCCACTTCGGAGTGGACGATGTGTCCCTCTACGGGACGCCGAAGGAGGAGCCGGGCCCGGGTCTTCCGGGCCAGGAAGTCAAGCAGAGCTTCTTGAAGAATCAGCTTCAGGCCCTGTTCCAGCCTACCGACAACAAGCTGGCTATGAAGCTGTTCGGAAGCAAGAAAGCTTTGATGAAGGAACGGATCAGGCAAAAGGCTGCAGGTCACTGGGTCATCCATCCTTGCTCCAGTTTTCGGTGAGTCCTTCCGCCAGATATCAAACCGTTTCACCTTGACAGGCAACCAGATATCGACCCTGTCTCGATTTTCCAACTAGATGGTTTCTAGACATACTGACGCAGTACCTTGTCCTAGGTTAAAAGAGTGTATGATTTTCTACAAGAAACACTGTATGATGATATATCTTGGTTAGAGAAGTAGACTATGCAGCCTTTGTCGTATCTTTTGACGAAGGATTTCATCTTCAAAAGATATTTTTAATGACGTTTTTCTTTAATCACGTCGTTGGTGGTATTTTACATTAGAAGTATCAGAGTGGTGAAAGTGATCAATTTACAATCTTTATCGAGTAGAAAGTTGATAAATCGATACAGAATAATTATGGATAATTTGCACAGAATACATTATTAGGGATTTGAATAATTTTTTGTAAATTATGTGGCTTATTTTTCTCTTGTATTAGCAAATTTTTCATACATCTAATTACGTGCCTGTAGTTTCACGTACGTTGGCTGAGGCTTCCGGATGCAAGCCACGTAATATACGAGATTTTATCTGAGCTTAGAAACATAGTGTAACAATTATTAATAGAGCTGTCGAAGAATTTCATAAAGGTTGTGCACGTCACGCATCTTTCTTTGTGCTGTTATTTTTACAGGCGGTCATTTAACAAAGCGTGGCACATTCTTGTTGCACTCTATGTATAGAATACTCCAGTTAATTGCAGAAGCTTTGAACGACAAATTTAACTTCCGATATTTAAAGGCCCTTGCCTGCACTCGATCATGTTGTCTTCGGTTAGAGTTAAAGTTGAAATGTGACATTACACATACGAAGATCGCAGGAGAAAACATGAGAAACGTAACAAAATATAATAGAACAGAAAATGACGGCCACCTATTGAGTTCAAAGGTGTAAGTTCTCTTAACTGATCAACTTAATAACTGATGAATTAATAAAAATGTGTTATGATAATACCTTCGATATTTTAATTTTTTTTAATTTTGTTTCATTTCAAAGTTAAATAAAAAAGTGATTTTTCCACTTCATCTTGATCTATTTAATAAATTTCTTGCGAATAAAAAAATATATGTGAATTGGAAATGGTCTAAAGAGCGCAGCGGGGTTAAGAAAAATCGTAGGTAATTTCAGGGTCGAATAAATTCTTTTCCGATAGAAATCGGATCGTGTACCCTCGAAGATCGGTTAATTTGCGTGAAAAATAGAGCGTGTTGCAAACAGAGAGTGTTGCAGATTTTTCTCAAATTCTTTTCTCTTTTTTATTTGATCTGAAAGCAACATTCCACGACGATCGCTAACGAGGAGTGAATTTTGTGGATCCATCGCGTGGCTACCACTTCTGTCTAGCCTAATTACCAATTAAAATGACTAATTAAAGTGCTTCGCCGCAAGAGCAGATCCGAATCGAACGAAACAGTTGCGTCGAAGGTTTTCTTCATCGCGATTGCGCGGTGATCGGCTTTGACCCAGTTCGCAATCTTGCTGGAGAAAACAATCGATGATAAATTTGGCTAACATTGAATAACGGACGATTCGATAAACATTTGTCTCCAGCAATCTTGCAGACATTTGCTTTAGGTTTATTTATCTTTCATCGAGACAACAACTTCAATCTTTTGACATTGATGAGTAACCACCGATTCGATGGGAATTTTTTTAAACAAGTTTGTATGAATAGAAGAAATCAAAACTTTGTAATCTTTACGTTGCGTAATTAATTACTCCAATCATCGTGAGGATTATTTCAACGAAACAAAGTGTTTCAAATAATCCACTTATCTCGAATTTGACTTGACAAAACGTCGTTTAGCTAAATTCAAACCTCAATTTCCAGCTACTCGATTTCCATTTTCCACTACTTTATCGTACAAACCAAAATCAACCAACAATTTACCCTGAAAATTACCATGCAGAGATGCATGTTGCGTATATCAACATAGTCTAACACATTTTCGATTGCGATGCAAATTACGCGTGTCGCTATAGCGCCAGCAAAATGGCTTTACGCCATGTATTACGAATGTGGTTATATACGTTAGTAGTGTCACAGAACTGCGAAGGGTTAAAATTTCTCCAATGGTATCCTCGCGTGTCAACCATGTTGGGAAGAATTATAGATGCTTTGAGGATCCCTGACCTCTGACTTCCTGGACAGTATACGGCACTTTCCCGTATCGCAGTCGAATTCCTCGTGCGGCTTGGACAGT
Organism: Bombus flavifrons; assembly: GCF_040668555.2. Classification (NCBI taxonomy): domain Eukaryota; kingdom Metazoa; phylum Arthropoda; class Insecta; order Hymenoptera; family Apidae; genus Bombus; species Bombus flavifrons. The sequence continues at coordinate 8,272,701 of NC_138456.1, forward strand.
TCCATCCGAACAACCGGAATGCGTCTGTCTGTGTCGCGACATATTTCGAGGAACGATCGAACAAAGAAGATATTCTTCCCGTGGGATAACGCGTGCCACTAGACTGATGTGATCGATTCGGGTCATTGAAACTACTATGGTGGTCCAGTTTTATTCCACATTGATATTCAGACATGGCACTATTTTTGTATATGTTGCGTTTTACAAGAGGGCTAATTTAATTGTACAATAGATCTTTAACAAGTCCACTTTAAACGTCATTTCAAAAGGGCGTTCTTGCCTCGTTAACTGGCCGCCCGCTAGCCCTGTTTTGCTAGTTGACCGCAAGTACACGCCCGCATGATCGAAACAACAATTATCCCTATATTATATTGTGATTTAAAATAGAACAGTCACACGATATATAACCTTTAAGATATATGAGACGGAAGACAGTTTTCTGACGGATCTTGTAACAATGGCCACAGGTACCGCACTCTCGACTCAGAACGAACTTAAACGAACCGTCGTTAAATGAATTATCGTTGCCAATCCAATATAACGTAAAATTAATTGTAAGGAAATATTTCTGAGAATCGATGACTAACAATGTCTGTATATTCCGAAAACGTCTGAGGGGGGCACACATACAATCGCTCACATTAAAATACTGGGACATACTTTAAAGCCGAATAACTTTTTTAAAATTCGACCTGACGTCCTGATATTCTTCTTTTTTTTTTTTTTTTTTTTGAGAAGTTACAAGGATTAGTTTGAACGACGCGTGAATACAATTTTTGAAAAATTGCGGTCGACTGGAATCGCGAAGGAAATAGTGTAAATGTCGATTTTTACAATTTTTCTTATTCGACTCTGCAATGAAAACTTAATTAAGCAATACGTTGCTATTGTCCTAATGTAATAGTATACTTCTGCTATAAATTATTTTAGTTTCGAATTTTTTAGATAGAAATAATATATTTCAAAAATATTTCTGTTAATAATGATTTTTTAAAGTAAATTTATAAAATTCACGTGATCGAAGACATCCCTTCGGCATAATTGTGATAACAAATGTAAATGATTAAAAATTTTGTATACGTAACTCAAAGGAATGATTCGCACGATATTTTCTAGCGAAAAAAATGTCGGTACTTGAGATCTTCTGAAAAGACCGGCTTTCTCCGTTATCACGGACTGGCAACTGGTTGACAGATCGAAAATCTACATCTGAAGGGCCCTCGAGGCGTGGATCGTAGGTTGGAATTGCTGAAATTACCAGGCACCGTACCATAACCATTCGCGAAACAGTGCACCGGGCGTTTGTCGTGGCAATTGCCTGAAATTGCCCCGCTCTTCCGCTCAGAATTTTCTTTAATTACTGATAATACAAGGACACGCTGTATCCAGCTTATCTCGGACGATGAAATTTTCATTCGAATCACCGCTAACGATCCTACTGCGTTGCCTTTTGGCGATCGTTGATGACAAGAACCCGAGGAATCTTTCAATTATGCAACCTCTCGGCCGTTCTAATCGCTGATCGAAATATATGTACGTTAGGATAAAGGAGGTATTAACGATAGTTTAACGCGGAGAATTTCTGTTTGACTTCTGATAATCGCCTAAGTGAAATTTAGGTACCTTATGGTCCTTGGATTCGTTAACGTCGGAGGATAGATGAGATAGAATTGCTAGAAATTTCAAGTTTGCTTTAGAACTTAGGAAGTTTTAGACCAGCAAATGCGAATTCCAAGTCGTAAATATTCATAATCTTGGGTTAAACTTCCGATGATATGACATAATGACGAAGAACTGAACAATTACAAAAATAATTGTTTCTTCGTCCTCGAGATTTCAAATTTTTCAATGAAAATATCAAACAGATCATGTATCTGTATAAAATCTTTTTAATGAAATTTTTGTCAAAGATACAACGTATAATAAAAGTGAATGGCCGCGATAATTTGCTTGTAAGGACAGCATTCGTGGTTCGGATCATCCGAGATCGAGTGAGCATCCCTTTTTCAAGAATCCATCGTTATAAATATCTCTGGTCGCAGTGATAGTTGGTCTTACAGGCGGAACTTGCTATTTTTAGTCGAACTTTTAAACGAGCATCTGACATGCGGCTCTAGAGAGATCAGAGGTCACTTTTATAGTTAGAATCTGCGTTCTGCGGATACGTTCCATTTCCTGATCATGAAATCAGAATAGATCACTGTTGTTGATCGCAGAAGGAAATCCAATAATTCTCGCTAGAATTAAACGAAGGTTCCAGGAAATTGAAAAGACAGCTGCAGATCGTTTCCACTGTAAATCTTTTAATAGTTAATTTATTCATAGCTCTGTCTCTAGATATCATCAGAGAAGAGCTTGACACGAAGATGGTTACGTTCGTACTGCTTTGCATTGATATCTGAAAATCGTTTAAAATTCAAATGTTTTTCATATTTCGTCTTTGGACGTGGCAGACCGATGTAAAGCAATGATAAATTATATTCTGCTTCATTCCTTTTATCCCTATTTCTTGCATTTTAATCATCTCTTAAATATGTGAAGAAACCAACGTATCCTTTAACTTCCAACAAAGAAGCGAGACATCTTGTAATAATAAAAATAACAAGATGATAAAGTGCTGGGCTTTCTCAGAACAAAAACTTAATCTTCAGTGGTCGAATGGAAGCTGTGACGACCGGTGAATTAAATATTAACCGATTAATAAATCCAAAGGAACTCGGAGTATTATATATTTAAAAATGGAATTTATTTACCGAAATATTTTCGTCCCTGTGCCGACGACACGTTTTAATTTTGGAGTCTCAATTTCGCTAATGGCTGGCTAGGATACCAACGAAATAAATTCACGGGCTAGGCATCGAAAGGATCTTTCTTTCGGAAGTCTTTGCCTCCTTTCAAGCTTCCTCGAGACTACTAAGTACGTATTCTCGTCTTGGCTCGACAATGAGATAAAAGGGAAGATTCTACGAGGAAGAGAAATATTTGCTGCCTTCTTCTTTCATCGCGCCAGAAACGAGCGCTGTAATATTTTTAAGAGTTGCCGTTGACGTTTCGAAATGTGGACGGCAACTTTTTTCTTCTGTCTGTCCGCTCACTTATCGAAATTGTTTCTCCAGTTCTCATCGTCTTTGATTATTTAATTGATTTCCACCGACGTTAGAAATAAGATTGCTCGGTCTATCACAATGGATTTGGGTCAATCTTAGGAAATAAAGGTCTAATATTTTTCATTTCGTTTAAGGTCTCGTCAAAAGATAATTTTTCAGAATTATTTGAGTTAACGATGATTTTCAGAAAACTATTTTCCTCGAAACTAAAATTACTGGTTGGAAAGGAAATAAGTTGCTTCGTTAAAAGATCATTTGTTCACTGAAGTACTTAGATCTATCGACATGGAAGTTGATATAAACAAGAGGATGTCTATGCAAAAGAAAATTGTAATTTCTGTAAGTTACGTGAACACTTTGGTCTGTGTGGTAAAAAGTCGTTACACTAAAACATTTTTAATTATTCAGCAAACACTCTGAATTAATTTCTAATGCACACAAAACACACAAATGAATTGCGAAACAAATCCAATTTGATTCAATCCCCTCATATCGCGATGAAGCAGAAATTCTGGCTAAACTTTCTTTTCTCCTCAAAATAAACTAAGAATGCCAGTCTCTGTACAATCGATGAAACGTCACTCACGATGTGTACGAGTTAAATATTGGAAATTCCGTTTGAAAACGTTCGATCGATATGAGAAGTGTTTTATGGGCGAGATCGAGACGAAAAATCGAGCGAGCCAGTGGTCTCGTGTCTCGATGCGAGAAACAGTTGGGAGCGTCGCGAGAGGACAAAGAGAAGGCAGATTGAGTGGTGGGTCGGTATAATGGTAGTTAAAATCGTGGCGACTGGCATCAGCTGTAAGAATGATCTCAGAATAATCATCCGATTAAGCAAGAGAGACTACTGTGCCACTACGGGCACGTTGCTTCGAGAATCGCACGTGTTTCGCGTATGCTCGTGTCGCGTTCCGCGCGCAACAACGAGATAAACTCCAGCGTTCGCATGATTTTTGGGCGAATTCTTTGCAATATAATCGTTAGTTCGTTGAATTACGCCGATATATCAATTTTCGTTGAATTGAAATCATTTTTTAAATGTGAGATATTTCTTAATGAATCTATTTTTTTATTTATTTATTGCCGAGTCGGCTTGCAGTCATTAACAATCACTATTATCTACACCGGGAAAAAGTTTATATATGTTATAATTAAACTTACATTAATAATAATATTTATGCCAAAATTTTCCTCATCTTGGTTTGTTTCTCTATTTTTAGTATATATCATTCAATATTCCTACTTGTTTCAAAAAGATTTCAATAAACTTTGTATTGGGATTTTGATGCGAATTGTAATCATTACGTAGTTGTTTCTTTATATGCCGTATGTCGCTTGAAAAATTTCTGGAAAATTTTCATTGGAACTTAGGAAAATCGAAAGTTAACAAACCAGGTATTTCGAAATTTAATGAAATGGAAGAACTCGTTTGCACATTTACATTGTAGATTCAACATTATTATATAATATATAGTTAATTTAGTATATTTTTCATTAAAGCAGAAATCTTGAATTGATCAAAGAACGAGTATCGAAGAGAAAAAGGTTAACTGGTTTAGAATTCATGGAAGAATCTCATTACAACTTTCCGAGAACTTCTTATAACGAAAATTTTTCTCTGTTTAGTTTATCGAATGTTCTGATGATGTTTAGTTTATATTCTGTCGTTTCTCCGTTTCCTTTTTTGTGGTTCTATCAACCGATGAAACGAACCAGTGTAAGTTGTTTTAAACATTCGTATCCATTGATGTACCATAGCTATCTGTATAAAGCAACAAATGTAATACAATTTAATTGGAATTAATCTAGAATGATGTGGCGTCTTAATCCTGAAACAGTGGCGGCGTTTAAAGTCATAAGAATGTGCCATGAACGAAGAATTGCAAAACTTGGAAATTACCAGTTAAATCATTTTTCCCTATTCTTCGTTTAATCTGAGTCATTCAGCATCATTTTCGCACGGGGAAAAGGGAAACGTTGCTTTCTCATGAAATGCAAGACACGTTTTGAGAATTTGAAGAGAACGACTTTCAAGGAAAGTGACGTCATGCTTCTTATTGCTTCATGCACTGTTTCAATTATGTTGAAAATTTGAACAGTTTGACGTAATACGAAGATGAAATATGTTTCCCAGAAAACTAACGTGCTGTACGTAATATTCACCACGTTGATTATTCTATTGTGTTCGATTAGCACGACAATGTCAATTATCGTATTGATTAGAAATACGACGACTTATTCTTCATAATTTATGCGACGAATAAATGTACGATAAAAATTCCTGTAAATTAATTTGGGAAACATATTTTCCATAAATATTTCGTTTTTGGCTGCGTTCTATTTTATAATATATGAATATTGTTTGAGATTTGAGAAGAAATAAAGATTGAAAGTTTGAATTATTAAGATTCTTTTATGTTTTAATTTCTAATCTTCCCGAGTCTCTCGTATCAAGGATTCAGAATATAAATTTAAAGACACGAAATATACAAATTCTAAGTATGATAAAAATTTCGCTAAATAAATATTCATTAACGCAGGATTATATACCATAAATTGACATTTTTTAAATGTTTTATTATGTTACACTTGAAACAATCGTGCATATAACGGTTAAATTAGTACAATTAAATTATTTCTAAGACAACGTCATAAAATTCTAATAGTTGTGTATACCTACTGTGTATTCTGTACTGTGATTTCTATACCAGTGTGTAGACTATTCTAACAATTTCTGTAGCAACATCTATAATATCCTAGCAATTTCTATGTCAGTATCTGTCCCATTCTAACAATTCCCCTAACAGATATTATTTTAAGAATTTCTATATCAATATCTATGGTATTATTCTGTTAATTCTTATACCAATTCAAAATATTTCTTTTAAGATAAAGCCAGGTTGAACAATAATTTAAAGAAGAATGGGAGAAAAGACTGTAGTAAAGGAATAAAGGAAATATAAATGGGAATTGCTGATACTAAATTTCCACGAGTCTAATTTACCTTCTTTTCCTAAATTTACCTCACGAAGCTTAGTATTTAATAAATTTCGTTTCTCACCAAATTTCAAATCAACATCGTTAGTAATTTCACAAGAAATTCTGATATATTAATATATATTTTAGTATGTATCTAGTTATATGTTTTCAGTATAGTATTTTAAGAGCTCAATATTTCTTAACTCAATTATCAATGAAATCGAATAAAATCTCAAACACGCAATGTAAATTTAAAAGGAAAAACAAGTGGATTCGTGCAGCAGATCCGACGAAGATAGCACTTAATCATCCAGCGACCGTCCGTTTAGTTAGAATGATTAGGTATCCCGACGACAGGCGTCATTAGTCCAACGTTTCGCGCAAGACAATGCATATCGTATCTCGCCTGGTTCATATTCACGCATTCCCCCGAGTCAATTAAGACGTCTCGTGGCTATTCTACCATTCCTGACCCTGGCTCTGTTGTGCAATTCCACGCGCAACCTAATCAGTTCGTCTACTTGCAAAGAATACTCAGGAACCTTCGTTACTCGAGCGCAATTATCATATCTCTTCGTGCTTATCGTTCATTGGAAATTCGTTAAAATTTAACGACAGCATATTCTTTTTTCTTGATCTTTGATTCTTAACACTACAACTACCGGAATAGTAAAAATGATGAAATCGTAATTTAAAAAAGAATGTTGTGGATTTATGTATTTACGCTGTGTTTTCGGGGATTTAAATGTGTTTTTGTAAAATATGTGGATGAAATTTTTATTTGTATCTGTGCATTATACAGATCATTCCGTGCAGGTGGTTTTTATACGGAATGACTTGAAATACTTGTAAATAAAATAATAGATATTTCGATAATAATATCGAATAATTTATTTAACTGTTTATATTTCAATCTTGCTCTGATTTTAGCAAAGAAAATGAATTTGTGATGTTTTAAAATGATGTTTAATATAAAATTGAAGCGGGAAGTGATGCATATGAATAAGTCTTTTTTCATATTTTGTTCAAATTGAATATACTTTTTAAGATTAAAAAAATATCATTTGATCGAATGAATTATACCAAATATGTTTGATAAATTTTTATAAATTTAAAATATAAAAGTAATTAATTTTGTCACTTAAGCTGATACAAAAGATTAATTATTTTTTTAAGATAAATACATTTTTATGAATATGATACTTGAAGAAAAAAGTTTAGATAAAAATGTAAAATTATAAATGGTAATTAATGCAATTTAATTTACACAAATCCTAGTTCGTCTATTTTCTTTTCGTTCCAAGAATCCTCAGACGCGGTGTTTCTATCCTGTACTTGGTAGCTTCGTTGGATTTACGATACGTTAATGACTCTTAAAAAGTAGAAAGAAGCTCAGAGTCCTAGTGCTAATTAGAATTCAGAGTTTCCTACCTAAAAATAATTTGACTGAAAGCTGTTCCAGTGAAAAGAGTAAGAAAATCCCTAATCTCGAAAACAGCTAGGAAATCACGTACGGTGTAAACTTGATATTTAGCACAGTTCTTCGCATAGTAATTGACAACTTTTATGCAACATGATGACAACAATTGTCATCACAATTCTTAACCGAGTTAATCGATTTACAAATTACGATACAAATGATATTCCGACTTTTAAATAATTATTTCCGGCTTGTTTTATTTATTACCGTTCCAAACGTTTCAATCCTTTTCAAATTTTCAACATGAATTTCAATAGAAATACAAATTTTCAATAAATATACTCGGCAATGATGTCTCTTCGATATTTTACCATTTCTTTTATTCTTTTCTGTCACTCCGATTTCTGTGTAGACACATTTTTATCTGGAATCTAGAACGAGATTATTCAGCTTCCAATGACAACATAATCACCAATTATCATCGCTAATTATAATTACGAATGAATCTTATACACACGTGTTCGACCATCGATTTCTTTTTCTATTCTATCGGGCGTTTCAATTTCTTCGACGAATAACAAACCAAAAGGAAGGAAGTCGAAATTAGCCTGATTTTCCCTGGTCGAAACTGCAAACTGTTATTGTCGAGACCCATGGAACGGAGCTGGAAAGCGGAGTGTTGCTTGTTCCTAACTGCACGGCCTATCGAGTTTTATTTCGACCATCAATTAGGAAAAACGCTTAAGGGTAGAACGGCGCACCGTTTTCGTTAATGCCCACCTGTTTGTTTCGTAGTTGTTCGCCTATTTGAATTATAATTACCGCAGGAAATTGTTTTCCGGGTCCCGTAGCAATGGTAAATAACGCATTCGAATTTCTCGAATTCACCTACTTTTGCTTATAATTTAATTCAGGAAAATATTAATAAACATATATACAGAGTTAATCACAAAAGTATCCGCCGGCCATTTCATGCTGATTTAACACTTTATATTCCGAAGGTATTTTACAATACCACATTCGCTAAAATATTTCATTAATACGATAGATGAAATTGAAACTTGGCGAAAAAGATGATTGAAATGTAATTTTAAAAATTCAATTCTTTCCATTATTAGATCATAGAGTAAAACCATAAATATTGATCAACTATTTTATTTAGAGCATTAGAAAAATGACAGTTTCTACGCGTTAGTGTGCTCTAATAACTTATCAATATAAAATAACATAATTTCGAAGCTGTCTTCACGAAGAAACGAAGGATTAAGGAATTCGTGATCTTATCCAACTATTGGTAATAAGACGGTTATGCTAATTAACAAATACAATTTTAACATTCAATCAAGCCAAACCCTGTTGTATTTGATGAAAAATTAATTTCATTTCACGAAAAATTCACGTCATTGATATAACGATAGATGATAAAATATACTGATTATAAATAACGACTATACATGTTGCAGATCTTCCCCCTTAAAACGATGCAAAATACCTGTGTAATAATCTACATTGCATACATAATCTAATCTTTATATTTTCTAATAATATTAGCAATATATAGTATAACTAATAGCAAAGCTGAATGAAATACTCATAAATCCGTATAGTTTAAAGATCAAGATAATAAATTACGATATTTTGCCAGAGATTTTCATTCTCAGTATTGGAGGGTGGTGTTTCCAAGTGAAATTTCTCGAGTCACGTTACGAATACGAATAGGCAGTGATTGTTTAAATGGCATAACTGTATGATAATGGTCACGAAAATTACCGTCGCGTGTTTACATTTATTCCAGAGAAGGAAATACTTCCTGTGTTTGACCGGTAGGAAAATGGCAGAGGGAGCTCGAGATACGTTTTAGCCGTTTTCCTCCGGTGTTTCGTGTTCTCAGGTCATGAAGTATTCTGACAAATGTGTCGTGGAAACTGAGACCATAGAAATAAATAAAAGCGAGCAACTCCTGAGAACTTTGAAAAATTTTCCAGTGCAATTCCATTACCGGCTTTCTGACAAATTTCACCGTTTTTCCCATTTTGACTTGCGTTTCTTTTTCTCATTTTTAGAGAGAAACGAATATTAAATTTCATTCGAATCTTTACTGCTACTATTAACAAGAAACATTTTTGAGATATATTAATACGTTAATTAGATTTCTGAGTTTAATAATCTGAACGTTCTTTATTTCGGTAAAATATCTTAGCAAAGAACTTTCTAAGATAACAGAATTTTAAACAAACTTTCGCAAAAACTTTTAGACTACCAGGTATGTAAATATAAAACCGGAATTTTTGTATAGAAAATACACGTTTATTGTATGAAAATGATTAAAAATATTTTATTCGAAGTATTGCCCATCGCTAGCTATACATTTTTCCCACCTGTCTGGCAATTGGTGGATGCCACGCCAAAAAAACTGTCGCTCTTTTGAGGCAAACCAGTCATCGAGCCATTTTCGTACATTTTCGTAAGAAGCGAAGTGCTGGTCAGAAAGTGCGTGTCCCATCGATGCAAATAAATAGTAATCGGATGGAGCCAAGTCTGGTGAGTAAGCCGCGTGCGAAAGTATTTCCCAACTGAACGCTTCGATCGTTTCCTTGATCGGTTTTGCTGTATGCGATGGTGCATTATCACGAAGCAAAATTACTTTGTGTTGCCTTTTTTGATATTCTGGTCGTTTTTTACGCAAAGCTTGATTCAAATCGATCATTTGTTGTCGGTAGCGCTCAGTATTAACGGTTTCGCCAGGTTTTAACAGCTCGGTGGTCTTTTTCGGTGGTCTTCCACGTTCTTCGTTCCTCGCGTCAAAATTGCCACTTCTGAATTTTTTAAACCACTCAAAGCACTGTGATTTACCAAGAGCACGCTCACCGTAAGCTTCGACAAACATTCGATGCGATTCTGCAGCAGTTTTCTTCAAATGGTAATAGAAAATCAATGCTGTCCGCAAATCGTAGTTTCCAGGCATAAAATTTGACATGTTCAACGCTATTACAAACTATGCTGTTGAATGAAACTTATATTGTTCCGAGTCGAAAATGTTTGTGAGATGTCAACAAAGACTTTTGGCATCAATGACGCAGTTTAGTGATAACTACATTATCAGCTAGGGCCATCTATAAACAAATTCTGGTTTCATACTTACAGACCTGATATGTGAAACGCGTGTGCTGTAGCCATTCCTTTACGTGATTTATAGCAAATTTCTTCTTCCTTAATACGATCGATAAGCATTGACAATGAGGCAAAACTGAATGTCTGGCATTAGCTCGACATATGCCAACTACGGAGGAACGACATCATCTCATACTCATCAGCTTAATATTAACAAAACGCGCTGTTATTCCAACGTTCTATCATCTATACGTTCTGTTATTCGAACATTCTATCGTCTAAACGTTCTATTATTCCAATATTCTGTTACTCAAACAAAGTAACATGAAATCAACATTATGGATATCAACACCTTGTGTATAGTGGCACGAAGGAGAAGAAATTTAATACTAGCAAGAAAGCAGCTAAGAAACACTTTAGAAGCTAGTGTTGATCACAAAATTTGCGTTACGAATAAAATACGATGAATTCAATCAAATTGAATTAAAGTAAAATTGTCGCATGTGATGCTAATTCAATGGCCATGATGATCCTCTCGCACGATTAAATTAATATTATTAGGAAAATTGTGCGAGTTACAAGTCACTAATTATCGAACACTAATAAATTCTCCTCCATAAGAACAATAAACTTGCAAACAAACAAATGAAATTGAAATTAAAACAAATGAAATTGTAGATATAAATTTTATAAATTACAAGTCAGTTAATTATTCTATATTCAAAATTCTAAAGAAAGATATTTTTAATTAAGCATATTGCTACTAGAAGTTCAACAAAGTGTTCATCGATATTTCCAACGAATTGCCAAGAAAACGGAAAAAGGTTTCTCTGGTGGATGGTGCGAGGCTGGATGATTTCTCGTGGAGCAGCTCCGACTTTAATCAGTATCGTCACGTGGCCCGGCCATTGCGTAACCCGGGCTGACCGTGCCACATTGCGACGGTCCGCGTTAGCGGTAGGAAACCATTGTTTAAATTTGCAAACTACCTAATGATAGGACAGAGCCGAACAAGGCCTCTGCAATTTTCAACTGCCAGCCGGTTTCCGATCACATCTGCTAAGTTTAGCTGCCGACAGCCAGGGTGTCATCGCACTTGCCACGAGAACTGGACACCGAACTAAGTCCAATCGGTCGCGTACTATGAATTTAAACCTCTGATGGACCAGACAGATTTTCGGAAAAAATGTACTTTTTATTCTATTATCGTATTGTATACGTGTTTATATAACTGCATTAAAAAAAAAAAAAAATATTTTTTCGTGGATAAAATTCTTACTTTTCTATTTTATAATAAAGAGTGAAATATATAAAATTTGAATATGTAACATTACGGAGTGTGAATCTTAGGATAGTACGCGATAAACATAATATTGCAAAGGTTGACCTTAGCCTGTTAACCGGGAAAGATGAATTATCTCGTTGTTCGAATGATCAATCACTATGAATGTCTTAGATAGGTATAATAATTTCTTTGTTTAAGGCTGTCCTATATTTTTACGTGTCATTTGTATTCTGTGTCAACATCGCTTGATTCTTATGTAAGTCACGATGAACTGACCTTTTTCATTTCATTGATATTTTCACTATTTTTCGGGAATACAATTTTTATCTTCATTTATGACGGATTAAACGAACAAAATTCACGTACATACATATATATACGATATGACAGAAATGGAATTTTAGATTAGCACGTGACAAACTTATTACAGAGATCGACCTTAACTCGTTAACCTGGCAGAACGAATTTTTGTATCTGATTTTTATTAAAAGTAAATTATCATACTTAGATCTATTATATTTACTTCTAACATTTACGTCCAGCGCTTAGCAAGGACTAAGACTAATTTACATTGTTGTGTCTTTATCGATTTCTAATAAAATGATTACAAAAATGTTCTGGTTTAGAAATGATCTACTTACTTTGAATCATTTCTTGCGTTTAAAACACTGGGATCAAGTTATTCTTTGATCTTGATACGATCTGGAAATCTTTCTTGATTAAAAAAATCTTCGTTGATTTTACAAAAGTTTCTTGATTTGTAGAAATGAAAATATAATTTAAGTCTTTGATATACGGTTTACATACACGTCAAATAATGGAGATTAATCTATGTTTATGGTAAATTGAAGAATATCTTCGTCAATGTTGAAGCTATAATTGCGGCTAGTATAGTAGATATATTCATTGACAGACATATCGATCGTGGTTGTTTAGTAATATCTATTAATGACTTTATTAACGACACTCTGTGTCAATATAAAGTACTACATATTACTGTTTAATTTGTATGAGGAAGCAATTAATATATCGATTAAGCAGTAGGATGAATATATCGGAAATTAACTTCTCCGTTCATAATATTATTAAAATATTGTTATCATAATAATTCTTAATTAACACGTTCTCGATACCATTGAATTAATCGTGCCATTTTCACGTTCAATTTTTACTCGCGTTTCTTATTTGAAACTCCAATACAATAATACTGAATTCTCATGAAATATTCATTAACTGAGATAATTATTGGATCGAACTGGTGAGTTAGTGTCTCTAAACGGTGAGGATATTTCGCGAGCGTAGGCGGAAATCAGCGTTGACCGGACGATCCATTTTCATTCGAGGCGCCTAATAAGATCGGCAAACGTTTCGGTCGAGGTTATTCTGGAACGCAAGTCGCTGACTCGGCCAGGAAGTAATCCCGCAACGTTTCGAGTTTGCGTGGCCATTAAAGTCGGATCAGCAGAGTTTATGCGATCGATCGTCTTCGTTTTAGCGGCGTTCATTGATATCAATGGAGTTTATCTTTTAACATCCAGCTGCGAAAAGTCAGAATTCACGGGTAATCGCAGGAACGCGCAATTGTTATCGTTGTTAACTTATTAAATTCGTTTTGTAATCGAATTTTTTCTCTGCTCATAAAGAAACGAATTACCGTTAATCTGATTAATAATTTTAATCCGACGATAGAGATAGCAATTGAGAGCTGTTATAAACAGAATATTTTATGACAACGCGATGGTACACTGTCGTCTATAAGTACAGATATTAATTACGAAAATATTTGATTACTTATCATAGAAAAACTTTATGTTGCTATCATAGGAGTAATGTTTTATAGAGGGTGAGATGGAACGGATGGTACAACCCAATACGAGCTGATTCTGAAGAGAAAAGATAAATCGAAGATATAGATCAACATTTTTTTATATGACACATTTACACATTTCGTTTTCGTAGCATTCAATTTTTATACTCGTATGAAAGTAGCATCAAATGGTATGAAACTTAATATAGTTTCTTATTATAGCCACTGTAAACAAATATGATTCTATAGTAACGTGAAGATGAGTGAGAGAATAGAGTAGTCCTCTTGCCTCTTTGTAATCTCGATAGCCATCTTCTCATAGTACATGGTCATATTCTACCCGGTAATTATGAAGCTCAATTCGATCTCGCAGACGTGAATGATACGATAAAAATTGACATCGTAATTTATCCTACCTACTACCGTCTGAAAGTAGTGTAGCTGAAAGGTAGATATAATGACTTTATAGCTGTACGACGCAAATCCAACGTACTATAATAGACTATTTGTTTGTGTGGGTTTGAAAATATCTTGAAAAAAGATTAGCTCTGTAATAAGACACGACTGTCATGATTAGGCGCATTTTTATGCGAATTTACATTTCTATAAAGACAAACAAAGGAATAGAATCTAAGCAGAAACTTGTTTTACTTGATTCAACATTATGTTCCAGGTAGCTAACCGTTGCATATTTTATATACTTCTGCATATTATTAGCAATATTTGCACTTTCAAATTTCTCATAAATACATAAGGACGTTTTCTTTTCTATAGCAGTCATTCGTTCCTATATTTTAAATATTGTTTCCTCTACTACGTTTGTGGTGTTGTAGTTTCGAAAATGATTAGTTAAGATACGGTGTATGGAAGATGTTAGACTTAACAGATTTTAATGATCGTGAAAGTGAGGTCTCTTTGATAGCAAATCTAAGGATGATAAATTGATGTTAAGTGGAACGATAAAATTGAGATTAGAGTGCTTTTTGTTAGAATCAAGATAAGCCAGGCTATTACATCGATCCTATTCGAAGGATAATTTATGTCGATCTACCGATAAGTCTACCGAGAGTAAAAGTATGCTATCTTGGTGTTAAGGATAATTGATATTTTTCGCTAGAAAGGAATGATGATTTGCAGATTTTTTGCATTTACTTGCCATTTGAATAACCACCTCGTAAAGATCGATGGCAAATATATTAACACAGTGAATTTTTAAATTAAGATATAAATTAAATAGATCCACATAGAATATTACAAAATTTGGTATAAATTTCCCAATATTAATTTTAATGGAAATTTTTTCAAAAATTCATAATATATTTTTGATTAATATCCTTAATAATTATCAATGGAAAAGTATTAAAAGATAAAGAGGATGAAAAGTTATGAAGATTAAAAAAGAGTCAGAAAATGTGATAAAACTTTATGAAATGTATTCTTTTAAATCTTGAGACTTAATACAGAAAATTTTTAATCGTCGCGGACGATATGTAAGGTCACACGGATGACATTAATTGACACTGATGGATGATGAGAATATAAAAGTATCTGGACTTTCTACGAAATTAATACTTTTATATGTCGATGAAAAGAACGATCGTTTTTTCATCGATTCCACGCTAATGGTTTCTCGATTTTCTCCATATTGTTGTTGCAATTTATCGTATCGGCATCGTGCTTTAACGCTATTAAAACGAACGTTCGTTTTTGATAGACGCACATTTAACGTGGGAGTAATTGAAATCTATCCCCACGCTTTTTCGTCGATATTAATTTAACTGCAATATAATTACGTATTAAATTGTCCTTTAAATTTCCATGAACAAATTTTAGTAGCAAGAGAATTTTCTTCGGAAGAATTTCAAATTAATTAAATTTTATTGTATTATAAACACGAATGATATTATTCGAGTTTAATCGACCAGAGGATGCAGTTCCACAAACCGATCTTTCAATACGGTTCTTGATATTCTATTATTGCATATTGTTACTGCATTATATATTACCATATTGTATAAACGATTATAATTACAAGTTATAAATATAACGAGAATTCAAACACTTGTTTCATACAATCATATTTCTTTATACGTGTATAACCGAATATATGTTAACATTAATTTTGCCACTGAGGCATACTAACTTCCTCACTTCAATTGTATCATGAATTTGGATCTGCGATATACGAGTATGTGTATGTGATTAGAGCAAATTTTTCTTCCTTAAACACCTTGATTGTCACGCAAACTTTACATTCTTGTCCTGAGAACCAAGAAATTTAAGAGATAATACATTGAAATATTTAATTTTATATTTAATTTTTTGTAATATATTATATCATATTCGCGCACATTTCTCTCGCAATTTTATCTAAATCATTCACATTGTCGACAACTTTTTAGTCCGCGAAATTTGTCTTAATTTAATCTTTCTAGAAAATTTAGTATCGTGGACCACCGATGACCACCGTCTTAATATACTTCATAATTATTCCACGACGAAATTTATTACACGAATAATTTAAATGAATAATATTGGGTCGGCAAATTCAAATTTTGAAGAAGAGGCGTATCATCTGCACGAATTTTATAAATCGGTTTACCTCTCCTCGTTTACGAAACAGACGTTACTATTCCACTGACTTAATAGACTGACATAAAACATCCGGGACACAGGATTCAACGGGAAGAAGGTTTTACCGCGAATGATATCACGCTTTAAACCAGCTCGCAACAGAGCCTGTTCTATGCGTCAAAAATAATGAATAATGAATTGAAAGAAGGCTTGCCGGACAACGAGGACGTGAGAGTGCATGGTACAATGGCCACACGAACCGCCTTAAACTGGCTGATTCTCGTACGATGCGTCTCGATCTCGATCATAAGAGGATCCGTGCTCTTTCTCTCGCGTATCGTTTTACGCGGTGAAGCCTGTTGTAATTCAACGAGGCAGCATGCAAGCCACGCTGCTGCTCCCCGCCGAGCTTATTTCGAGACCTCGTGCGTGGATCGCGCGCGAAAACATCCTTGGAATTTCCATAGAAACATCGGTGAACCTCGCTACTGTTTTAGCCGTGACAACTGTGATTCGTGATTCGGTTAATTAACCTGGCTGAATAATCAACCTTCTGTACTCATCTGCCAGCGTTTCAGTGATATCTAATAATATCAAATTTCTTATTTCATTGTTGTTTTCGTCCATAAAAAGAGAAAAATTTCACCGCGAATGTGTGCTAGAGTCGTTAATGGAAGACTGTATTAAACAATTTTTGGAGTGTAAAGAGTTAAAGTCTTAGTGCGTTCAATTGCCTAATAAAAAGCGAAATAGAAAGACGGTGGTTACTCTAATAGAAATGAATTCATACATATTTCAATAATTTGTTTCTCTCCAAATCGAATTTTCTAGATTCAACAAGCTTCACTGCCAAAGATGTACTGCAGTTGTTGGCTGATTATGTTAAACAATTCTTGACGCGTGAAGAGTTAAAATTATAGCACCGTTAGTCCTTGAATAATGAGAAGCGCAGAGGATTCTATATTCTATAAATAATATCGTAGATATTATGAAATCTTTTCCTTTTCGGAAGGACATTTTTAGTTTCCGGAAGTTCCGTTGTAAAAGTATGCTGAAGTTTCTAATTGATCGTATTACAATAGAAAGATTTTTGCAGTGTGAAAGATTAAAATTGTAAGGTATTTGGTTGTTTAATAAGGAAGAACAAAATGCATTTATTTCGATGTGAGAAACGATTTTAAAGATAAGATCATAAGGAAAATGTAATATTTAAATACTATTAGTTCTTCTACTTCTTTGTCTTTTTCTTTTAAATTTGAAGTGTATAAATTTGTGCGAGTAAAAGATTTTAATTAAAATGTTGCTTGTGAGATTTAAAAGGATAAACGTGCTAATCGTGATAAATGGAAGAAGGATAAAAATATGATGATAGAATTTTAATTGGAAATGACTTCCGTGATACTAGGCATTCTAGTAAGATACGATTAAATCGTAATGTCATAAATTAGAATGAGATAGTACATCAAATTACTCACCACTGCTTCCTCAATAAAGAAGATTTGTTGTGTTATAAATCGTCCTATGTTGCAATAGTAGGCCACATTAGTTTTCATTAAATAACATTATGCAGTGTGCAAGAGATGTTCTTTCTACAGCCAGTAAAATTCATCACAAGAGGCAATTTAAAAAACTACAAATCAATATAAGAGCTACTAAATTACTTACAGTATACCAAATTATATAGTAATTTGTGAGCCCATATAACTTCTTTATTCTTTTACGTCGTTAATAACCATGCAAACGGTTAATGTGGCTATAAATATTGAGAAAAGAAAAAAGGAAAAGATAATGCTAGAGTTATGGATAGAAAAAGTATTATGAAGAATTATCATTCTTCTCTGGATGAGAATAACGACTATATTTAACGTACTTTTACGTGATTGTACGTGACATAGAAGAAGGAAATGATCAAAAAACGATATAATTTGTGAAAGAAGAAAAATGTGATAAAAACCAATACGATCCATAAAATGAGAATGTTTAAAGTCAATATGATTTACAAAAGACACACACAAATGAGGCAAAAACAACATAAATCGCACAAGGAAGGAAATAATCCAAAATAAATGAGGATCAGAAAAAAAGGAGACATTATTAAAAGATGTGAAAGTGTTAGGAGGTTCTTGAATGG
Source organism: Bombus flavifrons (assembly GCF_040668555.2). Lineage (NCBI taxonomy): Eukaryota > Metazoa > Arthropoda > Insecta > Hymenoptera > Apidae > Bombus > Bombus flavifrons. The sequence continues at coordinate 8,291,118 of NC_138456.1, forward strand.
GGTTTGTAGCATCGCGAAATACGGACGTCCACCGTATCGGACATGCATGACGTTTCACGAGGGCGTCGGAGTTCCCTTAGCATAAATTTGAAATTGCAATCGACGTCCCCTTGTCCCGTGGTGTTCCGCACCTCCCAGTACAGCGGGTACACGCGGCTATTTATGTATAGTGTTGACACAGTGCGCTTAATTTAGTCTAATCGAGCGTAGGCGGAAGCCTGGAGACGTTATCGATCCTCCTCCAGTCAGTTTGCGGGCTCCTGAAACGCAACTAGAGTGCCGAGCATACATCACAAACGTCAGAACATGACACGATAGACTAATCCTGTTCTTGTTAAGCCATTATGCGACAGGAAGTTAAATATCTGTTCGATATCGTAGGACTTTTTGGTATCGGGACGGTACTACGTAATTTGATAGACAAATTTTTATATTAAACAAATATTTCGTTTGAAACTCCTAATGAAATTTATTCGGACATATACAATAGCTGTAAAAAGTATTTTTACATCATGCATTTATTATTGCATTTATACGTATACTAATTATTTAGATCCAACAGATTACAAAAATGTAGTACCATGGAAATGAGATGTATAGAACTTAATCAGAAGAAATGCTTCATCGGAAAATACGGTATTCGTGAAAGTAATATTTTATGATTAAGATAATTTCATTCTGTTCTTGTCACGCCATTATGCGAGGGGAAGTTCCTGACATCCATGATACATCTAAATAGATACATTCATCAAAATTTTGTCAGAATATTCAAACTTTCATCGACTTTAAATCCCTCCATTTCCTTCCATTTAACAAATAGCTACAAGACTAACCACGTAATACTAGAACTAGATCTCACAAATACTTTTCGAAGTATAAAACAATTTTACTACGAGTAAAACAATTTTCACAGATCTCTCTGTATCGATTCCGAAAGACTACCTCTCTATGGGAATAACAAAATTGCCGTCGAAGCCTCCAAGCCGCTCCAATCCGCGCAACCTAACCACAAATCAATGGAAATCAACCGGTTCACCTTCCCTCTCTTTGTCAAAAAAAGATACTAACTAAAAATCACGACACAAAAATCAACGTACAAAAAGGGAAAAAGCGAAGGGAAAACAGAACTGTTTCGAATAATCTGTCCAAAGCAAGGAGCAAGGTCTCGTTGCGTCAAGGTCGGTCTTCTCTTCTGATCGACATTTTCAAGAGAATTCAGCGGAGAACTCGCTGATCTTAAGTCACCTTCACCAGGTAATCTCGAGAGAGTTCCGCGGTCGTGCGCCTGTCACGATGCTACACGTGTCGTGTGCTGCACGAGGAAATGTCGAAACATCAGGTAGAACATTGGTGTTGGTGCGACCCTGCGCCATGGTTAGGCCTTTAGTGGGCCATGGCCACCTCGTAGATACAAGTAACAGGAGGTGATTGAAATATTTTATTAGGCCAAGATTAACAGCCCTTCGGAACAATCCCAGATGAAGCGCAAACTAGAAACAATTGTGTAGGACCAGTCGTAACGAAATATATTTCGAATTTTTAGTACGGTACTTTTCAAGGACGATGAGTGATCGAGATTCTGGAGTTCTTCCTTGATGGATTGAACCGAGTTTGAAGATAATTAAAGGAAAATCTGGATGAATTTTAAAAAATGACGAAAGTTTCTAAGCTGACGTGAAATATTAGCGATAGCATCGGCATAGGAGTTTACGTCAAAACGCACGCTGAACTAAAGTTGAAATTTTAACTGTTCAGGTTTTTAGCATATTGACTGCCACGACGGTCATCGATAATCCACGTTAGGAAATTTTCTAGAACGTTTACAGTAAAATAAATTTCTGATGTAGATAACGCTAGCAAGAACTATCATATAGCTGGCAAGTATAATATATTTTGCAAAAATTTTAGTATATTTCAATCTATCGACTTCTAAGGCAAATATATAAAATTCGCGTGGTAGTCAACGTGTTGAATAATTTAGTATTTTTATAGTAGTAAATCTCGATATGTTAAAAGTAAACTAAATTCCTATTGGTTTTTTTCTCTCTTATTATCTTAAGCGATAATATCAATTTTCTTATTAAATATGTCATAAGAGTTTGTATTTTAGACAAGTTGTTCATCTGTTTTCGGAACAGCAGAATTTAACTGAATCAATCAGTTGCGTCAATGGAGATTGATTTTCAAGGTTCTCTATTTCGAAGGTTCCACAATTTGATTCCGGTTTGTTAATCGGAAGTTCCTTTCTTGTTAGCGAAATTTTCCAAATTGGCTTCGAAGGTAACTTTGAACACAATGATTTATGACGTCGACTTTGTTATCTACGCTATTGACAGATTCCTGTTTCTTCGCGTTTAGAGTAAATTGATTAATGACTCTAAACATAGTCTTTGTATATTATATTTCCTCTGTGACTTCGGTAAAATTCCTACAGTATGAAACGTTAAATGTGGAGAAATATTTACAAACCACTTGGTATATTTATTATTCTAGGTATATCTTATTATTATTGGTATATTTATTATTCTGGTTATATCTTATTATTACTGGTATATTTATTATTTCTAGTCACATCGGAATTCGGCATTAATTTGGATTCTATACCGCTGATTCAATTTGTCTTCTTCTCCTTCAAAATTCTATTCTATTAATTTCTGTTTCCAGGTAAAACTAGCTTTTTATTATTATTCCCTTCTATATACTGTTACTTTTAGAATTAGATAGAAATATCTTCATAAAACTATAACCCTAAGATAATTTCAAAGATTTCATATCCTAAAAATTTCTTATTATCATTCTTCTCTATTCTTCTATATACTTATAGATATTTTTTCGTTAAGACAGTAAAAAACAAATGTCTTGATAAAATTGTAATCTACTTATCCTTCAAATATTCCATGTCCCAAAAATCTGTCTTCTTCTTACTATTATCATTCTCCTCTCATTATGAATCTGCGTTCAAATGTCTATGCGAAATCAATCGAATATAAAACATTGCCTCAGCCAGAAATAATCCTTCGTCGAACTTTTAAATCGAAACTTTAAACACGAAGACACGATGATGTTAAACGTGATAGACAGAAAATCCAACATAATAAAGATCAATCTGATATTATCAGAACGATCAGGATTGCACAATGTTGCTTGTGTCAGCTGTTCGTTATACTGTCGAAACTGTGCGTGACCAAACCTTATTAATTTTCACCAACTTTGTAATTACATTAAATCAGATAGAATTCATCACCACGACACTAGATAAATGTAATTTCTCGTTTAACATAATAAAATTAATTGAAATTGATTTTTAGTACATATTAAAAATGGACTGGGTTATTGTGTATTCAGCAACCTGCCATTTTTATCAAATGTTTGCATGGCCTAGTACGAATAACTTTCAAGTTATTGGACATTCCTGTCGAACGACCAAGTTATTTGCATAGTTGATTCTTCGTAATTATTTCGAGAAGCACGTTATAATCGATGTTTTCGCAACAAGTTTCTCATTTCTGGCCGTCGGTTGCTGGGATTTAATCGAGAATGCTTGCTTGGAAACAGAATTTCAACAGAAATTATTATCGAACACCTTCGGCATTTTATTTCTCCATTTTGTAAAATCGATGGATTGGAAAATTTAAAGTAACTTTGAACGAAACGCCGGAAATTCCATCCAGTTATTATTATGTTAAGAAGTTCTTAAAAAATAAGCTTCAAGAAGAAATCAATTATGAATATATATATTGACACAATCCAGCTGTTGATGGAATCACATATTTATAAGTAATATCTCTAAAGTATTCAAATCCCATAAATTAAACAAACATGTAAAAAAATGAAATTTTAAGAAATATTAAACGACCAACTTCTAAAAAAGTCAAACACTATCTTAAAAGAAACTAAACACCCAAAGAACAAACCACTAAAAAATATCACTCGAGAAGACCAACAGAGTGTCTTTTTCAACGTTCATCCATCATCGTCGCGAGGTAGAAAAACGCAAGTGAAAGAAGCTGGCGAAGACTCGTGGCGCTAAGCTGAACCGATTAACGCAACCGCGTCTTTCGAACGTCTATTTTTCGTGCCATGATTTAAAACAGCTGAAATTGAGCGACGTCAAAGGCAGAACGCTTGCATGGAAAACGATCGTTTATTGCACGGAAAGAAAATCTTTATCTGGAAATGGACGAACGCGCGCAAGAGCAGTCATCGACGGAAGTGGATGGCTCGTAAAGCGTCGAAATCGGATGAAGCAACGTGGTGAATCGAAGATTTATCGCCGACAGGTCGGAACGTTGCTCCTCGTAAACTTGTCGTAAAACTGTGGATCGAATGTGCGTAAACGTGACCACGAAACACCGGGTCAGTTCGTAAAGTCGAAATTTCTGTCATAGTTCCGGTCGGTAAGTAGCCTCGAGCTCGTAAATTCCTCGTAGAAAGTTGAATTCCGGATTTGGAGCGTCATTGGCTTCCGACGATAGTTGGAAAGCGTCGAGTGTTTTATTCGCAATTCGTAAGTTTATGGACGAACAGAGTTGCATTTAGGGTCGTGGGTAATTATTTAGATAAGAACGATGGTGGTTGATGCGAGCTTTGGGTTAACGATTTTATAGGGGCTAAAGATTGTGATTATGAAACAGCGTTAAAGCGTTTTGGATGTTGGACACCGTTTAGTCTAATTTCTTTTGTCACAATAAATATTTATCACTAGGCTGAAAGATGTATAAAACGTCCAAAGTACAGCATCTTTTGTAGCATTTTACAGATTAGACAATTTTCAAAGCAAGTTTATAAAAATATGAATTTGCATAAATATTCGCGAGTCTGTTTATCATACAACAAATAATCCGCTTCAGATTATATTTTCAAATTACGATAATCATTCCCTATGCAAATACATATGAAACAGCAACCATACTAAAACTACCCTACCGTTATCTAAGTGAAACATAATGGTAATTCCAAATGTAACAGGTAATTCTAGCATGGTTTTGATGTAATCGTGTTAACGGTTCATTTAAAAAACGATTGCAACATTAGTATTCAGCAAACTCTTAGGCATAACTGACTTCGTAAAAATAAAATCAGAAGAAGAAGCGGAAGAAGTTGAATGTTATAGAAATGTTGAAGAGGTTTCGATGTACGACGAAGAGGTTTCGATGTTGTAACACAATCTCTTAATAATTCAACACGAGTAACCATCAACCATTCTACTAATTGCCCGCTCGTTTCATTCACAGCTGCAGCCAAAGAGAAGAAAGAAAGAAGAAGAACGAAATATTGTATCATCACGTGAGCGACAAAACAGGTTCATCAGTCTTTTTCTCCATTTTTTTGTCCTAACGGTGCAATTAAACGGGGCCCACGCGTCGCGTCGTAGGACCACAGGATTCCAGCGGGTCCGCAATTAAGACGAACTTAATTAATTAATCTGTCTCTATTCTTGCGTTAATTCCCGTGGCGAGAAACCGCGACGACCGTGACCTACGCCCACCTCGACGCTTCTTCTACCTTTTTCCCTCGTCTCTTCTCTCATTTTTCTTCTCTCTGTTTCGCGGTTTCAACGACGCACCACGTTCTCGCGATTTGAGTCTTCCGGTTGCACGGACGGAAATTGCGGTTTTGCTCCGGTCGCGGCGAGCTTCTGCGGAGAGAACTGGAAAATCGTCGGGCTTTCGTGGTCCTATGTGAAATTTCAGGAAATTCAATGTTGAAAATGAATTTATGTAAGCCTGCGGTGTACCACAGCTCGGCCAATTTAGGTTATGATTAGAATCTGAACTGTGTATGAAATCGAGGAGCTTCTGAGGTTCTCTCCAGAAAATTTAATGCGATACTGTTAGTAAAGGTGGAAATGTTTGTGGGATATTTGGGAATTTGTTGAGGTGGCTTTGAAATTAAGAAGAATTTATTTCGCATAACAAAGAATATTCAGGGTATTCTATTTTAATTCTCTATACAGATATTCGGATTGGGCAGTATAAAATGGTATTAGTATTATTGAGATATGTATAATTTTGTGTGCTAGACTAGATTAGCTGCGTAGTAGTGGCACACGTATGTGAATATGAATGTATGGAAGTATGTGTGTGCACAGGCGTCTCGAAAAAACAGATGAATGCAACTGTTCCGTTGGCAGTGTGATATAGAAGGTGGTGAGACAAAGAGAGTGCTGAGACGCGTGCAAATGTATATCGACGAAAATCCTGCAAATCGTTTATTAAATAAATCTAAAACTATTTTAATGTAAATTCTAAGTGTAATCTTAGTGTTCCTTTACTTTTATTTCGGTGATTAAGATCTACAATTCTCAACAAGTATACTGATCTATACCTACGTTTTCTAAAATGACATAGGTCAATTTTTTTAACGAAACACGATAATAAATTCTGATGGACTAATCATGTCCTTTCGTGTATAATATTGTCGAAAAATTTGTGAAATAGAGCGACAAAAGTAATTAATTTTCTTAATTTAATTAATATATTTAATTAACAGAAATTCATTAATAGAAATACAAAAATAAAGATAATCTTAATCAAAATAAAATTAATTAACAGAATTAGACGAATTCTATATAGACAACATAATTAGAACATTCGAAAATCACATTTGAAATAATGCAAGCATGATGTTTATTTTAGTACAGGATTCGCAGAAACTTCGACTATAAGATCAGCTAGATATAAAATTGTTTGTAAAGTCATTTTAAAGATGAAATTAGAAAATTTCGAGATCTCACGTGAGCCAAGAAAATTTTGAAAATATTATTATCGCCTAATACGATTATTAATCAATGGTATTACCATAAAACAAATATTAATATACTAATTTTAAGATAATTATTATACCAATACTAGACCTATGAACAAGTATTTTCATTTTCTAGTATAGTAATTGAAATCGTGATTAACGTAGATTAATCAAGTAGGCAAGTTTCTTTTAGCTCCTTGGAAAACTTTCCAGAAAACGTTTAAAAATTGAAGAGACCTCTTCGAGTGTCCTATCCTCTAAGAACGATTGCAACGTGTCTGGCTAATGAGCACGACGAGATACATTTGATCGTCCGCTGCGCGCTATAACGACTCAATTAATTATTCTCAAGTAGCGTTGATCGTCGGTCCTGCGTATTGAAGCTGGTTCCAGGGGCATACGATGCACATACTTTAACTCTTATTGCCCTTCCACGCCATAATTTTACTGTATAACGTTGCAATTCTTAATAATATATTACGTTTTCCTTACTCTTTGTGGAACTAAATAGATTTTACGTTGAAAGATATTGTTACATTTCCAATCGTTCCGAAAGTGTTTACTTCGTATTAAAAAAAAGTCTTACCAAAAGTCTGGTATTTTGTTTTCTTGTTAAGTTACAATTTTATGGGTTTCTTAGTGATTTTAAGAGAAGATTTCGTAAAGTTTCCAACTCCTACGTTGACCACAGTTTATCAAAAGTCCCTCATCTCTTTTACCACTATCTGCACCTCTAAAAGAACTTTCCTCCGATATCAGAACTTGTGTATCTGGGGCGTATTACGCTTTCCTCCATACAGTACCTTCATCTATTCCTTATCGAACCTTCAGCCAAGTTTTTACCTTGATAATCTTCCAGATTAAATATCCTTGCTTTCCAACTCTTACTACCTTCTTCAAGATCACTATTACAATCTCTCCATTTTAATCGAATTCTTATCCAAAAGTATACTCTATCTGTCAAACAAATTTGTTTTTTAAAACTATCTCAGAGGAGTCTTTTAAAAATTGACGATAAATCCACAGAGTTTTGTAAAAAATACTCAGGACTTAACCAATTTAATGTTTTTGAAATATTCAAAAAGGTGGGGGTAATTTTAATTCCAAAATCAAATAGAAAGAGAGCCTCGAATAGAAAGATTGATCAGTAGAGTATTTTCAACCTCGAACTTATCGTACTGTAAAACATAGAAAATACAACTTATCATGTTTTTCACTGTTCCTCAATTTAAAGCTATCTTTTCAAGAATCTTCTTTAGCGAATCTTTAATGTCGTAAAAATTTCCACTTTTTAAGAGGAATTTCCTCTCTAAATTTCAACTGTCGTAAACTTGTTTATTTTAATTCGTCTCTTCGTGTATTATTTCAGCTCGAACTGTCTGCTTTTGTGGGAAGTTTCTCCATTCCCAAAGCTATAAAATTCGTCTCTCTTCAAGCTAAAATTTTCTCATCTACAAATCCCGAGATTCCTCTTATTTCAAGATCGTCAAATTTCCAAAATCGCAAATGCCTCTTTTTCTAGCAGAATCCTCTTGAACGAAATTCAAAACTCAAGAATATCCTTTCCAGCAAATTTCCAAAGCTTTTGTTTTTCAAATAAAACCTTTAGAAGAAAACCCAATCTCAGGATCTTCGAAGAAAATAATTTGCATATTATTTTGTCCAGGTGTAAGAAGAATATGCAACTCAATTCTCTTGAAAACCAGACTTCAAACGAAAAACAAGCGTTGTACTACATTTTCGACTTACATATGAGCATGTAGAATGACCCGCTGCCAATTTTTCACTCCTATCTAACCGAGAATTAGATACTTGAGTAAGTTTTCAAGCTCCATTTCTTCGAGAATGAAACGCAATTTCGTTATTCATGATTTTCCTCTTATTTCGTATCACACAATGTCCCTCGCGCCTCTTGTATCACGACATTTTAGATCCACCATGTATACGTAGAAATCTAACATTTTCTGCACAATTTTATCCGCACTCTGCTCGCAGCAACGTCAACAACATCCATGTTAAGGTTCTAATTACAGTGGCTGTGTATTCGGCCGAATCCAATAATCAAATACTTACTCGTATATACATTTTTATCAGCGCAATCATCAGAAGATTAATTGATCAGAAGGTAAATTCGTCGAAATAAACATTCGCTATAATAATCATTGTCTAAAGCAAATACAGAAACCATACGATGTTCAGTCTATTGACTTCTCGATAAGGAAACATCTGGACAGATCACGCGGTTAAACGGGCCGAAGCAATCGCGGCGGCGTGATCGACGCTCGGACACAGGATAGAGCGACAGAGGAACGATGATAGAGCAAAGACGATAGAGCAACAGAGATGGGATAGAGTGATAGATCGGTCGGTCAGCTTGAAATTTGCATCGCGCTATAAAACTGCACGCACGCGGCCGTGCTTCTGGTTATGTCAGCATCCTCTGCCAGACAATGGACGACCCCGCGGTATTGTTCGGCACGCCTGTGTACACTGACTGAGTGTATGGCTACTATTTCATGGTGATTCTTACTAATCGATGTAATCGCGTGTACGTGTATGCACCACGGACGCATCCACGTGCAGCTAACGTACACTACCGTCCATAAGTTTCGAATCGACGCTTTCGGAATTTTATGTTTTACTATTTACGTGTGTATATTGCGAAACGTATATTCATTCCATATCTTTTTTCACCGTTTTATATCTTTGTCTAACGACGAATGGGTTTTCTGAAAGATTCTCTTACTTTAGGGTTTACAATCTGGAACATATAAAAAATGAGAAGGGTTAGTTTACGAAGGAAAAATTTATGCGTTGCTTGATTATAGTGGTAAATATACTTTTATAGCTCACTGCACTGATGGTTATAAGTATATATTACGATAGCTACCCGTTATATGTTTATTGAAAAACCCAAACTACCTTATTTCGTATTTTATATTATAAGGCAAATTTGATTTGGTGCGACCCAACTAAATCATAACTTTTGCTAATATCGTAGAGGAACTTGTAATATGTGGATTTTAAAATATGTTCTCTTGCTAAATAGCAGCTATAGCACGATAATCTGGCTCATAATGATATGTGCACAGACGTTTAAATTAAACATTCGTGGAAAGGATTGTTGGTAGCTTATTAGAGCCATTCTCTCTACAGATCTTGTTTGGTTTACTTTCTGTGCCTGACTACCAACTCGGTTGTTACGCGTTCCCTTTGTGCTTTTAGAAATCTTAGCGTCCGAATAATTAACGAGTATATTTGACCATTTTTACTTCACGAGAAACAACAATACTTTACGATGGGGGAATTTTTTAAAGGAACTTTTTCTGCTGTACTCGTAAAAAAATTATTTAAAAATATTTTATAAGTTCAAAGCGTAAAAATTTAAATATTTTAAGTATCTTTTAAAAAATTTTGGGAACATATTATGAAACACGTTTTAATATAATCAGTGCTAGTTTTTAATAGCATTTATATAAACTAGTAGTTATTTGACTTTTAAAAAATTAGACGCGGATCAGTTAGATATATTCAAGTAAGTTTCTATACCTGTAAAATATTATCCAGAACGAAGAAATAAAATTAAAATTATAAAATTGAAGATAGCGACTATTTAAAATATTCCATTTAAGAAATCTATCGAGGATGATCTGATCGCGCCATTTCGTTTGATCTATTACGAGTTCGTTTCAGAATACATATTTACAAGGTTCGTGTAATGAATGTTTGCAGTAAAATTTATGAATGTTTCGAGAAAAGGAATTTCCATTCAAATCCCGTCAAGAAATTTGTTTCGACTCGCCTCTTTTTATTTGCTTTCCCGGGCTGTTGTTTCGGCTGCTGTTTGGGAATCCAGAAACGTTCGTTTCACGAATGTGTCGCGAGAGGCTGTAAAAATACAAGGCGAAATATTTTGTTAAAATGTTTGTCGGCGTGAGTCGAGCCCGTGTTCTGAACTTTTACGGTCACTTCTTTTTTTAGTCGTGGAAAAGCGGCGAACGCTGTTTATTTTTAAACAGATTTCCCCAGATCTCAATTTTACTGACACAGACGAAACTACAAATTTGAACGATCGAGAAAATAAAGATTCTTGAAAGTATGTAACTGTTCGTTTATAAAGAAAATAATTTGTTTGTGACATTAAGTTTTGCTACTTATTGTGATTATTTATAAAATATTTACATAAATATAGAGTTAGTATGAAACCTTAATTAAATGAATTAATCATGGTACACGTTGTTTGGATAATCTTGTTTTCACATGACAGAACATCATTTACATTATCGATCATAAATATTAGCATACCCAACGATATTTAACATAAATTGAACGTATCTACGTTTAAACTTCGCGCAAACGTACAGAAATCTGCCTATCTAGGGTTTAACATAATATTGAAATCGAATAAAAAGGTAGATTTTTTTTAAAGAGCATGTGCCTCTTTTATGGGAAACACTTAAATGAGAAAAAAGAACTTACGTGTTTAATTAGTGTACTCCATAAACTACTTTTGTTACGAATAAATTATCTGAAACACAGATAGGTTGAATCATTAAACGTGCACCTGGAAACGCAGAAACACCTGTAACGGATCAATTATCCTTATACAAACTGTATCAAGGGAACCAGTGGTTTGGTAACACGTTTTCACATCATTGAGCTATGATGCACGCAAACACATAATTTAAGAATATGTCTAACAAGTGGCAGCGTTGGAAGAAATATTTGTAGAATGAAGTAAATTATTTTTCACGCGCCTTTAACCTCGCGTTTAGACACGTGTTACTTCTGCTAAATACGCGAGTGAATATTTCTGTTCTTGTTTGTTATGAAACTACCGTGTATTGGTTTACCGAGTTTCAATTTCCATTTTTAAACGGCTGTTCTATTTTGTAAAACATAAATTCAAGGCGATTCACGTTTTAAGAATTACACATTTTTTCTGCTTGTAGTATTCTACCGTTTTATTATTATTTTAATCACTACGTTTAATATTTCAATATCGATGTGTATACTTACTACATTATAGCGATCTTATATTTATTTCTTTGATCATACGTATAAATTTATTAGGTACCATTTTACATTAAACGCATGTAGTGATAAATTTCTTGTCCTTAGCGTAGTAATTATTTTAATATATTATAATAATTTAAATTTACTATTTTAATAAATGCTTTCAAATTTCAGATATCCTTCATTTTCTTTTAAATTGTTAACTTACGGAGTTTAAAAATTCCCATACAATAAATATGTATTATTTACTTCCATTTCCATCTCTTTACTATATTTATTCTATAATTTTCCTAAATTACAAATTTGGATATCGTCAGAAATCTCGAACTTATTTTTCCAACGTATAGCATTCGCCATGTTTAATCGTTGTCTACTTGACCAGTTTCCGTATCTATGAAAGATAAAAAATGCTCTAACGATATCATTCGTGTACCATTCGTCAAAGATGCCGCGAACGAAAATCCAGGCCACTTAATTCTTCATCGATGCGACTAAAGTTCAGCATAGTGTATGAAGTGTCGAGGAACTCGAGACGAACGCGTCGAGCACCGTGAAATATCGAGGAACCAGTTCGGGTTAATCTCGAAGACGTTGATTAATTCCTGCAGACTCCTCGCAGGTAAATTCAGCGTTGAAATAGAGAGGCGGCTTCTCTGTATTGTACGGTACGAGTTATTTTCGAAAATGTTCTCAGGGAGTTTAGTCTTGAATATGATTAACGAAATGAAACGAGTAACAAATGATCATGCTAGAGTGAATTAAATTTCTATTTTACGGCCTTTACGTTATAAAATTTCGCATAGTAAAGCCTATTACGCATATTGAAAGCTATCATAATTTGTATTGTAATCTATTGCTACAACTCCCTTATTAATCGCGAACAATGTTGCTTAAACAAACTAATCAATCACATCGAACAAGCTACTACATTGGTGCTTGTCAAACATCGTATTATATAATAAAACTTTCATTGCTCGTAGCTTCTCCAAAATATTGGATATTTAATCCAAATAATTTTCATATAATTCAACATACTTTTTCGAAGACTATTTCGTTACGTTATTCCAGCCTTGTAAGAATTATCAACAATGTTTGATTCGAAAGGTCTTAGAACGAAGCTGTTATAATCTCTTCATTTATAAGTCTCTTTGAAATAATTTACCCATTAAAAATTTCTCAGATAGAATAGGAAACGTCTCTAATCTTCCCTAAGTTCTCGCTTTACATTTCCAGAAATCTTCAGGGCACTTTTTTCAAATTAAAGTTCGTGTGAAAAACCATATCGAAATGAAATTTTATAGTTGTGTTATAAATCGTCTTAACATCGAATGCTCCGATTTATATCAAATTTCTTCTTTCTTAATATAACCGATGATTAACGACGGAACAAAATAGCAAATAAAGTAATTAGAAGCTTACGAGTCGTTCAAGAATATGATTTCATCATCGTACTATAGTAGATTATCTTACAGTATCATTCTGTAAAAGCTAGTAAAATGTGAAATAAAGAAAAGCTAGTGAAAAGGGAAGAAACTGAGATTTTCACAAATTACGTAAGGGAAACAAAACAGGACAGTTGTTATCTGCAATCAGTCATGTCCCATCGGTCAAATTCTCAATCCTTGCTTGTACAATAGGACCTGAAGAATTGGTCAATTAGACGACAGGAGGATTCTGTACATACCAATCGCTGTTGGGTGGATTAGCTGATAACTCTGAATACATTGACTACTGGCCTCTAATGACCGGTCTCGTTCAATAGGTCTGAATACGACTTGAAAGTGTGAGTTTTCCTCGCTTGATCAGGTGTAGCATAATAGATGAATCGGTCACTGGCGTAATGAATGGTTCGAAAAATGACGATAGAATGGTAAAAATTATGTGGAAACAAATGGATTACAATGGAAAGGACACAATGGAATGGAATTGAAATTAGAATAGAAAATAAACGGGAAGAAAATTCAGTCGCTTCTACTCAACCATGATTGGGGTTAGGTTAGGTAGGTCACAAATCCTTTGTGTGAGATTTTAAAGCGCTCTGAAAGTAGGTACTTCACCTTTCAAAGTAAATATTCTGTCTCTATTGAAATGCATCCTCCGTTGTTACATTAGAAAATTTCCAAAATTCTCCAAAATTCTCAAAGTTATTAAACGTTATGAGTTTGAGATTTCTCAAATTCTAAACCTATTCGTGTGATGTGTTGATTTATTAAAGCTTCCCTAGATTAGAAAATCCCCAAATCATTTTGGACTAGAAATTTTCTCCATTTCTTTAGATCAGAAAAGTCCCAGATTATCTTAGGTTAAAAGATTACTAAAATCCAAGATAGCAAAATATAAAAAAGAATATGCGTTAAACATCTGATGAAAATCTTGAATCTCATCGTTGGTGAAAAATGGAGTATATAAATAATTATATACAGATATAATCTATCCGATTATTTTGTATAATGAAATAATAGGTAAATGTACTGAGTTCTTATAATGCATATAAAATATAGGAGAAAAAGAAGTCAGTTCTGTCCAAACGTGTGAGATTGATTTTACGAGCTAGAGTAAATAGAAAAGGATGCAGTTGTCGAAGTAGATGAAGAACAAGGATTGAGTGAAACAAATGGTGGTGCTCGCTTGGGATTGATATTTGAACAAGAGATATATCCGATTAAATTGCAGCTGTTTCTCGAATTGACTGTCATAGAATTTTTAGTGCTTTAAGAGAATATAATTTTATGATCTGCGAGATATTTAATCTTTTGACGTATCTACTCCTCGAACACTTTATTAACGATGGAGAGAAAACATGAAACAGATCAAGAAATAGTGCGTGGTTTAAAGTTCCTCTGTAGGAAATGCGTCGGAACATATTACTTTTATAATATTTTATGGAAGAGCGAAATACCCTAGCAATTTATTGCTCGCTATTGGGAGATTTCAAGTGAGTATATCTCATCGCAATTCCATCAACCTCTTTTGTTCCCGATTCATGAGACTGAAACATCTGTTTCATTGACTGCAATAATTTACTCGTCACGTATATAGCATAGTGAACAAAAAAGCAAATATCGAACGCAGATGTTATCTATTCAATTTGTTATGCTAGGGAAAAAGCGGAATTCCCTAGGAACTAAACTAGAGGACTTAGAATTGAGCTATTACTTGATCTGTGAAATTAATTTAAAGATGTTTCCAAATAATGCATTTAAATAATATTAATTGTTTGCAATAATTACAATTCCAATACAAATTCAGTAAAGTTACTCTCGAAAAGTTTCCATATTTCAAAACATTTTCCTATAAATCATTGTATATTCTCCAAATCCTTGATACTCCGAAGTTAATCAAAATTGTTTCGGATTAAAAATCCTTAAATTCTAAAAAGGTATTCTGACCAGTGAGTCTTCTTGGTCTCTGAATTCCCTAGATCTGCACTTAGAAATCGCAATAAATTCTCTAAATCACAAAATTATAACTAAAGCTTGAAAACTCCCCTAAATCGCTAAAAGCGAATGAAATCATCTACTCTAAACTGAAATATCTCAAAATTACAAAAATTTCTCGAAATTATTAAATTACACTAACACTTTAAAATTTCCGTAAATTTCTTCAGAGACAAAGTTACTATCGATATTTTGCGAAGAAAACGTGTCGAAGGTGATTGATCACACCATCAACTGTAATAACGAAGGTCCAAAATAAAAATCTATACACGACATGATCGCGACAGAAATAATTCTTGGTATAGGCAATTATTTTTCGTTTCCATCATGTGATCGATGCATACGGTACGAGCAGCAACAGCGATCGCTTATGTATATTTTAAGAAAGCGCGATTCGAGCCGGAATTTCGTGCGATCCGTGGCTGCTGCTGTATTATGCATTCTCAATCAACGGAGTGGAACGTTTGTCTGTTCTACGAAATGGCGTGCAACAATCCCGATACGAGGAACTCGCTATAAAAATGGCAAATGCTAATGTTATTCCCGGGAAGAAGACGAACACCTTCCAGCTGTTCGAGATTTCAGTAAACGAAAGTTTAAATTTGCATCTCGAATGTGCTGAAAAATCGCTTCGTAATTATTCATGCTTAAGAATAGTAAAATTAAAATAAATGGCAGTGAAAAGACATAGTAATTTTTGTTTAATACCATTTACAATAATTCATGTTATAATAGTAATTTTTATTTAATGCTACCTAATTCATATGCAAGGTGACAAGAAGCTTGCTGCAAATGATCATTCTATTATTATCCGTCGAGGATGATTTTTTAAATACATATTTACATTAAAACGATTTATAATGTACATCTAAATGTATTAACACATAGTTGATTATAATTAAAGTAATATAAGGGAAACAAATGTACATATGTAAGTATAGATTGTCCGAAAAGTTTCTTTCGTTTTATAAGGAAATAATAGACGCACAATGTTTTTTGTTTTATATTAGTTTATTGAATTATGCACGAACATAATAATAGACATATGACGAAATGGATCATACCTAATTTAATAAAATAATACAAAACGGAAATTCTTGTTTATCTATTATCACCTTATGAAACGAAAAAAACTTTTCGGATAACTTAATATATACATGATCTATTTCAAGAATGTATTTCAAATATATCTTATTCTCTTTGCAAGCTGCTCGCGAACTATAAAACTCGACATTATATATTTCAACATATTTTCATAAAATATTGCAAGACTCGGCAATATACGCGATGAAGTTAATTCAGGATTAAGACAACGTTATTGTAACGACAATAATAATTAGTATATTAATAATAATATAATATTACTATTACCGTTATTGAAATATCAGTTAATGAATTGAGTTACAAACACTCGATCTCATGGGCGTAAAATTTTCTGCTCACAATAAAACATTCGAGAAACTGTTTCGGTTTCAATGCATATAGACTGGCGTGTGCATAATATTCTTCAATTGCCTATCAGCTCGCAAAGTTTCATAGAAATCTGTGCACAATGTTGGATCGCTAGTTACACTTCAACTACGAACAACGCGTTTCAACGAGATGAAAATCGATTTTAGTCGGTCGAGCAACGGTCCTTTGTCATAACTCGCTTCGAAGAAGGTAGCCAAGGAACCATGGTGCTGTTTGTTCTCGTTCATACGGCCATGAAATGTGCAATAATTCATGAATACACCACGTGTCTCGATACATGGATTCTGCTTAAGATCGAACTTTGTTCCCTTGAAACTATTCTAAACTAGCGTTGAAGGTACTTACAACTATTGATAACACTACGGCTAAATATTGATAACATCGATAAATCGATATACAGTAGATTCCCTATTCCGGCCTCTGTGAGATCAGATATTTAGGCAAATAAATGCGTTGTTTGTTCTTCTGCATTGTTCGTATGTTTAAGTTTTGTCGAAATATTTTTCGATATTTCTAATATTTACTATGATCATAATATTTGTTGTAATTGTCAAAACAATGAAAGTTACTTCTAGTAGGTCGTCCGAAAAGTTTCTTTCGTTTTATAAGGAAATAATAGATGCACAACATTTTTCGTTTTATATTATTTTATCGAATTACGTATCATCCATTTTGTTCTATCAAAATAAAGATCATAACGTTCGACATATTAGGTTTCATGTTTGCATAAAGATGCATCGTTGTAAAAGGTGTGTCTGTAAAAGAAAGACACTTTTCGGACAACCTAATATTATATATCTCATAAAATTTATCACGTCACATAAATTATCGTTTATTACATAAAATTCAAGTCTAATCCAAAAGTTACGATCATCTACGACCAAAGGGCGAGAATTAAGAGTCGGTATAAAAGTAATATAAATACTGTTAATAAGAGGAATTAGAAATGGTAGATGTTAGTTGAATTCAGGTAAATTAGTCTTTGAGAAACTATTAATCAGACTTGTGTTCTAACAAGCACGATACAAAATAGTTGAGGCAAGGGTTGCGAATTCTCATCCTGAGTTATTACTCCATTAATCCTTATTTGCATCACTGCATTAAACGAGAACAATCTATCAGCATCTAACTTTAAGTAGCATTCGAAGAATTCTGAGCCATTGTACGATCACTTGTTACAAGCTTTATGACATTACATCGCTAAAAAGTTTCTAAGTATTCATGGAAGTCCATTGATTGCCAACTTCTAAGAATACTTGAAATGCCTCGAGTTTTCATACAATCGACTTGTAGTAGAAATTTTCAAATTCTGATATCATGCAATTTATCAAGTTTGAAATTTGAAAGAATTTGCGTCTTCTTACGATTAAAGAAGCAACCCTTTTCAATGTGTAAAAATCAGAAACAAGGATCGCTTAATTACGATCACTTAATTGTACAAACACATTTAAACCTAAGAATTATTAACAAAAGTTTGCATGACAAGCGTAGAAAAATTCTATTCTTTGCAGCCTCTGTATTTTCCGTATTCGAATAATATAGCAACTGAGGAATAAAACTAGGTATTTAATATCTCCAGCTTCCGAGAACGATAGGTCCAGTTCCAACGAAAATGTTGGCAGGAGACAAGCTCGAAAACGCTCTAAATTGTCTGGAATTCACGGAGCTGGCCACGCGGCGTGCTCGTTAAAACAGATTCTCGTGTAAAAAGTCGCGCATAAATCTCGACTCTTAGGGATATGGTTATCGCCAAGGCGTAATCTCTCGACGCTTTTAGGTCAGTGTCTAGTGGCACGTACAGGGTGTTAGAAAAAGAGACTCGAAGAAGGCTGTTTAACGCGAATTCCAACACACAGTTTCATCGATGAATATATTTAAACGTATGTGAAACTAATGGATCGATAGCTCTCTATTAAATTTAAAATATCAGATATTTTAAATAGCGATAAGAGTAAAACGAACCCTTTCAGAATTAAATATTTTTGAATTATGAGAAAAATATCCTCTTTTATCAATTATTTATGAGTTGCTGGTAATGACACAGCTCTCTCTCTCTCTCTATATATATATATATATATATACGCTCGTGTAAATTTTCCATGAATGCATAGACATCTGTAAACTGGTTATAATCACATAATCTGACAGACTACACTTCTAATAGCAAAAATATTGACATCTCTACTTAAGGGTAAATATCTTCATTTTGGTAGATTTTTAAACGAAGAAACTGTAATGCAATATCAATTCGCTGTTTTCTTCGTGATCGAACATCTTCGTAATTAACCTTTCTTCAAACATTTGAAGAGGAGTCTGAAAGTATTGGGATTGAAATTGAATTGGAAAACGCGTGGGCTGTAGTAACTTTCCGGTTCGATCGTATCGTTTTCACCCCGCCTCACCCCGCTCTTTTTATTTATGGCGGTCAAATGGCAGTTTAATTTTAGATTGGGTAAATATTTAAAGAGCCTTCAAAACGATTCTTTAGTTTCATTCTGATTCAAACAATTTTATTCATTCGTCCGTACGATCTGATAATGAATGAAATAGTAGCAAGTGAATGGAGAATATTCTGTGGATCGTCCTACACGTTCACCGTCTAGAAATATTGCAAAAGATTCTCTGGAATGTCGAACTGTTCACTTTCCTCGAAAGAATATTTGAAGTGGTTTTATGGAAGTTCCCAGAAAAAAATTTCGAGAGTTCTAAATTTCGATTTATTGTTTAAAGAAGAAATTTAAAAAGGAATTGCATATTTTAAATACATTTATCAAAATACACCAATGGCTATAAAAAATTCATTGAAATATTTAAAATAATCAAAATTAAATATTAAATATTTGCAAAATCATGTTTATTATATTATAATATATGCTAGAAGTTTCAAGTTAAACTAAATTCTGCTAAACTAATATCATTTTCTACAAAATAATAGACACTGGATAAAAATAACAAGAATTTTATATTAGAGAATTACTGAAATTTTATTAAAAATATACGAATCTCTGGCAAATTTAAACAACAGCATGAAGACACGGATGAACAAAACTCCTACGCGAATTTTTACAAACACATTGAAACAAAAATTCTTCGAACTCTAATTGCTATCGGAAATTTAAAAGTCCGCGAATGTCATAGAATACACATTCCACATAGCACGCAAAAAAATAAGATACCGGAAATATAGTACTCGTCATAAAATAATAATACTTAGCGACTGGGATAAATCTCTGCTCAAGCTTCACTTCTTTAGTTCTATTTATTGTTACGTTAAATTTTCACAAACATTCGCATATCTCCGATTAGAGTGCTAAGAATCTTTGTCTGAATATATCCGTAAAACATTGTTTGCTCGTGTTTACTGGTGCTTAAAAAGTCGAAAAAACGCCAATTCTATCGCGCAAAATTATTTGAATATACTATTTTTACTTATTAATAATCGCTTTTTTCATTTTCACTTTCATTTCATTTTTCATTTCCAATTCACAAAAGCTTTTAACACCGACACTAAAAACGCTCAATACTTTCATTTAAATCTAAACTATTCTCTGACATAATAAACACGAAGCATCCCTATAAGAAGCTTGTAGGTTTCGCTCTATCAAAGACACAAAGCCTCGAAAGAGAAGAAATTTCACAGAAACGTGGAGACAGGTCTCGAAATGAGGGTGGAAGAAAGGAATAAACAACCACTCGGTTTTCCACCGAAAGTGTCAAGGCGGAAGGTCGCGTTCACCGGTGCGTGCTGACGAAGAAAACTGCCCTCCTCTTCGATGGTGGTTTTCGAGCCAAGCTTGTAGCAGCTTCGTGCGAGCTACGAGCACATTTATTGCCCCAATGCGATGTAGCTACGTTATTACTCGGCGAAGTGGGCCAATGTTGCCTGGCTGGCCTGGAATCGAACTGATTAAAGCAGACCTTTCAGAAATTGCGCTTTCACCACCCTTCTTTCCCTCTTTTTGTTTCTATCTTGTAGCGAAGCTTCCTTGCTTCTTCGGGCAATCGTTTGAGTTTCACTTCGCAAAGGGTTGAGTATTTATTTCTTTTTTTTTTTTTGTGGTAGAAGTAGAACATGCAGGTTTAAATTGTTCGAATTGGAGAGGTGTCGGTCGACAAGGGACTAATTTTAGATTTTGAAGTGCACAGAAATTGTATCTCAAAAGTGTGAAGATGATAATAGTTGTAGATTATAATATACGCTGTGATTTACGGAAAGCTTTCTTGACTCTTCAGGAAATGGTTTCGGTTTCATTTCGCAAACGATAGAATTTTCCTTTATTGATTCTTCGATTTGAAGAAATAGCGATTAATGAGGAACGAATTTTAGATTCTTTAAAATGTGTAGAAATTATAATGCGAAAGTGCGAAGTTTAACCAGATGAATAATCATAGATTATAACACAACCGTTCATAATTATTTGAACGATTTCAAAGTTGTAACCAATGATGATGCAATTAAAACAGTATTCATTGGCCGGCAAGAAATTATTGTGCGTGAATTGTATAATCAAGCGTCATCAACGGTCGTTAGTCATGTGTATAATTACTTAATCTATTCTAATTATCTCGTTTTCTCGTCAGTCACTTGCAATTAAAGAAACCACGCGCTATTTCGAATCAGAAAATATTTTTACTTCCGCCAAATCTGAATACGGGAAACTTGAGATAAAATTAATTAAACGCAAACTTAACGAAAAGCTAGGCGGAACAATAATTAATCGCATTTTCTAAATTGATTATTGCGTTTTAATTACAATTACAATTTCCCTTGCACCGAAAATCTACAACAAACAGCTGCAACAATATTTCCGCCGTCTCGAAAGCTGCCACTTCGTTTAAACCCCTAGACCCCTAGACTACTTAAGCGCTGAAAAGGTGAAGCTGAAAGTAAGTCGGAACAAAAGCAGCCGAGGTCTGTTAATTAAACTTTCGCCCTTGGAGAACGTTCTCTCAGCTCGCGTTTTCCGTGTCTTCGAGAAAAAGCAATGCTCTTGGCGCACAGACAAGACTGAATCTTCTATTGGGATAACGGCGAATCGTCATTTTTCTTATTCAACCAGGGCCGTTTTAATGATTTCACGAGTGCTTCTAGGTCAACCGAGAACGAAAAGCGTATCTGGTGCGTGATATTTTCGTGCGTACACACGCGAAACAATTATACGAGGTGCTTATTTACCAAATTGGTTAAGACCACAACACGGAAAGTAAAGAAAGTTGATGAAATTATATAAGAGAAGCATCGATCAAACGCATTGGCACTAAGATTTCGAAAATTTCAAAAAGTATAGTCAACCACTTTGTCCTGTGAACAGCTCAAATATCGCGTCATCGGACGTGGATTTTGTTAACGATTTTTTCTTCAAAAGGAACGAAATCAACTGCTTTTAGTTGACATTTTTTACTTTCCAATATAATATTCTTATTTATACTTGTCTATTTTCTAGACACAAAATTATTTAAACGGAAGGGTCTTTTTAAATAAAAAATATAGCCCTTTTTTAAATGAAAAATATGTTTCAAAGCATTGATAAAATCGTAGAAAATATAATAGATGTTACACAATTGACTAAATGAAATAAAGTTGATTCTTTTTCACATCCACAAAATTGTCATTGCTGGAAAGCCAATCTAATATATATTTTGTTTAAATCGCAGGTGGTAAAAATGTATGTAAATTCTGACTGTCGAAACACAAGCTATAAAGAAGCAACTTTCGTAAGAAGTATTTTTATGAAATTTTAATTACGTCAGAGAATATTTCAGATTCTAAAGTTAAACGAAACACTCCGTATATTTGAAGTGCAGTAATAAAATGCAAGAGCCTCGATCAATATTTGCGAGGAAAGGTCATTGTTGGCGGAATTTTCGCGCGTTTCTTGCGGTTTTACGACCGATATTCCTTCTTCCTCTCCCTTTTAGCAGCTCGTTAGCCGAGAAACGGTACGAAAAGAATCCGGGTAACGTACATTCGTCGTAAGGCGCAGCATTCCACCGTAAACAGAATGAAAATAAAATTTCTGGTCGACGTTTGCGAGCAGAGCACGTGGTAGATGCGCTTAAAACGTTGGCTTAGATCTTGGTAATTGAGTAAAGTTGGCTCGGAAAGACAATAAATGGAATGACCGTTTTGAAGAAGACCACAGCCTTTTGAGATAAGTAGGTTACACGTTGGGCCTGGATTACAAAATTCTAGTGCAAAATTCAGGGAAGGCTGTGACTGATCCTGAGAATGAAAGGAAAAGAACTGGCTAATTTAGTGAGACAGGAAGCTGAGAGCTTTTGAATGGCACGAGACAGGAAAACGTTTCGTTTTAATCATCCTGTGGGTGTTTTCTTTCCGTTTTTTAAGTAATGCGATTGAATCGCATGAAATTTGTTCGCATATTTTTCAAAGGCACAGATATTTTATATTAAAAAGTCTATATGCATCGTATTATAAAAACACTACTAAATGATTTCACAGACGCTTAAACATTATTAAACGTTGTTTTATTTACTTTTATATATATATATTGACACGTGTTGTATTGTTTTGTTGTAAACTTCTGCTATTTCTAGTAGCAAGGGAAATGATTTTGATGTACGATTTAAGCGAAACACTCTATATTTAAAAGTATAGAAATATACATGTTTCAGTGTTAAGTATAAAAATATGTACTGAAGGACGTATATTTCTATTTCGAGAAATAAACTTTATCTTTACAAGGTATCAACACGATCTGCTAGCATGTTCTCTGGTATCCAACTACTTTCATCTGAAACACGTTTTCGCAACTTTCACATTTGTTGAGATATCTGCTTTGAGTTAGACTTCGATTTTTTAGACTTGTCGAAAGTATGCATTTATGATATTGGAATGTTAATTTTAAGGCTCGTCCCATTTGTCAAAGTAATTTGCAAAGTCAATAACGTCAACGGTATACGATATAATAAAAAATGTAAAAACATTAACATATACATTAATAGTTGTTGCTGAAAATTATTGAGAATAACGGCTCATAATATTCAGATTTATATGATTCCGCGTTTTTCAATAAAAATTGAGAAATTTTATTAATTTTATTATCAACTGGACATTTTTCTGACAAGCAATATTTTACATAGTAATGTAGATATTTTGCAAGTAATGGAGAATAATGAATTAATAACATTGGTTTCGTATCTGATTTCAGATTCTACTGGGATCTCTGCATGCTCCTCCTGCTGGTAGCTAATCTGATAATTCTGCCAGTCGCCATTAGTTTTTTCAATGACGACCTAAGCACTAGGTGGATAGCCTTCAACTGCCTTTCCGACACGATATTCCTCATAGACATTGTCGTCAACTTCAGGACAGGTGAGTACACATACGAAACTCATGTGATTTGAAACTAAAAAAATTTAATCTTAAAAAGTGCAGGTAATAATTAGTCGCGCACAATAAAATATAATCAATTTATCCAAACGTCCAAAAGCACAAATAACATTTAATGTAACATTTTAGAGAGCGAGATAATCAATAATAATCAGTGTACCAGTTAAAATAACGAAAGCTTAGAAGCAGAAAAATAACGATTTATCAAAACCACGACAGTAAAGATTGCAAGCTACCTAAAGAAAAGGGATAAAAACGAGAAAAATTACAAGGTTCGCTCTCGCAGAAAGAATACAAATGTTCTGTACTAAAAATTTAACATAAATACATATTCAACATTGCCGGAATCTGTATTTTAGTATACAATCTGTACACATAGTATAAAACTAAGGAAAAAGTCAAGAAAGCTGGTTATATCTTTCAGCAAACTTCGTTTTCCTATGAAACACTGTTGCAAACATTTCCAAATCATAAAATATTCGACAGTTACCTTTTCGTTTGCATATTTCTTTACTCAGAGAATTTCTATCCGTAATATAAATACAATTTTTGCGTAGGTTCATATTTTATCAACGCAAACTAAAAAGATAATCCAAATAGAAATCTGTTTCGCCTACTGAAAATTATAGTGTGCACTCCATTTTGGATATTTCACATATTTTTGCGTATTCTATTCATCCTGTTCATTTGTATATGTTGAAACTTTGCATAAATGCATAAAAGTCAGCAGTCTAGATATAACAATCACCAGTCGGTCACTAAAGACACATTCATACAATTTAAAGTCGCGCGATAATAAAAAAGAAGGAGGCAAGCCTAGGGAATCGAAGACCATTTGCTAACGCGAATCTCGTCGTCTAAAAAGTTTCTCATTCCAATTGAGTTCCGTCCGCTTGCTCGTTTCAAAGCCTTATCGGCGGTGTGCTGAAGTATTCAGCTAAAATCGTTCGATCCCCAGGTACAAAAAGAAGCGACGAAAAGACTCGGCATTTTGCTGGACGATCACATCGGGACTAATGGTAACCTCGTGTCCGCGGAAGGGGAAGCCAGAAGCGCTGCAAAGTTTGCATTGTCGCGTGCACGTCGGGAAAAGGACATTGAGGAAAGAATGGTCGACCTCGTTCCTCTTCTCATTTTTCTGTCGCCCATTCCGTGCTCCTCTCATCGGGCCAACCCAAATCTCTACTTCCTCCCTAAACGACCGACGCGACGATTCAGTTAACTATACCACGCATTCTCGTTTTCATGTGCAGCTACGTGAACGTTGAAAATTATATGAAAACTCGTGTTGTTTTTCATACATGTCTTTTCTAGTATAAAGAAGTGAGGGTGATTCGTATATAGATTAAAGTTGGACAGATCCTTGGAGAGAAGGAAGAATTTGTTGTTTCGAGGAATTTCGAGGTTTGTGTCCTCTAGAGCAATAATAATATTAGCAACGTACAATAAATGCGATTTTATTAAATCACATATGTCTAAAGGGGTACATCTTTCCTGTAGATATTCGTCAGTTGTTTTTGCAAGGTCTCAAAGATACTAAACGTTCTAAAAAAAAAAAAAAAAAAGAGGGAGATTCAATACATAGAATTGGAAATATGATTCCTATTTTTTCCTCTGTGATCCACTTGGAATAACGAAGATATTTTATATCTCGAAAAAAATTCATGTCTGTGTAAAGATAATTAAAAAAATGTAACCTAGATAGAAAATTGTTTTATACGTTAAATGTTCTAATCACTGTGTTTCAGCTATTTTATATATCTTTACGTATTGCATATATTCCGCGTATTTTTGCATTTTCAAATTTTTCCATAAAAATCAGCAGACTAGTTATCGCACGTTCGCTATTGATTAACAGCTAAGCGGAACTGAGAGAATTTTTCATGTTTTCCTCCATTTGGTCACGATTAGGTAATATTGTTGCGAAAAGGCTTCGAGCTGCAGCCTCCTTTGAGATAACGTCAGTGTCACCGCCTTCAGAAAGCTCGGCAGAAATTTGAAAAGAAGAAACTTGTAATTGTTGACATTAAAGGGAAGGTTGCTGTCAGGAGAATCGTGAAAGAGAACGAACAAAAGCACGGAACCGAGCGAATCGTGGCTTTAACGCGAGTCGATTACATTTTTATGAAGTTACATTCCGATGCGGGACCAGAGGATCCAATTTCGTTTTATCAAAGGCGGTTTGAATAACGGAAAATAGACTGAAAGAGCTAATTCCTACAAAGGAAATTGTACGAATTCTTTAATCACATTTAGAACATTAGGTGGATTATTTTATTACTATTCGATAATATTAAAATACAAAATTTTGTTTAATTTGTACTTATTTCTAGTAGTCAATTGCGATTCTTTACAAACAATTTTCCTCACTGCAATACATTTTGCAAGCCAAGATACCTGTATACTTGAATACAATAAATAATAAGTAAAAACTATTTTTATTATAGCTTTCTTAAATAAAAGAAGAACTCTTATCGTTACGAAGGTGACATAATCCTTGTTTCTGGAAAAATGATTCGTTTCGAGTTTTCCTATATATCAAAAAATATATTGCCCACATTTTCAAGTACGTACAGAAGTAATTTCCAAGATATCAAGAGATCTTGATATTGTTTACTATATTCGAGTTTCCTTTAGTATTGCGTCCATCTCATTGTCCACTGCTTCAACCAGCTTTCAATTACGACCCAAATAATTGAATTCGCTAAGCATCGACCAATAGCAAACACACTATTCGAAAACATCCTAGAGCCGCTCCTCCATTGGAAACCTATCGAGAGAACCTACACATCAAGAGCTTCCTAAATGCATCGTCGACGGTTATTAAATCTAGAAGGGAAACGTCGCGGTGGAGGCACGTTCGGTTGGCAACCCTTCAAGCGGTTCCGTGTAATAATAACATTGCTCGACACGTATAGTGGCTCAGACGTTTTCGTTATTGCCGGGGGATTAATTTGAAACGCGTTTGAGTTGGATCCCAGGAACGGAGGGAAATTGGGTCACGTGCCGTGTCCGATGAGGAACCATTGTACGCGTTAAACACTGCACGTGAACTGCGTCGATTTGCGATTGTCGCGAATTCTTGATCCAGATTAACAGTCGTTGACCAATATTGCGTTCCGCGTGACGAATATTAACGACTGGACACTAGGTAGACCGGATACGGTCGATAAAGAAATGAAATGTTTGGATGCTAATGAGGCGACCGTTTACGGGAAAAATAGAATGTCGTTGGAGTTGTTAGATATATTTATTATTTCTGCATTGAAATGTTTTGCAATGATATAATAGGATTTGGAAAAATAAGGATCTACAAGTGGATGGATGGATCTATAACGTTAATGAAGTGAAACAAGAAATTCTCGGTTAATATAGAACTAAATATGAGGGAAATTGTTAGATTTGATCGTTTTTGTTTTGAAATGTCTTATGATAATGTAGATAATGAAATTTGGAGAAAAAATTTTTAGAAAAATGAGAAATCTAAAAGTAGATGGGTTTATTAATTGAGAGATTAATTGAGAAAATCGATGTAAGTCATGAAATCTATTATTTTTGTTGGAATAAAATGTGAAGATATATTTAACAATAACTAAATTTCCACGTTACATGTAAATGCCGAAATTGATCTATCGATACAATAAATCGATGAAAGAGATCTAAGAAAATAATATGAAGAAATCAAAATTTTATCTTATGAAATTATCCACATAACAATTTTTACAAGAAACTTCTAGATGAATGACAAAATACTCAAACCGTCTAGATAAATGTTAGCCTAGATAATTTTCAACCCTCGAGGGATTGAGAAAATCAATGAAAAGATGAACACAGAAATAGTTATCTGCTGGCAAATGTGAGAAAAGCCAAATTATAAACTTCAGGGTACCAACATGCAAATACATATACATATAAATTATACACTGAACTATCTCTCTTAGTTCGACCATCCAAAGAGGCACTATTGATCCTTCCACTTCTATTTATTTGTGTTAATTCGCTGTTAGAGTTTCTATTTATTTCTGAAGGTCCACTTATTGCGATCAAAGCGTAATCACCAACTCACTGAGACTTTTCAGAAACTTCAAAATAACATTCAATGTAAATATAGATGTGTTGTAGAGGGACGTAATTGCAGAAAAATTCTGTATTTATGTGTACTTAAGAACGTGTATGGTTTCAGATCTACGAAACGTTTGTTACTTTAAAAATCAATTAATAATTTTTATAAAATGTGATTTATATCGAAAGTTAGTATTTAAGAACTTTAGAACGCTCGTATACTTAAAAAATTAAGAGTTACGTAAAGATTGCTGTTTTCATATAAATATAATAATTAATTTAGAAATATTAAATTTGTCAACTATCTTACTAAAGATCTTTCTATATTAAACATTTTATTAAAATATCTTCTTCTACAAAAAATCTTATTAAAAAATGTTTCTTTGTCAGAAATTTGATTAAGGAAATTATATCATAATTTTAAGTTAAAAAAATATTCTAATTATCTATTTCTTTATTCTAGCAATCTCTTTCTTAAATTAATTAAAATATTTTAAAAACAATAAGAAGAATTAACAACAATTTATTTTTTAAACACATAAGAGATAAAAGAAAATAAGGAATAAGTAATGTCTGATTCGATGATGGTTAAAATGTGTATTATTTGTGTTGCTTCCAGGTATAATGCAACAGGATAACGCCGAACAAGTGATCCTGGACCCGAAGTTAATCGCGAAACACTACCTCAGGACTTGGTTCTTTCTCGACCTCATTTCCTCCATACCACTAGACTACATTTTCCTCATATTTAATCAAGTAAGTGCATATTAATTATCCTCACTCTGGTGTACATATTTCTTGCATTAATTCGTTAAGCCAGAGTTGTGTTTTAGTTTCTCTGCAAACTCGATTTATGTAATTAATCTGTTTACACGAGCCTTGACGAGATACGTAACATTTCAACGTATAATCTTTCCAGCTGCGTAAATAAATTAATCATAGCTGTTTCTTGGTACACGAGACCAATATTTCAATTCTTTGTATTCCTACGACACTTAATTTTTCGTTCTTTATTTCGGTGTTAAGTTAACATTAATTTACATCCTGAACAGTAAGTAACATCTTAAAAGTCAGTGTGACTTCCAACTGTTCATTTTAAGAGAAAATTAATTCGTTGCAGTTTACTCGACACGTGTATCTCTGTCAGTGAGATACAAATGTAAACAATTTGGATTCGTGGAATAGAATGATCGTAATACTTTGTAAATATTTGTGTAATTTCAACGTTCTCTTATACCTAACAGCGTTTCTATTCAATTGTGAAATTCCGTCAGACGTAATATACTTCGATGAGATCATCTGAGAATGAGAGCTGTTTAAAACGATGTACACATGAAATATTAATATTAAACAAATTTAAAAGCTTTTCAAACAATTTCATTCTTGTTTTCTAATTGATTTTTCTTGCAACTTCAAATTTTTCGTTAATACCGCACTAGCGTAAAGTGCCAATTCCAAAACTACTACTTGTAAAAATAATAAAATGAATAAACCAGATAATACAGTACAACAACCAGGAAAAATTACAGCGTTATTTAAAATAAGAATAGTGCTCGTTAAATTAACCTTACGATCGTTACTTTCAAAATTACTCTCGCAACTTACAATCCTTTACCAATTTTTCTAAAGGATCCCTTTAGAAGCTTCAGGCTTAATTAACTCTATCTTGACAACACGCTATAATTTCCATGAATATCCCGGTAGACTAGACAACGCAAACTCGGTTTAAACCGCTCTCATTTACTCCCGATGGCGGCAAGCTGAGATTCAATTCCACGCAGCTTTGATGGGCCGCGTAGAGAACCAACGTTCTCATAGAATAATCGTCTGAATCGTCAGTTTCAGGACTTTAGCGAGTCCTTCCAGATCCTGCATGCTGGCCGTGCTCTCAGGATCCTCAGGCTTGCGAAACTGTTGTCGCTGGTTAGGTTACTACGATTGTCAAGACTGGTGCGGTAT
The DNA here is from genome assembly GCF_040668555.2 of Bombus flavifrons. Classification (NCBI taxonomy): domain Eukaryota; kingdom Metazoa; phylum Arthropoda; class Insecta; order Hymenoptera; family Apidae; genus Bombus; species Bombus flavifrons. Next base: position 8,321,166 of record NC_138456.1, read on the forward strand.
GTCTCGCAATGGGAAGAGGTCTATGTGAGTGTTTACCATTGTTTCTTATACCAAGCACCGTATATATATATATATCTTTTTTTTTCATTTGATATTCTATTTATATATATATAGTATATATATATACATACATATATATATACACCTCATATAATATACCCACAGCTCGTGTGATCCTTGTACAAAAATATGAAAGAAACCAAGCGTCTCGTCGTCGTGTCTTTTATTTGTCAGTTTCAACAAGTGACTGACTCTTTCTTTTGTCTCTCTCTCTATATATATATAGAGAGAGACAATTTTATATATCTATATTTATTTATTTTTTACCTTTACAACCTCCCTATCTGGCCGCGCTGTCTGTCTGTACAGCTTTGCGTCGCCGTTCGTTGCAATGTTTCCTTTTTATCTACGACGATGATGGGGCCTGGCTGGTCCCTCGTGGTTTCCATTCTTTTTTCATACGCGTGCAAGTACGTATACCGTGTATACGTTTGATGCCACATGTACCACACGGTCAGTTTTTGGAACTGTCTGCATTTACAGAGCATCAATTCCGTGTTTTGTCGCAGAATATATGATATATGTAAGAAAGTATATAATATATCATTCCCGTTCATCACGGGATGGTAGAAAAACAGAGAAAAACTGAAGGTAAATAAAAAAAAATTAAAGGAGCTCGATGCAAGTCTCTGCATACGTTGTGTGTCCAAGGACAATGGTCTGATGTTATACAATACATACATACATACATTTATACATGTGCATAGGTATAGGCTTATGAAAAAATTCATAAATATTCTTAATAGAGAACAATAAAATTATGTGATACGAGAAACAGAATGGACGTGACCGATCGAGTCAGGAGAAGTTCTCACACCAGTGGTGGATCTCCTTTCGTTATTTCCACGGACAGTCCCACAAACTTTTTCTCAGCCGGTCTGCCCACGTGTCTGGGTCGAGGTGAACTACGTCTCGTTTACAGCAAAGGCGAAAAAGCTTCGCCTCGACCAATTAATTCCGAATTTTATATGGGTAGAATTTTCGTCGGGACCAGTATCCAGGCTCTCCCGTCTGTTTTTCTTTTTGTTCTCTTAGTTTTTTCTTTTTTTTTTTTCTTTGGTTCTGATTTTCGTTAGGCGACAGATTGAGCGAAACACAGCGAGGCCGCGTGTCTGTCTTCCACCATTGCGGGGAATCCCTCGGAAAACAAACTTCTTACACTAAAAACACATAAAAAAAACACATACACGTATATAATCATACACATCTCCGTCTGCTCGTTATGTATGTTTATTATATCAATTTACAGCGTCTCCGCGGCTCTTACTCAATCGCAAATGTCTCCAGCATTTCCGTGAAAGAAAGTCTGTAAAAAATCGTTCGTGTCTCTTCCTATGACGCGATTACCACTTGTACAATGACCTGTTTTATGATCTTTTACTTGCGCCGATGTGTGACATTGTTATAATAATGTCTTCTTCAATTTAAATGTTATTTAATGGTGATATGACTAGTCGATGTTGTTTCGAGCGTTGTTCGGATTGGGAAGTTTAGCTAGATCGTGCATATTTATACATTTATGAAAAATTTAAATCTATAAAGTGAATAGAATGCACATAACGTATAGTAAGTTCCATCCTTTTCGTTGTGCTCGTAAGAATATGAATATCTATAAATGTCCTCAGTCTTCTAATTTATTTTATAAATAAATTTATTCACTTTCATTTAAACTAAAATTTGATAGAATTATACATTGGTTTATTTTTAGAACGTTGAAAGTTCGAGAAAAGTTCCAAGTATCATGTGAGAATTAAAGGACTAAAAAATCGATGATAATAGTGACAATGTTAGACATTAGCAATTCTTAACACGAAATATTGATTTATCAAATTTTGACAATTAACCTCTTCGAATTTTCAAATAGGACATTTCACATGTCTGCTTTTCAATGTTTAAAAAATTATTCTTGTCGCTTAAGGTCATCACCATAACGATGTTTCACGAATTTATTTATTAATTTTCATAAAAAATATTTAGAATCATGCATCTCGACAAGCGAGACAATTCTTCCAAGTGCCTAACGATAAGAACATTTCATAACTGTTCCAATCTCTGAGCAGTCAACGCCTTATACGTAATTGCTTTTCACAGACGCTCGGAACTTCCAAGTCTTCCAAGTATCAATTTAACCAAATTCCCTTAATAATTTTCCTCAGATCTCCCAATCTCGAACAAAGATGATATTTCTCTAATTATATAACTCTTAAACTCATTCTTTAATTTCGACGATATACGAACACGAGAAATTTCTCTAATATGTACAAGTGGCACGTGAGAAGAGTCCAATTTTATATAAAATCACACACACATACACACTCACACTCACTCACTCACTCACTCACTCACTCACTCACACACGTGCATGAGAGCTGAAGAGGGCAGGCCGTGAATTTCGGTACAGAAACATATATCGTTGATATATTTCCGTCGAAGACGGTTTCTCGAGTGTGTTTCCGGTCGAATAGGCGTTCTCGCGAGGGTGTTCCACCGGCCAGATCGTGTCTCGTTAGCGATAGGTAAGTAGTTTCTCTCTTCGAGCGGAATTCCTCCTCTGGCTCGATCTTCCATGATCCACGCGTATGTATGTGTATGTGCATTAAAGCAATATACTCTCGATCATTCGTACGCGAATTATTTTTATACGACTGTCCCGAGCATCTGGCCACGAGAGAGAGAGAATCGTGTTCCCAAGCCAGACGCGCACGATGGAAATTCGGATCGTTTCCTCTGTGAATTTTAAAATGGGTCGAGGAAGCGTTCTCTCCAATTCGTTCGATCGGATCTTGGCGTAACACGCCACTATTATGTTGCTCAGTAAGTTCTGTCTTCCTTTTTTTCTTTTTTTTTTTTTTTCTCTCTTCTGCAACTCATCTGCATGAAACACGCGAATAATCTTGTCGTAACTGAGAAATTACATTATAAGATATATACACATATTTTGAAGTTATGCTCAATACACTTTTATATATGAAAACTCTATTACGGCAGAGTTTATTCGTACTATAAACCACGTATTAACACATTACGTACAAGTAACAGTATCATAACAAGCAGTACACTGAGAAAACTAACTGAAGAGACTAATGCGATTCCACGAGACAGGACACTTTGTAGCTGCGACCAAGAAGAAAACGAAACTTTCATATTGATCAGAAATCATTGAGAAAGCACTCGTTCGTTCATTAGACAAGGCAAAACTATGCAATGTTTCGTACGTGGTACGTAATGGGTTAAGTCAAAACGGGGAAAACGTAAAGATGATGAAATATATCGTGGAATGTGTCAGCGAGAGGATATACATGGAGGATGTGTCGAAGGATCTAGCCGAGGACCTGCTCGAACATAACTGTCACACTTTTTACCCTTTTATATATTTTCCTTCTCTTCCTTTTTTATATACAGTAATTCACGAAAGTATTTGGACACCTATCATAGGAAATTTTTGTAAATATATTACGTGTATTATACAAAACTTTTTTCTTATAATGATACGCGACTGTTATGGTTATAGTGGTAGAATTTGGAATCTGAGAATGTATAATGTATATAGAAATTATAAGACATATAAATTAGTATATAGCATGAACAGTTGCCTTATAATTAGTGTTAAAAGTGATGCCATTAAATACGGAAACTTATTGATAGATCGAATGTTGTGGCTGTTTAAATCATTCAAATAATTTTGCAACCATAACGAAGTGTATTTCTGCAATAAATATTACGTAGCTGCTATGTACATTTTCAGATTTCTTTCAAACTTTACCAATGTGATCATCTCGTGTGTCATAAAAAAGTTTCTGCAAAAACATTCGTAATATGTTCGAAAAAAGTTTCTACAAGTATTGAACACTTAGCATAGAATACTTGTGTGTCTGTATCATGCGTGTTATGAAAACATTTTGAAATTTCATTAGCACTGTAATGAGACACGAATATTATGATTACATTAATCAAATCTAAGAATGTACATATATGTATAGAAATTACAAGATATTTGTTGCAGGCATATATTCGATAAAAAATTAGTAATGTTCATTAATATAACGAATAATCGTCTATTTAAATACTTTTATGGTCTCTGCAAAATGAATTGTACTAAACAACTTATAATTTCTATATATATATTCATATTTCTTTTAGACTTTATCACACAGATATAGTTATTCTATAGGGTCTCATTACAGTGCTAATGAAATTTCAAAATGTTTCATATAACATATAATATATTCATAAAAGGTGTGTACAAGTGTTCGAATATTTTTGTGAGCCACTGTATAAAGGACACGTCTCGGTATTTATATTCACGTATGATTTTTTAAGAGTCCTTTCTGTGTCAGTTTGATTGTATCTTGCCTTTAGCGTGAGCCGTGGCGCAACGAACAGACCAACGAATCAATCAGGCTTTCCGTCCAATCTCGAAAGAGCAACCTTTTTTCTAATCACCGTAATTATACTCTGAATGTTACTTGCGCTTGTGTTTGAGAACGTCTTGTTGCCTCCCTCTGTGCTTTTGTTTTATCTATCCCTAATCTTTTTTCCGTTCTGTTCGACGAGAGCCAGAATTCGTCGAGGCGAGCTTGCGTCGCGTGGTTCAATCATCGCTCCAATCACCGTCGGTCTCAGAAGACCCTAATCTTGTTAGTTCAAACAGAATGTTCAGGTTAGGAAAATTGTGTCGCAATCGAAATGCCGATGATATCACGGTGATTTTCTCGTGTTTGATGTCTTTTTCTCTCTTTCTTTTTTTCTTTCGAATCGTCGTGATTCCGATGTTAAAAGGATTCATGTGCTTTTAATCTTGCCTAAGGGAGATTTTGAAATAGTTCAAGGTACGTGGATTGTAATAAATCTTGGATTCTAAATTTTCGATATTATCATTATGTATATTGAGTTTTGTATAATTTCAATGTTGTATATGAAAGATTCTATTATTTAAAAATTCTAAATCCCTGAAGAATCCTAAAGTTCTAGAAGTCTTAGAATTCTAAAAAGGGATACTAAAATCCAAGAAAACCTAAAATTCTAAAAAAACTTGTGACATCAAAAAAGAATGTTTCAAAATCTTTAAATAACAAAACAGTCTAGATTCTACAGGCATTTGTACAGTCTGGAGTCGAAATGTTAACATAAATAGAGTGTGTCATAATTCGTGACGCAAATGCATTCTATTCTAAATAAATCGAAATGATAAAATAACCTTTCCTCGTATTTGTTATATCTAAAATACAAATATAGTAGCAATTTATAACGAAAACAATTACATAAAATGACAGACATAAATGTCAGAGTACGCGATTGAATTTCAAAGTTATATTTCTGGGAAACGAAGCTCCATGCAACAAAAGATTATTCTTCAATTTCAATTTATTTCGAGCCATGGAATCTACCGTACTCGCTTTATGCCACGAATTCTCTGTGAATTCTATATAAATCTCTCTTTCGTTAAATTTTAATTTACTTTTCAAATATTTATTTTAGATTTTGTTTAAGTATATAATATTGAAAAAATTAAAAGTACACGAAACCTCTAACATCTTTAAACTTCGTAACGAAAAATTATTTGAGATTGATTGCCCGGATCATCCGTTATAAGATTCGATGAAGGATCAAACCGAGATCAGTTTTGAGTTAGAAAATCGAGGAAATAAGGGACCGGTAATTTCCTTAATTGACGTCCTTCGTACTATCACGGTATTAAAATCGGATATTCATCGACCATCTCAGCTCATCTCACAACTTCGGTTTTAACGAGCACGATTATAAGGAACGCAGGAAATTGCTGACTGCGGTTGCTACTATCGGTGATCAAATCATCTTGATATTCAAAAAAGACGTGAATAATTGAAACACCAATCTCATCATTAGTCATCATCTGCATCGTTCGACGATATTGGACACCTGTAGTAAACCTAATTCTTGTTGTTTCAATAAGAAAAAGCTTCTTTAGATTTGTTTTCTATTTCGATTGAAATTATCTTCAAGTAATTTACATAAAATAATAAAATAATTTAATCGTGTGTGAGAAGTTCGTGTTCCAAAAGAATTGATTGAAAATTGCAGAATTTTCGTTATTTCCTACGATATGAAACAAGTTGCGGAATAGTCAATACATAAATTGTCGAAACATGCATATTATTTCTATTCTATTGAATTCCATTCTGCGATTTAAAAGTTAGAAATTGCAGGATATACAAGTATTCCAGAATCTTCATGAATTGTAAAAATTTGTGAATTGCAAATTGTCGAGTATCTAAAACAGTTCTACAGATGTCCTGAACCATAGATTGATATCATTGGATCGTAGATAACCACAACATTGCATTTTAAATGAAATTTTTGGATCAGATTTACATTTATAAATTTGATTTAGATCACGTTCAACTTTATAATATTTAATTTGAATTCTATATCTTATTGTATAAAATACAGAGCGAAAATTAAGAAGAAATGTTGCAAAGTTAAGTAACTTAACTCAAATTATTATGAATGGTATACGATCCAACGATACCATTTTTACCATCGTTAAATAAAATATTATCATTAACAAATTATATAATACATTATACACATTATTACTGATAATATTAACTATCATTGATTATCGTTTCATCAAAAGATCCATATACCATCGTCTAAAATTTCTAGAATAATATTCGAAAACGTTGACCCATTTTCGTTTCTGTTAGTTCGCCGAAAATGCAAGCGTTCCGCGAAAACGTCGGATTGTTCTGACACGTCGTTTCTCTGAAGATCATGCGATTTCGCGGAGGTAGACCCGCAGAGCGGAAAATGTTCCGGAGAAAGCCGATCACCAGACCGTTTCCACGAAAGATTCTTCCGTGTATCTTGGTCATGCAGCAGCATTTGTGGATTAGCTAAAAATAGCACGTGTAATGATACACTGCACACTTGGGCGTACTTAAAACTGATTTATAACAACGCTCCAGTTCAGTTACCCTAGGGATTAACTTCAGATTTAGACCCTAGACTCTGATTCGCGGCAAATGGTCCAGCCACGATGGATTCACGGTCGTACGGGTGTTACTCGATCCTCCGAAGTTTGATTTATTAGTTTGAAAGCGAATATACGATGAATGGAATGAATGAAATCCATCGAATATAGGTTTTTTATTGACTGTAGTTTTGAAATGCGAATTCATAGTCGAACTTGACTTCTAATTTAACGAGGAGGTTTACCATAATTTCTTCTTTTTTTTTTCGTTCTAGTAGTTCTTAGAATATTGTGTGGAGAATAGGATTTTTATACGCTTTTGTACTTTTAATTTCTCTGTTACAACTTGTCAATTTTATTCATCGTAACATTCGGAATCATATTTACAAATGAATATTCCAAGTCTCGTTAAAAATTAAAAACTACGTATTTCAAATTATATCGAAACAATTTTTTAATTCTAGATTATGATATCGTGTTACAATATATACATATTATGATCGATTGTTGTCAACCGATTACAAATTGTAAACCAAATGTTGAACGTTTTAGAATTTCTTCGGGTCTGGGCTATCAGATCAAATCGTCGCAATATTTTGTTTATTAATACCATGAACAAGAATCAACGAGGATTATCTACCTGGGCCATAAACTCTGTTATTCCGTAGTCTACACTATTTGATTATACTTATTTTATTACTGACTGTATCATCACACAATCAGTTAGTGCCAGTCTTGAGTATCTCGGGACTAATACGAGACTAGACTACTAGAACGAGTCAAATATTACAAATTTTCTATTATTATTATAATCCCTAGAACTCTGCAGTTATAATTAATTAATTATCAAATAAACTATCATCATTTATGAAACAAACAATCAATTGTTTCATGTTTAAAGAGCCAAAAACCATACAGTCTTCTATATTCCAATGAGTGATATAAGAAGTAATCTTCTCTTTTACAACCTCAAACTTATAATTAGCTACTATCTGATATATTTTTGTCAGAAGAAACTTATAAATTTATCCTCCGCGTTCTTGAAACAAGCGTTAGATAAATAAAACGAGAAACAAAAAATGAAAAAAAGGAGTATAATTAAAGGCAATTTGTCCTTTATAGTACAATTGGTCTTGGATAATTTTTCTAATTTTCGGTACAGTCTAGTCTTGAAAGTGCCGGGACCAATTCCAGACTGGACCATCACTACCGTGAAAAATCTACGAACTGTACACACGAAAACCAACGAAAGAAACAAAAAATAATCTCTGCACAGCGAGGGACCTCGCGAACTCTTCCCAACACATCCAAGACACGCAGAACAACACTTCAAAAAAAAAAAAAAGAAAAACAACTAAAAAAAATATTTAAAAAATCCAAGTAGTAGGCGTATTGCGAGAACACGTTTCCGAATGGGTTTGCAGATCCCCCTTTATCAACAGCCGGAGAGGCACTACGAGCGTCGGGCGACACCGCCCCAACCAGACCGAACCAGCAAGGTGTGCCTGCCTAGTAACCCCGAAACCAAGGCCAAATGCCCTTTCTTGATTCAAGCGTTCGTTAACTTAAAACTTAATGTTTCTACGTATAAATATAAATACATATATACATATATATATATATACGTTAGATCATTATTAATATTATCTACTTATATATACATATATATATATAGTAAATTTTTGTTACGGTTACTGATTATCGTTACGATGTTTATTATGACCGTTTTTTACGATTGATTGATTATTCGTTGTCGTTTGGTTTGGAAGTTCCTATATATTATCATAGAGAGAACGTGCATAGTCTTGCCGTGTGATCTTCATTTTTTATTTTTCTTTTTTTTTCTTCATTTGTTCTGTTCAGTCTCAGTATCGAAGGATACTGTTTTGATACACCATACACCACGCCTTAATGATACATACGTACATACATATACAGAGTTATACACAAGCATATATATATATATATATATATACAGAGTTTTAGATCCCGATTTTCTAAAAGAAAGCGAAGCCGATCAAGAGCTTTCTTACGCAGCGTGGCTGTATCGTGATCGATTTCTTATTTATTTTTATCCTTTAGTTTCTGTTTTTTTTTTTTCATTTATCTTGTACATGTATATTTCGTTTTTTGGTTTGTTTCCTTGTTTTTTTTAGTTTCGTTTCTTAGAGATCGATGTTGTTGCACGATGACATAGAGGTGTGAGATGACGAATGAAATATTATAGAGGATAGAGAAATTTCGTTCTGTTCGTTTCTGTGTCTGTGTCTTGCATCGTGACAGATTACTTGACATGCGCCCGATGTTTCATAGTACATACGAATTTAATTAAACCGTCGAGAGCGAAGTGTCTCGTTCTGTGGATCGTTCGAAAACGTGGTAGAAAGCGTCGAGAGGCAAACTTGAGAGAATCTCCGAGTCAGAGATATCAACCTTAGACATTGAAGAAGCCTCTATTCCCGTTTCAATTTTCGTGAAACAAGCTCTTGATCCGGCTAGCACATAGTCCCGTAGTCCCGACAATACTAAGTGTCACATGGATCATGTAGAATCCCAAATTGACAGTCGAATTAAATTTTAAAAACAACGAACACGAATCCAGACACAAAGTATCCATGTTACACTGACTAGCTCGATCCTTGTGAAAGTTCTTAGGAACGATTTGGTATGACATGTTGTCATGTATATTTTTTTCTGCCGAATTTTGTTGGAAAAATCCCTTCAACCGTTAGGTACTAACGTGCGTTTCGTTTTTAATATATAGTCATTGAGTCGTGTCGAATACTGGGCATCTCAACAAGCAATTTCAATGTTTCTCGATACGATCTCGATGGTATTGGTTCTTCATTTTGGATCGTCATCGTGTCTCTGTGTTCCAATTGCATAACTTTTCAAACTGAAGTGACTATATAACGAGGTGCGCATGTATATCGACCATGTGGATCGATAGTCGTTAATGTTTGTTTCATATGGAGAACGAGTTCTGCATATAGAGAGAAAGTGAAACAGAAAACGAGAGTATGCATGTAATTGTTCCTATTTCGTGATGTATCATGAAGCTAACGATGGTGATAGCTGAACCAAGCACGCAGTAGACACGATGATAATTAAGAATCAAGAATTCTCTTCGACTTTAAAAAAACGAAAATTTTTTTCTTCGATAACGAACGAGTTACGTATGAAAAGCTAAGTAAAAAGAGAAAAGAAAGGACGATGGAATGAAAAGAAAAGAAAAGAAAAGAGAAAAATTTCGATCCATTCTCGAACAAAAGACTCAGGATAATAGGGAAATACTGTCTGAGGTATTCGACACGACACGCTATCCATATGGCTGCTCTACAGACGAGAAAGTTGGTTGGATTGACCGTAGGTCTGCCTGTGAGTGTTAGGTGTATATTAACCCTATTTGCCCGACATTTTTTTGGCGATGTGCCCGTGTTCAGTGTGCTCCTACGTTTTATTCTTCCATTCAGCCCTATATATCATCCCTATGTCATCCCAAGAACCACTCGATCTACGCCATTTGGTACGGAGACGAATTTTTCTCTGATCCAGTTGCGTCTCGTTCCCACATTTGCGTTTTGCTTGCTGTTCTATGTCGTTTAAATGCCTGATTTTTTCAGAGTTTAGACGTTTCTAAACGTATTTTGTTCTCCTTGATTCCTTCGTCGTCCACTTTCGTCTCCCTTGTCGCGTTGTTTCAGTTTCATTGGCATTTTTGTTCGCTGTTGTCTCCGCCTGTACAAGTAGGAAAAGGCAACGATAGACAAACGCGTCGATGAATCAATGTTTCCATCATAGATTAGTAGAAATTTTACTCTGGTCGTTATATCATACTTCTTTTAGTCTGGACGAAGAAGCAGCATGCGGGCGTACTCGACGATCGATCTCCTCGGCTGTGGTCTGTATATTTGAACAAACAGTTGCACTCCGATACTCGAAACAGTTGTCCCGACCTATCTGTTGTTTTTCTCGCTTGGCAAAGTGTATTTATCGATGTATCGTTCGTTTGTTCTTTATTTCCATGGTTGCTCCTCCCGTTGTTTTACGAAGTTCTGCCTGTTTCGTGAGAATGCAGTAAGTAGATGACAGAGATCGTTCGTTGTTCAACCGAACACGATAGAATAGCACCGATTCTCGTCTTTTCTTGCGCGTATCGTCGTGTCGACCTCGTCATCGCGAAAAAGAACCAGAAGAAGCAATCTTGAAGAGTCTCGTTTTCAACACTGAAGACTCGAATCTTACAAATCCACAGAAGGATACGAGGAGACATCTATTTGCATTTATAAGCAAACGGAAAATTTTACTTTAAAAGATATTTGAGAAAATGTTTTAATTTATTATTCGAGGATATTTAAATAATATTCTGTGTTAAATAAATTGAAATTCGAAGAAATCTTGATTTACATCCAAATTTTTCGACGACCACGCGTTAGTGTCAGTTTAAATTCAATTTCCAAGTGGTGATCAGTAACGTGGTACGCCGGTTTTCCAGCTACTCAAAAACCCTGATCGAAATTGGATCTTAGAGAACGATTAATCATAGCTGTCGCAGAGGAGTGATAAATTGCGAGAGATTCGCGCAAGTCTGTTTTCGTTCGTTGATTTCCACTCCGTCCAGACACAACCAGACGGAGGAACACGATGACCGTTGTTTCTGTAATTTTCTGCACCCTTTCGAACGAGGGTTTTAATCCGTCCGCTCAGCCGCTGCGGTTAATAGGGGCGAAGAAACGAGAACAGATCTCGTCGGACTCTAATAAATCATTCGATCGGTATCGTTCTTTGTTCCTGTGTTTCTTTCATTTAATCGTATTCTGTGATGGTTCTATTTTATTGCTCGATGTTTTTCGTTTGTCACAGTATTACTCGTGGAATATCATCAACAGTCACTTTGGTAATACAAATGGAGGCACAAAGAAAGTTCTGAACTGTATGTACAAGGAAATAAATCTGTACAGAGTCTAACTGGTTGTGAAACGATATTTCTTAATTTATACGCTGGTAACTGATTTTCGTTTATTATGCACAAATGTCTGGCAATGAGACGCGGGATCCAACCGAATTATTTTATGGATCGAGTAATAGAAAAATCCAGAAATTTGTGCTAATAAAAAATTTGAACAAATGTCAACCAATTCTGTTCGACACCTTTTAATTATTGCGATGAATCTTATTGTCCTTCTACCTTTTACTCGATCCTTTCGCTCCTTTTAACAAGAGATACCAATATTCGTACACTTTTTTATTTTCTCAAGCAAAATTCAGCAAACATATTGCCTTCTGTCGAAACGTCTTTGAACTTTATCGATGAAAAAAATCTACGATCGATAATGTCATCGAGGAAAGAAAAACCGAAAATCGTCAGATTTCCTCGCTTCGTCACGAGAGCTCCTCACTGATTGAAGTAACTCTCCAATTTTGTACAACGTTGCTACTAACCTGCTAAACGAAGGCAAAAGAAGTAAAAAAAGAAATAACAATCGATCTCTCGAGCCTTTTATTACGAGCTTTGACAAGAAACTGCGGCTTCACGCTTGGCGCGACTGCTGCAACGAAAGCTTTGATATTAACGAATGGCTTCTTGACTCTTACTTCTCTTTAACTCACAAACTCATTAACTCTCTCTTTTTATTAATTATTATATATTTATTCCTATTCTTATTATTACCATTCTTATTATTATTATTTCCATTATTATTATTAATTACTATTATTATGTGCTGTTTACGGTCAATCTGTTCATCATTTGTTCTCCACGTCGTAATTTTGATCCACACTATTGCGTCAATCCATCATCTCGTCTTGCACTCCAAGTCTGATATGATACCACCGATCACAAGAAACAAAAAATGAGAAGAAAAAATATAGTGTATAAGAAAAGAACACATATAGACGAACGAACGAATGAACACGAAACACCCATGTTTTAACTACAACACGATTTTTTATTTATCTTCTTTCCCTTTTCTAATCGACGATATCGTACGTCTACGTACGACTACACAGTGTTCGAGAAGAGGATGGACGATCGGACACATATTCACCCCTCGATCGATCGATCGATTCATTCATTCACGAATGGACACAAATACTTTTCGACGATGATTCGTACACGTAACGAACGATCAACTAACAATGAGAAAACCTGTCGTTGATATACTGGCGTACTTAAGTTTACACGATTAAGCGTAGTCCTGCTATGAATAAACTTGGAGAAAATGAAAGATCGCGCGTTGTTCTCGTGGATCGATGTATCGATCACGATCTATGCTGACAAGTGCATAGATACGCACGAATCATAATTGAAATAAGCGAATGACGAGTGGATCTCGATGTTACATTTTTTAGGAACAGCGTCGTTCTACTTGTGTCTTCCACCTTCCTCCTTTTCTCGACGGAAAGCGTTTCTTTCACGGAATACGTTTTGCTCGATGAGAGAACAAAAAGAAAGAACGAAACGAACGAAACCGACAGTGTGCAAAGGAAATAAAGAAAGGCAAGAAGAAAAGAAGGAAAAGGAAAGGAAAGGAAAGAAAGAAAGAAAACAAAAGGAAAGAAAGAAAAAAAGAAAGAAGAAAGAACAAGGAACTCGAATACCTAAACCGATCTTACTCCTTCTATTTTCTGTTCCCTCTCTTTTTCTCTTGTTCCTCTTACTATCTTGTCTATTTCTATATTTTCTGTCTTTCTCTACCTCTTTATTACGAATCTTCTTGATAACCTGGCCCTTTTCTTACTATACGTCTTGCTATGTCCCGCTTTCTTTTGTTTCTAGATATTGCAGAACCTACAAAAAAAACGCACTGAGCGGAGGGGGCGCCTAAGTTCTGACAATATGAGTAAAAAGAAGTCCGGTTTCAGCAAAAGCGACCTTATTTTTAAGGTAACCCGCCCTAACGAATGCGCGAGCTCTCGTCCGCTCGAGGTTCGCGATCGTGTTCGTCGAACCCGCCTCGAGACCACCTTGGGTCCCGTTTTCACGAGACTCGAGCGAACCACGCCGACTCTGTCCGCCCTGTGTTCTTCTCGCAAAACCAAAATGCCAAGAAATAAAGGAATTTCTAGCGAGGAATATCCTTAAATAAATATATTACGATAAATATCTCGTTTCGTAAATATTTGATGAAACAGGGAATCGGATGAGTTTATAAAAGGTACATATAGCCAGTTCCCATGAAAACGAACTGGATAATTCACGGTTAATTTGTCAGGCGAATAAGTAAACGGAATGAGAGGGCATGAACAGAGGAGAAAAAGGAGAGTCAGCAGTATGTCGTTCGATCGATGTCTCGCGAAGAACAGGAAGAGCGATCACGAGGAGGCTGGACGCAGGAGCTGTACGCTGATTGGCTCGTTGGTTTATTACAAACATTCGCTTCTACTATCCGCCGCATTATACATTACATATTACCCGCAGCAATAGGCTATGCTTCTTATACATTCACCATCGGCACCCGCCTAGCGATGAGAAAGTACCAAAGTGTATTTTTATTCCTGAAAATATATATATATATATATATATATATATATATATCCTGCATATATATATATATATATATACATAGATACATACATACAATATATTGTATGTGACATTACTATATATGTATATGTACTTTGGAGAAATTTCATCGACCAAACCCAAGTTGTGAAAAACAAAAAAGTAATATAGAAGAAATATATATATATAGATAACGAGAAAAATATGTAAAAAAAGTCTATTCTCGAGGTAGTCAGAGCTGATTTTCTCTCTGACTCGTTTTCGAGACGATCCGTCATCTCGTTGTCGAAGTTGGCGAGTTATTCGTTCCCATGCGCGAAATCAATGAAAAGAGAAACAATAGAAAAAAAAATGAAATAGGAATCGTAAATAAAATACTCGACTATCGTAAAGAAGCAGACGTCTCCACGTCTAGATGCAATCGTCTACTCGTGGATCCTTCCTCTCTCTTTCTCTCGACCATCTCTTTGTCTCATCCACTTGATTTTTGTCGTGTTTTAATATATATATTTCCTTCTACTTGTCCGCTTTTCCATCCTTCGCGATTTTTCACAGAGAAAAAAGAAACCGAAAGTATTTGTCTTATTTCTTTCCGCCTGGATAGAAATAATTTATCTGTCTCTATTTCTCTCTGCTCTCGCGATCTCCTTCCTATCCAGCAAACGACCCAATCGTCACACGGCATGTGTGTTCCATTAGGACTTTCTCAACGCTTCCCAGACGACCCTCTAGTTCCATGGAACGATTGATCCGACGAGCCGGAAGAACAGATGGCCGCACTCTTTGCTACGATACCAAAAGCCACTGTCCACGCACTGTCTCTTGAAACGCTTTTTTTATCGCTAGACGGTGTGCACGATCCTTTGGAAACAAACGCACGTTGATTGGGCGTCCCTTCTCTGTCGCTTTGTTGCAAATCGCACACTGTTGTCCGCTGTTAGCGATGGGCGGTCGACTCTCTGCCCCGGGTTTTCGCGAGACTCTCCCTTGCTCGAATTGCTTTCAATGTTTTCGGGGACGTTGGGGATCCGGGGGATACGGTGAAAGTCTCTAAACGGGGTCACGAAAAATTCCGAAGAGTTTTAAGGAACCGTAAGACTTTCGTTTACTATGGAATTTTTCACTCATTTTATGTTAGGTTTAAAACTGATCGAAATATTAATTAACGATATCTCTTCAAAAATCCTGCAAAATTAGCAAAAACGTAACTGTGGTGATTGGTTATAGTTACAGAGTTCGACGAATTTGGAGAAAACGTAGATGATAAAGAAAGTAGTGGTAGCAGTAGAAGGTAGAAGGAAAGATCGTCATCTTTTGCTTGGAGTAAGCTAACGTTGTATTTAAGTGTACCGAATTCATGTTGTATCTTCACCATGTAATTAGCACTTTCTTTTCAGATGTATTGAAACGTGTGGTTAATAAGTAGGTAACATTAACACAAATATTCAAATATAAGTATTTAAAGAAAAATTTAAAAATCGATATTTCTCTTTGTGAATGTAAATACATTCGAACTGAGAATTAATTAATAATTGTTTCAGCAAATCACGTTCTGCCACAGTGATTAATAAATAAATAACATTGGAACAAATATTCTTTGCAACTGTATTACAATTAGAAAATTGATATTTGTCTTAATGAATCTAAATAACGCTCAAACTGAGAACTAATTAAAAATTCTTTCAGTAAATCGCATTTTATCATAATGATCAACAACTAGATACCGTTAAGAGAAATATTCTTTGTAACTTTATGATAATCAACTACGAAACTTCATATTTGTCTTAATGAATCCAAACAGTACGCAGACGGAGAACTAATTAAGAATTCTTTCAGTAAATCACGTTGTACCGTGAACTAATCAGTTTTGTACTTTCTGTAAGTATCTTTCTATTCTAACTTAAGTATCTCACAAATGAAAACTAGAAAAATCAGAAATTATCTCTTTCGTATCTATAAGTATCTCTTCGTAGGACAAGCCATATTAAGCGGTGTTTAATTTGTAATTTGAAATTAAAAGCCATTCTAAGAACACGGCTAACGTCTTTGAAGGCTCTTGTCTAAACTTTTCATAGACTAGAAGCGTTCGAAGCGATTTGACACTCGCAATTACGCGTTCAATAGCGATTCGAGAACGTGTCAAGCCGATCGTCACAGCTAATCGACTTGAGAATCTACCCCCGGAGAGAACCACCCACCCCCGGTATCCCCCGCCTCCCAGCATTTATACGAGGCGCATCGCTGCTCTTTTTTTCTAGATGACTAACGAAAACGGAAATGAAACGAACCAGAAAAAGGAAAGGGGATAACAATTAGGGCGCATTGTATGAGAGTAGAGAGCTCGCTACCCCTGCCGCTGCTCTGCGAACCGACCTTCGCCATTTTTCGCCTCCTCTCTCTGTTTCCCACACACCCCCTTCAGCCTCTGTTGCTTCTCAGCCAAGAAAAAAGAATATATGTGCACCCCTTTGTGATACTGGCTGGCTATCTGTTTTGTGGCTGCAAGCAGGCGCAAAGAAATAGAAAAGATCATAGTGAAAAGAACATATAGAAAAAATTAAAAAAACAATATAGAAAAAAATGCAGAAAAAAAAAAGAAACGGTAGCGAGAGGAAGAGGTGGCTTGCTTCTCGTTGCTTAGAGCCTGGCTTCTTTGCCGCTTCATGATTATTTGACTTGGCAGCTGGCGTTTCTTTTACGTTCTCTGTCTCTCGCTCTGTTCCTGTCTATCCCCTTCTGTCTATCACTTTTTCGTTTTGTTTCATTTCTTTTTTGCTTTTCCGTTTCGCGCATCTTTTTTCTTTCTTTTTGCTTTTGTTTTGGTCCGTCAGTTTATCACGTCCCTTTATTCTTTCCCTTTTTTTCTTCTTTTTGGCTTTTTGTTTCAATCGGTTCTGCTTTTGTCATTTTGTCTCCCTCGAATTTTTGGTTTCGTTCTTTCGTTCTTACCGGTGTGTCCATCGCGATATAGCCGTCTGAACGTCTTGGAGAACGTTCAGCCCCGATTGATGATCGGTCGTCCTCCTCGATTACCCCATCGTCTCAGTGCCTCAGTTTTATTTTTGTTCCCTCGTTCGTTTGTTCGACCCTTGTCCCTCGATTCTTTTTCCATTTTTTCTTTCTCCTCGTCCTTTCTTTCGGTTTGTTCAGTTGTCGTTGCGTTGTTTCTTTTTTGTGTCATTCCTTGGTTTCTGTGTACTTTAAATTTTGTTGATTAGTAACGCTGTTGCCACACCTGTACGCGGCGCGCGCGCGCGTCCACCAGCACGCCACTTTCGACATGATCGAGGCGCGCCCTGTATCAAACACGCGCACGCGTCGCGTACTTGTACAATATACAATAACCGCCATATCGTTACTTGTACTTTTGACCATTGATGACCATTTAGCTGTTCATTTATTACCGTGAAGAGTTGTGTTACGACAAACGCTTTCGTCTTTTTTAAATGGACTTGTGACTGTCTCTTGTAGAACAGAAGGTTGGATGTTCAGTTTTAATTCAATGTATATGTATATGTATATCGTTCCTTTGTTCGTTTGTGTCTCGTTATCTTTTTCCTTTTTTTCTTTTGTTTTCTGAATGATTCAAACCATGCGTATGCATATCCACTATGCGCGCGCTCCCATGCGTGAATAGTATATACGTGTAAATAATTACACGCGCATTATTATACACACGTGTGTATATCTCACGTTGTGTAACACAACAAAATGCAACGAATAAACTAAAGAAAAATAAAAAAGAAGAAGAAGAAAAAAAGCGACAAATCGCGATATTCTCTGCTCGTGTGCCGTTGTGTGTCCACGTGTCTACGTCCACGTGTCTCTATGTCGTGTGTAGCGCGCGCGCGCGTGTGCGCGTATGTGTACCGCATGAACCATATATGATGTTTGTTAGTTTGTTCCTTTGTTTCGTTTGTTTTAATGCCAGGTAATGTATTAAAACTAGTTGTGGTCTAGCAGTAAGTTTTTTCATCGCCCTGTTTTTTTTTTACCCGTACTTTGTCCAGTAGGCGCAGAGAACAATACACTGTGACTTATCACAGCCATCATGTATAACATATCACGATAATAATAACGACACGCGCTGTTTCCATTCTATCAGCCGTTAGTTAACCGGATTCTGTACGCTTGTATGTCGAGATCGAATGACGATTTCTGAATTCCTTCGGAGTTCGGGGATTACAACGAAGCATTACGGAACATTACGCGCGTCATGATGGTATACACGCGTTGTACCGTTGCTTCTTGCCATATCGAACAATCGGACGGACGACAAGCGAAACCGAAGTTTCGGCGTTCCTTTGATCAACCAAACGTTACCGGACACGATTCCCATCGCCATTCGATTTCGTGTTCGATGATACACGCACTGTGATTGCCCGATATTCAGACAACCGCGGTTTTGATTTAATAGAGGTATTCGTTGCTGTTCTGTCGTCTCGTTATTGAGACCTATGTAGGCATTGACACACGCTATCTGTGAAATCAACGGTTGTCTCGCAACGAAATTATGCTATGACCATCCCAAAGAAAACGTAATTTTATGGTTTCTATACTAATTCTATTACAGTGTTTTAATGGTTTGGCATTGATAAAAGATTTCAAATTGGTCAGTTCTGTTTGTTTATTATAAGGAAGTTTTGTTACGTACATTACTACAATATGTATTATGATTCGTAGAAAGAAATATTCATTTCCATCGATTATAAAATCCTATTAAAAAGGTTACATATTAAAATGTAGCACTGCTTCTTTCACGTGACATTATAAGTATTTTGAACAGAAAAATAAGTATTTTTAGTATATAGGTATTAAATTAGTGAAATACCATATTATATTTTTTATGTAATATTGTGAATGATTTGAATTGAAAGATATGAATTGTATTATCTCGAAAAGAAGAACAAAAGAAGAACGCTGCAAATTAATCTAATGTAGAAAAATATAAATGTAAGTAAATGATACCATTTTCTAAAGGAGAAAGGTTACAATGTGGTAAATTAATTGTTACGGACACATTTTTTTTCACTGTAAATTCACTATAATAATGATAAGTATAAGTTTTCGTTACGAGTTAATGCTTTACAGTGATAAGCAGTAATGATGCTGACAATGGTATGGATACTATTTTCTTAAAAGAAAAATTTATGGTACTATGAATTATACATTTGTCGAAGCACGATGCTTGTGCACTTGACCACTTGTTTTCCAAGTGGTGTAATATTCCTTGCAAAAAGAGATTGATTACGTAGTATTACATCTTCTCTGAACAATATTGATCAAGTCGAATACATAACACTTCCAACGGAACTCAATCGATCACGTAGTACTACGTTTCTTGCATAGCAGAATCTGTTACGTAATTCAACATTCCTTGTAAATTGACATTGATCGTGTAGTACTATAGTCTTGAATAACACGAGGTGAATCATTGTCTACGCAATATCGTACATGGCTATGTATCTAAGAAACGTAATTATTAATCAGACAATCATAAATTGATAATGAACCATAAATAAATCAAAAATTTCTCGACAAGAAATAATTTATCAATCACATAATACGTGAGCTTTTTTGTAATCCCACCATAACACTACGTTATCCAATCATGCCATACCAACTGCGAACAACTAAACACGTAATTTTCCGTTAATGCCTAATAAAGTACTCTAAATTGTTAAATCACGTTGTATCGCGTTGTTTCGCAATTTTAATTGCAGCGTTCTATGTTATTATCAAACACCAATCAGAAATCATACGACTCTGTAGTCATCTATATTGTAACTTTATACATAACCTACAAAGTGAAAAGATAAGATAATATAACTTGTTTCCCTCGTATCTATTCAAGTATTTCTGGAAACTAATACCTTTTATCATAAGAAAATTATTGTTGCTCGATGTACCACTACATATAAGAACATAACTTGTTTCAATAATAGTAACAATAATTTTCATAAACGATCATATACGATACACACTACCGAACGTGTTAATTGGCTATGAAACAAAGAAATCAATCACAAAACCACGCGGTACTACAGTAAAATAACATACATTTACACTACAATAAAATCTCTACACAATTACGAGTAATGCCATTTAACCATTACCCAACAATGAGACAAAGAGCACAATAACGCTATCTACATCCTTTCTTATCAGACGAAACCAAAATACCAAAAATAATCAGTGTCGCCATCTTCTACGAATGAAGTGCGGAGCTTACTGCCAAGTCCCTATACCGTTTAACTTCCTGTATCTCGAGTTTCTCACTTAATTCTCCCTATTGCAGTATTCTCGATTACCACAGATAGTGTGTCTCGATGCGATCTCCACTGTTACCAGGCGAAGATCGCCGCAAGTTTCGGAAAGGGGCCCGGAATTAGAGCAACAATAAGAGGACGATAACGTCGAACGTTCTTGGCTGAGTATCGGGCCGTTGCTGGCCTCTAAATTGGAAAAGTTGTGTCGAGATTGGTCGTGGATTACGGGGTCAGAGATGATCGTTCTCCCCGCGATCGGGCTTCCTTTGGCACGCGCGCACGCGCGCGCTTCCGCCACAAGGAGAAACGGAAACACGCGAGCGTGCGCGTTACGTGTGCTGTACATACACACGATACGCACATCATCGAACCCCTGAAACCGATCCTTAGACTTTAGACCCTGGATCGATTTGGAGGCCGTGGAGAGCACTCTCGATGGGATTTTAGAGAGCCAAATTAATTGCCAACTAGATTTCTAAAAATGCTCTTTCTTTACTCTTTTTTTCTATTGCTAGTTTTTTTCCTTGTTTCTTCTTTTTTTTAGTTCGATTCCAGGTCACTGGATTGCGGGGAAAGATCAAACGAATTTTTTGAAAAACGATAAGTGCTCGTTTGTACAGCAGAACTTGGTTTATCTGTTTACTGATGAAATTTGTGCCACTTCGTAAAAATCTTGACGGTGCACTAGTACTCGTCCGGGTTAATTGGTTTAACTTTTTCTATGTAGCTCCATGGGTACACTTTTTTAAGCTTTGGTGATGATTCGATGATATTTTTAAGAGCTTGTTAGACTGCTCAATAATCGGTTGTTAATTACTCTGGCGATTAAATATTTAAATAGAAAATTGAATTTGCAATAGCAATAGGTTAATTGTTAGAGAAATTTCATTGTGACATTGTAATATAAACCAAGGTTTTTTAATCCTTAGCATATTAAAGTGGTATTATCGAAGTTCTATGTCAAAAGAGATTCAATGATCCTATGCTTTTTTTTATCGTTATGCTAATTCGTATTATCGAAGCTTCGTCATAACTATAGCCGCATTGAAGTTGATCAAAATATTAGTAGAACTTATGAATATTATTAAATAGAAATGTTTATACTCAATGTGTGATAAATAAAAACGTTATAAATCAATTTACGATTTTAAATATCATAGCTTCAATTAAATTTGAAAGTCTTTCTATCTGTGTTTACAAGAGCATTCTTTATATGTCGTATAATCTAAAAATGAAAAAATTTGAAAGATAGCTTTAACGAAAAAAGATTTAACAATTACAAATGACAATTTTCTTGCACATTAACTTTTAAAAGTCAATTGAGTAGCATCACACGTAAATTCCGTTATCGTAACTTCGTTTATTTCTGATTTCAAATTAAATTAAATTGTATAGCTATAGTTAAAGATATGTAAGTTTTCAGATACGTTCGAGTGATAGTGCAAGTTCCATTATCACGATTATCGTTTTATTCGCCAGCCAATATATAATAACGGTGTTCAATGACGTAAAGACGTACATAGTTCCTAAGAAATATTTAATAACTCACTCGCTCTTATTTATTCTGACGCAAATACGCAATCGTTTTACTGTTAGTTACTAAACAAAACAAAAGGAAGAAAACTAACAAACGACAGCATTTCTCTTGGAGTTTTTTAACATTTATGCAAACGTCATTTCAGATGTTATTTTGTCTATGCTTACTTACTGCTATTTGTGAATGAAACATAGGTATAGAAAAATCATGTACAATATATTTGCCAAAAGTATTAATAAGTTATTAATAAGTAAAAATTAAGAAAATATTTATTGAGGTCCGTAAGTAAGTCCACGCCTTTGTATGCTAAGGATTACGTTCTACGAACAAAAATTTCAGGAAGTTTGTCAAACGTGACAATGAAATATTTTTATATAGTTTTAAACGTAAAATTTCTTTATACAAACGAAGATTTATCGAATTTGCAATGGTATTTCCTTTTTAAAAAATCGTGTTTTACAAACAGTAGGCAACGATTTACTTATTTATTTCGACATAAAAACAATGTTGTTTTATCGTATTTTTCAAAACATTTTGGATTTACAATGGTATTTTACAAAAACTAAGCTACGCGTAAAAAATCTACTGCAGTTTGCTTACTCACGGCTTCGTAAAAACAAAGTTTTATAGTGTTTCTCGAAAAATTTCAGATTTGCGGAGTACATCTGCTCTTTACAAAATCGTGTTTCGAAAAAATGAACAAAAATTTATTCGTTTATACGTGTCTACATAAAAACGAAGCTTTATCGTGATTTCTAAAAAAAATTTCAGATTCACGGTGACATTTCCACTTCGCGAGACCTCGTTTCACGAGCGAAGATAGACGATGGTTTACTTGTTTGTCGCAAACCGCTCGTAAATAGGGCGAAATACGTGTCGATTCTTTAATAATGCCAATCGTGTAGTCGTAAATAATTCTCGACGCATTCCGCGCGGAAGTAAAAACGCGTCGAGCGTGACTTCGTACGTGTTTTTGAAATTCAAATCGCACCCGTCGAAGATTCAGAGCGGTCGAATTGCATGAATAATTCGATAAACGTTACACTCGCGTCGAAATTTCGACGTGGCGCGTGTTCCTAAAGGAAAAAACGAACTCTCCCCGCAATAATTCAACGTGATTTATTCCGTTTTCTTCGCCGCTAATGAATCTTTGATCAGCTCGTTGACCGATGTATCGGTAAATTTTTTATTGAAACATTGCATCAACCGTTCGACCAATTGATTACGCGATCGTAGAACAAACACAGATCCGCGGTGACGCGTAAATGAAAATCGCGAAATAGTTCGATATCCATTTTGAAGTTTAAAGAACAAAAGTTATTGGCAGAATTTATTGGGAATCGATTGACAGAGTTTATCCGAGCATTTTTAATATTGGATAAACTTTTTTTTTAATTGGAAAGATAGTTTTAGTTAAACACGGGTAAACGATGTGTCGTTACAGGCGAGAACTACCTGTAGAATTTTGTTTCGATTGCTACTATGATTTTTCAAAAGCGTAGCCAATTTTTCCCCGGAACTTCCAGTTAAAAAATTACGTATTAAATACGTGTGTATGTTTTTACTTTATTGATACTGTTCATAATTATTCGCATGTTCCTATTTGTTAAAAAAATTGAGTTTTACTGTAATATTTTATAAAAATACTGATATTGTTACAATATATTGAGTAATATAAATTGACAAACGAGAGTGTGACTTCTATAATAATGAATAAATATTTGTCACTATATTTCGTACAATTGGCTTTACCATAAGGGCGTGCCATAATATATGATAAGCCTTCATGTTAAAATTTCATATTGGGCCACGAAAATAGAACTACTATTGCCAAAATAATGAATTGAATAATTTAATTGACTCCAAAATTACGACAAATTATAGTAATTATATGATACTGGTAAAATATTGGGACATGGAAATGGTAGTACTGCTCCCATAACAGTGAATAAATAATTATCATCATATTTGTCGTTATTCAATTATCTCCAAAATTAGAACAAGCATATAACAATCAAGTCATAGTTGATAAAATTTTACAAAATGATATATGAGAAATATGATATATTAATATATGAAGTGCATATAAAACTCAGATTTATCATAAAATACCATAATAAAATATATTTACTATCAAGTACAAAAATTATATTAATTGGAAGCAAAAAATGTTACTCACTTTTAATAATTATGGACAGCTTTCCTTCCTCTTTATATATTTTATAATATCAAAATATTATTTAATATTTAATAAAATTAGAATATCGTTTACTAAAAACAAAAGTTATACAGTAATTTTATTTAGTGGGTCAGCTCTCTTCCCTTCGGAATGGTTTCCGCCGTCTCCAGCTTCTTTTCTTAGCGAAGACTTGGATTCCCATATCGTGCTTATGGCGCACTGTTCAGCCGAAAAGTTTGCAGTTCACAGTTGATCGAGCACGATCGATCGTCGATTTGAAATCATTATCGAACGCCAGAACTTGTCCTGAACATGTCTGGTCCATAAGCCAGGTCTGAGAATCTTAGCCTAACAGTGCAAATGACTGATACATATATATATATATATATATATATATATACATATGTTGTATACAATATATATGTATATATATATATTTTTCCTTTTTGTTTCATCTGTTAGAGCATTTGTAGAGTAATCATTATTATAAACGTTCTTTAGGTTACATTGACTTGTTTTTTTGTGTGCCACGTGATGCGTATTTTCTAATGTAGCATGCTTTTTGAACTGAAAATTGAAACCCGAAAGTATGAACAGCGAAAACTACTTAGGAGAGGAAAAACACTGAAATCGTTCGCGTTCAGACTCGAAATTTTGTCTCGTTCCTTAAATCACGAATTAAAAAATTCTTTCCATCCTAAATATGAAAAAAGATGAAAATACCTTAATTACTTAAGCTACGTTTTTTCTACGCGTAGAAATATAAAATTTCTATAAATTAAGGGGAGAGAAATCCATAGAAATTTCTCTAGATTAAGATAAACTAAGCATTGAAAAATTTTTATAGATATAAAATGTTTCTACGATTTATGTCGCGGCTGATAACTGTACAGGCATATCAACATAAGGAATAATTAATAATAATGGCATTACGTCGAAGAAAAGGATGACTGTTTCGGTTCTGAACGTCGAAACGTTAGGTAGTTTACTTGGCCCTTGACTCAGACGTTTGGATAAATATTTGGACTATGATAGTTTTTTTTGACAATGTATTCAGTGAATTAATATTTGACGCGTTTTTGTGCAACACTCGCTTATTTGCTGTACACTACGCAACCGGAGCTTTGGATAACGAGAGAAGTTTTTAACTGAAGTGTGAACAACATCCTGGCGCCCGATGCTGGCACGAGAATAAACCTTTGTCGTTGTTGTTGGCAGTTCCTGAATATGGCGTCGGTGTTCATGCGGATTTTTAACCTGATTTGCATGATGCTCCTAATTGGTCACTGGAGTGGCTGCCTACAATTCCTGGTCCCAATGCTCCAAGGGTTTCCTAGTAACTCATGGGTCGCCATCAATGAATTACAAGTAAGTATTGTGACAAGCTCGACAAAATTTGAGATCCTCGCTCGTTTGAAATCTAACCGAGTTACCAGCTTCTTTATTCCAACTAGATTTCGTGGTACTAGCTTGTGACATATGTATACTCGTCCCATTTTCTCCTTTTATAACTTATTTATTATAAAATAAAATTCTGACGAATTTGATGAGGTTGGATGTTGAACACTGCGAAGATCAAATCTGGAGAACCACTGTCATCTTCCTTAAAATATAATTCAGATTGAAGAAGCATTTAATAAGAAAATTTCTGAGGAAAACAGAAATAATGGAAAATAAACTTTTCTTCTTCTCCTCGCAGTTTCTTTCATACGAATAGCTTATTTCGTGAAAAGTTTGAAAGCGGAATGAAAGATTCTGAAAAACAAGAGACGTACCTTAACCCCCTCCCTTTACAATTCTTTCGTCTGCTAATGGCTTTTACTTTTATAATAGGCCTATTCTATCGTTATCCTCGAGTCTGGAATGCCTTGACTAAAAACTAAAAAGGACAATAACGATCTCTTAACCTATTTTCCTCAAAGAAGGAAATAATATTTTTATTATAATATTTATTTATAATATTTTTTGTACCAGAACGAAAAGTAGAGAAAGTTGATGTTTTTACGACAGGTCACTGTCGTAATATTTTACTATCGTCTTCTTTCAGGACTCATTTTGGCTGGAACAATACTCATGGGCCCTTTTCAAGGCCATGTCGCACATGCTCTGCATAGGATACGGAAGGTTTCCACCGCAATCCTTGACCGACATGTGGCTCACTATGCTCAGTATGATCAGCGGTGCTACCTGTTATGCACTTTTCCTTGGACACGCGACGAATCTCATTCAGTCACTCGATTCCTCCAGGAGACAATACCGCGAGAAGGTATTTAATATTCGACGAGCGAGCCGCGAATCATTGAAGAAAATCCTTGCACTTTCACCCTTCTGATTCTCGTTACTGTCAGTGTCAAATTCTCTAGAGTTCATGGTCGGAATATTGCTAGTAGTGTCTTTCGTGTAACGTATAACGAAGAATATTTTACTTTCAGTCTGACAACACTATAAAATCGTAAACAATACTTGAATTAAAATAATATACCATAGAACACTGGATAATACGAAGAAACGAATTTATCTTATTGTTCTATCTATTTTTTCTATTCTATCAAAATTCTAGGAATGTCGTGTTGAAATGTCAGAATGTCCAAAACCATCAACCAACATCGACATTTATAATAATTTTTTTCAATGCCAGTTTTAATTTGCTAGAAACCATCGAGCACAGAAACTACCTCTTTAGTACAAATTCGATTAAGAATCTTCCTAAATGAAATTAATTAACGCTCAAAGCGCAGAATAAGATGTTTAAGGATAGAAATTAACGATTGTACTCGAACCAGGTTAAACAAGTAGAGGAATACATGGCCTATCGAAAGTTACCACGAGAAATGAGACAGAGGATCACGGAATATTTCGAGCATCGCTACCAGGGCAAATTCTTCGACGAGGAACTGATCCTCGGGGAGCTGTCGGAGAAATTAAGAGAAGTACGAGCCTCAGAATGAGAGACTATGGTCTACTAATTGCCCGATTTCAACAAATCCTAACGTGTTCTCGTTTCGTTCTAGGACGTGATCAACTACAACTGCAGATCGTTAGTCGCGTCCGTGCCATTCTTTGCCAACGCTGATTCCAACTTTGTCTCGGATGTCGTTACCAAACTGAGATACGAAGTCTTCCAGCCGGGTAAGTATCAATTACTTGACTGAATCGTTAGAGTTGAAAATAATCTTTATACTAGCAAGTAGAGAAACTTCTTGAACTATCGAGGGAACTTAAAATGGTATTATCGTTACAACGAATGAATTTCAAGATTTATAATTTAGTAAAATACCGATTTGATAAAAATATTCCAAAGACATATTCTACGAAAGTTATTTTCAGATTTGTCCTTTAAATTATTATTAATCTAACTTCTTGAACAATCCAATAGTCAAACTACGTTACTTAAGAAACACAACGATGAGAATATCAATTCTTCAAATCTAAACTTCAATCTACTATTCCTCGCAAGAAACAACTTCCTTACATAAACTTTTGACTAACGTAACTCTGAAAAAGTTCAAACAAATGATTTTTCCTACTGCACACACATATATACACATACATACAGTCACGAAAGTAAAAGAAAAACGACCAATTCTCCGTATAACTTGAAACCTCGTCTAACATTAAAATCTTACGTTCTCCTCGAACAAAAGTCAACGTTCGAGCAACAGACACGTTGCAACAGCAAATTTGAGCAAGATCTCTTAATAACAGCGAAGCGACAAAATTTTACAGGTGATATCATCATCAAGGAAGGTACGATCGGCTCTAAAATGTACTTCATACAAGAAGGCATAGTCGATATCGTGATGGCGAACGGCGAGGTCGCAACTTCGCTGTCAGATGGCTCGTACTTTGGCGAGATCTGTCTACTGACGAACGCGAGGAGGGTAGCCTCGGTCCGTGCCGAGACCTACTGCAATCTCTTCAGCCTCTCGGTGGATCATTTCAACGCCGTGCTGGACCAGTATCCATTAATGCGCAGAACGATGGAAAGCGTTGCCGCCGAGAGGTATAAGCTTTGGTTAGGTTTGTTCTATCGAGTTGGTGTGCTAATAGATGTCAATCATCACTCCCACTTCCATGTTGATTTTGTTGAACATTGTGTACTGTCCGATAAAGCGAGTTCTATCAGTCATTCTTATTGTTATTATCTTTATTTTATTATTATTTTAATTTTATTATTATTATTATTATTATTATTATTATTATTATTATTGCTATCTAAAAACATTTCATATTCGCTTATCTCTTCAACACATCTTTGTTCTTCTTCTTCTTCTTATTATTATTATTATTACTATTATTATGATTATTATTACTCTGATATAATTTCTTTCGTATTTGTCTGTGCTGGTTTTCAACTCGATACGCTTGTTTTGCATACACTTTACACACACAAAAAGGAAAATGATAAAGAATCTTATTTGGCTGGACGTTCTTTTTTGCGATTGAAGAATCTCTCTTATTGAACGTGACAGTGCAGAATCTTTGTTTTCTTGGGGAGAAAGTATTACAACGAAAAGCGCACTAACTTGCGATCGAGGGACGAGTATCCGTTAGATACTCGTCCCCAATCAATCGAGAGGGTTTTTTGAGAATTTTTTTCAACTTCGTTTTTTTCTTTTGTGAATATTCTCTCTCGACACGCGATTCCCCGTTCGACAAGCGATCGTGTTTGTAGAAATGGCACGAGAGTCGAACGGGGTTTCATCCGTTCGAAAAGAAAGAAGAAAGCTTGGAACACCGCGACAAAATATCTTCACACTCTCGACACATTCACTATACATAGTAATGTTGTATTCATAATTTTGCAAACATACTTTATAAATCAGTTCTGGATTTCTCGGTTTTGCCGCATCTCCGCAGAGTCACATACTTCTCTTTTGTTCTAGATAGAAATTTTATGATTTATTGATCAAAGTAATTGATGCACTTTTATCGATAACAGTATTGCAGTAGCGTTTCTTGTCTTTTTTATGCACCAGTATTGTTTCTCTTATTGAATCTATTTTGGTTACATTGCTATAGCTTATCTATCAAATTTATGGTTCAATTTGAGTTTAAATAGTTGGGCGTTTTAATCCCTCAATATAAACTCCAATGAATTATAACTGTAATAAAGAGTATAAACTCAAACAACAATCAAGATTTAAAATTTGCAGTACGTGAGTGTCAATAAATTATCCTATAAACTAACCATAAATCGGTCATTTATTTCAAGAAGAGTTATTTAAAAATAAAAAAAAATTATTTTGTAGGAGACTAAACTATTTTCAACACATCAGTCGTATATCTTTATATATTTTCCTATGCCATTTAGAAGACAAAAGATTTAATCAAAATACTATTTGAAAACTGAAAATTCTAATAAATTTCGATAACTGTGGTAATAATATCGTAACGACGTTACCTTTATATCGTAATCTTTGAACAATTGTAACATTTATATAAAAACACCATTTCTCTTCTTCAAATTCCCAAATTCTTTGTCCATTTTTGAGGGATTAAATCGATAAAATTATAAACACACGCAAAAATGTGATTCTGCGGGGCGCATTTCAAAGCTACTGACTTTCTTTTACCCAGTCTTGTACCTCACATTATAAAACCTTTAGCGGTGCAAGTGGTATTAGAAACAAATAATAAAAAAGTTTGTTGCAAGTCGCGGTGGGATAATAACGTTCGATTTTTTAGGGAATTACCTGTACTGCTAAACGGTTTGTAAGTCGATCGATGTGAATAATCGTTGGTTGTGTTCTGTGCAACATTCCCTACGCTTAATTGTGCTCTCTCTATAGGTTGAACAAAATCGGCAAGAATCCGAATCTGGTGGCCCACCGCGAGGAGGATCTTGGAAGCGAGTCGAAGACGATAAATGCCGTGGTGAACGCGCTCGCTGAGCAAGCTGCGCATGCTAGCGCCAGTGAAGAATCGGTAAATATTTTTCAAAATTGCTACTAGCCATAATCGATAGATTTTTTGACGATTTTATATGACCATTAAGTCCATTCGCAATTTTTTAAAAAAACACGCTATGTATCTTAAGGTTACGTCAACTATTATCAGTTTTATATAAAATCTATTCAATCTATCAATCAAAAAGTGACTTGTTTGCCCCATTTCGTTATAAAATATCATTTATAGAAAAAAAGTTCAGACATATACGGCTTTATAGTTTTTAAACAGTTTCTATAATATTACAGAGCCGTAAATTTTAAGGCTCGGCACACAGAGTATGATGATACGACTGTTTTTTTTTTTTCTTTTTTTTTCTAATAACTACATGAAAAATTATGAAATTCATTTGTTCCAAATTCCAGGTACACAGCATGGAGCTGAGGACTCTTCCCGCTTGTCTGTTGCCCAGACCAAAGTCTGAGAATAATTTCGCGAGTCAGGAGCTCTCCCGAGAGGGACGACGGATCTTCCACAAGAGCGACACTTTCCACAAGGATTCGTATCAATGACGACACTCGTTATACTAGCATACAGAGAGATACTAACGGCTCCATGAGCGACAGTGGCGTTGTACACTGTCGATCGGATCGTTGGCAGCCGTTTTAAGCCTAGATCCTGGACGCTACACTAGAAGCAATCTATACATAGATATACGCTATGCCAGTAGTCTTCTAGCGATCGGTTTCTAGCGCCTTCTTATATTAACCTGACGGCACGTTCTAGTCCAGGATCTATGCGTAAAATCGTGCGGACCAAGAGAATGCCGACGTTCTCCAGCGATGGCACGGCACAACACACAAAATAAAACTATCGTTTAGACGTAACGCTATTATTTTCCCCGTCTGCAAGACGTTCAACCTCAACAGCAATAAACGAAGCAACCGACAAAAAGAAGAAGAACAGAAAACATTACTGTGGAGGGTTAGCTACGATCGTTGTCCTTCGTTGTCACGAAACGATCGCATGAGTATAGAGAAACGATCGAGAAATATTTTCAACGGAGGATCCTGTGCTCGACAAAGGAAGAAGAAGAGGATCGATAAAAAGATAGACGGCTGTGCCATCGATTGGAGAACACGGAGCCGTTAATTCCTGCCGCGAGTCTTCTTCATCGACGCAGGCGTCGCAACCATAAAGCGAACAGAAACTGATGCGACGACTGGATGAAGACCTCAACGACGACGAAGAGCAGGCCTAGAAATTTATAGAGCATATGTAGAGCCCATCGTGGACTAGGTAGAAAAATCCTAAACGACAGTGTTAAACGATGCGTAAATTTCTCTGTGATTTTGCAAAAGCCGTACGTTTCGCACTTTTAGGGAAAAAATGATGAAACACAGGGGCGAGGGGGGGGGGTATGAAAACAAGAAAGAGGATAACCTATACACGAACGATTAGGATTCTGTTTTTGGTTCTTTTCTAAGACAATTAACTAACATATTGAAGAGGACGGCAGAGAAACTCGTAAAACGAGGGGTATTCCAGTTATAAGTTTGTTAACGTGTTTTAACTTTAGCTTCGTATCGTTGGATAGTCCCGTGCGAGTGATCGAACAAATAGTAAGATTAAGAGGAGAAGGAGGAAGCAACGTGTAATATAAGAGCTGGCAATCGAAAGGGAATTTGAACGAAGAAAGAAAAAGGAAGATCGAAGAGGATGTCCCATTTATCGCGGCTAATCTGTCCTAATTTTTGAGATCGAAGGAGCACGCCTGCGATTCAGAACTCGCTTCTATGCTATTTTATTTTCGAAATGGAAAATCTTAATAATAAATAGAAAATACGTCTCGAATCGATTCGGGGCAGTGGACAAATTGCCGATATCGAATCGCAATCAACAGATCTATTCAATTAAAAATCGGGGTTTCGGAAGACTGTGCTGAGACGCCAACAGAAGGGAAAAGATCCAGCGCCACGGGAATCGAGATGGATGAATGTGTGAGAATTTTTCAGGGTTACAATTTTGAGGACAAACGGGGTATCGAGTGAAGAAATTTAAGTCGTTCTACAAAAGAGAGAAAATTAATATTATAAAACAAATCTAAATCGAAGGCCCAAAGATCGTGTTAACTTGTTGAGTGTTCTTTGGGCTGCCACGGCTAATATAAAAAAAATGTAACACAAACGTCAATGAATGAGAGATAAAATTAAGTAAGTAGAACGCGAGAGAGAGCGAACGAGAGAGCGAGAGATAAGTATCTTTTTATTCGGGTGAAAGACACGCGATGTATTATAAGAAGCGAACAAAACAAAACAAAAGAAACAAACAAAATAGAAGAAAGAAAGGAAGGTATAAATATTATGTAATAAATTATTATTATTGTTACCGGTTATCATTGCAATGATTATTACATCCACTACCGCATAAATGAAAATAAGAAAACACTAAGCAGAATAAATGACAAAAAAATAAACTAAGAAATAAAAGATGAGAAAACAGATTACACACATATTATATATATATACATACATATATACATATACATAAATATACATATAAAGTATGCATAGTGGTCAATACAGTGCTGCAAGATATTAACGATGTAACGTTTTAAACTGTAAAACGCGAGGAAGAATGACACACCGACAGACACCGAATATACATTTACGGACAGTCTCGGACACAATGACGATCCTTGAGAATAAAATAATATTGCTTCTCTGATACTGATTTCACGATTCGGCAGAACATTTTCCAAACGATAAGGAAAAAACAGAATATAAAATAGAATTAAGAATTTAATACACGATCGAATTGTATTATTTTTGTAGCTGTTGGCGCGTATGTTTTTCGTTGGCGCGGTGTTATTCTTTGCGTATTTGAAAGTTTAACGCGACTGTTGAATTTGTCTGATATTAGCGTTTATCGTAGCGGAGAAGAGAACCCTCGATACTGAGAGAATATTTTCCGGATCAGTGGCTTCTGAACTTGGATTTTATTATCGTCACATCTCCCTTTTAATTCTTAAAATGTATAAAACACGCCATTTCTCGATTCTAACTCTACATCGTAAATTGTGAAATGATGTTAAAATTTGTAACGTGTTACGTTTCATTTGATTTTGATACGTTCTGTCATTTGATTATTACATTAAAGAAGAAACAAAGTAAAAGTGAGATTACAGTAATAAAAGAGACGCAGGAACCACTGTACCACGTGTTAGCTCAACTGAACTGTAGAATCGCATCTGTTCGCAAATGATACTCTTCTTTAAACAATTAAACGAACGCTCTAAGAGTCTAATTTACAAAATAGCAACGTTACTTGTTATTTTGGAGTATTATATATAAATAATATGTATACACACGCTGGATCACATATTGACGTATACAATTATTACACCGACGAACACACACACACAACTGCGAATGAAAAAGAAAAAACGAAACGTGCCATTCGTTTCCTAGTTGAATGTGTACACCTTCGTGCATATGTGATTGGATATGCATACATGTACATATATACATATATAAATATATAAATATCCACGTAAGAGTGTAGGAATATTATATACATGCGTTTCATACATAATACATATACATATGTAAACATATACACCTACACACGTATGAGGAAAACAGAAGTACCTATTTTTCATGTAAGAGAGAGATAGTTTTCTGTCATTATTTTACATCCCCTCACGTCATCCTGAATAATATTATATTATATATATAAATAACGATAAAAAAAAGAATAACTAACTACGATAATGATTATTATTATTATATATAAACATTGTAATAGGGATGAAAGAGAACGGTTTGCGTACCGTGGTTCGAAAACAAAAAGCATCCCAAAAAATGGTAGAATACTCGTAGACCGCATGACCGACGTTTTTATAGAAATCAACTCTATACACACAAAAATCGGTCTAGGACTAATCTGCCAGCAAGGTTCGGGCCTAAGGTGTACGCGTAACTAATTATACAAACAAAAATGAAAGAGAGAAATTAAAGAAGTATGAGTGTGAGAGAGTGCGAAAGAATAGAATTATTGTTACTAATTGAAAAAAAAGACGAACGAGAACGAAGTAGAAGATGAACGATTTATTATTATTACGATTATTATTATGATTACGATTACGATTATTATTACGGTTATTATCACGATTATAATTATTCTTGTTATTATCATTCGTAGAACGAAAACGTGGCAGAGAAGGAACGGAAGGAAAGAAGTTGTATTCTTTGCTATCCCTGCTGAAAAAAAGCAAAAAAATCGATAGATAACTATTTATCCACTGTCTGCTAATGAAACGATCAGAGCGCGACAGAAAAGAGGAGGGAAAAAGAGAGAAATATTATTATACTGTGTAAAAAGGCATAAAATAAAATAAGATACGTTATGTGTTGTAAAAATCGCTCTATGTACAACGTGTACATACAGACAGCCGCGAAAAGAGCATAGACTTCCAGAAAAAGAAAAGACAAAGGCGAATGTTATACGAAGAAATATTAAAACGAACAGAGAAGCAGGCGAAGAAGGATAACAAAAATATAATATTAGGATTAAATATCGAGCAAATGCGAACAAACACAGTGTTAAAAAAAAAAAAACAAATAAATAACTCGTGCGGCTATTCGAGATGCACGTTATTTGCTAAGCGACAAGAGTGAGACACGTAATTAAGCGAATTAACAAAACAACAAAAACAAACAGAAAAAAATAAAAAAAAAAGTAACATACAAAGAGGCAAAGTTAGTTTTTGTATCGATATCGAGAGAATAGGTTTCGCAAGGTAGCAGAGAAACGGAAGACGATCAGGGGCCCGGAAATCGGAAATGATAACATAAAACCCGCGCATGTAACACGATTTACATGGCGAAATCGAAGAAACGACAGATGGAGTTCGATTTAAAAGAAAAGAGGACAAAGAAAAAGAAATAAAGGAGAGTCATCGAAGAACTTTCAGTTTTCTCGTCAGATCGATGATGAATGATGAATTGCGAGATCGTCGTTCGCGGTTGAGAAACGATACGGAATAATAATACACGATGCCAGAACTGTCCTAGAGCCAGAGTATAAAAAAGTATACAACATAAAAAGACTGTAGCGCCATGAAATATGTGTATCTCGGATCTTAACATATCAGACGTCTCGTTTCGAGCGACTACGAGATCGTTCGCGGTGAAATTTTTCGCTGGACAGCTTGCTGATTATCCGCGTTTCCAAGTGAAGCACACTTTGGACGAATCTGGTGATGGGCTAAGAATCTTTTTCAAGCGTGTTTGAAACTGTTAATTAACGTATGAAAATTATAATAACGCGAATGCGGTGATCCATTGTGCAAGGGTAATGGAAAAGTATTCAACGGAATTTTCTTATATGAGATTTTGTTTTTTCTAAAAGATTGTTTTAAATTTGATCGATGAATTATTATAGATCTTTTTCTGTCAATATTTTATGCATTAACTTGTCGAGAATCGAGCAATGGGGTGAAAACTGAAATGCATTAACAATGTAAGTTATATATCGTTTTGATATGTTACAGAAAAAATTACAAAATCGTTTTGTCAAGTTTGTCAAGTTACAAACAATGTACTGGAGTTATAAATACTAGGATAATCAGAGATACAACAAATATTTTCCTCGCTTGACAAGAAATCATAGTACTATAAATAGCTCAATCTTCTGAAATTTCATAAAGTTGTAGAGTCTAAATGGAAAAAAAATATCGACAAAAATATTAAACAAATCCTTAGAGCTGTTCTTCATAACCACAAGTTAAAAAACAGAATTCAATAATGTAAATTGAAGTATTGCAAATGAAATATTGTGTTAACATAACGTTGATCTTTAATGAATTAACATAAAACTTATAAACGAACTTTTTTTATTTTTTATTTTTAAATTGTTATTCTTAAGGAAAATGTATTCCTAAGGTTTAGTTAAATATCGTGAATCGGATAAAAAACGAAGTCTTGTATAAAAAGAAGCATGTTTAACGTTTTCCAATTATTTTTGCACAAAAACTTATCATGTTACCAATATCTAACAATCCATGAAGTCTTGAAACGTAAAGATCTTTCTGATAGAAGCTTCACCAACGTATAAAAGGCATTACTATAACTTTTTACTCGCATAGGAATTACCATAGGCGTTTCTATCACTTCTAAAACTCTCAAACAATTGTCAAAGATCTTTACTCTTCAAGACTTTCTAACTCCAATCTTATACCTCAAAACGCAAGATCTAAAACGAAATCTCAATCTTCTTAAAGCATAAAATATCCAATTATTAATATAACTTTCAATTTCCTAAAATATCTATCCACTCGAAATGTTAGATCTGTGGAAGTCTAAATTTCCAAAATTTCACAGAAGCCTACGAAGACCTGATACGAAGAACGAACAACCCATCACCAGACGTTTCAAAGCTTCCTACCCTCAAGACCAGCCTACCTTCAAAATCTCGCAATTCACCTTACTATTGTTCTCGAAAAAACAAAAAGAAAAACGAAAAAAGGAAGAAATTCCGTTTTCGACGTCATTGGCTTGCGAGTTTAACGAGCCTACCGAGAGCCATCGAATCGAGAGAGCGTAGTCGAACTGAACCGTAGCGATGACACAGTGTAGACAGACACACACACCTAGCTAAAACTAAAACACTTCCGTTTCCGGTTTCAAGGATCGAACGCAATTATTTAAGGAAAAGAAATAAACAAAAAAAAATTACAAAGAAAAAAGATAAAAAAATTATAACGATCGATAATGAAACATGCGACTGTCCAATGCCAAGTAGAATGCTAAGCTTCGTTAGACAGTACACTGGCAAGCGTTTCTCGGTGATCTCTACAAGGTGACACGCAAGACTGGCTCTTTAAATCGCTGGTGTCTCGTAGATTCCGTATAGGTAGATGTTCATATTCAATGACTTTGTTTAAGTAATCACATGTTATATACACACGCGCGTAAGTGATTGAAAC
The DNA here is from genome assembly GCF_040668555.2 of Bombus flavifrons. NCBI lineage: Eukaryota > Metazoa > Arthropoda > Insecta > Hymenoptera > Apidae > Bombus > Bombus flavifrons. The sequence goes on from NC_138456.1 coordinate 8,358,544, forward strand.
AACGAAGCCGAAGATATTAAAGTTCGTAATCGCAGATCAATCGACATGTCGATCGCCTTGTAGATCTCGTTAGGGATGACTCTGATAGATTAGCCACTGTGTCTTATCATGTTCCTCTTTTTCTCGATCTTTTCACTTGTTTAGAAAGTTTATACCCTTTTATGGTGTAATAAAACGATGAATATTGAAGAAACGACCTAATCCTTTCATACGGAATAATAAATAATAGCAAGGATTTATAGTACACAGAAATTTGTTAGAAGAAAAGAAGATAAATAGGTTGAATGCAGCAATTTTCGAAGTGGAATTTATACAATTGAATTTGGATCAAGAAATATAATATACTTAAATTTGTTTGAAAAAAGAGAAGAAGTATAGATTAAATAATTTTCAAAACAGAATTTATACAATCGAATTTTAATTACATTCGTCATATAGTAATGGTTGTTAAATATAATAACTTAATTTCAGTTTATAGCAGTAATGAAAGTTTAATAATTAATGTCGTGAAAAATATTCACATATTTTTATAAACGAAACGACAAAATCTAACAGTGTCCAAAGTTCCAATTAAATCGCCCGATGCTTCTGCACTTTCCTTGATAATACTATTTATAACAGGATTATATGAATAAGAAAGATGAAGCAATTTTATTGTGTGTAAGAAAACTAGTTTCTGTCGAAGGCTTAGGTTCAGTGGTTTTAATTGTACTGTGTGGAACCCGAAGATTATACTAATTTGAAAAAATTAACAGTTCCGTAATTTCAGTTAAAAATAGATATTTCTTGCTTCTTCATTTTATGCATCGTGTGTTGTAATAACTTTCGGTGGTGACAGAAAAAATTATAACAACCCAATAGTCTTTGTAAAAATTATCTCGAGACATGTGGTTTTCTTAATCTCGAAGCAATTAAAGATTAAAAAGTGATTAGCCTTCTCCACATTATGAATTACAGTAGAATTCTAATACTGCAGCTTTCGAGACATTTAATTATCCGGATCGTTGACTTATGTCTAGATAATGTGAGAAATGTGATAAAAATAATTTGAAGAGAGGAAATAAGAATGTTTCAATTCTTTAGAATAATCTTTATCTTTCTTAAAATATGCTAATGGATTAGTTCCGACAAAAAATAATAAATTGGTCTAGGCTTAATAGTAATTAATTTAATACACTTTACGTCTATATAATACGATGAAAACGAAAAAAAAATGATGTCTAAAACAGCTATAAAAATATTTGCAATACAGATAATGGAAAATGTTAATCTTTCTGCAGTAATCTTTGTTCTATCTTTTTGAGAAATATGTTAATATATTAGTAAGATTTTTCCTACGAAGATAAGGCCAAAACCTAACAATAAAAATCTTAACAGCGATCAATTAAAAAAATCTTGAATAATTTTAACACTCTTACTCGATCGAATGTTAAACTATCGTGAGCGTCAAACCAACATTAAAATTCCACTATATTTATATTTATCATATCAGATGCAAAAACGTCTAATTTTAGCCATGTACATACATATAATAAAATTCTAATATTTGCTTATCCCCTCTCTCCAATTATTTATTTACGACTAATACGTATCAAGTCAGGAAATTTGTCCAATCTTCGTATTACACCATGAAAAGGTCTAATTCATAGAAATTCCGATAGGAATTGATTTGAACGTAGTGATGATCGTTAAATCGATCCAGCGGTGTGCCACCGTGTAGAAATCATTTTAGTCGCTCGAGAAACCTGCGTATAGTAGCGCCTTGTAAAGAAACAAACAAACGGATATATAAACAGTAAAAAAAGAATAAAAAAGAACACGAGAGAAAGAATGGATGCGCGACGAGCGACTGAAAACGAGCGAAAGAGGATCGTGCATGTGAGCGGAATTGAGAAAATGCGAGAGCGAGAGAGAAACAAATATAAAACATTACCCTAGCGTCAATTTTCTACGAAAAGAGTTTTCTACAAAATTCACACCATAAGCGTGCATCTGGTCGCATCGCGCTTATCGTATGAATCTATGTATGTATGCTACACGCAAGCGCTGGTACGAATCTCTTGACGTTTTTCTAATTAGAACATCGTTCGCTAAGTTTGTTACACAAAGAAAAAGAAAAATAAATAAATAACGTTTTCGCGGTATGATCGATCATGAACATCGATATCGGTTTGTTCGATGTAAAAACCGACGAGAACGTGAAACTACGAGAGAGAGAAGAGTTGAGAGGAAGCGAGCGAAAGAGCGAGAGAGAGAGAGAGAGAGAGAAAGAGTGCAACCCCATAAAAAAAAAGCAAGCATAGTAGCGGATATAAAAATTAAGAGCTCATATAGGTGCTTGTTCGAGACGCACTAAATAATTGTAAAAGCGAATAATATGGAATCAGATAAAAAAAAGAAAAAAAATGAAGATGAAGCAATTACGAACTATCGTTCAATTATTGAGTTCCGTATCGGTGTTTAACTTTTCGCACTCGACCATCTTCATTCGTATCCTTCATCCTCTGAATTTTCACTTTACAAACGAACAAAAATCTATAAGTAGTGATTAATAATTATTTCTCTATGTACGAACGTTCGAAATCCAGTTTCCACTAATAGAAAATATGAAACTACCTAATATATGAATATTTGAATCGAGTGCGCAAAGAATTAAAAATCGATCGAGATATTCCTATCGCTCCGGGAAGGATATAGAATTCTAATCGTTTGAAAATGAGAAGTAGAGTGATTATTATAAAAACGTGTTCGAGCAGAAGCGACGTTTGCGGTTAATAAGAGTTAACATGTATATTTTCGTTCCATTGTAATTCCGTCGTCCGATGAAGCCCAATGGTGTAGTATCGTTGTAGATAAATTAATGCCAAAAATGAATGTTTGCGACTTGATCTGGATTATATGTTCTAGACCTGTCGATTTCAGTTCCGTCAAGCCTCGTTTAGATTAGACAAATGAACTATATTCGAGTAATTTATGATCCCTTTATAACTGAGAAATATCCTTTTATCGCGTTGACTGCCACAGTAATTACAAATATCTGGTTTCTTGTGGTCGGAACTGCCTTATTTTTCAATAGGATAGCGAAAAGTTATAGAATTATATGTTTAAGCGTTAATGAATGAATTTTTTCCCTAAAAAAACATATTTTTTCACTGTTCTTTGCTGAGAAGCGCCACATGATTCATACGGGCCATATAGCTGGAATTTTTCACGGCGAGCAACGTGTTACGTTCCTATATTTGTTTTCGTTAGTCAAATCATTATTAACGTGAACTTATTGTTTTATTTGAATTTAAATACTCTTTCAAGTTTCTACGTTTGTTCTCAGTAGCTAACGATAATACACTTCGCTCTTATTTGGTTACGTTCAAGTAGTTATTTTACTAATATTTATTACTTTAATTAATTTGAAATATCCTTTTAGGTTTTCTCGTAAACCTAAGATTAAAGAGGATCTCTTAACCATCTCTTGATTTGAAACAAACAACAGTGATTAAGATGTTGGTTCCTCAAACTAAGTCGATTTTAGTATGTCATTTTAGGTATCTAGTTGAAGTCAGGTTGCTTGAACTCGAACGATTTCTAATTAAGTAACTTGACTTATAATCGTGACAAATATGTGTCAAATTATTTGAATTCAAGTAGCCTGATTAATCTGAACGAGACTTTAGAAACAGGTTGCCTGATCGGTATTTACTGTATATAATAACTCTCTAGTCGCAAGATATCAATTTTCTTTGGTTTTGCAACCTTAGAAATAGTGAGAAAAAAGATATTAAGCAAATGTTTGGAATTCTCTTTTAAAACCACAACGTTAACAATGAACAAATTTTAATAACAGGAATACTCTGATAAAGAATCGCAAGTGAAATGTAACGTGTTGATAAGATAACGTTGATCCTGATAATAAGTGAACTTTAAACGAAATCATAGCTGGTGAGAAAAATAGATGGACTTTTACTCTAGGAAATATTTATAAAGTTCCATTGCAAATTAACCAGTTAATCCAACCTTTAGCGAGTTATTGCAAAACGATCGAAAAGTAATAACTGGAGAGTTCTCAGAGAGAAACCTCAGTTCGATTCTAAAAATTTCGTTCGAACCGCTACACCATTGTTCGCAAAAGTGATCCAACCACCTCCCCATGGAACGAATATAATTGTGTTTTGCGATTACGATGAAACAAAAAAAAAAAAGAATAAAAGATATACGTGTATTCACGTACATGTAAGTGTATATGCGCGCGTGCGTACGACAAAGATGAATTTCGTTTAAGCCAGCTCGTGGCTCGAGCAAATAAAAATATGTTTAAAACTGACGAAACGAAGAAGGGGTTTAACGGAACTAGACAGGGTTAGGGTTTTGATCGAAATAATCTCACCATCCGCAATTTGATGTCTACACATACACACGTACACCGATGAAAGTTTTCGTGTTCGTTATAGCGGTGTAAACAAATGGAAAGAGACAGGAAAGGAAAGAAAAACGTGAAAAGGTGGAGGATTTTCGTCACGACCACATCAATCATAATTAGAAAACGTTTGGTCGAGAAATAAAATGAATTAAGAAATAATACTAATAATACGTATGAAGAGACTCTATCGCGAAGGAATAGGTACATCGTACTTCTTGCGACATATACACGTATACTTCTTCTTGTTTCCGGTTCTCTAGCCTGCGATTAAATATATTTTATTAAAGAATAAATAAGAGATAAAAACGTTGCAGATAATCGAATAACGAGCATAAAGTGTAATGATGCATGCAAAATAGAGAGTAAAAAGAAAACAATTAGTGGCCACGGATTATAAGGCGCAATTGAATTTAAAACGCGAAACGAGTTAAACTACCACAGCAGCAAAAGAACAAGAACAACTACTAAAACTAAAGAAACAAGCAAAATAAAAAAGGAAAAAAAATAAAGAATATGAAGCAGATTAGTTCTTTTTCTAACGAGCGAATCGTTTTTTAAGTGACACGTAGCTGGCTAATTAGTGGTTACATAACTGGCCAATATACTTTTATAAACTGTACGGAAAATGGAAAAAAACAGAAACTATTAAGTATTCACGCGCGTTTAGACATCAGCACTTTTAAAATATACTTGCCATAACGAATGCCTTAGCAAACAAACAAAAAATTATAAAAAATAAAATATAAAACGTTAACTGTACATTGAGGTACGACGACGAGGAATGAATATATAAGTATAATAAGTATACATACGATGATCATATACATACATAAATACATAAAAGCAAAGATAAAAGGATAAATACAAGAAATAAATTAAATAAACGAGACAAAAGAGCCAATGCACACATCATTAGAGGAAAAGGAACTAAGGTGAATATACGTACACACATATACAATATATATCTTTACTTTCGAAACCCTGTATTTGTATAAAATGTATTCGCGAACGTTGCTCCTTGTATATTTTATACATTTTACAGTTATCGTTTTAAAAGAAAAGAAATAAGCAGAGCAAAGTGATTATAACGATTTAAATTAACAAAGTAAATGCAGAAAAATACATATACGTGCATACATACATACACGGGAAAAAGGAAACAGTGTACATGAAACCTCTCAGAAGCGCACTAATATAAAAGAAAAAAAAGTATAAGAGATGATTGATGCAAAGTGAGAATATATTATTAAATGTATTTAGATTAAGATTGAATTATTAGGAAGGACGAAAGAAAAAAGAAATAACAGAAGAAAATTAAAATACGATCATTAATCGTGTACATAAACATCGTTGGCAATATTCGACTTCGCCCGTCCATTTAGTTTCTAGACCACACGTCTCTACGAATTGTTCCTTTCGAGCCAGCATCGAATAGGTCAGAAACGATTGAAGATAATTTGCGCCTGTAATTCTTGTTAATCTATCGTTAAACACGTTGACATAATTTAGTCGAAGTGTTTTTCTTCTCGAACAGAGAATAATTATAATATTTTAAAATATATCATTGTTTATGTTTACGATATAGTTCCAAGTACTCCAAGTTTTCATTCATTTTCTTCTTCATCGTTCATCCTCATCCGTTATTATCATCATCATTATCGTTTATCATTTTCATCTTTGTCTTTCTACATTTTCTTTAACAACCTCCATTTCAATTTCACCGCCATATCTCTTTGAAATGATCGAATTTTGTACGTGTGGCGTTAAGCACGCGCGTGCGCGCACGTGGTTATAGCGATACAATAACATTCAATCAAAATGAATTTACGAATAAAATCTGACGACACCGTACAGAATATGTAATGCTAAATGGTAACCATTGTCTTATGGTTCAGTCTATTGTTTGCTTGTTTGTTTTATCACTTTGGAATCTTTTTTATCATCCTTCTGTTAGTTACTAATTTCTTTCTTATCCTTAATTTCCTCGTTGCAATGTAATCGCTTCATTGCAATTTATAAATAAATTTATTACCTGTTTCTTATGTTTTTACCTATTTCTAACTCATCTGTTTTCATTTCTTTTTTGATTCGAAGAAGAGGAAAGTATGTGAAGTATATTTAGTAATTTACGTTAGCTTTAAATTTATATTAAAATATATAGTAATTAGTTATTCCTCCACTGTATGCCTTTCGAATAACCGAACTGTTTAAGACTTATGTTTTTAATTGCTAACGAAGGGTATTATTCCTACTGAATAATTGTACAATATACGAACATCTTTACACGCATTTCAAGTACTCACATTCTGTACAAAAATTTATAACTACTAAGTAATAAACAAATTTCGGCAATGAGTTAATTAAACTTATGGTTCATTTCATGTTTATTTCTTTCATGGAGTAATTAGCTGAATTTATAGATAGGCATTTTTTTTAATCTGTATACAGTAGTGTAGAAATTTAAAGTTCGACTATCAATTGGTATCGAGTCGTTCGAATCTTCTATATGACAATGTTGAATGAAAGCAATGATGGTTCAAGCAGTTCTGAAGATGAAATATCAAAAGCTGCATTAAGAGAAGCGACGGATCACCAATTTCTGAAGGTTACCTATTTTTCCAATGAAAAATTTCAAAACTCAGACGTTTCTACGAAAACGGATGAACACAGTAAGTATCATAACCTCATTTTTGTTTCTATTTCACGTTTGTTTCTTATTATCACAGAAACTTGTAATAATTGGCAACAAATTTTTCTTTCTTCTTTTTAGATGATTCATTAGAAAATAATAATGTAAAAAATCCCGTGTCATTAAGAAAAGATTTGGAGGAGAAAAAGACATTTTCTAATTTTGGTGTGAGTCCGACATTCCAGAATTATGTTGCAAAAAAGCTGGACGAAATTATAGAGAAGTATGTAATTAATCTTACAAAGAAAGATTCAACTCCAGATGAATTATTTATAATATAAATGGAATGTACATATCTTTCATATATACCAAGAAAAATTTTCTTTCAGATCTATTAAAGTAAAGAAGAAAAATATAAACAGTATTATAAATGAAAAAAAAGAAAAAGACAACATTTATGGCATAAAGTTACTCAATTCTTCTGTGCAGTTTTTGACAACTGAAAAAGAAAGTGAAACGCCTCAAAAGAAAAGGAAAATTAAAGCGACTATAGATGAGAAAACAAATTTCTCAAAATGTAAAATAGTAGCTGTAGATCCTGAACGAATATTATCAAAAATTGACACTGAAGCTTGGACAAGTAAGAGGAAAGAACCTGAATTCAATTACAAGAAACTGAAAAATGGTACTCTAGTTGAAAAAATCTAGTTACAGGTTAGGTTTAATTTAACTTAAATTAATTTGTAATGTATATAAATAAATAATTCTATGTATGAGTTTTATAATTTGAAAATATATTTTCTTTACTTCTTACTATATATATTTTATAGCGTAATTAAACATTATTTTTATCACTATATCGTGTTACATACTTATACACAATACATTTAAATGCGTCATGCCGCGGCATAAACGTTTCACTCGTTCGAAATTTATAAATTAATGAATTGATATCAACATTAGTAGACTAAGTAATTAGAATTTTTAATGAATCTACAGAAAAATCATGGATATTCAAGGAACGTGCACCACAGATACAGATAATGTCTGCGAATTGTACGTATCATATTCTTAACCTCAAACTGTGTTTACAAGCAATATTGTATTTTGTATAATATGGTATTTTGTTGCATAAATATCTTATAACATATAATCGATTTATGTAAACCCAAGTCCAATCTATTTTCTAAATTATTTTTATCAATTATTCTTTTAGAGAATTTCTTCATATTTATATAAAAATGTCTTTTAATATACAATAAATAATTGTTCTTGATCTTTATTAATTTAAAAGAATTAATACATAAAAAATATCTTCTTTTTAAAACTTTATTTGTTGATTTTTAGGTGTAATACACGACCTCGTAAATATACTTGTCCACGATGTGAGATAAGATATTGCAGCTCTGATTGCTATAAGTCAGAAGCTCATTCAGAATGTTCAGAAAGTTTCTATAAACAATGTGTAATAGATGAAATAAAGTCTCAAGGAAAAGATACAGAAGGTAGAAAGAAAATGCTAGAAATTCTCAAAAGGGTACACGAGGAAGATTTAAAAAATATGGAAGCATTGGAAAGTGATGATGAGATTGATAATGACGAATTAGAAGAACAGCTAGATTCGGATGATGAAGAAGATGTGAGCTAAATTCATATTGATATCTTTGAAAAATACAACTTTTCCTGTGTTTTCATTGAAACTAATGTCTTTTTTAGATACCAGATTTAGAAAGAAGACTTAATAATATAAATTTAGATAATGCAGATGAAGTATGGTCTGCATTAACAGATGATGAAAAGCAAGAATTTGAGGCTCTCGTAAAAAATGGTGATATAGAAAAACTTCTACCTCAATGGATTCCATGGTGGACCTATCATACTAATAAAAAATTAGTTCAAGATATGGATCAAAAAGATGAGCAATCATTGCAACTCCCTCCTTTAGTAGATGTTCCAATATTTAATGCATTGCAAGTAATTTTCAGAATAAATATATATATATACTTCATTAAATATAATCTGAGTGCAGAAAACTGCAAATATTTTCTTAATTACAGAAAGCTTCCCCAAATGTTGAATTTAATGTGATAAATGTAATCTATGCGTATGCATACATAGCAAACTATTATAATGGTGACTATTTAAACTGTCCGATGGAATCTACAATTGTTTTTCTTGATCTTAGTGATAATATGAAACTCAATACAGTTTTTAAAAATCCAGAATCAGCAATCGCTTCCATTGTTCACAACATTATTAATGTAAGTATTATAACATTTAATATTTTAAATATTACAAGTAATGAAAACATTAAAATATTTGCTTATTGTTTTCAGTGTAACTGGTTACCTCAAGATGAACAAACTTTATTAGTTTTCAAGGAAGCTGGGAATAAAATAATACAGGGACCTGACGAGAAGAATGAATATCTTTATATTGCTGTTGCACTCTCAGAAATACATAGATTACTAACAATGACAATAGAAGAGATATCGAAAAATAAAAATAAAATTGGAGATAAAGAATTTGTCAAAAAGTTTGTCCAACGATATAATGTAAATAGTATAGATTTATCAAAGAAGCAACTTCTTTTACATTGCAAAAAGTTGGAATACTACATATCATGGACTAAAAATCGCCATATAAATACTTGTACATAAAAATATGGAACAGATATAAATTTAAGGATTTATAATCAGTTATAAAATGTTCTTAAATAAACATATATATATATTTTTTTTCCTATATTTTTGTCATTGCTACCATATTGGTTTTCATAATTTGAAACTGTTAAATTTTTAATAAATCCACTCACCTAATCCTCTTCTATCTCCTTTTCGTAAATATCTCCTAAATCCTTCCCAACGTACTTCAATTTTTTACACTTAACATGACAACACAAGATTTGCAAACACAAAACTTAAAAATTTATTTATTCATTCACCGGCATGTCACTAATGCTAAAGACAAAAAATTCAAACTGTAATTTAGAGAAACAGAATCGATATATCGACTTTTAGATTACTATCGATTTATGAGCAAATGATACACTACGTATAAAGTTGCAAATTTTAAATGTAACGAATTTTTGGAGTTTTAGCTTATGTCATTATAATTTATTCTTAATGTCACTATTATATGCTATTTACTTGTAATATATACCACTTATCTTTTATTTAACAAAAAAATATCTATGTGATATTATTTAATTGTGTATGATAAAAAGATGATATTAAAGTAACAAATTTTACTTTGAAACTTACTAAAAATTGTTTCATTCACTATAAAGTTTAAATAAAATTAAGTAAAATAAAATAAACTCAAGCTCAAAAGTTTAAGAGATCCAAAGAATACAACATTTATTATTAATAACGAAAATTTATTTTTTTACATGAAAATCCGCAAGAAATTATTAATAAATTACATAAACATGTAATGTAAATACATATAATATATGTCGTTACATAAAACATCACATACATGTTCACTTTTTACTCAAGTTAGTTATATTTTCTATCAATTATATAAAAGAATTAAATTATTGATTGTTAAAATTCGACATTCATTTGCAAATCTTTAGAAACAGGAACAATTTTAAACTTGCGCAAATTTAAATATCGAATCCAAGATCGATAGGTCGAATGTAGCGAAAGGCGGTCTGTCAGTGAGACAAGCAGACAAGCAGACGATATTTACAGGAATCATACGACAAGTAGACAGTGGGCAAAATGGTGGCGGACGAGAAATTATTTTTCTCGAAAGCCGTCCAACATTTAGCTAGATGTTTAGCAGCGATTAAACCTACACCATGGGAAAAGGTTCGTTAATTATTGGATATTATACATTAATATGATATTTATGTATCGTTAAAAAACTTGACATTTAATTAGAATTAGGTTAATTTTAAGGACGTGTCAGCTGATATCCTGATAATATGTCATCTAATGATATAATTTGAAGGACAATGTACTAGTCAACTCATGCATTAATGATACATTTGCAGTTGATTATTAACGTCACTATGCTATTAAATAAACGATTTCTGACATTTGTTCCAGATATAATTCACTGTTTAAGGAATTGTTTCTGTAGACACAACTTTGCAAATAAAAGATTGCACAATATGTATATTTTAATTTATTAATAGATCTTCCTCTTTTATTTCGATTAATTTACTAAATTTTATTTTAGTTATTAATTTGTGAATTAATGTATGACATAGAATATATAATTAAGAAAATATGACATTAACAATTGTAATAACTGTATATAAAACATTTTCGTTAATTATGTATTATTTTGTATCAAATTTTTATGTAACTAACCTTTATATATCTGCATTTAATTTTAAATAAAGTAATGCTTTTTATTATAATGTATATTACACGAGTATTTATTATACCTTTCTTAGATTAATTTTACTTTAAATTAAATTGTTTCAAATTGTAATGATAATTAAAAAACATCATCAGATGTAATTAGTATTAAATAATAGATTCAATTTGCAATGCTTGTGTCTATGAAATTCTGTTTCAAATGATACATTCAATAGTTCTACTAATATTGTGAAAAATTAAATAAAATTTGTTTAACATAGGTTACACAGTTGTTCAAGTTATGCCCACAAGAATCTGCTCAGGGTATATACCGATTGGATCAAAGAGGACAAGATACAACTATTGCATTGGGAATATATTTTCTGGAATCTGGTTTACAACATCGGGATAGGATATTACCATATCTTTTGCGATTACTACGTGGTCTTCCAAAAGCTGTATGGTTGGATGAGGTCAAATGTTTACCTAGTGAACGTATTCCTGTTGCTGAACGTTTTAGTTTCTGCTTAAACACATTACTCAGTGATGTTGCATCTAGATGTGAATCTGTACGCGAAGAAATTATTTCTACTCAGGTAGAAATATTAGCAGTGTTAACAAATCTTATTAGGGGATACAAAGATCAAAATGGGAATAGAGGAATGCAAGCAAAATGTAGGTATTTCTCTCTTATTGTTAACTATATTATATTTAATTTCGTATAATTACGTTTTTCCTTTTTTCCCTTTTTCAGTATCATTATGCAAATGCTTAGTTCCGGTATTAATTGGTTTAGCTCGATCTATGGGTCGCTTTGCTTATACTGATCCACCTCTTTTATGCCGAATTTTTCCGAGACCGGAACCACCTCTCTCAGTACCAAAAGTAGAAATGCGTTTAACATTGGATAAAAAGCAGCATAGCTTTTCGAACTTTCGACCGATTATTCCTCGATCATTAAGCGGTAACTTCAATCCTCATCCGGCTATAGATACTGCACCAAGTCTACTAATCGGGGATCACGAATATTCTTGCGCCAAACGACCATCGTTACAATCTTATTCATCAGTGCCCTATGATCCAGCCACATATTTTTTTACTAGATATGGATCAAGTTTCAATCAGTTTCCTCAAATGAGATGCAATGAAAGTCCTGAAAGGAGAGCTGCCATGCAATTTAATGTGGTACATTTACAAAGTGTACTGGCTTTGGCAAAGAAATTGCTTACTAAAGAAATTTTAATGTTCCTTGATGAGGAAACTCAGCAAGTTAGTTTCATTATTTTATAATAAAGTTTCACCATGTTATCAATTCCATTTAATCATTAATTTTTTATCTAGGTTTACAACTCTGGACAGGTGCAAATATTTCCTTATCGTACATTTAATGAGACAATGAATCTAGTAATGGTTGCTCTTTTACGGGAATTGTTACAAAATCAACGTGATTTGCCTATTCCTTTTACAAGAGATGTACAAGAGTTTGTGAAAGGTCTCTTTCTATCTGGTCAAACAGAATTGCAATCACGTCAACATGATGCAAGCGAACGCGAGGATATGGACACTAATTTTAGAACTGTAAATAGGTTTAAAGTAAACGTTATGGCTAATTCTGCGTGTGTCGATCTTCTTGTTTGGGCAATTGGTGATGAAACTGGTAAGTGACACTATAAATCTACGCTTGAATATAGTTTGAAAAATCACATGTATATAGTTTTAGTAATGTTTGTTTTAATAAAATGATTTAAATTCAATTCTTGTGTGTTGGTAGGATTATCTATAGATCATTACGTTATTTTTCCAGTGAGAGACCAGTATGATTTGTCCGCGCTATTCGCAGATATCAGTTCAATGCTGATTGGCGAGGGTATTCGAATTTAGCTTATATTGCATTTCGATTGATTGTCCCATCTTTGATAACATTCAATACTTTTAACTAACGAGTTAAATACTTTCTACTCTGACAGTGCGTTAACGCGGTTCTCCCGTTACCTTCATTGGTTTAATTATTATACCACTAAACGTAATTCTCTTAGCTGATTCTAACTGTTTGTTCGACTGTTAATGCAAAAATGAGCAATAAATATTCATAGGCAAGATTATTATCATAGCAAATATACGTACTTCAATGCACTGCTGTTTTAAATCATTGTTATTGAGAAATTAATTTCTCATACAGAACTCTTCGTTTTCTGGAAGAATTTCTTAGAATTAACAACATTTGCCCAACTTATGAGTAATGCCGTGCATATCTCGGTAAACATTTATGGAATTAAATATTATTTACAGGTGCGGATAGTTTATGTGGTCGTTTAGTTGAAAAGATTAATTCTAATCATGGACCAAAACTGGTGCTGGCGCATATGCCTTTATTAATGGTATGCCTTGAAGGATTAGGAAAATTAGCGCAAAAGTTTCCTAATATAGCGAGTACATCTATATATTATCTTCGGGACTTTCTTGTTGTTCCATCTCCTATACTACTTAAATTACACCGTCAACAAAGTGAAAGAGGTAGCATACAATCATAAATAAATATTACATATGAAATTAATGAGAAAGTTATTCCTTTTAAGGGAAAGATATGCAAGATTCGAAACAAACTACTTCGTCAATACAAACAGCCTTTGAAAAACTACGCGACGCAGCTATTGGCAATCTTTGCATTGCTCTAGAAGCTGCTCATTCTGTAAATCCAGATTGTGTACCAGCATTAGTTGCCAGTGTCTCGAATAGATTATTTGCTGCTGACATATGTGACGGGTACTGCATATATTATTCACTTTATATATATATAAGTTAGTTTCCTGAATTTACACCTTAGTTCTTACGATGTCTCAATTATTTATTTCAATACTTTTAGTGAATCCGATGACAGGTCGAATAGCGAATTAATTTCGAAAAACATAGTAATCATGTTGGGGCATGTTGCCGTTGCGTTGAAAGACACCCCAAAGACTATGCGTACAATATTCCCATTTTTTCAGCAATTATTTTGTCGTACTCCGAGTGATCTTGATTTTCTGATCGTGGATCAGTTAGGATGTATGATCATTGCGAAATGCGAATCAAAGGTTCAGTTTAAGATCAATTAGTAATTATTAAGTAAATTGTTAGCATCTTCACGTACAAATTACAGTATAATATAAATCACATAAGAATATATTTTGTTTTCAGATTTACGAAGGCATAATGCAAATGTTTTCTATGTCATTGGGCTCAAGTACCGCAACTTATGCTTCGAACGATGATCGTAAACAATATTGTCACGTATCTAAGGCAGTCACAAATGCTCTTGCAAATATAGCAGCAAATCTTCAAGGTGAATCAGAATTGGACGATTTGCTACTTCACTTGCTTGAACTTTTTGTTCAACTCGGACTAGAGGGTAAACGTGCCAGCGATAAGGCGTCAACTAACGTTTCAGTAACGGTAATTAAAACTGATGATTTGAATAATAATATTATGAAAGTGAAACTTTACAAAATTTGATTTTAATTGTTATGTCTTATATTAGAAAGCAGCAACTAGCGCAGGAAATTTAGGTGTGCTTATTCCTGTAATCGCTATATTAGTAAGGCGACTTCCGCCGATCAGGCATCCATACAAGAGACTCCTAAAACTTTTTAAAGACTTTTGGCTTTATTGTGTCGTAATGGGTTTCGCTGGTGATCAAGCATCGAGATTATGGCCTGCAGAATGGTACGAAGGTGTCAAGGAAATTGCTGTAAAATCACCTTACCTTATTTCGCAAACTAGTGCACGTCTTGAGATGAGAGAATTGCAGTATACTTCAGCTGTACGCAATGATAGTGTTTCTTTAAACGAATTACAAGAATTGAGGAGTCAAGTATTAAAATTAAGTACTCGGTACATATTTTTTTTACTTTCTTGCAAATATATTTTTTAAAAACAGAGGTGTAAATATTGTCTTTTTTTCACAGAACTAATGATATATCGCAATATGTAACAAAATTGCAATTTGCACAGTGTACATATTTATTATCAGTCTATTGGTTAGAAACTTTGAGGGTGGCAAACAGTCCTGAACCTAGTTTACAACCAATAATGGAATATTTATGCGATACAGATTTGCAAAAAGATAAGAGCGGCATGTGGCAGTGTATATGTTGTGTTGCTGATTCAGTCTTTGTAAAATTCAAAGATGTTATGCAGCGTAAACCAAAAGACGAAAGGCGCGAGAAAGAACTTGAAAATCATGCTCAATTTCTTCTCGTGTATTTTAATCATGTACATAAACAGATTAGACGGATAGCGGACAAGTATCTTAGTGCACTGGTGGATGCGTTCCCACACCTTCTATGGAATTGCAAAGTGCTTTGGAGTATGTTGGATATATTACAGGTGCAAATTTTCTTTTGTCCTACATTCTTTCTCTTTTATAGTATTGCCATACTTAATTAAATTATTATTTATATAGATTTTATCATTCTCGTTACAAATTGATCCAAACGAAGAGACACCAATTTTACGAATACCTGGTACACCATACAGTATAGAACTTACGGATACGCTCGAGGCAAGAGAGGTGTGTATATTGGAATTATGCGAATCAATATATAATATGCAACTCAAATGCTAAATCTAAACTATGTTACACAGATTATTGTGAAAGATTTCACTGCGAGATGTAAAGGTATAGTACAAGAAGCCATGAAGTGGGCGCCTCAAGCCACTAAATCGCATTTACAGGAATATGTAAATCAAATTCCGTCTTCTAGATTAAAACACCATTCTGGTTTATGTTTGTCTACGGATTCAGTTCTTGAATTTGTGGACCTTGCTATTCCAACATCGGCCTTACCAAACGTAAAATAATATTCTTAATATCTAATATTTTAAAATACTTTACTATAAAAATAATAAAATGTGCTTGTTATAGACTAATTCGTTAGATAAACGACCACGTGGTCCAAAAGGAGCCAGCTCGTGGCTTCTGTCGATGATGTCTACACGTTCACGATATGCTGGAGAAATAGCAGGAATGCTATCGTTGGCGCAAACCGAATCATCTACTTCCGAAATATCTTTTGAAGAAATTAGAAACAAAGTTATTGACTTATTAATTGATGCTGTGTGGATGGCTTGCCGTGCTCGAAATGACGTTAACCATCGTAGCGCTCTTTGGCGTGCTACTGCATTATTAATTTCTATGCCTGGTATGACTTATCAACAATAATTTCGTGAAAATTATTTGATTTTGTTTCATAATCTATAATTAATTATAATATTTTAATTTATTCAGGGACACATAGACGTTTGCTGCATACAGTAGCTTCTTCACAAATTGAATTGTTCACTCCTGCAGCTATGACAACAGCAGTTGAATGCTGGCAGTGGATACTTACCGTACGGCCAGATTTGAAACTGCGTTTTTTACAAGAAATGTTTGTTGCGTGGCAGTATACTGTTGACAAAAGAATGGGTTTGTTCGCACTGGACGAAGAAGAAGTCAGTCCGTTAGCAGTATACGAGGGTTGCAAGTTAGGTTCAAATCCGCCCCAAGTGAAACCTCATGATATTTGGGTTACATTTATCGTAGAATTGATTGAAACTGCTAAATATTGCTGTCAAGAAACGGTTGATATGATTGTCACATTATTACATCGATCATTACCTATGACTGTTGGTGCTTCTGGCGAAGAGCCTGGAATGAGTCGCCATGTTGCTGCAGTTGGAGTGCGCTTTAAATTGCTTTCTTGTGGACTTCTTCTTCTTCAAGGAGATATTTTACCGAGGTATTATATTGTGTGAAAAATTCGATATATATTAATGAATAACCGAGCAAATAATAAATTTTGTTTATAGGACATTAAGTAAAAACGTACTACGAGAACGAGTATATTGTAATTGTTTGGATTATTTCTGTCGAGATCGTCAAGTACCAACGCAAGAACTAGAACAATTACACGAGGATTTAGTTACGCTTATACGTTTCTGGCAAGTCAGTAAAATACTCGCAATTGAAAAAGTGCTAATTTTCTCTTAACTTTCTGTTTCATAATGCTTATTTTATCATGTCGTAGGTAATGCACAGTGACAAAAAATATTTGGTAATGACTGGCACCGACAGTGAATTTGAAATGTTAACATCTCATTCGTATTCAACTGGTGCTTTTGGACCTAGTGAAACAATTAGTTCTTTGAGTACGTCCTTTGGTACAACGAATGCTGAATTTTCGAAAACACCGACAAGCGTATGGATTAATACAGTTCCAATGTCTACTAGTAGCAATACTTTGGGCAAACGTAGTAATCGTAGCAAGCGTGTTATGAATGCTAACGTGTTTGTAAAAGATTATATAAAAAAAAGAAATTTGATCCTCGAACTGTTGGCAGTCGAAATAGAAATGTTATTGGTAAGTTTAGTTTTATATTTAGTACAATATCCTCTTCATTTTTTTAAACACTATTTAACATTTTAAATTATAGGTCTGGAGAAATCCTAGTGGAAGACAAGAGCTTGCACTTCCAGGTGAATCAAGTATTGCAGAATGGCGCGCTAAGGGAATGAATGATCGGTGGCGAGAATATACGCGACTTGCATGGGAAATTAGTCCTATCCTTGCCATATTTTTACCAGTTCGATTAAAGAATTCTGAAATTATTATCAAAGAAGTATGTGGACTTGTTCGCCTTAAACCTGTGCCGGTTATGCACGTCCCAGAAGCTTTACAATACCTCGTTACGACTGATACATTACTTAACGATGTACCTGAAGTAAGATATTTCTTGAACAATATTAATTTTGAAAGATTTATATAATTACAAATTATGATTTATTAATTCAATATGTTTTAGTTGGTGTATATGTTAACATGGGAGAGAGTATCACCTATTCAAGCACTAGCATACTTCTCTCGTCAATTTCCTCATCATCCAATTTCTGCACAATATGCAGTAGAGGTACTAAGTAGTTATCCAGCAGATGCTGTACTTTTTTATATACCACAACTTGTACAAGCTGTACGCCATGATACCATGGGTTATGTGATAGAATTTATAAAGAAAATCGCTAAACGTTCACAGGTAAGTGTTAAGAATACTAGTCAATTGTTTAATTGTTTACAAATCAAGATCTTTATGGTCATTCTTAATTTGATATAGGTTGTAGCACATCAACTAATTTGGAACATGTACACAAATATGTATCTGGACGAAGATAAACAAATAAAAGATCCAGTTTTGTATGATATATTAGATTCGCTTGTAAAAAGTATTTTAGGATCGTTATCTGGCCCAGCAAAACAATTTTATGAAAGAGAATTTGACTTCTTCGAAAAGATTACGAATATTTCAGGTGATATAAGGCCATATCCTAAAGGTCCTGAACGTAAATCAGCGTGTCTAAAAGCTTTGTCACAAATTAAAGCACAGCCAAGTTGCTACTTGCCATCTAATCCTGAAGCAATGGTAATTGATATTGATTATCAAAGTGGAACTCCTATGCAGAGGTGAGTACTACGATTTACGTTACTTGTTTGGAATACTTTGCATTGTATTGTCATTAATATTTGATTTATTGTTATTATTTATAGTGCCGCAAAAGCACCATTTTTAGCGCGTTTCAAAGTTCGAAAATATGGAATTAACGAATTAGAGAATATTGCATTAGCAGTATCGACTAATGGTAAAGTTGATATCAAAAGAGAACCAGAAAAAGAAACGTGGCAAGCTGCTATTTTTAAAGTTGGAGATGATGTTAGACAAGATATGTTAGCTTTACAAGTGATCAGTATTTTCAAGAATATATTTCAAAAAGTTGGATTAAATTTATTCTTGTTCCCATATAGAGTAGTAGCTACGGCACCTGGGGTAAGGCACCTTACAGTCATAAGAAACAATTTTGATAAATATTATAAAGTATTAATATATATTTCAGTGCGGTGTGATAGAATGTGTACCTAATGCAACTTCACGCGATCAACTTGGTCGCACCACTGATATTGACATGCATCAATATTTTATTACACGTTATGGAGATGAAACAACAAAAGAATTTCAGAACGTACGTCGTAATTTTGTGAAATCAATGGCTGCCTACAGTGTAATCACATATCTTTTACAAATAAAAGATCGCCACAATGGCAACATTATGTTGGACACAGAAGGTCATATCATACATATCGATTTTGGATTTATGTTTGAAAGTTCGCCTGGTGGTAATTTAGGCTTTGAGCCTGATATTAAGCTAACAGATGAAATGGTGCTCGTAATGGGTGGTAAAATGGAGGCCGCGCCTTTTCGTTGGTTCATGGAATTATGTGTACAGGCTTTCCTCGCCGTTAGGTAAATTACAAACAAATATTTTTAAATTTGGAGTTATAAATAGTTTATTTAACCAAATTTATTTCCTTTTCAAATAATTAATCATTTGCGATATTTTCTTTTTCTCTAGAAATTTCTATCAAATTATAATATTGTTTTACTACATTGTTTTAGACCTTACCAAGAAGCTATTATTTCTCTGGTTTCTCTAATGCTTGATACCGGATTGCCATGCTTCCGTGGACAAACGATAAAACTTTTACGCGGCAGATTCGTGCCGACAGCAACAGATCGCGAAGCGGCGGCCTATATGCTCAATGTAATACGTAACAGCTACCTCAATTTCCGTACGAAAACTTACGACATGATACAGTATTATCAAAATCAAATTCCCTATTAGATTACTATTTCTAAGTAACTTTCGTTAACAATTGTTAATTTATAATGGAGGAATTCATTATTTCTGCAAAGATTGTTGAATGAATACACCATGTACTATATTGTTAGACGCAACAGCATTGAATCTGCTGTTTGTACAAACCCCTCAGTGTCAATGTTATTCTTAGATTCACATAAATTTTATGGAAGCATTGAGCTCTGTATGTATGTAACAATAATGTATTATAAAGTGGAAAGAAATTATCTGGTATGCCTGCTATCAAGCAGAAGATATGACAAACATTCCTCTGTTTATTATTTATATACTGTTACCAATTAAACATTAAATGGGAGTGTAATTAAACAATCTGCAATTTAATTATAGGTATCTTATATTAACTAAAGATTACATGTAAGACTTCTATTTAAGTTAACTGTATTTATTATATATTACAATCAAAGTATAACTAATATTTATTTTATTGCATTTATTCTTGTTTTAGCAGTTGTTTCTTTAATGGACTTAATTTTATTTGAGTCGTACCAACTTTCCTGAAAAAATTACATTCAATGCATGTTAAGTTTCATTAGTACTATAAGAAATTCTATACTAAAATAGTCATAGAAATTATTTCACATTCTATGCAACTAATTGTAAGATATTAATATCTAGCATGTACAATAAATTTTATCTGTTTTATTATTTAGTTTGTATATATAAAATATTAAAAATATAATCACCCTGCTTCTATCTGGCCTTCTTTATATATCTCAGATGGCGGCTGTACAGAACGCCTGACATCACGAGAGTAATAATATACGTTTGAAATTTTATGATATGGCCCGCCAGGTATTTGCGGGGGTGGTTGTGTACGTGCAGCAATAGTATCTGAGAATCTTAAACTGTCTACACGCTCTCTCTGTAATGTTCATTTTGCTCTACATCAATCTATCTTTTTACCATATTACCATACAATGGTTCATAGAGGTATTTGAACACTTTATATAGAATACTTTTATTTATATATGTATTATGTATATTACATAAAACATATTGGTAAAATTTGAAACAAATTTGAAAATACATATAAAAGTGACTAAATATTTATTGCAAACTTAAATATATAATATATGTTAAGGCTGGTCCCATTGAATACTGAAGCTCGTTAATATAATAGATAATTGGTTTTTAAAATAAATTTTGTGATCTCTGTGAAATATATATTTGTACTAAATATCTTGTATCTACACTTTCAGATTTGTTTCAAACTTTTCTAATGTAATCGTGATAATTGAGTCCCATTGTAGTACTAATGAAATTTCAAAATATTTTGTATAACATATAAATATATTTAGAAAAAATTATTAGAAGTGTCCAAATATTTTTATGAGCTATTGTATATAAAATATCTTTCTTGTTATTTCATTTCAGATTTTTAAATAAATACAATATTGACGTATGTCAACCTTAATTGATTATAATTATTTTGAAATTCATGACAATATTTAGTACATAACCAATAAAATAGATGCAATCTTCAAAAATAAGTAGCATATAAGAGATGTTGTCAATATACACCTTGACTAAAAACAAATTACATAATATCTACAAAAATAAACAATATAAAATGTAGATCAAATGCAGATTAAAATATTACTTACACCCCGACAAATAGTTCGAATCCAATCTATAAATGGAATTACGTTACGAAGCTCTCTCGGCATTTTAATTATACTTATTTAATTTTTTATTTGAAATAAATAAATTGCTTTTATTACAAAAAGCACCGTACACAAAATATTCGATACTAAACTTAAACCTGCTTAAACACGCAGTTATCATCTCAATCTCGAAGTTCGATAATTTAGCACAATGTTAACTATCGATAATCGCTACTTTCGGTAAAAGCATTTAAAATTGCTTTAATCTTCTGCACATAAAACTTAAGAAAGAGATTACTTTATGCACAAAATTGTTATTAATTCAAAATTGAATATGTTGTCATATAACAAAATATAAATGTTATTTTATTTCTTTATTAAAACTTATTGTTCATATTATATTGTAATATATTGTATCTTGTTGTTTTATTGTAAATGGAACTTAATAGGATATATTATTGAATTTAATTATTACTATAGAAAATATAATAAATGTGTTAATTTTCAACTCATATAAAATTAAAACTGAAATACATCATTGTTTTTGAAAATAGTGTAAGTTATATAAGATTCCAAATAGCACATTCTCTTACAAGTTATTCAAAAATTTTCCGATCATAACAAAAATTTATTACAAAAGCAATTTCACTTTGTAAAATGTATTATTTCATAAAGAAAAAATATTTTTTACTCTACTCAAACACAAAAACGTAGGTATCTCAAAACAAAGAATATACAAATTAAACCACTTTCATAATCACCGGCATATTTATGAAAAATTCTCCATCGATATGTAACGCCACCTCGAGCGTAAAGTCTAAACTCTGTTATTATTTTATATTCTCTTTCTGCGTAACTGCACATAATCTCTCTGCTCTTCCTGTATTTAGTATTTATGTACAGTCGATGATCATTGATTGCAACTTTGCGTGATACGCCATTTCTTAACTGAACGGTAAGGTCATCATTTTATCGGCCGAAGTGCTCAATATATAATACGTCAGCGTATTTGCGTTCGTGATTCAGCAAAACGATAATTACATTTCTTAACAAAACGATAGTTGTTACAGGCGAGCTACATTCTACAAACGATTGTCGCTGAAAGAAGTAATTGAAAGCTTGCGAAAATGGTTAAGGCCGTGTGTGTTCTTCAGGGTGAAGTCAAAGGCACTCTCTATTTTGAGCAATCGGTAAATGATATTTCTTTAATCTATGTGATATAATACTCTGTCACTGTATTATCGTTATTATTTTAATGATGTAATTATTGTATAGGACAATTCTAGTCCAGTCAAAGTTACGGGTCAAGTAACCGGTTTAAAACAAGGACTGCATGGTTTTCACATTCACGAATTCGGTGATAACACTAACGGTAAATGCACTGCTATTGAAGTTTTATTATTTTATTTTTTATAGTTATTATTGAAAGCTTTTGAGTGATAATCAAATATAATCTGATTCATGAAAGAATTGAAACAGTGGAATAACTTGAATTTGTAGTGATGACACAGATAATTTTAGAGGTCAATAAGTAATAATTTGTAAATTACTTGATTGTAATAAGCGAATTTTTAAATAATTATTCTGTTTCTTATCAAGTATTTTATGTTGTCACATTAATAATTAATATTTATTAAAATTTTTTCAAGTATAGTTAATATATATAGTTAATATAATATTATTAATATATGTAAATAACATTCAGGTAAATGTTAACATCTTATATTATTTAAAATTTTTTATTTTATCAAAACTTAAATTTATTTATTTGATATGAATAATTCTTATTTGAATGTTATACAAAATTTTGTGTATATTTAAGTACAAAGTATAGAGAAGTTCTAAGAATTTAGTATATTATTACTTATATATATTTAATAGGTTGTACAAGTGCTGGGCCACATTTCAATCCATTAAAAAAGGATCATGGTGGTCCTGATGCAGAAGTACGTCATGTTGGAGATTTAGGAAATGTTGAAGCAAATGCAAGTGGTGTTGCTAATGTCAATATAACTGACAAAGTCATCCAGCTCCAAGGGCCACACAACATTATTGGCAGAACATTGGTAGTAAGTATTGCGTAATATCTTTTTATGAATTTCTATAATTAATCAAATGGTATATATATATATATATACATATATATATATATATATATATATATATATATATATATATATATATATATATATATATACACACACACATCAAACATAACTTGTTCTTTTTGATAACAGGTTCATGCAGATCCAGATGACCTTGGTAAAGGTGGAGTTGAATTATCAAAAACAACAGGAAATGCTGGAGCTCGTCTTGCTTGTGGTGTTGTTGGAATTGCAGCCTAAATATATATTCTGTTATAATATTAAAAACAATACAAATTACTATTAGAAATTACACAATGTTACATCTATTATAGTTTGAATATGAGTTCAAATAGCATTCCTAATTTCGTATAATAAATCTTTTACATATGTAAACCATGGTACAGATTCAATAAAGTAATACTATAACACTATGATATATTTGTAAATCTGATATGTATATACATATGTCATAGAAATCTAACTTTTCTTTATGTAAAAAAAATTGTATTTGGTTTATGAACTAAGTTACACTTGTATGAATGTAGTTATACTTGTAGAAATACTGTAGTAATGTATTTAAAATTAAACAGATCTACATACTCAAGAATACATGAATTACAGTATTCTCTGTAGTAATACTGTTGATATGTAAATTGTAGTTTTAGTAAGCTATCATTACAGTGTTAGACATAATTTTTTTGAAAAATAACATGTAGATACGAATTACATAGATGTTACATAATACATAATCATATGATACATAATCGAGAACTACGTATACGTCTACGAGAAAAAAGGGCAAAGTGTTCTCGTAGCCGCTATTAGTCGAGGACAATTTTCGTCACCGTCCTCGACTAATAACGGAGAATAGTAACTATTGTGCTTAGCCTTTTCCTCGTGGACGAATTGTAGATTATAATTTATGGAATCGATATATGTAGTAAGATTACAAAATCAATCAGATCGCTATAGGTTACTAACATTAGTTCAAGATTTGAAATAACAATTTGAATCAGAAAGGAAATTTTCTCTGTTTGAATCATGTCATATCAGATTATGATAGAGAAGATATGTACTTTTGCTTTATAATTAACAACGATCACATGCGTGTCTTCAACTACATTTTATTATAATGTACTATCTTTTTGGCTGTACTTTATATGTATGTATGCATGTAATATAGAAAGCAAGTTCTAGAAATATATAATTTATTACTTTTCACACAATGAACATAAATTGCACAAAAATACCAAATCAAGATACTTATATAGATACATATGTACATATATACATAAAATATTTTAACTTACGACCTCACTATTTCTATTCTAATAACTATATGTAAGTACATATATCAATTTTATCAGTTGTATGTTACTTTCAATATTGTTTATTCGAAATGGAATAAAATTGATTAGAGGATGATTAATGATCAGAATAAAACATTTTCAGAATAAAAATGTTTTTATATTATATTTTTTAATCTCGCAAATCAAAGTTCTATACATATCGATAATATTAGTATATAATGTAGAACTATATTAAACATTTTTATTATTTTTCCTAGATATTATTGCATGTATAAATCTGATAATTTTAACGGTTTTACTATATAACATAAAATTTCGTTAATATATACTTATAAATACTTATTACGTATTAATTCTTTAAAAGTAGCATTAATTATCTTACGTACACCACTTTAAATTATAGACCTCTAGAAAGAAACTGGTTCTCAATTAAACCTAAATTATACTTATGTTGGTAATATGCTTCTTCAGTTATTAGAGTGACGTGCCACTTACATCATTATTTTGGAATCTCAGCACGTTTGGAAAGCAAAGTTCTGTCATGCACTTTGTTTGAAATAGATTTCGATCGTTCTAATTATTATATATATATATATAACAAATTGTTGTAATAAACTGATACGTAATATGAAAAACGAAGTTGTTACAATTTTATCGGATTTTCATGTTATTCTGATTTTAAAATAATTACAGGGTTAGGATGGATTAATACTCAAAAGAAAGAAATAATATCTCATAACAATTATTTGTTGAATCATGCAAGTTGAGCAAAATGTAATTCTCATAAAAATTGTTGCACCAAATAACAATTTTATTAGTTACAAATAAATAAAACTGTCCATATAAATCATGTAAATAATTTTCATTGAATATCAAGAATTGACAGGAAAATCCTTGCTGAATATTATAGCTTAAACAAATTAAGATGTTTAAGCGAATAGAAAGTAACAGAGAGAATGAATTCTCTGTACCTGCTAAACGGCCAAGATATGACATAAAAAGGGACAGTTTAGTAGATGTTTCTACAAATAACAAGGATTTAAGAAATAAAAGATCTGGAAAATCAGATGATATTTGGGGGGATGATTTTGCAGAAGAAGATATTGAAGAAATGGATTTTGTAGCTACACAGGCTTGTTTACAGGTTTTGTTCATATTGTATTGTATTTAAGTCAGTCCATAGTAATTATTTATAATGTTCATTTGATTTTTAGGAAGACAGTTTCATAAGTGTACCAAATACAGACCAAAAAAAATGTGCACAAAAATATAATAGCATACCATCTACTAGTAAAGGTGTTCCTAATTTAAATGGTAGTGTTCATAAATTAACAAAATCTATATATCCATCACAGCATAATAATGAAAGGAAAGGAATAGAAAACTCAAAAGATATAAGTACCATAGTTTCTGTTGACTACAAAGAATTTGAGAATAAATTAATAAATAATAAAGTATATAATTCCACATTTAAGCTGGATGAAAATCTTGTTGCAGGTAGTATTGTAGAATGTTACTTCTTGGCAAATTACTATATTTTACAAATTACTGTATTATAATTTTAGAATCAGAATATGCAAAGGAATTAGAGAGGTTAAAAGCTGAAAATAAGAAATTGCTAGATGATTTTATAACTAAAGAAGGAGAAGCGGTATTTTTACGGAATCAGTTGCAACAAATTCAATTAAAAGCTGAGAATGATCGATTAGAAAAAGCACGTCTTATCGAAGAACAGGAAAATCATCATAGGATGGAAATTAATGCCATTTATAAAGAGAAGGAACATTTGAAAACGCAACTTGAATTGCAAGTCTGTAGTTTATAAATAAGTTTCTTTTTAATTCTATATTATGCAATAAATTTTGATTCTCTTCTTTTGTTTTAGATGTTTGAAGTAGGAAACTTAATGGAACGTTGTAAGTTGTTAGAGAATGGAAATGTTAGATTAACAGAGCCACATATAAATCTCAATATTTCTATGAAAAGAAGCAAATTTGATTCACCAAAAAATCGGTAAATATTTAACATGTCCCTTTTAAGATATCTACATAATTATCTATATGAAATATCTATATAATTATTTTTAGACCGTCAATTGTAACTACGAAGCCAGTAAAGGTTAAAGAAACTTCTGTACAAACTAATACACTTAATAAAAGCAGTTATATCTCTAAAATATGGAATCCATGTAAGTAGATTATAACTTAAAGAAAAAACACTACTTTGTGAAATTTTTGTAGTTTACAATAATAAATTTAATAAGAACATATTGCAGATTTTCCTCTTACAGAAATTCCGAAATTAATATATGATCCATCACAACCAGAGAAGTCTGTGGTTGATATTCAAATTATAGAAAAAATTGGAAGACGGAATTTGCCCATTTTGCAAGAAGAAGATACATTCAGAATATTTGGTAAAATTTTTTATTTAATGCAGTATACTGTAGATAAATCTTAATTGCATTTTCGTATCCTTTATAGAAAATCCGGAATTAGTAAAACCTGTAACGACCATGATAGACGATAAGAAATTATCAGTGGAATTTATCTTGCCTGAAATAGCTGCTCTTCAGCGAAAAACAAGCTCAGAACTTGAAGCAGAGGAAGCTATACCGATAATAAATAAAGTAAATTATTTTCAATACAGGTCTTAAACTGTCTTGTTAAACAATATAAAAATTTGTTTATCATTACATTTTAGTTAATTTTCACTGCGAGGGAACTGATTTTAAGTATAGTAGTTGTTCTACAAACAATCTCTCAAGCTATGAAAAATGACGACATTCGAGATATGAACGATATTTATTTCTCTGTCTTATATTCGACTTCTGACCTCAACGGGAAATGCGTGTGCTCTGCAAATGCATGGCACGAATGCGAACGTGGTGTCGAAGCTAGAAGAGTGTTTGGCATGTTGTCATACGTAACCATGGAATCAACTTACCTCAGCAAATATATTGCAGGACAAACACGTTTACTCATAGAGAGAGATGAATCTTATAAGCGTTACTCGTGTCAAATGGTTCGCTATAATACCTGGTTTGAACAACAGAGTCATGAGTTTGAGATGCTTAAGATGATATTACAGTTCGTTGTCTTAGTTGGGTCCACGGTAATATACCTTATGTAATGGAACATATTTTAGCAATTAAAGAAAATTAATGTTTTTATTGATATACAACTTTTATTATTTTTAGAGAAGGTCGCATCAATTTAGTGGCCTTCTATGTGCAATTATGATGATTATTTACAATATCCATGAAAAAATTGAATACTGTTCTGAAGGGTATGAAAGTAACATCTTTTTTCTTATCATTTTATTCTTAAAATTTTATATTTTACAATGTACTTCTCTAATTTAAAATTTCATGTTTCAGGATGGAATATATTTATCAGATATTTAAGGAAATAGTATTTTGTAGACCTTTGCCATACTGTTACACACTAGTCAGTAAATTAATGATGATTTTTGTAAAATCCACGATGTATTTACGGAAGCTCTGTATTAATTCACGTATGAAATTTATTGTACTAATAATATTTTAATACATTTATAATTTTTATATGAAAAATAAGTTATCATTTTTGTAGAATCAATCAACAACTGGAAGGGTTCTTTACACTTTACTCCAGGTAAGGTAATCTTTTCTTTTTCTTGACAAATCATAATTTAATTACATAAATCGCCCTATATTTTCGTTTCAGATGCTTGTCCGCTGCAAATTTTCCTAGTACAGCTGGAGAACTATGACTTCGATCTATTAGCCGCAATAGACATTACTGATGTGTTGTTACGATTTGTACAGTATATATTACAGACAGATATTGTTCCTCTGAGATCTGAGAATCTAAATTCTTGTAATTGTTGCATGAAATTACTAAGATTTACTATTAAAACGCTGTGCAAATGTTCTGAAGCAAATCTAGCTGCTATCGGGAATTTTAATTTAGACAATTTTCCGGTGCCAAAGGAAGATTCTTGCAATTTAGAAGCTATTTGTGCCAAACATTCGTTGTTTAATACAAGACCAAGCAAATTGTGTATACGTGAAATATATCGGGATAAGTTCTCAGACGAGAAGGCTTGGTCGATCATGAAGGAGAAACAATCAAAGGTATTGAGAGATGGAAGGAGATTCTTGTCTCATGTAGCGATATGTGATCCGGATTTTGTAATTCGAGTGTCAGATATTGAAGATTCATTCCATTTATTCATGAGGAATTTAAGTGCCTTTAAGAATTTTGTTCTCCATGAAAACGAACGTAAGTATAAATACATTTTATTTTAGAAAAAGTACGATCATGCTAATTCTATAGTCTGTTCAACAAGATGAGACGAGGCAGTAGACATAAACAAAACGTAATTGTTGCGGTTGCGGCTATCAACAGCGTTGAACAGACTTTAGAACCTCATCTTCATTCATTGATACCCTTGTTACATTCTTTTTATTCTCATTATACGATACGGGCACTTTAATTTTGTCTCTGTTCTGTCAAACCACGAGAATTTTTATATTTCCGTTTGGCCGGTTACTCATATTTTGTCATCAGTAGATTTCAGTTTTCTTAATTCTTATATAGAATTTCATTCTTTTGCAGGACTTTTATTATATCTTTTTATTTTATCTCTGGAAGATTATTAATTTATGGAAATATTAATTTATTAATCTTAACGTAATCTCTTCTTTTTGCAGAAGAAGCTATGAATCGAATAAAACAAACATTCATTTCTGATAAAACACAGCCATCCGAAATGGAACAATTAGAAAGAGGCAGCTCTAGAAAGGAGTTAGACATATTATCAAATTTCGAAAAAACGTTTGTTCAACCATTGTCTGCGAGGCCCAAGCAGAATGAAAATTATAACAAAACTTTGGTCACGTTTAAATCGTTGTTTAATATCAGGTTTCATTCATGAAAAATCCCAATATAATCTTAATTATCTGTTGCAACAATAAAATCAGTTGGATGTATATTCATATCGAAGACTGGAAGTATTTGAATATTGGAACCATCGTTTCATTATTATCTCATGTACATATTATTTTGTAAATTATATGAAAATTTGTTCTAAGTATCGTTATTGTAATAAAAGACGCAGTATCACATAATATTTTATCACGAACAATTTTTCAATTAAGAATACTTTACATGTTAACATGTATCAGATATCGTTATATAATTTTTATCTTTTAACTATTGATTTATTGTAACCTCTTGTATATGGTATTATTTTACCATAAGCTACCCTGAAAATAATATTGAAACGCACTTTACAATGCAAATAAAGTGTCTTATATATTTCTTAAATCTAGATAAATTCTTATACTTAACATTTCAACCAATTTCTTCAATCCATGATCTTCCGTCCGCAAACGTTGACGTCACAAAAATCTATGAAAAACACCCTTCCGATGGGGTTGAAGATACGTCTGTTGCGTCGATTCAAGAAAAACAAAAAGAATCCTGGCGCCAGGACGTGATCTAATCAGAGGCGGTCAGTGTTTCTCTTCCCTCGGAATTCATTTATCTGTGGCGCAAAATGCAATTTGTAGGAATTCTCTTCAAGGCCTGGCAATGTTCGATGTCGATAACGCTGACCGGAAGCAGATAGAACATTATCGCAGCAGCGTGTCGACGGAAGCAACGTTCCCGCCTTCCATTCGGAGCGGAATAACCCCCGAAACGTGGCATCCCTGTTCCATTCATAGATGCAGAACGATCAGCAACCGATTTTACTTTTTATTCCTCGTCCAGTGCGTGTCGTCTTAACATTCTTTGCTTTTATACTTCGATCGTTCTTCGCACGGTTCACTGTTCGCCATTCAACTTCTTCCTTTTTCTCTTTTGGTGGTGTTCCTGTTGATGTGTGCATCATAATTTAGGTAAACAAAAAAACGTAGCTGTGCTAAGAAAGGACGCGTTTTCTTGGATATAGTTCACGAGTTATGAGTACGGTGAATAGCCCTCTTGAAAAGCCAGCGTTCTCATAATGAAGATATCCTGCACAGCGCCGCTTCTTCTGTTAGTCTTCTTGGCGCAGTACACTGTTTGCTATTTTCCGACGCGTCCGACTGGTAAGTAACGATTTTCTCTTACGAAGACTTTTATGGGATTGATTGTTTATAATAAAATAGTACTGTTAAAAGAATTGACGCGGTACACTGCTTCTACTGAAGAACACACAAAATTAAAAAGTCATAAATTGGAATTTAATTTTATGTAGAGCAAACTGAATGCAAACTAGGCAAAAAACCTCCAAAAATTTCGCTTAAATGGAACGAACATTTCACATAAGTATTAATACAATCTAATAAAAAAGAAGAAAAGATAAAACCAGATTTTTATTTGTATTTTATTATTGCTCGGAGATATTCCAATAATTATAATGTTTTTGCAGAACGTGGGAGAGATCAAACCTTGTTATACAATTTTACAGTCCGTGTCATTTTCTTCATTTTGTTTGCACGAATGAAGAAGTAACGAGATTCCACTTTGTAAGCAGATTAACCGATGCGACGGTTGCAATATTCGATTGGAAAATAACGATGCTCGTTTCTCGTTTCCATTTCTCATCATTTTTAACGGAGACTTTTATCTAACCTATATCGTATTATAGTCATTTATAAAATCAAAGAACACTCGACTAAGCTTTGATCGCATACAGATTACATTTTATTCCGTTTATTATTACGTTTCGTTGATTATAAAATTTCAAATCTTTCCGTGACTTGCTTCTAAAGATTACTGTTGACTGAAAGTACATACTTGCTATCGTTATCTGATGGCAATCTTCGCGAGACGAAGAAACGAGACGATAGGTTTCCTCGTTGAACAGGAATTCAAATCCAATTTCACCCGGCCTATCGATTTCAATCCCCCCTTGTATAATATTGAAAATTACGCGCGCGCCATTTATCGAGGAGTATTATTACCAACAAAGGCCAATGTTGAATATTCAATAATTTGTATATGGAAGTGGCTGTGAAGAAGTACTTCGTTCGTAATATTTTCTTTTTCTAAGTGTCGATTTCCGTTCTCCTCTTTTCTACCATAACTCAAGAGATTATATCGCAGTACGTTTGGAAGATTAGTTTGCTCTATAATTTCATCAATCGTAAGGTTTGTAAAAGGAAAAGAAAAAGAAAGAAAAAAGACAAAAGGAGTAAATCTAGTTAAAATGAACGTAAAAATGGACATCTATAAGACGTCGTGTGCTGTTTAGGTCTTTGTTATAAAATTTGATGGCACATCCTTCGTGGAACGTGTTTTATACGAACGATCTATATAATTCGATTTCTGATTTCAAGGTACAACCAGATGTCCCCCGGTGAGGCTGCCGAATGGCAGAGTCCGACAGAGGGCCAGAGGAAGAATCATCAGATTCAGTTGTTACGAGGGTTTCACTCTCGTAGGTAACAAGTATGCAACTTGTTTTCGAGGCCAATGGGATACACCTACGCCCGTATGCGTCAGTAAGCACGGCTTTCTAATCGCACTTGATAAAACTATAAAATGGATTTCAGTTAAAATGCACTTTGTTAACTTTGTGCCGAGGATAACGTTGTGCTTTTAACGTGATTAAATTTCAAGCTCCTCCGGCTGTGTATATCTTCGATGAATCCGAGCCGCGTTCATTAAAATTATCTGAAAGAAAATTATTTTGAAGTAAATTGAAAGACGTTGAATTTTCTAGAAGAAGAATCGTTAAAATAATCGACAAGTTTTGTGAAGAACTATCTATAAGTCGATGTTGTCCATCTTACTTAAGATACGCTACTTACCATTTTGAAAATGAAGAAAATTGAAACGAAGAAAACGTTTTCTCATGATCTGTCGGTCGTCTTTGCTTTTTTTTTATGGGATCTTCTTCATTTTAGAAATTGTTTTACCTTACCTCTTCTTAATAACGTATTTCAATAGAGTTGTATCTTGTCATTTCTCTATTTTCTATTCTGGGGGAGGTAATTGAAAGATTAACGCGATTAGATGAAACTGAAATTTCAAAATCTTCTCCGTAATACGATCAGAGGGCAGATTAAAAGTAGAGTGAAATGAGGAAGTAAAATAAAAATGGAAAGAAAGTAATACCAGAATTCTGGGAATTTAATTTTATATAAGATCCAATTAGTACTCTTTTAACTCCAATTAAAGCAATTAATAATCTGTTAATATCTAATCATTTTCATTTTAAGCGTTCTTTCAACAAATATTATAATTAAATATCACTTTGTTCAATCATATCGAGAAACATTTTTCTTTAATTTCACGATTCTTTAATCTCGATCGACTGCTTTCTTACCGAAATGTTGATTGCGTCATAGAAACTTAAAAAATGAATAATCAATCATTTTATTATAATTTTCAAATATATTCTTTAGTTATCACGATAACATTCAAACGTTATTTTCGATTGATAAAATAAATCAAAATATTCTTTTCCTTATTATACGTTACAATTTTTTGTCGCGTTCAATAGTAATTGGCAATAGTTAATTAACATTCTGAAGTTCTTCTCATACTTGTTATTGCTGTTTTAACAGATGCAGAGTGTCCTGTACCACCCGTACCAGAACACGCGTTGATGGCACCTAAATACAATGGTGCGATATTATTATACTTTTGCGAGCCTGGACACGCATTAATTGGTTCGCCCGAGATTTATTGCAATGGAAAACAGTGGAATGGCACAGTGCCTTATTGTCGAGGTATTGATAATTTTTTCTTTCGTCACTGAACTAAAGAAAACGAAGTATACACGTTAAAAGGCATTTAATTTTTAATTAGACACTACCGCTTCTCCTCCGACGGAGTGCGATTTCGAGAAACCGGATCTTTGTTGGTGGGAACAAGATCCCCAGCACGATTTCGATTGGCAGCGACATAATTTCGAGACTACAAGTCATCACATAGGAACTGGACCATCTCACGACCACACATTAGGAGCAGGGAATGATGGTAATTTATTTCATTTTTACATAAGCAAAACTGATATCTACAACTGTTTTAACAAAGACTCGCGATTTTTACAAATTCAGAATTGTACGATTTAACTGATACAAATACTTTTGCTCATCGTTATGTAAATTTTAACTGCTCCTCTTGTCAGGTTATTACTTGTACATCGAAGCCACTGGTCGACTGATAAACGATACCGCAAGGATCATTTCTCCCATTTACAATGCATCGTACACGGATTCTGGCTGTTTCTCATTCTGGTAACTAACACTCGGACAATCGAAGTTTTCTTCTTTTTAATAAAAATGACTATTGATGTAAAAGACAAATTTTGCAGCTCGTGAATTTGACATTATCTAATTAAAGATACGACAGGTGTCTCTTGTTAAATGTAACAGCCCTTAGTTTGATTGTTAATTAGCTGGTCACTTGGAATTATTGAACAAATTACTAATACGACAGGTCTTAAAACAGGATTTAAGTAGCTGCGCGTGTAACAAAATTTGAAATTCAATTATTAATTTGAAACTTGATTATTGAAAACTTGATTGAATTATTACGTCGAAGCTTTTAATCCTTCGTCCCGCATCAATCTTCAGAAGTCTTAAATTTAATATCTTATCGCGATGAATAATTGCGATTAAAATATAAATTGCCTGCGACCATAATTTATAATATTATGAAAATGATGAAAAACTTTTCGTTGAATCTTTCTCTTCCGCCGTTTCTTATCAAACAGTAAAGATTTTGCTTATTTTTCGTTTCAGTAATGTTATAATTCAATTTTCATTTTTAATTCAATTATTGAATCCTGAAGCATAAGATCAAAAATTGAAGCCATGTTTCTAGGTATATCGTTTTCCATTCCATCGTACAGAATATTCTTCAAGGTCTATATCGTTGGACACGCCTAAAACAGATTATAATAATTACAATATTCCATTTTGATTAATAATTGGTTAACAATTAAGGAAAAAATTGACCAAGCTTACCATATTTTTCTCACGTGTCTCATTTATTTGATACATTTCATTTATTTTATTATGTCTCACTTATTATAGATTCGAAGAGTATTTCAAAAATATATTATTTACTTTAATAAATAGAAAGACTATTAAACGTCTTAAGGAGAATGTCAGTATACGATCGAAAGCAGAAATTCTTTTGCATCTACTTTACGTTTAAAAAATTGTTTAATTGCTAATAGTGGGACTAGTTTTTGCTAATAATAGTAGTTATTATAACTAGCTAATAATACTAGTAATTGCTAATAATAGTACTAGGACTAACGTCACTTTTTCTTTTCCATCAATATTTGTAGAGAGTAAGCATTTTTTATTTTAAAACAAAAAAAAAAAAACAACAAAATTGCAGGTACCATATGTTTGGCGCCACAGTGGGAGCTCTAAACATATACTTCAAACAAGAAAACGATCTTCTACCGCGATTAATGTTCAGCAAAGAAGGAAACCAAGGAAACCAATGGCTGCACGGCATTTTCAATTTCCCCAAGGCTAAAAAGGGTTTCCAGGTAAAGCAACGAAATACGCGATATGAAACAATTGTCGATTTCATTTTCTTCACGGTCTCCCATTTTCTCCTTCTCAGATTATAATCGAGGGTGTACGAGGGAGTAGCTACGTGAGCGACATCGCCGTAGACGATGTGGCCATTCTGCAGGGTGACAAGTGTCGAAACGACAGTAAAACCGAGAACGAGGGGGTCACCGAGAGCAACGATGGTAATATTCGTAGAAATGGGATTTTTTCTTTCCACGGCGAGAAGATGTCGTTCGTTTTTGAGTTATTTTCTAATTAAAACACTGGTACAATAGCAGACGAAAACGGGGGCGAGAAACGTGGCAAGTTGCGGAAGTAGTAGAACATAATGAAATCGCGTATCAACGCTTGGCTTATTGCGAATACAGGCGATGTACATAGATTGTTTCACGGTGCAGACTTGCTTTAATAATTATACTTAGGTAAACGTAAATACATTTAACGTTTGTGGCAGTTGGCACGTGTGCAAGTGACGAGCTATAGAATAAAACGAATATTTACAACAAAGAGCGAGAAGCTTGTGTAATATGAAATGAATAAGAAATGAGATATTTAGAACATCTGTCGATAAATATCGATTCTTTGCATAAATATCGAAAATTGAGGGGAAGTATATCAAGTATTTCTTATGAAATGGGAAAGAAAGCTTTTTACTTTGCCATTATTTCTTTCTACGTTAGCGATAATTTTTATAATACATTTCTAATCAATGTCATAACTTAATATTGCAATTTAATTTACTAATTTATTTAATCTATCGTTAATCTATCGTTAATATACATATACGTATCTTTGAGAGAATGATAAAAATAGATATATCTAATTCGAATGTCAAAAGATAGTTTCGTAAATACGAAGGGGATCGACAGCATTTTGAGTTTAAAAATCGTTCTTCTACGACATAGAACACGAAAAATATTACGTTAATTTTTTCCCTCTGACCTCCATTATCTGATAATTTGAAACGAACGGTTTCTAGATCAAATCGAACTGGTGAACGCGCAGCAAACTTGTCGCGGAAGATGTAAAAATAGTTTGACATACAATTTTACAACTTCGATACCACCCACGCCAACGGAAATCTGCCTCTGCACCCTCGATTGCGAAGAACAGTCACTTTGCTGTCCGGATTACGCGGAATATTGTATTCTGGGTTAGTATGCTAAACTACTATGATTTTCAAAAGTTTAATTTTTCTTCCAGTTTCCTTATTCTTTTCTACTTAGAACAAAATAAGGGTTATTTTAATCACGACGATCACAATATCGCGTAATAAATTATTTAATCGATATTTGGAC
The DNA here is from genome assembly GCF_040668555.2 of Bombus flavifrons. Taxonomy (NCBI): domain Eukaryota; kingdom Metazoa; phylum Arthropoda; class Insecta; order Hymenoptera; family Apidae; genus Bombus; species Bombus flavifrons. The sequence goes on from NC_138456.1 coordinate 8,395,446, forward strand.
GAATAATAAAGATTAATATCAACGTTACTTAGTTACTAATTAATCATAAATCAAAATTTGCTTTACTCTATAACAGAATGTTAAATAGTAAAGATCTGTGATGTTTATTTCAAAATAGGTTTCTCTGTTAAGGTTCCTAGAAGGATTATTTGAATTTAGAGCGAAATAAGGATTATTTCAGCTATATAATAATTATGATTGATCGATCGAATTTAATTATTAATCGTGTCAAAATTTTGCTTACTACGCAGTACGATATTGAACAGTATAAATCATTATGCACGATTATGTAACTAATCAGCAAACTTTAAACTTTCTACTGTTCGTTGTTGTGTATCATCGGTTTCGAATGGATTAAAAAAAAATTCCTCCACTTTAACGAATTGATTCAGATTGCAATTAAGCTGCTCTCTCGTGTTTACTTTAACGTGAGCCTTTTAATTCGTAGCGTACACCGATGAAGCGACCACGACTATCGAGCAATCAACGATTCCGAATCACGAAGGGGCGGCAGTTTCGGTTCCACCTGCGGAAAAGAGCACAGTGATCGATATGGCGACAGTGAGGACAGGTTTCTCGATAAATCCAAAGGATGATATCGATCCTGTCACATTGAGGTCGTCGACGAGCACCACGATGATGCCAATTTCGACCACGACAAGGCGGAAAATTGAAAAACCAACGAAAAGTACGGAGACACCGATTGTTCGGCCCACCACGATCGTCACTGAGAGATACACTTCGGAGAACGAGATACTTGGTAACACGAATTCTGTTCATGTTTCATTATGAAAGTTTCACTAGTGTCTCATTGAGCAACGTGTTCCTTTTGTCTGGCAGTTTGAATAGATTTTTGATTTTCGTGACAGAGAGAGAGGAATTGAGAAAGTTGGCTCAGTAACGACTGTGTTTGAACCTTGCATTGTGTTTCAGTTTGATCGTACCACGATGGTTTGATCAGAGTTGTTGGTTTGTTCGTGTTTTGTGTATGGGTTGGTCATTGTGACTCTTCTTTCATTTTTTTGTTATATAATAATTATTAGAATTATATTCGATTTTGAATATTACTACGAATAGTTTATTGTATATTTTTGTATTATATTTATTTATATTATATTTTTGTTTACACTTATACATTTAAGTTTCTTATAAATATATATACATGTTCTAATAATTATTTAATTCGGGTATTTAGTTGTTTGAAGAAATCGTAGTTTGACTGTCGGTATATTTTGTTCTATCTGTTTATTAGTGAAACGAGGCTTTGCCAAAGTAAATCAAAGCCGAATCGAAAAGTATCCTGAATCGAGATTAGAAATTATTTGTTCAGAAATCAATAAAATAAAGAGAAGGTTTAACGATAATCAAAATGAGCGTTCTTTTCGGCAGATTTGGACGTAAAGAGACAAGATTTAGAGAAGAAACGAAGTTCGAAATTCAGCTTGTCAGGGATTATCGCTGTGGTGGTTGGAATCATGACGGGAGTGTTCATCTCGCTAATGGTCGCGATCATCATTCTCAGACGAAGAAAAACGTACAAACGTGGAACGAATGGATCAGCGCTTTCGGAGGACAGCGACGTTCGATTTTTAACATCCGACGAGATCTTGGATTTCACGTTAGCTAGACCTAGCGAGAACGACGAAACGTAAGAAACTTTCATATATAAAGGGTTTCTTGGTTTCATTATGAGGGAAATGAAAGTCATAGGAAACGGGTTGTCGCAAAGGGACAGAATTATAGAAATTTATTTTGACGTTTCTATGAGTCGTGGCTGTATTTAGGACAAAGAAAAATATTACATTTTTTGTGGGTGTTTAAATGGACTAGTTACTGTATATTTAATAAGAAACTTAACAAGCGAATGACGTAATTAATATTACTGTAAAGTATTAAATACATTTTCCACTGTTTTTTTTTTTTATTATTTTAACAATGAAATTATCAATCTTTACCGTGTACCTAAATATATTATACGTATGTGGTTATAAATATATTATTTTGTAATATCGCGGATAGATGTGTCCTATCTGGTGGAGCTTTTTTCCTAAAAAGAAGCTATAATGTAAATGCTATATTTAGCTGTATGATTTTGTAAGATCGATTTACTTATGTCAATTGGAAGATTTATGCTTCATTGACATTTTGTTTCGTAGGAGGCTCGATGATTATTAAGTATTGAAGTATCAGTTTCAAAGGTTAGAAAATTAGGGAATCACGGTTTATCGATATTTCTTGCAAATTAGATTAACGTACTGTATATAGTAATAATATTTGTTAGAACTAAAGAGTTGTTAAACAAACAAAGGTGCGGAATAAATATTAATTCTATTTAATTTCTACACGCTTATTGTTAAATACTCTTCGAATCGTATCGTCTTAGCGTTTCGATTATTAATGAAATACTCTTGAAATTTGTCTGTCAGATTTTCAAATCTTCACACTTTTTTGAAACAAAAATATTTTTGTAAAAATGTGAATAAAGTTTTACAAAATAAAACTTTCCTCTCTCAAAGTATATTGTCCAAATTTTCATAATTAACGTTGACGTTGACGTATTCCTCGTTTCATTTTAAATTTAGCAGAGCGTTTAATCGTAGCTATAGCAAGGGACCAAGAATTGGCAATAGAAAACGTTTCTCATAATCTTGAAAACCTAACAAAAAATCGATAGAATTACAATAGAATATAGAATTAATAAACAAAACCTTTTTCAATCACAATATTCTGAAGAATTAAAAAAAAAAAAAAATCATTGATCAGAATAAAAACGAGTCGTCGATAAAGTGTTAATTTCTTCTAATCTGTCGATCAAATTAACCAATCTTCATCGATCTATACGGTTCCATTACCATCAATGAATACCATCTTCTGTAAAGTCGGAAAGAATTTTAAAATACACCTTAATTGCACGTCGTTTTCCCATTGATTCCTCCCCTAAGCGCCGGATAACGCTACCCTCTATTTTTACAAACTCACACGGTCGCCCTTTCATGGCGGAACGCGAGACCCGAATTTAACTTAGTCGAAGGGGCGGAACGACAGTTCGGTGGACTGTAATTAAGCGTCAGATAACGAAACGACACGCGGGGGTGGCTTTGCAGCCGCCCTGTGTTCGTGAATCCGACCCTTCAACTTGGCTGCCTTTGGCTTATCTGGTCACCGTATCGATTTATGCGAAACGCCGCAGGACCGCACCGGAAACGAAAACTCTTTGGCCCAAGTTGCACACCCACGACCGGAAATCGTGGACACGCCGCACCGTTTCAACTGGAATGGAGACGGCTGTTCGTTACAATTGGTCTTTTCTCGGTTAACTGATCTCGGGAAAGATGAGAGACGATAAGAGAGAAACTCGAATTCGGGCTTCCAGTGTCGATATTTCCGTAAAACAAACCTAATTGACAAATTTATTTATTCTTTCTCCTTTTTTTTTTGGTTTTGATTTTAACGTCGCTTCAACATCGGAGGTCATCAGTGGGCTACGGATTTTTATGTAAATTTATATTTCTAAGACGAATATGGTGTATTTTGTACTTTCTCGCGATACTTCTATTTTCTATCTTACACATACACCGTATAAAGAATCTTTCATTAAATTTCATAAAACATTTTTATGTCAGACATTATATGTCCTATTTTACGACTTTATCACTTAAGAGAAGCTTCAAGAAACTTTACAAATCTATCTTCACGCCTTTCATCTCATTGAAAAGACTTTCTTCCTGTATTTGGTAAAAAATTACAAATAGCAGATTTTTTTACTTTTTATATTTTCTTACTTGTACTTCAATCTCTCGCTGCTCTTATAATTAGTGTAAAAGGTGATATCTTTGAATTTTTGTTAAAGATCTTAAAAATTGCTTTAGCACGTTCCATGAAACATTACAGACTCTTTCACTCTTTTTTAACCTTTCATCCTTTTATAATATTAACATAAAAGATTGTAAGACTTCAAGGATTTATATTAGAAGCTAAAAGTAATTCTTAATTATACTTTCCAGTTGTTATCGACATTTTTCAATCTCGTTTCGAGAATTTCATTTTTAAAACAACCAATAAATTTTATTGATTCCAAAGCATATATATAAACGTAAAGCATAAAGCGTTTCAGAATATTTCTTATACCGCGTGTCTTGTGTAATATCCGTTGATATATTTCAAATAAATGTATAAACTGAAAAATTAGAAACAATCTCTCTCTTTCAAATTTTAAAATAAGTTTCTTTTTGAGAATATTAAATGAAATTATATATACAAAACGCATAGATGTTACTTTCCTTAGCGTTGAAAAATATTCTTCGATATTTACGAACACGTACAGTTAAGATTTTAATATTTGTAAACACAAGTTCTAAATAAATAACGCGATATATTGAAATATAACAAAATGATTATTTTCTTTTAACTTATAATAAATTCCTAGAAAGGATAAAAATATGTAAACTCCTATCAAGCGATGTATTTTACCTAGGAAGAAGAGGAAAATAAGGTATATCTTAGCTCAGTATCGAACACGGTTCTCCGAGACACGGTGAAGATTAGATCTGAATTCGAACAAGTACACGTAATGCCTCGTTAAATATTAAATTCGATGCACACCGGTGTAGAAGCAGCGAGGAGCAGTCTGGCTAAGTGAATTTCCGAGTAACGCCACCATTTACATTCGCTAGCAAACAAAATTTACATTGTATCTCTTCCTGAACCGTAATCGTTCCTTTCGGCTAGCGCCGTTATGCAGTTTCGCGAAACAACTACCGTTCAAAGAACGTTACAGGAAAGTTGATTTTAATGCAGGCAATGGGAAAATGCTTTTTCCTCGCTCTCGAACAATCAGGATTATTTCAACGTATTGAGATTCCTTTACGACGTGGATTCTGTTTAGTGGATTTAAGAAATCGTCTAAGGATGAATAACTTGTAAAAGTAGAATTTCTTTATAATTTTTCATATTTTAAGTAAGATTAATATTCCAAACTGGAGAAATATCAGAATGAAATTCTGCAAATGAAGATGATAAAAGGAATAAAGAAATAAAAATTCGTAAATATAGATGTATATATATGGACGAAATTTGCAATTTTTCGACGAATTTGCGATTAGCAAAATGATGAGTTCAAGAAATCGTTTTAAGATCAATGAATTACTTGGAAACAGAGAAACTACTCTAATTTTTAAAGCGAAACATTAATTTACGAATGAAGTATGACGAAAGGACATAGAACATGCTAATAAAATTTCTTGTTACGTACTTTATGATTATTTTCTAAAGACTTGTTAACTGTTAACGAGAAACTGTCCGTTTAGAAAAAAACTACATCTTCGTATAAAATTTCTACTAAATACGTCATAACTTTCTATTAAAGTATCGTTAAATATACATCTCAACTGTCGTTAAAAGTTGTGTCTACAAAAAGTATCCCATTAAAATGCGTTTTATTCAAGTATCAAACTCCTTCTCTGAAAAATATTATCGTCACCAACTTCGGTAGGATATTTATTTAATAAAAATTGTTATTACCATATCTACATATATATTTAACCTATACTTTAATCCGTGTTAATTTAAATTTATGGTACAACTACCGTTTAGGTCTTTTAATCGCATCTTTCATAATCCACCGTTACTTGTCTTTGTAATTATACTTTTTTAAATTACTTTTTAATTACTTTTAAATACTTTTTATAATTACACTTTATATATATACACTTTGCCATCCTTTCGATTTATTACATGTCCAGAAAATAAGATTTGATGAAAAAAATGACTCCTTATCAAGTAATCGAGAAATTATTAAATTAATAACGAAACATCAGCAAAATGAGTGAATTAATTAGGGGAAGCAGGAAAATTACACAAATTACTAAATTACTTACGAAGATACCGAAATTTTCAGGATTACAGGAATTATCAAACTAATTCGACGAAATTACAGGAGTTTCCAAACTGATTACATACTCACCGCGAAATGTCGAAAATTACACAAGTTTCCAAATTAACTACAAAATTACCGAAATTACCAAAATTATAGAAGTTACGAAATTCATGGCCAAAAATACCATAATTATCAAAGGGGAAGGGAGGATCGTTCACATAAATGCGGTAGGAATTTTATCAATTCGATCAATCAGTCGAAAATGTTAAAAACTCGTCTTCCTCGTTTCTTATCGCAACACGACGAACGAAATCTCACAAGGAACAAGGAGAGGGATGAACGAAAGTTTCCAGTCGAAGTTTTACCCTGGTAAGACCGACGGTTGATCGATAATTGGCTTAAAATAGCGTCGTGATATTAAAATTAAAATTTGCACCGGTTCAACCCCTAAATTTAGGGTTGCGTTTCAAGCGGACAGAGGCTCGTGTACTACGAGCATGTCGGCCGATAAACACGCGGTTTTATCGCGGCCACTCTTGCTCTTTAATCTTGATCGAATGCTCATGTTTATTCCGAACGAGCATTCGCCGAAGCGGACCGAGGACATTTTTAATTAATAATAAATCTGATTCCGCGAAATCGACATCGTAAAATACAAGCTAATGTGTTGGGAGGATTTGAGCGCTAGCCATTATTGGTCAGACGTGCAATTAGCACATATATAGTTGTTTATCCTTTGCTTTTCTCTCGCTTTATTCACTTCTGTTCCTAGTTTCTAGTTTCTGTGAAATAAAATTAGTTTCGTTGAAAAATTCGAAAATTGCGTTTGACGGTTATGTTGGCTTTTTATTTTAACTCTATAGCGTACACACATCGTTGTAATTTCGCGTTAAAATTGTCTTCACTATTTTCGATTAATCAATTTTTAGATATCTAATTCGAAGGTAATCGGTAATTTCTTCGTTAATATTTTGCAATTTATTTTGTAACTAAAACTCTCTGGCAGATATAATTTTATTAAAAATTTCATCCGCAGCAATTTCCATTATTTCAAATTATTTATAATTCAAGTTGCTTTCGTTTCGCCTGTACGTGTTATATGTTCACTGTCGAATATATGTATATCGTATTGGAAAATTGTAAGCTGCCAAAACTCGCTGAAAAGTTAACGATAACTTGAGGAGGAAGTTTGTTCGTCAGGAAATTGTCAGGCGGTGAAACTTATCAAAACTTGCACGTAGTTGGATCGCGAAATGTCAAAAACCTCACGGGAAACTTCACATATCGTGAGATTGCGAGACGTTGAAGATTTCCGTGCCTGTTCCCTCGGGAAAAATTCGAAAAATGCTAAATTTTATTTTTCAATTCTTAAAGCTTTCCGATCGTACAAGCTTTCACGCACCTTTCGCTTTAATTTTCCTGTTTTAACCGAGTGATGAGAACAATGGTAGAATAGCTTGTCGGTAATATCTGACCAAATATCGTGTTCCGTCCGAACAAACAAAAACGTCAGTATTTTCGTGGGTAATTACTTTACAATGCTACTACTACTACTACTACTACTACTATTATTATTACTACTACTACTACTATTATCACTACTACTACTACTACTACTACTAATAATAATAATACCAAGACTCTACTTTAGAGTCTGGACGTTGACACCCAGGACGATTTCTTTTAACAATTGCAACAGTGCTTTAAATTTTCTAATTAATTCTAATTAAGCTAATATTCTAATTAAGCACAGGGAAGAATTTCCGCAGTTCTTATCGAATTAAATCCGAAGTTTCACGTTCGTCCATGTATCGTTCACCATCTTCACGCCATGATTTCGCCGCGTTTCGGTCGCTCGGAAACGCAGTTGGAGTTGGCATTCAGCGAGCGAGTATGCTAGTTGGCCGTTGTCTTGCGTTCGTTGAAAACCAATCAGTGTGCATATTTTCGACGTTTCCGTTTTAGGATTCTTGTTGGACGCCCGATCAGTCTAGCATGGTGAGTTTTTTACGAGCTTTCGAATCGTCAACGTCATCTCCATCGGTCGCGAGGTAAGAATCGTTTAGTCTCTCAGCGATCTGAGAGACAGTCTCGTCTGAGTTTTCGACTTATTAATTGTTTCCAAGCATTCGTGGAGTAAAGTATCGTTCGATCGATCGTGACCATCAGTTGTCAGTGTCAGTGAAGCTTTACGTTTTCGAACGATCTTACTCAAGATCAACTCTGAACGATCGGAGAGTCAAGTATCGTCGTAGCCTTGTTAATAAAAGTCAGCCGTAATTAAAATTCGGCAGGTGTAAAGTACAACGTAGTATCATCGAGATCAGACACGTGCACGTACATAATATTTTCAGAAATATTTGTTAAAACACCATTGTCGATGACATTTTCTGACCTCTCTCTTGATTCATTTTATAATGAAAAACCAGCAGCCTGGAATTTCACGAACCGATATTAAACTGTCATAACATTTACATAACCTTCTCGAAATGGTAAAGTTATTTTTACAACAAGTTTTACGTCACTGTTTCCAAGTTTAAACGTATATAAAAATATTACTCGAATAATTTGATATTTATAGGTTCAGTTACAAACTTGATATATCTGCGTTGTAATAACATTTCTTTTTGCTGTGATAGTAACTAACAAGAGGAGAATATTTAATAGACAGTTTATTCGGAAATGTAGTCATTATATCTTGTAATATATTAATAAACTAATACGACATCACGCGAAGTTTATAGAATGAAATAATTATACATCGGAACTAAAACAAGAAAAAAGAAGGCTCATCTACTCACTATTGACAACAAAATTATAAATTAATTAGAGGGAATTTGTGCTTTTTTTTAAATATTTGTATCAATAATAATAATAGTACAAGTTGTTCTACTTTAAAATCTTCATAAAATTACAGTCTAACAAAATGAGACTTTCATTTACCAAATTTGATTAATCATTAGAGAAAATTTGTCTATTAACGTTTAAGATTATGTTTCACACTAATTTTGGAATAATTAAACAAATGCTTACACACGCAATTCCTATATAAAGAGAACCATAGCCAAACATTATATTCGCAATTGTTAATAAACATCATTAACTCATGCTCTGATATGAATTAAGCCTTTAATTTCATATAAATATCCTAATTGGAAAAGTATTACATACCGAAAAAAAAAAATGTTTATAAAACACTTGTAATTACCACAAGGCTAATTTCTCTGATATAAATTAAATATCGAAATTTTCGAGCGATAGGAAAAAGATATAGTAATTATAAAATAATAATAATTAGTAACAAAATGGAATAAAAATCCGATCTAAAGGGCTGTAGCAAAAATTATGACTCTCTTTGTGTAGGATCTATAATACTGCCGCTCAACAAGGGGAAGGAAAAGGGAGAAAAAATACAATTGCAACGAGGTGTCTCAACGCAAACCTTTATTGTTACCTGTAAATTATAACACGTAGGTGGAATAAAGACAGAGAATCTGATCGAAATTTCGCTGTTAATCTTAGTCTAAATCGACGTAAGGTACAACGTATAATTGTTTTGTCGAAACGATTAAAACGATCAGCTGCAACAGTTCAGAAAGCGTCGCACACGATACGTCTCTCATATATTTTCACCATCGCATCGTCGCAGCTTATCATACACGTAGTACATATTACACTTGACGTATAACGCACGCGCAATCGATCGTTTCTCCTGGATATATGTTCTCTGAACGTTACACCAAAGCTCTTTTTCTCTTCGTTCAAGTTCTTCCTGGTCATCGTGCGATCGTCCGTCCCTTCCACGAAGTAAAAAGCCAGACATCGTTGGAAAATTCCGAATAAAGCGTCTCGTAATACGAGAAACGATCGACCGATCGATCAATTGTTTCATGAAAAACACGCTGTCGTTTTGAAATGTGTCAAAGTTGCTTAGAAAGATATAGAATACATCTTCTCTTATAACGAGAGTGCATGCAGTTCTTATATTTTTATAAACAGAATATTTTTATATTATGTTTGTATAAACAAGGTGTTTACATGGTATTTTTATAAACAGAATAACGATATCTACCGATGTTGAAAGGTCCAAATAAAATGATAGATCGAATATATTGCACTTTCCTTGTCAAGTATTTCTGGCCACTCTTTAGAAATGGAACGCGCAACCGTCGAATCACGACCTTGGATTATTTTCTAGATACTGACAATTCAGTCGAAAAATATATGGAAAAGCTCCTAAGTATTTATGTATATCGATCATTCAAGTTATAATTACACTGGAAAAATATTTCATCCGATGTTGTTTAATTTTCATTTTAAGTATTAATAACGTTGAACGTTTCTCTTACATATTAATGAGATAAATACAGGTAGTGATTGTCTACTGGGTTGAATCAGCGGTGCAAGTGAAGCGTCAGAATTTTACCAGCGACCTCCGCGGGAGAAATTGATTAATTATTAACAAAGCCGCTTGTTCGCGTTTGTTTTAAGCCGCGTTACATCCGCCGACTAATTAGCCGACATTTAGCGGCTGATTTCATAGGAAAATATTAAAAGTTGCGATAACATTTAATTCACGGCTGGGAAGACGATGGTTTTTAAATCACCTGTTGAATGCGTTCGCTGAAAATTCCACAGAGAAAATTGCTGAAAATACATAACTTTTCCGTTTCGTTCAAAGCTCGAATATAATTTATTTATTACCTAAGAGAAGCAGGAAAAAAGAAAGAGGCAGGTATTAATAGATGAAATAGAAAGCGATAGAAACAATAGCTCTTTTATATTCCGATTGACATATCGAATTACTTGAAAAACATTTCATTCGGATTTATATCCAATCTCGTATAGGTAAAAAATCATGGTTATTCATGTTCACTCTACATTTTCAATTTATTTCTTCATACATAGTAAACGTATCTTTTTCTGGATTATACCACTCGTTCAAAAATACCCTATATTAATTAATGCGTTGATTTATACATTTTCTTCTTATATGACGTTTCACTAGTTAAAGAATTTTTATTTCACGTTATCTCGTTTATATCGCATTAATTTGTCAAACATTAATTTCCCTTTGACTTCCTTGCACCCCTTAATATCTTCACGGGATCATGTAACTTTAGCCTAACTCACACGAAGTTAACTTCCGAGGAACGCATTTTCGCGATGTAATTAACGATTCACAAGCGAGCGCATAACTTCAATTGGATTCAAACGCCACTTTAATTACTTCTCACCGCGTCGCGTAATACCAACCGGATTAAAACATTATCCAATTTTCATGCGTTTACACGTCGTCCTCTTGTGATCTATTCTTTTTGTTCGCTTTGAGTCGTTTGTCGCCAACTGATCCTATAATTTCAATTAAGGAGATCAAAATGATCTGGCTCGTTTTTCATTAAAATCCAATTTCCCAAATTTCGATAAAAATCCAACTTCCCTTACCTTCACTCACTTACTTTACTTTAGCTTAGCCTAACTTTACGCGTTTAACTTTGCGCCATGGACATCGAATGACTGTTCTTTTTACGCTTTCCACGACTATAGGTAAAACATAAAAAGAATATTACTCATACATGCGTAAATTCAATTTAAGGTACTAACGTAATTAGACCGTGACATTTATGCAAATTAATATTATTATGAATATAATTTGAAAAATTCTACTTAGATAACGGATCGTTTCATCTATTAAGTAATTGTTGTTCTAAGGAATATTCTATGTACATTGAATCTACATATTTTTGCATATTATGTTATTTTTTTCCAGCAAAACAGTTTGAACGATAAATCTCGAATAATTTTCAGGTTATTAAAATTATAATAAGTTCTTTCTTTTACCGTAACGGTGAATTTTTATAAAAGAAGTATAACGCAGTATATGCAGAAATGGATGTTGCAAATCAAATCTCTAGATGTATTTCAACGGACACAGAATTTATGTAGTAATTTAATATATCAAGCCTTAAAAATCGGGTATTCAATATTACGTGTGGTTATCGTATATCTATACTACCAGGAAAATCACGAAAGAAAAGTGCCGGGAGAACGTAGAAGAGTAAGAAAGCTCGATCTGGATGAAACAAGCATCGCGCATTTATTCGAGAAGCATGAAAAAGAAACAGGCGAGATTCGGTCGAGATTCGGCGGCGTTTTGTCACGCGACAAGGAAAAACGGCACCGGCCGAAAAATTTACATAAAATGTCCCACTCTGCGTATATAGTATGTCCGTATGATATGTCTGCGTATATACAGATTAGGCTGACTCTTATTTACACTTGATGAAAAATTTATTCAAGGTTTCCTTCGCTCCCCCTCCTCTATAATAATTCCAATAAATCCAATTAATAAAGAGAAATGATCCGCGAAAAATTTGAGCTCGATCGGGTAACGGATAGGCGTACTTCTGGGCTCTTAAACATTAAAATAATTATTTAAATGATTATAAAATCGGATTATCTCGTGAACGAAAATTGATTTCAACGTCTTTTAATTTTCAAAATTAGAAAAAAATTCTTACGATCTTTCTTGGTTTTTCTTCATTCTTTTCGAAAACTTTATTTCGTACGGAAAAGGTAATAGAACATACAAAACGCGTCTTGTCTGGATCTACAACTTTTGTCTGATATGGTTCTTTTAATATAACTAATACTTTTTGAGGATAGTCGAATAAAACCGATTTCATAAACATTTAAATAATTATTTTGATCCGATCGAGGTGGAGGGACAAAATTTATGGCACAGATTGTGTTTTTATTAATTGCAACGATTCCGCGGTATGGCGCGAAATAAATTCAAAAGACGAAAATATGAGCCAGCCTAATACAGATGTATCGTCTAAAAATATATCCTCGGAGCTGGCGACAATAAAAATGCACGTTAAGTAGCAACGCCTACGTATCTCAACGGTGTGTACAACAGTTCTCGTCTCATCTCATTTTATGTTCCATTTAACAGGACAATGACAGGGAAAATTTGTCTCCACACGCTGTGTAGAGATTAAAGCTAGTCGTCGTATAAAAAAAAGAAGCTGCTTTCAGAACGATGCGATGTAGCGTTCTTGGTTCGTAGCGAGTATTTAAGGTTTCGTGCGTACCAGTGATGCGATTTCTTTGCGATTTTGTATCGGTGAATGTAGACCAGATTCGATAAATTTATATCTCTCATGATGCAATGCACACGAGTTTATGACAGAGAGGATTAAATCAGTGAAAAAATCAATCAACTCCCTTACGATGCAGTCATAAATCTCTAATATTGTAATAAAAAATTTGAAATTCGTTAATTGGACCAGCTTGACAATTTTACCGTTAATTATTTTATTATCGTTTATAATTGTTTCAATAATTTTCTGCGAAATATTCACCATCGATATAAATATTTTACGTTGATTTCAGAGTTCCTGTCATCCTTTCCGAGTAACGTTATATAATTCAATAACTTTATATCTGCGATAACCGGATGACACGCTTCTGTGCACAGTATCATTAGCAAACTGCAAATGTTTATGCAATTTCAGATTTTTACCAACACATCTAAGGAAATAGAACGTAAGCAAAGATTTGTTCCATTTATCGAATATTATAACGAATTATCGAATATTTTATATGTTTATACATATGCATATAGTTTTCTGCATATTTCTGCATTTTTCATATATTCTTGCATATCTATGTATGTTCGATGCATTCGAATATATTTATTTGTTTTATATGTTTAAATATATGAATTCATAAACTGCCGATTTAATCATAAATGTACAAATAAATATGCAAAATTTTATAATATCATTTCGATACAAAATTCCAATGACGTCGCATCGTACGTTTGCATCGAACCTTAAACGTGTGCTACGTCTTGATAGATTGTTCTCATCATCCACTGGACGCTTCTTTTTATCATTTGCACGACACTTACTGCCGGTGTCGTCTAACGTGATTGTTCCGATTGTTCTCCGAGCTTCGTCGCTCTGTTACATCGATTTCTTGATTCGTCGAGACGCTCAACCGGCTGTATTAATTGCACTGTTTCGTCCTGATCGAGAAACTCGAAAAAAACTCACGAGAGCGAAGGTTCAATGAGAGAATCTTTCGTTTGCAATGTTTCGGTTCGAGTTCAGATTGATCATACGCAGCAAACATGCAGAGTTTTTCTTCAGTTTGTTGATAGAAAATAATTAAATTTTTGTACAATGAGAAACAATTGATAATAAGAAGAAAAGTGATATTTTTTTTTATATAATATATATTTTAGTGTAAGGTACAGTAATTTAAATCTGTAAAGATAAAAGGTTAAAGTAAGTAGATTGTTAGACGCAAGTTAAGCGGTTAAAATGCGCGCTAAGTGATTAAACAATAAACGTCTAAAACTATTCATTGAGAGGAGTAAAAAATGTTTAATCAACATAGAGTTTAATAATAATTTCTTTACAATAAAGTGCAACTCTGTATATGGGAATAATACTAACATGTGTTTGTTAGGAATAAGAAATTAATCATAAAGAAATCTAAAAGAGAGATTATCATTGACATTGATAAAAGCTTGCAACGAGGCACAAAATTCTATTTTCTCTTTGCTTAATATCTGTTTAACGTGTCGGTCTTTTAAATAGAATTTATGTTGATCAAATATTTTTCCCTGCTCTTTGTAAGTATGTACTATGCGCTTTAAAAGTTTTAAACCTCCCCTTTTACATTTTTAACATTCTGCGATAGTAACGAAAACGATAATAATTTTAAAATAAAAATTATTTCGAATTTTTTCTCATTAATTGAGAATCTTGTTGTGTGTGTGTGTGTGTTTTTTTTATTGATACATAATGTATGTCTTTGGAATAATTTAGGATTAGTAATATACAACTTGATGTTTCAAACTAAATATCACTTAATTTGTAAGTATTTCTGGGATCATTTTAATGTATTAGAATTCTTATTATAAAGCGATTTAAGTAGCATTTGATTCTCGAAGACGTAATTTGAATGCAAACGTTCAATTAGATATCCGCCAGACGTCAGAAATGGAATGAAATATGAAATTTCATTGAACTTGTCACTCCTTCGCCAAGATTAATCATGGAAGTCACACGAAACAAAAGCCTCAAGACGACCGGTTAAGCGTTTAACATGATAACACTTGTTGGAACATCGTACACCGAACAAGGAATTCGCATGCGTGCCGCTGAATGCCCCAGAGACAACCGCTGAGCAACAGGAAGTGTTCTAAATATGCGCTTTGTTCACGGTGAATATTAAAAATATTCTGTTCTGATGAAAAATACGTAGCGTAGATTCTGATATGTTCAGTTCGCTTAGCCCTCCGTGAACTCAGGGTCTCCTAAATAATTCCTAAAAGACATTGGAAGCTGTTCAAACTGTTGCAAATGTGCAAACTATCATCCATAAGTCACCAGATATTTAGTTTATTTAAAATCGAAATAAATTAATGTTGTATATATCTAATTACAAAAGCGAAACTGATATTTACCAAGTATCTTTACCACAAGAGAAAAGAAATTATACTATGCTTCTAAAATTTGATTGAAGATTCATTTAAACTCAATCGCGCTCAAAATTTGATTTAATCATCATCGCTGCTGCACGCTACAATTTCGATTCTAATTCGATCTTAACGAAAAACGTATTTCGTTTGAAGTAAAATTGAATCATCATGAAAAAGTTCCTCTCATCATCGTTATCGCGTATTTACAATCTCAAACGGGAACATATTTCGTTCGAATAAAATTCCAAGCTGCAATTTTGATTTAATTTCTGCGTCAAAAAAGATTAGCATAAATATATAAATAGAATCAGGTGAAGGAAATTGACACGCGAGTGGGTTAATAAAGTTTCTGTTTAAAATTACCTGGTGGTCCGGTGATTTATAAACGAGAATGCACCCAAAATAAACAACAACGAAAAAGCAAGACGTTCAAAGCAATCAACGTATATATGTGTCTAATCATTCTATCATTGAAAAAGACGAAACGTTCGAAGCTGTGAAATGTGACAATGGGTCCCGGAGGGTTAAGGGTGCAACCCTGTATTCAGATGACTCGATTAAGCAAAGTTGTCGAGTAAACGCGCTTTTCTTTCTCGAATTACGTCAAACTACGAAACGGAAAAGCGTCTACTGCGAGCGAATCTCTCGCACTTGACGCGTTGTTAGAGACGAGATATGGCAGCTCGCGGATCCTCAAGATCTACGAGCGATCCAGACTCGAGAGTTTAGAGATCAAGTACCGCAAGATTGGCCGTCTGGAAACGATCGAGGACCAAGAAACAACGCGAGCCAATCACGTCGGATCGCTTCGTACCGTTCGTTCGAGCGCGAAATGAAACTTCACAATGTACAATCTAAACGCTCTGTAATACTGAATTGACCTTTTGCAAGAAGGGAATTTTCGCTTGACGTGTATTCGCGAATTTTTTCCTCTCTGCCTCTAAACGTCTCTTCCACTTCTTCTGTTACTTCCACGATTCGATCTTTTTCCTTTTCAATTCAGACACGTTGTAATATTGCGTAGTTGAGTCTCGTCGGTGTTAGCCAATATTTTTCTCATTCTTTCAATCCGAGATTTATATTCTATCGATAGATCGGTATATATTTTTATTCGCATAATCCTAGGAGGTTTTTTATTCTTTTCCTTTTTCTTTTTTTTTTAGTATTTTTATCTGTTTTTTTTTCTTTTGTTAAATCGTAAATCCTTATAGACTAGTTCGACGAAACAAAAGTGTATATATATGTAATGTATTCCAACAAATTCTAGAAGGCTGCACATTCTCCGGACCACGTGCGTTTTCACGTTCCCTTTTTTTTCTTTTTTTCTTTTTTTTTTTATAAACAAGCAAACACACGGCAGTACAGCAAACGCTTGTCTCGTTTCTCTCGAGACGCCTCGATAGTCGACAGCCTGATCATTTTTTCGTGACGTGGACAAGCGAGCTCGTAATTTTCTCGAGGTTTTGTTTATACTGTAGGACTTACTCTTCCTTTTTCTGTATTTTTTTTAGACAACCTTGGAAAAAGTTTTTGAGTACGTGATCCTTTAAATAAATACAGTTTTTAAATCCGTGAATAACTTTGTTCTTTCCCTATCTGAAAAATTTAATTCATTCACGAGGTTGTTTAATAAAATCCAAGTTCGATTCATTTTTCGTTAGATAATATACGAATTAACACTTCAACGACAGGCCAGGCCAATCGGTACCTTACGAGTAATGAAATAATATTAAAACAAACGTAAAAGCAGTAGTCAAAATTTTCATATGGATATTACAATTAATTTAATTAATTTCTTTTCGAAATAAAACCATTTTTCTCAGTGAAACCTACCCACCGGTAAAGTATTAATATCGAAATGTCGAAAAAGCATCGAATTTTGTTTTCTCCCATTCTGATCAAATTTCTCTGATATTTTGGTAAAATTCAAAACTCACCATTCCAAGGTTACAGGATACAACTATATTTCCTCGATCTTTACAAGCTCTAACGGTTCACATATTTACGTGATTCACGAACAGATTTGTAGATTAAAGTTAAGGTATCGCTTGAGACACAGTCAAACATTTACCGCTAAGCTATATAATACGTACGGTCTAACGAGGAGGTTTAAAGAAACAAGAAGAAGAACAGGGATCGTCAGGAACGCAACAGGAGAAATCCAGCAGGAGGAAACCAAGAGGGGGATGATTCAGCCCATTTATGATTGCTCATCGATTCTTTCTCCATCGATCTTTCGTTAAGTTTCATAAGATCATTTATCGTGAGAAACAGTTTGATTAAACGCGCATGCAAAAAATGTCCGATCTTACCGCGTGTACTCGAGCATAAATGGCTGAACGATCGATGCACAGAAATCGTATTGGACGCTTGTCGTCCCTTGAAATCGGAAGTCGTCGTCCAATAGGATTCCACGCGCCAACTAAAAGTGGCTTTTTTTTTTATTTTCGTTCTCAGTCTTCGAAATCTGTAGTCTGCGTTCGCGTCGTACGAAAATAAAGTCGTCGAAGGTTTTGAGTTCACACGGCTCGCGGGAATCGCTCGATTGTTTTGTTAAGTCGCAGTGAAAGAGACTGCGGATGGATCGACGCGACGGCGCCAATATCGAACCGGATGGATCTTCTGGTGCCGCCGTACGAACGTTACTGTTATACGCCCCTTGAAACCTCGGACACCCTTAATTTGTACTTTAACATGAGGATACCTGGTTACCATGATGGGCGGCCTCGTTTTCACGCGTTTTCTGTTAGGCGAAAATCGATATAGTTTGTCCTGGACGCGTCTGCAACTTGATGTTTATTTTGTATGTAATTCTTCCGTACTCACGTGTTATGTTTGTTTAATTTAGTTTTTAAATAACCAATAAAGCTGACACGCTTTAAATCACTTCATTTATGGCGAGGAAAGAGAGATTAGACATCGTTTCTTTAATCGTGCAATCAGTTACCATAAGGTTTGATTTTATGCGTGGAATGTTGTTTCACAATGATCTTCAAAGGGGTTAATTTATAAATTTTTCTTGTGTATTATAGTAGAACTCCATTTATTAGAACAAAATTTTAGTTAGGGTCATTAATTAATCATTTGATAGTGCAATAAAACGAAGAAGAATTCGATATAAACGATTTAATTATCTTTTTATGGTTTCTAGCATTTCTGCATTTTTCGTATCAGATACTGTCTGAGAGGATTGAATCTATGACTGCGTTATTCGAATGAAAAATCATAAGTAAAAAGGATAGTAACTCGTCTCCTATCATAGCTATCGTATGAAGTCTAATTACGTGAACTGTCCCCTAATGAGTTTCGATGAGTAGAGTTATATCGTAATTTCAGTTGGTAACTTGGAGAGTTGTAAGTGATTTCAAGAGATTTTGGAATGATCTAGTGTGTGCATTTAATATAAATTTTGTTCGACAGAGGATTTAGTGGAATCTCATTTCTATAATGTCCAAATTTGATGTAAATTTCAGTTGATAAAGACTTCATAACAGAAATTCGTGTATTTCTATTAGTAGTATCTAAATTTAATGTAAATTTTGGTTAGTGGCAAACTTTTAATAGGGATTTACTTCTGAAAATGTTTAAATCGAGGCTACATTTCGATTGATAGAGACTTTATAACAGGAAGCGTAAATTTCGGTCAATAGAAATATACCACCAACAATATTCATCCGTTTCATGCAAATATCGTAAAAGGAATTTCCGTACTCGTGTGAGTATTAAAATTTAGTATAAATTAAAAGAATAATAATTAATTAGTTACAGTAAATAAATATGAAAAATAGATAAGAGAGAAAAGAACGCAATTATTTTTTAATCTTTAATAATCTTTAATCTCAATAGATTACTTTTCCTGCTCTTCAGAGAACGAGGAAATCGAGGAAGGTTCTCATATTTTAAAATATATTTTAAATGAGAGATTTTTGGATTAAAATGATTAAATTGTTAACCTTGTACTATAATTATTCGAGCGAATACTTTTAATCGTTTTCCGCCCTTATATCGCAATATTTTATTATTTTTATATTATTATATTTTTATGTAGATTTTTGTCAGCAAAAAAGGTGAATTTATGCATCTGTTTCTGTTATCTAATTTGTAAACAACAATTCGTTAATCGAGAGATGTACAATTCATTATTATTATTAATTCGAGATTAATCATTGTCATTATTTTTCATAAATTATATAGTCGTTAGATGTAGGAGGTATCGTGTTGGAAAACAGTGTCAGAGAACAACGAAATCCTGTCCGAAATGACAGATGAAATTCTTTCCCTTGTAGTGACAGATGATTCTGGACGTAGAAATGGGTTTCCGACAGCAAGAAAATTGATCGTTCGTTCTCGATGACAGGAAATTGTAGAATTCTAACAGGAGAGAAAAATTATTCATAAAAGATTTTCGTTTTATACCTTTACTTCAAGAAATTGTACAAAAGAATAAAACGCTGAGATTCTCGATGAAATAAACGAAGTTATAAATCTTGTATAAATAACTTAAATTAATTTGAAAGGATTTTACAAAAGAACAGACATTTCAATTTTTCAATGTCTTTTCTACGAAACCAACGTATAAATTGTTTATATATAATATTCGTACTAAGCTCATAATTATCCTAAAAGAATACGGAAAACTAATTTTAATATGTTTCGTAAAATATCTACATCAAAATTTTCAACATTTACAACGAAGTATTTTACAAACCGAATAATTATACTAACTTCTTGAATTTCTCAATATTTCCAACATCTACACCAAGCTAATTCTCAATTTCTAGATAAACAGTCTATCAATAATTCCAATTCTTTCAAACGATAGAAAAATGATAATAAATTACTTTGAAACTTCCAACATTTTAAAAATCTCCTATAGTAATACAAGAACTTTTTAAATGTTCCAACAGTTTCAACATCCGCGACAAATTACTTCCAAAGTCTTTTAAAACGACATAAAAGTATACATTAATAAGTATTCACAAATAATAATAACATCGACAATTCAGAAATTCCTTAAATATTCCAATATTTCCAATATTTTTAACAAACTCTAATAATTTTCAAATCTTCCAGCATCCTGCTACATTTTACAATTTTACAAAATGGTAGAATAAAAATACACAGTCTGTTCCAAAAATAACGGAGCTACTTAAGATTAAAAAAAAACCCAGCAGCGACATCAATACGAAAATTTTATCACATAGAAATACACCCTTCGTCATCGTCATCATTAGGAGCAGAATTATAACGATTAACATTGGAGTAGAGTTGGTTCACGCGCGGAAAAATATGGTGCTATTGTGTAATAATGTACCGGCTCATAATGCAGCGGTCATAACTGCTTCTCTTGAAAACAAATAAATTAAAATATTGCACTAGTTACTCTGTTCGCTGGTCTTAGCATCGTGCAATTACTTTCTATCTCCCCGGCTTCGAACAACAACGAAGGAGAAACGCTGTGACAACATTCGAGACATCCGGAAGGTTGTGACGAGCATTCTCAAAGGAATTCCATAAAAAGATGCTCAACAATTATTTGACGCATTAGTTGAGGGTGCAAATCGTTGTATCGTCACAAGAGAAACGTGTTTTGAATAAAATAGAACATCTTCCTCGATACGATGCCTCTGCTTCGTTATTTTTACAATGTTCGACTATTTTTTGCGACGAGCCGTGTAACAATGAAATACTCAAAGATTTCTACGAATAATAATAACACGAAAAATTCTCGAACTTCCCAGATACTCCAATAATTTCGATATCTTTAACACAAACTTTAATAATTCGGAAATTCTCCACAATTGATCCGCCGTAACTCTGATCAATTCTGCGATTCTATGTAAGGAAAAAAAAAAGAAAGAAAAATCGAACGAACAAGTTTCACGATAGAATCTCGCGATATCCCTCTTCCGGTCATCCATCAACAGTGTGTATCTCAGAACGTATCACCGAACCAGTCGGAAGCTCGCGTTAATCGCGGTAAACGTATCGCAACTTCCTGGCTTCGCTATCATCTTCTAAACGTCAAGCCGCAGAACACGTCCATTTAATTAACAAGCAACGGCCTGTCTATCGAAATATTATCGATTCAGCGATATTCTCACGGGAGAACACGTAGCGAACGCGTGTAAACGAGGCCGCGTCAGAATCAATCCGCACCCCTCGAAGAATCGAGCACGGATCCGCCATATTTTTTGGCTGAGTGTTGCTCGAGAGACGATTCATCTTTACGTTCCCCTGAGTTTGATTTCAACGTGAACATCTCACTCTCGCGCGCGCGCTCTTTCTCTCTCTCTCTCTCTCTCTCTCTTTCTTTCACACGTTTCCGCATGCACACACGCAAGCTCTCTCTATCTCTCATTATGTGTTTGTGTTTGTGTGTGTATGTGTGTGTGTGTGTGTGTGTGTTTTCCTTTACGGTTATACACGGGAGAAAGGGAAAACTCTCTGCAAAATAGATGATGCGGGAGAACGGGGAGAATGCGAGCAGGGTATTCGTCTTCTAGTCAGCACGCGTTCCTTTTGCGAGCGGATTAAATCGCCGAGAATATAAGAGGGGATGCTTTGCAGTCGCATCCACGGCGGAACGTGACCGCGTAAAGTAATTCCAGTGATTCGTGAAGCTGTTCGTGGAATTTGGAATGCGATTTCGCTAGGGTCAGATTCGTGTGACGTTAGGTTTTCTTGGAATTTTAAAAGAATTTTAGAAGAATTTTAGAAGCACCGTAGATCGATGATAGATCCAGATTCTCTCCTCTCGTTCCGTGTTTTGGAGACTAAATGATTTCTACGGATGTTTCTACGGATTCATATCTTCACGAATGCAACTGAAGAAGTACAATTTAAACAGAGGTTCCAGACAATCTGTGTTTTAGAATGCTGTGTCTTTTACGAGCATTCTTGTGTCTCATAAGTACACAAGCATTTAGCATAGCAGTCTAATGATTTCTCCTTTCGTTTTATCCTGGAGGTTTCAATATATTCAATTTTAATGAAGCCTTTTCTTTATAGCAGGAATACCAATTAGATCAAAATGATACATTTAGAAAGATGCAAATATTTTAATATTACGCTTGCAAAACTGTCGAAGAATTTTGAAAGTACATGTTCGTTCGTATTAAACGAATACATCAAATAAGCTAACGTTTCTTTATTTTCAAGACTGCACCGAATCCACAATTTCACATTTAAGTCGAATTAATTGGGATTATCCATTCCATACCCGATCTTTTTTCAATCGAAATCCAACAATCAGTCTTGACCTTGTTAATAAGTTTCCTTCTCTTTTATCGCATTTTTCTGCGAAAAGTAAGGAAGAATTACCTCTACTGCCTTCATCCCCCTCTGGAACTGCTCGCAAGAGAAACGTCCGCTAGCAACGAAACGAAAACCCTGATATGTGTGCGGGTACGCAAGAGTGTGAGTACACGTACACATACATGGGAATATATCATATACATATTATATGCTATATTATACATATATTATATATATACAAATATATATATATATTATATGTATATACATATATACGTGAATGTATAAAGAAGTAAACTCGTCAGACTTATGATTTTATGCATAGGTCAGAGGTTCATCGTCAACAAAGGAATTAGCGTCCTCTTGCCCATCGCAAAATGGCATCTGCCAATACGTCAAGGTGAGCTTTCGTCTGGAACAGAGACAGAAAATAGCGTTTGCTCTTGATAGCCTGGTTCGACATGAAAGTAACGTGTTTAGCTGACAAATGCACGCATGTACCTACGTATATTTCTCATTCAAATTATAGTAAAGGTTAAAGCGATGAAAAATAGGAAATTTGCCTGATAAATATCTTCTTGTTGATCCTTTCACTGTTCACTAAAACGACGATGAAATAATTGTGTGGAAAATTGCGAACAAATTATCCAGTTTTTATCATTCTAAAAGGCTACGTTCAAAGCTTAATACAGAAAACAAACATAAGGAAAATCCCACGAAACACCTGATTTTCATTTATAACATCGAAAGCCATTCAATTCTATTACATATAACTTCTATACATGCATTAAACGTGAAAAACTGTTCGGTTCTGTTCCAAACTTTACCATTGTAGTCGTGGTAGTTATATCTCATTACAGCGTTAAGGAAATTTCAAAAAGTTTCCCACAATGCACACAATATATTCTCGAAAGAATTCTGTGTTAAGTGTTCGGGTACTTTCGTGCGCCACTGTAAAACATACAGAAAGAAATATACGAAAAGAATCCCTAAAATTCCTAACCTTCATCTAGAACCCAAAAAGGACGAACAACCGAAAGAATACCGCCAGCTCCGTAAAAAGGACCATCGTCTAAACTCATCCCGAGCCATTCGTGTGGCCCGATAGCTCGTTCGATATTCCGATCCAGCCCCTACGCATCCCCAGCCGGGTTCTCGGCAAAAAATTCGTTAAGTCAGTTAGCGAACTTTCCCTTCGAAAATCCGCGCGCGTTCTCGCGGGCGTCTACTACTTTTCGAAAGCTGATCGAGTTCGAGAGAGCATCTCGCTACCTTGGAAAATCTAATTCTCCGGTTCGAGTTCGAGGCGATGTAGTTTAATCAGATCCGGGGGCCGCCCACGTTGATCAGGCCAATTCCGTTTCGACAACACGGGCCGTTCCGCGTTCTTCTTCTTTGGCCGTGTTCTTCCGTTACGAGGTGGAAATGGTGGAAGAAAGAGAATAAAAGAGAGAGAGAGAGAGAGAGAGAGGGAGAGAGAGAGGGAGAGAGACTGGCGGCGGCGCGGCTCGACCAGCCGGAAGGAAAAGAAGCAAATATCGATTTCAAAGAGGCGGAGAGGCCGGCCCGGAATCAGCCGGAGAGAAAGGTCAACCGTTCGCCGGATGTGAGGAATGATAAATCCGCGAGAGGGCGAAACGTTGCTCAGATTTCCTTTTTCTTTTTTCTCTTCTTTCTTCGACAAGGTCCTCTCTGTTTTTTGTTTGTTACGCGAAACAGGTAGGTGGAAAAGGGTGGATATAGCAGTTGGGAGAAACGTAACGAGGTCGCTAATATACGACCAGAAGACATGATGAGGCAGTCATTATGAGAAAATATCACAACGTTAAGCAAATATACTTATGTATACTATGTATTTGGATATTTGATTCTTCTTGATGGGACATATTTTAATTGAAAAAGTACATGGTCAAATCAAACTTTGATATGCGATGATTTGGTTCATTATAATCACAATAATTGTATACGAATATTAACGTACTATAAACTGATTAAATCCAGCTTATCTTCGTATCCTGATTCACGGAAGCGTTCAAACGAATATAGAATAACGATACATGAGAAATAAAATACCATTGCGAACGTAAACGTCGCGTGAATTTTTCTGAGAGGGTAGTCAGTTGGCAGTTTTAATTTTGTTGTTTCGTTTGATTCGTACGTGGGATGCGAGGTATCACGATTGCTATGTTTATGCAAGTAACGTGTTTGTATAATTAGCGTGTAGGTTTTAGGTTCAAGTTCGTTCCTCCAAGTTGTTTGCATATACACACCAATTGTGTAATGTTCGTTGTTAATTAAGTGAACTCGAAGGCAATCGTTTTATTGCATTACTTGAAATTAAACATCGACTTCTACACGTGTTTCATAATATTGATTCTATTTATAAATTTAAGAATTAACTTTTTTTAAATTAAAAAAGTGTTGCCTGTTCCTGTGTGTATATTTGGATTGTTTAAAAATCTCGGATTTTTCAAACAACTGGCAGTTTATGTGAACGAAATAATTTGCAATTTATACGATATATTATAAATCTTAATTTAAATGAATTTAATTAACACGTTTACCGTCATGATAGTCGTCGGCGATGAATATTTTAAGATTGTATAATACTGTAATTACTTGCGTGAACGAGATTGTGATTATGTTTAATAGAAATAGTAAAGTGTGATTATAAAAAGAGCATACAATATTACAAAAATTTATTTGTTCAGTTTTTTTTCATTATGATAGTAATATAATAAAATATTAAAATATTACACATTATGTATTACGTTATTAGCTACTGTATATGTATACTGTGTATAAAAACATTGGAACGTTTGAAATACATATAGTAGCTCAAAAAAGCATTTTGACATTTACCACAGAGAATTTGTACCAACATATTATGTACATTATACGAAACTTTTTGAAATTGCGTTGCTACTATAATGAGTCACGACCATCGTGATTACGCTAGTAAACTTTGAAACCAGTCCGACGACGTAAATTGAAGTTAAAAGAGATTTCTTACAAACACGCACTTATTGTTAGCGAAAGGTTAATATATAGCACGAACAGCAGTCTTCAACAAATATTAATTACTGTCAAAGATGCTAAATATTGTAACTCATTGATATAGTGAATAATTGACTACTCAAATATTTTAGTTATCTTTGCGAATATCTTTGCATACTTGCCATAAATATCTTATTATTTTTAAGTACATTTTCACATCTGTTTTAAATTTTCTTGATATAATCACGACAGTTGTGTCTCGTTACAGCGCTAATAATATTTTAAAATGTTTCCTATAATATATACATAAGTCGTTTCTAGGAGTGTTGGAACACTTTCGCGAGCCACTGTAGCACCATTTGTATGCTCGTTCCACTTTTCAAGCGATTTGTACGTAAAACTTATCTCTTGCAGCGCGTGCTAACCGTGCTCTAATCTGCTTCTTTCATCCACTCGTTTCCTTCTGTCCTTTCGCGAGCGAGAATTCTCGTGGAAATCAGGAGCAATTGTTTTCTCTTCTTCCCTTGGTTTGTCTCTCCGCTCTCTCTCTCTCTCTCTCTCTTGTCTCTCTAGTCTTTATTCTACCGGTCGTTTTTTCACGATGGCAAAGGCGGAGGAGAATGCCTTTGTACTTAAAGGCCGGAAGAATTAAGGCGACGAAGCTTTTTAGAGATTTACGGGCTCGCCAGACAGTGCAAATTGAGCCTTGCCGAGTTCGCGAGATTAGTTCCCCGCGGCTTTCGAGTATTTGCGTGCGCATTAGATGATGAACTATGCCGCGAAGGGGTTGGAGACGGCGCAATTGCGTGTAAAATTAGCGAAACGGCGATGCACGGTGAAGGTTGTTCGTCTTCGAGGGTTGCGACAGTCTATAGATAGCATAGAAGAAATTTTGATACGGAATTGGGTGAGAGGTTCTACGAATAAGACGTCGTTAAATTAAAGAATTTAATAAATTAAGAAAGTAAGGATTGGAATGTTAAAGAAATAAAGAGTGAAGAGTTTTAAGATTTAACTCGGCACAGTGATAATGTAAATGTCAGTTAAAGAAAATCGAAGGACATTATAAAAAAAGAGTTCTTTTTAAAACAAAATTGATGACTATGATATTTATAGACTTTATTCTCCTTGGAAGATAATAAATATCAAACTAAGAAATAATAGCGTAAATTTCTTATTTCATGCAAAATGTATTACTAAAAAAATAATATTACGAGACATGACACACGAAATTAATCACATTTTCGCACTAATTATTAATTATATGTACCAAATACTAATATAAAGCATAACGTACACGTTCAATTAATAACACTTTTGCATTCCTTCTATTCTATTCGTTCAATAGTAAGAAATAAAAAGAAAGTATATTACGCAGATTGACAAACTGTATTGCATGATAATTGCAAGAAATTGTGGGGTATTGATCGTGTTATTGATTAATAACGTAATTATACACCGTCGCGAGATGACTAATTGGAGACTTACAGTTTTGTAAAACATGCAGGCTTGCCTGTCCTCGTCTTCGCCTGTAGGGCAGTCTATGAAACCATCGCACAAGGCGTGATCGTCGATGCAATGGTATCTACCCATCCTGTCCGCTGTAGGACACGCAAACCTTTCCATCCCGTCTTCGGAGATTGGACATTCTGGAAAGGAAAGAATTGGAAAATTATAGCCGCGGCGCTTTAATCGAATTACCACTGATATTAGTGCTTTTCAATTCCTTTGGGTTATTACACTGCAATGCTAGTAAAAAATTCGTAATTCTTTTACTTCCTTGCCTTTTTGCCTCAATATTAAGAACATTCTAATAACATGAAGTATCAATAATTTGATATTTATTATTTGATATTACTAACGTTATAATAATATTTTTATAGGCTTTATATCCACAAGGGTAAGTGTTACCATATCTCTTCTTTTTAAGTTTTTATATTTAGTATCTATCTTGTTAGTAATCCTAGTATTTTAACGAGCACTAGATCGCCGATTTTTATATATTCATGTAAAATTTCAAAACTTTTGTGATTATAACATTTAAAGGATTTATTTCGTTGTGTTCATAAAAATATAATTCTTCGGTTGTACCATAAAGTGAAGGAAGAATTTTCACCAAGTGGTCAATTATCTCCTTATTTCGTTATTTTATCGATCTGAGATTTTCCAATTTCTGTACACCATTACTTCTCCCATTCTTTCCTTTAATCGCCCTCTTACCCTCTATTTTCTACCTTCAACACCTCTAACTGTCCCGATACCTCGTTATTCCTTTCAGCATCACCAATTCTTCGTCTCCATTCCACAACTTAGTTATTTTCTCACTTCATCACTGTATTTTTCTACTTATTTCTATCGCGCCCGTATTTTCGTCGTTTCGCGAGTTTCTTCGATATCTTGCATTTTTATTAATCTACCATCGTTTCATATAATTTTCATATAATTTTTCTATTACATTGTTCACACGCTATCGAGCGTATACTATTTTTATGCAAAGATCGACTCGAGCCCTCCCCCGCCCCGGATCACAGCAGCGTCTGTTTGCGCGAAATTTTGCTGCAACCTTGCGAGAAAACGTGTTTTAGAGGCTGCGTCGTATGAAATTCAAAGGCAGCGGAAAAATGCCAAGGCTCTTGCTGACAGTTTCGTTTTATCGATTTATAGAACGCGTTTGTTTCATTTTGTACGCGTAATAAACGTAAATCGTCTCGATAAATTTAACAAAAAGCGCTCCGAATTCGATTAGCTTGTTCTTGTTGCGTGCAATTGAATCGAGTATCAAGGATTAACGGTTGTATAGAAATTCTTGTGTACGTTCGAAAGCTTTTTCATTTTGAAATACGATCGCTGGAAAACGAGGGATATAAGTTTTTTTGCTCTTGAGAATTGCCGACTGAAAATTGCTTCATGCCTCGGAGATAAAAAAGCGTTTTGTTGCAAGCAGATTCTAAAATGACTTTATTCGTATCAGTTCGTGAGTAACGCTAACTTTTATTTTACATCTTGTATTAAAAATTAATATTGGGCTTGTGTATTATTTGAATTAAATATTTGACGATTACGTAACAAAATATTATAATTATATTCATTTGGCTAAACATTATACATATCTATACAATATTTTGAAATAATTATACGTTTATTCCGTTTGAATTAACAAACGATTTGTCTTCAAATTACTTCATTATTTACTTATCTTAATGCAAACTAAAATTATTTTCCGTATGTTATTTTTAAAACAAAGGGTAATTCGTTATCACTAGCTGTTACTTTTTATCATTGTGTTAAAAAAATTGTATCTGATCCTGTTAAATTAATTAGATTATAGATTAGATATAGTTTGGTAGGATATCCTTTATTCTGCCATGACATTCGCTCGACTCGTTCTTCGTTTCAGACAAGCATCATCAACTTATTTACCCGAGATCGATTAGAGTGGAACAACCTTGAATATGACATCATCTCCGAAACATCGGACCTCGCCAATAAAATGGTAGACTAAAATATATCCTACGTATGTTCGTTAGTTTCGAAATATTCTATTAGCGTTTCGACAATGCGTTCATTATTAATCGACGTGGAAACATTCACTTTGTAAACTGAAATGATCGTATGAAAAGAATATGATAATTTCTACTACTTTGTATTTTCAATATGATTTTAATATGTTATCGTTTTTAATGTATTTAAAATAAAATATAAAATATAATAATTTCTAGATTTTTTATTCCGTCATTTTCATATTTTCTTTTAGAATATTTTTTATTTAGGCATTCTATAAGCTTTTCAAATTATTTGTTCTCTACTGCAATTAGTTATTTTATATAGCTTTTTATTATAGCTTGTTCTGCGCCAAAATTAATTTATTCATTACTCTTGTAGTTTTTAATCTGTAAATCGATACCCAATCATTTCGCGTTACAATTTATTATTTTTACAATTTTTCCCATTTTCAATATTTTTTATCTTCCCAGTATCTAACTTTTCTTTGCTGAAGTTAATCAGTTCCTCTATTTTCTAATTCTTAAATCTTCTCGATATCCAACTTTCCCTGTTAAAATTACTTCAACACTTTTTCAATTTTCTGATTTTTAAACCTTTCAAACACTTAACTTCTCCAACTTCAAATTAACCATTCCACTACTTTTCTATTTCTCAATTTCCAAACTTTTCCAACATCAAACTTTTCTCCACCAAAATCAACCGTTTCATTACTCTTCCATCCTCCACTTTTCCTCGTCATTTGTCACCATCTATCACTCGCTTCCTTCTCCCAAGAGATCACTGAAACTGAGAAATTCTGAAAATCGATCTTGCACGAATACTCGAAAAATTCACAAATTATCTGTGTCGGTGTAATACGTGCATTTGGGATTTCCATTAATTTCCATCGTACATGCTCGTGCCCCCGATCGATTCTTAATAAAGCCTTTGTTAGAAGGCAGGACAATGGTCGAATAAAAAGGATACGTCTTCTCCCCTGTCCAACGATATTTCCAGTAACTCCCAGTGCAAATTCTAAAACAACTTTCCGACCAGTCGAGGCTGCTAACAATGCACGACTATTTCTGACAAACCCCGTGGTTGTAGGCGATCGCCACACCCCCTCGAAGACGCGTGTCCATTCGAAACGAAACGACGGAAATATCGTTGTTTAAATCAAGTCAAGGTTGCCTTTACCACACAAGGGGCCAATTAGTGAAATAATAATAATTATGATAATAAAATTATAATAGCTATAAATCTTTACTGAGAAAGAAGAAATCAATCTTTTCCAAAAATTATGAAATTGATCATCTAAGTCACTCATACTGTACCTGTATCTATGCAACCTATAATATTATAATAATTTTTATTTATATTTATAAGTTTTATTCTGTTTTTACTCTTTGTACTTTTAAATGATTAATGAAGGATTATCTCCATGTATACATTGCCGGCTTTTATCAAATTTGTCCGCGATGTATTTTTCGAAAAGGTATCTTTTTACCTGTCAAAATTCATATTGAACCATCAAAGTTAGGGGTTGAGTACATATTTTATAGAATATCTAGAGAATAGAATTTTAAAGAATGTCTCGTTGTAATATTATAAAATACAATCCAATAATATAACAAATATAACTATAACTAAAGGAATTATGAAAGAGACGCTACATTGACCCAACGTTAGTCCTTAATAGGTTAAGCACTTTCATCTCGATTGATTTCACCCTGATTCATATTAAACCAATAAATATAATTCACGGTGGAATTTGTTAACCCACTTTCTTCAGAATAGGATAAAGAAAAAAGTAGATGAAACAGGGAGAAAAGATGAAATCGAGTGAAAGAGGAAAAGGATTCACTAGACCTTAAAGAATCGACATTTTACATTTTCTAGGTCGAGTAAGTGGCGAAAGAAGGATAGAGATTTTTCCTTTTTTCTGTTTTCTTTTTTTTTTTTTTTTTTTTTTGTTTAAGTCGTCACTATGCTTCGAGTTCAATCGAGACAAGCTTCCTTTTGAGATTAAAGGCAGCGTGGATGCACTTAAAGAGCGATTAAAGCTGTAATCCGGAGTTCTCGTCGTTCCACCACTGACAAACAATATGAGAGCGACGGTTTGGAAATCTTTGGGATTTAGAAGGGATGAAAGCAGGAATAGAGCATAGGGAACGTGACAGGTGTACGCCATGTTACTTCTTGGACAGACTTTTCGTAAGTTGTAACGATCGTCGATAGGTTTTTCTTTTATGGAATATGCGTTTTGTGATAGCTCGGGCGTGATATGACGTACGTGACAAATATAACAAGTTTTAACTGAATTTTTTTTCCACGAATTATGAAAAGTCTAGGATAAATATCGGTTTGCATTATTTATGAACGAAACGCAAACACATCCTCCAAATTGGATAATAATTTAGAAAAATAATTTCCATAGCTCGTGTTCCTTTGTTTCATTATTTGTTCGAATATATTCATAGGTATACAACTGTAACGTAAAATAAAAATTATCTCATTCCATGCATCGGAAATATTTTTACCATCCAGCGTATCACAACAGAACTCGTTAATTAACGAAATATAATTACTTTATACCGAAACAATTTCTCGTTTAATTAATAAACGAGCGTCGAAACAACGACGTAATTCATCAAAAACTATATAAAAATTGTATATATGTATATTCGTAAATAGCGAACAGAGGAAAATTGAAAATTAACACTTCTACAAATAAGTATTAAACCTAAATTTTTGTATTAAACCTATTCTACAATATACAGGGTGGTTGGTAACTGGTGGTACAAGCGGAAAGGGGGTGATTCTACGCGAAAAAAGAAGTCGAAAATATAGAATAAAAATTTTTCGTTTGAGGCTTTGTTTTCGAGAAAATCGACTTTGAATTTTCGCTCGGTACGCGTGCGGTACGTTATAACGGATCTCACTGTAGATCGTTGTCTCGATGAAAAAATTAAAAAAAAAATAAAAAAAATTGTTATTCTATATTTTCGACTTCTTTTTTCGCGTAGAATCACCCCCTTTCCGCTTGTACCACCAGTTACCAACTACCCTGTATATTTATTCATTTTTCTTTTGTCAATTATAATTGAGAAATTTAAGCGGTAAACAATATCTCGTACAAGAGAGTGTATGCCACGATATAAACAGGAAAACATTCGTAAATTCAATTAATTGTACCGCTATGATGTTCTTTTGAACTTTAAAGGTATCGTATGTGAATATAGAATGGCTCTCAGATATTTCGACTAATAATTACAAACCACGTTAAATACTTACCATTGTAAGTGCATGAAAGATAAATCTGTAATTCATTTTATTTAACTTTCGAAACAACAAGTAAGGTACAGTTAAAATTGTAAATGAAAAATTTAAAATAATATTTCTTGTCCATATTGAAAACCGGGGTTAACACCATTCAATATTCCAATTCTTCAATTTTGTTTTGTGCTAAATAATACTTTTTTGTCATTTAGTTCTTCAATTTTCTTTCATTTATCGCTGTATCTTAATGATATCAAAGAAGGAGGGTTTATTAATTATTAACGCAGCTTTGCAAACTTTTTATTAAACAGAAGAGACGCAAATTTTTACTTTACCAGTAAAAAGAAACAGTTAGAGCTTTCCCACTGTGGTAATTACACTTTAACGTCGTTACGAGGCAATAAAAGTCACCGATGGAATTGTTGATAGTGAACCACGATGAGGAGGAATGAAATGAAACAGATAAAGGCTTGGAAAAAGTGAAACTTTGAAAACGTCGACATCTCTAATATTTATATATATTGTCGTACGTAAATATTCCGACATTTTAATCACAAAATTTCTACTAACGGATAAATCGAACAAAATCTCGAACACATCGAACCGCAACGTAAAATAATTATTATGTCTACGTATAATAAAATGTTACGACAGGATTAAATGAAATAAAAATTTTAATATATGTAACAAGAAAATTAGCGTGTTTTGTCGACCGTTTGTGGAGAGACGCGATCTCAAGGAAGCGCGTCAACGGGAGTCGTAAATTCCCGTTACGATTTTGCAATTAACGTCATGAAACTGATAGATTCCCTATTTCGTTTAAGATAATAAAGTAATTGAATTAATTATAACGCTGAGGTAACAGGTTATAATGTACTCTTTATTCCAATAACAATTGTAGACAAGATAATTAGGCTCGTTGCGTATATATATATATATGTTAATTAGATAAGTTATCAATTCGTGATGAAACCTTGTAAAATTATTATTCTGTCGCTTGACAAGCTCTTTATCTTTGAATTCTTTGATTTCTGGATATAAGTAAAAATGAAAAAATTCTTCTAAATTGATGGAAAAGCTATTGATGCAAGTAGTGGTATTTAAACAGTAAATAGTAAAATATATTAAATATTATTTATTCATTTTATTTTATCTCGGATTCACAGCTTGGAAATGGATTTGGTTTTGTGACAAAATATATTAGATAAGTTTTCCATTGAAAATATTTTCTTTTTTTCAAAGATATTCTCCAATTTATGTACATCTATTTATGTATGTGTTTTGAATAAAATATATTAGTGTACATATTATAACCAAGAAACAAGTGTGCTAAAAAAGAAGTGTACACGAAGGGCTACTTTATAACGTCACTATATCTTTTCTACAAATATACGTGTAACTTTATACCGTCAAGCGTGGCCTTGATTAGAAAGTGACGCATTTTCTATTTTAGCTGGTTTTCAACCGGATGACGTGGAATCAGAAATTGGTATCGCGTGGTGACACGCGTAACCGCGCTGGTGTGCGGACCGCAACAGGTGCGAATCTCGCGTATCGGTAATGATCACCCGGTAATTGTCATCATTTCAATCTATCCGGGTGATTACTGTGCCGATGAAGTTGATGGTTACGTCAAACGATTTCTGGTGCGATCAAGATATGTTACGTCTATTAGCTACGTGTGTATATCCATGATTTTTTCAATTATTTTCGAACCAATACGTTTTCTCATCGCTGACAAATAATTGTTTAGTTTGAGAAAGATAAGGAAGAGTTAACAGAAAAATAAAAATTGAATAAGAAATAGCATGTTTTTTTTAGCTCAGATGTATAATTATAGGAATTTGAAGAATTTGCTTCAATTTTAAGAAACGTAATAGTACAATATTTCTGCATTGCGGTAGCTAATGATGAGTCGTTGCGACAATAAACAAATAAATAAAAATAATAAAATATTTGTACTGTAAGTGATCTATATATAAGCGATGAAAATTCTCTATTTTGACATGAAAATGAATTTCGATATGGCTGCGAATACATATTTCGTTGCCTTTGATCTCGCGAATATTTTGCGCAGTCTGGGGACTCCTTTAATTTCGAGGAAACGCTGCGTCAAGGTGAAGTCGAGGGGAAACGTGTTACGTAGGTGTTTGGGGGCGGTTAGGAAATTGTATAAGGTGTCGCAAAGTTAGGTAATCGAATATGGTTACTATATTCTATGAGCAGAGATAAATAAGTTTGGATGAATAGTAAGTCGCTGAAAGAGGGAAATGCATTTATTTAACTTCTTATATCTGAAATGTCACCCGCTCTCTTTAATCTGCGAGCAATATCACTGTAAAGTTAAATTTTGTATCTTATTCGTCGTATATGATTTAGTCTGGTGAACATATAATCCATCTCCCTGTCATCGAATTAGAGCCATTCAAAATTTACGATATTTTTCTGCATTTTTAGTAAAATTGAGAAACATGAGCAAACTGTAATAACAGAGTTTACTAATTACTGAGGTGTTATATACATATACACCCACGTTTATAAGTATTAAAACACCTGCTGCAGTGGTATAGAATATGATAATTGATCTGGGTTACGAAGAAAATAATTAAGGATTAGATTAGAATTTTGTAGTTGCATAATGATGCAAAATACACGACGAAAAATTGTGGAAACTATTTGCAAGAATTTTAGAAATAATAAATCAATAATTACATGTTGGTGCCTGTATCATTCTTTGATTTAAATCTTATTGAAACAATTTGAAATGAATCAAATAGCCTAAAGTCTACATTTGATTTAAGGAGTTGAATCAGAAAGTTAATAACATAAATATCAAAGTTTAATAACAATGATAATTTAATAATTCGAATATCAAAATATGAACGAAGAAAGCATTTAAACTTATTATATGCATTTAATCCATGAAATTTGTATTACCATATGAAACATATGAGTTCTTTACTAATTTAAACTTTCAATAAAATTTAATAATTTTCTAATGGTTATCTAGAATTTAGTAAGATTTATATAATTTTTCAATAATTACCCTACTGTTATAAGTCATATTTATAAATTAAACAAATTAAGTAATTTTTTCCAGTACGATCGTCTACGTATATATTTAATAATAGTTATTAAAAATATCAGTCAAGGACAATTTGCAATTTATTTAACGTAGCATGTCTATATATAATATACTTGGAGAAGTAAAATTTTTGTCTGTGATTCTAATTCGATAAGGATTATAAAGAAGGATAAAGGAGTAGTAAAACATACTATTGGAGAATTTTGAGTTAAAATTACCGAGTAAAGTCGAGGATAGCGATGAATACATATGGGTGTTATAAGTTGATTAATAGTATCACAGTTCTGACATATGTTAATGTTATAGCAACAATTTATACTATCGTAATGTCATAAAGTAATAATACACGGCACTATTATTTTCCATGGCTAGTACAATCTATAACATGACGTGGATGCTAATAATAACGCATTACCGAAGAATGGGATTACACGAATTTGCATATCAGTAGTTTGGACTATAACAATATAAAGTACTAGTGCTATATTACCGTATAATGTGTAATATCAAGGACTGGTAGTACAATAATATTCGTCAATTTCTACCTCAAACAGAAAACTTAATAAAAAGGAATACAAATCGAAACACTGGCCAATTTTTATATCTCCATCATATTTTCGTTTTAACAAAGAAGAAGATGTTGAATGTTTTAAAATGTCTTTAACATAAAATTCAAACGAGAATTTAAGACCTTTTAAATATATATAAACTGAATTAGGTTGAAGGTGATGAAAGGGCGTAGGAGGGTTAAAAGTCGATACCCATAATTGGACATATTTTACAGTAGCATCTTGTGTTTTATATTTCAAAAATTATTTGTAAATCGATATTTAATATTTCCATATAATGTTTCTTCATTTTATAAGAGAATAGCAAATACAAAGATAGAAGCAATTTTTTAAATTTATTTTTCATTACCATATTAGATTATTTACTACATTTCATTTTACATTACCTCAATAAAATAAAGAATTAAAAAATATTCAATTCAGTTGTTAATTCAAAGTAAAATCAACTCTGAATTAACACGCGTATGAATACGACTATTGTTAATGTGTTTCTAGAAGAAATTTGGAAAATTGAAGCATTTATTTTACTCAAAAAACTTCGGAACAAAATTACATCCCAGGTTACGAAACATTTAATCGCCCCAACACTAAGGAGGTAATTTTTGTAACATTATATTGTATAATTTTTTTACTTCTTTTATCTAAATAAATGTGGGGGCAAATAAATTGTGCTGCATTTTAACAATATGCGTCATAACGTGTCAACAAAATTCATGGAGCTAACGTTTTTATTATACTATTTTATTTTTAAAGGACTCCGGTGACTGATCGTGATACAATCTGGGACTAGGATCGATGTTTCAAATTGTGGTTTCGACGCTCGAAATATATATGTAAACTTTCGCACCTGACCGATTTCACGAGCTGCTATATCGGTTTCACCAACAATACCGATCGATTATCACTACGTTCCCATTAATCTCTTCCTTCGCAAGATGAACTCTTATTCGAGTATTCTCCCTCGGGGAAAACCATTACCAACGGTCAAAAAACAAAAGCATCCCTTTCAAACAACCCCTTCAATCACCCCAATCACATCCACGAAAACACTCAACCCGTAAAATACTTTCCCTTGAAATACCATACCGGTAAATATTTTCAAACAAACGGAGATAATTCTGGCGATTCGTAATTCCTACGATTAACATGTCTGTGATGGCGGTGGCTGATATTATGCATGTCAGTGACGCCGTAAAGGCCACTGGTAACCAGCAATGATAGATTTAATTATAATATGCGTTAACGAACAGTCACAGTCGCGAAATTGACAAATTAAACAAATGAAACAGACTTTCGATCTATCAAAATTTTAATACTAAATAAACAGTTAGTTTTTGAACTGAATAAACAGTCACAGATATAAAATTTTCGATATTTTCCATGTTTACAGTGATAAATTGCGTAACATATTAAATGCACTATAAACAGGCTTATTTTTTAGTCAGATATTATATTTAGAATTTTATTCTCCAATGAAATTTCATTACAGATTATAGAATGATGAAATTAAAGTTAATAATAAATAATAATTCAGTATTATGGTGTAATTGTGTGACCAAATATTTAGAATTGTGAAGTGGAACATCATATGAATAAGTTTTATTTGTTTTGGACAACATTTTAACACGTTTTTAAATGCTAAAATATTTGTATACTTCATAACTGTCATACAGTAGGAAGGAAAATTACGGACAGATGTTGTGGTTAAACAGTTGAAATAATTTCAACGCGCTTGTCTTTTCCATCACTTTTCGCGACTGTTTTCTCGCCGCTTGCTCCTTTTCTTTGTTCGTTTGATATTACGATTTTTAAAGATTTGTTCATACGTACAAATTGGTTCAGGTTGCATTTTTAAAGGCGGAATAACAGATGGAAAAAGGTGTTTCAAGACAAAATGACATGATATGGAGTGAAAGATATTCTACAATGAATTTTAAGTACTTTTATTGATTGACAGGTATATATGTGCTCTCTTGTATAATCATTCACCAACCACGTAATAATATTAACGAGGACGCAAGCTAGAAGTTAGATTATGGACTTCTCTTTTAAAATTTTATAATTCTATGTGAAACAGCACAAGCTGACTCGTAGCTTGTAAAATTTGTTCCTACAATATCATTTATTTTCTTCTCAAATTTGTTATCAAGATATAACAAGAGAATTTATTAGTACACTATAATAACTTGTAGTTTGTGACTTGTTGAAAATTGTAATTAACATAACTTGTAATT
Source organism: Bombus flavifrons (assembly GCF_040668555.2). Lineage (NCBI taxonomy): Eukaryota > Metazoa > Arthropoda > Insecta > Hymenoptera > Apidae > Bombus > Bombus flavifrons. The sequence goes on from NC_138456.1 coordinate 8,433,724, forward strand.
GTAGCGAGTTGTGGCGAGTTTGAAATTGTACTGTTATAATTACCACAGTCGTGACACGTTGCAGTGGTAACGAAATTTCAAGAAGTTTACTAAAACGCACATAATATATTCATAAAAGTTTTCTACTGTAAACGTTTCAAAAATACTTTCACCAGCCTGTAGCTGTAAATCGTAACGATCATTGTTAAACAAAGTTTAATCACGGCTATTCAACTACTTGTGTACAACATTTTTACCTTATTCTACGTTGATAAAACAAACGAAAGGCAGAAAGGAAGGTTGAAGGAGCAAATGACAGCATGCAGCATCATTTAATCAGCGACACCTCGCTTAGCGTACAGGTAGCAGAGTATCAACCGGATTAAAATCCGATAAACCGATTCTCTGTCCGCCCCCAAAAGGTTATTCGAACAGAATTAACGTTCTGACCCTCAAGCGTCCGTCACTTTTCATTTTCCGGAAACGGGCAGCGTGCAACGGTGAAACGGAACCGGCGATTAAATTGTCGCTTCGCCGTAATCCAACTGGACATCGGTCACAGGGTGTGCCATCGTGATCACCAGTAGCGATAAAAGTCATTAAAGAGCTGAAACCACGCGTATCGCTGCTTGAAAAAAAAATCGATACTAGCTAATGAGCAAAAAGTTCTACGCTAATTACGCGCAGCGATCTCATGATTAATCTTTTCGATCTTATGAATGGCTATACGTCAGACAAAATTTATCGTTTTGATGTAGAAGCATAAATTACAGGTTCTACTGGAAGAGTGATTATATATAAGAAGAGTACATTAAAAAAAAATCGCTTTGTTATAAAATGTAGAAAGATAGAAAAACGTTATTAACTGTTCTACTATTGAGGAACGAAGAAATTTTGTTTCTTCTATGATTCAACTAATAATAATCATAATGATCTTAGGTTTTCAAGCTCTCTGCTGAAATATCATTTACGCGTGTTGATCTGTATTCCTCAAATTTAAATAAAAATATGTTGCAAATGTAACGAATGAACTCGTGGAAGTATATAATTTCCTTTTTAGAAATCGAACATTAACCGTGTACTTGCAGTGATGAACGAAAGAAGTTGAGAGGTAATACTATAATCTTATTACAGGAATTTAGTAGAAAACGCAATTCTATTTTACAGGAGCGATGAATAGACGTACTATATATCTTTCGAAATAGATGACTGTTACTACATAGTGAAAAATATCTAGTACAAAGTTACTAATACTCATATGCTGGTTCAAATTTTAAACATTCCTTTGAATTGTATACAATTAAATTTAAGAAATTGACAAAAAATGGACTTGGTCAGTTTGGCTTTCGAGAGATTCGAATGAAACGTACCTGATAGCATTATTTAAATACCGATAATATCACGCAAATGAAACTTTTCATTAAATGCTAAAACAGGAGATACAAATGATCAGTTCTTGGTCAGGTTGGTTATCGAGGTTATTATACACTGTAATTCAAAGTAGCCCAAGGGCTTTTTGCAAATGGTAATGTATACGGAATATTGGTCCCCGAGGGGTTGACATGTAAAGGACACTCGACGAGTAGCATCGGCAAGAAATTGCCCTCCATTTTTCCAGCGTCATCTCTTTTCGGCCCCTCAATTTTTCACACGAATGAAAAATCGCTCGTTTTGAGTTCAAGGCGAGATATCCAATTAATTAGTTTCCTCTCATTGAATTCGAGAGTTCGTCAAACACAGCTAACCTCTACCATACAGAAAAACGATTCCATATTGAATAGATCGATTTTCCATTGCATTACGCGGATTCTTGAAAATGTTCAATTTCTTCAAAATTTTCTGCTCCGACGTTCACCCATCTCTAACCGATTGCTCGAAAACATTTCGACCTGTTTCACGGTTGATATGTTTTATTATATATGTGGTGAGATTGGAAGACTATTCGAAAATCACAGGCGAAAGATATGATACAGTGACTCACGAAAGTATTCGAACACTTGAAAATATTTTACGAATGCACTAAGTATTATATTGTACGAAAAAGTTTGAAATTTCCTTAGCGTCGCTTAACAGAGGAAGATCTCTCAATTTCTTTTACAGAGAAGTAATTTTAAAATTCAGTACATTGTTGATTAATCCCGTGTTACAAAAATTGCCCTTTTAATTTTAGAGCTAAACGTGTAATATTTCATTTTATAATGGTAATTTTAAAAATATCGCCATATTAAAATAATAGAAGCATTGAAATATTGTTTGTCTTAACTGTTATAGCCTTTGGCTTCTACAGAAAGTTGTCAATTATATCTTTGAACGAAACGACATTAAATTAAACGAAAGTGACATTAAATTAAAAAGTCAAAGAAGATGCTATCCTGTTCTTTTTCTGTAGTTTCATGTATGATGAAATTGAATACTGTAGAGATCAATAAAAATTACTTCAAAGATTTTCATCGAGAAGTCACGAAATTACTGAATTGCAACTGCAAAAAGTAACTGCAAAAAAACATTCTATTTTCATAGAAATATATTAGCGTCTAAAGATTTCGAACATTTCACTATGAACTTTTAAGCATTTCAAACGTTTATCAATCGCAAGGTATCGAGAGAATGCGATTAAATTCCTGACACAGAGTGACGAGAGGCTTTAACGCTTCGAATAATTTCAACTAATCGATCTGAATATTCAGCATGGTAGATTAAACCCTTTCGCTCGGTGTGAGTGTAGCATTACTGAAAGCACTTCTACTATGTAGACCGGACTAATTTTTGTTAATACGACAAACTATGTGTATGAAGGTTTAATTATACACTTAAATAAATAGGCTACGAATGTTGTATTTATGGAAAATTTTCAAGTACGAAAATGTACAGAATGCACATAACACGTGTATAAATGTAAAACATATACATATAAGTATTCAAAATAAAGTATTTATTATTTATATATATTTATATATTAAAATATCTACCAGGTGAGAGAAATAAATTTCTATTTAAATTCTATTTGTTTGGCTAATGTCCATAAAAATGTGACTTTGTTTAAACATGCACAGCTTTTTTAGTACCACTCATAAATCAATTGTATCAGGTTGTAATGCTTTACTATCATATATAGCTACAATGATCGTAAAGACTAATAAAATCAGTGCAGTAGAGCACAAGTTACGCTTTTTAAACGATGTTATAAATCGAAATAAAAGTGACTCTAGATACATACATATTATAGAGAAAATTTATAGTACTAGATTAGAGAAATGTCGAATCTATAGAGACTGGTGGGAAGCAAAATGATTGTTCGATACGTGACAGCTTATACGCTCTTCGTAGCTTTTCTTTGTTAAAGAAAACAGGTTGGATGAAATGGTATTGTAAACAACGAAAGCAGAATGTTGTTGGGAATAAAGCGATGATTAGAGACAAATTGCAATAGAAACAATTACGTTCGTACTCTGTATGTTTGGAAAATACGCGTATGGCGACTTTCGAAATTAGTTTCGAGCCACCACGCTACACACGTAAAAGAATAGTGAAAATTCCTGTAATTCGGAGTAAATGGATTCCAGAGGACGAGCTCGAGGAATAACTTGCATTCTGAAGGACAACTGTACCCTATACAGTCACAGTTACACGTGTCGAAATGAACTCGACGTATGTTCAATTTGAGTCTGTCGTACTAGTTCGAATTAGTTTCAAGATAAATTTAGTCGCAAGAAATAGTTGAAGTTTTGTTATTGTATGCGTGAAATATCGTCTTTCCGAAATTCGAATTCGACGGGTCAGCATCGTCTATTAAATTCTCACATATCGACCTTGTCAGCCACATTAATCTCCTGGTTTATGATTTTGCTCATAAGTACATATATATGTACTATACTGTTACCTATTTATTGCTTTAGTATAATGTCCAAAGCAAAACCACAAAATATTATGGATAATTTATATTCAGCAAACTATAGTCTCTTAATATAAGTGAAGTCAGAGTTAAAGTTGAGCTTTGATATTAGAACAGCTTACACTCGTCGTATTTGATCTATAATCTGGGCTATGTAGGGACATAATTCGATATTTCAGAGCAAAAGGTTGAAGAGAAAGAAATTTCCTATAAACCATCGCAAGATATTGAATGTTAGAGAGATTTATAATAAAAGTACTGAAATTTAATTACTGACTATTTTGAAGAATTATGGTAACCCTGTAATTTTCTTATATCAGTTTATAAAAGTGCCATAAAGATTGCTATATAGGAACACGAATCAGCTATTTTATTTAGACAATTTTTTGATATGTTAATTTAAAAAGAAGCCATAAATCATGCAACTGCAACAGCTTCATTACAATTTTTGAACAGAAATAATGGTTCCTATAAATTTGGAATAATAAAACTAGTCAGTCATTGCAATAATGCAATAAATTATTGCATAATATATTATGTTATAATATATAAATTACAATACTAATATCTAATGTCAATATTTATATGTAAATATATATAGTTTTAACATATTTTTAACATTTCAATTTTAACAGAAATGTATTTTCCTATTAAATAGCTCTCTAACGAAACTATTTGTTGGTCAAATTTTTTATGAAAATAGATGTACACTTCAGATTTAAGTTTTTTAGAACTATTATAGATTGCTTCTATAAACAGAACTCGGTGACAGATTTATAAATACCGACATCTATCCACTATTACGTTATTCAGGATCAATGATACTGTCGAATGAGTACGAGATTTAGACCGAATTCAAGATTCTCAATAATTATTGAAAGAACAGAACGTCTATTTTCCGCTAATCGAATTTTAATTTAAAAAAACTTCTACTATCAAAATATAAAGCAAAAGTCTAATTTAGCTGTAGCTTGAATCAATTTTTTAAGTCAAATCTTCTACATTGTCTTTAAAAATAGAAATACAACTAAACATAAAACTCTAAGTTCTTCGTCGGCCTTATACACATAAAAAATTCATATTCTAAGAGAAGATTTTATCCAACTGTAACTTAAAAGTTTCGATAATTTCTCTGAAAGTATAAACTTCCTTAAAAATACAAACGAAGAAACCGTATTTTTCTGTAAACTCAAAACTCTCTAGGACTCTTCGAAAAATAAGATTTCTATAAAGAAAAATTTAAAAATGTATGTGTTTCCCGTAGATAATACTTGAATCAAAAAATTCAAGGTAGCAAAGATTTCACTATTTTAAGTTTCATTAGTTTTAGACAAAACTCAGTAGACATAAAGAAGAAAAACAGTAAGTACTTTTATTATAAAGCATCACTGTTTAAAATATTAGTACACTGATGTTAATGCAAAAGTTTTGGTATATCGACTTGTTACAAATTGGTTCTTCAATAGATACTTTCTTCATAATCGAGCATATTATATATTATACGTGTTATATAAAACATTAACAAATTTCCTTAGCATTGTAACGAGATACAATTGTCATGACTATATTGATAAAATTTAAAATAAATCTAAATATGCATATATAGTAGATAATCATAATAGTAATCATGGTAGTCAAATCTCTTTGCTAGCGAAATTTACAGTTGCGAAATGTTTCGTATAGCACGCGTAATATATTCGCAAAACGTTTCTATAAATTTTGAAATTACTTCCATAAGTTACTGTATGTATGTATAACGAGCTATGGGAGCTATAATTCAACTACGAAAAACACCACGAACTTTCTCTACAGCCCAAATCCCATTCAAACAAACACGAAAATGCAACACTCACCGATTTGCGGTACGTCGTACTGTATGCTTCCCCTGGTGGATCTGAACATAATTTGAGAAGCGACGTTGATGCCGTTCCCGAGGGAGGACGGCGGTTGAGCTTGATGCGGAGTCGACTCTCCGGAGAGGTCGATGGAGCGGCGTCCGACAAGAGTTTGGCTTCTCTTTCCGGGAGGCTTGGCTGTGTCCAGGCCAAACGGTGGCCTCGACACAAACGTTGCGCCGTTCTGATAATCCCTGTACTTCTCAGGTCCCCGTGATATCGAGTCAGTCTTCATGTTCGCAGCAGTGTTTAACTTCTGCTCGAAGAGATCGTCGTAGTTCGATTGTCTGGTTTCTTGAAAGCTCTTGCGTCCTGTTTCATCGTCGCATACTCTTATAGGCAGGCTGACCGTATTTCTCGAGTGTCTACAGTCGATTCGTAGCTTCTTAGTACGTTGACTACCCAGAGGGCCACCGCCCATTGGCTGTTGTTGTTGATCCTCGTGTAGAAATTGTTCGCCCGGTTGTGTCGCCGTGTTCATGTATTCGGAGTAGAGCATGTTCAACATAGCGGGTGACAGGGCAAAGAATACAGTCTGTAGCTCCCTAGGCTCTCTGATCATATCGTCGATCAATATACCAGCTGGTGTCCATGAGGAGATCCGTGGCTCGTCGTTCAATAGCAACCAGTTGGACAGGTCGTCTCGGTGAGAGGCCTCGGGAGGATATATCCTGAAGTGCAACAGGTTATTGCCTACCGAGTTTAGCTCGCTCTTCTTTCTGATCCCGCTACCGTGCCGGTAGTCCTGCTCCTGTGCACCCTGCATGATGATCACCGGGCGATTCCCCACGGCCAGGTCCAGCCCTTGTCCCACGTACGTGAGAAGCCAGAACATGCACACCGCCATCATATATGTCACAATTTTCACCGGATTTAACCGGGCTGGCTTTCGAATCGATTAAAAATTAAGTGTCTTTTGTTTCTCTCCTCTTCTTCTTTTCTCTCTTCTTGGATCGATTCTTTATGTAGCTTCGCCTTTGTTACTTTTTCTCTTTTTTTTTTTGTATGTTGTTTCGTTTTTAGCGCTTTTTATTGTATACACGTACCGCGCTCGATTTTCGTTTGCCAGTCAAAAGGCACGACGCTGAGAGTTTAGGCCGACTTTTCGTTAGCTGTGCAGGGGGAGGAAGCGTTTCTGTAGGGAGCGACTTGAGGGAAGAAAACGCGGACGATGAGCGATGACCGGCGATCAATCGATAACCGTGTAGGCATCCGTTACATGGGAAACGAAACGTTTCTTAAACGCGTTCAACTACTTTTATTCTATCTCTCGTTTTTCTACTTTGCTGCTTTTCTTCTTTCATCGAACACTCTTCTAAATCTTCGGATATAATCGGAATAGGGAGATCAATAAGAACATCACCTATTCTATTCTCTTTCGATTTCCTTCTTCTCTTCGTTTCTCTTCGATTCGACTCGATTCGGTCGGCGATCGTTGCACAGTCCACGATCGTGTCTCGTTAATGTCGCATTTCCGAAAATTTCCGACGATTCGTTCCACTCAATGTCAACAGAGGCTCTCGAGGATTTCCGCGTCCTGAAATCAGGCCGTTAGTAAAAAAAAGGATGGCTCTTAGTCGACAATAAGGCGTGTGTCTGAAGAATAATATGCAGTGCCAGTGATGAATGGTGCTGGTGCTGGTCGTGGATGCTTATTAAGGTGCTCGATAGTGTGGGCAACAACGAAACTCGATTTTTCTCCTGGTCCTCCTGCTCTTACCCCTGTCCTCTCTCCCTGTTGCCTGCATCGCGATTCTTTCTCTCCTCTGTCTCTATTACAACATACTACTCTCCACTTTCTGATCCCTCTACTTTCCCCGGTAGAAATCGAAAGTCCAATTTCCAGGATCCACGACTACTTATGGTCCCTTGGCTGCGTCTGCAGATTCTCTATACTGGTTTCTGTCTTAAATTAGACACTTACTGTCCTCGATGGCGTCATAGAAAACTGCTTTCTATCTCTGGTTTCCATGCTGTCGAAGGGCCCCGTGTGCCGGTTCACGGTGCTTGACTTTTGGAAGTGCTTGTGTGCCAGTGAGGCGTTATACGAGATTCTACGTGCGGTGTGACACGGCGTGCAGCGGTGACATCGAACTCTCCGAACGACTTTAAAGTGAGGAAAAGTGGCTATGTAGTACGAGAGAGATCAACAGGTGCCCGAAAAATGTGCAAAACCGTGCTCCTGGTTTGGGGGGTGAGGGGGGTGGGGAGAAAGGGGATTAATTAAGGCGCCGGACGACACAGCTGGTCGTCGTGACGTCGAAAACACCGAAGGAGTAGAAGAACATAGTACGCACATCGATCATACAGTGATAGAGTGTGACACAACACAGGCGGCGCGTGTGAACAGAGAGAGAATACAATATATATATATATATATTATGTGCACGTATATATAGAGAAAAAAGAAAGTTATCGGGCAAAGGTGCAGTTGCGGAACATTACCCAGTGTATTAACAGAATATGATGTGTTTACATATGATTTAACGTGTGTTTCTGTGCGAAATACTTGCTTCTGTGACTGCGTGCTGCGATATCTTCGCCCTTCTGCGCCTCTTTCCCACCGTGGGACCTTTTCTCATGCGATACGATTAACAGATAACCTTCCCTGCCAAGTTCAAATCTTCCGTTTCCCGTCGCACATAACACTCTTCTTCTTCTTCTTCTTCTTCTTCTTCTTCCTCGCAGTTCTCGCACGTAAAATCCTCCAAAGTCTGATCGATGATCGTTGATACCCTTTGAACAACTTTCAACGACCTTCTACTCGTGGAAACTCGTTTTACAGTCGATTACAATACCCGTAAACGTACTCGTGTTTAAACTTGGTTTATTCAGCGGCTAGCTTATTCTTGCCGTGACGGGCTACCGTTTCATCCAGTTTGTTCATCACCGACGGACCGGATCACGCGAACACAAAATGGTGCGAACACCAGTCCACTAACATGTTGCTGGCTGTCGTTCGCTGATACTCGTCATCCACGACGATGACGTCGAGAACGTCCGGTTAAAAACGCGTCGATCGACGTAACCACGGGGACCAACCTGTTTCCTCCTTCTTTCTAATCTTGTTATATCCCGCTGCCTCGTACTATTCGTTGCTCGTTCCAACCTCTTCAAAAATGAATTCACTTTCTTCTACTATTCTTCTCTGCTCAGCTGTTACGTTCTCTTGCTACGAGTTTGTGTTGCTCGCATGCTCGCCTTTGCCGCGAGCAGAGTATACGTAACGTACGTATACACGTAGGTTCTGGGAGACGCGAGAATGCCAAAGAAAAGTTGTTCGTTCCCTGTTTGTTGAATGGTCACCGATTCCTTTTCCTTTCTCAGTACGTCGTACGGTATTTAGACGCGGGCCGGGCAGGAAGTCGCGAAAAAACAGCGGCTGCGGAGTCGGTGAAAGGAGGTTGCGGCCGTGGATGTTGCTTTGTTGGCCGAAAGTCGAGGGATGGAGGATCGAAGGGTTGGGACGGTGGGTTAGTTTAGCGAGTGAGCTGGCTGGCGCCCTCACCAGAACTAACTCCCACGCTGCGCGGCAAGAGTCACCGGGTTTAATACACCGCGCATCTCCCTACCACCCCATCGAGACACCTGCCGTTCTCTTCCCTTTTCACCCCCGGACTCTAACGCTGCTAACCCGGCCCCGGCCACCCCGTGCATCGTTCACGCTTCCGTTCCGCAACGAGTCGCACACACCGGCCAACACTTGTGCCTTTTCCTCCCTCTTTCTCTCTCTCTCTCTCTCTCTCTTCCCCCCTCTCTCTCTTTTATTTTCCTTTGTTTTGCGTTTCTTTTTTTTCTGTTCGTTTTAACGTGCTTTTCGAATCCAACTCGCGCGTGATTCTGTGGGTCTTGGATATGTCTGGGTCTTGAAAGAGAGGTCTTTTATGGAGAGAGGTTTTATAGCAGGCGAGTGGCGGGCGGCAGACTGCTGCCTCCATGTAGTCACCGTTTCGCCAACTTAACAGCTGTTGCGGGTAAATGTGGGCAACTTGCAAAAGAAATTGAATCAGACGGTTGTCGAGTGATGGTTGGTCTCGAGGATTTTTTGGTTGTGGTAGGTTGGTTTATGAGACGAAGATGATCTCATTGGATTCATAAAATATTTTATGAAAGAAGTTAATAAGCAAGATCGTAGGACAATTACTTGGGATTATCGGCTATTTAGTTTGGCAAATGCATATTTATTCGATTAATTTCATCTGTTTATGAAAGAAAATGTTGTTTTGGTTCTTTGATTATTAAGGTTTTGGGATGTTGTGCTGTTAGATAGACACTTGGGATGATTTATTACGATGATATTTGTTAATTGAGTATCCAAACCTGTTTGTCTATTTGATTCGGTAAAAATTGTTTAATTGTTCCTACTGTTTTCAAATAAGTACCTTGCACTTAACGATAATTTGTTAAATCATTAAATCGAATAACTATTACATATTTAAACAGCCTTGTAAAATACCCTGTTGAATTACTATAGATAAAGGTATAATTGTGTAAATGTGTAAATGTGTAAATGTAAATTAGGTAAATGTGTGAAGTAGCTTAGAATGTAGATAAAATAGAATATATAGATAAGATACAAGTTCTAAAGAAAGATAAGGATCCACAAAACGGATTATTATTAATAGTTTTGTTTGTATATGCATAGAATAAATGGCTTTGGTGTTTGGGAAGAAGTTTAAAGATATTGATCTGCGGGTGTTTAAACTGCACTAGCTAGTCAACCCACGTGAAACGGAGGTACTCGATGTGTTATTACAAATTCTATCTAATAAATATCTCAGCCAGAGTTTGATAGCCAGCGATATTTCAACGATGAATATTCTGACAGCATAAAAGCGATATATATATATATCCAAATCGTTGACACTTTCATTCAACATCGAATCGTATATACTAGTGGAAACGGATTTTACAAGTGAAATATGCGTGACACGACAAGTGTGAACGCAGACAAGCAAGATTCGAATACACGTGGCTACCATGATTGATGAGCATCCATTCAATGTTGCACTCGCTTTACAAAGTTCAACAAACTGTTATTTACTCTGCTTTCGCGGAAAGCTCGTAAGGAAGTCAGCAAATACGATCGTCGGGGTTGGTTGATAGACATCTCGGGAGGATTTAATGGCACGAAACAATAGCTGGTTAGATTAATGCATCATTTTAATAGCCCCAACGAGTCAGACGATAATTGTCGAAACACATCGCTTTAACGTGTTGTGAAACATTCTGCTGGTTTGGTTTCTAGTTAGGAATCGAGTATTTTATACTTTTCTTTTATACTACCAGTACAAATATGAAGATAAAATATCTTTCTTTGAAATTGATTTATTTGAAATATCGTTTGATGAAAATTTATTGAATTGTTTATTTTCACTGCTTGTGGAGGTGCTTTGATCTAAAGAAACCTAGATGTAGAAAAATATATAAAAATATATTTCACTTGTATAGTACATATAATTTAATGAAAATCGGCAAAATTGTTTGTATTTTTTGATTTATTATTTAGTCTATTAAATTTCCTAGATTATTTTCATTATTTAATTTAGGAAAATTGTTAAATAAATTTCTGTTATTTGGTATAATAACACAGTGTCGAGCGAAGAATTGTTATTTAGTGAAACTTTATAAATAATTTGCTTGAGAAAAGAGCGCAATCATATTGAACAATAAAATTCACTATACTTGTTACTAATCATTCGTAAAAAATATTTTCGCAGTTTTTCTATATTGCAGATGTTTATATATAAATGTTTCGCAGAAATTCATATTTTCACAGAGCACGAATAAAAATATGTTTTCCCTTTACATTTTTCATGTTTACACTTACGATAAATGCATAATTATCCGCAGCTGACTTATACTCTCATATTTACTTGCTTCCTGTAATTCAAAACCAACTTCCATTGAATTTGCTAAGTTGTTCGCTAGCCATGAAACTTCATAGTTTCTTGTGTTCTTGAGGGATACCTTTACGATCAAGTGTCAACATGTTACGAAGTACTCATAAAATCCAATAATTAGAACAGTTCGACTAAGTTTCTATACCACCGTGCCATAGAAGAAAACTTCCTTATTTTGATAATACAGTTACCACGCTCGTCATATTTGATAATAGTTAAATTTGCAAGGTTCCACGCTTCACTCATGTAGCATAGTTATGTTACGGGTGAAACGTGAAATTTAGATAAATCTGATTTTAACCTGCCAAAATATAAACAGTCAGACATTTTCAGACAATATTTAGTCGAGACATAAGATAATATTATTTCGGACAATATTTACAAGATAATATTATTTTAGATAATATTTACAAAGCCGTATTACTTCAGACAATATAACACGAGAATAACATTAATATCGTTTAAATATCAGATTATGTTTAGACAAAATGTGTAGATAAAAGAATCGTATCTTGAAGCTACTATTATGCCTTTTTCGAAAAGTTTCTACCATCAAAAAAAAAAAAAAAAAAAAAAAAGAAAAGGGCAGCTGGTAGGCTAACAAAATTTCGTTTTTGAAAGGAATAATTTTCATTTTTTCAATCTACTGTTTCTTCGTGAATATTCGTATTTCCGTTTTTCTCTTATAGAAGTGGCTTCTTAAAACACAGATATTGTGTTTTGCACCGTAAGAAAGAAGGAAGGAGAAGATCGGACGCTACTTTATGGAATATAAAGAAATCGAAATATCCTCTGCTCTGCTTATTTATACTTTGAACATGGCTTTATGGCTTAAAGGTTACGCCAAGGCGTTCATTCTAAAGCGATCGCTTAGGTGGATTTTCTTGGTTTTCATGCTTTAGCGTTACGACGGTCCTTCACTTTCATATTCACGCGAACACCGTTTCTATTCTTATTGTTCTCCACGAAGGATGTTTCGTTGCCTTCAATATATTTTTCCTATCAAAGTTGGCGATAACGAAACTTCTATCCATTTGTTTCCCGTCATATACAAGAGAACAATGTTATTATTCTGTCTGGTTACCCGGTGAATAACGAATAAGTTTTTTATAATGAAACACAAAGAAAAGGAAGGTGTAAAGGAAAGATCGAAAAATTGGTAGAATTAAATGCAAAACGATTGTTAAATTGCTAATGCTTATACAGATTCACAAAATAGCGGAATATAAATAGAAGTCTGTTTCATACCTTCAGTTCGCAATGTACAAATTTGTCTTCCTTTTAAAATAATTAAATTTGTTTACAATGAAATGAATATGATGAAAATGGATGTGATCCTTTATAAATAATATAAATTTTATATCTTTTACATTACGTGTATGATATATACTTTTTTAATATATGTTTTAATATAAGCTTGGATTTATAAATGTCAATGGCTAAAATAATGAAACTGTCAAATGTCAGATGGATTGACTATGCTAAGCGGTTAAATTTCATAATCTTACTTTGCTTAAGATATTTTGCATATTTTTGCACATTATTTGTGCTTCGCAATTATTAATTAAGAACTCAAAATATGAGAGTTACTCTTCTGATATCCTTTTTCGATATCATTCTTTTTATATTGTATAAGTAAGGAGTAGAAAACAATATGCTAGATATTATTTTGGTCAAGACATCTATTTTCTTTTAAAAGCAACGATTTTCAATCATAGAAAATTTTTAATTGTATTTATTACAGCAAGCAATAATTTCTATGTTGTATAATTCGTTAATAAATAAAAGCGATCCAACCGATCTTTCTGTATTATAATAAATTTATATTATATTGTAATAAATATATTTATATTATATTATAATAAATTTTCTCTGTATGTATATTACATTTTCTCAAACATCGGAAGAGAAATATATGTTTATGATGAATAATTATAAATACACTGCTCTTAATTCATCATTTTTACAAATATTTACTGTAGATTGTGAATTGTTATTTTGTATTGATATAAGATTCTGATCAATTAAATTCTCTCGCTGACAATCTGGACCAATTATCATGTTTTGTATGAAACCAGCAGATATTCGAATATGTGACGTGTTATTGAATATTCCGTTAAGCTTCGGGAAACATCATTTAAATAAAATCATTCAATATACAATCAGCACACATAAAGTGTTCAAATGTAATTTTTCAATTATTTTAATGCTTCAATTAATCTTCCATCGACATATAAAGCTCGAAAAAAGTTTGGCCTTCAACACATATCGACAATTCTATCAATTTCAATGTATTTTGTTATTTCTCTCCACTGTTCATTTAATGAAAACTACACAATTAACGTAATATTTAATCCAATTTTTTGTCGAAACGTGAAATACCTATATAATTTTTGAATTAATTTTCCATTGATGAAATTTGAATGGAAATTTTTTCGATAAATTTTCTCGACGAAATTTTAACTTTCGACATAAATCAACAATTCTGCCAATCTCAATTTGTTCCACTATTCTAGTCCATCGATTATCGAATGAATTCGATAAGATAAATAAATCGAGACAAAATCTTTGAAACAACACATAATAAATATGATGTAACATTTAATTTAATTCCTGCCACAGAACAGCAAATACGCGCTCTCGATTAATTTTCTATGTATTATAAAATTTCCATGTGTGTGTAAATGTCAATTTCCCTGGAAAAATATTTCGATTTTACACGCAATTCTACGAACCTCGATGTTTTTTGTTTAATTCTACTCTATCGATCACCGAATGTAGATCGACACAGAAAGTTCGAAATATACGATCAACACAATATTTAATGCAATCGTTTCCACGGAATACGACACGTAACTTTTCTATTTATTTTCTATTTCAAAATCTTCTCTGGTAAAATTACGATGAAAATTCTATCAATAATTTTTCCCCAAAAAGTTTTCGATTTCCGACACAATTTTACCAATCTCAACTTATATCTCCTTATCCTTCTTCATCGATCACTCGAACGAAGAACGGATCGATCCCGAAGACTTCGAAGAGTTCCACGGCTTGGTTCATGCATAATACAATCGCATTTTTCCTGATAGATTTTGTTCGAACATATGCCTGATTGAATGCAAACCTTGCTGGAAAATTGTTACGTAAGCGTTTCGTTACAAACTCTACGACGTTTCAAAATTCAATCCGTTTATTTATCAAAGAATCTGTGCACCATGACACGCTACGTGCATATTTTATATAAATATGGTGGCACGCCTGTATATTACTGCCCTGTAAGTATAATACGATGCGATGAAAGAATTACGATCAGTACTCAGAATACGCCATAAACGCTTTTGTATATAACGCGTTAGATAAATTTAACATGTCGACTTTTTCTATAGAAAAATACTTTTACACGTGTGGTTCGTATTATCAGACGTATTTCGCGCGTAGTACGAGGGTGCATTGTATCGGAACTCTTTGAAACGATTCCAATCGTACGAAATATAACATACTTATGGTTCTTCGAGTTCCGTATTTCCTGCGTAGTACGGGAATACACTGTATGTATTGGGATTCTTTCAAGTGTAACTCATGTTTCAATCGTGGTTTTATTAATACGAAAAATTGTTCGGGTCTGGTCTGATAAAGTGAAACGTCGGAACAAAGGCACAACGTATTAATAAAACCACGATCGAAACTCGAAGACACACAAACGTGTCATCTATTCGCCGTGAAAGTTTAGATACTGAAACGTGAAATATAGTTCAAATAAAACTATTTCGTTTCTTTTTGACCTTTGATCTTATCTTATGCAACTATATGTAATCGATGAAAAAAATACTTGCTGTTAATTAAAATAAATAAAAGAGCAAATTTATCCTGCGAGGACTCTGGAAATCAACTCATGATCCAAACTTTGAGGATCTATATATAGTAACATCCAAAATTTTCTTCAAATCCGACGAAAACCTAAATACCCGAAGTTTACACATCGAAAAGGGAACACGTAACGTTAACGGCGATCATAATTTTTTCCGCAAAGGATACAAGGCCCGTGTACCTCGTTCGGTATCGATTTCGAGCTCGCAGCCTGGCTTCCAAAGTAGCTTCCATAACCATAAAAATGATATCCAGGGGGGAAAAAGTAGCTGAAAGAAAAAAAGACCCATCGACAATGTCATTATCGTGGTTTTATGGCGTGGTAGACGCCTTCCGTCCGCGGGCGACTAAAAACAAATTTCCAGATTAACAGGATGGTTCGGGTGATCGTCATTGATCGCGTCATCACGGCCTTGTGGGCGTTTTACGGCGTGTCCGCAATGTTCCTAAACGTCGGCCTTGCGCCATGGGTGCGGGAAGCAAAAGAAAGGCTACAACGCCGGATGGTGAACGTTATGCAGCAGAGGGTGGTGGGTATACGATGTTTCGTCGCAGAATGAACGTGCGCAGTAACTTTAATTAACCGCGTACTCTGTGCCTAGTCTAATCAACACGTTAACTGTCAAGGTGGTCGATCATCGTTGACCCGTATTTTACTAAATCTCTTAGAACGAATTGAGTGAACTTTTTTTTTTTGAATACGCAACCCTTGGATTCTCGGAATTACATTTATTACGTTTGCACCGTATTTTTAAACATGGGATATTCAAATTGCGGAATGATTAACAGGCATTCGTAGGTAGTCTGCGAAGTGATTTCACGAAATGCACTTGATTTGAGGAAATATTTGAGATGTACAAAGTGTAGTGCTTTGTAATGCGATGCTTATTAGCTGAAACGATTTTTTACCGAGGTTCTACTATTTTAATTATATCCCCCAAAATATGAATTTACGTAAAAATTCGCAAAATTTAATGATTCAAAAATTAAGATAAATTTCATAAATTGGACTATAAAATGTTGAACAATGTAAGTGACTCAGATAGGATTTTTAGTTAGTTTAGACAGATCGTCATTTTTCAATTAGTATGATATTCTATACGATAGAGAGAAACAATTGAAACGTCTGAATGATTGAAAATATCATTAATATCTCAATTGCTGTAGGCTATCGATATTTATATCGCTTTCTCAGAGATTAAAATCATTCGCTGAAGGAGTGGATTGTGATGTGAAATAAACGAGGTTGGTTCCTTTGATAGGTTCTATTTGGACATGGTTTCGGTAATGGCTTCAGTATCGATTTTTAGAGTACAGAATACAGAATTTAAGGTTCCCCTAAATGTAAGATTGAAGGCTGGAGGATCGAAAAATCAATGTTTAAAAATGTAAGGTTTAAGATTTATTGTCTAGAGATGTAAAGCTCGCAATTTTCAATTTGATGTTAGGACATCAAAGTTGAAAATCAAAGGACAAAGGTCCAAAGTTCTAAATCGAAGTTCAAGAACCAAAGGTCAAGTCGCAAATCGAAAATTAAGGCTTAAAGATTAAAGGATTAAAGTCGGAAAACCAAAAGCCTATAATAGAAGAGTGAAAGTCTAACGTTACAAACTATTTCAGCATCAAAATATCGAATGCAAAGAATACATTTTTTATCCTTAAAAATTACAGATAAAAGCTCGTTTTAATCTTTGAATTTAAAACGAATCGACTAGACTCCAAAGTCTAAAAAAATACAAATTTCTTAATTGACAAAATTTTGAACAGTTTTTTATATTTAGACGAATCAAAAGCTTATATTTTTTCTATGCTTAAACGAACAATATACTTGAAGAATCCAAAGTGCAGAAGATTGAGAATACAGAACCCGACTAAGAAATTATTATTCGAATACCTTATGTTCAAGAGAATAATGAAAGAATAACAAATGTAAGCCTAGGAATGCGACATAGTAGAAAAATAAGTGAACATAGTAGAAAATCTTGAAATTTGAATATTTTATGCTTAACCAAAGAATAACTAAGTGTTCAGCTTATAGGATCCGAAGTTCAAATTTTCTGTGCTTAAAATTAGAATGTGAAATTCTCAACTAAGAGTACTTCACATTTTGATCTTCCACGCTTAACCCATATAATTTTAACAATACGTAAGGTTTATAGAATTCAAAATACAAAACTTCACCGATCAAATCACATGAAATTCGTTGAAAATGATAAAACATCAAATAGTCTCTGGCCGAATGAACGATATGAAAATAACGAACATCCAATAAACAGTCATCACTTAATAATACCTTTCATCGAGTCATTTTCCAATTTTCCCCTTTCAGTAGTAACCAAGAACTTGCCACTTACCATTGAAAATCCCTTCTATTAGCGAAATCCGATTACACCGTGAAACACTGTGTAGCTGTTTACTAATCAATCGGCTTCACTAAGCGATCAGCGCTTAATTGCATAATTGATCGATCCTTTGACGAAGATAATCGATCGACGAAGAAGCGATACAAGGCTTAAACGGGCGATCGTCGTTAATACTATTCGTAGAATTAAATTGCACAAAAGGCTCGACTGATTTATCCCGTTATTGTCTTTCGGCTTTGACGTTATTTCCTTGGCTGAAACCGCCTGATTCAGCGTCGCTTTGACAAAAGATTTCTTGTTCAGCCCTGATACAACGGGGCTTTGCGTAATGTGCAGGCACTTGTTGCTCTAAATAAACGAGTTCATCCGTCGGACCATGAAACGAACCACATTATCGTGCCTTTTGGGCATGTAACGCTCGTCTATCGATCCACTTTCTTGCACCGAATTTCCTAATTCGACTTTGTCTCGTCTTTCAATGGAACTGCAACGGAACTTGTATAATCAGAAACCTTTTGCATAATAGTTTACTGAATAGCTATTAATTAGACTGTTTTCATGTTTATGTGTCCGCATAATTTATAGAAACACTTAATTCTATGGAACCAACTAAAGAAACGAACTTTAATTAAAATTTGCTTCATCCTCTAAATACTATAACGAGGATTTTACCTTGGTTATTTTCTACAGTTTTATATATCGTATACAAACACAAATTATCATAAAATTCATCGAAATTTGTCGATGGCAAATCTTCTACCATATGAAATAGCAATTTATTCATGCAGTGGATAATGATCCGTGTTTAATCGACGATAAACTGCGACTAACTGCAGTGAATCATAAAAATGATTACAAAATTCCTTGTTTGTCGATATACCTTGTATTATTTGAAATAATAATTTATTCATTTAGCGAATAGTGGTTTATATTTACTCAACGTATAATTGTTTTTGATCAACACTATAGATGTTCATAAAGTACCAGATTATTGGACGATGAAATACGTTGGCCGCGTAACACGCTAGTCAATTATAATACATTTTATTAATTATTAACCGTACGGAAAGCTCAATCGCGACTACTAATTTCCTGGTCTCGTTATGAATTTAATCGAGATTGATGGGGACGTCGGTTCCATTGACGCTGGCTGTAATGAATTATCGCTGCCGTGTGAATATTAACGACTAGTAGCTTCAGAACTTTGCATAACAAATGTATAACGTTTAAACGTATGCAAAGCACAATGTCCAACCTTGCTAAATTTATATTTTACTCGTTTTAAACATACTTGCATCTGATTAATATACGAGCTGTTCTTTTTTTCCTGAACTTTTAAAATTAACAGTTTCAATTTATCTTCAGTTGCTTCTCTGTCCTTTCTCGACATTAATATAAGCGAGCTTTACTGTCCTGAAACACTGGCTTCCTACTAAATGTCTGAACAAGATTACGGATTATGCAAATCTTCATATCTTTGTGAATTTAAGTAGGTTGTTTCATTCTCTAAATATTACAACGAAATATTATATTTTCGATATTTCTCGCATTTCTGTGTTTTTACATTTCGCATAAAGATTAGATATTACTTTCTTATCATTGTATTATTATAGATATTACTTAAAATTTTGCAAAGAATTAAGAATAAATAGAAGAAAAGACGATTAAAAAGCCCAACGAAATCTCGTTGAAAAATATCTTTTCTATTAATCTATTCGTTAGATCTTTTTCATTATTTATTGCACTTAATGTTTAACCTAGTTCTGCACCTTGTTACTTAACAGAATCTAACTTAATTAACAGAATTAAATAAAAAAAATTTGATTCCCTTTCAATCTCATGTAATAAAATATGTTTATCGATCACCAAAAATATTACCAACTTCTCCAACAATCCAATATTATAGCAAACCCGTTATTTTATTTTTTCACATGTTTAAAGTTCTCACAATTACACAATTATCTATAGTTTGATGGTAATCAACGAATTAAATAATATCTACCTTGATAATTTTGCAGCCACCGTGAACTTTACCCAGTTTTAAGCTCTCGTAAGTTTGTATTTTAAACATCATTCCAACTTCTTCATCGTGTACATAAAACTAACCCAATCTCTGTCTCTTCTGCATACATGCAAACAAACGGAAAAAGAGACTAATCTAAAACTTGCAAGATTAACGCTATTTCAGCGTGTCCAATTTAAGATACTAAATATTTCCTGAGATTTTCGAGACGCTAAAGAATTCCATTCAACACTGTCAAAATATTCAGCAACCTGGAACTCTTGAACGTCGGCGGCAAATTCAATTCAAGAACAGCCAAGGTTTCCAAGGGACGTTCCAAGTTTTCCAAACCCAACCTTAAAGATCTTCGAGAGTGTGATGTAATATCGGCATGTTAGAAGAAATTCCAAACTAGAAGTGTATAATCATATACAAAGTACAGATATACCAGGTATGTAAATATGAAACCGGAATTTTTGTATAGAAAATACACGTTTATTGTATGAAAATGATTAAAAATATTCTATTCGAAGTATTGCCAATCGCTAGCTATACATTTTTCCCACATGTCTGGCAATTGGTGGATGCCACGCCAAAAAAACTGTCGCTCTTTTGAGGCAAACCAGTCATCGAGCCATTTTCGTACATTTTCGTAAGAAGCGAAGTGCTGGTCGGAAAGTGCGTGTCCCATCGATGCAAATAAATAGTAATCGGACGGAGCCAAGTCTGGTGAGTAAGCCGCGTGCGAAAGTATTTCCCAACTGAACGCTTCGATCGTTTCCTTGACCGGTTTTGCTGTATGCGATGGTGCATTATCACGAAGTAAAATTACTTTGTGTTGCCTTTTTTGATATTCTGGTCGTTCTTCACGCAAAGCTTGATTCAAATCGATCGTTTGTTGTCGGTAGCGCTCAGTATTAACGGTTTCGCCAGGTTTTAACAGCTCGGTGGTCTTTTTCGGTGGTCTTCCACGTTCTTCGTTCCTCGCGTCAAAATTGCCACTTCTGAATTTTTTAAACCACTCAAAGCACTGTGACTTACCAAGAGCATGCTCACCGTAAGTTTCGACAAGCATTCGATGCGATTCTGCAGCAGTTTTCTTCAAATGGTAACAGAAAATCAATGCTGTCCGCAAATCGTAGTTTCCAGACACAAAATTTGACATGTTCAACGCTATTACAAACTATACTGTTGTATGAAACTTGTATTGTTCCGAGTCGAAAATGTTTGTGAGATGTCAACAAAGACTTTTGGCATCAATGACGCAGTTCAGTGATAACTACATTATCAGCTAGGACCATCTATAGGCAAATTCCGGTTTCATATTTGCATACCTGGTACACTGTCCACAAGTGTTTCAGTTGATTCTTTATGTCGTGTAATTGGGATGAAACAGTCTGTACGTTTGAACTGAAACAAGAAATGTACAGTGCACAGTTACAGAAAGCACGTATTTGCACTTACCATTATTTCCCAATGAAATAATTTCTCTACAGACGTCCTATATTTTATTTTTATAGTAAATAAATCTCTATAATCGTATAAAGATGCTACTAAATGTATACCAACATATGTTACGTAAATAATGTAGTAACACGATGAATATTTTGTTTAAAAAGATTGAGATATATTGACCAGAAATTGCAGACGTTACAATACTCTTCTTTTGTCTTCTTGGATTGGAAAAGGACAAGTACCTTGTCATCCTTTAATCCAGCAAAAGTATAAAGAGACGTGTGCACTTAGCAACTTTGAAAAGTTATTTTTCTCGAATAAAAGCATTCCTGGAATAAAAGCCAGGTATCTTTCCTCGTCATCAATTTTCCTCCACTTTCAATTGCTCTTTTATTCACACTAATCGATAATAATTATTATTTTTATTTATATCTACAAAGTGTGTATGGTTGTCAGAGGTAAGAACGTCTAAACATTTATGGATGATATTGTATGTTTAATTAGACGGTATATTTGCAGAAAATTAAGGGCTGAACGTTTGACAGCTGGAAAGGGGCATGGAGCGTGGTTACACGGGGTGAAAAAGACAGTCAGTAGGTGTTGGTGTGAAAAGGCACCCTTTAACAAGTGGTATCATTGCGCATGTCTACTTCCACGTGACCCTGACGTCAGATTGCACAATTCCACGCGAACAGTACGAGACATATTCAATAACTTGATGTGCTTGCATTCGTCGTTTAACAAGTGCTATTTAGACTGTCGCTTCCGACGGTAAACATTGGTTTCAGACACGAAATCGAAAGTACGTGTATGCAATATGTTCCGATAATTTCGTTATTTATTCGCGAGCTCGCCTACATAGTTTGATAATAAATAGGAGAAATAATTTAGTAAATTGGTTCTACAAGCTGGCCTGATTTATAGTTTGGTTTTGCAGAGAATTAATTTTGATTATTTTGTTGATATAATGTGAGGCATATGCATAACATATGTCGGGATATAATACTCTAGTAATAATTAAAATTATCATTATTATTAAATTATTACTATCAAATTATTATACGTACAGATGGTAATCCGTGAATTTTTGAATAGTTTATTATATATAATAATCAGAATATTATTACATTGGAATTATTATATACCTACATATGTATATGATGTCATAGATTTTCCTATAAATTTTGCTATAGTGTTCTATGACTAAAAGTAAGATGAAAGTATCATATAAATTCTTTTGGCGAATAAATATAGTAGTGTGTTGAGATTTTCAGATTATGTCGATAATAGTAGATAATACTTTGAAAATACGAGAATGCATAGATGCAATGTAATATCAACGAATTATTGAATTTATTCGACAAACAAATTTGTTATTTAATATACCTACTTAACTCGCTATACATAATTTAATAAATTAATATGAAACACGAAACCTCATTTAGTTACTCTTGCTTTGTATTGTATTATCATTCACACATATGGAAATTTATTTCCATTCCTATCACATGCCACATTTTTATTAATGACATTTGGACTGTTTCAATAAATCACTTATGGTTGACAGAAATAGACACTTAGATAGATAAAATATTAAATTGAATTAAATGAAATTATATAAGTAGATACATCATCAAATAAATGTTCTCGTTTAATATAGATTCTTAAAATTAAATATTAATTTAATATCAGAAATCAAAAGAAACATTTTCGTAAAAATTATAGATTATTTTACTTTTACATTTTATAAACAATACTTAAAAAACATAAAGGTATTTACGTACTTTTATAACTTAAGTATTTGCCAAAAATTTCCCATTTCTGCTCGAAAACGAATTCCACGTGTTTCGCTTTGCACTCTGACATAATTTTCTAAAATAAGCGAACGTGGCATATTTAACGAAATTGAAGTAACGAGGTACAAACTGATTACATTGACTATTTTATTGTGGTAATTGCCCATTCATTGTAAATAGAAATAAGTAGTTTCGTCTTAAACAAAGGAATTTTTTTAATAGATCTTATAAAAGTGGTTCGTTATAGCGCTTGCTAAATTAAACCAGGATAATACTGATAAGAAAAAATTAAGGACTTAATGCGAAGGACACGATGTAAAGTTCAAGTACAGCGTTTTAGAAATTTTAAAGAACCCTCGGTGCTTTTTTACACTTTAAGAAACTTCTCAGACAAAAGGGGAAATTTTCTTTTATTCAACATCCTTTTTTATCACATTGATTTCTTCATATGTATAATTGCATTTTCAAGCAATTTAGCTCTATCTTTATACTTCTTAAACTTCCATTATAAAATCTAAGTCCCTGATTAAGAGTCTTTATTAGGTTTGTTTAGCTTCATTTAGGTTAATAATTACATTTTCGAGCAAGTTACCCTGATTTATATGTGCTTTATTAAATTTTTATCGTAAGATTTAAATTTCTCCAATTAATAGTTCCTTATTAGTATACTTTTTATTTGTATTTCCAATAGATCTATTTTTTCATTTACTTTCAATTTTATTTCTATCGTAGTTTGACTACTTGATATTTTTTCTCCATTAAACTCCTGTTTCATCAGTTACCAATAAATAATTTTTTACACAAATCAGTTAATATCTAATTGTATAATTTCTAAAAGTATTTATACTTCAAGTTCTTATAAATATTTATTCTTTACAATAAATATTTGCTACAAAATATTTATTACAACTATTACGAATATTTATTCTTTATAATTATTTATTCGTATGCCGCATTTAACAATCGCTTCTATAAAGTAAAAGTCTAAAGTTTAACAAATTTAGAAATTTTCTACGTTTTAAGAAATTTTCAAAGCATAGACATTCAATAATATTGAATAGCATTTTCTATCAGATTTATTTCTTTACGTTTATAAAATTTCATGGGATTTGGCTCAATTTTTACATTTTTTTAACTTCAACCTTAAAATATACTTATACAATTATCCATTGTCTTTGCTCAATCTTTCAACTATTATAATTTACTAGCTATTTGTCATCATTTTACACATCAGCCATCTTCATTTACTACTTAATTTCCTTTTAATTTTTATCTTCATCGTACTTTCCATGTTTCGTATTTTTGTTTTGTGAGTCTTTCCAGTCTAAATAAATTTAGTTATTTTAATTCGACATTAACATTTATCATTGGCACTGACATTTAATCGCTTTGAACAACTTTCCATCCGTAAAGTGAAAGATTAAATTTCAATCACGAGAACATCAGCAACATTTCGTAGCTCGTAAATTTAAATCAGCCGCGTGTCTGACATATGAGGGGCATATTCTACTGCGTGTGGGAAACGCGTTTATTTTCGTTGGTTCGTGTTACACCATCGTACACGACACGATAGTTTAATCTAGAAAATGCGAAATTAAGACCGTCTCGATGAAATGTATATACGAGCCAGCGTGAAAAACGTTCCTCGCTCTTGTTTCGTCGACACAGAGGAATGTTAATTCATAATTATAATTTGTGCACGCCACGACGTCTCGTCTGGTTTTTCAATGCTTCTTTCTGATAATTACAGACCATTTGGTCGTAGTACGGTTAAAATAAAGAACAGCAGGTATTATTGATTTTCCTGAAACGTCGGGTTTTTCAAAATTAATTAAAATTTAATACCTCGAGATCTCATAAATATCCTCGATTTAATTAAAACGTGTGAAGTAAAACATGTCGCGATCCGGATTGAAAGGTGAATGCTTAGTTGATTATTGAAACAATCGCGTGAAATTAATGTGAAAATGAAAGAGGAAGCACCAAATTTATTGTTATTTCTAAAGTTGCTTAATAATTAATAATATAGTATTGATAATAATATTAATAATGAAGCTAATTAATTCATACGGATTTATTATTTGGTATTGAACATTAGCTTTTAAAATTCAATTTGTAAGTTTGCTTTATCTGGTACGATCATATAAAAGCTCAGGATGTTTCCAAACAGTCCGAGAAAATTAAGTATTCGATATACGAATGGAAACAATATCTACAAATAAGCGAATAAGCAAATAAAATTCTAATAGTTATATCTTCGATAAAAAGCAATGTAAAATGAATCGAATGAAAAAAGAAAAAGCTCATGTTTTTAAATAGCCCAAGAGAATTGAGGATTTATCAAAAAAATAAATATACGAAGAAAATTCTAAACATTATGTTTTAGACAGAAACCAAAGTATAATAAAACGAATCAAATGAAAAAGGAAGTCATGTTTCTGAACGGCCGAAAAAAAGAACAAATCCAAAAATTCAGTCGAATAGAAACAAAATCCAGGTATAAGCGGAGTTTATTGAAACGAGTTTCAAAAATTATATTTTCGATAGAGAGCAAAGTAAAACGATGGACCAAAAGAAAAAGAAAGGAAGGCAGGGTAGAAGGAAGAAAGCCGACAGGCCGATTCGGGGACGTGCACACGAGACCAGGCTACAGAGCACGGCCGCGTCTGCGATCGATTCAGCTTCCAGAATATTTCGTTGAGAGAAGCGGCGTCACGACCATAATCCACGAAAGCGTCATTATGCACGGAAACCACACAGAGCCAGGACGCGACGCCCAGCCGTCGGTCGCTCCCTTGTGCAACAGATTACACCCTGCAATGCCAGAAATCAAAGGTGCTTGCTAAACCATGCCCTCGAATCATCCTAACAACGTCTGAATACCACCAGGAAAATACGTCGAGGGTAAAGGACTAACTTGAAACACTGTAGATCTCCGACCATCGAGGGACTAAATCCAAGCTTACGTTTTGTACTTCTTTTTCAGTATTACGTAACCGATATATCAACCACGGTAGTTCTCGTATACTTTGAAAGATTACTTTCGCTTGAATGAAACATACTACTGCGTAATGGTGTATGTATATATTGTGAATATTATATAATATTCATAATATATAATATTCATGATATTATATATAATATATTCATAATATTACATATAATATATTATACGAATATTATATATAATATTTTGAATATTATATTACATATAATATTATGAATATATTATATATAATATATTATACGAATAATATATATAATAACAAACATTTCAATTATCAGTTGAAATAATTTCATATTGAATATTATTGAGGAAACTATTCCTTCTAAACATTTTCCTTTTCTCCCATTTTATGATATAGTGAAATATGATGCCTCTTTTCCATTGGATGCCTTAATATTTAAAGATTTTAATAACTCTCTAATAATTATTTATGTTTAATTTATGTTTAAGACAGAGATTTGTTTCACTTCTGAAATATTATAACGAATACTATAGTTTAAATATTTCATGTTTTCGTGTATCTATGTACCTCTGAATTTCATGCATAAATATATATTCGTAGCTTAATAGTCATATATTTATTTTTTAATATATAAAGCAATAATAAAACAGTGGCTGTAATTGCTTTGGCATAAAGCATACTAGTTTTGCGGTGAAAACTTGCAGTATTTTATTTTAATAGAAATGGTCTTCCTGTAGATTGTACACAGACTTTTGTAGCTAACTATAAAAGCCGCGAAAAGAACAACTTCTACGGTGAAAAGGAATGTAAATTTTATGTCAAATACAGAGTTAAATACTGTAAATGTTAGAATAATTTATTTTAACTTCCAAAACAATTGCAAGACGAAGCTAAAGTTATTAATGTTAATTTTAAACTGAAAATCTATATTACTGACATTTATGTCGATTGCCATTTCAACTAGCCGATTTCGTTTTGTAAAATTATGTTGTATTTATAGTACCGCTTACTTTTTAGCAGTACATCTACTAAAACGTGCTTCTACTACATCTACTTTTACATTTTCTATAAAAATATTATACACGCATTTTTGAAAACCTAAATAATCATTTGTATACATTATACATAAAAGCATTTATTTTTTCTCCACGTTATATATTTTTTTTTATATATCGTTGATTTCAATTTCTTCGGTAGAATTTTAGTATTTTAATGGTCGTTCACTGTGGTGTCAAGTGTATATTGTTACCATTTGGAAATATACCCACAAGCATCTAACAGTTACTGCATTGATGTGATGCAATGTATTTATACTATCAAAGTATAAAGCCTCGACGTGAACGAATAAATAAGTCGCCTATCTACGAAGAAAAGCTGTTTTGTATTTTTCTATCTTACTATACATAGACATACATCAAAACCAGAATATCTTAATATTATTCATACCTATTGTCTTTTCTTTCGTATTTAAAACTACCAATATGCTGAAATATTTTAGAAACTGTGTCATGCAACCAATCTAAGCTAACGTATTTTATTGTATAATATTTGTAGGATAATTAATTTGTGATTTATTTATATGGTCTACGTGTGTTATATATATATCTGGTAACTAATTCTTTGAAATATAAAAATTCAAGAAAAATAAGATGAATTTTCTTAATTAATTTCCTATAATTTTCTAGTACATAAATCATCATCAATCAAACGTTTTATTAGATTTGAAAAGATTACGTATTCGAGTTCACGACTTAAGAATAAACGAGAAATAAACGTCTCGAACGAAGAGGGAAAGGTCTGATTTAAAGCATCGAAAGCTGCTCGCTCGAACAACCAACCAGGGCGTGGCTCAATAGTTTCAGAGGCTTTCTAACATGGTTCGACTTAATACTACGATTCTACTTTATTTGATTGTTGCACACGGAAAGATTAATTTTATGCGCGTATAAAATCATTCAGAATTTACTGACTAAAGCTGAATATAGTGTTATTAATAGGAACAGCATACGCAACAAATCATATTGCAATTAAAAATATATTAAATTACGAAGCAATATTCGATCCGAACCATTTTCTTACGTTATACCATTAATATAACGCGGTAAAAGTTAATGTGAAAAATTGAGCTTGAGAAAAAAATGCTCTGCATTAAAAATAAGCCAATATAATTAACTAAAGATGATTAGTGTAATAGCTATAATTATAAAATACGATTATGATGATATCCTACATGTAATAATTGTATTAATCTTCCGCCTACGCCTGTCTACCTCTTTTCCTTGCTCTTTTATTCCTTTCTTTGTTATCTTGCTTCCTTCTTTCACTTTTTCCCTTCCTGCACTTTCTACACCCCTCTTTCTTCTTCCCTTCTTTTATCCCTGCTTTACGTTCCATGCTTGGCCTATCATCCCTTTTATCTTTTTCTTCTTCACTTCTTCCCCTTCCTTACATTTCTTTCCTTCCCGCTCTCTTGCTTCTTCGACTTTCCTTCCTCTTTCCTCTTTTTCTTCCCATTCTACCTTCTTTCTCTCTATTCTGTTTTTCTCTTTACCTCCCTTGTATATTTTTCATCCCTCTCTTATCCCTCCTCGAGATATAGAAATTTCTTTAATTGCAGTCGTATACATATGCAGTCAGATTAATATTCGGACGCAGCATTATTTCTGAACTTCTTGCTTTGTATAAAACAGAATAATTTAAATATCGTATTGTTGTTTTACGAGAATATGAACGATTTATTGTACAGCTTGGAAATACGTAAATAATTTTTCCCTGTACCCAAAGTGGACTATTAGAATATTTAGAGGATGATCTCTATCTACCATCCACATTCTTAATTTTATTTACAGCAGAGATCAAAAGGAAGCTTAAAGTATAAGCAATATAAAAAGCTCCACAATTTTAGAAAATAATATTATATTAATTATTGTATTATATTAATATATAATATATAATTTTATATAGTAATATATATATTGTATATATTATATGTATAATAATATATTTATATATAATATTATATAATATGTAATATGTATAAATATTAATTATTATATTAATATAATATTCTGGCAAGAACAATTAGATTATGAATAAATATAAAACAGATAACTGTTTTCAATACTATAACAAGTGTATAGTATAATAAAGTTACCATTAGTGTAATGCAGTTATTATACATAACCGATGAATTGACATACTATTATTGATAAATAAAATTGCTGCATTTTAATTCTGTTTCTCCTGCCACTATGTAAACGTATGAATTTACATAGACATCCGATATCCAGCTGTAAAGTTCGTTGGTTCTATCCAACATCATCTACGCTAATATATCCCACTTTGTACAATAACATAGAAAAATACAGTGTTTTCTCAGTCATTCGCTTCACTAATACCTTCACAAACAAATTCTGCCTAAAACTACCATAAACCAGAAACCAAACACAAACTTTTCCGAGAAACTAAATGTTACATGAAAAACACAGGTGGCTACGTGTTAATTGTGAATAGTGATTCGCCGCTAGAAATAGAAACCGTGGTCACGATTTCGTTTCCTGGTGTCGCCGTGGATCACCCTTTGCCGTGTTTCCACGTAAGGGCTAAATTACCGTAGAAATTAGGGGCGATATAGGTGTTTCCAAAGCTGGTATGATAACGAACGGGGCTTTTCTTCGAAGGGACCGTGACTCTGTTACCGTTGGATGTATTTGTGGTTGTAGAACGCCAACTGTTTTGAGGTGGATTCTTTAATGGGGGTGACGGTTGGAGATTAACGAAGTGGCGGCGTTTGTGGGCGAGGCGGCTGCTTTCCAACCAGGATCATGGCGGATACAAATACTATGGTGATCGAGGTTTGTGGGTGTGGTTGTTATATTATAATTGCGCGTTACGACGTGGTCGTTAAGAATGTTGCTATATTAACGTTTGTAGGAGAGATAATTACGAAGATTGTAATAATTATTATTATGGATAGTCATGCTGGATTCTGTATAATAATCACGGATGATTGATGTGTTTGTAATATTTCTCAAATTACTTAAATTTCCTAATTAACGCAGTATCTTAACATTACTATGAAAATTGTCGGCGCTAATGGATCTACATGAAAAGGCAATTTTTGAGATCCATTGAGATTATTATTATTGCTGTTGGTACTAACAATATCTTAGTTGTCTTGTCTTATTTTCTGCTTGATAACTTTCTGTTGCAGTGAAATGAAATTTTTAAGCTTTCTTCCAAGAAAAAGCATTCCTTTATTTCTACGAAAATCGCTATGACTATAAAAAATCGTTTAAGAGAATGACATCTTTGTATTATCCTCCTGAATAATAAAAATTACTGGGTCAATGAATATGCAGTCAGTCGAGAAAGTCCGCCTATCAAATTTGTCACAAAATTATTTATACTCGCGCGTCGATGTAGCTATCACAAATACATTTTTAAAAAGAATTAAGACAATTGAAGCGTTTAACTTACAAAAATCTTGCGAACAAAATTACATGGGAAAGGTGAAAGTACATTACGTTAAGTGAAACTTCGTTACGTTTTAACGATATGCGTTTTAACGTGTCAAAGAAATTCACGGAGTTAACATTCTCACTGTAATATTTTATATTTAAGAAGCGTACGCAGACTTTTGTAAAACTGACTGAAAAACTTTCCAGCAAAATCATCATGGTTATTAAAACTCGAACAAACCATAAAACCACTATTTACTCTTCTCGCATTATTCAAGACGATATTCCAGCGTTGGTACGTGTATCGTCGAAAACAATTCGCGAACTTTTCTATTAGCGAGACTATCCATGAACGAAACAGTTCGTGAAAAATGAGAAAAACGCGAGAGAAAAGTTTCGTCGTGGCTCGCCATATCCTTGAATCTTTCGTTCTATTTTTCATTCCCTTTTTTGTCACGGCCAAGCATTTTTCCTCGTGCTTTTTTCCTTCAACCTTTCTTTCTCCCTATGTTATTGAGATAATAATGAGTAATAGCCTTGCTGAAACCCCCCACGGGGAAAATATCATAGAAAGTTTACAGAGGTCCTATCATTCTCGGTGCGTGGTATTACGAAAGATAATTTTTGTTTGAAAATGAATAGCCTGGTTCGATCTTAAATCATCGGTTAACCTGGCAACCTTTCCCTTCGTAATAGAACGTTACGTAGGCGCGTTATCAGAAAGAGATTCGTAACTGGAACGAAAATTATCAAAGAATACCGATACAAACGAGAGTGGGCACGTTCCGATGCGCGATTGCAAATAGTTGTTTGCTTTTAACTTTCGACTCAATACGCAACGCTATACGACCCATAGACGTATTTCTGGCGAAATCGATGTTCTTCAATCTGCGAAACGTTTCCGCGTTGTGTATTTTCCTGTCTTTACATGGAATTTCATCGTAAAGATTTATGTACACGAATGGAATGGAAATTTTTAATTAGAGAAATTTATATCTCAATGTATTGATATTTCAATGTTTCAGAAGTAAAACTAATTACTTAAATCGTTTATTGTCTATCATCCATTTATATTCACTTTCATTATTTAATTATAATCATAGTAGTTCTCTTAAGTGTACGAACTTTCATTCACATTATACGTTTCTTAGAACTCACTCTTTCTCAAATTATTCGCTTATGAAACACGTCTTTTAACCTCTCTTATACAGTGCTTTCTAGTATTATACTTCAGGTTCCAATTTCTTAGAAACAAAATTATTCAAAACCTCTTACGTATTCCTACAAAAAAAAAAAATTACGTTTTATTTATCATACGAATCCTGAACAAATAAGTCGATTCACAGCTGACTCCTTTATATCGGAGATAAGATTAAGATGGAAATTAAAAAATGTCAATAGCATCAAGAATGGTATGTCTTGTATACAATAATTTAAGGTATATACTTAAGTTAGACTACCGTCACACGTACATTTTTATATTGTTTCTAGTAAAGCAATTGAAAAATTGAACAAAATGATTTCGTTTGGTGTGATATTTATGCCTGTTCAGATGCCAGTTTCCGTATATCTGCAGCGTTTCATGTTACTCACATTAACTGTACATGCAACTAACTATACATTGCAAATAGTAAAATGAATTATCACCATGTCCTTTAATGGATAATTTCAATTTATAACGTATCAGTTCCATAAAAACGTAGTAAATGTTGCTTCCAATTATCGATATATTATGAATCTGTATTTTTTGGTATAATTTAAATAATATTGCTACGAATCAATTAAAATATATACTTACTTATGAACTGTAACGTGCTTCAATTCAATTCAAATACAAGCAACGCTAGTTAAAAGCCATTGCTTCCTTTATACAATGAAACGTTAATATTAGGTTGTCCGAAAAGTTTCTTTCTTTTTATAAGGAAATAATGTATGCACAACATTTTTCGTTTTATATTATTTTGTCGAATTACGTATGATCCATTTTGTTCTATCAAAATAAAGATCACAACGACAGACAGATTAGGTTAACCTAATATTTATTTTACTATTCGAATCCGACGAGACAAAAAGATTCCACTGTGACGCGTAGAATCGAACGTAGTTTGCGTTAACAAAGCTGCAAAAAGAAGTCTCGAGGGAACAAGATTCAAGCACTAAGGAGTCAGATGGGAGATACGGTTTACTCAAAGACGAAGGGAATCGACTCTGGCATTTCCTGAGATTCATCGGGGGATGCTCGGTTAATTCTCAACCAGAGGATACGAAGCTTTCTTTATCTTCTTCGAATCTCCTGGATGAGTGGCTGGAATCCTTGGAAGCCTTCCGGCGTCAGGGGTAAAACACCCTCACGAGCGTTTCTCTGCTCGTCACCGGATCTCCTATGAATTGAAACCGACCGGGGATATCCTGAAACGCGTTACAGACACGTTTCAGGACTTCGGAGATTACTAACGACCTCGCTGGATTCAAGGAACTTCTCCTATCGAGTGCTCCTCTATGTTATATTAAGTATAATGCTCCTTTGAAAATTATCGCGCGTGAGGTTAAATGAAATTCCGAAATGATTGGCTATTTAATCTCAACGTTTCGATTTCTTTCATTACAGAATTATTATAGAATTATCGTGGGTGAAATATGCTTCAGAATGAAATTCAATGATTGATGATGAAGAGAATATTATTATATTTTACACATATGATTAGACAGCTGTTAGACATGGAAAATATTTTTAAACGAAATTTGACGATTTGGCGACACGGAGAATATTTCTAAAAGACAATCTAATGATATGAAAATACTTTGGAATGGTATTTGACGTTTTGACGGTACGAAGAATATTTTGAAAGAAAATTTCGTGATGTGAAAGTACTTTGGAACGAAATCGGACGATTTGACAGTACGAAGAACATTTCGAAATAGAGTTTGGAAATTCTATTATGTGAAAAATACTTTTGTTTAACGACAGGAAGAGCACTTCGGAATCGAATTTGACAATTTTATTACGCGGACAATGCTGTCGATGAAATATGAATTTTGTTAATGAAAACTAAAGAAAATCGATCTCTATAGTTGCATAAGTATATTTGCGTTAAACAATACCAATATTGCCTTTTTCTTTTTACCTATACTCTTTTTTTTTATTGAATGGTAGAATGAAACTATACGGTAATTTCATTCCAAAATTCTTTTATTCAAGAAAATCAATTTTCCAAGTGATTTTATGCTTTCGCTAGATTGAAGAATGGTAAGTAAAATTGCCAATGGCAAAAAATGGAAACTCAAAACATGGAATAATTTTCTTCCACGCGAATTCCTTTATTCAGAAAAATCGATTTTTTCACTTTGTCAAGTACACGTGTCACACTACGATACTCATTTTGTATGCAACAACTCATGATATACTCAGACCTTCGTGTGGGTGCGTACATAGTTCTGCGTTTAGGTGAGTTCCGTAGGTAGATACGAGTGCGTGGGTGTTTCACCACGTGTTGGTGATCGTCGCAAGGTTGTTGCTTTTTTTTGGCTTTTTTTTCCTTTCTACAAATCTTGTTTTTCTCGGGTTGCATCAGCCTTCCAAAGGCTTTTTGCATAATGTGAAGTCATTCGAAGAACCTCATAGGTGTCCACACGCCCTCGCCTCAACCTCTAACCTTCAAAAGATCCTCCCGCAGCAAAGGACATATTGCACGTAAGGTTAGGTTAGGTTAGCTCCAAGGATTTTACGAACTGTCATTTCTAACTTTTAATAGTTGCATCTTGCATTCTCGTGTTCTCTCGTATATTCACGTCCATTGCTTACACGCAAAATTGCAATTTCAACTTACACCTTGATGGTCGAATTTGAAGTTTTAATAAGTTTATGACGTGCTAAATATCCACATCTTGGCTCCTGTTTTTCCCATTATTTATGGTTAAAGAAATCGCTTGAATGAATTAGTAGCAACGTATGAAGTTAAAGAAGAAATTATCTGGCTCGATAAATTATTTTACTTTTCTTCTAGGGAATAAAAAATCCATCGATTGGTGTATAAAAAACGTAATACTTTTAATATACTGCGTTAATCCCACCTAACGAAGATGGCTAGTCCTGATAACTCGAAGAAGATAAATTCGTAAGAGGAAAACCATGAAACACGATAATCGTTATCTTTTTTTTTTTTTTTTAGTTTTAACATAACTTTTTGTATGTTACATTTTATAAGAGTAACGAAGAAATTAACGAACCTAAGATGATCAAAACTCTCTGTATAAATTATGTAACCCTATATGTACCCTTTGAGCGCTGCGTTGTCCGACGATAAGCGTGCGCTGTGGGCTGGCCACTCTTTACGAAGAAGCACACCGTGAGCTGCGTATTTTTTGCGAAAGGCATTGTAGTCTGCTTTGGTTTTCGCTTTGGTTTGCCAGTTTGATAATTAATTTTTTTGTTTCAACGAAATCATCAGAATGTGAGGTGGATAACATCCATACGTCTTTTTTATCACGCCACTTTAACGCCACTTTTAGCTTAAATTGAATGGTTATGTGTATTATAAATTTTTAAACTTTTAGACTCTCTCTTCTGTAACACCCCGTGTACAATTTTTGCTTCCACAAACAACCTCGCAATTTTCACATCGACACGACATAAGCGCAGACAAAATTCAAACCCGGAAAAACTTCATATCGCTTGTTTGTATTTTCTAATTGTGATATCGCGCATCGTCAGTCGCTCGACATTTGCATCCGCGTTAAAAATTAAACTCTCGCAAAGCCCGGTAGCTGCAAACCGATTCAATTTAACAAATGTTTGACGAACTCGCGCGATGTGGTTGCGTCCGGTCGTCAGGATAATTGAACGGTTCAATATTCACGAGGCTGTACTTTTAATACCAAAGTTCGCTGCGCGTTTCGCACAGCTGTTTCAACGAACCCCTTTCTTCGTTTCTAGCCATTTTTTTTCTTCTTTTTATTTTTTTTTTGTCGCAACGAAACGGAGCTGGAACGACACAGTTCGAAATGGTTAGAATGAAGCAGAATAAAGTAAGTAGGATAAAATAAAGCAATCGTCGAGAGTATCAAGAGCCGCAAATAAAATGTCCAGACAAGGATCTCTAAAAAGTAACGGCTGTAAAAATGGTTCGAGATATTTTAAACATGCAAAGTAAATGGTATAAAGAATCTCCAGTCACTGTTCGAATGTTCCAATAGAAGTAAAAATTCACAGGTTCCTTCAAATGATTTCGGGTAATATTTTTTTTTGGAACTTCTATAAAGAAAAGGACTTTAAAATTTCAGGAATTGATCAAGAGCTTTATACAAATTTTTGTACGATTATGTAATCACATAAATCGTAGAAACCAAGAGAATCCTACAACTTAGACAGACAAAAGATCTACTAATAGAAAAATTTGGAAAAGAAATTTGTCGAACTGCGAAACTTTGAACTTTCAACATTCGAAAATATTTAATTTGCGACGCTCAAAGATTTCAAAATTTCAGTTTGATTCAATTACCAATGTTTCTGGAATTCCATTAACATTGGCAATCGCTGTCCCGCCGAAGAGATACGTCAGAATGAAATTTTCCAACTGACGTTTCGTACCAAGATAAATAGCCGCGCGTTCAGATAAATAGAAATTATTACAATACATATTGATAAACGGCACGCTTGCTTTGTAACCGATTCCCCTTGCACGTGTTTTTTCATTATAATAGATCTTATTGAATATTCTCTTTTCTCCTTTTCTGCGATCATCTAACCGCGTACCGAGCAAATAACATATGCGTTGACAACTACTTTTATGCAATAGAACAATGCGTGCATGAGATACGCTGCTACTCACAAGTGGCTCACAACATCAACAGAAAAATGACAAACGCGGTCATTCGTTATTCGTAACAAATATGTACAATCGTATTTTCAAATTCAATTCTTACTATAGAGCTAAAAATTGTTGCTCTGTTGTTATGGAATGATTCGATAAGAGAGAGAATATTCAAGAAAATATTTTAGATAGAACAATATTTTCATCTGTGAATAATTTGACGAATACGACTCCCGAAAGTACTGGAACACTTCCAGAAACTTTTCACGTATACGTATATTATACAAAACATTTGGAAGTGTCATTGGGACTGTCACGATCAATCAGACACGACTGATTCGTCGTGATTATATCGGTAAAATTTGAAACGTATCTGAAAATGTATATAAAAGTTACAAGATACTTGTTGTAAAATAGCTTCACTTCGTGAAAATTACCAAAGTATTTGAACGGTCAATTATTCGATATATCAATATTTAATGAGACCATCACGATAGTCGTGTCTTTTTATAGCGCTGACGAAATTTCAAAAAATTTCATGCAACGCGCGCGATACATCGATAAAAGTTTTCCATAGAAAGTGCTCCGATACTTTCGCGAGTCACTGTACGTTAACACTAACTAATTCGCATTAATGTATACGACAGCTAAAGTAACGCTGGAACTCAAATATTTATATACAAACATTTGGTTGGAGAAGGAAATGGTACTTTGTTTTGAAATTGCGAAACATCCGGTAGTAACGGTGATACTATTCCCAAGGATGGTAGGCGAAAAAGGACTCTTTTCTTCGCCATTACGGAACGTTCCTTCGGAAAAAGGCGTGTCAATACTTTTTATTAAAAGAATTGTCCTCTTAACACAGCAGAGATACTCAACAGGTGGAGGAACGTTCTTTCCGACATCGTTTATTCTCACATATAGTTGAGGAAAGGTTTCCGCCCCAGTAAAATAGCTCACTGATCGAGCGAAAATCCCAAACTGTTCAACATTTTATAAAACTAATTTTTGACAAAATAACGAATTACTTTTTATGCGTAAATTTATATGATATTCTATAATATCTAAATTTTTAGACATTTTCTTTTTTTTTTTTTTTTAATAATATTTTGTGTAATATCTTGGAATGGAACATTCTCAAAATTTTTTACGTTCTTCTGTCTTATTCTATGATTTTAAATCTCTAAACGAATGAACAAATATTTTTATAGTTGCTTTTTAATTATTTCTTTATGGAATAATGCATTCAAAATTTTATACAATTACGTAACTATGGAAATTAGAGCATTTTTTTTCATTTCACGATTAGCAGATACATTATCTACAAATGAAAATGTTCAAACCTTTCTCAATTTTCATTCTAATTTAAACGTCTCTGAAGCAAAGAAATTATTAAACTAGTTAAACTTCCGAAATTATTTTTTTCTAGAACAATGAGTTAAACGTAGATTTGCAAACTGATTATACCCTATAAAATAATTTAACTCTTCAGAAAATTAAGATAACGACAGATCACGTTTGTTTCAATTCCGCTTCGTTGTCTGGTTGAGATCTACAACACAAGTTTCGATCGTAGAGCGTATTCTCGCAATGCAAATTATCGAACTTCCAATTCGGAGCAACTACATAAAATTTCCAAGTAGCGAACTCTGTGCGTTGGAAGTTCTTCGTTAATGTAGTTCCACGGTCGATGACAATTTATAGTCCCCTGTTATTGTTAATTTCATTGCATCCTGCACCCACATTGTTCAACTCTTCAGGGAGCGTTATTATGAAAGTTCAGGTTACTGGTTTCGAGACATTTAACGATGTACATTACTTTAATAACTGTAATCGCCATTACGAAATATGTACATAATTATCGATAGAAACAATTTTACTAATAAATTACTTGACCTATATTGATCAAGTGACCTAATAAAGGAGTATCGTCTCTATCGAGTAGCTTTTTTTTACTTACGAAGCGTTCCTCTATAGAGTTTCATTAGGCAATAAGTTTGTAAGGATGTGCTGTAAATTATATAATCAATGACTTTCGGAAATTCTAAAATTTTCGAAAAATTTTAAAGATATTTCTATGCTAGTCGTACTACTATTAATAACAGATAATTAAGTTCGTGAATAAATTACTTTCTAATTTATTGATTTCGTGGAGATTTTCGTCCAACAATTTTTTTTACAATTTTTCTCGTCCGTCAATTTTAAATCGAGTAATGAATTTCAAAATGGCTTGATTGGATAATACGTAATTTTCGCCAAGCTGACAATTTCAAAAAGTTCTCAGCATGGGATTTTTTAAACAAAGAGCTTTTTCCATAGTTGGATACCTTGACAATATTTTTAATTAGAAAGTCGACGGTTTTGAATATATAAATTATTCAAATAATTTTAAAGTTTCTCGTAACAAATTTTTAAATATGAATGTTGAAAGTGGTTTTCTATTTTATTTTTTAAACTTCAAAAGTCAATTTTTGTTACATTTTTCCTATTGCAATTTTTTAATGGATTTTTAATGGATTGAAAATTTAATAGTTAATGGACGTTCATATATTATATTCTTAAACATTTTTTTTTTATACTTCACCTTTTTTTATTATCATATATCACGTGTATTTGTTTTAAAATAATAAACTTGAACTGTCCATATTAATTTACGTAAATTTCGTTAATTTTGGAATTAAAGAACATTAGAAAAATGTTCTAACTAATAATTTTTTGTAATTCCAATAATTTTAATAATGATTGTACCCTTTATATGCATAAAAAAAATGTTTTAGGACAATAGAGTGCATAGCCGCAATTAGAAACATTTTATTCTCTTCACAAAAATTCTAGCAATTACTCGTGCTTTGTAGTACATCTGAATTACTTGTATATTTTATTTCATCCCTTGTCTCGTTTCCTCCGTGCAAAATCCTGTTGTTATTTACAGCGAGAAATAGAAACCAAGCAAAAAATTATACAATTTTTATCAACTGACCACCGTATCTTTCTATCTAACAATAAACTGCAATAAACTGTAGTCGTGTCGTATACACACAGTGGCATTGAAAACATACATAGTCGAATATTTCAGTCAAATTGCAGCGATAGCGCACTAAATCCACGACATATAAAATTAAATACGTGTATGATAGCTGCGGCTTTTTATACACAAAATAAAAGAACTTTGTCAAAATAGATTAGATATTAGTCAAAGGCAGAGTTTGACACATTTTTCAAAAATAGGTATTGCGCCAATGCAATATTCAGACTATAAGAGTTGATTTGAAAAATCTATAAAATTTATATACAGTGGCTATAAAAAGTATTTGCACCACAAAATAAAAGAACTTTGCCAAAATAGATTAAATATTGAACAAGGGTAGAGTTTGACACATTTTAAAAAGTAAGTGTTGCGGTAATGCAACACTGAGACTATAAGAGTTAATTTGAAAAATCAATAAAATTTATATACAGTGGCTACAAAAAGTATCTGCACAGATTTTTCTTATTTTCCGATGAGGAATTTTTTTATCAAGTTGAATATTTCGTTTGCATAGTATAACATTTCTGCAGGTACATGAATAATGAAAATACTATTAAAAGGTATTAAATGTAGCTAATATATTTGTATCTAATTAACTAGTATCTAAGTGCTGTAATTAATATAACACAACTGTAGCTAATGTACGTACGACTGTTATCACAAATCTGCCAAAGCGTCCTGATATTTTGAACGGTAGCGTATATGGAATATTCATCGTAATATTGGTCATAGCTGTGTAACGTTTAATGGTTCGCGTAAATATTCCGATCACGGATGTCCGATTACGTCATTGTTCGATATCCACATAGATTTATAGGAATAGTGACGTCAGCTTTCGTATCGTGACCCGAATGTAATACGCGTCGAAATCGCTCAAATTTTCTGAGAAATTTTATTTTAAGAATTCCATCAGGATATCTATGCTAAATCATATTGGTACAACACTGTTACAGAACCTGTAACAAGTTACGTGAAACAAAAGAAAAACAAATCTCTCATATTTTGAATAACCTTTTTGTGAAACAAAATCAATTTATGATCATTTAACACGTTAAAATGGCAGTTCAAAGGAAATTTAACCAATTTGTTGTTTGTCATTTAGAGCGAAATAAAAGGTTGTTAACCTTATAGGATTCACCTGTGTTATTTATTAAATTTATTGAGTATTGTATCGGAAAGTTGAATTTTGTCAGATACGAAGAGGATGGAATTAAGGATACAATATTTCAATAAATATTTCACATAAAAAATTTTCCAAATAAAAACACACTGAAGAGAAAATTTAGAAAGCAACAAAATCTACAATTTGCTAATATTTATCAAGCAAGCCAAACTACTCGATAGTATCATATTAATATTAATATTTCACACATATCCCTCACACAAATATATGAAATATAAATATCCCTCAAAAGGTTACAAGTGTTACCCTTACCCAGCATTTATAAATGCTTATCATATAATTAAAAAATCATTTACTTATCTTGTTTATACAACAAAATTCGATTCCTTGCTAAATATTTAATATCTGGCCATTTGCAAGCCATCAGGGACAATAAAGAATTTTTCAAAGAGCGATATAAAAGTGATACGATGCGGGAGAGACAGTAAGCTGGCGATTTACTAAAATTTAATATTCCTCTTTGGTAAAAAAAGGCAATTGAATGAAACTTTTATTAATACCGACAGACACGAGAGTGTACCTCGAATCGTGTGTCTCGAGTAGAACTGGTGCATCGTGTTACAGGAAACATGCGAGAGCGAACAGAATGGCAGTGTAAACGATTTGTACGCTTGTAACAGGCGCGGTATCGGAAACGACGACGCTCGACACCCCGACGAAAGCACCCCGTATTCCAGGATGTTATCCGATCAATATAAATTGCCGACTGGAAATGTCGCGACACATTACGTAAAGTTCAGCGATTCACGGCCGGGGCCTCCACGTGCGGATCAACCTCTCTCTCTCCTCGTTTAAACAAAGACCGCCAAATTGGTGATGATATTTCGCGAAATAAACGAGAATTAAAGCGATGCGACGAGAATTAAAGGGTGACGGATGAAACGGGGAAAGTGGTTGGTTTTGCGCGAAGGGGTGAAACGCCACACGCGAGAACTCCAAAAGAGTTAACGTCGGCTCTATAAATAAAGCGAACTAAATTTAGGACGCCCGCTTTTTTCGCTCGCAACCGTTTTGTTTTTTTTTCTTCTTTTTTTTTCTCCCCAGAAAAAACGTTTGTTACGCTCGATCTCTATGGAGGAGAAACAGAGAAGATAGAGGATCGATGGGACAGAAATAGAATTTTTGTGTATCTTCGCGACACGAAATGCGACTTTGAATATTTTTGAGAGAATTTTGTAAACATTTTTTGAGAGAATTGTATATTATACGCAGATATTTTCGAGTAGAAACGTATACAAAAACAGGAATTAGTTTGCAAATATCTTATAACATCGAAAGAATACCTTAAAGAATCTTTGGAAGAAGCTGGGAACTATGAAACCTATAGGAGAACACGATTAGTCACTTCTTCCTCTTTTTACAGGAGAGTACTTTTTAAAATTCAATATTTAATATAAAATTCATTGTCAATTAATCTCATGTCATCAAAATTCTCTCCATAATTTTAAGGATATTGCTCCTGTCTTAATATTGAAATATTGTT
Source organism: Bombus flavifrons (assembly GCF_040668555.2). Classification (NCBI taxonomy): domain Eukaryota; kingdom Metazoa; phylum Arthropoda; class Insecta; order Hymenoptera; family Apidae; genus Bombus; species Bombus flavifrons. Next base: position 8,475,809 of record NC_138456.1, read on the forward strand.
TCAAAACTTCATCGACTATGCGCCTTTGTAGCTAACAGATTCTTTTGATTTTCTCTTTAGTCATAAAATAACATTAAAATAAAAAATCAATGAAATATCATGCTCTCTTCTGTGATCTTCACATAGAATCAAAGTTTGTTAGAAATTTATTTATCCATATCCAATAGATCGCACATAAATTGTTTGTCGAAACAGGAAGCACATTGAATATTAATTAAAACACGGAAATTAATCGATAGTACGGCAGCAATGTCTTTGTTTCGACAAAATGTTATCATTTTTTTGTAAAAAAAAAACTGATAAAACGAGAAACTTTTCGAATCAAAGAGAATATTTCATTTTGCTTTCCGGAATATTTAAAATTTTAAATGTTGCCATTAAAAGTCTGTTAAAATACTTGTCGAAATGTTTAATCTCAAAACGTTATCATATAATTCAATTAACATTTGTTTCTGTACATTTATTATTATAACTATGTAGAAAAAGATAATAAGGAAAAACTAGTGTAAATGTCTATGTATAACATATAATTACATATATTCGTTTGGTGGACGTCGATGAAGATTGGATCTGATTTGTCGCCTCTAAATCAACGATCGTGGACTTCGTTCGTATTAAATCCTGAGTCATTTGTTTGTTTGTAGCATGCACTCGGCGATAGCGGAAGGATACTAGTTAAATCTAACGATCGTCTTGTTCTATCGGACGGCCTCCACATTGGAACTGATTCAATTCATTTGCGTTTCATTAATCAAACGAAAATGCATCGTGACGCAAGCGATAAAAATTCGTAGGCTTGCAGCTGAAAGATTCGATAATCTTAACATTCCCAAACATAAATTGCGTGACTCTCAATAAAGAAATGACATTTGACCATAGAAAAATAGTTGACGCATCCATTAATAAAATAAATAATAACAATAAAAGGAAGAAATGTGACAGAAAAATCTACTTGATAAGGCGATCGTTCTTATATAATTTCAGACGTATTTTATTGTATATACTTTTAGGCACCGTTAATCAAAAATTTTAGAAACGAAAATACGGGAGTTCATTTTTCGAAGATAATTTTTTAATCAAGCTTGAATGCTTCACAAGCAAGAGATATTTCGATTGAAAAGTTCCCAATTTAGTTAATTGAAACTAAAATATTCAGGAAAGAGAGATGAAATATTCTCTTTGATTCGAAAAGTTTCTCGTTCTACCAGCCCTTGAAATCTATAGAAAGCTCCCGAATTTGAAGAAACTAGTTTCTTTACGTTCGTAAGCTTTCTGTTTAAGGATATTGTACATCGAAATTATATAACGATATAGTAGAATTTTTGATATTTTAATTTAATTAATGTTATATCAAAATATAATAAATAGATATCGAAGTAAACAAGTACATAAATACAAATTTAATGAATGAATTACATAGTTTTTAAATCAGATATTTACTGATTCTGATTTACGAATTTCTTCGTTCGAAACGTTAAAGAAAATAAAGCTTTCACTTTGAAACTTTGACTACGATTCAAAAAATTCTAATTTCGAAAACTCCACAAAAACCCTGCATTGTAATTAAAAAATTTTGAGGAAATCCAAAGCGTTCGAAACTAGTCGAGCAATATATAATTAGGAAATTTTTCATTTTAAAATTTGATCATTTAGAAAATTCTCAGGTATAAAATACTTTGGACGCAATTTTGTTTCTATCTAAAAACCTACGAGAGATTTATGTGTCAAAGAACAACCTAATTGAAAAACTTCCGTAATCATAAATTGACCGAATAGAAATTTATCAATTTGAAAAGTTCTTCAACGCTATTTTCAATTTGCAATTTAAAAATATCTTCATTTTGCGCATAATAATTCGACTGATTTTATAAGATTCATCCTAAGCTGAATAATGCTTTTTAACGAAGAAATTCTTAATTCGTTCGATAGGAAACACAAAGAGCCATACAGGAAACTATCAAATTATAAAATTATTAGCCCATACATCGTTCTGTATACTTCAATCGTATAATATACAGGGTGACTAATAATTTCCTTTGCTCGCGTTCAGTAAAGATGCGATAATATTCAGGAAAAATTCGTTGATAAACTTCTTGCAGTAAAACAAACGAATGTGTTCGTACAAATGCCACGATGCGACATTTCTGCCAGTTCACATGGACTTGTTTTTTATTCGTTAATCTCTGGGCGGAAGATACGACGATGCATCAGAATATGATATTAGAGCGTAATTGAGATGCACAATAAAAATCGCATCGGCACTTTCCTTCTTCGACAGATTCTGGGACAACGCGACCATTGTTCGCTATTGGCTATTAGAAAAATCCTCGATTCTGTTATCTAAATTTCTCAAGTTTAATTGTCGATCGAAGATAGGAATACAATTCACGAGGAAATAAAGCTTGAGGGAGAACATTTCCATAAAAAGGAATTAATAAGAAACTAGAAGTAATAAGAGAAATCTTTCCACGTTACGTCTTAGTATTATTTATTATTCATAGTGTCTCGGCGTTTATGCTACGAACAAGGCGGAGTTGAAACTACAGAGTAAACCTTTTTCGTTTGTGACTTCGTTCTCGGGAGAAACGAATTTGAAACTTTTCTTGCTTCGTATTGAATGTCATTCATATTTGGACGTAGTACACTTTTTATAGAGAAAATAGAAAAATACTATCGATTAGTATATAGAAAAGTAGATAGTTTCGTTTACAAAGGCTACGAGTTTAAATTACTGGTCCTCCACTTCCGGAAAAATATCAGCGTCATTCGACACCGCGTCACTTTGTCTAATTTTTCCTCGGCCTTCTAACGTTTCAAAAAACATGACGTAAAATGAGAGTGATTACGTAGAATATATTGTAAGTAGGTGTACGTGTATGTGTATTGTTTAAAAATTTAGGTTATTTCTGATATTCGCAATCTATGACAGAAATGCAGATCAAAGCTAATTTAATTCGCTACATTTGTCTTTATTCTATCGTTCGTATTCATATATCCATCATTCTTCGTTTTATCGGACAAACATAATATTTATTGAATAAGACTAAAAAAAGAAATAATTCGCCGAAATATAACGGAAAAAATTATATGGTTTGTTTAAAAAAGGTAATTTTAAATTCACTGCGAAAAAGAAAAGTATTTTCAAAGATGATTATTAACTTTATACTTAACCCATTTAACGTAGTTCAATTTTACATAATTAGATAGATTTTCCTGCTTTTCGTCCTTGGAAAGAGGGTTGCCACGTGGTCGTACCTACAAAATCAATATACGTATATATACAACATACATCGACACAATACTTTAAAGACAGTTCCAATACTTAGCATACTTTTAATTATAGTTATTTAGTTTAATTATAGGATAGGATAATTTTAATTACTTTGATTTTATTAGATTATCGTAAACGTGATAAGAAAACGATGTAGAACATTCTATATTTTATTGATCTAGATATAGAGTTTTCTAAATAGAAAATCGAAAGTTTCAAGCTCAGTAAATATGGTCAACTATATTAAAATTTTAATAATCTTAGACTGTGTAATTTTTCAAGATATTTTTGCAAATTTTTCTTTATCGTTTTAACTGTTTTGATACTATATTATTGTATAGCGCCTTAATGCTATATTGTAAATATTCAAAGTAACCATTTTTCACAGGACGTGAATGAGAAGCCCGTTTAAATTTAGTATGTGTTCATTACATAATCTAATGGTAGCATAACGAGGCTATCAAACGTTACTTGACCTTTTTATTACATCTTTATTATAAAAGAATTTTCTACGTAGATAACGCACAACAACGAGGGAAAAAAGAGCGCGGAAACAGTTGAGCAAAAATTGACAGAATTGATACTGTCGTAAGCGATTAGCATTCTTCCCGATAACCGTTGATACCATGCTTACATGAAAAGAGGAATATCGAGAATCAAGAAAAGGAAGTACAAACCCGATACAAAATCTCGGATTAGAAACGACAAAAGCCCAAAACTACGAAATGAATTGTGTAGAATAAAACACGAAGGAATTATATCGATAAATAATATAAACATAGAAAACGACGAAATATGCAAAATATTAAAATATTACAATCTAAAATTTTTAACGTTCATAGTAAACATCAAATTGATAAAGATAATTTTCTATCATTTTATAGGAATACAAACTACTTAATATACAGTTTAACCTACTCGCGCATAATAAAATTATGATGTTTAAAACGATTAAAATAAATAAAAGGAATATGAAGAAAGTGTTCGAAAAGAACAAAATTGAAATAAGTAGAATATTTACGTATACGGATATGTATTGCCTAACTAAAGAAAGACATATCGAATACTCTGAACTTTTTAGATTCTCAAATTTTTTACTGTACAATGATCGTTTCTTTTACGTATATTTTACGCGTTACTTCATAGCCTCATCCTTAATTTAAGCAGATTGAACAAGATTAGCAAAAATATCTTACTCAAAAAATAGTAAAAATAATTTTGTAGTTATTGTAATCCGTATCTCTCTATGTAACTTTTATTCGATTTATTGCTCCCGCGTTTCTACCGTTTTAGTTCGGTATCTTACTTATAACTATAACTTTACTTTTTGTTCGAGAAATTTCCTAAAATGGATGCATGTCGTTCGCCAAGAAATAATCTGATAACCGTGACTTTAACAGTGTGCCATCGTTCTCCATTTTCATACTCTCTTTTAAACTCGACGCAAGGATGACCAAATAATCACGTTCCATGCACCGTGTACATCGGTTACGCTCGTTCACCAGCGTGTAATCAAAAGGTACAAAGGAGCTGGTGTTGCTGTTTGTTTGGTGTCCCCTCAAAAACGCGGTAGCACACAGGATACGCAACACGATTTTCAACGATACATCCACGCGTTCCTTTGATCACGGAACAACCTGTTCGTGGATGGAAATCCACAAAGAGGAAAATATACGCGACGATCCTCGAACGGAAGGGTCATTGAAGGATCATCGAGGATCGATCGACGAACGAAAATTGAATAATTCTCAACGACGAATAGAGATCCACCGGAATGATTGTTATCCGAGATCGATCGTTGTCGTCTACGATAAAAATATTCGAACATTCGCTTATCTTTGGCAAGATTGTATTTTAATCGCGTTACTGTGTATGAAATGTTATTTAACGGAACTTAGAATTTGAGAAGCGACGATATATACCGCCTATCGGATTTTAATTACCGTGTGCTTTCAACAAGCTGAATGGAAATCTCAAACAAGGATCCATAACACATTTTGGCCACAGTCGAATTAACAGTATAGTTCTAGTACAGCTGTCGATCATTCTACTACATACAAGTTGCAGATATTTCGTGAGAAAGCGGTGTAACGTTGAACACAAGAAATACACTGGATGTTTGAAAGTTATGAAACAGTGTAACTTAAAAATCCCAAAATCTGCTAAATGTTCTTGTTAAATCTTTTAATCTCGTTGTCAGCTGTTTCGATTCGTTAAGTTCAGAGTAAGAAACAAAAAGAGTGAATGAAATAGAAACGAAAATAGGTCGGCTGACTCATTTTCGCATATATGGATTTTTTTAATTATTTATAAATAATTATCATTCATCTTTTTTAACACCTTCCATAGTCCTGACTGTGTAACGCTCTATCGAAAAGAAACTCGTTTTCTATAGAAGTTTAATAAAGTTTCCGAGATGAAGAAGAACTCCGAATGGACTCTCGACTCGAATGGCATTTTTCCATTTTTCTGGATGGAGCAACGGTCACGGTGTTATCACTTCTAAGCTTGTTACACGCGGCTTATTAATAACAAAGTTGGTCGCATGTTAATTCTATTCGAGTTTGATTTTCACGTAACACGCTAAATGAGGTTACAAGTTTGTAAATCAAAATCATAGGCGAGATAGGGAGCCTTTTACATGTACTTGACGCATGCTTCAAAATATAAAAGGTTTTTCTTTATTACTTTCAAGTTAAACGAAATGTTAGAAATATTTAAGGTAAGGTTTCTTGACGAATGCGCTGCGGATATTTAGAAAAATTTGAATATGCAAAGACGAAGAAGTCAAAAAGAAAATGACAAAATTTCTCCAAATGGTATTATGGATGCGACATTTCAGTTGTTATGGAATCTATATATTAGGTTGTCATAAAAGTATCTTTCAACGTGTTTTTTACAACAGTGCACCTTTATACAAACGTGAAATCAAGTCTGTGAAATGTCGCGGTGTTTATCTCAACAGAACAAGATGGATCGTACGTAATTCGACAAAATAATATAAAACAAAAAATTATTTCCTCAAAACGAAAGAAACTTTTCGGACAACCTAATAATATAATTTACCTTTATCGTTACAAAAGATGGTGTTTTATCTTTTCACCATTCACATCACTTACCGTTTCAATTTCTCCGTATTTCGATGCTTTGCTTTCTTATTTAATTCGTTTTCGATTTTCAATTTGTACCACATCATGTAGCAACCATTCTCCATTAACAAATATATTCTACCAGCGTTGATGCTAATTCAACAGGAGCTTCGTTGTAGCAGACCCTCGGAAAACGTACGAAACGCGCATTATCAAAACAATATTCTAGATACCGACGATACCAGAGAGCAACGTTAAGTGTAGAGAGCCCCATCCGATAGCCGGAATATGTTAATGACGCGTCGACCGGCAAAGTCATGCACGGATTGTGCGCAGTGACATTTTTGAATAGATTGAAATTGGGGTGACATCGCTCCAATTTGTCCTCTTACGCTTTACTAAATCGAATCATTTCAAACATTTTGATCATGTCAACAAATCATATCAACTACAGTGGCAGCGATTTCGTGGTGAAACCAAGGAGATCCTGTGGCTCAAAATAAGAGAAAAATGAAGAATAATGAAATTACGTTGGAGATTTTATATTTTAGAAAATCGAGTTCGAAAACTTCGATTCCTTCGAGTTGCACATATGACCAGGCACTTTGTACATTTAAAGTAAATATACTTTAAAAACGGTCTTCTCAATCGATTAAAATTACAAACTTTTGTTCACCATGTCGTAGAGCTGGTAGTTGGAAAACATAGCGTTATCACGATGCGTTTGCTAGTTAAAGTCCGTGTTACTTTCCACAATGTCGTCGTTGTTACTATAAACCAATGATTAATTCGTTTACTGACAATTTTCCATTCAAATCTGTCTTGTATCGTTGTCTCGTCCAATTATCTGTCGACGTGTTTACGTATTGAAACTTCACGCATTCAATTCTCAACGAGATTGCTACGAGTAATCTTGTTTTCCCATTAAAATCAACATAGACAAGTAGAGAATTTTCAGATATGAATTTTCGAAGAATTTGATACTTGTGTTGAAATTTACTGTACGATGAATGTACATTTATATCAAATTTATATTAAAATTTCACAGAAACATTATTTCATAAACGTCAAGATTAATAAGTGGAAATTCTGGACGCGTAATTTCGATATTCAGACCGATGATTATTAAAAATCTTGGGTCATCGGAAGATTGGATTCATTTTGGTCGCGTGTAGTACAAGGTATTTCTGAGTCACTCGCTTATATAACGTTTCAAACAAATTGTACATTCAATGTCGCACAGTATAGTAGAAATCTTGTTTGTACGATATGTACATATTTCGTAGATTTAATTATTAGAACATTATATGTATAGTGGCTCATAAAAGTGATAGAATACTTACGTTTGAACGTATTGTTTATATAAAACATTTTATAATTTCATTAACCTGAGAAAACGATTATATTGATAAAATTTGTAAATGTTTATAGGAGTTACGTGATACTGCAAACATGTATTTAGTAAGAAAACAATGTACATGGTGAATAGCCATTACGACTCTATAAATACATCTCTGCAAAATAAAAACACTGTACCTATTGTATTTCGATTTTTACTGAATTTTATTTAACCTGAGATATTAAAAATCAACTCGTCTATGGAAATTAAAAATAAACTTGTTATCGCACAATTTTGGGAGCAACAAAATTTAGATTATTCGTCACATTGAATAGGAAGAAAAAACAAAGATATCAAAAGAATCTTGGATTTTTTCTTTTATTACTTTATTCATCTATCACTATATTCATGTATAATTCATATTATTTAGTTGATTTTTTTTTTTTTTTTTTTTTTGGAAGAGAACCGAAACACTGAGACGTGGATGACATGGACGCCAAACGAGATAAAGGTACAGAACAATTTTCTAGCGAGTTTCACTGTTTCCAGCGTAATTGCATTGTACCGAGCTGGAGAAGCCGGAGAATCGTCGAAAGAACGACGTTAATCTTCGGCTAAAAAAGATTCGGTTAAAGGCGAACTTTTTGCATTAATTCAACTTTAATTAATTTACAAAAGGCTTCATTTAACATTATGTACCTTTTCACCGGGTTTTGTCTTTCCTTCCTTTTTCTTTCTTGTCTTCTTTTTTATCTTTTCCAAGAGAAAGACGTTCACTCGTCTCGAAGTAATTTGAATGCATCGAGGAACGAGATAAAAATGTAAGTTTAACTTTCTCCGACTAAGAGAAAATTTCATTGAGCTTTCCGTGTAATTTGACTTTAATTAATTTATCAAAGCTGCTATTCATCATTGGCTTTTTCCCTCTTTTTTCTCTCATTTTTTTGTCCTTTTTTTTAATGTCGGTTTGAAAAGAAATAATTACGTCTGCGTACAATTTCAAGGTAGCGGTAGGTGAAAGGACGATGAATTTAGTCTCGTTTAGGTCTAAAACCTCGCGTAAAATACGCTTGGCTGGCCGCGTCTCTACGCATTAATTTTCATTTCTTTTGATTCTAAGGATGCGCGTTCCTTTCAACGAAGCTCCGAGTTATCTTTCATGTATAGAGGAGTCAGAAATTTTATTACTTCATTTATTTTGCGACATGTCTCAGTGCGTGACATCTCTCATCATCGCCTGATTTTATCGTAATAATACATAAGAATATTCTATCGTGTTGCGATGTAAATTAGTTGAAACGAATTGAATAATAGAGATCATGAGTGGCTGTTCAAAATTTATAAAAGCTATTTTCCACAAATTTGAGGAATGTCTGATACCCTGTGCTAAATCACAATTTAATTTTTCTTGGGGCTATTAATAAAATTATATTACAATATCGTATAAAAATATTCTATTTTGCTGTCGTACAAATTAATCAACATATAGATCTATTATTCGCACACAATAATTTTCGTAGATTTAAAAAATATATCATGGCCTGTATTGATCAATGCAAATTGTATAATCTTGTACAAGAACATTCTATTGCATTATAACGTAAATTAAGTCAAAATGTAAATAAAGATAAAAGCTGAATGTTCGTGTATGTTTATCTGAAAGTAAATGTTTCAATGATTTTGGACGACCATTGGGAAAATCAATCTTATCGGAACACAAGTCAGTACTCGTAGCAAACAAGATTAGCGCAGGTCGGAACTATCGTTTATCGTTTTGTTTGGAAACGAGTCATTCATTAAATTCTATGAAATAACGTTATCGTAATAGTCACAATCAAGTACCATTTCTAAAGGATCTGCTAAAGGATCTAACTAGCCCTTTGTAACGTTACAAAAGAAAAAAATGACTCGATAAGAAAGCCACGCGCATACTACCCTTTAATGTACTCTATTAATTCTCATAAAGATTCCAGTTAACAATACTTTGCAATTACTTGAATAATAAACTATATCGTTGCGTTATAAAGCAAATAACCATTGCTACAAATGAACCATAGCGACCCACAGTATCCCAAATAATATACAGGGTGTTTCCAATTTTTCCAGACAAATTACATAGACACAGTACGATGAATAGCAAGAGAAGCAGTGCTAATTATGCAGTTTAGTCGCTTTTTCCAATGTTAACTATTTTCATTCGACCCAAGAGTGTTTTCACCTTAAATATTGAAGTGATTTTCATAAAATTGAAAGCGAAAAACATTATTATGTTACGGTGTATTAATAATTTTAACCAAATATAAATTACAATACATTTAAATGCTTAAATACTTCTTACGTTAAACATTCCTAATTTTTCAATCATTTTCTAATAATTCTCCCGCATAATTAATCAAATAATCCACCAATGATCCTCCAGTAATTTTCTACTCCGAAATAACAAAATTTATTCCGCCTGAAACGACCAGGCAATCTACTTCCTCTACCCCGATCCGCCATAAAATTCCATCCCACGGAACACCTGCACCCCAAAACCGTCTACCAAAGCCACCTAAATCACCCATTACGATCATTCCCCGATCTCCTTCGTTGCCAATAAAAACACCTAAGACCTCGTTCATTCATTCGAACAGTGCACAAGAGAATAACAAACGGGTGACGAATAGCAAGTACCACAAGGCATATGCCGAAGACGGTATGATCAGCTGTTCGAAAGGCACAAAGGATATTCTCGACTTGATTGTCGACGTGTGTAGTGTCAGGTAAATTGCTTAGATGTTTAGACATTAGACATCAATCGAGTGATTCCTTTCGTCTGTTTTGTCTATTCAGTTTGTTCATTCATTCACAATTACGTAGGTGTTTCCTTAAGCGACCAACACACATTGAAATATAATATGTCGCGAAAATATTTGAACACTTATGGTAGAAAATTCTCTTTTATGTGTATATCGTGCTTGGTATATAAAATAATTTTGAACGATTATATTGGCAAAATTTGAAACCAACCTGAAACTGAAAAAAATATAGAAATTACAAGATATAGTAAAAAGTTAGTATACGGCATGAGTAGTCATCATAGCATCTTGAATATGTAACAAGTGTTAACGATAATATTGCTGAACATCGGGGCCTATTGATACAGGCTATCCCAGCAATTATGCTACACTAACAAAAGTGACAAATTTTCAAACTCGTTTTTCTCGAAAAGGAAACGTTAGATGAAAAAATTGTATTCTATATTTTTGACTTGTTCACGTAGATTTCACTACGTGCTTTCACATAAAATCTGATAGAAGCTGATTGTATCATAATTGCTTGGACACCCTGTATTAGTAAGCTGCAATATTCAGTGAAGTTCGTTACGTGTTATAATTTTTTATTTTCAATAGATAATTGACCGTTGAAACTTTTTCGCGATCTCTATGAAATAAATAGCTACCTCAAATATCCTACAAGATCTATGTATATTTTCAGAAATTTTTCAAAACCAGTACCATGATTTTCAATCGTAACAATCGAATGTCAGGGAGTACAATGAAATTAATTCACATAACACGTATTCATAAAACGTGTCTACATCTTGCTTGATCTGAGATATGTAAAATCAATTCGTCTACGTAAATTACAAATAAACTTGTCGTAGCAAATATCAGAAGAAACTCAAGGTTATTTGTTACTTTGGAAAAAAAGAGGATACAAAGGTATCAATTTTCCGAATGTCCAGTTGGACAAATTGTAAAGTACAAATTAAATAATGATAATAAAAAAAAAAAGAACAAAGGTACCAAAGAAACATCAAAATTCTCTTCTCTTTCACCGTGTGATAGTTTTTTCTTTTTTTCGAGAGAGAGAGAGAGAAACCGAAACACTGTAAGTGAAAACCAAACGAGGTGCAAAAGTTTAGAATAATTTCCCAGCGGGAGTGTATCTCAGTAAGTGAATACTAGTGGAAAGTCGAAACCAAAGTGTTTTAACGAAACCTCAAAGCCGATGAATCGCAACATGTTACAGCGTGTGTAAGCCACTTTATGCGACCTGCCACGGGGTCTCGTTATCTCAGTGTCAGCGTGACGAATGGAGCTCACACGAACCGTATGCCAATGTCCAGCAGCTTGGTCAAGTGGTAAACTGCGAGAGGGGGGCCGCAAGAGCATAAAAGCACGGACGAAGAAAAGCGTCCATGCTTTTGTGGTGTTTCTCCCGTGGTCACATCTCCCGTGCCCCAGGCTGATATACATTGTGCGACAGTGCGAGACTTATCTGCCTACTAGGGACAACGATCATGGGACATCCACCTCGACTTAGGAAAGCGGCCCTCGTTTGCCTCTTATTTCTGTTCGTGGTTACCGAATCAGCATGTAAGTACCACTTATAATCTTATCTTTAATGCTTATTAGAACCAAAATTCTCCGGTTTATCCAAGAAGCGTATAATTTTCAAACTTGAATATTTCATGCATATTTTTGCATAAATTTTCGCGTGAGAGCATGATGTAAAGAACGTAGATCCGGAACCGCTTCGTCATATTTTCGTTAGAAAATTTCTAAATTGTGAAAACAAATACGAGTGTTCGGATACTCGGTTGCCCACATTACAGTTAATTAAGGGAACGAAAATTGTCTTTATTGGATTCATCATTCTCTATAGTAATCCCGGTATTTCATTGACTCTTAGTTGTTTAAATCTTTATTTTTGTTCTATTTTTCTGAGATATCTTTTAAACGTTATACTTACGAGTCAATTGTATAATATAATAAAAAGTATGTAAAACTATAGTAATACAAAATATGTATAGTAAAAAATGTACAGTAATACAAAACCATAGTAATATTTGTATATTTTTCATACCGTTGGAATCTCAGAATGTGTTAGTTAGAAAATTAGATGTATGAATGTAAAGGACACAGCTTGTATAAATGGAGTTTAAACAAGTTACAAGTCTACTGTATTGAGTTATGTTAGAAAGTTGATGTTTTGAGGTTGTAATAATGTATTACTGAGACTGAACAATCGAAAATAGGATTAGCAATGGAGGCGTTAGGATTTCCTCGAAAGTAGCTAAATTAGGAAGAGAGCGTTGTAGTTTGGGATATAACTGGAACTTCTTTTAAAAGTAATTTTCTCTATGCACTCTCTCATAGTCAACTTTTTCACATTTTTGTCGCCTACACACTGTGATATATTATTTGATCTTTGCAACGCAATATTTTAATTAAAGATTAAAATTTTTTAGCGTCCATGTGCTTATGCGCGAATCATAAGAACTAAATTCTGGCGAAGATAGGTAACGAAACAAAGACCAGCGGTAGACTCTTTTTTTAAATAAAGAGGGGCAAATGTGAACATGTGTATTCATTCGAAATGAAACGAGAAAGCTCGTAGAATAAATTTATAATATCCTATACTTTTAAATTATTATTTCATATAAATAACTGTCTGTAAAATAGTGATATAATTTTATCGGAAAGAAATATGAAGCCTCGATGAAACAAAAACGAACGACAAGTATTCTCTTTTATCTCTAAAATGGCTTTTTTGCGAGACGACGAATTAGGAGATAAATGACACGCTCGCGTTAACCAAAGTTTCTCGGGGTCTTCTGTGAGTCTCAGAAGGGAAGAAACAACGACTCTTCTTTGTCATAAAAACGGTTCCTTTGGAGCAGGATATTTCAGAAGAAAGAAGATAGCACATCTTCGTTAGAACTTAAGTCACTTTCTTCCGTTAAGAAACTCTTTTGTTGGGAATGTGCTAAAAAATTGGATGTCTCAAAACAGTTTTCCTTTGAATGGAAGTAGCTCGTTTTAAAACATTCTTAAAGATTCCTTTCTATACGAAAATTTGTTATCCTTTCATATAGAAAATGATAGAACTATCTTTTCGTTGAACTTTTACTGAAAAAGTTCACGATATCGGAATTGCAAGAATAAACACATATATCGCAATCTTTTTTATCTCAAAGAATGATAATTATTTTTAAAAATTTCAAAACTTATTTATTAAAAAAAAAAAAAAAAGAAATGTTCAGAAATAAGTAGATTCGTTTAAAAAGAAAAGATTATGTACATTACAGTTGAATTATGATATAACATAAATAATTGATGAATCGGGGGCAAAATTCATGGAATTGGATGATATCGAACTTCTGAATATTCCATATATTTTCGACAAGCGATAAAAGACATATAAATATAAACAGATAAAACCCATCGCTCTTTTTTTAAGTATTTCGATGATATTAATATCATTTTAGACACAAAATTTTAAGAAATACTCTTCCCTGAATCGAATTATTCGTGGAAATATCTTCCATTCGAGATATATAAAAGGAAGAAACCAATGGCAACAAAACTGGTTCGATCAACTAGTTATCTAGCTTGCGAAATAGTTGGCATAAGCGTTGTCTTGTAAGCGTTATCTAACTCGCAGATTAGCAATATGTATTTGGCGAATCCTTCTTTTTATCGTCGAAAACTATAATCATTAAGAAATCGTAATAGAATTTTAACCTCTTGGAACCTCTTAATTTCTTCGAAACTTCTTTAATTCGAAGACTTGTTCGGTATCGAACGAATCTCGATAGCTCGAAAATCGAATTGAATTTCAATATTTTAATCGAAATTACAGTATTTCAAATCGGATTACTTAATGGTTCCTATTCAGTTGTAATTTCACTGTCACTGCAAAAAATGGATTAATGTTATTTAAGAATTTATAACAAGGTTAACGTAACAACAGGTCAAATTACTTATGCACGTTACACAAAATTATTTCCAATCGGATTACTTAATAATTTCTATTCAGTTGTAATTTCACTGTCACTGCAAAAATAGATCAATGTTATTTAAGAATTTATAACAAGATTAACGCAACAACAGGTCAGATTACTTCTGCAACGTTATACAAAATTCCATACACATTCGCATATCTTATCGTTGCTTTTTTCCATTTCTTCTTCGTTTGAATTAAATTTAACCTCGTCTTGTCGAAGTAAGATGACAGTCATTTTCTTCGTTAGGAAACTTTTCTAGATTATATTATGATTTTTCAATTTAACAACGAGCCCCGTGGAAATGCAGTTTCTTATTTTAATTTACGGATGAAGAGACCCGTAACTAAACTTAAACTTTCATAAATACATCCGTAATATTTATAAAGTTTCTTCCATACTAAAACACATTACCATAATTAGATTGTAATATACATCATCATCATCAATCCTCCATAGGAAAATGCTGAGATTTCATTCTTGAATTTGTCTTTAGAATTTTTATCCCCATATGTATGTCTTATTTTTTATATATCAATTTCACTTTCGTTTTATCAAACAAAAGCTTTCAATGTTTCAACTTAGCATAAAATTGAAACAGGAAATCACGCAGTTCCCAGACCACTGTCGACGCGATGGAACGTGCTTGATTGTATCGGTACCTTCCGCGAGTGCCATGCACAGTGAGAGTTAGAACAAGAGAAAGTGTAATAGTGTTAGTGACAACGGAATAGTGATGGTGATCCCACCACTGACACGCGATTTATCACAGGCACGTGCATACATACACTCGTCTGTATAAACACACACAAACAGAATCCCTGAGCACAGTAATCCTCCGACAGCTATCCGCACACTGAAAATTCAAACTCGCAACGGAACAGAACCAAAATCATCCTACGCAAACGCCATGAAACATGAATACGATCCGTAACATCGCACTGAAACGAACCACTGGAAGCTATCGCACAACACCAATAAACAGTATACCCTTCGAAGCTATAAAAACCTCACTAGAGAACGAAGAAGAAAGCACGTGAGCCTAAAATACGCTGCTAAATTATCTTCTACCCCAAACAACCCCTACAATGACGTAACGACACGTGGATACGCAGACCTATAGGACAAAAAGACCAAAAATGCCACACCCTTTCTCCATATCAGCATATCGAAAATATTCGAATATAACTGAAGGTACACATCGATAGCGGTTATAACGGGTAGCTACGGAAAATTAGCACCCTGGGTCGTAAAGATCCCCTAAATAAACACGAGTCTAACAAAAATAACAATTAACATAGAGCATAAAATTGGATTTTCCAGTTTAGACAACAAATACCCTTATCACAATGAAACATATATCGATGCATGAAAAACAGACCAGTTACATTCGCTTTCATTTGCAACGACATAAACAATAACTTCCTAAAGCCACGTCTGCTTTTACAGTTGAAGCATATGCCGTCCTCGGATCCCTCAAATAGATACAAAGAAATAGCAATTATTATACATAATATACTGACTACGATGACACGAGTTTAATGAACGCTATAGGGGAAATCCAAATAATAAGAACGAACGCGAAATCATAGGAAACATCCAAGAGGCTTACAAAGAATTTAACAAGGATGGCAAACGCTCGATCTTTACGTGGGTTCCATTTCACCAAGGCCAAAGAGGCAACATTCCTCCCAGCGAACGAAACTGCGTATGAAAATCTTGCCATCTCGCTGCACGTAACCGGAAAAGAAGAATGAAACAGAATATTGACCAAGTCAAGAGAAACGAAAAACAACGACATTGTAGAGAACTTTTAGCGACAAAGGTCCACCCACAATATGACTGAAAAGGAAAGAGCAATTGTGACAATGCAGGCTCACTGCAGGATGCTGCAAAATAATACATCAACACGTACTGGAAAAAACGGAATTAACCTTTTACAGCTTGCGTAACCAAACTTTGACAACCAACTACTATTGTTCGACTGTAAAAAATACAAAAACCAAAGAGCGAAATACAAATTGCACTCACCGCGCAAGCTCGATGTCGCAAGCCCACGTAACAAGTAGTTTAAAGTTCCTAGAGGATAGAAAACTGTATCAAGAAATATGTATAATTTTCCAATCTAATGAGTGGCTAATGACGAAGAAATCATCATTCGAGGCGACGGTAAACACGCAACAAAAGAGAGTGGAGAAATCACGCGTATATTAACAATTTAACGAATTTTCGAACTTGAAGAATTTTTTAATAACGAACAAATTATATCAGCTATAGTACTTCCTACTACTAAAGATAAAAATGCTTAAAACTTCACTTAATTACAACTTAAATTCTTGAAAATAACCTGAAACTGAATTTAAGTTACATATCGTACTCCCCAAATTTTTTAGTTTCTCTTTTTTTTTTTTCTTAAATTTTTGAACAATAAAAGAATCCTAAGATTGATTTGGAAACAACGTAAAAAGCAGAATCAGATCATGGTACTTTTGGAATTTAAAAAATCTCAGAAGAATGAAAACGTTACGAATAGCAAAAAAAAACAACTTTAGAAACAGACCTAAATCACCGTGCATGCTTCTTTCGCTTGCTGCAAACTTGCAAAGTGAAAACAAACTCGGCGCTGAAAACCGGAACTTCCTCTCTTTAAGAGAAAGAAAAAAGAAACGGAGCTCGCTCACTATCCATAGACGAGCAAAATATCTTTCGTTTTTTTTCTAACGACGTGATAAACAACGTCTCCGCGTCCCATCACGATCCATCAATTTTTCAAGTCGCCATACGGCCGACGGGTGTCTGCTACGTAACTCCATATACCCGAACTCGAAACTCGTTACACCGTCGTGAAACTTTTTCCCAGGGCCCATTACCACGTTGATAACGTGACGAAGATAAAGGTAGGCAGAAAAACAAAGAAAGTGTGTAGGGAGAGACGGTGGCGAAATATTTTTTAACAGGCTGATAAATTGAATTTATGCGAGAAAAGCATCAGGGACGAGTCACAATGGGGCGAGGAGTCACCCTCACGTCACAACAACATTCCGTTAGAAGTTTGTTCAGTGTGGCTCAGGCCACCTCTAAAATGCATGGAACTACCCCTTTGCAGTCCCACAGGAATTCTGTGTGGACCAGGTAAATAAGTTCCACCCTCGCAGATACGTATCTCGCATAAAAGTTTTCGTGGAAACGCAGGGTATCCAGGGTAGGGACGCGTCTAAGGTGTTTTTTCGACGATACCACGGTTCGACGAACTGTATACAATTTGAATGAGAATACGGTATAATACGGTCGTATATTAAAATATACAGCGAAATGTGCGGTATATGAATTAATAGGGAAACACGACTGTTCAGAGAATAGCGAAATACTCGTATGTCTTTAAAGTAATTGCTTTGTGTTTTAAGTGGAATAGCATAGTCATGAATGTAAATGAGTATATGGTCATCACAGATATTTATGGAAATTCGTATTTTTCTGAAGGTAAATAAAGTGATAAAACTTGAACAGAAATTTGTTTTATCTACTGAATATTCTAGTAGGTGATGAACTTTATTTTTGTAGTTTTCTATGTTTTAAACTTTCCTCTTTTTCTGATTTAAATTTCCTATAAGTGCATAAAAATTCGTAGTTTAATGATAATATGTCATATTTAAATTTTCAATATTGACGAGCCTTTAAATTAATTAATAAATCTTTCCTGAAAATCTTGACGAGTATTAATTTTTCTAACGAAAATTTACGCTAAGCTCTCGAGACTTCCAAGACGAAACTTATATTTTATATAAAATATTAGAGATAGATAAGATATAAGAGATAGATAGAAGATAAGATCTTGCAGATAAGATAATGTAGGTGGAATATAATGTAAGAGTTTGTAGATATAAAATCGAAGATGTAAAAGATGCAGAATATCCGTCTATTTCAAGATTGCCGAGATTCCAAAAGCTTTCAAGATCTGACAAGACTTTCGAGTCTTATCAAAATTCAAACATAGAAAGACATATTAAAGCTTATCAAGATTTTCAACATTCTTAAATAGCGTATCGTATTTGAAGTGATTCGATCTGTCACGTTATTTACACAGATTCGTACTTTTATGAACAGAATTAAAAAAGAAGAATATTAAATATCGTAACAAGTACTTTGAATATTTTATATATTTCTCTCCACACGCCTTACGTATAAAATGAGGATTTTTATGCAATTCTACACTTTTATGAACAACACTAAAGAAATGGAGCTCTTGTAGAAATATGTTTCATCTGCTGAAAATTATAGCAATATACATCACTATGGATATTTTATATATCCTTGTGTATCATATACGTTCTATGCGTATGTGCAATTTCAAATTTATCATAAATACATAAAAATCCCCAATATAACATATATGCCGCCAGCCATAAACAGCGGGACACTTACTCGTTACATTTATTAAAAAACTCCAACAAATTCTATTTCACGTCATATTTTCCACACTAATGCGACCGAAGTAACAGATTTATACCGAGATAATTCGAAAGTATGAACAATGAAAACCATTTAACTTGTACTATACATCAGCTTGTTCCTTAATACTTGTAGTCAACAGCGTATTTTCCAATCTTCTACAAATGCATAAATGCACAATCAGTTGATCGTTAATCGTACTTTCAACTTTACGCAAATTTCTCAACCAATGATATACATTGTGGTATCCCGAACGATAGAAAGGGTCAACGAGCTTCAAGCTCCATGCGGTTCGTCGTGTTAAAAGGTTATTCGCCGTGTCAAGGATGCAGAGATTAACGTTAACAGACGGATGTCGAAATCAGAGATTAATTTCGACAGATAGGACTCGAACAAATTAATGGCGGTTACCGCGAAATTCCTGTTTTTTTTTTCTGGTTTTGAATACACATTTCTCCTCGGTTATAAAAGACTTTATGTACCGCTGTTTTTTTTTTTTTTTTTTTTTTTTTTTATTTTTTTAGGAGTATTTGGTTCGTTTTGTCATGTCATGTCTTTTGTCATGTTTGGTCTAGTTTAGCTTCAGCGACTATTCATAGAGTAAGCTGCGTCACTCTAGACGTCAGTATACTCTGCTAATGGCTACTAAAGTATTCTGCGTCCAATGGCTTTGCCATAATGCAGCATGCTTTTGTTTCGCTCGAATTTCTACTAGTTATTTGTCTTTATTCTTGTCGCTTGAAGCGCAACTTACCATTTTTCTACTTTTCTTGACTGTTTACGTTTCTTTGTGCTTATCTTAAACCCGTTTTAATAGTCTATTTTTGTATAAGGAATGTTTTTACATGTGCAATCGATAAGTTCTTCAATATCTGTAACTATATTTACTTTAATTTTGATATCTCTTTTGTTAATTCTTATAGCTTTTTATGGAGTTATTTAGAATTATTTGTTAGATATTAATTTTTTTTTTATTTCACGCCTATTTGAAGAATTAATTGAATCTTTTACGAAATAACTTTTCTTCGAAATTATAATAGATCCTTATAATCCTATTAATAACGGCAAATAAACACGTACTGAAAAAGCACAGATATAAAAGCTGGTCGGCGTAGCAATAATCTCCAAAGCAACGCAGATAACAAAATCGATTCGTTTGATTATTATTGACCCGTAAACACACGATTTTTTGGCCTTTACAAAAAGTTCAAATCGGTTGAGATCACGGTGTGGACTTTGAAACTGATCGACGGATTCTTCGAAAGGAAATCCAAAAGAAGTAGTAAATAATAGATAATATCTGATTTGACAAATATTTTCTTTCATGAATATGTTTGCAACATTTTCCTTATTTTTGTTTAAATTCTTTTATGATAACGTCTAGCACTTTTAAAATACTTGTAGAAATTTCAATTTTTCAAATATTCCTTTCTATTGAGATTAATAACAAATAATTTCGAATAAGAGATTTTAAATATTAAGAAAAAGTTAATAGAAATGTAATCTTGATATTTCTCTTATCACTCTTCATAGCTTCACAGAAGATGTAATTATTTCTTTTTTTTTATTAAAATAACATAACGTTTAAACAGTTTTAATATCTGTTGATCTAGGAGAAATAGAATGAAGCAAAATATTAGCAGTGTATTAATAACAGAAACGTATAATTTTCGATTTTTATCTCGTCGTTTCAGTGCCTTCATATTTTTAAAAATTTCAAAATATGATCGTTTCCTTAAAATTCTATCAATTAAAAAATAACCTGATATTTGTAAATTTTTTTAAATTAATTAAAACAGAGAATGTAGAATTTTCATTCTCTATCCTCCCAGATTAGTATCTTTCTTATCTGTTTAATATCTCGTACGAAAATTGCGTTCAGTTAAGGAAAAATTTTAATTTCTGTGAATTTGATAAAAGAAAAAGAAAATAGCGTAATGTAACAAGAGAAATGTAGAGAGTATTCCTTTCCTCTTCTTCGTTCTTTATTTTATTTCGCGATAAAACTTACCCGTGACATTTAACTTATTATTACGCTCTTACCGTCATGGACTTACGTGCGTTTCCTGACAATCGTTACAGACGATGCATCAAGGGAAAAAGCTTTTTCGACGTGTTTCGTTTTCCGACGAACCATCAGCGTTGCGTGTTCGCTATCTTTATTTCCGCTGATCGTAAAACACTGTATAAACCACTACACTTATCAGGCAGTAATATCGAAAATGAAATGAATAATTTACGACCGTGGAGACACTTGCCATGAAATAACAAGCATGCTACTTATAGTTAACATTTCTTAAATAATCCTTGGAACTGGTGCAATTAAACTATTAAACTGCTTCTGCTATATTTTTGTATTTGAAAACGCCAGTCTATATATATATATCCAGTTTATAAAATTGTACACTGACGTGTGATCTTTGTTCTTCTTAATTTGATGAGAAATTTAATATAATTACAATGTTCATAAAATAGATAGATAGATCAAAATAAATACTTAATTGAAAAAATTGTTGAAGAAGTTTTTATCACAAAATAGATCCTGACTTTGTAGTATAATCATATATAAATTGTATGATTATATAATAATTAAACTCTTGTCATTATTATATTTGTCGAAACTGGATCATTTATAAATTAATACGAATTATATACATATTGCATTCAATATTTAATACTGCAGCAATCAATTCTTTTTATTCACACGACAGAATTATGTAATTTATAAAAGTACTATGGATACAAAGTATCGTGGATTATTTATTCAAAATTTGATTGTCAACTGATCAAACGTTTTTTATTGTTATTTTATCAAGGTTTCTAAAATTTTGATAAATTATTATTCAGCTTTTCATTCAAAAGTAAAGCCTCATGTTGGGGAAAGAAAACAAATTTTATAGAGCCAGAATAAATTCCTATCGCATGAACAAATCCTCAAAGAAATTTCTATGATAAAAGAGAGAGTAACATAATTGATTTTATAATATAGTAAAATCACATTTGAAATTACATAAATCTCTATATATATTCTCCACTAACAAACGAAATTTACCCTCACGAAGAAGAAGAAATCTTTAAGATGGGAATAGAATAAATTCCTATGGTACATCTTTATACATCGTAAAGATTTTTAAAAGGAAAAAATGGGTATATCAAGCAAACAGGGCGAAAAAAGGAAGAAACGCATTGTCGAGTTTCGAATAAATTTTTCAAAGTTCCATCTTGAAAATGGAATGTTACGAAGAAATGGGTCGAGTCCCTGAGGACATGCGAAGCTACGTTGGCGTTTGATCGAAGCTGGAAATTTCCAAGAACTCAAAATTACCAATTTTCTCCAAAATAAACGGTATATCGTATGTCAAAAAATTTAATAGTTCGCGTTTCTCGATTTTTTTTTCTTTTTTATTAGTTTGGTATTTTGAACGAGTGTTTACAAAACGTGACACGGATCAGCGAGATCAATGATCTAAGAGACTTCCTCCACTTGGCGCGATCCCATTGCCGGAGTTAGATGGACGATGATGGACAATGATTAGCCCGCGAGTTCTTTGAATCATTGTCAATGGTCGTCGTTTATTGTTGTCCCACATCCGCGGCAGCTAGACAATGTTTAAAGTTCATTACGTGTCGGTTTAAACAATAGGTTTTGGAATCATAGAATAATATGAGAATATTTTTTTAACAGCTTCGTTTGCTCTTCAATCACAGGAAGTGAGATAAAGAAATTCACGTATATTTGATTTGAAAGCAGATAAAAAATCTCATTGAAGGATCTAATTAAACAGGGAATAATAAAGAGTGCATACGACGTTTAGTGAAAGAGAAAAAAAAATAAAAGATTGTTAGAAATGATGATTTAAATGGAGAAAGAATATGAAAATACTTATAAAAAAGAAAGAAGAAAATTAAAGAAATTTTTTAATGATTTGAGTACCTGCGACAAAAATAATGAAAAAACGAGAATCATTTTCAAAGAAATTATATAATATTTTTGAAGAAAGAAAATTATCTGAATAATTTGAGTAAAATGTGAATAACGAAGAAAAACACTATTATAAGTTTTTAAAAAATTGGAAGATTTTTTTAGAACAAAAAAAGGTTTGATCCGATAAGAAAATTAAAAATTTAAACGAAACTAGCAAAAACACTATTATAATTTTTAAAAAAATTGGAAGATTTTTTTAGAACAGAAAAAGGTTTGATTCGATAAGAAAATTAAAAATTTAAACGAAACTAGCAAGTAACATAAATCGATATTTATACTAAAATAAATATTTGTTAACTCTTAAAACGATTTAGAAGAGCGAGAACAACAAAAGAGTACAAATCACATTTAAAACCAAAAAACCTTTAGAACAATTTAAATACATAAAACTAGAATAGTAAGAAACAGCCGAGACGATGCTTCGAAAGCTTTTATTTAAGCAAAATAAGAGCAGCGAAACTATGATGGAAAAATATGAAAAGGCTTTTACAAGAAGTTTAAAGAACTGAAAAGTGAAATGAATATTAATATTCGTATGAATTAACAATCGTCCGAATTTTAAAGGGAAAGGGCCAAAAGCGACTCCCATAAATTCTCCTTCACAACTGTACAGTAATTTTGAATTAGTCAAAATTTCATTTTCCTCCGAGGTGTAATCGTAGAAAATTGGAAAAGTCGCTTTCGAACTAGTCCGGATAAAATGAGCACCAGTGCGGCGAGGAGTTCTTATTAAGACCCGTCATGATTAGCTAGATCGAGCTTCTCCTATGGTGGCTGTTCTACCGATTTATCGAGCCCCGTGGAACGAACAAAGTGTGCTTTATCGCGCGTTAGAGATAGATAAATAATTATGACTTGGTAAATAATATTGTTAATCTTCCACGCGTGCAAACATCATTGCGCGTTATTTTTCCACTGTCATAGGAATTCTATTAATAGGTAGACTGTGAACTGTTACGCAAACTCATATTTTTATGATGAAATAATTCAGGAGAACTAACCTAGAGACATATTTGTTCCGTCCTGATGTTATAACGAATACATATTTAGATTTCCCGTAAACATTTTACGTTATATTACGTTAGCGTAAATTTTATTTCCTATAAATGCGTAAACATTCCCAGTTAGTCGTTAAGTACCGACAGTTACTTGCGTTCGAGCATCTATGTTCGAGATATCCTTAAGAATAATTTTACATTAAATTACTAAGAATCTTTTTTCATTGATAAAGAATTTCCTTTCACGTGTACAATCACTTTAATATGAATGAGTTGCCCTCTTCACTCCTCCAGAGATATTAATAAATACTACAGACACTGCAAGAGGTGTGCGAAAGATTTTCAAAGCTACTACAAATATTATTAGCTACGAATATTTACGAGTGGTCTGTAAAATGGTTGCGTACGAATATTTTGATTTTTATTTCAGATAACGACAGGCTACCCAATTATTTCTGAATGAATAAAATCCTTCTGCGAATGTGTACTAAATCTCAATGTCCATGACTACATATCTGAATATTATTTTTGTGAAAGAAGATAGAAAATATCTATCTTTTATATCAGACTTAATGAATGTAGTCTTAAAAGAGATTAAATGCTAAATTTTGTATCAAACTTTTTATTGGAATGTATAACAGCATTAAACTTTCAAGGAGCAATGAGCAGTTTTCCTTCATCAACCGAAGAAACATTTGCTATTTAAATATTTACAAGGGACCGTTGGTTTCTCTGAGAAATATACATTTCAGCACAAGACACCAGGAGTTAAGAAGTTTCGAGGTCCAAGTAAATGAAGAAATAAAGAGCACTTGGGGCTATTGCGTGGCTTATGATTCCTATTGGACGCAATGAAAGTTACCTTACAATTACAAGAATTTCGGTCTTGAAGCAACCTTTGGTTCGTTATATTAGAGAATCAATTATTTCACACGTCGTTGCTCTACTAAAGAAAGCTTCCATCGCTTTTCTACCATTATCATTCTTTAAGCGAATACATAAAAAATTCTTAAATATTTTTCAAGTTCGCAGAATTCTTCATAGACGTGAATTAATAGTTTTCTACGAATTAACGAATTATTACTTAAAAAGGTAAAGAGTCACGACTCGTTTTTGTTCCAAGTTAGATTTCACATTTCTGAGAATTTTATATAAATGAACTTCTATGAATATTATATTTGTACGATGAATACATTATTAGTTTTTTGTATCAAATGACGTCCCAATACGTAATACGTTTTCGAACGTGCACAATAACGTGCAAGAGACATCATTTGACGTCAAGGAGCTTTTTATTATTCCTTACCTAGCCAATTTCATTATTCCGTATGTTCATTAAATGTTATTCGTAAGAAATAGATTGTGCAAATTTATAAAAGTTCATATTATCGTTAAATTTGAAATTTCTTTTACTATTCAAATGTCACAACGAATTCTTTGCGTTGAATATTTTTGCGCAAAAGATCGAATAAAATAATAATTAAAGGATTTGTTGAAGAAGAGGAAAGATAGAAATTTCATATCGAAGAATGTAATAGTTTATCTATTACAAATATCAAATTTTGATGATACGAATAAGAATTCATGAATTTGTAACACATTCGAAAAAGTATTTGATTTATAGTTAGATCTTGCGGGTTCACTCAAATTGATGGAAAGCGAGGCTTGTCTTCTTCTCGCATTGCAGCTTCCTCGCCTCTTTATACCCTTCATGCGTGTTTCAATTTTTTCCAAAGTCGAAGTTGATGTAGGTACAGCGATGCAACCGGCCCTATGTCGTATCTCGTCTGTTTTATTGGGAAGTCGAGATCAAATCAATTTACCAAATGTCCGGTTGAACATAGGGGACCTGTAATCGTTTCAATGATATAGACCTCGTTCCAGCCAGTTATATGCCGCGAACTATGTGCATTAGCGGTCCAAGATGATTTTAGGTACTCTTGATACGGTGTTGAATTACCATAGAATAGACTGAGCCGCGAGCCGCTGTCGCTGCTTTTTTTACGACGAATCTTCGATTAACTTAATTCTACAGGGACAACCGTGTTTCTTAACCGTTTGAGTTCCAAGCAGCGGGATCGCGCTGTTTAGATTTTGTGTCGAAAAGTCCCAGTACATTTGAACGCTACAGACGACTGATGGTATTTTATACTTCATTCTTATCTTCTGAATAATTTCTATTGAACAAAACTTGGAACATTTATAAACTAATAGCACGCATATATAATAATATAGATGTATTTCATAAAATAAGAAATATAATGATCGCTATTGCGCCGTTCGGCATTTTTCGACCCTGTGTTTTCAAAGACCCCTGGGACTCAAACGGTTAATTACCTTAATGGAGTATTTTATCCTAGAACTTCGAAAAATTAAGTTTCGTTGTATTTTATGTCTTTGAATTTTTAGTTTTAAATGAGAAGTATGTTTAGACAATTTTTTCCAAACAACTTATAGGCTTATAGAGTATGACAAAAGGTAGGGCTTTATTGATAAAATAAATTAAGATACAGCTACTTAAGGAAAGCAAAGTGAGGTGATAGGCGCGATAGGTACTGAAAAAACACTCGAATATATTTAACAACAAATATTTATTAACAATATATTCTGTGTGTACACCTGGTGTAAAACTCGCGGTTACTAATTTCGGTTCGCGGTTCGCGATTACAAGTTCGAACTCGGGTCCATGCGAAAATATTCTGTAAGAATGTATCGACATCTAGCAATCATCTTGTCCGAAAGGTCAGCGAGCCACGGGACAGAAACCGTTGGAAAATTTACTGTCGAGTGCCGCTACAAAAGAATAGGAAAGAATGAAATGAGAGAATGTATTCTACGTTTGGAAATTTCCTTTTATATCCTATTAGAGAGATATTTTGCAAATATCCTTGTGGAAGGCGCTAAAGAGAAACAGTAAAACGCAATAAGCAAAAACAAAGGAAATGGAAGGTTTTCGAAGCAATATCATTTGCAAGTCGCTCTGTCGATTCAACTGTTTCAGACGATGTGTCTTCATTAGCAGAATTATAGTCATTTAAAACGAAAGTTAGATTGTAAGGCTAAGTTGTGTGCAACCTTCAGCCGTAATTTACGCCACTTATAATTCCCGGGTGATACATTGTTGGAAGCCATGGAGCTTTCACGTGCTCATCGCGTGGAAAACTACACGGCTGCACATCCGCTTATCGCGGTTGCAGTGCTGCAATTATCCCAGGTCGACTACAGTTGCACGAGTCGCATCGAAAATTCATTTCTACCGTCACTCGAGACGCTCTTAAACGATCCGCTGTCTTCCGTCGGATTTTCCGCGCGATTTTCCCCGTGGTTCGCGCGAAAATGCCGCCATGGGAAGAGTAAAACGCGAGGGAGCTGCTTTTCCATATCTACACGTGTAATCTGAAGATAATTTATCGGAAGAAGCGAGCTAAAGTCTCGAATAATGATAATTTCTTAAAAATGATATCCACGTGGAAAAATTGTAAAAACTTCTTAAGGTATTTTGTAATAGCTTTCTAAACAATTCGTGGAAAAAGTTATCTAAACTTTTAGTAACAATTTCTGCGACGAAACATCCTAATCTTTAAATATTTTAAGTTTTGTGTTCCTCTTGACAACACGTTGACGGTAATTGTATTGATATGCAAGTACAAGTAGTTTTGTGACAAAAGTGTGTTTTCAATGTGTGCTACAACTCAGACACACGAAATTCAATAAGTGTACGCAGACTATCGTGACTGACTGTAATATTGTATAAAATTGTGACTGTAATATGTATAAAATTCCATGGTGTTTCTTCTCACGAACAAACTTCGATAAATTACACTATGTAAATTTATTTCGACACGTGATATATAACATGCGAAAGTGGTCACATAAAACAACAGCTGGCATTTCCACGGGACTAAAATTTCAAGCACTGCAGAGCGCGTGACACTTGCAATTTTCATGTGCAACCCAGCGGCGATTACGCGCGCCGCGACGCTACGCCGACCGGCGAATCTCTGATAATCGGATAATGGAAGAGCAGGCAGAGAGAGAAAGAGAGAGAAAGAGACTGCGATTGCGGCCGACCGATTAATTTGCCGCCCCATTGCGAGCTCCCTGCTGCTCGTTCGAAACGAGACGGAAGCCTCGAGGTTCTTTCGAGGATCGTTTCATTTCGTTTTGAGATTGCGTCGGGATTTGTTCGATAAAAATTGCTCGCGATTGCTGCCTTATCCTTAACGTTGGGTAGGCCATTTTACGAGATTCTTCCAGTCAACAGGAATGTCCTGCCCTCAGATTTCCGCTTTCTACATTTCCAACTCTATTTGAAGATTCATATAAATTGTAGGTGGTTGGAACATATTAAATCGTAGAATGTGAAATTGCTAATTTAAAATAAAACCTATGTACATTGTACATACGTCGAAATACGAAGTTAGATTGTAAATTCGCAAAATCATTATCCGATTCTTTATTACTGAAATTTCTTCTTTTATAGGAAACTGATAATCGAAGAACACAGAGACATTTTTTGGTTTTGACATTTTCAGATGACGTTACAGAAGAGAACGATTTTAATATTCGATGCGCCGTTTATCAAACCCATAAAACGAAAACTATGTTTTTGTCTAGCTTTCGGATTAAATATATATTTTTACCGCCTTCCAAAATGCCTCAAATATATTAATTGTCATCCGTGAGAACGATTAATCTCGATGGAATTGATTCTATTTTTAATGAAAGAAATTAGTAACAAATTGACCAGCTTGATTTTGGTACGCGTAAACAAATAATTTACTTATTTCCTTCAAAATAAGTAGGAAAATAGATCGATAGAAAATTTCTGTCAATCCGCGATGTCAAAATGATTTTCAGATTTTTGGGATTTTGATGGTTTCTGAATGTATCGAGACGTTTCTGCTTGAGGAACTGGAGGGTTTGATCACCCGTCGAAAATAATTCAACGATATGCGTTCGACAGAACATTACGAATGTTATATGAAAGAGTCATTCCCCTCTTCGCTGCTGTCATATAGTATCGGTTATAATGATTTAAACATGTCCGGCAAAACAAGAATTATTCTCTCGGGGGAGAAGTATATTTAATCATTTTTACAGTTGACGACGAGCGTTGCGAAGGAATTTATGTTGTTGCACGAAAACATTTAAAAATGAAGAAGGAGAATTTTTCGATACAAGTAAAAATTCTTCTTGCATATAAACTTTAGCAAAACGTTTCCATAATTCCACTGTGTCTTGCTTTATCAATTTAACAATTTTTCAATCTCTCTCTCTCTAAACACTTATTTCTAGTTTCTTAAAAGTATTACGTAATATTATAATGCGAAGATCTAGCAAAAATATTTCGTAACCAACACAATGGAAGAAATGTTCCCATTTTTCTTACAAGATATAAAAGAATACGGCTATTAAGAATATAAAGGGCTATCAATTCACGAAAATATGAGAAGAGAAGAGAAATTATTAAATCACATATATCTAAAAAAAAAAAAAAAACGAAACAAATTAGTTGATCCATGAAAATATGAAGGAATAAATCAAGTAATTAACCAACGAAAATATACATGATAAAATAAATTAATATTACATTCAAAATAAATGAATAAATAAATGAATATTAATCAGGGAAATTATAAAAAATGGGAAGGAAGGATTAAATAAATACAAATGACCCAAATTATTAATCTACGAAAATATAAAGTGGTTGAAAAAATTATTTATTCGCGTGAATATCGAAAAATGATCCAAATTATTAATCTTTATATGCTGATATATAAATGAATCAAATTATTAAGCCTCGTGAATAGACAACTGACTTTTGCGCAATTTCATGTTTTTACGAACAGAACTAAAAAAATGGAAGTCACATAAAAATCTGTTTCATGTACTAAAAATTGTAAAGATTATCCTACTTCGAATATTTTATATACTTTTTGTATACTCATAAATATGGAAAAAGTGAGAAATATTATTAGTCGACAAAAAATGTACGAAGAAGAAAAAGATTATTAATTCACGAAATCGTAAAACGCGAAATAAATTATTAATACGGGTAAAAGAGAAGCATTAACGATGATAAAATGGTTGATCGTCTTTTTTCGTATTATAGTTCCTATCTAGATAATACTGTTGACCAGAAGGATTGTGCTTATATGAGGATCGGTATTAATTTCAATCTTCTGTGACCAACAGACTCCATTCTAGCTAAATCCAATCTGGATTCAGTAAAAGGGAGAAATAGCGAAGCACTACGTGACAGGAAACGCTCAGAGGTCCGGAGCACTCTTTATCGTAATTTATCATGACCTTTCTTACAAAAGAGTACCGACGTTACGTTATTTATTTCAGAAAAACGTTAGCAGAATACCGAAATAATTTCTTTACATTCAAAAATTGCTGTCATTATTAAAAAAACAGGAAGAAGAAGGAAAAAGTAGATTGCAGCAGAACACGTAGAGGATGTTTGCTCTTGCTTTTTACCATTTTATTATGATAATACTTGGAGATGGAAAAATAGAATTTCTTGAAATATTTGAATCATATTCTCAGCGATCTAAAATCTTCATATTTAATTCGATCTGAGACTAACGATAAGAGAATAAAAGATTTTAGAAATCTTCTTTAACAATTTCCTAAAGAAATTACAAATTGGTATATTGCTATATTAAACGTGCACATCAGAAAACAAAATTTCTTGAAATATTCCTATTATATTGTTAATAGTTTGATATCTCTGAGATTTCATTCAATCGGAAATAAAAAAGGAACAACTATATTATGAACTATTATTGCTTTATAATTATTAGTTTATAATAATATACTTATTGGAAAATAGTTGCTAAATAATTCATCTACTGCAATTTAGTATATTAGCGTTATGAATATTTTGATTTTTTTAAACTTCATGAAATTATCGGATCTAAATGGGAGCAAACATAATGACAGAAAACAAATCATTGGAATTCCCTTTCACTGTGACAAACAAAAAAACAGAGTTTGATAATGTAAAATGTCAGAAAAAATGTAAATGAAATTGTATTAATGATAACGATACAATTAATTAAATAATTATTGCTATTCTTATTAAAGTTGAAGTATCTATTGCAATATCTCTAACGTTATTTTTGTATGTTACGACAATATCACCGGCGGCAAAAGAAAATTATTGCAATAACTTCGACGTAGTTTTTGTTCAGCTAGAACCCGAGAAAAGCGCTATGTTAAGCATGCAGTTTATCGGCAGTCATTGTACTCGTAATCGTTTACCAAGTTCTATCAGGAACAAAATAACAAATGACACCATATTTTAAAATTGAAGTGTCAACGTTATAAATACATTACAGGACGTTAAGATATTTCGAAAACGCTACTTTAGATTGTGAAACTAATATTACAGAAGTCTGCACTTAATAGATAATCAATATCACGTTAATTGCCTGTTTGCGCTACAACTCTTTTATGCTTCATTTGGATTTAGTAAAAAACATGTAGCTGATTACGATACATAGAGATCACAATATAAATATTCCGGACAAGTAAACTTGTTTGGTAATTCTATTCATTTCTTTTCTTCGCGATACCTTTTTAATTTTTCCTTAGTACCACACAGCTTTAAACAACTTAGCTGATATCGGCATAATTAATAGAAAAAAATGTTGTCGTATCACGTTCCTTTTGATCTAAGTCAAATTACAACACAGAAATTGGAAGCAATTCGAAGTATAATCATAGACGTGAAAAACAGTAACGATATTATATTTGTTTCTTGCATTATTTTCGATCGAACTCTGTATTTTTCTAATGAAGACATTTCTTTCCGTGATTTTTCGTTTCAATTTCACGTTGGTCGTATTTTTACAATCGTTGAAACTACTTTGTTCTCGTGTGTAACGAAAAGCAGGTTGAAATGCAAAAAGCTTGAGGATCGTGATAAAGTGAAAATATCGGTAACTGTAAGAACTTCACGTTTCACGTAAGATGATTCGAGAGTTTAAAAAAGAATCAGCTGGAATATTAACGTCGATTGGATAGTGTCGTTTGTTTCTAAAAATCTCAAAAGCCATGATAAAGTCTAAATAACGGATCACTTAGCCTCTCGCAATGCACGATACACTGCCGACAAGAAGGAAAACCCTGCGGACACGATAAAAAATCTTATTGACTCGTTTTATAATCGATAACATTTTTACGCGAGACACTGATTAGCCCCCGGGGGGAAGAGCGACATATTTGTGCAAAGGAGGCCTGAACCTCGTAGTAAGGTCGCGTCGATAACACGATAATCGCTGACTTTGCTGACCCTCGATCTTGAAACGCTTATTTTTAGTCGATTGGTTCTTGATGCTGGGACGCAAAATTAGGTATATGTGTTTTATAGAAATTATCACGATCGTGAGTTTCTGTAAAACATCCAACTATATTCCAATATACTTCTTATATCCTGATAAAATAATAATACAACTTACATCTTAATATTTTTCAATAAGTTTGCGTTTAAACAACATGTACGCATATTTCCATTGGTTAGTCCATTGGTTCAAATTAATTAATACATTCGAAACACGAAGATAAATCATTGATATCGATATAAAATACGATACTTGAGCAATTATAATAATGCATTTTAAAGAACGAGAATATATCTTGTTTATAAAAATTTCGGATCTTTCCTGACAACAAGTATAACTATCGAATGGAAAATGTTTAGGTTGAAAGTGTGAGGATGAAAAGAGGTTCGAGGTACAAGCTTTTTAAACGTTTAAACGTCAAAGGGCTTAAAAAGTGTAATAATCTAAAATTCTTGTTTAAAGGGTCACTTAAGTAAACGAAGAAGAAACGTTGTGCTAATGGAAAGGGCAAGAGATAGTAAAATATTGCTCGATAAAGAAGGCAAGAGTTATTAAAAGTTTTCCAGCGAATGAAGCCGCCGTAAGCCTCCTATGCGCGCATTTTCTACGACGTTATCTACTTTCTACATTATTATCCGCTGGAAATCTACATGGTGGATAAAAATGGGATAAAGTAGCTCGGTGATAGAAGCTTCTTAAACACGAGACTTTTCATAAACATTCGCCGTACATATTTTTTATATCGTTTGCCTAGCTATCTTCTGCATGCATCGCTGAATTTTAACGAGTCTTATAGAACAAAAAATTCGTTACTTTAATATTTTATAGAGTGGCCGAGTTTTCCCAAACGAATTTTACTTCTACATTCAAATGATGATGAAAGATGTTATCGAATTTTTGCTTAATATAATATTCTATTCATTTTTCTATAGAAGTTAATGGATTATTTTGTTCCGATAAATAAAATTTCTAATATTTCGCTTATTGTACAAATCATTTATTCTAAATTTTAATTAAGATTAAGCTCAATCTTTGCCATTAGGAATAAGTAGAGTCAATTATTTTACAAAAGTTTATGCGAAACTTTAATTAAGATATATAAATCTTAATTTTTACCCTTGGAACTAATTAAAATTAATATCGTAACATCTAGTTTTTATTTTCAATTAATCTTAAATTAAATTAATCTTAATTCAGATTTCGGACAGAAATAAGACAAGAAAAATATGCGGCATTTAAGAAATTTAATTTATCAAATGGCAATGAATAATGGAAATGGATTGAAGAATATATAATTATCAACGGAAGATCTTTCAAACGATACCAACAAAATAATTATTCGTCAAATTATCGATTCGTCGATATTTCTATAAAATATTTATTCGTTGATAATTTCTTGATACATAAAGATGTAACAGACGAATACCTGTGACTGATAAATAATTTAAACGACGTTAGAACAAAATGATGAAGGTCTCTGAAGGTAATAACTTTATAGGAAAAAATAATTAATAATCCTAAAGAATCTAAAGATCCCTAAATAAGTTTTTATCACAGTAATAACTTGTGAAGCAACTCAAGTCACTGTTTCAACTTTATTACATGAACATACTATGTCAACAACATTATTCTACTCCAATCTATGATCCAAACTATCGAACTACCCCGAGTGAATTGGAAATTTCATCGAGATATCGCTTCGCTGACAAGCCGAAATATTCGGTAGAACTGTCGAACAGACTCTGAATTTCGAGCGCGTGACTACCACTGGACCGAGGGTGAAG
The DNA here is from genome assembly GCF_040668555.2 of Bombus flavifrons. Taxonomy (NCBI): domain Eukaryota; kingdom Metazoa; phylum Arthropoda; class Insecta; order Hymenoptera; family Apidae; genus Bombus; species Bombus flavifrons. Next base: position 8,509,850 of record NC_138456.1, read on the forward strand.
CGTGTTTTCTTTTTCGTTTTTCGCCGACCAATTTATCAGAACCAACTCGAAACGAGTCTAGATTTCGCGTCACGTGCCGAAATCCTTCAGCAACGCAGAAGTTTCATTGCGTGTGCCACGGCAAAAAGAACAAAATGGTTCTCGAGGGAGTCTAGAGGCTATATAGCGAAAGTCGATTAAATACGACGGACGAATTAATTTCGACTAAGTTGCGAGTAATATTAGACCAGCCTAATGGAGACAATGTTTCATCGTCTCTATTATTGCAATAACGTACTGACGAATGGACTGCGAATTTTTATGTAATTTCATATTTTCCTAAACGTAGCTAAGAAAATAGAATTTATGTCTATAAATATTTCTCCCACTCGCTAAATATCATAACGAATGATTTTTCTTAATTATTTTATGTATTTTTGTATATTATATGCATTCTCTACATTTTTATAATCTTATATTTCATATGAGTAAATAAATATCCATGCAAATTAGCGATGAACAAGAGCATAGAATATGAACTTTCGTTAAACTCTTTTGCAAAAGCATGAGCTTCAGTGGTTGAAAATAGCTGTGGTATCATCTTTAGCCCTTAAAACAGTCATATAGAATTTGAGCCTATTTGAACCACGACGTGGCTTTGAGAAGTGGAGAACGATAATTTGTTGAAGATGGATAATGAAAAACGACAGGACCTATGAAACGATCAAAGATATTATTGTGGATTACGATACGATTAGCATCGTTGTTATGCTATTACATTGGGTGATTGGGTATGATTTAGTTATTATGCTGTTACACATTATTATGCACTGGCTGGCCCGTGTTTATGCGACGTCAAAACAAATCTCGATGTGACCAACTATTGGCCCCTTAATGACGAATTCAAATGGGCGTTTTAAGCACCGGCCCGACTTATTCAATGCAACTCTCCCTCTTTGCTGCTCTATTGAGCGTTATAAATCGTTACCAAAATTGACTGACAACGTCCAGCGATGGAATAAGTTAGGGCAATTAAAATTAATGCCGACAATAGGACCGTGGTTGAACACTGAAGATTAAGATCTTTTGTTACTTTGTTGCGATTCTGAGATTCTTTAATCGATGTCTGCGAAGATTTTATTGTAGCAGTGAATTCTGATCGTTTTCGATAACAATAGACGATGACGAGCTTCTGCTCGTTTGTTTATGCATTCATCAATGGAAAATTTAAATATGCAAAGATATACAGAGCATATTTAATATACAGAGATATACAAAATATTCAAATTAAAATATTGTTTATATAATAATACTTAAAGAATGAAACAAATCTCCATTTAGGTTACAATTTGAATTTGCATAAACATTCATAATCTAATGATAATAAGATCTATCGTTAGTACAATCTTTTTAATGTACTCTTTATTTCTATTGTTGCAGCTAAATCAGGATGCACAGTCGGTTGCCGTGGAAGTAAGTATTTGATCTTAAACATTTTTTATCCCTTTGCCCATAACGTTCAATCAAAATCCACGATATATTTGTATCATTTTATCATTTGATAATTACAATTCAACAAATACAGACTTCGTGTATGATGATGCTCAGTTTCAACTCTAACTGCAACTTTAACTTTTCGAAGTGATTATATTACATACAAATATTTTGCATATATTTCGATATTTTGATTTCGAGATTTAATTTGCATTCGATGTTACAATATGTTAATGATCGCATGAAAAATCTTCCAAAAGATCGTAAGCGGGCAGACGGTTAATTCGAAAAGCCACGACACTCGTAGTTTGTTTAACAACGCTTCTCTGTCCTTTTAAATAGTGCACCCAAAAAAGGCGTATCAGGAAGGGCATACGTACGTATACAACTTAGAGGGTACATCGGTGACGTCTGTCACTGGCGCGCAAGGAGATGCAACTCTTAAACTGGCAGCCACCGTAGAATTGTCCGTGAAACCGGATTGTGTGCATCAATTGCGGTTGAAGAACGTCCAAATCAACGGAGCGGTACTATTTTAACTTTCTTTTTTCTTTATTTCTGCATTCTCATCTGACGTCAATTTTTCCATACATATAAATAAGGTGATACCAACCTTCTTATCGATTTCGATGCCTTGACATAAACATAGTTTCGTGTATCACACACTTTGTAGACGCTTGATGCATTTTTGAAATTTGAAGATGATAGAATGCACAGTGTACATATAATATATAAAAATATGATACACCTATCAGCAGAATATTCATTATAATTTTTAATAGGTAATATGAATCCCTATTTAATTTCTTCTTTTTTACTTGCTCTACTTATTCTTTTACTTCTGTACCTACTTTATCTGCAAAGTCATAAATTTGCATCGATATCCGCAATCCACATAAAACATACAAAATAGATATGTACTTACATTTGCTGACGATGTAAAATACATTTTTCAGCCACCGTCGACACCAGACGTTGAACAATTTCCGATCCAATTCAATTACCACGATGGCCATATTGACACTCAGCTCTGCACCGACTCAGCTGACTCCCAAGCATCTCTTAATATCAAGAGAGCAGCTGTTTCCATGTTTCAATCGGCTGTTATGCAGGATAACGGTGTAACGACGCGTCACGAGGTTCGTGAAACCTGAAATAATATTATTCAACATGATTCATAGCTAATTTCCTTTCTCAACAATAATCTTATATAAGCTTTAGAAATTTAGTGAATTTTCTAATATAAATTTAATTTTATAGGAACAAAAATATTAATCACAGGTCCAAAGTACTATACTTTATGTAAAATATTTTTAATTGCTAATGTTCAGTCATAATCAAATGACCGACTATAATTTAGGATAATAGACATAAATAGTCATTGTTTACACTATGGGATATGTAATAAAAGTGGATATCTCAAAAATCTAGAATATAATCAAAATCCTTTGTATTTACTTATAACAATGATGAAATTAATATAATAAATTTTAAATTGCAATAACTTTGAAACTAATATATTCTTTAACGCTTAAGATCTTTAAAATTTTAGAGTTTTCCTGTAGTGAATTGAAGAATGTATCGACTGCATTCAAAAGCATAGAATACGATTTAAATAAAAGCTGCAGTTTCATTTTATACATACATCAATGCACAAAAGTACACAAGATTAATGCGACTAAATGCATCATCTCAATCTATTTAATTTTCCAAAAATATTGCTAAAATATTCTTTTCTATCTATAATTGTTTTAAAGATATCGCTAGTTCGAATTATATGGAACACCTAGTATGTACATGAAAGATGAGTCTTTCGTCAATGTTTAGTGCATACTCGCCTACGGCAATAGAGAGAAGAAAGTGTAAATTTGATATATGAAGATTAGTAATTTCTATACTATATATTTTTTATGCTGAGAGTAGTTATTCATTGTTCTTATCGAATATAACCTCAGTTTATAAAATGATATATTTTTGCGCATCATCTATCTTCTAAACTTCCTTTCGTCGGCCACTGTACATAAACCAAACATTATCATAATCACATCAATCATCCTTTCAGACTGACGTGATGGGAACCTGTCCAACAGAGTTTAACTTCCGCAAGGAAGGTGACTCTCTGATCGTGAATAAGAATAGAAACCTTGCTATGTGTGCATTCCGGGAGAACGTGGACCAAGCGCTCGTATCTGGCAGCATGGACACAGCGGCTGGTTGGAAATCCTCTCCAGTCCTCGGTTCGCAACAATCGATCGAACAACGTTTCAAACGCGGTATTTTAACCAAAGCTGTATCCAAAGAAGTGTACAACCTCGTTCCATTCAGCCATGGAAGTGCCGGTGCCAAGACTACTGTAGAAACTACATTAACCTTAAAGAACGAAAAGAGTGACAATCCCACCGCAGAAGTATCCCAGCCAAAGTCTATCATCTTCGAAGCTCCACACCCAGTATTGAAATCCTCTCCGGAAGCCATTAACAATGCGTTGAAAGCTGCGAAAGCTGAAGTAGCCTCACGGCGTACCGTGAGACCAGAAGCAGCTGCGAAATTCGCTGATCTTGTGAAGGTTCTCAGGTTAAGCAACAAGAATGACATCCTTTCTGTGTACCGGAAGGTTCGTTCCGACAAAGATGATCAGAAGCTATTACTGGATGCTCTGTTCCAAACTGGAAGCGGTGAAGCAGCTGAAGTTGGTGTAGAACTAATGAAGAGCAAAGATCTCTCAACTGTCCAGACTCTTCTCTTCTATGCCAGTCTAACTATCATTCGCCATGTTCATCTGCCATCAGTGTCAGCCATAACGACTCTTCTGGACCAGCCTAACCTACCCCGACTTGGCTACCTTGGAGTTGGTCAAGTAATCGGCAAGTACTGTCAAGTACATTCCTGTGACAATGTGCCAGAAGTGAAGCAGGCGGTGCACAAGATTCGTGAGAAAGTAGGTAACGGCAAAACCAAGACCAGGGAACAGGAGAACATCGTCGTCTCTGCTCTTAAAGCTTTAGGTAACACTCAGTTCCTTGATGACGCTACCTTGCAGAAATTGGCCAATATCGGTGCTGATAAGAACGTACGAAATCGTGTACGAGTCGCTGCTATTGAAGCTTTGCCAACCAGGTGCACGATGAAGTGGAAGAATATCCTGTTTAAGGTGCTAGCTGATCGAGAGGAAGACAGTGAAATTAGGATCAAGTCTTATTTGTCTATGGTCGCCTGTCCTTGTCCACACACGGCCAGTCTTCTGAAAGAGGTCCTGGATAAGGAGACTGTCAATCAGGTAGGATCTTTCATCCAAAGTCACTTGAGAAACCTGAGAGCCTCGACAGATCCTAGCAAACTGAATGCCAAGAATCACCTTGGACTGATCAAGCCTCGAACAAAATTCCCGGAAGACTTCAGGAAATTCTCCTTCAACAACGAATTATCTTATAAGATGGACTCGCTTGGTATCGGTTCTACCCTTGAGAACAATGTTATATACAGTCAAAATAGTTTTGTGCCACGTTCCACAAACTTAAACATGACAATGGAGCTCTTCGGACGTAACTTCAATTTTCTTGAATTGAATACACGTGTGGAGAATTTGGACAGAGTGATTGAGCACTACTTTGGACCCAAGGGAAAAGTCTGGGAGGTCTTGGACGACTTGAACACTGAAAGTACCAATACCGCTACCTCGCTTGGTAAATATATTAAGGAACGGTATGAGAAAATTAGACCTAAACGTGATGTGAAACAGGCAGAATTGGATAAATTCGCGAAGAACGTGCACTTGAGAAACAACGAGGTCGATCAGGAATTAGATGTAGACTTATCTGCCAAATTGTTTGGTGTCGAACTCGCGCACTTGAGCTATCAAGGTGATATCCACAAGCTGAATCCTAAAGCCATCATCGACAAAATCTTCGACAGCCTCGAGAAAGGCCTGGGCGTTGTCAAGGACTTAGACTACGACTTTGAGAACTGTCTCCAGTTTCTCGACAGTGATTTAGTGTATCCCACCGGTTTGGGAAGCGCATTAAGTCTTGGTCTGACTGGAACAAGCGCACTTCGTTTGAAGACTGGTGGAAAACTAGATCTCAAAGCTATTTTGAATGATCCGAAGAACGCCGAATTTAAACTCCTTACTGAAGCAAGTGTTTCTGTCAACATCGTCGGAAATATGCTCGTAAAAGCACCTGGAGCCGAATCTGGAATGAAGATCGTTACCACTCTTCATTCAGCTACCAGCAATGAATTGATTGCTTCCGTATTAGATGGACACGGCATTGATATCCACTATAGCATTCCTGAGAAGACGCAGGAGATCATCAACGTGGAGAGCGAGGTCCTATTCTCCTCTGGAGCTAAAGGAAGTGAATATGTAGCTCCTAAATTCGCAAAGGGCAAGGAACACTCCGGTTGCTTCGAACAACTAGCCAGTATTCTTGGTCTAACCATCTGCGGAAAAGTATCATATCCTTATCAAGATCTAGGTACTGTTATCCAAAAGCCACTGTTCCCCCTAAGCGGACCAGCCAAATTTGCAATCACCTTGAATAACCCACAAATCAACAAATATCACTTCAAACTTGACCTCAATATCAAAGACGAGAAGAAACGTTCCTTCGAACTTTTGCTGGACAATGAAAGTAGTGGGTCTAACAAGCGTCTAGCGTTGATCGTCGAAACAGGTGTCGAACCTAACAGGTACATCAAAGCAGCTTTGGACACGCCTATTAAGAAAGCTTCCGTGGAAGCTGTACTTAAGAATACTCCAAAGGAACGTACTGTGAGTGTCACTATTCTTCACGATCAGGTAGAGTACTACGGTGTTATAGGGGTAATAGCTAGTGGAAGCAAATACAAGCCTGTATTGGAGTACAAGGTACCCGAGCATATCGTAAAACTTGCTGGCCCGGGAAAGCTGACACCATACAAATACAATCTGGAAGGAACGATAGATGTTTCTGATTACGAAGGTGGTCAAAAGTACGTGTTCGAAAAGGTAGCTTTCGTTATTGGTGGTGCAAAAGTAATTGTTGTTGATGGTAATCTCGCATGGACACCTACCAGCATTAACGTGGACACGGTTATCAGTCAAGAATCAAACAGGAACATAGCATTCAAATTGGATGGCAAGAAAAACAACGACGACTACAAGCTCTCAGTTTCTGCCATTCCAAATGATCCGAACAGTGCATTCAACCTGAACTGGGAGTTCAACAGAGAACCGAATGAAATGGGACAAAAACTAGTGTTCATTTACGGACCTGATCCAAAGTCTGAAACCAATCGCTTGTCCTTAACACAGAAAGTTGTTTATAAACTAGATCCCAAGGATCTCCTTTGGTCTGTATACAGCGAACTCACGTACCCGGCGATCAATCTCAAATTGAAGTACGATGGAAAGCTAACCCGCAAATCGGTCAATACTGACATCGAAGTGAAATATAAGTTGTTCAAGTATGGGACCGAATTATCTGCCAAGAGAGACACGGAGAAACCTGGTGACTATGAAGTTGAACTGGAAGTTGAATTTATGGAAAACAGCATCGAAGTGAAAGGCAAGCGCATCATTCTAGATGGACACAAGAGCCAATTCACCAATTCTCTCGAGATGAAACCAGGTGGCAAATACAGCGCCGATGGGATGGTGATCCATGATATTGGCAAGAACAACGTGAACCTACAACTGGATGGACACTTAAATCTGAATGGAGTGAAGGTGAAAGTTGACACTGGTCTGGAGGCTAATCCTCAACTTCTTAACTCTGTCATCGAGATGAAAGTCGACGGTGTGACCTACATCAACTTCCAATTGAAGACCAAACATAGTCCAAATCCAAGTGGTACTCTGAGTGTTAACTTGAAGAATTATTTAACAGCTAATGGTCATTACTCTTACAAAGGTGGTCAAGGAGACGCAAACCTGAACGTCGATATTCCTAAGATCAACCGGAAAATCAAGGCTACCGGTACTTTAACTGTTTCTGGATCTCAACACGTAGGCAACCTCGAGCTTCTGTACGATGCTGAGAAGGATCCTAGCAAACGTCTCAAAGTTTCCACTGTATCTGATATCACAAAGACGTCCGTAGACACGAAGAACGTGATAGAGTTCTTGAAATACAAGTTGGAAGCTAACGCCAGAGGTCAGTTGCAAGGCACCCTACAGGATGGCCAGTTACAACTAGAAGCTGACGTTACTTTACCCAATGGTAGACACCTCGTGTACAAAGGAAAACGTAACAGCGCGAAGAAGGAGAACAAATACGATATACGCGTGTCGAGTGAATTGGCAGATTACGAACAGAAGGGTGGACCATCGAGGAAATTCATTTACGATACTAACATACAAGATCTTGATCTGGTGGCGATAACCTTCAAAGGCAACGCTAACTTGAAGTACATCAATAAGGACGGAAAGGACGTGCGATTAACATGGAGTGGAAAGAACCTGGAACAAGTGGATAAGGGAAAGCTGAGAGAATTGAGTATAAAATTGGACGGAGCGAATATTCCGAAGAAGCTACAAGTTCAGCTTGGCTGCGTTCATGATGCCAATACTAGAACGTACAGCGTCGAGTCGTCTGTCGGAGATGATTTCTCGTTGGCGGTAAGAAATTTCCTGAATTTTTTTCCAATTCTAACAATTCTTGAACAAATTTGAAAGCTAAATATGCGAGTTCTTCCAAATTAAAAGAATTAATAAAGCTACCCATCTAGGGCTCTTAATAAGAGTAACTATATTTAAGTAAATATTTTTAATAACTTTTCAACTACTAAATAACATTAAAAACCAGAAAATCAACAAAATTGTAGTTATCAATAATATTAATTGAGATTAATTTCCAATTTTATAGAGCAAGGTAAATCTAAGACACGGAAACAATGTCGATAAACCATACAGAGCGGACTGTGATCTGGAAATGAAATTGCCTAGCGATAAGCTCCAAAACCTGAAGCTCGAGCTCTCCTCAAGTATGTTGGACTCTGATGAGGCGGATATCATGAAAGCTACAGACAACATAAAGCTGACATACAACAACGATCACAAGATCGAATTAAATTCGGAAATCGAGCTGAAAGGATTAAATAAGGACATGGAAGGTCCCAGCGAAGGTCAAGGAAAAGTTACTTTGGACATTGTTAATCTCCCTCGTATACAATTATCGAGCAACTACAAGTACAATCCAACGCCAGAGAAGAAGACAGCTATGGTGAATTTGGATGGCCAATTTGGAGAGAAGGCAATTTCGTTTAGATCTGATAACGAATACCTTCCTACAGTCGCTATCGTCAACATCAAGGCTAAAGCCAACTTACTCCATGAGAAATTGCGCAACGTTGATTTGCAACTCGCTTACAAGGTATTTTACGATTTAAGTATTTTTATTTTGCCTTTGATTCTTTAACCTTCTCGTAATCCTCGAATCGTTATATGTTATATGAAATATGAAAGGAATAATTATCAGGATGGGATAAAATATATGAGAAATATATGTGTAAGAGACGTAAATAAAAAAATTATGTTGTGCTATTCACAACTTCTAATATAGTGGACTAGAAAATAAGAAAGAATTACTTGGTCACACAAAACAGGTCTCAAAATGAAAAAATCTGATTAAAGTTTGGAAAACAATGCTAATATAGAAAACTCGACAAAATTTGATAAATTTACTAGCAGGATACTTGTTCATCTAATTTCTTATTTCGTGTGATTTTACAGAGACTGAAAGAAGAAAACAAGCTAACAATCGACAGTAAAGCAGTTGCTGACGGTAACAAATATACTTTGAATGGTGAAATGCAGTATTTGGACACGAGCAGTCTGTTCCACGTAACATCTGCATGTCCGAATGGAAAAACCGAGATATTCTCCAAATTCCAAAAGCTAAATGAGAAGGAATACAAAGGTGACTCGAGCATCGATATATCAATAGTATTCTTTTAGAAAGATCACTGCAATTTTGTTTTACAATTTCTCACTCCACTGTTTATAGCATTTAGTATTGTACTTTTGTTAGAACAGTTAACTAATAAGATTTGCTGAAGAACTGGCTGACAATTACAAGAATGTAATCAATACTTTTAATTTAAATCTAAAGTGGAGGAAAGATAATATTATTAGACTGTGATATATGTATAAAGTGAGCAATTTTAATTTTCCACGTCTTTTTTCTTTCTAATAAATATTTTTATCTTTTTGTATATCATTTTATATGTTGTTTTAAAATTGAGAATTTTTGTTTGAATTAATTACAAATGGCCAAATTTTTGTATCATGTCACAGGTGAATGGATAGTGGACACTCCTAAAGGATTCGCGAAGGCCGATGCGCACGTGGATCTCGAAAGTATCGACAATTTCGTGATTAACGCGAACTTTGATAGCGACAAAATCAAACACCGCAAGATCCATGCTGAAATCGCCAACAAACCAACACCAAAGAACGGCAAGCTCATCACCATGGCTGTGACCAGCGATGGCAAGAACATCATAACTGGAAGGTATTCCTCTCAAATTTTTTTTATGATCTTTATGAATAGACTGTGGATATTTAAGCAAATTTATATTTTTCCGAACGTAATTAACGAAATGAAATAGATACTTATTCCGTTTATTAAATATAATTACGTGTATTTTAATTCCTATATTTTCTCATTCGTTTTCCATATTTTTATGAATGGAATTAAAAGATGTAAAAATAAATCTACTCTATGTTTTTCTACATTGCACATATGGAATACATATGGAATTTTATTTTTACATATATAAATGTGTCTGTATTTTGGACATTGGTGAAATACAATTCCCTAAAAATTGGCCATTTTATATATGTATCCTAAAATTTTTCATAAATGCATAAGAAGAAAATCCGCAGTTTACTTATCAATTTAATACAATGTACCCAATCAGGATGTAAATATAGGTACATGTTGTATTATATATCCAGCACAAACTACAAACGTCGCGATGAGGATGGAAAGATCGTGGTGGAGGGCAATGGAAGCATGAAGGTCGGCGATGATACAAGGAGCTCCTCCTTCAAATATACTCGTCAACAATTGAGTCAAGAAAAAGATGGAGAAGTTGGCGTGGCAATAGTGTTGAACGTGAATTTCGAGCCATCCGCCATCGTGGGTGAACTAAAACTATCGAACAAAGAGCTACACGTGTTCAATAGCTACTGCGAGCAGAACAAGGACTGCGCTCAGTTCAAACTTCAATCGATTATGAACGTTGAACGTGAGTAATGTTTCCATAGTCTTAAAGGTCGTTCAGACTAGGCAGGTTATCCGATTTAGAATCGGATTTCGAGTTCAAGCAACCAAATTGGAATGACTATTGCAGTGAGAAAAAGAATTCTCAAAATTGTTAGAAAACCAGTTAAAAGAAATACTCAACTTAGGTCAATCTTAGATTTCGTTGAAAAAGTTAGCGGCAAAAATGCTGTGAAAAATCAATTCAAAATATCTAGAATAATTTCATGATTTATTTTTATTTATTTTAACTATTAATCTAATAATACTTATTGCAATTACTAATTTAGACAAAATCGTATCACAACGTATAAGAATTTTCAATGAGATTTTCAATGAAACTTCGAATGCTTTATTTTTCAGAGAAAAAATTACTAAAACATCAAGTAACGGTAGAAGTCGATCTGAAGAAGTTCAACGTGCCTGTCGAATTCGGTCTGAAGACCAGGACGGAGTTGAAAAACCCGATATTCGACCACAAAACGAATCTCTATCTCCATTCTTCAAAGGATAAGACCGAATACACTTATCAATTATACATTCATCCTAAAGAAGCTGGTAAAAACGAGGAATAATTATGGAAATAATTTCGAACGTTAATGGAACTAATACATTAATAATATTTATGATTGCAGCTTCCATTGTATCTTTGCCTTCCCGTGAAGTAGCTGCCATTTTCACATACGATCTACCTAAGACCAAACAGACCGCGTCATACAAGGTCGACGCGTCTCTTTATCTGGACAGAAAGAACAAACCATCTGATAAGACCAGTTTGTCTGTCAATGGAGACATTAATATCGATAAGAACAGCATGTCCCTTAATGGGGAAACAAAATTCTCATATCCAACGCAGTCCAAGGTAAAATTAATATGATACATAATGATGAACAAACGCAACATTCTTTATAGAAAATCCAGAATAATCTTTCAAAATGATTCGTACTGTAAATGAAAAATTTTCAATGGAAAATTTAAATTAACTCGCGACCCAGTTACACTTTATCTAAAAATAAAAAAAAAGGAAAAGTAAAAATTGCATAATGAAAAATGTACAATACAAATGTCGAATATTTTGTGTATTCTCATTTTCAGGACATGGTAGTGAAAGGAAATGTGCACTGTAACAGGGAGCAACAACTATTGAACGCTAATTTGGACATAGACGTGTTCGCCAAGAAAAGTCAGAAGATCACGATTGCGGTGAATGTGCAAAAGCAAGAACTTCCTGAAGGCAGAAACCTGACCAGTTCGGTCGAAGTGAATAGCCGTGGCCAGCAATTGAAGCTCGATCTGAAATCTCATTTGACAATATCTATCAAACAAATAGGATTCGGCAATTTCTTCACCTACAATGACGTGAAACAAAAACCAAAAACTTTGGGTGCTCTTTTCTCTGCTGACACAAGCCATGTTTATCTGTTTGTCACTTTACCTGACAAAGAACTGATCAAGGATGACTGGAAGCTGGATATCTCCAAGAACAAGCAAAAAATATACAGAGAACTGTCTCTTTTGGGCGAGGCACCTCGCGTTATGAGCTACGAGGCCAATAACTTGAACCCATTCAAGTTTGAGGCATACTTCAAAGGTAAGCTTGATATTTTGACACGAACAGTGCTTGACCCGATAGCTACTTCGCTCGAGTTACTTCGAACCGTAACTTAAAGTACGCGAGACAAGCAAACCAGTCAGGATGTCCTGCAGTTGCATACACGTTTTCAAGTCGTTTCAGATTTACAGAACGCAAAATTATCGAACTCATAAAAATTTGTCAAAAAATTTATGTCGACGTTCGAAAGTTCATCTTAATGTGTGTTCATTTTGAATGCATTAATTTCAGGTAACCCTAAGGTCAAATTTAGCGTCAACGGACAAGTTGTCATTGGTCAACTGGCGGAGATCCATGGGAATGCTATCATAAATGGGGCGAAGAAGGAGCTATTCCACGGTTTGGTTCATTTGGACGAGAAACAATTCCTGAAACCCGATTTTGGTTTCAACAAAGAAAATGTTGCCGAGTTAGTGGTAAGTAAACTTGATTGTCCAGCGATAAATTGAGTTAGGGCAATTTACTAGAGTTCGATAATGACGATAGGGATCTTTATTATATTATTGTGATTCTGCGATTCTTTGATCAAGTAATGTTTGCGTTCTTCGTAAGAGCGAATTGTTGTCTCTACAGAGATAAATGACAAGTAAACACCGCTGATGTTTATGCATTTAAATATGAAGAAATGCGCAAAATGCGTATAACGTACAAAAATATAGAAAATATCCAAAGAAAAGACACTAGCTATTAAATTTGATGGATGAAACAAATCGCTGCTTACGTGTTTCATTTCTCTTTAGAAATACGAATTTCCATTAACATCCATAGTCTGATCATCATTAAATTGTAAAATTATCCCATAAATGTTCGCTATCTACGTTGATTTGACTTTTTACAGGAAATTGAGAAGAATAAGATTCTCGAGCTTGTGAAGAAATTAAAAGACGTCGACGACTACGCATTGAACCAAGTAAAAGCAGAAGGCACAGACTTCATCGAACATCTGAAGAAGGCGCAACCAAATATGAAGCCACTTTTAGATTATTATCAAACAGAACTGAACAAGATAAAGGACGAACTCAATGCTGACGAGAGCATCAAAGAAATCCAGGCTACCTTGTGAGTATTCTTACGAGATTCTATTTCCCATAGTGACGTTTAACATGAGCCAAAGGATATTGCACATAAAATAAACACTTAATCGTATCCTGTACTAACTTGTGATGATACAGAAACTATTGCAAAAATATAATTTAAATATATTCCAAATATAGTTAAATATAGTTTACATTACGTGGTCATTTAAACAGTATCACGGTAATCGTTATCAAATAATTTTTTCCTTTTTTTAAACTTACCGATGTTCTGTAATAAATGTGTAATATATGTAGAAAAAAGTTAGTTTAGACTATTTTGAATGAGATATCTTGTATATTGAAATTGATAACAGTGAAACTTTCATTAGGTGGACAAAATTATTTACTAGTAAAAATATATATAAAACAAATTGAAATGATACTATTGTGTTTGACTAGTCTATACCAAGCGAAGTATTTGTTTATTTAGTGTGAATATTAATGATTTGAAAACATTATAAACTATGTATTATATAGTATTATATTACCTACTATGTAATATATACTACAATAGTCACCAAACGGTGCTAGTATACTCTATGAATAAAATTAAGAAAAGAGTAAAGTTAAGAAAAGAGTACACTAAGCATAGACTCATAAATGCTTAAATATAAAAAATTATAATAAAAATACGAATATAACAACGGATTGGTTTTTGGTTTTGGTTAAAACATAAAGGTGAATCGGCGATATTTAGTTCCATTTTAGGATATTGCCTTATAAATACAGAATTTATTATATTACAAATTTCTTGTTGATTTCCTATAATTTTATCGAACATATTACAAATTCTTTATGCTAATTCTTATCTAGTAAACTTTGGAATTACTTTTGAAACTTCCCAATTGATCTTCTATAAGTTATAGTTTGTTTAACCATTATATCGAAAAAAAAAATATAATTCACTGTTATTTCGTATTTCTATTATAACATTTTAACAAAGCATTCGTGAGCTTATGTTTATATGACACCTTTTTCTTATTTTCACTCATAGAATATGCTGGTACCATTTCGCTGCAATATCCTGGGACATCGTGTATGTACATATATACATTATAGTATTCTATATTAGAATCTATATAGATCTATATTATATATAAAGATAACGTCCATATTAGAATATTAGGAAATTTTTAACTAAAAATAGGTCGAAACCAGAGTTTGAAATTCGAAACCGGAATCTCATGAAATCTCAGATGCTTAAAACTCAAAATCTGGAACGTTTATTTCTTTCTTCCTTATTTTCTAAACTGTTAAATTTTTATCAGAAAATTGTTTATTGGAAAAATTATAGCAATTAAAATAAGTCTGAAGTCTCGAAACACGAACTTAATTGCATCGTTATTAGTTGAACAGAACTAAATTCATATAATTACAACATTCTCCTAAGTTATTTATAAAGATTGTCATTTACCTGAGTCTCGGATCACAAAAATAGTAGAAAGTTTCGTGTGTTGAAAATTTATCCCTAATTAGTGCTAGGATCTACCAAACCAAAATGACTGGTATCAGACTTTTTATCTTTGCAATTACTATAAACATGCGAGTGTTTTTAACGATATCAAAATGTTTGCTTTTCTTACGACAGAAATATGATTACACGCATTAGGGAATTTTCATTATACTGCTTTAATTCCAATCAACTACTATATGATATATTTAAATACGTATTAAAGATCGATAGTTCCAATGTTAGAATAAGAAGACAAATTAAGGATTACGTGAAATGTTTAAAGACGTTCATTCTCTTCAAGGAACAAATACTTTGGCGTCCTTGTGACAGCTATCACGGAGATGATGAAAGAAATTGCGAAAGGTCTGGATAAACTTCAAGAACAATTAACCAACATAACGACCAACCTAAAGGAAGCCATTAAGTCGATTTGTCCTAAATTGAAACAATCATACGAGAAGATATTCCATCAAGCTATGGATATCCTCGAGACCTTGGCAAAACTCGCCAATATTTATCTTAACGCGGTTCTTGACTTGATAAATCAGCATCAAAAGGAAATAAATGATACCATAGGTTTAGTCTCTGGAATAGTTCAAGACTCTGCGAAGGTTGTATTGATAGCATTGGAACAGGCCAAACGAAGCGTCGAAGAATTCTATACTTTGCTGATGAACGAACTGAAGGCCCTGCCTGTTTACGAAGTGCTGAAGGAGAAGTTGGAAGATCTGAAGAACTTTGAGATACCGCAAACTATTCTGGCTCCGATCGAAGAATTGTGCAGGGTCACAAAGAGTATTCTGCCTACTGCAGAATTACAGCATCTTGTCGACAGCATTTGCCAGTATGTTTTCAAGCACATCAAACAAGAGAAGGTATGTTTCCTCGAGTATACATATGCAAATTTGATAGATTTGATATTCAGAAGAAGTCGCATCTATTAAGTCGTCCAATAAGTTTACACTCTTCTAGACCGTTGATCTTCTAGATCTAGACTGTTGTCGTTATCTATGAATACGTAATTAGATTAATTCATAACGTAAATTCCATGTTATAATAATAATCTCATCAAACCAATGAAAGTATTAATTTTGACAAATCAAAGAAGAATTGACAAAACTGTTACAGGTCGACGAGACGAACGAACTGAAGAAGATCTACTCGCAACTCTCGTCCGCGATTCAATCGGTTCTGACTCTGTTGCAAAAACAGTCTTCGTGGGGTAACTTGCTCTCTTTCGTTCAAGTCCAACCACTCGATTTCACTCTTTTGTCCAGACTCCCAGGCATTTCCGCCATCCAATCCTCTGTTGTGAATCTCTTACGTAACAGAGAGCTACCGACGCCTTTGGATCTGTATCGCGCTTACAGGTAAATAACTTGATAAACGATCTTGTAAAACGTTTAAATGTCTCGCTCTATTCTTTCTATATCGTCCACATTGGAAGGATGGAAACAACGCTCATACTTGAGACTTAAAACAGCATTTTCTGACAACTGTAATTTGAAAATTGACGCAGACAAATAGAATTACAGAAATTTTCGTTTGTCGTTTAGGCCGACCGCTCATCTAAAAGATCTCATACCACCCTTCAGCAAATCAGGAGTCGTCACTCATGGAGGACACTTCTTCACGTTTGATGGACGTCATTTGACCTTGCCGGGTACCTGCACTTATGTTCTAGCACAAGATATGCAGGATGGAAATTTCTCTGTCATAGCAAACTTCAATGGAGGAAATCTGGTCAGCATCACGGTTACCGAGCTGAAAGAGAGCATCACCCTCAAGAGCAATGGAAACGTAAGTGAGAAAATTTTCTTCTGACAAATGATTCGTAATTTATGGTAATTTATGAAATCGTTTGCAAAAAGGAAAGTTGAGCGAAATTGCTTAAAAATATCTAAAATTAGAATCGAACTGTTATTAGCTAATGGGCTAAAATTCAAAGAGTTCCACTTTTATTCAATTTCTTCGTAAGGTTAATTTTCTCCTTTTAATTTCCTTTTTGCGATCGATTGAGTTTATAGTCGAATCATATTAAAAGTATCAATTAATAATAAATCTGTATTATCTGTGACATTTGAATACGAGCGTGACTGTTCATTCAGATCCTGATGAACAACAAACCGGCCGAGTTCCCAACGAGCACGAAGAATCTGCACGCTTACCTCTTCCCGCCATTCAGCAACATCAAGTCCGATTATGGTGTCCGAGTTACATGCTCCAACAAATCACCTATGATTTGCGCCGTCCATGTTTCTGGCTTCTACCTGGGTAAACTCCGTGGAATCCTTGGCGATGGCAACAACGAGCCATACGATGATTTTACTCTGCCCTCTGGAAAGGTATGTGTCTTGTATCACGAAGTCTCTAAAGAGCTTCTAAGTTCGTGGAAATGGATACTCGTGGAAATCGTACGGGGCACCAAAGCTCACGTTCCAACCGGAGTATCGTTCGATTTTTAAAGGGTAACACTTCCATTCGTGAGGTACATTTTCGAAAAGAGTTAACGAGATACCGATTTTTTCGTACTGGAATTACCGACGATTAGGCTACAAAATTTGTGTGAAAAAAGCAACACGAAGGATACTAGAATCTTTAAAAATTATTATCTAGTTTGAAACTAATTTTTAAGAATTATTATGTAGTTAGTATGTAAAGAATATATATTCATTTTAAATAGAACAACAATAATCTTATCCATTTAGGACAGGATAAAATTAGATTTCTCTTCATTTATGTTTGTTTCGTGTTTGGATAATTAAATAATAGAAATAATTGTTCCATATATAATTTGAAAATACGAATCTTTTTTGTATTTTTAGATCACCGAAAGTGGATCAGAATTTGGAAACGCTTACAAGCTAAAGGGTGAATGCCCAGAAGCGACTGCAATGGACCACAAACACCATGCTCCAATCTGTACCGACTACTTTACTAGCTCCAATTCGCCTTTGAAGTACGTACACACTTTCTTTTTGCATAAAAGAAGTTTATGTAAGCTCGTACCACTTCTATTATTTGCTAATTAAATACACAGTCTTCTTAAAGTAATAACATTTAACGAAATAACACGAACTCTCTCAGGGGTAAAACGTGATAACTCTATTTTCTATTTATAAGTTCCATTTTAAAAATGAACTTACTTCGTGTGTGTGAACACAATCCTATATCACATAACTTGACGTCTCTATTTAGTATTAAGACAAGATATGTATCTTCC
This sequence comes from Bombus flavifrons, assembly GCF_040668555.2. NCBI lineage: Eukaryota > Metazoa > Arthropoda > Insecta > Hymenoptera > Apidae > Bombus > Bombus flavifrons. The sequence goes on from NC_138456.1 coordinate 8,527,932, forward strand.
TTAGTTCATCGAACCTTTCAAAAATATTGATCGTCATAAAATTAGTTATCTTACTTTTTCACAAAATCCTTTTAATCGCTTATATCTTTGAACCTAACAAATTTGCATTAAGTTTCGATGACGTTGCTCTCTTTTTTTGTCATGTGGCACAAAAATAAAAAATCTACGATATCTTTCCTCTATAGTTCAGTAACTTGACCTTGATTGTTAACATTAATTATCGTAATTTAACATTTTCCTTGCAGTTATATCCAAAAACTCGTCTATGCGTATTGAAAGATCGAACATAAAATTTTATACTTCTTCCACCGAGAAAATCAAAGTTTTCTTCTAATTTAATAAATAAAATTACAAATCACTCGTATTTATACTTTTTTATTTGAATAATATGATATTACTGTAATATCTAATCGAATATTAAATATGAATTAATGAATATTAAATTGAGTATTAATTTCAAGTTTTTCTAATATTTGATAAAATATGATTATAGATCTTGCTTCAATATCGTCAATCCAGTACTGTATCGCGAAGCTTGCGATCATGCGACCGCCGTTAATACACCAAACGGAGCTTGCATAATTGCCACAGCTTATCACTATGCTTGTTACGAGCAAGGCGTCATGAGCACTCAGCTTCCAGCGTCTTGTGGTGAGTTCCCTCTAAAACGTATCATTGACTCTAAACGTTCGAGATAAATGGAGCTAAGTATTTTCTTCCTATTTTCAGTGAATTGCAAGGTAGGAGCAAACGAAATCGAGGTAGGCGACACGTTCAGCGTGATAGTTCCGAAGAAAGAGGCTGACATTGTTTTCGTAATCGAACAACAGACACCGAACGACAAAATCTACAAAGAGATGATTGTTCCCTTGATGTCTGAGGTCAGGGAGGAATTGAAACAACAAGGAATTACGTGAGTTGAATTTTCGATTTATCATAGAAACAAATCTTTGAAATCTCTTCCTCTGATTCATATGCATTTCCTTTTTTCATTGCATTATATACATAAAAACATCTGCATTTTTTCAAGTAATTTCACAGTTAAATAAATATAGAATATTGTAACAAGTTTAGAAACGATATAGCTACTTATAGTTAATTATGCAATAATAAGACTATAAAAGCAACATCGCGTAATAAAAATTACAAAATTGAAACTATACAAAAATTACCAAAGTTATATTATTCGATAGATATTAGACTGTTTTAGACAAAGGTTATTAAAAATATATATATTGGATGCCGATATGTAATATAAAATCAAATTGTATTATTAACATGTATTTTGTCTTTGAAGTGTAAAAATATGCGTACTTAAATCTCAATGTAGTAATGTTTCAAACAACTCAATCACAGTCTCAACGAAGGATTAAAAAGAAATTTAGAGAACACACTTCTTGTCTCCTTTTGTGTAGATTTCACTATATTTGACCGATTTTCTCCAGATTAATGTTTACCATTTTCCTTACAATTAATTTTACAGAGATGTGCACATTGGACTTATTGGATTCAGCGAGAATATGAAGTGGCCACAACACTATACGTTGAATGGCGACACCAACATCGACGGAGAGGTGAAGAACATGAAGTTCCACGAAAAGAAACCAGCAGTTACTTGGCAGGTAATTCTACTTCTTTAAGCCATTATATAGGGAAACAGTAACTTTTCTCGACACGATAAACGAAGATATTAGATAAACAAAGTTATTTGGAAAGTTCGTAACGGAACTTTAAGTGAAAGATTCGTAGCGTTGTCGGATAAAATGCTGCCGAACGCGTTGCTTGGAAAACTTGTTTCTAACTTTAAAGCAATATTTCAGAAATTAGTAATTAAACGTGCCGTTCGATGATATCTATTATACATTAATTTAAAGCTCGAAGCCAGTCGATTTTTTTAACTCCAAGTTAATATTTTATTAACTATCATAACACAGCAAATTGTTTATTAGAACAAAACATAGATCCAAATAAAATCCCAGCATATTTCTTAAAGAGATGTAAACTTGGACGTAACGTAGGCAAAATATGTTCGTATAATGTTCGTAATATTAATACAGTTTTTGGAGAAGTTACGATAAAAGTACAGATAAGTTGCTATTGATATAAAGGATTTAGATCGAGAGACACAAATGTAAAAAGAACAAAGAACCTGATCGACAAAAAGAAGTCACCTGTAACGATCAGGTAAAATAATTGTTTTGCATTATGATCAAGCTGTATTATTTTCATTGAAAGTTTTAGTAAAAATTCGCCTATTTCGTCTGTAATCTAATACGTCCGATAAATGAGCTAAACGATCCAATTAAAATCAAGAGGCACCTTTTCAATAAATCAATTCCTCTTTGATCGAAGCATTTCAATTTTTGGCTAAATTTAGTTATTTATCAAAAACTTTATAATATCGTGAATATAATTTTTCATAAGCACCAAATACACAACAAAATATCATTGGCTATCAGAAAGGCTACGTTTTTCAAACGTCTCGAAGGAAATCGAATTATCCTTTCATTTACTCCACAAATGAATGCTTCGAAGCTCATTAAAGAAACATGTGGCAGAAGTAGAGGCTGATGCAATGAACCGAACAGTAAAGATCATTCAAGAGTTCAATTACACTTCCGATCGACGTAATGATCGTTTTTTTTACACGCCATTCACCGACATCATTAACTTTTTCTCTAGATGCGCGTGGAAATCACGTGGTCGGCGCCCCGCATGTTTTATACGATTCATTTTCAATAACAAGAAGTTGATTCACCGATCAAAATTGATTTTCCTTGTTGTGACTTAAAATTGGATACGTCTACTAGCAGTTGCCTGAGTTATATAAAACATTATCGGTAAATCGATTGAAAAACAAGAAAATCTGCACGGATAAATACGACAGAAACTATTCGTGATACATAGTAGATCGTTGCTCGATGAATATTCTGTCTAGTAAATGAAGTCGAAGTCTATTAAACGCGTATTATGTGCTATATTTCAATGTGCTCCGTTCGATGCAACATTTGAACAACGTATGAGCAATTTCAAAGCATATCGTTAACTATACAACATATGTATAGAAGAGTGACATGTCTTAACAATCGTGAACTTTAAGATATGTACAAAAATTAACAGTAAAAGTAATTTGTTTTCTGGAACGAGGTTCCACATTATTTATTCTTATTTCGTTTAATAGAAACAGTATTGATAATTAGAATGGAATATGTACATGTATGTAATTAATTTTCATAAATATCTCAAAATTGTTGATTTCTAAGATAATTTTCTACGTCTCTATAATAACAAGAAGTGTCAAAATATAAAAACTACCCTAATTTCTTAGTTAGCAGTTTCTCAGTTAGAGATCCTCAAAACTTAGAGACTATTACCTAAATAATAAACGATAAACAACAATAATCAATTTCTATGTATTCTTTCGTTCCTGGTTTCTGGTTCTTTGATACACGTTAACACGATCCATAGGATGTTCCGACATTTTTGTAGCTGGCGTGATTTATGTATAGTAAAAAAGAAAATAACGATTTCTAGGAAGCAAAGACGGGCGATACGGAGAAGAGGCTTAATTATTTACGCCAAAAATTGGATGTCGAGCTGGGTACATTCAAGTTGACCGACGCTTACGAGACTGCGATTCGATATCCCTTCAGACCTGGTGCAGCCAAAGCCGTGATCGCAGTGATCGCGAATCCTTGCGAGAAGAGTCCTTTCCCTATTTCGGTAAGCAAGACTTTCTATGACGTTAAGTCCTAGTTTAACACGTTCGCTACACATATATAGTTGATGAATAGATAATCCATCATAAAATCGATCAGAAATTGAAAAATAATCCTCAATTATGATCATTAATCATTAGACTCTCTGCGAATAATTATGTAAATTTAAATTTCCTAATAATTAGATCGGAAATTTTTATGCGCTTATAAAAAATATGGAAGTACAATATTATACAAAATGTACATAATATGGCATGGTACAAGTGTATTGCTTCCTATGATACTTTTTAAATAAAACAAATTTTCTACTTTTTTAATTATATTCTCGAAGATATGTATTTGCATTAATATCTGCTAATAATCGTCAAGAAGAACGTACTTCGACTGTAGAATTTGATCGATTTGTGGAATTAAATAATATTTAAACCTTGTTTTCTCTTTCAGTTGCAACATCTCAGGCTTTTGCTCGGTCACAAGATATATCGTGATTTGGGACTCACCTACTACCATGTGTCGTATCCCGAAGAGCTGCTCGTCTCGGGCAAACCTCTAAAGAATATCGTCGGATACGACCAAGACAGCGTGTACACGTTCGCTGACAGCAAGAAAAAGCCTCTTACCGGAAACACCGACATGAAGAGCAATCTCTCACCGGCGATCAACGACGTCTGCGCTGACTTCGCGGTATCCGTAAGTGTTCAACAAGTGATCCTCATCTATTATTACGTAGCTCGTGAGCGTTTCGAAAGACAGAAACACGTAGGAAGCTGAATGAATCGAACATTTACCTGATATCATATTGCAGTCTGGTGGTGCTGCGTTCAGTTCTAACAACTTTTTGGACGCCAAGCCGAACCAGAAGAAACAATTCGTCCAAGTAGCGGCGAGGAGGGTCGTCGATGGACTCGTTAATTTAGAACTCCAGAAAGATTGCTCGTGCAACTACCAGTATGGTATGGTTGGTCGCCCTCAGTGCAAGATCGTAGGCCGCAAGGAAGTTCCGGTGAGGAAAGCGATTTTATAGAGTTCTATAAATAGAAAAACAGAAGTTATTTTTAACGTCAGTGTTTGACCTTGCTTCAACCTTTTAATTTTTACTTTGTCATTCGTATTGTTCGAGTCATTTTTTAGTCGACGTAATGTATCATGTAATTATATGATTTCTTTTTAAGGAATATTTTCGCTCTATTTTAATTCTTTTCCAATTTTCAGAGGTTTCAATGATAACGATAAATAGCTCAAACCGTATATACGTATTTGTATTTCAGAGACCCGCCAAGGGAGGAGCGAAGGCAGGTTAAGGCGAGATCTTCGCGCAGACTATCATTACTAATTAATTTAGGTGTATCGTGTTTGTTACTTTGTTATAATACGACGTATTTTCTATATTTGTAAACAAATGAAGATCGTTGGCGCTTCCCAGCGACAGGGAAGGCCACAATTATTACGTAATCCTTGTCGAGAACTGAGATTTCATTTTCCCTGCGTCGAAATCCGCTTCGACGAAAATTCGTCGGACGCCGATTGTCCCTTTTTTTTTTTCTTCCACTTTTATATTTCTTCGCAATTATCGTGTATATGTATGTATATGTAGACGTTAAATATTTGTTCAACTTGTATCAGTCGCGACTTAGAGAATAAGTTTCTTACCCTGAGTAAACGCAGGTATTAATAGACGCAGGTATAAGGAACAGAATAATTATACGAAGAATAACGCGCGGTATACTCGCGTCCATGTAATGCATGGGACATCGATTCGATTCACAGTACAATTTGTACGGCTTACCTTTATTAAATTAAGATACCGATGCTGTACGACTCGAGGCTAATCTGAATTCGATACCGACCACCGTATTCCGTTTATCCGATACGAATGAAAACGATTTTACGTGTTAGATGATACTGTGGCTTATGGAGAAATATACATACATTGTTCTTATATGTATTATGATCGACATTTATTAATCTCTGTTCATCAAAGTCTGCATTCCTGAGCCAACATGCAAATAAAATTATTATAAATAAAATTACTATGGAAATAATATTGATTATTATTTAATAAACAATCATTATTAAACTATTATGTATTAATTTCGAAGGGAAGTTCGTTTATGTATTGTATAATTTATTATCTATAAAGTCAAAATTTATTTTGTACGATATCGGCATAAATTACTAATTAAGATAATCAGGGTTATTTAAATACATATATTACGAAAGTTTTAGTCGAGACCAAACTGATCGTTTTTGTGATTAAAATACTGCCAATGTGAAAACTCGAAAGTTAAACTCGCTAAAAACGAATTGGCCAAAAGCAACGATTTCGAGACAAAGAAAACCGGTCCTGCTGATAGATAATCACGAGGAATCGGAGACAAAAACCTAAGATTGATCGTGTTCCACCGAAATTTATCGAATAAAACGTCGCATCGTTTGTTATTGATTTTATCTATTGAACGCAACCCAGTTTCAAGTATAATTACCGTCACGCTTGCAACGTACGGAATCTTGTTTCGATAGTTCACGTATCTTTCCTTCGTATTTTTCTCTTTTCAAACTTCTCCCCTAACCCTTAAACACGTAAAATTGCCATTCGACAACACAGCTGCATTTCAAACGTAACGTAATACATCGAACATAACATTATTTATTAATTGCTCCATTGTGTGTTCGAAACTACCACTATTATCGTGGTATATCTAATTCAATTAACGTAAACGAATAAACGGAGCGTCTGTTTACAAGAAAATTATCTTATCTTCTTTACAATCTTTGAATTAATACAATAACTTGAGCCAAGATGTTGCCACCTAAAATATTTTTCTTAGTTAGCTAGCAACTTACTGCTGCTGACTCCTACTATGATATCGATCTCTCTTCTATAAAAATTTTAATGAAACGTTAGAAACGCCAAGATTTTTAAAAGAAACCAATTTTCTTCAAAAATTATAAGACACAAAATTATAATAAAAAATTTCAAAATATTTGATTATATTTAGAAGCATCGTGCATTTAAGGGTTAATTTCAATGATCTTCTAATAAAAGATATCAAAATATTCTATTATATCTGCAAAACGCAACGACCAGTGGCTACGACTCTTTTTTTGCCATATTTACGTGATATAAGAGCTGTTTTAAATATCGCCCCTTCGCGGTGACGTTAACGCTACGCTAATGCTACGTCGCGATCACGTAAGTGAAGTGTGCAGACACACTACTTGAGTTTGCCGCGTAGTGCGTATCTGTGTTTGAAATCAAAATTCCTTGCCGGGTTAATGAGGGAGGTTCATCAGATAACCGAGCAACCGACGAACCGGTGTACTTATTTTTAAAATGTTTGCCTTAATCATTTGTAAATTGCTGTTTTATGGTCAGCGATGAGAAAATTTTGAAAATTTATAAGGGAACCGCCGATAACGTGTTTCAGCCAGCAGAAAATAAACTAGCCGTGATCGATCATTAAAATCACTAATCCTCCTTTTTTACACTTCTTAACGATGTTTTACACTAGATCTATTTATTCTTCGTACAGATGATTCTATCTTATTGAGGGTGCTCACGCTATTAGTTCACGAGGTTTCTTCTTTGTAAGTGGTAGATTTACGAAGATAATGAAAAAGGGCACAATTTTAATACCTTTTATCAAGATATTAAAAATTATTGAATTTATAATTTTTATTACAAATTACATATGCCGATGATCCAAAGAAAAGATATTTTTCAATTTGCAATGGTCGTCGCGAGATAGCAAGACACTGAAGCTTTCTAAATTATGAAATTTACTTTTCATGTCGAATAAAATGTAGATGACAATTGAATTATTTTTAGTTTAGTACGCGATCTATTCGTTTTTATAAATTTGAATCCTTTCGAAATTAACGAAGACTAAATTGCTTACCCTAAATCACTTTGATCAAAGCAAGCATGAAGCGCGCTTTGAGAAAATATTCAGTGCCCTAACAGCGACAATGTAAGTACATCGTATGATAAGGCTTATCGTTGAATATACAGACATATGCGCTAAGTGCACATTAAAATTGATTATTAGAGCGTAACTCTGCTCAACGATTCAATTCGAGAAACCTTACGCTCCGTCGTATAGCAAATCGAATTATTTGCAAATCTTCATTACACTTTTTTTTCTCTGTATTTTCCTCTTACATTAAATAACAGACTTTCTATAGGTTCAGAAAAATTCATCTTACTTTTCCAAGCTCCTCTGCAAATATACTTGTGCAAAAAATAACCGATTACCCTCTAACACAATTCTTAAAACTCCTTAAAAAGCGTAAGAGATCAATTTCTAAAAAAAGGTTCTGTATTCTCCCGACAGCAAACCAAATTTGCAATAAATCTCGATTTAAAAAACTTCATCTACAGAATTCGATCTCCCCTTTTTTTTTAATATTTGCGTAACAATAACGTCACTGATCGCAATCGACGCTTCGTTCTTAAAGCGAACTGATCTAATTTTGACTAAATCGATCGTAAAGAAACCGTACTCATAAGAGAATATTACTTAACGACGAAGTAATCCAGAAATAACCATAGAAGTCGAAGAAAAGGACCAACTGCCAATTATTCGATCCTTTTCATCATCGTTAAAAAGGAAATCAACTTGCTACATAGAGGCTTCTAGATGAAGCAAAGGAACAAAGATACGCATCGTATAATCTGCAGCGGACAGATCTACTTCGCTGACCTACTTGGCTGATGTGAGACTATTTAACCCTTTGACGACCACTTCTGTAACTCGTGCTGGCCGTCTCTTCTATATACAACGCCGACATTATGGTTCTGCAAAACTATTTCTACGTCCATGCAGCTACGGACTGTAATTTTGTACCGCGTAATTTTACGGCTGATACGCTGTTCGTGAAACTCGTTTGTACTAACTTTTTACATCACACATAAGTACTTACAGAGGATTGGTTGAGGATAGATAATATGAAATAACGAGAGCGAGAGATTGCTGTCGCAACCCGTCAAATATATCTGGAATAACTTAAATAAATAAATAAATAAATAAAAGTACAATCTGTCGAAAGACGCTCGTTTACTGTATTCACAACGATAGTGTATGTTCGCTCGCGGAAAACCCGCCTCGTAGATATTGATCGCTAATTCGTGTCACTCGGTATATACTGACTCGCCCGCGATCGCATCCCTTTATTTATACTGGTCGGGGGTAGTCGAAAAATTTGAATTTGTCTAAGATCGATGGTTGCCCATAACGGTGACTTTGTTTTGTCTATTGATATGTTTCGAGCGTCAAGGCTGTGTCCGTGTTCCGCGGCACAACAATACAACATGAATCGCTCTCGATCCGCTTCGTCCTATGACTCATGCGCCGCTACATACTTACGTATAAACTCTAGGTTTCATATTTTTGTTATAACTTTTTAACAAAGTATTTACGTACTTTTGTTTCTACCTGACGTTTTAGCCTTATCGCCACCTATATAGAACACGTCGGGGCAAAGTTTGTACACCGAACTGCAAAACATTCTGTATAAAATTTGCGTAGTATTTCTCGCGTCGAACAATTACAAGATAGAGATACGGATGAACGATCGAAAGACTCGATAATCGACTTATAAACACGCAACATGTAAAAGAATTGTTTCTCTCTAATACCTTGACGAAATAATTCCATCGATGACTACGATATATAGAAAATTTTCTTCCTTCGAGTCTCGACTCTTACTCACTATTAAATTCTTTCGCCTTCTTACGTTCATCGGGCACCGTTGTTGCGTTCGCAATTAACTCCGCCCGCAGCAAGTGTCTTCGACGATTTCTCAGCCGCGTCTGAGTTACGTAAATTGAAATTTGCCTTTTAGAGCTACTTGTTCTATTTGCGATGCGCCGCGCGTGCCATATCGAGTTCCAGTGGAGAGTGAAAAAAATATTACGAAGAAACTCATACACTACCACTGAAACTGGGATAAGATGATATGTAGGCAGTTTTTCATGTTTCGCAACAAAAGGTTGTGTCCGTGTATTTGGCGGACAAACGCTTAGGGAAACAATGGAACGGAAAGTAAAGTTATAAGGGAAATGTTCGAACAACGAAGTGGAAGAATGATGGGAATGAAAATGATGTAATCGTGTTCGTGGTGGTCGAAATTGCGAGTGGGATTGACTTCGATTCAATAGTTAAATCATGTCATAAATTTCGAAAAAATTATATGAAATTTATTCATAACCATTGAAATTAGATGATATATAGATAAGTTTCATGAATCGAAATGATGTATATTCGGCTGTGTTCGTTTTAATCGAAGCTATAAATAAAATTGACTTAGATTCGATAATTAAATTACATCACAAATTTCGAAAAAGGTTAAACGAAATTTATACACAACCACTGAGGAACTAGAATAAGTCAACATGTATATAGATAGAACCGTGACGAAAGAATAACATAAATTATTACGTGTGCACATCGGAACGTGTTTATTCAACTCGGAACTGTGAATGAAATAAGCTTCAATATCACGATTAAATCATACCACAGATTTTAAAAAGAAGAACTTGTAAACTCGTTTACAATCACTGAAAATGAGATAAACTGATATAGGACCGAAGAGCAAGAACAACATGAATTAGAATGATATGTAGTGTGTATTCGTGGAAACTGAATGGCAACTGTATTAGTATTAGCAGAAAGTATAGATTCGAAAAAATCGCGAGAGACTTTGCAAGAGATTTAAGCAACAGTTGATGTAATATTACTTCTATAGACATGGTTTCGATGCTGTACAATAATGTCATCACATTGTATGTGATATATATGGGTGATGTAATATTGTTTCTACGTGCAAGTTTGTAATTCATGATATTGAAATTTTCTAAACCAAATTTTCTGAATTTTATGTTTAGTCGTATCTCATGCACATGCTGTTCCTATTTGTAATTATAATTAATATCGTGACACACGTGTAATTACTTCCTTTGGCATCATTTTCCATTAAATATCCACTTGAAGAAAAGTTATTTTAATGCAGAAAATTCGGATTCAAGGAACTGGACTAAATTCAACGAAACTGAAAGAAAACAATGAAATGGAAGGTAAAATTACAAGGAAGGAGTTATTAAAACGAAGGAATTAAAGAAGAGCAACGATGTGAATTAAAATGGCATATATAGAGTATGTAATGTGAATTTTGATCGAAACCACGCGTGAAATTGGTGTGGATCGAAATATTAAAGAACGCCAAGAATTTCGAGAAAATGGGTTTATAATTTATAAATTAAAATACCATATACAAAGCTTCAAGTCTTCGCTACGGAATGAAAAATTGGTAAAAGACAAAATAACAACGGTATAAACAAAAAGAAATTCGAGTAAGAACAGTGGAAATAACTAGCTACAAAAGTATGCATCATTCGGCGAAATAGACGTGAACAATGACGAGTGAACCACAAATCAATCTTGTTGATTTCGTATAGAATAAAGCTCATTTCTTATTCGAGAAAATCCATGTCGATGTTACGTAATAGTCTCACCAATTTAACGAGAAAGAAATAATTTCCTTACGGTATTGTGAAAGGCAGTCTCGTCATTGCACGCCCTCAATCCTATATTCTCTGCTTGGATTTTAACAAAAAAAAAAAAAGAGGAAAAGAAAGAACGAAGATTTACAACTTCAGATCGATCTGCGAATAATCATGTAAAATAACGGAGGCGCAGGTTTTCTTTCTTAATGAACATCCTTTTATTTCTGTCTTGTTGCTTTCATGACAAGAAACGAAAGAAACTATGGAATTATCGTTGTACGAAAACAAGGATCGACGTTTTTCGGCTACCATCTGAACACGATATGTTCGAAATATTGTACAGCGAACGAACAATACGAAACTTTAAGGTTTCGTAACTTTAACAACGGGAAGAATAGACGAAAAAACCGTTTAGAGATCTGCGCGCACCTCTCCAAACGCAAAGATCAGTCGATTACGCTCCGACTGGACGTAAAAAATAATAATTTAACGATACGCTGCTCGAAGATAAAGTGCATCTACTAATATTTAAATAATTTTTATTGAATATCATAGGTAATATGAATTAGCAAAGATCATACCCCACAGCGGCGTTTCATTTTAAATAAAGAACAATGACTGTTCAGAAACACTGATCATATATACCTGCACGTTCCGTGTGACCTTCATTCTCTTTCTCTTCCACTCCAGCATGATAACACTCTCTCGTTCTCTCTTCAAATTCTTCATTTGTCAATTTCTCTATATCTCTCGTCCTTTCTCAGAACTCATTCTTTCTTCTCTCATACATTCTATCGCTTTTTCTTTTCTTCGACAATTCACTCATTCACTCTCGCAACATCGGCGACATAATCGTCTAATTAACACTTTAAATGGTACTTAGAGAGCTCGCGCATTTGTGTACCTAACACATAGTCACACGCAATTTGTATCCACACATGTACATATACACGGTGCCCGTATGTACATGAACCACAGCTGCATCTGCACTTCGCACACGTCTGCACCTAGAAGTTACATTTATTATTACATGATTGTACCTAACAAGCATGAACTTTCCACGATCGAATTGTCTCCCGAATCCGGCTTACAATTATAAATATATATATATTTATATCTATATTTATATTTATAGATATACAGAATGTTTTAGGGTTTAACGGTTGAACTTTAATCAAACACAAAATATTATATAAACGTAAGTCGTTTAAAGCTTTGTTAAAATGCAATTTAAGGTATTAACAGCTAATGGTTATATCGATCGTAAATTTATTCTTATGTTGTATCATATTTGGTAATCGTAAGTCCATTACTGTTCCCTTCATATATCGTATGAAAATTGCAGGAAAAATATATAAGTACAATATTCTTGATTTTCTGATTCTCATATTATTTAATGGCTAAAAGAGTGTACTTTGATATAACATAGTTAAAAGCAGGAACAAACTGTTCAATTCAAATATACTGACCTTTTAGCAATAAGTGATAAATGCATGAAGTTTTATGGAAAATCCAACATCTAAAATATGGATATTTTTTATCTAAATATTCTTATAGAGAACCCAGGAACCGATAGGTTGACCAGATATTAAATTTTAAAATCTCTCTCTTATATGAAAAACAACAGGTGTAATATATCGTATCATTCTTCTATGACCTTCATTTATCGTAACTTTTTAATAAAACCTTAAATGACCTATATTTATATAACATTTTTTGCTTACTGATATCATAAGATACGTCGACAGAGTTGTTAAACCCTGAGATATTCTGCATAAGTATCCTGGAAATCAAGGGGTCCTCTACGTTCGTTAAGCTGCGCTTAAATAAACCAGTACGTACAATAGTATTCTTCTTCGTCGTATCAGTAAATTTGTACCCGCAAGAACGAAGTTTCATTTCATCGACGCGCAGCGCGCTTAATCTTCGTCGCGATATGAACCACAAGAAGTACGTCTTCGTGTATCACAGAAGCCTCGGCAGGCTAACCAATACCAATATCGATCGTTTCAACGAATCAATCGTTGACCTCAAATGATTTCGTATATCGTGAATACTCGCGACGCGAGACCTGCACGAAGTGTCCACCTTTTAGGCGCTCTTTTACAAAGTAATTAAAAACTAACACTTCGTGCAGCGGACGGGCCTCATTCGCGTTCGCCGAAGTATAAAATACTTCTAGGATTTGAACTTCTTTAGCGGAGAAAAAGGCCCTGAGATTGGTGTCGAAGATTGGAATGAAATTTGGACGAATCGCCTTAAAATATTCCATTTTAATACGTATTTTGCACGACTGTGTAGGATGCTTGAATAATTTTCTAGTTACAGCGTCTCCTTGAGCATTCGAAGACTTACTGACCTAACATCGCGGTATCCGAATATTGTATTAACATATTATTATATGTTATTAGTATTAATAGATAATAATGTTAATCGAGGAGCTCATAACAAAATGATCTGTGTAAAAATTTTTTACTTTTCAAACAAGCTATAATAATCAAATGTTAGATTTACCATCGAACGAAGATTTACCGACACTTACGATTATATGATATAACAAATATTTCGTTCAGAAGAATTGAAACGTATTAAACGCAACAAAAAAGTGCTCAAGTATCTTGTCACTCTGAAGAGAGACAAACACGAACAAGGATCATCTTTTATACGAGCCTTCGATTCGTAATGTTCTCGTCTAACGAGATCAAGTGCCTCGAAGTGCCAGGTACACAAATTAATAATTCTAAACGTCTACAACTATATTTCTCAGAAGCGTCCTATACGGTCGCAGACAACAGCAATATTTAATCAAAATATCCAACCTTTAAATTCATCTAATTTCATTTGAACCCTCGCGAGACCAACCAAGAGATATTTCTTTTGCTAGTCTAACTTCTGAGAAAACAAACTCGGCAGTACATGAAGAGTACACCTAGTGATTCCATTTCGTTCGTCGAAACGAACGACCCGGTTAAGGGTGGTTATAGTTGCCATACAGTCCTTTTATCTCGTAGAAATCTTAAATAAATCTTGGTAAGGCAGTGCCAGCTCGGTGGTACATGTACGGAGGAGGAGGCGGGCCAGTGTAGTGCCTCTGATGGGGATGAGGAAGCGATGATCTGTGGGAGCCCATCGTTCCATTCGATGGCGAAACGTGCTGCAGAAGATGAGAAGCTCCATCCCCTAGATCCAGCTCCAATTCTTGCTCCTCGATCAGTTGCAATGCTCCGAAAGAGGCTGTCGCCATCGCCACATCCGGCATCACACCCGACAGTTGTCCATCGCTACACGAATTGTTCTCTTGTTGCTGAAGCGAGATGGAAAGATAGAGAGTGATTTTACAGATGTGTAATTTTCCATTTGAGAGGAATTTGAAATTTCGAATTTTTATTTAATTTAATTTAATTTAATTTAATTTAACAATAGAACTACCGAAGTATTTAATGGTATTGTTAATGTAATCGAAATGGCGGAACGTCGATTCGTGATTTTTTATAGAATTTGAAATTTTTTTTAAATTGAATATTTTCTAGAATTGAAGCTATCAAAGTGGTCGAAATACTCGATTTTTCATCAAATTTATCATGATAATTTGGAATTTTAATTTAACATTAGAATTATCGAGATAGTCGAAATAGTCAATGTAAGATTTTTCATATACTTCAGAATTTATTAAATCTTTTTCTTTAGAGCAAGAAGCGATAAAAATGATCGATTAATTCTCATAGCATGATCTTTTTACTATGTTTTACAACTAGATAGCGAATATTTATGCAATTTCCTAGTTTTATGAGTGAAACTAAAAGTTGCAACCTAAATAGAAATTTATCCCACCTACTAAATATCACGAGCGTTTTATATGTACCGATATTTTATATATCTCTATATATTATGGGCATTCTAACATTTTTCAATTTCCCGTAAATGCATAAACATACACAATGTAACGAAGTACATATAACTGTTGTTATTCCTGACTAATAGTATCTGCTTACCTCCGCAAGACGTCTACAGCTTTCACCCTCGGTGACAATGGCTGGAAGCTCGTGTCTGTGGCTACAAGAAGAGGCTGGCCGCGGGAATGTCATGTTTCTTCCGTAGCACAATGGTGGAATTGTTCTTGCGTTGATCCCCATGCCAGGCGAATCCATGTCTTCGATATCAGTCAGCCTCTCGTTTTGCTCCTTCGCATTATATGCGGCTGTATTCTGGAAACAAGGCATGACAAAACTACAAAACTCCTATAATAAACGTAACACCTAATCGAGAGCTATTTAGCACCTTGTTACGAGTTAGTTCATTATTAGCACATTGGGTACGGTCATGTTTCGTGTTTGACAGATCGAACGTTGAGACCGGAAATTTCAATGAGTTGAACGCAATGCACGTCATACCACACGATTGTCGTCGCATATCTTTACTACTGTGTCGTTATTATAGTTATATATAGTTTTAAATTATAGCTATGAGGTAGAATTGAAACTAGTAGCGAACCATCGAGAACGTGTCCCTCTAACAAGAGAACAAGTGGAAAGTTGCCTGAGGACCAAAAGTGTGTTTAATTTGTAAACCGTAGCAGCGAGGCTTAACAAACTTCCTAACTAGAACCTTGAACGTAGGAAAGCTTACACCTAGTGACATTCATTAACTACCGAAATCCAAGGTATTT
The DNA here is from genome assembly GCF_040668555.2 of Bombus flavifrons. Classification (NCBI taxonomy): domain Eukaryota; kingdom Metazoa; phylum Arthropoda; class Insecta; order Hymenoptera; family Apidae; genus Bombus; species Bombus flavifrons. The sequence continues at coordinate 8,543,821 of NC_138456.1, forward strand.
AGGCGCGCGGGTTTGCCCAAAATCCCGTGACTTAAAAGCTTCTCTAAAGTCTGACGTCAAACGACGAGTATAAAGTTATTAGATCACTTAGTAAGTTTTGCCCTTTTTATTTCATTAAGAATTTTAAATTACAGAAAATCATCAGGAGTTCGATCATCGATAATATCTTCTCTTATCAGCCACTTATGAACAAATTTTTTGCTTATTATGACACGCTTCAAGCATCATTTTCAATCGGTAGAATAAATTGAAAAAGTGTCTTTGTTGCTGATCGTAACGAGGAATTAAATAAATGTTTTGGCAAAATTTAATTTGAAATGAAATTTATCTCACTTTAATCACTCGAAACGATTTAATAACGTGAGTCCGTATATCATAACGGTGAGCGTGTCAACGATCATCCCCCCGTGCTCCTCGCTCAGAGTACAATCCGCGCTAACGCGTATCATTCGAATTTAATCCTTATCGAAGTTAGAGGATGGGGATACCATCAATGAACGTCGAAAAGAGGGAGAATAGGGGTCAAAGTCAAACGGTAACGAAGCTTGGCTCAGTTGTCACGACATCGCTGTACCAGACGGCCGCATTCAGCCGTTTCTGCAATTACCTGTCAACTCTTTCGACGCTGCAACAGGTATTTCACTTGATCGTAAATAAAGGACAAACCCTTCTCTGTCAGTGATAACGTTTTGATAAGGAAAGATTCAGGCCGTTTCACTCAGTGTGGTTCGGTTTAGCTACGTCAACGAAGAATTTAGAAACTGGGTCGAGCTTCGAGCTGTTACGTATCCCAGCTTTGAGCATAATCTACCTGCCAAAAATATTTCTTTGTTTTCTTTTTTGCTAGAGTTTGGTGATATCTGTAGAATGTTTGGTGAATTTAGTCGAGTGTCTAAGATTTGTTAACCATTGTTTGGACTTGCACGATTTGGGCTTAGACTTTAAGAATTGTTTGGGTTTCGAAGATTTGGTGCAAGATTGCTGAAAATCGTTGTTTTGATTTCTAAGATTTTATGCAATTTTCTAGCTTTTTGCGATTAGGATTTCGATTGATTACAAGAAAAGGCAGTTATAATTTATTACGGTTGAAGTCTGATGACTAATTATTATAATTGCAATAAAAAGATCGTTTAATCACAATGTTATGGAACGCATATACGCCTAACAAGATACAATGACACAGCAATAAGTTGTTAATACTGTAGACGATTAAAGATTATTTGGATTTCGAAGATTTCGTTTAAGATCTTAGAAATTTTTTCAAACATTTGACACAAGGTTCTAAAGATTGTTAGGGCTCCTAAGATTTTGATGATAAGATTGTCTTCCTACGCAACTCGCAAGTCTTATTTATTTTTTTGTATTTTAGTTGATGTGCAGAATCGAGATTCGACGAAAATTCTAAATTCATCATCGTCCAACAACATTATATCGTAACGTACACTCGTCACACTTTTCCGTGAGTATAAAATACCTATATAGAAACAAGATGATAATATAATAAATAATTATACGTGTAATTGTCAAATTTTAAGATTTATTAAACTGAATCATCTCACAAAAACTTCCAAGTTTGAATGTCACGATTTCAATGTTTAATATTTCTTCAAAGCTTCAAATTTCCAAGATTTCTAGAACACCAAAGATTGTCATGCCAAAAGTCTAAACTTTAAAGCTTCCAAAGTTCTGCTTGATACATCGAACGATCGATGCAACGCGATCACCGATCGGTCGTGCAGTCAGTTGTCTGACCGCGATTGCGTAATTGCAAAACTGACTGACAAGAAGACTTGCTGACTTGCCTATGTAAGTGATCGATTGGAAAACTACTGGAGTTATATCAGGAACATTGCTGCTTTTTCGTGTGCGCAAAAACGATGTCACCTTGTCTAAACTTGTGAGACCTCGTTGCTTTAATAAATTTACATACGATGCACGCTGATTAAGCATATTTTAAATACGCGTAATGTTTCCTGCTTAATATTTGCAACTTCTCGAGATTAATCTTTTGTTGAAATACTAAATGTTATTAAGATATTATCATTTGAATGCCTTTGAAAATTACTTTTATTCTTCAAATGCGAACAATTTTATTTTATTTTATTTTATTTTATGAACATAAATATTCATCATATTCTTTGTTCTTTATTTATTATTGACTTGCGAGTGTTCTAGGCCTCGTTTCACTAGAATTCATTATAGTCACACATAATCGTGATTTTATATAAGTATACAATATACATATAGGTATACGGATATACTATGTATACAGATGAACTGTTTTTAAATGAAAAATACAATTTGAATTTATATAAATAATAGTATTCGATATTATTAATATTACTATAGTAAATATATAGTACTATCACTTTATGTTAGCATACTTAGTATATCTGGCAAATTATTCATAGATTTTATTATTAAAAGTCTTGCGATAGTATTTATTTAATTTAGTAAAAGTCTTACATTGATAATAACGTCTTGATTCATCCTTTGGAAAACTTTTCTACATTTTCTAACAATAATTCGTATTAACTAATAACATCATTAAATAATGATATTGCAACGAATAACAGTACACCTCATTTCATATACACATATGTACATATTTAAATAACAGATTATCTTCACTTTACTACAATTTTTCTTCTAAATTTCAAAGTGAGCAACTATTCAAATGAATAATTCTATGATCCACAGCGTATAGTATAACATTTACCTCTTCATTTTTTTATTTTTATTTTTTCAAAATGATACATAAATAATAAATTGTGCATACTTTATTATAACACTTCGGTGAAATTTATTCCTAATAGAAAATTTGATTAGTAGATATTTCCTTCAAAAATTTGTTTAAATTGTAAAGGACCAATATAGATGGTACACAATCTTCGCTTCGTTAAAGTATCGTTGAAGACAGTGAGTTGACCCGAAGAGTTAAGGAAACTCAAGAACGAATCTAATTAAACCGTATAATGTTTTCGTCTCGTTTAGATATGGTCTGAAAGTCGTAAAAGGTCGTCAAATGTTAAGAGACAAGTAAATAACATAATGGTTCTCTTCTTCGTTAAGAGCTTCTTAAAAACTATGAAACTACCCCAAATGTCAAGGTAACCGGTAAAACTGTCTCGTACAAACAGAGTAGCATGATCAATCGTCACCAGGTTTCCAAGTTTAAATTAGATATTATTAACGTTAATTATCATCCGACTGATGTAACGAAAGTGAGAAATAAATAAATAAAACTAAATAATAAGCAGATAGATAGAAAAATAAATCAAAGCAGAAAAATAAATTGTCAACAAATTGCAAATGATGAATAAAAGTAATAATAGAGAGGAGAGAAAATGAATCGATCGGATAGTAAATAGATCGGATAGTAAAAAATTATTGTAATTTTACTGGCCGACACTTTCTCTCGGTCAAATATCTTTATAATTAGAGAACTGCTGCAGAAAGGAAGTCAGTGAGTCACTTTTTACGTTCATTCAACGAGGTGTAAGGATCGGAACGCTTTTCTCCTATTGCAATTTCGTCGGAGCTGCCAAAGACGTTTTATTCTCGCTTATTTTATATTAAGTTGATATATATGAAATGTTATTTTTTCAAATAAAACTTTGACTAATTTAACGCAAGTAACAACTGGTTACTTTGAAGTTTCATACAGTATTTGATAAAAGCGATATTCGTATAAATTCTATGTATCTTTCTTAATAAGAAACTGGTTTACACTAGTTTCATTAGAAGCTGAAATACAAAAATTCTTCGAATCGAGCTGCTATAATTTCTTTTAAAGCATTTTACGTATTAAGAAATTATCTAGGTGGGATAAAAGATACCTTTAACCATCCTCATCATAATATTTCCAATCACTTTCATAACACTTTTTCCAAATATGAATTGATATAAGAAGAACACACGAATATGCAATTATTCCTGAGAGTCAATGTGTAATGAAATCTTAATGCCTTCGTTAGAAATTACATGAAAACATCTTCAAAACGAACCACCAGTTTATCGAACAAGTAACACGCAGAAATCATCGCAGAATCACGCGTTTAACCCGCTTACACTTTTTCAAGTATGATTATAGGAAGAAATATTATAAAAACCACAAAAGTGTATTATTCTCAACTATGGAATTCGCCAGTTCATCAAAAACTACACCGCCAAAAAAGATCATTTTATCGTTATTAAGTAGAAAAAGGACATTTTATCCTTCTGTATACTCTGAATACAATTTATCCATACAGCGATATTATCTTTAATATCGTTTTATATCTAATATAATCAACTACGAAAGTATTCTAAAACGAGTCACCAATTTAGATAGCAATAGTTACGTCCTTAAAAAGGTGATTCATAAACAAATAATTGCAACCTCTTTATCCCTATTGTTAGCTTTTTACGTTTTGTTTGTTTCCCTTTTTACAAATTGAATTGATATAGATGAATTGTGTCATTAGAACTTCCGACGAGTGTGCGACAGTTATCGCATTACGTTAGATTTCTTGATGTGTTGCGCAGACTATAAATAGTGTCCGCTTCTAGCGACGTTAGTCTCGTCCAAACGACGGACTGTTTAACAGTGTTTTTTAAGCATTTGACGTGGTTGAATTTTATTCGTCCGATTCGCGTGAAGTCAAACAGAGAGTGCCAGTTATTGGAAACAACCGAGTGAACGATCGAAACCGATTCTGAATGTGAGGCTAGAGCTTAAAGGTATTTTTTTGCGAAATAAAGAGCCACTTGAATTTTCTCAATTGTCCGAATGGAAAAGCTTCTTCTTCTTAAAAATCATTTTAAACGACTTCAAAAGAAACATTGTCTCCACTACAGTGGTTGACAGCGGATATTTATGCAAATGCGAGACTTTTATGGAGAATCGAATGTTTATGTAAATGCATCCATTTATAGAAAATTGATACATTTATTCTCACATCTGTTATTAAGCTTTATAATGATACGCAATTAACCGTACATCATTGCATACTCTCAATATTTTATGCTTTGCGCGTTTCTGAAATAGAAAAATTTTTTTTAAATAGAAATGCAATTATTAATAATGAATTTTATTGAAAGGAAAGAAATCAATTGAGGAGAGATTTATGGGAAAAGCGTGAATCGAGCAAATCCAACCGGAAGATTTAGACATAGAGAGAACAGTTTCAGTCATTAGCTACGTTTCAATTGATAATTCTAATAGCTCTTAGAGAACTTTGTTAGTTTGTTTTAATCTAATCCAATAGTAATTTAATTTAATGGCTAGATTTAAACTTTTATATTTACCAAACAAATAAAAATTTCATGGTATTCCAAATAATTGATTGAAAAATACATTTAACGCGTATATGTAGGTATATTTACCTTAAACCTATAGACCTTTCTTCCTCGATTTTTTAGAATATCTATTAAGACTGAATGATCTTTTCTTCGAAAATTCGACGCAGTGTATGCTGTGTACGACGATACATACACGCTCTTTTAAAACAGGTGCGAAGACTTGTTACACAATCTAATATTTATTGTATCTGCTTTAATTTAGCGAGCACATAATTAATTTTTTCAGTTCCTGCCTATCAAATTAACACCATTCAAAGCTTCCAATATTTTCCACTTTTTTAAGTAAAATTTAAAGATATGAGCAAACGTAATACGACGTTAAAGAAACGCAAACGATTTTATCAGAGAACTTAATAGAACATCGATTAAGATCTAATGTTTCTTCTTTGATAATCTCATCAGGTGTAATCAACACAGTACATTTTCCTTCCTAACAGTTTAACTCTGTTTGTCTGTAGTAAAGGAACGTTGAAATACAAGTGGGTATATCGTAAATATTTATGAGGGAAATGTAATTAACACAATAGGAAGTAGATATCTGATCAACTCGATGACAACAAGAATTACTGCTTGCTACTTTGATATTTTTTTCAAACGAAACAATAATCCATTAAAAGTCAAGGTTGAAAATTGTATCAGCGATCGTGTACAAAGAATTTTTCTTGGAAAGGACCGGTGAAACCGAACGCGTTTGAACGTTTGGAAAAATCGCGTTTCAGAAAACATACAAGTCAAGATGATATCGATTAATTAAGGCTCATCACGTTCAGTTTACATTATCACGTTTTCTCGAGTCTTGTCGCGATCGAGATGAAGATTGATTAAACGAGGCGGCTTCCCGTGCCTATTGGCTGCTTCTCTACTTTAAGTGATTGCGTTATCTTGACAATATTGAAACCAGTCATTTTTAACTAACTTACTACGAAACTAATTATTTCATTGAAATAAACTCTTTATATCGACTAAAGTATACGATGTATAATAACTTTAACAATATAGTAAAGTTTCATGGATATACTCACGTGTAAGGAAAGAAATTAGTGTTATTATTGTCCACTTATTTTTTCATTCATTGAAATGAACATTTACATCCTAGTTAGACTGCGCATGCATATGGATTTATGACAAAATCTAACGTGCAGAAGTTAATCTTAAAAATTACAGAACATACATAATTTGGAAAAAAGAATAGAGAAAATATCCAGAATCGAGTAATTATTAAAAAATTTAAGAAGTAAAGAAGATTTCCTTGTTCATAAAAGTAGGAATTTGTATGTAATATTCTGGAATGTTTGTAAAAATGATAAGGTTATATCGCTTAGAAAAAATGAAGATTGTTTGTCACTGTATTTAACACACGTGTTGTTTCTAATTCTCCGGAAACTAATTGAAAACAAAAAATGAAAATAGTAGCGCCACCGTGATAATCGATTCTTCTTTTTATTTATCATAATCATCTCATCATCGTGAATTTACCTAATAAAAACCTTTACTACACATACGTTGCATGAGCTTCGCGTAATTAGAATTGCGGAAAATTCAATGATCACTATTAAATATTTAGAATAGTTATGAAGTAAATTGTACTTAACAATGCTACGGAATTTTACCGTTAGACGTTAATTGGGATAAAGTTAAATCCAATTTCTATTCTTTTTTGACTTGGATTATACTTTCATAATCATCAACAGACATATTTGTTTGCAATTTCTACACGAAACTACGAAAATACGAATAGAGAAAACGATCTTTGCTTCCTAGAAATTTAACGTCTATCACCGTTTTGCTCTCTACACAAATACTGGGAGCTTACGTAAGATCGACTGTAATACAATATCGAACGAATTATCTCGCAATTTCCTTCTAACTGCGCTTACAGTTGCAACAGTCATTTTTGCTTTCTACTAGGATTTGTTCTTCCTACTTTACATATTTCAATATTTTTCAATCTGTTTCCAATATACAGGCTCAATATAACGTAAAACGGCAATAAAACTAAAAACTTTGTCAACTCCTTCCAACACTACACAGTTTGGAAGTTCCAAGCGTCATAAATAATTTTTCTTAGAAAAGGTCTTAAAGGACAACTTAACTGTAATAACTTTGAGTTATCATGTACATCAATTATCGTCAAGTGTATCGTCTAAATAAATAAGAAGTCACAAGATTCTTCTGAAAATTATATAGTATACCATTGTATAGTTGCATATAACGTACGTATTGTCAGTGATATCGTTATTGCAATGATAATATTTGTATCAGCACTGCTTCCAATAATAATATTGTAAAAGTAGTCGAGAAACTAGTACATATCGATATCTCTGTTTGGATTGAGTAAGACTAATATCTAGATTTAAGTCTGAAAAATAGCAATATCATATCTGTAATATCTAGATTTACTCCTGAAAGAAAATAATCACTAATGTTACCAATATTAATCGAATATAACAACATATTGAACCGAACTTTGCATTTTGAAGCCTTATACATGTATAAAACTGTAACCGATTAATTAGTTTCTTAACAATTGAATATTCAGAGAAATCTATATATATGTTGCATTTGACTATAGGAAAGAAATGTTGATAAAGAAATAATTATTTTCAAAATGATACACTTTAAATTCTTCGTTATTTTACTATCAAAAGATTAATTGATTGATGCACATATTCCTAATATACAGTGGCATAGAGTATTCTTAATTTTTCTAATTATTTTAACCATCGATCTTTACAGATACAAGATACTTATTTTATACAATAAAAGATCTACATATATCGTACCTGGTAAAGGATAAGAATCTTATATATGTGGTGAGAGATTTTTATCAGATAGCTTCAAAATAATAAGAGAATAATTACTCCATTCTAATCTGTTCGGAATAGTCAATTCTAAAACATTTAATCATTTCCATTAATAAATCGAGAAAGAATGTGTGCGTTAAAAAGTTAAACATCAGTAATTCACTACTGGAAGAAACCGAAAACTTGCGTAAAAACTCTTGGAAAAATAGAAAAGGCGTCTCGACACTGCCGATAATAACCGACCTCTTAATACAAGAGCTGTTAATTATACGCTCTGCTCGATGGCGCATCATCGCGTTATGCAACGAAGAAATGAAAATTAAAAAAATTTTTTTTAACAATACAGCGAAGACGAGCCGCGTAACGAATAACTCGACTGGACAGACAGCAGAGAATTTTAGCAATTTATTCGGACCCGCCACCGCTGTCCGCTTCTATTCGCGTGCAAAAACATTGTTCGAGAAGCACCGCGGAAGTCATTCGAGATAAATATCGCGTTGCCGTAGCAAATAATTTGTCACGAGCGTTTTGTATTCGAAAAACACCGGTCGACGTTTATCGCATGCAATTTTCGTGGACGAAAATTGCGATGCGCTCAACGTCTCGCATGTAACGGAAGTTCGTTCCCCGCAAACTCGTGGAAAAACGAAGAGATCAACGTAAAAGAGGCGTTGATGTTCCTTTATTGCACTATAAAGTTAATTTTCGCGTAGGAACACGGAAGCCGATCTTTTGTTACGGCAAGCAATATGGTAATGAAGGGTATATACACCTACGCATACACATACACAGCTTCCGGTGTTTTCTATATGGTTTTGAAATGGAAGGATAAACGGTGAAGAAACTGAATACTGATTCTTGGTAAATGAATTGATAAATTGAGTATGAAATATAACGTGCGTACGAGTACATAAACTTCTTAGAATCCAAACTGATAGACTTCGTCTCTTGTACATGTCTCGATTATTAGTCTACATGTACAAATTATCGGTAGCAGTAGATTTTCTTACATAACCGGAACAGTTCTCGTAATGAAACAAAAAATGAAATTTAACAAGGACATCTTATGTATAAACCACAAATTATCCGATTATCCTATTATAAAACCAAGGTCTATTACTATCAATGTGTTACTTGTCGATTTACGAATATTATTATTATTATTGTACGTTATTGCAAGAAAGTCCAGGACTCTCTTAATACGATATACTTTTATTGCAAGGAAGAACTAATCACAATTAATTGCAAATTCTTATCAGTTAAAATTAGCTTCTAATTCGACATCAGTCAGACGGAGATATATTATATGTATTATATGAAATATATTATATGCAAACTTACTCCAGTAACGTTCTCAACAATTTTAGTTTCTCAACTAACTAATTTCTCTACAAAACTGCATTTCATTTCAGCATAAATTTTTTGCTAACATATCCACTTGTACTCGTTAGATCTTTCTTAGACGTCATTCAGTAATTGTGAAGAATCAATAAATAGCTTGTAAGTGGCAATTACTTGCTAATCAACTGCCTCTTTCAATAAATTCAGTAACCAATAGTTACTAAATTTTCCAAGATGAATATGACGGATGAATATGAAATATGCAATACAATGCAATAAAATACAATATATATGTATTTGTTTGTATATTTGCTTTAAAAAACAATCTAAATATGTAAAATAAATAACAGGCGATTAAAAACTTTCTAAAGGCGAAACAAAGCTCTATTGAGGTTTCGCTTGAATTACAAATTTTCTAGAAAAATATGCATTTCCATACATATTTGCTGTTTACTGATAATGTTGCACTATGAGGAAGTTATCGTTGGAATTGAATCCAATAAGGAAGTTACGTGAGTCAAATATGATGAGGGGCGGGTAAAAAGTGAATCAATTGCGTAGATAGAATGCTAATTCTAAATAGAACGAATAAGAATTGATTGAGAAGTTCTATGGTATTTTAATTTCACGAACTAACCCTTTATAACTCCAATTTAGAGATCACACATTTATATACACGCATTTTATCAATTTTATTTCACTTGCTTCGTTGATAGACCCTTATATACCAACTTTAAATGATTCGTTAACAAAATTTTGTTAGGTAACAAAATAAAGTAAATTTTATTTCTGAATTCCAGATTAAAGTACAAATTTGCATGAATTATAATTTTTCTTTACCGTACGTAACCAAATCCTGGTTATAATCTAATTATAATATGCATAAAGAAAAGAGCAAAATTAGAACTTGAATATAGTGTATGTATATGTGTATATATCCGTCTAACATATTACAAACATAATACTGTAAAGCAATCGGTGAAAGATAGATTATAAAACGGAGGCGTGTTTAAAGATTAAAATGCACGAAGTGGCGGGTTAGTAAAATAAACGTAGTCATAAATGTGAGTATTAAATCATCAAATGGTTTGCACAATATTTTAAAATATGTAACGCTTCAAACAGCAGACCCTGAACTATTTCCAAACATACCTGCAGCTGCTTCAGCAATCTGTTTAATTAACAGCTTAACATATTCACGATAACATCAGATTTGTTTGCTTACTCTGAATTATACGCAAATATTGAACTTGGTAATAACTTCGAAGCGTGATTAAGTTCCTTCATTCCATCGAGTATTATGGTGTAACGAATTTGGAAATCAATTTTCGTTGTCCTTAACATAGCTTAGGGAATGGCTAAGAGCATCGATACTTATCACGTTCAGTTCGATGAAAATGCGACGCATTTGAAAATATATAATTTACATCGTGAAGCTACATTTCCTATCTATAAAGTCGATAACTTTTTCCACCTTATAACTCACAATGACTTACGATAGGTAACTGAATAGATAATTGTGAAGATTATCGTCGAATTGTATACCACTTTTGTGTCATTCAAACCTATCGAACACAATACATTATTTAAAAATATTGCACTTTCAATGTATCTTTATAATTGTTTTCCTTTTTTTAACAAAATTCCAAAAATTAGTTTATATCCTTTTAAACAGAAATATATCTAAATTATTTACACAATCTATTTCATAAAATACGTAATTCTCTCTTTTCCTCTCCCCTCTCTCTCCTATAAAATATTGATTTTTTGGACTTTCAAATATCACTTTGCTAATGAGAGCTTTCGAATTCGAGCGCACACTCACAAATTTAATAAGTTTCTCTTAAATATCTAGCTCAGATAAGATTAATGCGTTTCAAATACATTTGCGTTTAAAAACAGCTAACATAGTAACGAAATCCAGTATCTTACAAACACTTAACAATACGTAATGAATAACATATTCGTGACCTGTAATTTCGCTGACTAACTCAGAAAAGTTATAAAGTGAAAATAAAGCAAAGTTTTTTCTAATATATCTTATATAAGCTATAATATTTAATATTATTAATAATTTAATAATAATAAAAAAATCACAAGAATTTTATTTAATATAATCTAATATATTTAATCTATAAGCTTTATATCAAATGTCGTCTACAATCTACAGTTACTGACAATTAGCCGGCTTGACCTCACTTTAACTGTGAAAATATACAACAATAGGAAATTACAGACGATTATAAGAATTCACGGTTGAACTGTAATTTCGCAAACATATAGATAAAAATAAATGTGAGCTGACGAATCGTTTTCAATATATGAGCATAACAAATTATTATATATACATATGAGACAAAAACGTTTTGTAAATAAATATATATCCCTTTATTTAAAAAATAGACGAAAAATATAGAAATACTTAATATATTGCTCGATCACTATTAATGACATTTTTCATTCTTTTCACCAGATTTTTCCAGATATATTTACTTATTTATATAAAAAAGTTCTTTAAAAAGTCTTTATGAAGACTTAAAGCAAACAGAAATTATCTACATAAGTCTAGATAAATATCCAAAAGCCATAAGAATTGCGGTGCGTGCAAAAGAGCGTGTAAATACTTTGCAATAACTAGGCAAAATAATGAATTACTATGCATTGTTTATGTATCCTTAAGCGGCTTGACGCGTCTTTACTTATATCGTTAGGCGTATAGACGATGCAAATGCTATGGAACACGCTATGTATGCATGGTAATTCGATGATGCAATTTTTTTCAAAATTACTAGCACGCAAAATTACGCATATACGCGCGCGTTTATCTGTCTCGATCGCATAACGTAACTCGAACTATAAAACTAATTTACATTTCATATATGCGTCGAGACAATGAACAGATAGTTCATCGATACTTGGAATCGAATCGTTTAATTAGCTTTAATTATATGTGTTTTCTCTTCCTTGACCGTTTTCCATTCGAATGTTAGTTCTCTATTTAGCAAAAATCGACTGATTTAAAGCTCGATGAGGAATGAAAAATTACAATACCATACGACGACAGGATATACAACATGTATACATGCCTATGTCCACACCACTTAGTCATAAATTGTAAACATGGCAAAAAGAAAAATGAATATTACTGATAAGCGTGTTATCACTTCTACTCAACTGACTTTGGTTTTCATTCGTATCTCTAATACGAAACATTCACATTCGTAATTAGCTTTGGTCTAAACCGTACTTAGGATATTGGATCCTCCAATAAACGAGAAAATATATAAATACGTACGTACGTATTTTTTCATCTATGTAAGTACATGAATGAAAACGGAAGCCAGAAGAAACAAGTGAGTGTCGTAGAAGAACCATTATTCTCATCATAGTGGAGGCGTTAAATATTACACAATTTCTGAGAGCAAGACGTTATTACAACTGTTACAAGTGGCTGCAAAATAGATAACTAACGTGATGTGGAATTATTTATTAATCGTTCTATGACAATGGTTTTGTGAATAACGTGCTTCTGATATGACAAGATAAGTCAAGGCTTGTAGAGAACTTCAAAGATAACATCTTATGAAATTTGAATACAATAGGAAAAAATCCAAGGAAAATAAGAAAAAAATAGAGGGAAAATATTGCAATTATGTTAGAAGAACACGATAAATCATATTTACCGATTTTCACGCCAAACGATCTTAACATCGAACGTATTGTCGAACAATCATATATGTATTATGAAAATTTGTTTATTACAAAATAATATCAAATTATTCTGTAATGTGTTTGATCGTAAGATAACAGAGATAGGAAAAATAATCTCTGATATTTCTAATATCGAAGTACTTCACTTTAACCATCTAGTTACGTAAAAATTAAATATTTTTCACACAAATAATATCAATCAAATAAATATAAAATGATAATGTAATTGGCTGATTGTAAAAAACAGAAAAACAGATAATGCAGCTAAAAGCAAAATTTACCATTAACTTTTCTAATTAGAATATTATTTAATCAATTAACAAAGTCCTTCAGTCGGAAAATTCTATAATCGCGAATTTCAAAATTAATGACAAATCATTTGTTCTTCTAAACACAAATATAACATTATTTATTTTATTAGAAATTCAACGACATGTTAAAATGCAAACAGTAGTGAAAGGCGAGTGAAGTTATTACCCCAACCCAATAATAGTTTTCTTTAAACTCAAGCAAAAGCAGGTTTCAATATCTACAAGACAACAATGAGAACCATCAAATATTCTTTCAGATAAATAATGTACCCGTCAGTCGAGCCATTGTCAGTTCAAAAGTTGGACGTGCTTTTAAGACAAACTCTTGGTAATGATTTTCAAATAAAGCATATTGAATGGAAGCCTCTAACCGCTCCAGGCGAGAACTTTGGAAGCGTTATGCTGGCCATCATTGTCACCTTAACGCGGTCAAGCAACAAAACGGAAACTCTTCATCTGGTTGCGAAACTTCCACCCACTTCTGCCTATCTATTGGGCTTGTTCAACAGTCCAGTGACATTCAGGAAGGAGCTACAATTCTACAGCGTGATGGTGAAGGAATTCACAAACCTTCAAATAGAAAGTGGTGTCAACGAGAAGGACGCAAGAGATCTGGTACCAAAGTTCTTTGGGGGAAGACTAGGTTTGAAAAATCCAGAACAATTTGACGAACAAGCTGCTATCATTTTGGAGAACCTGAAACTCAGTGGCTACGATACGGGCGACCGAATCTTTGGACTGGATAAGAAGCACACAGAATTTGCAATCGAATCTCTAGCCAAGTTACACGCTCTCGCTATTGCTTTAAGGATGAAGAAACCTCAGTTATATGAAAGAATAGCGGCAGAAGTATTTTTAGACGTTTCAAATGAAATCACAGAAAAGTGTGTTAAGGACATGTTTGGGAAAAGTAAATCGGATTTAGAGAGCATGGAGGAAATTAGACCGTATTTAGATCGAGTTAATAAGACCATAGAGTACGGTCTTGAGGCAAACAAAAATCTTAAGAAACCGGAAGAACCTTGGGCAACATTTGTTCACAGTGACTTTTGGGTGAACAATATGATGTTCCGACACGATGAAAAAGGAGAGCTAGTCGATATGAAGATCGTAGATTTTCAATTATCCGCATATGATTACGGTGTGAAAGATCTGATCTTCTTTCTCGTGTCGAGCGCGAACGAAGAGATTCTGGATAACAAACTGGACCATATGTTTGACTTGTATTATTCTTGTTTCATTAAAATGTTAAAGACGCTAAAAGTAGACACGGAGAAATTTTCCAAGCAGAAGTTCGACGAAATTCTGAATCGTTGTGGGCCTGTAAAATTCAATCAATGTATCATGATGGCTCAAGTGATTCAGGCACCTAAGAAAAGTATCTCAGAGTCAGAGAACGTGGAGGGTAGCAATGTTTTCATAGATATATCTGATAATGTAATATATAAACGAAAATTATTGCACATTGTGACTCTATTCGACAAAAGGGGATGGCTACTTAAATAATGTTGTTGCTATGTTTTATCTTGTTAAATAATTTTTTATGAATTGAATGGTATTTTTATACAGGATAAAAAGTACAAAATTTATTGTAGATAATGAATGTTGATATATGATGTACTGTTAAAATGTATATGATAAATTGTTTATAATATATAAAAGTGTATATAGAATTTTAAAGATGTTAGAGACTTTTACAATTTAAGAATTTAGTCTTAAGAAGACACCAAATATGTTCATAAAGGCTCTAATATTATTAAGCTTTAAAAATTAACTAGTTGTTCAAAAGACAAATTCGAAGTAAGCGTTTACTTTATGAAACTGATTCTGTAATATTATTGTAGATACCTGCATCATGTTATTTTGCACGTAGATATACTTGTTTTTCAAAATAAAAAATCTATTTTATTACATGAAAATAATACGAATAAAATTTATTTTCTAATGAGACCCCATGAATAATGAAACAATATTCTGAAGTTCATTATCGTTCGTTTCTTCTAATTTTCTAATTTATATTGTAATTATTATTATATCGTTATTCTGAGAAGTTTCTAATGGTTTCTAAAGGTGAATCGAGCAGAATCTTATTTCGTTTCGCATCGATATGCCCCTGCAGAACCCGATATAATGACACATGTTTTATGTAACATGACATTGAAACACATCAATCGAAACTAATTTTCATTCTCTCGATTAATCGAGTTAACTATGTTGAAACAATAAATAGTCAATTACAGCGAATACCATCATTTCTCGTTAATTGCAACTGACATTTATGTAAACCATGTTTGTTAATAAAATAAAAAAATGAAATATAAACAGCAAGCAATAATTCAGGACATATTCGTTGACAGCGCAAAAATAATAAAAACAGCAAGCAGTAACTGGAAATACATTCATTTATAACTTAAAAAATAAAAATTTTCTGTTTTGAATTCCGAGGAGTATGTTAACACGACAATGTTTATGCAGATTATTTCGTTTACGTAAGATGTGCAGACTTTTATGTTTTTCAAAATATCCTAAAATTGTTTGTACAGGTGACTCTAAAATTATTCTACGAAACAGGAGGAGAAAAGTACTCACTTCTAACAGATCCGCCACCGTGTCAGGTAGGTTGAACTCCCTCACAACGCGTAGTCGCACTTGCCTATTAATTTCGTGTCGCGATGAGAGCGGCAAACTGATAGCCCTCTGACAACTGGGAGACTGCCTCAATTTCTGCTCTCGCTTCAGCATAGCTGCCAAGGTCGCGGAATCTGGAACTTAAATAGAACACATAACAAATACCCATTTTCGTTTTGGAAGAGTGAATTTCTCCATATCTTGTCAAAACACAATAGAACTGTCAAACAGTTTGATAAGAAAATAGCGATCAAAATACCTGGAAACGCCGCGGCGAGAACATCCACCCCGGCTGTACCCATTGGTCTTGGTTTCTCATCAACCATGTACAAGGCATCGGGAATATCGGCCACATACCGTGGCCTTCGCAATCTCACTAAATCTGCTTCTTGGACCATTTGTTCCTCAACTAAAGACTGTAAAAAGATTTGTTTATCTTAGATTAGAATATATCAGCACAAACTAATTATATTGTATCTTGATAATTATTGAAAGATATACAATAATCTGTAACCGAAGGATTGATGATAAATGATTTGAATAAATCATTTCAGTTTAATTTTAAGAGATACTTCTGTATATTGATTCATGTTATAATGCAGAAATTTTCAAATTAACAATTTTGTTTACATTGCTCTATATGATAATTAATAAGCACCGCTCTCAAAGTATCTTAATGGATTTAAATGATAATATTAGTAAACAACGTTGCCATCGATATAAAATAATTTTCATCATAACTAATCTTGCAGAATATAAATAAGTTTGTTTTTATTCGATACATTTGTTTTAGCAATGAGATTAATTTTCTTATAATTTCTTATTAAAGAACTCATTTCTTTTTTAAATAAAAACTACGTTTACCTTTATTTCCTCGTAATAAGGCATGAACAGGCGTGGCCTTACAAAAAATCCATTTTTCTTCCCTCCCCTTATCCATGCATTCATTCGTAAATTCTCCCTCTCATCTCCTATCATATGACTCGGTGGAGTTGAAACTAATCCTCTTCTAATAGCCTAAACACATAAAAATTTCATTGAGCATCATATGAAGATGGGTATCTATATTTGAGCGAGTTTAATGTTTCGTACTTGAGCCAGCGCTTCACTATTTGGGGGTAATATATGA
Source organism: Bombus flavifrons (assembly GCF_040668555.2). Lineage (NCBI taxonomy): Eukaryota > Metazoa > Arthropoda > Insecta > Hymenoptera > Apidae > Bombus > Bombus flavifrons. Next base: position 8,561,088 of record NC_138456.1, read on the forward strand.
TCCATTCTGACAAGTGGTAGAAGCTCGCTAAGTATCTCTCGCAACTCTATATCGCTTAAATCCCTTTTCTTCAACCCCTTTCTTGTCACAGAGTGCACCGTATGACTGAGCAAATTTGGTTCCCGATCTTCCATACGACGCACCAATTCTTGTTCCCCCCACTTGAGTACCGCCTGCAGTATTTCAAGTTCGCTCGCTTGCAAGAAATGACTTTGCAAAACGTTCGCCAAATGTACGTGGTCCAATTGATGGAGAATAGAAGAAGAAGCGACTGGCTGGAATTCCTCTCTTAAATAATGCAAGGCTTGTCTATGTACCCATGCCGATCCGTGAGGTTGACTGCCCCACCTGTAAAAATATAATTGGAAATCGATAAGAAGAATGAATTCTTGAAAGGTGCATTTCATTTAATAATGTTTTAAATTATGGGAAACTCACTTCAAAACAGTTGGGAGCGATTCCAATGTAAGGTATTCTAAAATAAGATCTTCACAACCCTGTGACAATATATCTAGTTCCAAAAATCTGCCGATTTGGTACAATTCCATCGCTTCTTCTAAGGGACTTGGTCGAACACGTCCAGTATGAGTAAGAGCCTGAACCTGAGAACAAACATATGGACAAGGATAATTTACAATCAAACGATAAATTACCTTTCTTGAAATTACTAATAGGAGTTTCTTATTTAAATAATAAATAAAGTACTTAAACAGCAATAAATATTCATATAGACGTAAACTACATTTGGTCTTCGTTCAAAAAATTAGTTAAGGTATATTTATGGAAATAATATAATTACCTCTCCAAGACTACCAGCGCTGTTCCCGCAACCATTACCTCTCATAATTAACGATAAATCAACTGTATCTAAATACACTGCATGTAACAATACTCTGGCGTATCGTTTGGGTATTACACTCTCATCCAAAACTATTCTAGTGGGTATATGAAGCGCTCTTTCTGTGTGATCTTCCCCAGATCTAGTCCGTCTTTGTATTAAGTTTCTGAAGAACGGGGATCTCGCAGAAAGTATCGCTTTATGACATGGCAGTTCTAACTTTGGCCGGAATCCATATTCTGAACTTCCACTATCTGGTCTCTGGTAATCACTGTCCGATGTGAACACTAACGCAGCGTCCGCGTAATCACCGGTGTCCAGCAGGTATCTGAGATCGTGTTCCAGCGGATTCGGTGTGCCGAATTCTTCGCTTAGTCGTCGCAAGAGATTCGCCTCCAGAGCTGCATCGTGTGGACAAATATCACCAGTGTAGAGATATCGCAATAATGCTGAAAACATTTGTACTTCGAGATTCGGTGTTCTCAGCTCCAAACATATTCTAGCACCGTATCCTACGATTCAATGAAATTAAAATTAATTTGTTTAATTCAATCATCAAGCGATTAACGCGTTCACTGCAGTACTGACATAGAGTATAAATTAAAACATACAGAGTTCGGAAATAATCTTGCATAATAATTCATATAAATCATATACGAAAGTTAAAAATGAAAAACATAATAAGGCACATTTCCCGTCTTTTATAAAAAAGCGATTTTAAAATACAATATGTTGATAACTAATTCCACATCAAAACTACCTTTCCATTTGATTTTAGGATTCATTTTAAATGCATTTTTGTTATCTTCTTGAACATTTAAAAAATTATAATTACTTTGTATGTATATATATGCAGAATGATAACCAAGCTAAAGTAACATGATTAAATTAATATTAGTCGTCTTTTACAAATCATCATGGATGAACCATCTGTTTTCAAAATCTATCAAGTTGTCCTTTTCTTCTACTATTTCATACTCAAATAAATTCTTTTAGTTGCTAAACGACATAAAAATAAAAAGATCAAGAAAAATGATCTTATCAGTGTAGTATCGTGAAATAACCGTGTAAAAATCGATGAACTTGTAAGGAGTACGAACTACAGTGCAAAAGTGAAAGTTCTGACGAGTCAGAAGGGATGGGAAATCCCCATAGGTCATCGAGCCCAACGACATGTCCGCGGCCCTTTCAGAAAAAGGAGTACCTGGGAAGGCGAACGTGACCATATTTGCTCATGGACAACTGTAAAAACGTGCGTGTGGCGGGAGTACGGAAACCGTTAAAAAGGGACGCTTTAATGGAAAAAGTTGTTATCATTGATTGACATGAGTTGTGAGTTGTCATTAGTGGTTACGAGTTGATTAGTTGTATTGATTTAGTTACTCTAGTTGTAATACATTAATTTATTAAGAAATAGTTTTAGTTAAATAATTATAATTTTCTGTTTTATCATTTGTAAATATATATAAGATAAAATCACTATAATTTCTGGGGGCTCCAGCCAAGATTGAACAAAACAGAAAACTATAATTATTTAGACAACAAAGCGTCCCTTTTAACGGTTTTCGTACTCCCACCACACACGCGTTTTTACAGTCTATGACCAAATATAGTCACGTTCGCCTTTCCAGATACCCCCTTTTCCGAAAGGGGCATGGACCTGTCGCTGAACCCGATGACCCATGAGGATTTCCTATCCCTTCTGGCCCATCAGCACTTTCACTTTTATCTGCACTATAATTCGCACTCCTTACAAGTTCATCGAGTTTTACATGATTATTTCATAATACTATATCATATTTTTCACATGTTATATTCATATATAAAATCTTACGTTATAAAGATAGGATTTATATAAAAATGACTTGCTAAGATACAGATAGTAAGTGATAGAAGGCTAACAAGCAGTGAACGTGTTAAACTACTCCAAAGAGAAGAAAAATTATATACCCGGGCATCCAGCCAGCAAATCCCTAAAGTAGGGACAACGGGCTGACAACAGGGCTCTGTGAACAGGGAAGCATGCTCCTCGGTAGACGAGATCCACATCAGAACAATGTTTATAGTCGTACAACATTGACAAATCCTGTTTATATGTGGCAGCCGGTGGTCTAGCTAATTCGGCTTGAACATGGAGATCCTTTAATGCAGCCAACGCCTCGTACTCCTCCAAAAGCGCCGTTGCCTCTAAATGGCTCCATGTTGAGACCAAATCTCGGATTATCCTACCATGGTCGCAGGCTTTTGAAGACCGACGTCTTCGAATGAACTTCTTCCGTAAAGTCGCGAACCCCGTCATTTTCTTCTTCTTTTCCCTGCAAATGGATATACGATTTTTAAGATCAGAGATCAAAGAGCTCGTTAAAGCGCAGCTAAAGATAGCCGCAGTTGTGTGAATATCGTTAAAATAAGATCTCTATAGTGTAAAGATCTAGCCGATGAAGAGAAACGGAGCGATTCAGATAACGAGATCCAATGTTAAATGTTTAAATACCTGATAGCAATGCCATGTTGATCAGGTGGATTACCAGAGGATGAAAGTCTAGCTGCTTGGACCGAATCTCCACCTACACTGGTAATGCTTGACGATGCAGAAGCACCCATTCTATGTATCATGTAGGAAGCATCTCCACGCCGTCTTTTCACGAACCAGCAATCCCTTTTATCGGAATTATCAACCTCCTTTGGTCGTCTACGTTGCAATACACACGGTGTCAAAATTCGGAATACATTCATTGCTCACCCAGACAACAGCCTGAAATCATTGTGCACCTTTTATACGATAAACACATCTCCTTAATTCCACTCGTGTTTATCACGCGTAATTACCACGCTCGAACTTCGAATATTGTTTTCCAAAATTGTTTATCAAAATTTGTTCGAAGGTCTCTCTTATCTTTTCGTAATTAATAGATATTTTAAATTTATAAATTAAATTTTGTCAGAATATTAACACGTTTCGTATCATAGAATTTCTCAAAGAGTACCTGTTTCTAATAATTATTTTCATTTGTCAAATAGAAATTCCCACTGAAGATATGTTCAAACATTTTATTTTCCATTAACAATGGATAGACATTATGCGACATTAATAAATTTTATACCATATCAAACTTAATATTTTTTTCTAAAGTTTTAACGATCTGCAAATAAATCCTAAAAATGATCTTCTTCTTTAGATTCATTTCGTTTAAATATTTTAATCATTTACACGTGACACAAAACATGTTAAACATCCACATCAGCGCATAAAGATACTTTAATGATAAAAGACGAAAGACGAAAATATTATTTGCAAAAACTTCTTATTCGATGTTATTTTATTGAAAAGTTTACAATGTCTGCGCTGGACAAATGTTTTGTTAAAAAACTTCTTTCCGGTCTCGTTCTTATCTAAGTCCACGCAGACGGGTCACTTTAAACATTGACCAAATATGCGATCGTATATTTCGAGTGATGATGTAAAAAAGAAAATATAGCAACTCGGAAAAAAATAATTATCAGTTGCTAATTTATCTTAACACACACACACACACATACATATAGACATCGAATTTTTTTGCTTTCTTTTTTTTCTTTAAATATCTTTCTTCCTTTCTATTTGTTTTATTGTACACGGTATTCATCACCTGTGCATATTAGTTAAAATGTTGAAAACTAATGCATATCAAGGTCAATATTTCAAAGCAACGATATCAAATGCATTCTCGTTTTCCGTAATACAATTAAAATTTTAACCATGCACAACGATCGATTCTATATATACTACCTAAAAAATTCATTTTGTCGAAATTACTGCCTACAAAAAAAAAACTCGAATTATTTTAAACGTCTTCGAATGTATATCGTTCAAAGTGCTTTTTATTTATTCATTGTGTTGCTCCAATTTTTTCGTTTACAAAAAGAGAAGAGGAAGAAAAAAAAAAACGTGTAAGCACGTGACGAAACGATTTACGTAAAAATAACGAAAGTTGCTGATCGCATCTTAAACTTTCACTTTCTTAGCCAACATACGATATTTACCTAGAAAGTATACTGCATTGAATTCGGAAGCGCCTTTTAAATGGATACGCTCAATGCTCGATACATTTTTCATCCATTTCCGACGAAATTATCGAGGCTTGAAATGAACAAATTTTTGGAAGTCATCAAATGCTGAATGACATATTAAAGTCATATAATAATCTTACGAGGATTATTCTTATCAAGCTGTTCTAGGAGGTAAAGATTTCTTTTTAAAACTCTCCAATTTGCCTCATCTATGCAGAAGCCTTGGAAATAAGCACTAATCTCTATTAAAAGTAACTGCTCGCAGGCAAATGCAATGAAACAAATACTTTGAATTAGCTTAGTAGCGTAATATTGATAGCACTGATGTATTTGTGACCTCTTTGGACTAGTTTCTTTTATTGTATAATGTCACAAGTGTACTAGTGCAGTTGCAATCTTTATTTGATTATTTTAAGTGATAGATATGACTCGATGATGAAACCGGTTTTATCGAATGCTATACAAAGCATCTAAATGCTGTATAATAATCATCAGTGTCTATTACATTTGAATGTAAAAAATATTCAAGTGATTACAACTATTAATTATTATAGGTACAACTTTTTGCATATTCTGATATCTTTAATAATAAGAATGAAAATATTTATAATATAACGAATTAAATAAAAGGTCAATGACGTTGTAAAGCTGAATGCATGAAAACTGCATTCATTAATTTACGCTAAAGATGAAATGCTAATACCAATGGCAATCCTAATCAACTTTGCCCTTTGAAACTTAAAATAAGCAATTGGAAGTACATGGAACAAACTTTAAATATATCCTTATTCCAACATTTATAAATATCTAAATGACCTTTAAAATTTAATCTATTTTACATACAAAAAATAAAATATGGTGATATCAAGGAGAAAACTTCATTTCAAAATATTATTAAAGAAAGTGAGTATTAAAAATCTTGCTACCATGTGCTATCAAAGCTTACAAAATATATAATTTTTAAAAAATGTGTTACTTATATATTAATATATACTATATAATATTAAACAAAAATATAAATTCGAATATACTTTTTATTATTACATAATACTTATTATGTATTTAGCTGATTTAGCTGTCACTTATATTCTCCTACTAGATACTTTTTTTGCAAACATATATCCAATACACAATTTTTTAACATATTCATATACAAATTCAAAGTATAAGTAGAGCATTCATTTACAAATATCAAAATGGGTCAAAGTATTCCATTCCATATTTACATAAGCATAATTCTAAAGGAACATGTAATACACAATCAAAAATTGGTTTAACACAAATGTATTTCTCAAATATACTTTTTTTACATTTAAATATACACATTTTTAATTTTAATATACGTCAGTACAAAATATAACTAATTCATAAAAACACAGAGACAATTAAAACCAAATATAAATCAAACAATAACTAATAACTGTAAATAAATATTTAGACTCCTATATACGATAAAAATATATTACTTGTACTACAAAATAAAAATAAAGTACTTATAATTGTACAATCAAACCCAATTGCACTAACACATTACATTAAACAAATATAACACAAAATCCACTAAAAACACTACTAATTCGACAAAGCAAGGGTGAAGAACACAACACGGGAAAAAATAAAAAGGCAGAACACCCAGTAACTCCATTACAAAACAGTAAGCCAGAGAACTTCTACTGACAGTAACACATCAATAGGTCAATAGTAGTCAGCTGAGCTATGATTGCAATCGCGTTACGTGTAACAATGCGTATGACGTACGCTTAGCAAGTTCAGTCACCTCCGCGATTACGTGGGGAAAGAATAGAGAACGAAAAAAAAAAAAAAAGAGAATAAGGAGCACATATCTAATAACGAGCGTGCAGGTATACGTGGTAGACGATAATATCGAGATACAATAAGATCTTAAATAGAGATATAATCACAGAGTACGTCGGGAACGTCCAGGAAGCTCGGAAGTGTTTCGTTACCTGGATATCTCGGGTGCATGCGTTCCATCCATTATTTCCATTCTCGAGGGACTTCCTTGAATTCAAACTGGCACAAGTAATCATCACAAAGCGCGACGGCCATGTTTATGCTCGTCAACTTAGTCTGCATGTAAATAAAAGTTAATCGCGGCACGATATGTATCATTTGTACCTCGCATTTCTGTATTAACGAAATCTATGAGACAGGTTTACGAGAGACGAGCATTCAGACACGTTAAGTAAATAGAGCCATACAGACGACAACGTATTATTGGGAACACAGAAGACCGTCTGGTCGCACGAAAACAAACCTCGACGGCAGTCATTGCTAACTGTAATGAACTCGACGATAGGCGAAACGAAAATAACACGGAACGTTAAAAATAATGTGTGAAATAGTATTGTTTACGTTCACGACGCTTTCACAGATAACAGAATCGTTTAAGGCATACACACAGAGAAGGAATTTTTCTGACACCGAAAGATTTATATTACATCTGATCATGCGCGAATACACAATTCCGCGATGAAGTACTCCATGTCCAAATCTTGGTAGAATTGGAACGACAAAGAGGTTAGGTTTACTGATCGTTAATGGCAGTGGCAATAAAATATATTTCTTTGATATCACCGAAGAATAACGCGGTTTGTTTTTGTTTAAACGAATTCCATGGAACGGTTGTTACGAACTGTTACCCTGCGTTTCCATGGAACTAATAGATTCTTTACCCTAAAGGTGGAGCCACAATGGATGCATTCGCAGCGTCATCTCCAACGAATTTTCGATTGGAATTGGAACTAAATTTGTTTCAAGCGCAGAAGAATGAATCGTCGAGGCTGGTAACAGTCAGATCTCAATTGAATCGTGCACAGTCAGGTGTTGAAAAAAGCGGGAGGGAAAGTGAGAGGTTCGCATGCTGTGTTATTCAACTCTGACGTGGGTGTCAAACGCGATTTCGATTTCAAGAGTATACGTCCTGCGAAGGGAAAACTACTGTTTGTAAAATGCAGTAAGTCTTTTCAGCCGTTTCTCGTTGAATCATCATAAATGCGCGTCTAGTCATTTGATGTTTTCTTTATCATATAGATCATTTTCAATTTTGCAATACATTCCCGTTTCGACAATAAGATCTTTTAACTCCGTAAATATCGTATTTGGCAGATCCAATCGACCAACTGTGATCCATAAATACATCCTTGCTCGTGGGTCACAAACAACTTTGTTTGCATACAGTTTTGTTTTCGTTTTCGTTGAGTCAAGCGATATTGCATATGTATATGTACAGCTGTTATAGCGTAATGTGGATCCATTGATTTGGCGCGCTCGAGTATTTTACAAGTTGTTGTCCTTCTAAATATGTTTTGAAGTCTCTTTCAGAGAAATTTGTATAAACATGAATTAACGTGAGGGCAGAAAAAGCTATTTACATGAAATATTTTTGTAATGCATATATATCATTTATGTAAGCGATAGAATTTTATTTCACGAACAAAATGAATAAATAAATAAATAACATAATTTTTAATTTAGCGCTTATTGCGAAAATGTATATCAATTAATATTGATTAACATTGCTCTGTATTACTCGACATTATGTAATTTGAAAATATTTTAGCAATGTAAAATTGTAAATTTGCAAATAGATAAATTTCATTTATTTTTTCTGAATTAATTCCAATTAATCATTTAAAAATCTTAAATATTAATTATTTTATTAGTTTAAATTTTTTAATGTTTTTGTATTAAGATTTTATTATACTCATGTTGCAAATTTATATTAAGCACACTTTTGTAATGTATAAAATGAATTAATAATATATATATAAACACTGCTTACTGTAATATTGCACTTTATATACAGTACATATAACTTAAGGTATTTGAAAATGATGCAATATCATATGATGTAACTTATAATTTATGAATTGGTAATGAACTAGATTTAAGTCAAGATTGTTGGCCACAATAACAAAAGAATGTTATGATCATTAATAGTTCAAGCTTTCAAAATGATTTTATGTGCATGTAAAATAATTTATTGTTTTGTTTATTAAATATAATCATTAAATATAGGACATTGTTTTAAATATTGTTCTAGATATATTTTATGATGGTTATTGTTTCTTATTTATAGATATGGAGTCATTCTTGGAATTGTTTGATCCAGATAATAACAAACACAGCCAGAAAGATACTTGGAATGATTCAGAGAATGAAGGAAATCGAATTTCAGACTGTGAAAATTCAAGTATTGGTGATGATCAGGAGGAAAGACTACCACCAGAACCTGAACAGGGTAATGTTGAATACAAACTAAAGCTAATAAATCCATCTAGTCAACGGTTTGAACATCTTGTAACACAAATGAAATGGCGTCTCAGAGAAGGCCACGGGGAAGCTATTTATCAAATTGGTATGAATCTGTTTTATAAATTATAATTATCTAATCATATATCTTTAGTGACTTTATTATTTATCATATCATTATTTAATTATTAGGTGTGGAAGATAATGGAAAATTAACAGGCTTATCAAGAGAAGACATGAAGGCATCATTAAAAACTCTAAATGATATGGCAGCTAGATTAGGTGCTACAACAAGTATACTACGTGAAAGACATGCCAATTCTAAAAATAAAGATATAACCACACGTCACAATAAAGAGGAAAGACAGATAGCAGAAGTTTTAATAAGAAAGTTAAGGAAAGGGGATAGAGAGGATCAAGATAGTATTATTGATTTGAGACTTGCAGTCACTGGTGCCCAGGATGCTGGAAAATCAACTCTCTTAGGTGAGAGGATTAGCAGAGGACATTTAAGGTAGAGAAATATACTTAGAGTTTACTCTGCTAAATTCGTTGTTCATCTAGTTTATAACAATTGAATTGAAATGTAAATTTTAATGTATCTGAAATGTATATAGGAGTATTAACCCAGGGTGAGCTAGATAATGGTAGAGGGAGAGCAAGGCTGAATATGTTGCGACACCTTCATGAGATAAAAACAGGTCGTACATCATCGATATCTCACGAAATCCTAGGCTTTGATAGCAAAGGACATGTTCTCAATTATGCGGAAATGGCAACTGCAGAAGAAATATGCGAACACGCGTCGAAAGTTGTTACATTTATAGATTTAGCCGGTCATCGTAAATATTTAAGGACTACGGTACTCGGTCTCACAGGTACGATAACTCGAGTTATCTTGGTAAATTGTAAATTTTATTAATGAGCAATTTATAACCCTATCTTTTAGGATATTCACCTCATCACGTGATGTTAGTTGTAGCACCACCTATGAATGAAGCGTCCCAAGAACACATGGCGTTATGTCTTACATTGGGACTTCCATTTTTTATAGTTGTAAACAAGATCGATCTTGGTTTTTATAGTATATCCGAAACAATAAATCAATTAGAGAACGCCATTAATGCACAGGGACATTGTAAGCAATTAATAATGTATAATAACAGTCAAATGTCGTGGAATTATGAATCAGACATAATACCAGTTTTCAATGTGAGTTGCGTTACCGGGGAGGGTTTGGAAGATTTAACAAATTTTATTAAGAATTTATCACCATATAACGTGAATTCTGCAGATTCAGATCCTGAATCTTGTCTGTTTCAAATTGATGAAACTTTCAGGTGTATACTTTTTTCTAAAAATATAATTAAAATTATATTTAGTAACCATATGAATTATAAAGTCAAGCTGTTTTCTTTTATTTCATATAGAGTAGCAGGTTTGAACGAACCTGTTTTGGGAGGATTGCTTGTGAGAGGAGCAATCGCTCCTGGAACTCGATTGTTGGTAGGCCCTTTACCAGATGGTGAATTCAGTCCTGTTAAAGTTGTTAGCTTACATCGAAACAAAACTCCATGCTGTTTAGTAAGAGCATCGCAGAGTGCTAGTCTAACATTAGCACCACCAACAAATCGAAGCCCCCCTTTGCCCCATCTAAGACCTGGAATGGTTTTAATATCACTATGGGACCAACCTCATGCTACACTTTTTTTCCAAGTATGTTCAACATAATAATATCTCACGTAAAATACATATAAGATTCAAATAAATTACTTATTACAATTTTATGTACATATTTTTAGGCAACTGTATTAATAGTGTACCACGCGACTGCAATATATTCTGGTTTTCAAACAACTGTGCATGTAGGGAATGTAAGGCAGACGTGTATCATTAAAGGAATAATGGACGCAAAAGACAGAGGTTTACAAACGAACGATACGGCATCCGTGTTGTTTAGGTTCGTCAATCATCCGGAATATTTGCACGTCGGTATGCGAATATTATTGCGAGAGGGTCGTACTAAAGGAATCGGTAAAATAACACAGATATTTCCACTAATAGGTCAGCAGAACAGTATACAGTAAGTAAATCAAATAAAATTTTACGTGTAAAAAGTATTAAAGTATTAAAGTATGCAATACATGTATGAAGATGATAAGAAAGTTACTGTAATATTAGATGTAATTATATCATGCGCCTGGCACAAGTATTTAAAAAATACCAATAATATTCGTTATAAAGCACACAGTTGTTTTGTTTGTTTTCGATTTTCTTCTTCTGTTTAATACAATGAATGTATGTACATGATTAGACCTGCTTTAGTTTAGTTTTCTATGCTCTTAAAATAGAGAATTTTTTTTTATATGAGAAAGACAAGGAACAATTGGTCTTGATAATATATTTTCTGCCTTTTTTATTTTAAAAGAATGTGTTGTTCAATAACGAAAGAAGTAGTATAGAATGAACATTGTCAGATGTAAATTATTGATTGATAGCGAAAAAGAAAAAGAATACTTCTGCTTCAGGTGCATAAGAGAAAATAAGTGTAGTTGTAAGAGAGAAAAATCTTAGAATCATAAAATTTCATGGACCTTAAATAGTACCTTTATTTCATTATAGTATTTATGAAGTTGCTGACGACTATGCTTATTTTGTGATATGCAATAAAAGGTCGTTTTATGTCATCCTTTTGTGTGTGACAGTTTAAAAATTCTTTGTGAGAACAATCATTATAATAATGCAATGTTTCTCTATAAAATTTCATTTTGGCTATGAATCTATTTATTCTGCTAGTATTTAAGAAACGAAAGACTAAAAAGCGTTATAGTTGGCAAACGCAGAATAAAAATTTTTGCAATAGACCACTATTGTGAAATGATAAGCATCGAGTGCTGTATCGTTTTTAATTCATAGAACTTTCAGAAAGAAAATTATATTATATACTTATACATATGTGTTATGTATATAAAAAGAAAAAATGTTTTGTCAAAGAATCAAAAAATGTTACTTAAGACGGTTGTATTTGCGCACGTGTCTAAATTGCAAATGGTAAAGTCTTCAAGATTATATGAGGTTACATATCATAACACATGTTAAAATGTTTTGTAATCATAAATCATTATGCAGCCGTCCAAAAAAGATTTTGTTTTATTTACATTAAATCTCAAGTGTAATGCTGTATTATAAACTGTAAAATATTTTGAATAAAACAGAAAAATTTACACCTATTTGAAGTGAATTTAAAATATTGGAACCATATCTTTATATCTAAAAAAAATCCGTCTTTATTGTCCAAAAATAAGTAGATCAAACAAAGTGATAACTAATATATATATATATATAATGGCTTTGACAATAATAATGTCAAAACCTTTTTGATATCATTATTTTCGCTTCAATCAATTATTTCCACAATTGAAAAAAGGAAACGCAGACATTTATTCAATATGATTTCATAAAATCTCTCAATAATTTAATCCTACGCTAACAATATACCATTTAATATAACATCAAATCGTAGTCGGAGGTAAAATAATATAATATTAAATTCTGAGAAAATACTGTTCCATTACAGGTAGGAAATACAGATATAGCATCTATAAATATAGTTTTCGATTTGATTATTTTCATAATTACGCGTATAACTCTAACCTACGAAGGCGGAGATTCAAGGAAAGAATCGTATAAATAAATAGCGCGTGAATATTTGTATCAACTTGTTGCGTGCAAAGGAAAAACCGTTTCCTTCTGCTAAACCGGTTTCTTTTATCGATCCTTCAAACGAAATTACTCATTCAAGGATGGTAATCACCCGCATGACGAGTACTATTCACGAAGAAATGAATTTATGTACGGTTGTTACTGCGAAGATAAACTGTGATACATAATACCAATTGGAAGAAAGAATGTTAGTAATTGTTCAACGTGATTACTTTCTTCGATAGTTGTCTTCATCGTCATATTCTAAGGAAGACTTGTGTTTCAGATTACGTAGTCGGATAATTTGGCGTTGGAACGTTTATCGTGCCCCAGAAGAGCACGAGCTTCGATGGGTCGTGTCTGATGAAGAAGATGAAGGGTCGATTCGCAATGAACCTCTTCTGACTTCCATCACGCTCCAATACAACGCTAGTCACGGCTGCGGCTTCGGTACCTTTTTCTGTGATATCTATTTCTACCTTTTGAAGAACATCTGTAGCGAAGAGATGTGGGTTGACCAGATTTGCGCTATTTCTAAGACTGTCCAGCCCGTATGATGGAAGATTCTGATGTCTCACAAAGTCCAGGAAGTTTTGATCAATTGGTCTGGTTTGCCTTTTATTTCTTCCTGTTTGTTCTTCGAAACGATACTTGTTTTCTTCGAGATTTACAATCTTTGTATTATCGTGATCTTTGGATCTGCCCTCCACTGTATACGAGCTCCTATCTTTCTTTCCTTTAACGTCACGAATATCACGAGTCTTTCTGAGGAAAAACCCATTCGCCCATTGTTCCACGTTGTACCCACGAATTTTGTCCTCGTACGTAAAGTAATTTCGTTTTACCATACGACCCGTTTGACCTTGGATCCTCGTTCCTGAGGAAGGATAGAAACGAGAGGGGAAGTATATCATGTCGTTGTATATTTTATTCTGTGGTCTTTTTTCGTTACCATTCTGTGAAGTAGTTATGGTAGGATTTGATTTCGGCCGTGATTCTGATGGTCTCACGTTCGTCTGGTTTGTGTCATTCATATTGGTTATGGCATTGGATTGAGATATGAGGCTCAAATCTGCTGTTACTGGATCGAATAAAGACTTGAGACCCAAAGCGGCGAGCGTAGGCCTTAAACTTAGGCTGGTGCTTAACTTCATTCGTGGAAAACCGACGATACATGTTTCGTTCTTTGCATTCTTAATTAAATTCTCGATTATGTCAACTGTTAGTTTGTTCTTGAATTCTCGAAGAGCTTTTGCACCTGGAGCTGTTGGAAGCAAAACGTACATCGAGAGCTGAAAAGAAATTATGGATTAATTTGATAAGATATGTATGTATATGTAATAGAAATTTTTAAAGGATCGGGTGAATTTTAATTTTAGTCGCAGTAGACTGGAATAACTAATTTTGAATTGAAACAGAATAACATTATTTGAAAGCTTATATCTGTTGTGAATTTTTAAAATACTTACTTCGCGACCCTTGTATGGAAAACCAATGATCTTCGCGCCCAATTTCTTGTCTAAGTAGAACGGAAACGTTCCTCCATTGTACATCATGTTGACATTAACTGTCTCGTTTGGCTCAATGAAGAATGGTCTCCTATTTAAACAATCGAATTAATTATATAATGCGCCATAATTGCAACTGATTATTAACCCATTAAGAGTCAAACAGTGAAATGATGTATAAAAGCTTACATTATTAAAATACTTAAATGAAATAACTTATATTCTTTTGTTAATGTACAAAAAATGTAATAGAATAACAAGCACTTTACAGAAATCCATTACAACATGAATAGAACAAATATTTTTATAAAATTGAAGGAGCTTAGTAAAAAAAGAAATAGAAACGAAAAGAAATATTACACAAATCCTTGATTTCTTTTTAATAATTATAATATTAAAGAACAAAATTCAATAATGCTAGTTGATTGAATCAAATTTTTCTTATTAAACCCTTTGAGTGTTGAATACTCCCAGCGGAAACAACTCGTGTGGATGAATACTTCTTTTGCTAATATGGACTATGTTGGTTGAATATGCAAGGCGCAACTGAGTTATAATGTATATGTACATCTGTACACTTACAACGTCACCATGGCGGCAACAATGGAATTGTTAATTCCTCTTACAATGTCGCCACGGCGGCGACAACGGAGTGAAAAGGGGTATTATTCATATTCACGTACAGAAGATAAATGAACTTGCATTTTTTTGTTTATATCGTTGCTAAGAAATGCATATGTATCATCTCATATACTAGTAAAAGAATCTCAAGCGCGGGAGAGGTCGAAAAAGTTGATAAACGCATATATGCGTCCTTAGTCCACACAAATAGCTTCTGCTAGACGCTTAGATTCGTTCATAGCGCTCAAAGAAAAGAGATTACAATGGTCTATGTTCTCTATATAAAACCCACATAAACTTCCTTCATAAAGGAAAATGATACCTTTTCGTAGCTCCTTCCAAAAAGTATTGGTCCCATTCTCCATTAAAGTAGAGCGCTGTTAAAAGAATCATCGCTGTTCCTGGCCCCGGCACGTGGTTTAGAATACTTGTAATTTTGCCTTTCGTCTTCTGCCGCACCCACATGTTTATCATCTCCTCTGCCTCTTTTCCATTTCTAGCAAAATCCACGTTGTATATATCGGTTTGATAAATCTCTTTGCTAAGTAACTTGAATTGCGGCAGTATTGGAAATCCATTCTAAACCACAACCATTAAAATTATAATCAATTACACGTTCGTTTTACTTCAAATGAAATCCAATTCCTGTTTCATTTTTCTAAAGTTTAATTCGCTCGTGAAAGGAAATTTTACCTGCACGTATGCCGCTGTGGCGAAATTCAATTGCGGTAGAAGTATCCCAGCAGATTCTTTACTTTGAAGTTGAGACAAAAGCACACCAAACATCTGGTGAACAATCTCAGAATTATGTGAGATATCAATCCCGGCCTCTAATCCAAGAACCTTGGACGCTTCATCGAAAGTCCTACCCGCAGAACCTGCAAGAACGATTGCCAATATCGCGGCAAGGCTAGTTGGCGACAAAACTATATTGTCCCGTTGCTCGATCAAGGATACGCCTCGAGTTCTGTGAATCTCTTGTTCTACGTCCAGACCGAATTTCAGTACTCCATTAGCGATGATATTGTTCACCTGTAACGTAGTTCCAAACACGTTATTATCCACTTTCAGTAGTACATGTTCGTATATTCTATTGATGGAAGATTTTCTTAATTTTCTCAATAAATATCTTTTACGAGAGCTTCCGCTGATTTGAAAAAGAAAGGTGCTCGTTTAATGGAAATAAACGTAAACTGTTTACGCGTCATCAGCGACAGCAAAGAAAAATGTGCAGAGTTAAACAACACTTATAAACTTTTTCGACCCCAGTATGTGTTCTATTGTGTAACGCGCTGTAAGCTATAAGGTTGTGGCGATTTACACAAATTCAAAAACACTTTAAGACCTTTATTCAACGTATAATTACATTTTATGCTGGTAAAATACGAAAAAAGTGAAAACCCGCAAATTACCATCAAGGTATTATTACCATTAATCTATCCGTATGAAACTTCAAGATCACTGTTCAACTGTTAATGTTTACCGGGCAACTTGCATCACTGATGCTGTCTTTTATTCTCATCATGAATTTCTCAAGAGATTTCACAATTTTATAAGTTACACACTTCTACTACTCTTCGTGACTCATGCGATAATGAATTGAATCGTAATCACCCAAAGCTTCTATCAAAACCTTTCACTGTATACCTTCTTAATTCTCTTGCATTATTTGTTTTTTTTTTTTTTTTAGATTAAATTCTATTTTTTTGTCGTTGGAAAATTTCTTAGCGCGTTCACGATGCAGAACGAAAACGTACTTAATCTTTATACGTTAAGACGCTAAACAGAATTTTGTATATTTCCATCTATTAAACAATATTTCAAGCTCACAGCAGAAAAACGTGATAAGTACTTTTTGGGTGATTCTATGATATTTTGAAGCTACTTTAGACTTAAAAAGGATTAATACACAGCGTGAATAATAGTCTTAAACGTACAGTGGCTACAAAAAGAATTGCCACGTATCCTTATTTTCCAAAAAGCACATATACATATGTATAGTACATACAACTACATATGTATCATTCATATGAATAAAGAAAAAATTACACTTAACCGGGTATAGTCTAAGTACTTATTTTAACAAGTATTTCTATGCTTACATGATCGCCCCAGTCTTGCAACGTGTTTTCGGTAACAGCTGGATAGGCCGTAGTTGGATATGATGCCTTTGTTCTTCGCGGCGCACCAAGTATTGGCGGTGAAGTTTGTGGTAATTGTGAATTTACTTGATAGGAATTGATTTTGCTCTTCACAGAATCTTGTGACTGTACATTTTGAGGGATATTTGGAAAAATGGATGAAGGAACGTTTGTAGACGCGAGCAATTTATCGTCTGGATAGATTAGTTGACCAAAGCAAGTGGCCGTGAGACACAGGAATATAAGCGCAGTCTTCATTTCTGCAAAAAAAAAAAAACAGATAATGGTAATTAGACATATTTTTGTGATATGTGCGTAATTATTTTTGCAGTTAAAATTGTAAGGTAAAGTATTAGAAACAGGTGCTTTGTGAAGGATTCGAATATTTTAATAGTATCGAAATATGAAAATTGAAATTTGTTATGAACAAAATTGTTAAAGTTAGTCAATGGAAAATATTATACGTAAATGACTGAGCACTCTAGTATACGAATATCAGCAAAATACGATTACACATAAATGACTGAAGGCACTAACATTCGAATGTTATTATTAAAATAATGTGAATGCTATTATTAAAATAATGTGAATGCCCATAAATATCTGCACTCTAGTTATAGTTTCAAAGTCTTTTCTTTGTAAACTACCCTCCAATATACCAGAGGTGAGCGGTGATGTTTTAAAAACCGGTTTTAGAATTTTACCGTTGTTAACCAGTCGAGTGCAGGTATAAATATAATATGCTTTTGGTGGTCATCTTTTTCACGAATTGTAAATTCCGCAATCAGCGTCGAATCATTAGTGCGATAAATGAGATGAAATAGGAATTTAAGCTTCGAAAAACTCAACGAGGATAAATACTTAATGGATGACTTAGCTGCTTCATTTCGATTCTTCGCGTATTTTTGCCTATGACCGCGACAAATTAATCTCTTTAGGGATAAATTTAATTTTGGATCGAAGAATATACATATTTAAAATCCATTAAAAAAGAATTTAAAGAATACTGATTAAAGAAAAATGAAAATTAAATTAAATTAAGTAGGAGGATTGATGGGGGAAAAATATTGATAAAACAAGTCCTCGACGAAAAGTATGAGAACATTCGAAACAGTAGCTTCTGGTTCATAAATATTCATTTTCTCTGTATATTCGTAAAACTTATGATATCCATGCGCTCTTTTTTTTTTCTTTTTCTCTTTCTTTTTCTCTTATACGTGAAATTATAAATATGTGCAGTAACGTAAACAACGTTTACGGAATCGCACAACTCTATTTGCATACTACACTTAACCCATCTGCTTTTAAAAGTGAAATTCCTTGAATTTAAGAATGCAGGGCTTCTTCATTCTTTCTACATATTTGTTAGGAAAGGAAAAAGGATGCTGAAGGAGAAAAGAAGAAGCAAAGAAGTATTATTTTTAACAAATACATTCATTTATAACGAAAAGTAATAGCAAATGAAAAGGAAGTAGCTCAATCGTTGTCAATTAATTGTTTTGCTGTAATGATATGCTACAACTGATTTAAACGTTTCGTTATCATTTCACCAAGATACATATGGTCGTTTCAATTTCCTATTTGCATATGTTATCGTGTTTTATTTCAGTATTCCGTACTAACTGTTTATATAAACACTGTAAATGAATTAGATTGAAAATATGGAAATATTAGCGCCAGTTTATTAAAAGATATAGAAAAGTAGCTTCTAAATAACAGGAATTTTATCCTAAAAATTATTTTACCAAAAAAACTTTTCACAAATTCATATAAAAAAAATAAAGTTTATTTTCAACAAAAATTCCTGTTAAAAGTATTTTTTTTCAAATATTGAATTCATCGAAATTCTATATCTCTTTTGTTAACGACACAATTATGCAAAAAGGAAACATATTTAAGAACCTATTTTAAGACAAACTCAGAAAAATTTAACTTACCAATTTATTAGAATATCAGTATCAATACGATTCCTATCTTATTTATTACCAAATCGAAAAATTAACGAACAGGATGAAAATTTATTAATAATTTTCTTCACATGCGATATTTGCTCTACCCCAACATGTTCAATATCAATCATTAATTTTCAAGACGTAGCAATAATTACGATACAACAACATCACTATCCATTATCATCATTAAGCGATTAAGAAAGCAACGACGCTAATTTTGGTATTATTTAACAGATACGTCGTTCCTCCACTGGCGAGAAAATAACGAAGATACTAATGTATTGTTACACGCACATAGCGTTAGGTATCGATCTGTCTGCGGGTATTTCACGACACTATAAAATGCTTTTGCTCACGTCATTGAAGATTAGAGTTGACAATATCGTGGTAGCGAGCATCCAGTGGGAAAACCCACATCAAACGTTATCCTTAGTCGGCTGTGAGATGAACGATGATGCATGGCCGAGACACATAAGTTCGACTGTACATTTTAAGTGAATGAAACGTATAAACGTGTACGAATATGCGTCGTAAAATTGTATTAACGGCCAGGTGCACTTTTACGGATCGATGAAGATTGTTTCAGTGTTGTTTGAAAGAAACGTAAAAGGTAAATGTACTCAGCTGTTTATGAGATTTGATGTTGGATGAGCTAGTTAAAAGACATTGTTGACATGTTTTGTAATTGTAGGAAGAACGTGGTTTATCCGTTTAATTCGCTTTTGGAAGGAAGAAGAAATGTTTCGTAATGCACGATGACTTAGACGGTTTACAATTTAATATTAGAAGTAGTAGAATAGTCGAAAGACCTAACTTGCAGATTTATAGAAATTTTTGTGATTACACGAGTACGTAATTGTAGTAAAAATTTAATAAATTTCGAGGAATTTGTGTTTTCGAAAATTTAAATAACCTTTTGTAGAATATATGAATAAAAGCTTGTTTTTCTTCTGGTAATATATATTTTATTAAAAAGCCAAAAATTTTGTATTTCTGATATTTTCAGAATTTTCTTTCCAATTGAAACTATGCATGGAGATTCTATTTTCAGAAATACAATTTTCGCCTGGTGCAATTCTATATATCTCTAATATAATTTTCTGCAGTTTAAAAACAATAGAAACCCAAAAGAAAGGTAACGTAGGATTATACCACGTGCCTGACCTTTTAAGAATCTTCTTTCCAATCAAAATGCTTGTTGCGAATTCTACTTTCAGAATTGAAAAATTCCGTTTGTTGTAACTCCTATATATAATTTCATACAAAATAAGAACAACGGAAGCCCAAAAGGAAACTGACTATCTAAATCCCCAGAATTCATCAATTAATATAATCGAACAATACGAGAAATATCGAAGAATTCACCTTTATCTCTAAAAATTTTCTTAACCTTCGGTACAAATTGTCTTCTTGGAAGCAGGTGTCTATCTTAAAATTGCATCAATGACTAAGTCTACCATTCCTTGAAAGTTCGATTTTCCAATTATCACGATACGCGATCTCTTTCTCTATTTTATTGCCATGTATAGTCACGACAAGCGCATCTCCAATAAACTAGTCATTCGAGTGTAGGAATTTCATGACTATCACGAACTCGATGACCCTCTGTAATTATCCATCTTCGTTGAAGATCCGTGTCTGAAAGGATCATTGCTGATCACTGATAGCGTCGAAGAAGATTTAACAGGATTCAAGTGTTATCCTTGATAAAGTGTAGAACAACGAGGCATAGAGAGAGGACGAATATGAAGATGAAGAACTTAATATCATCGTAATTCATTAAGCGTCATAGTTTATATATCCTTGCATGAAGACCTTATCACCTGCTGATTCCGAATGTAATACGCTCGACCATAATTCTTCAATTTTTAGTTACGCGTCGATACAATCGATAAGTTTTATGAGCAATAAAACATGAATTGTGAAACACAAAGAAAAAGAGAGAAGAAATATTCAAGAGTGAGTTATACTTAAGAATGTATTCAATCATTGAAAAGTCAAATTAGTTGTTTCTACGTGCATTCTGATAATTCTTTGATTTTAATATCACATCGTACGTTTTATTTATTACTCTGACTATTCAGAAACCTAAGCGGTTAATTTTAGTGATGTTATTTAGTCTGAGTCTTAAATGGCTCAATAAAATTGTAGAATGAAGTATACTGACTAGAACTTTACCAAATTATGTCATCTAGTGTTCTATGACGGACTTGTACTACAAGATACAAAGAATAGTTATTAATAAAGAAGACAGATGATATAATGTATCTACTATTTGATGGTGAAACTATGACGTGATTATTTGCCCTTTTCAGTGTGTATTAAATCGTGTATCTTTCTTATTATGTATGATGTACACTCACTTATGCGAGATCTGTTGAATTTCAGGACTTTTAAATATTAACAACTGAAAAATAAAACCTTAAATACACTATATTACCGAGTTATAGAAAAACAAAACTACAATAAACTACAATGAATGAAAAATGAATTTCTTTGTTATACAAAGATTCAGCTTTGACTCAAATAGCTTCTAGGCAAAATGTAAACAGTGAATTTGTAAACAGAAACATTTTATATCAATATTAGAAGATAGTAGACAGAGGATTATAACTGGTAATGTGATGAAAATAAATAGATGTATATAACTATACATCTTAGTAAAGGTCAGGAATAATTCTGTCAAAAATTGTTCATGCACACTTTCAATAACTGCAAAAATGTGAAGTTTAAAACCCGTTATTTCGAAAGGCACGGTAATTTTATTATTCACAGATACTATCTTTCCAACTTGCACGACAATTTCTCAATCAATAACATAATTTAAACTAGAAGTTGTATATTATAAATCCCTGTTTTACAATTTCATAATCTTTTGTCGCATAATATCATCAAATAATTTATACATCGTAAAATTTATTTTCAAAACTTTCTTATTTTCTTTCATCGTCAAACTTATTATTGCTAATCAAAGATATTTATTACCAATGGTAACCTGTAACTGATAATCTGTAAAATTTCACCAATTATGATGGATGAATTGTGCAAGAGAACCTGAGGTTAATATATTACTTTATTGCTTTATAATTATTATAATTTGTTGCTATATTAATTAATCATTGTATCAAACTAGTATGTATATAATATTATATTATATTATATTATATTATATTATATTGCATTTTTATATTATTAATATATTGCTTTAGTGCGTAAATATTTTAGCCAAAGGAGAATGTGTCATACTTCTGTGAATCACTGTAACTGGAAATTACTTTGGCGAGGACCGGATGATCATTATTCGACGTGGTGAAATAATCATTGTTTGGGAACAATAAACAGCAAAATTGTTCCAAATCATATACGTATATCGTCGTTCCGATCGTGATATCCTTTGAATTAGTTTCTGTTAAAAACGGAATCAAACGATCGAGCGATTGTGCGTTCAGTTACAGAATACTGCAATAGTTATCGACACAATCACGTGGATATCTGCTCCTTGTGAAATTGGTTCCGCAAATAATATTTGGATTCTGCACATTCCCGGAAACCCCGCGGAATTTGCCTCCATCTGTTAAAATTCGCATCGTCTGACCAAATGCGACAATTTATCATTGCTACCATTATTTCTCTGTTTATTTGCTACTATCGCTCGTTTATCGCTACTTGTGGGTACTATCGCTAGTATTATGCCTCTTTGAAACTGTTTCACCGATTAGTTATACATTCGAGATTGCTTTTATTTGACGCAAAACATAAATTATTAAATCATTGAATGTAACTGTGTCCTTTTGGAGAAAAAAAATTTGAATGGAAGAAGAATCCCAAATAAGTATTATTTCTTTCTTAAACAATGAAACGTATATAGTATTCGACGTAGAAAAAAATTCTTTAATGCATTAATTGCAATGATTTCTAAGCTGTTTTCTTTTTAATCAAAAAGTGTCCTCCAGAATTCATCCGAACTTTCCAGATAACCTCATGTGCCTTCAAAATTTATATTCCCGTAAAAATTTCCCGAATAATCACGAAAGTACTCCAAACTTCCATAAAACTTCCATTATAATCATGTAATCATGAAAGAAGCATTTATAACTTACTTGAGTTATTATTCAATTCCTCTTTCTCAAAATTCGTTGAAACACTCAAAATACCTGTACGTGTTACTTAAAATGTTCTATACCTAAACTACATTATCATCGAATTCTACTTTCCGAAAAATCGCCAAAATACTCGAATATCCTTTCACGTGTATGCAGAACTTAATAATCCCAAATTTTCAAAAGTCTTCCATAATTATTATCATAGAAATGTTTTATTAGTACTTAATTGTACCTTCTTAAAATTCATCAAAATGTCCAATATAATCCCTTTCTATCAAAAAGCTTCTACGAATAATTCAACATTCCTTTGCAATGAATATCTTTGGAGTCAAACGTCATATCTTAAAAAGAAATGTATAAATATTCATGAATTTTTATTTACATACGATAGCTTTCTCTTCGAGATTAACCTCTAGTAATATCTTAACCTCTTCGCGATCTTGTATTTACAATGTCATCTATAAATGTTTGGGCATTCTCTTTGAAATGATATTACGAATATATAAAATATATTCCTACTTTTCTCAAATGAAACTTTTTAATTCACCCTTTTAGTTTCAATCGAATCGATATTTGAAATATAGATAAAAACAATGGTCAATATTTATTAGTATAAATAAAAAAGTAATATATCAAAGATGAACGAAAACTGATAGTGCGAAAACACCTGAATTAGCTGATTAAACTTTGTATAGATTTTATGAAGCATCGGCTGTTGATTATAGATAGATATGAAATTTGAGTAATGGCAATATATTCCTTGTTTCAATTTAAATTTAGCAAAGTATTTGATTCCAGATTCCAGCATAATGTAAAAAATAGAACAGTAGAGAAATATTGCTCTATCAATATTCCTCTGTCTAGATTATAGATTTTTGTGCATTTATGAGAAACTTGAAGATGAAGACAATTAAAATACGTTAAATATATAAGATATAGTAGTCGTTCTAATATCCAATATGTGAAACAAATCGTTGCTAAAGTTTTACTTCCTTATAGTTTGCGTTTACAAAATTACAAGGTTACATAAAGATTCGCAGTCTAGGCATAACTTTGAAAATATAACAAAAACCTCGATGTTTTGATAGAATTACGCCAGGTATCAGAATATGTGATACAAGCTCCGCATTCTGATCACTGAATCCCTCGACCTCCTTCAACTATCTTCCGTTTATACAGAACACTCTGATTCTTGTCCTCTTACATACCTTTTCAAATGTCTTCAGAGTATCTTCTTCCAAATGTCGCGTCTCTTTCTCTTGCAGCTTCCACTCGAACACCGTGCGCTCTTTTCACTGATAAATTAAATCGTCGAGGCCAATTTACTTGTCATAATATCGTGAAAGACAGCGAAACGGGATAATGGATAAAGAATGGTGAAGAAAATGAAAATGTCACGTGCGTTTGATAAAAAGTCGAAGGTCTTCTGCATGCGTGTCTTCGTCGGCTGAATGAAACACGGTACTCGTCTTATTGATAGATCGACAGCCACGAGACGACTGAGTTTCTCCGTTGCGCCTTATTGTATTTACCGGTTTCGTCTCTGCCACTTCCCCTTGCCGTACTCGATGCTTCCTACAGTTTGTATATACGAAAGGGGGGATGTCACTGTACAATATCATTTCTAGGGATCGGATCGAACTCGGCGCTGGGGTCAGCCTATGGAAAACTAATATTGTCAAATATTGTTAACCCACGGATTTCCTAGACAAATGACTGTTTCACAATCAAAAATTTATATATATCACGTTTTGAAAGCAGCTTCCGTGATGAGACAGAGTCAACGGTGCTATATCTTTTTCTTGAAATGTGTGCGATTGTAAATATTATACGAGCACATAAGAAGTGCATTTTTTGCGCACTTCTAAGGAAATACACAGAATGAGCATTACATGGAAAAATGTATCGATTATCTAAAGTAGAGTATGCTTTAACAAATAGGTGAAACTAATCTTTGCTACGGTTTATTAATATAATAATTTATAATATTAATAAATCTTTGCCCTTGTATTTCTTTTTTGTGAATAGGACGAGAGTCAATGATTTTGTATGTTTTCTTAAACTTAAAAGACCCACCGAATGCGATTGAAAATAAATCATAGGGGAAATACATCTACGCTTTGGTTCCATTTGTTTAGTTGCATTTATATAAATGCGGAATTTGTATAAATATTCGCAATTTACTGATGACTTATGTAACAAAATAAAATAAATAGAGAACGTAGAATAAAATCTTTTCATTTAGACCTTGGTTTTCGAGAGAATCGATTTTGGTATCCTTGATAAAATTTTTCTTTGTGCTTTGTTGAATTTATACTTTGTTGAATCTAATAATCTAATTATTTATAAAAGTCGCGTAGGCATTCTAAATATAGAAACAATGGTGTTATTGTACCGTATTGTATGCATATAATTACGTATGTAAGTGTATGCGTACTATTGCATACGCAGCTAATTCTCAAAGTCTGTTTTTGCATAAGAAATCATCTGCCCGCTCCACAAACCTTCAAAAATCAATTTTCTTAAAACCTAGATAAGTTTTAGATGAAAAAAACTTTATTCTACATTTTTGGTGAAATGATTTCTCGTTTTTTCTATAAATTTCATTTCACTTAAAAATGCATATTTACGTTAGCAGATTTTCAATATCAATTTGAAAGACAAACTCCAATTTTTTTTTATTTCAATTCTGCATATTTTGGATCCACTTCTTATTATACAAGACTTGATCCGAGCAATGAGTGGCTTATGGCGATTCAAATTTTCTTTTGTTTATTGACTGTGGTAAATTCTTATTATTTCTTTTTTATTGCTTTCGGCAGGTCGTTCATTTCTTGAGTCAGTTCTTTTTCGTAATCCTTAATGTACTGCTGTTTTATTTATTTTTTATGTACTATGTTTTATTTATTTTTGGATAAGGTAGCGTTTATACAAGACTTTACTTTGAGCCATATCTTGAGCATTTAGGAGGCAGGGTCGTTAAATTTGGCATAAGTCAATATTACATAAAGGTTATTTGAAGTAATAAATGCTTATGATAATTGGATTGGTTTGCTTGTTTCCCAAGAAATAAAGAATAGCTAGATTAATTGCCAATTATTTAACAAAAATTTATTCAACACACGCAAGCTATTTTCTGAGAAAGTTTGTTACTGACATTTTACATTTTTCTGTAATGTTATACATATTGTTATTTATTTTATGCATATTATTTTTCTGTTATATATAGCCGTGATATTTCGTGTTAGCGATGATAAGCTATAATCGTTCTGCGCAGTACACGGATTAAAAGAGATTAATTTTATTCCGACAGAAAAACCCACAGAGGAACACTGTAAGGTCTTAGACGAAAATGTTTATAGTAAAGTTGTACAGATGGACATTCGAATAGAATATTCCAACTTCCAATAAAACCCAGAAACTGTTTTAAACAAGTTTTACGAAGTGTAATTTAGAAGGAGTATTACACTGACATGTATAAATATCTATTTATATGGGACAATACAGATTGCTGAATTTTTTAAACTGGAGGTACCAGAACCTTTCAGGAAAACCCAATCCCTGGCATCAGTTCAGGTATCGCTCTGTCCTTGCCAAAAGAAGGTGCGCCAAGGGCATATAATAGAGTTGTCGTAACACTCAGGATGCTGTTAATTAAAAAATTAACATTTTCAAGGTATCAGCGTGCATTCAAAGCATGTGTGGCAAACCTTCGATAGTCGGAGAAAAACATTCATCGGACATTTTTCAACATTTCGATAGATATCATGCAATAGCAAAAACAACCAAACCAGTCAAACACTTTATCACACATTCAAACTCCAGAGCGTTATCTCCACTGAAACAACAACGACGAAATTTTTGTAACCGCTTTATATTTCTTGGAAAAGTCACCACTTGTTATCGAATGTTTCTCTAAACTTCTTCGTATTCCTATATTTTCTTTTATATTTAATATAAATATAAATATATATATATATATATATATATATATATATATATATTTCCAAATAGGGAAATCCTCAATTTATATTTCTTGGAAAAGTCACCACTTGTTATCGAATGTTTCTCTAAACTTCTTCGTATTCCTATATTTTCTTTTATATTTAATATAAATATAAATATATATATATATAATTCCAAATAGGGAAATCCTCAATTTATTTATCTTTAATGGGTAATAACACTACTCAATTTTTAATAATCTGCCAAATATGAATTAACTTCATGCGTCATATATCAGTGGATTTCTCAACAAAAATGTGCGATAAAGGGGAAGCCATAAACGCCCATTATTATTATTATTATTTCTTTTAGTAACATAATTAATAAGAATATCGCATAGCTTTTAATGTTTCGTAGAACATAAACTAATTTTGTGGTTTAACTGTGTATTTAACTTCTCCACGTAACTGACGATAAGGGTCGAATTGTAAACATCTAAATTATATTTCTAAATTATTACATACATAAATCACTATATTAATGATTTTCAGAATAACAATTAATTCGCAGTGAGGATTGAGTCGCAAATCCTTAAAAAGAAATTCAATCGTATTATGTATATCTCGTTACAATATCTTAATCTTTTGTAATAATAACGCTACACACTTTTTGGTAATCTTTGATACATAAATTAATTTTATTAAATTTATTTTATTAATTTTATTAAATTTTCCTAATGAATGATATTTGGCAAATTGTATAACTCAATTTCCTTAAAAATGAAACATTCGATCCAATTTTATTATTTTTGATTTTAACACACTGAATTTTCACATTGAATTTTTAAGTTACTTTTACATTAATAATCTGTCTCTCACCTCTGTATAAACAGACAATTTCGGAATAATAAATACGATTTGTTTGAATAGCTAATACACTTAAAGAAGCATAAGATAATTGTAGATGTGGGGTTTCCCAAGGGTGGATTTAAAGGAAGGGTTATTGCTGGAATCGTATTTATCATCCTTTTCAATAGTAGTAAGTCATTTTCTCGAGAAATAAATACTTAAAGTGTAGAATTATGTCACTTTATATGTACTTATAAATTTTTCTAATATCGATTCAGCAGTGGAAACAAGATATCATGGTTAAACAGTAATACACCCAATAGATATGGCCATACATGAATGAGCTTCTTCTTGGAGAAACTAATTCTGAGATTTTGATTAATACCATGTGCCAATGACGCATTTGGAAAGAAAAGATCTGCCAGAATTTTATTCAATGACGTTTTTCAGTCGAAAAAATAACCGCGAGCCCGTGTTTCTCAGAGTGTTTGATTTCTTTTATAAATAGAATAATATAAATGTCGAATTGAAGTATTATTATAAGAAAAAATGATATTTTATGAAAAAAAGATAAAGAAGACTGCAAATAAGATCAAGTTTAATATTTGTTCCATTATTATCGATCTAAAAAAGGTAGCAAGGTCATAAAAGAGCAAATATTATTTCGCCAGCCCCTTTTTGTTTGCAGCAAATAAAAGATATACGATCACTAGAATTGCGTGACCGGTATTAATATCCATACACGAAGGTTATATTTTTAGATAATAAGGTATACATATATATATCAATTATATTTAAAAAATAGTTTCATATTCCAGGTATTTTTCGTAATATAATATAAAGTATACCATTATATAAATTATATATAGTTTATACTACAAGTCTTAATATTATATTATAATTTAATTATAAATAATTATAATAAAATATTATATCATAAATTAAATTTAATTTAATTTATTGAACAGAAGTGTGGGTTGCAACTTTTTAAAATTAGAAGGCTTCTAGAACTAAAAAAATTATCTTTATTTACCCTAAAAGTTCTACAGTGACAATATTTTCCGTCATTTGGTGTACTACTATCTCAAAATTTTCTTAAATTTAATTTAATCGTTTTATCAAATTTGTCTTTTAAAAAATCTATGATCTAATTAAATTACCATCCGAAAATTCTTTCATTTGATTAAGATTCTCTTGCGTAATAATTTATCAACTAATACCAGTAATAACTAATATTAATAAAAGTGAATACCTAACAACATGTTTGAAATAATCGCAGATGAACAATGTCATCGTTAATGAAATATTGAAATTCGCCAAGTCTGTAGTCCATTTTTTGTATTTAAAAAAATCTCTTAAATACGTACAAATCTGTAGTCTACTCATAATTTATCAATGTTCTCCTATAAGTACTGCCAAAATTGATAGTAGTTGACAGTTTATGCTCAGAATTAAACGTGAATGAATCTCTTCTGGACAAGTGACTAATTACACGCGATCGGGAAATTCGAACAATCGATGATTACGATGAATCGATGATAAGGATCATCGGAACGGAATCACGGGACTTCTTTTATTTTCAATTATGCATACCTATCCCATTAGATAGCGTTACATGATTTTATCCACACGCCTCGAATTCAGTCGCAACAATCGACAAAACCGATAAGGATCACGAAGCCCGCAGGAAAGATTCTGCTGATAATTAATCGCCATTCATATAAATAGAAAATCGATTAACACCACGTTTGCCTCTGTAACTGTGTCAGTATCTCTACCGTTAGTCACGCAGATGATTGTTTTCTTTTTCCTCGGGCCAGAGGCAGCATAGGGTGCGTTATTTGAGAATGACTTTTTATTGAAATTAAAGCTCATTTAAATACTATTCGATTTTAATCCCTTATTTGATTATTTGTCATTTATTCGTTCTTTCATTCGTTCTTCGAAACTTATTCATTTTTAACTTTTACATTATTGGTCGATATAGAAAGTTATATTAATACTTATAATGTATTATATAATATACTATACATTGATAATATTCGCAATGATATACATAAAAACCTAAATTTAGGTAAACGTCCGTAATCTAAAAATATAACTTCTTTCGAGCGCTGATCGGAAGTCGTATCACGAAATTTCACAATGCGTGGGACTAATTTGGAAAGTGACGATGCAAATTATGTGAAATCGTATTTGGCTTAGAAGGAACTTATATACGTAATAAAAAACGAATCGCGAAGTTCTTCGTTTCGATGGAAGCTGTACAGTTTCGAGGAAGAAATTTGCATAGGAAGAAAAGAACATATGGAAAATGGTGCACTCTTGCGTATACTACGAAATAGTATACGATAACAGAGCGTTACACAACATAAAAGGAAAATCGTGTTTACACGAAAAAGGCAATCGACATATGCAAATATACGTACGTCAAGCAAGGACTGGATACAATTTCATTTGTGTTTAGTTTTAAAGAAGAGCTTGGGAATACCGAGTTTTGTTATTACAGCGCTTGGACAGTGGTGATTAATCATGCTTCATAGTCGATAGGAACGATTATTATTGAATTATTATTATTATTATTGAAGCAGATTTTCAGTCATATCGACCAAGGTGGGATATTTTTAAAAGATTATTTTATTTTTATTCCGGATCACGCTAGTGGATTTCGATGATTTATTCATTAAACACAGGCGACTGGTCATAGAAGAATACCATGGACGATAGTTGGATTGTTGAAATTTTTGTTGTAATCTTGACTATGTAACGGTATAGAATATATCTGACATATGTAAGTAAATAATATCGTATAGTATATTTATTATAATATTATATTATTCATTTAAATTAATAATATAAATGTTACATATCATGTCTTGTCTTGATTTTCATAAACTTTCTCTGTATATTTATAATAATAATGTACATGTATTTTAGGTATCATATAATATTTTGAATATTACTGAATATTTGTTAAGATAATAGATAGAATTTTACCAGAAATTTAATATCACAGGGTACATATTAGATGCAGAATTCAAATGCCAAGAAAGGTTAGGTCGCATCTAAAGTTTTGTTTGTAACATTTACTTGGTCAAAATTGCCTAGCTAAACTGATGAATCAAATCTGATTATACATGTAAGATATTTTGTGCATAATCTTTATGACATTTTAGATCAGATAATATGTATTCGGATGTATTATATAGTTATTGGAGAAGTATCAATATTTAAATGAACTGAGAAACTTCTTTGCTTCAGTTAAGGAATACAAATTAAGAAA
This sequence comes from Bombus flavifrons, assembly GCF_040668555.2. Lineage (NCBI taxonomy): Eukaryota > Metazoa > Arthropoda > Insecta > Hymenoptera > Apidae > Bombus > Bombus flavifrons. Next base: position 8,592,354 of record NC_138456.1, read on the forward strand.
CGATTTTATATATATATATATATATATAAGAATAAAATAGAATATATAATATATAAGATATAATATATAATATTATATAGAATATATAAGAATAAAATAAGAAAATTTTGAAGATCAAACATTAACCTTTTTCTCTTTAATTATTATACAAAAGATGCGTTTAGCGACCTCTTTTCTACTAATACATATGTACGAGAACCTGTGTTTTATGATCTGCTTCGATAACATCCCTAACACTTACTTGCTCTACTTGTACTGAAGATGTAAATTTATATGTATAAGTAATTAAGCTACGTAGCAGCAACTAGTTTTATACATAGAGGTTAAAAGTATATATGAAGATACAGTACGCTAGTCATATAAAACATACGTTACTATGTTATCGTGTAAGTGGATGCGATATGAGAATGAAAAGAAAACGTACATAGAGGCCCCTTCCATCATTGGCAAATAATGCCGCTCGTTGATCGGTGCTACACTTACTTATTTACCTGTAAGGCACGTTCTCTTTTTATAGCTATATCGCCTTTACAGCTCGTTCACGCACACTATCTTTATATCTCTATGGTTTCACACATATGTATGTATAACAATAAAAGAATTTTCTATTTACAATGTTCCATTTTTATCTAAAAAAATTCCTGTTTTATATATAATCCAATCTACTATGACTTCAATTATTAATTTAGTATTATCTCAATTTAATTCTTTTTATGGGCAAAAATAATATGGAATATAATGTTGAAATTCAATAATTGTAGTACGATAAAAGATATATATATATATTATTACAATATGAATTACAATATGAATATCATCCATTGATTATATTATCTTTTGAATAAAAAGGTCTTTTTTAACGCTTGCATGAAATTTTTAATTTATTATTACCAAATTTTAATACGATGGAAATCGTTTGACCGTTTTCAACTCAGTTCAATTTTCACTTCACTTTACGTCGTTACTCTCATGAGTACGTCCCTTTAAGTTCGGTAAATATATCACACTGGAATTTATTGATTTGTTCTGTCGTGTTACTATTGGATAACGTGTTAGCATCGCGATTTTACAAAAGAACGAACCAATAAACGGACGTCGTTTCTATGTGTGCGTGGAACCTGCATGACGAGAAACGGAAACATTGCCCAGTCGCTCGTTTCCGTCTTCCCAGTGCCTGTCAGCCATTACCGCTCTGCTCGCCGGGTCTTGCAGGGTAAGTTCGCCGCAATATTCTTAGCTTTTTTCATTCGAATACTTTTGTCATTCGGCATGAGATTATTACGAAATAAACATATTCGTTCATATTTTCGTTTTATTAGTTTTCTTGTATAATTATTTTCTATCGCAGGTATAACTGGTACAACTGACATAGTTCCCGAAAAATCGAAGATCGTTCTTACGGGACTGGTAGTGTGTCAGCAGATTCTTCCGAACTTCTGCCGAAATGTATAACAACAGTTATTCCAATCGTACCAGGTACGTTACGTTAAATTCTGCCTTTTAAACGTGCAATATGACTATACCATACGTTGTGAAATGTTGAAACTGGAGAAATTTTTTTTTTGCGACATGGTGTTCACCATTTTGTTCGTGGATATTCTCGACCGCAGCTTTTGCCGAATCGCTTAATTATGAGTCGAATTAACAATCTCGTATCTTATGAAAATTCATTATTCCGAAACATGGTAGAACGGAATTTGCGTACGTAAAAGATGTATTGTATTATTTTTTAATAAAATTAAATGCGACATAAAAAATAAAATGGCGCTGTCATTATCTAATGGAAAGATACTGACAATGGTAAAATTAAAAAATAAAAATTATTTTTTAAATAATATGTATTACCTGATATCCTTATATCAAGCCATCATCTTATTGATTTTTATATCAGATTGCTATCTTGTTACATATGCTTCATACAATGAAGCACATTAATATTGACACACTTTTTAAAACAAAATAACATTTTAAGAATTGGACCAAACGATTTGAATTTTTTGGCGAAATTAGGATTAGTTTACTAGATAACGTGCCAAAAAGAATTTTGAAATAGTTGCAATCAGTAGAAATCGCGAAAAAACAAGTAAAGTTTGCTTTCTGTAAATTTTTTATGTGATTCTGTAATGAAAATTTAAACAGTACGTTTTGTAGATTCTTCTCAGTTATATACATGTTGAAGATTTCATTGAAATGAGTAACGTTGCTATGAGCTACAATCGGTTAAAGATCGCAATTTTTCACGACTTTCGTTCTATAACTGTAATAAATCTATATCCTTACACCTTTTGATGTCTATGGCTTGTTTCTGTATCAATCGATTTCGATGAAATTTTTAGCATGTGTATGTGTAAAAGCGGCCTTTACTATTTTTTTCGCGGTTTCGATCAGTTGGAACTTGTCCAAAATTTTTGTACATTTCATCTAATAAATTAATCCCTCTAACTTCCCGAAAATCTCAAATTATATAAAATCTCAGAAAGTTATTATGTTTTAAAGGGTTTTAATTGAGTTTAAGCCAATGCTTACGCTATCATATATAAGCCTCTAGACACCTCTAAATTATTAAAAATATGTGAAGTATGTTTCAAATGAAGCTCTTCAATTTAATTTTTACTTATGATATTATCTCAGCTAGTCATACACAGTTAGTAGATATTGATAAGAACAACAGTTAAAGTGTTTAGTATAAATAAAAAAACAATAATTGAAGGCACAAGAAAGTTGTTTCTATGGAAATACTTCAGTTAAGTGACTTAAGTGTATCTGTTCAGTGTTGAGATGTTAAAATGATTGGAATATGTGTTTCCAACCATGTTCTGAAAATTTTTATAGACTTTATATATAGTAACTTATTTGTTAGAGATAAATATGAAACTTGATTAATGAAAGTATATTCCTTTGTCTTAGTGTCCTTTTTAATTTACTTTACTTTACTTTACCTTTTTTATTAAGTTTAGTTTTTTTTTTTTTTGTAATTTAGCACAACATCTGATCTCAGCTGTAGCAAGATGTAACAATTAACAGCAGAAAAATATTCTTTCATAATAATCTTGAAAATGTAATGAAAATATTAGTATTTTGGTTGGACTGCACCAAATGTCCAAATATTTCTGCACAGTAGTGTATGTTCATTGTATATTTCATGTTAAATATCATTTATTATTCCATACCAATGGTTTATAAACTCATCATGTAGTGAATATTCAACATATGTTAAAAGACTTTTAATATCACTTGAAAATCATTTAAAAAAAAATTAGTTACAGACCCAGGGGAAGTAGAGACTCTAGCAATCGTAATGGAGGAGGAACGTATTGGAACAGCCAGCAGCAACAGAAAGAGAAGTCACTTAAGAAGCAAGTCCAAAGAAGAACTCCTGGAGATTCATTGAAGAAGCCTATATGGGATCTGGCTAAATTACCAGTGATCACAAAGAATTTATATATTCCACATATCAATGTTTTAAAAAGATCAACCGATGAAGTTACCAAATATCACATTGGTAAAGAAATCACTGTAAAAGGAAACAATACTCCTTCTCCAATTCAAGCGTTCGAAGAAAGTAACTTCCCAGATTACGTGATGGAAGAAATTAGAAAGCAGGGCTTTGCTGAACCAACAGCAATTCAGGCACAGGGCTGGCCAATAGCACTTAGTGGACGCGACTTGGTTGGAATTGCTCAAACAGGATCTGGAAAAACTCTAGCTGTATGTATTTTAATATAATTTATTTATATATACAAATTTTTAAAATATTTCAGTCTCAAAAGATAGTAATTATAATAATGTATTTGACATTTCATTGTTTATTGAGTACATAATAATTAGTATAGTATTTGTACTTGTGAGATTTATGAGCTGACTATAATATTTAGTTATATAACACAAGTTAAAATAACTACAAAACTAATAGTTTTTTGATATAAGTAGATTAATAATTTTTTTATGGAAGATCTTGAGTATATTAAAGAATATTTGAATGTAACCGTGGAAAGAAATTGTTGTTTAACATAATGTTTGTCCCTCCAAATCAAACAATTTATTCCTTTGACATTTTTGAGTATTTTGATACATTAAAAGTAACGAATATATCGCCTTGTAACAGAGTTAGTGGGATATCCTGTATATATATCAATTAAAGTTTTTAATTTGGTACTATGAATCATTAAGAAAATAATACATAAGTATTAACAAGGAAAGCATAGAACTTTATTTTGTTTAGGATTAAAATACACACTTTCTACAAGGTATTGAGGCAAAATGTTTTTAGTTAGATAAATGTTAAGAGAATTTTGTTGTGGATATTTTTCAGTATATTTTACCAGCAACCGTACACATTAATAATCAACCACGTTTGAACCGGGGAGAGGGGCCGATCGTTTTAATACTTGCCCCAACAAGAGAGTTAGCTCAGCAAATTCAATCCGTTGCTAGGGACTTTGGTTCCTCCTCGTGCATTCGTAACACTTGCATTTTCGGTGGTTCCCCGAAAGGACCTCAAGCTCGCGATTTAGAGCGCGGCGTTGAGATATGTATCGCAACTCCCGGTAGACTGATCGATTTTCTCGAGAAGGGAACCACGAACTTGCGCAGATGCACATATCTTGTATTGGATGAGGCAGATAGAATGTTGGATATGGGATTCGAGCCGCAAATTCGAAAGATCATTGAACAGATTAGACCTGATAGACAGGTATTGATGTGGTCCGCGACATGGCCCAAAGAAGTGCAAGCTTTGGCTGAAGATTTTCTCTCAGATTACATTCAAATTAACATAGGTTCTCTGACATTGGCTGCCAATCACAATATTCGTCAGATCATAGAGATTTGTCAAGAGCACGAGAAAGAAACTAAACTTTCAGGTCTATTGAGAGAAATTGGCAAAGACAGAGGAAGCAAGATGATTATTTTTGTTGAAACGAAAAAGAAGGTGGACGACATCACCAAAGCTATTAAACGAGAAGGTTGGCCAGCTATCTCTATTCATGGTGACAAATCACAACCTGAAAGAGATTACGTGTTATCTGAGTTCAGAAACGGAAAAACAATGATCCTTGTTGCTACCGATGTTGCTGCTCGTGGCTTGGATGTCGAAGACGTAAAGTATGTAATTAATTTCGATTATCCGAACAGTTCTGAGGATTATATTCACCGAATAGGGAGAACCGGACGTTGCCAAAGTGCAGGTACAGCATATGCTTACTTTACGCCTAATAACGCTAGACAAGCGAAGGAACTGATTTCTGTTCTGGAAGAAGCTGGTCAGACGATAAACCCTCAACTGGCAGATTTAGCAAACTCGATAAAACCTGCATATGGTAAGGGCCGCCAACGTTGGAGTCACTCTCGCTCTAATAAGGATAGTAGTTCAACTGGAAGTCCGCGAAACAATAGCAGCCCTATTTCAAACAATTGGCAGGCTCAACATGTTCAAAGTACTCAACATAATAATGGTAACAGTCAAGAGAGGACTGTTGTACGCCAACAAAATGCATACCAGACCAGCCGCCAGAATACTTTCCAATCTAATTATCAACAACACCAACAACAGTCACAGCAGCAACAACACCAACAGCATCAGCAGCAACAACATCAACGACAATCGAATACTTATACCAACAGCTGTCAAACTAGCAATAGTTACCAAGCTGGCTATCAGAATGCAAATATACCTAGATACCATGGAAGAACAGGTGGTTTCCAAAGTAATCGTTACCATAATCGCCAGAACGCATACAGCACTAATCAAACAGCTGGAGGACAAAGCGTGTATTCTATGCCACCTCCGTTCATGATGCCATCTGCTGGTGGACACACAGATTCAGGAATGCAAAGCCTTGTAAACAATAAGTTTTTCCAGACAAATCGTCCACCACCGAATACCGGGGCATGCGCATACCAATCGATGGGATACAGTCAGTTCCAAGCTGTGCCGCCGTATACTTATCCTTATCCGCCTACACCGGTACAGCAGTGACGCATTTCAAGGTATAAATCGGTAAGAGTGCAGGCTAAATAAAAGGTCGGATTTTCCTGTTTATATTGGGCCCACTAAATATTACTATTTGTGTAGATGGTTGGGTCTCTTTTGAATATATAAGTACCATAATCTTTCTTCTTTTCTTTGTCATTTATTATTTTTTTTCTGGAATAGTGCCGGTTAAAACTTATAACGAAAAATAAATTACTTGGGCTTATCTCAAAGAAAGAGAGAACATAGATAGAGATAGTATAGTCGAATAATTTATTGTTCTTTATTGGTGAATATAAAAATTGAAGTAATACTGCGAAACGTTCCAAAGAATAAGGAAAAAGAAAAATTGAAAAAATTAATTATTACGAATCAGTAATCCACGAGGCACATTCCAGTCGAATTTTTTGAAGTAGTAGTAGTTATTTAGCAATGATACATTGATATAATTAATACTGGATGTAGAATATGACCAGCAAATATAGACTTGTAGCTATGGTCATATCCTTAAGAAAAGTAATTAATCTTCTTGCGATAAAACTATGTAAACGTCATTTAATGCTTTCCCGAAATGCACGAAACGTATAGAAGGGGCGTGGGTTAACGTTTTCATATTTGATAATTTATTTATATTTTGCATATATATATATATATACGTATGTACAGGCAACGCTCTTCAAAATGTAAGGCCTTTTGCATAAAAATTAAGCCGTACACCCGTTTTTACAAAGCACACGACAAATATAAAGAAACATCGTGTCCTCTGTTCTGTAATGAGACCGGGTGTTTTGTGTCTCTTTGATAATAGAGGGTGAAATGGTTAAATCTCATCAAAATTAAAGAACTTTGATGAACGATAAATCCCAGCATAATTATATAGCGTACAAAAGTGAGTACTTCGAGATCTATCCTGGACACCGGTGTCTTTGGAACAAATTCAAAGTTTAAAACCGGTAACGGGTAAGAGAAAGGAAAACTTGGGCTTTAGGGGACAACTTAAATTAAGCATGTAGTCACAATGGCTGTGTACCTCGGCGCAAAGTTTGATACCTTATTTTTATAATATATATCGAAAGTAATTTGTTGTTAAACCAACGAATGATTATACGAAGATAAAAAAAAGTAAGAGAAACATTGTTGTTTGATGTTTATGCAATTGGCCACTGAGTGGTCTTGTCCTTGCGCGACCGTGTACAATGTATAGGTGCACGCGCCAGGCTGGCCGCGAATCGAATAAAATTTAGTTGTACCTGTTTTTTAGTTCGTGCTCACTGAAATTATTGCTATTTTTTAGGGAATGATTCAAACTATCCGAGAGACATTTTTCTATCGTAACGTTCAAGCTATAAAAAGTAATGCGCTGCCGTGAACGTATGTATATTGAACACAGAAACGCGTGACGAAAGAGTTTTTAACTTATATATATGGTAACGATCCATGTGTTGTATATGTATATCGCTATGGCCATTACGAAGCGACCCTCGAGAAAATTTCATGTGATATGTGAAGGATGCGAGAAAAATGAAAATATAAATTCATGCCGTGATAGAAGGCACGAAATCGTTTATCGACAGCGCATAGCGAATTTTTTGCGGGCCTCCAGATTACTCTGTACACGTCACTACTCGAACAAACGAATAGCAAAGAAACTAAAAAAAGAGCCAACAGAGAAGAATGCAAGACTCGAAATATACACTCGAGCAAGGACTCGTTTGCGAACGACATTATTGTGATAATTATACGTAACGCTTTCGTGAAACGGTCTCACAGTTCGTTACTTAATTACGCACAGTAGAAAATGTTGTGAAGCAGTACGTGTGCACAATACCATTTTCCGGTTGATTCACAAAAAACCGCGCGTCACACGCATACTTCAAGCGGATTTTGCTCGATAAAAGAGATTGAGAAAAAAAACTCTGTCGATTCGTTTCTAGGTTTCCACGTGGTAGTCTTTATATTCTTCTTTTGCTGAGCCGATAAATCGGATACATTTAAAATGTTGTTTGTGGTGGGGTCGCGAGCAGAAGTTAGGCATTCGCGGTATATTGTTTATATTTGCCCTTTTGAACATTGTGAATGCTTACGCTCCTACTGTGTTGATCTGACTGCAACACATTGCGTTGTCAGAATGAATAGTGATATAAATAATAGGAAGCGTATGCTACGAGTATTAGACAATTCTGAATACTCATACATTGCGTACGCCCTCTATTAAATCATCTATCGCTTTGAATTTTTCTTCGAATCTATCTTTTCGTCACAATTGGTCAGAAAGATACTAACATTTCTTTTTTTCAGAGATTATAGTTTCGTCGTGAAGTTAGAATATATAGTCTACTCCAAATAGCAGACATTATCTTAGTGCAACTGTACATCTTGGAATTCCATTATATTGCAAGCGATGTATCTTTCATGCATTTACCAATTACTGAGGCTTTTAGATACACTTTGTGATCTGTGAGAATTTAATAGATGAATTGAAGTTATGTTTTATTTATTAATATTTCTTTTTTTTTTTCAATCTAGGTTTTTAAACTTTCACTATCTCCTGAGTCAATCGAAGAAGGTAGTTGGATTGTTGGAGAGCAGAAAGGCTGCTATAAGTTCAAGACACTTGTTCGACCAGATGAGAATTACACTCTGTTCGAGACTGAACAGTTGCTGAACAGTGGTTTAAAACTTATCAGAATCTTACATTCTCTGAGGACAGCAATATTATAACATGGCTGTTCTCTATTCCAATAGTATAGACTTCTAAATGTTTCAGAAAGCCTCAGAATTGTAACCCTTTCAGCTGTGCTGCATTTGTTTCCATAAATTAAGATGAGATGAAAGCGAGAATGAAAATCGATGACTGAATGAAATTCGAATATGCATATCTTTTCTACAACCTTTCTTAGAAATTTTTATGTTACACTTGGCTCGAAGTACAAACGAAGTGGACACAGGACAAACACCGAACATTGGGCAGCAAAGGGTTCATATCTTTTACATTTCAATTGACAGTAACGTAAGAAACTTTGTGTTTTTATGTTTCTTCCGAACAAAGCAAACGTTTTAGCGAAATGCAGCTTGCATTTTGAAAATTGATAGTGGGTGTACGCGTAGCTCTGTGATATGTAAGATGTAGCATATTTATAGATCTACCTATCGCGCATCACAATTAAAATAAGGAACGTATCTTATCAGTTTTATACATGGTATACAAATCATGTGATCCTAAATGACGTGTACTGCGAGAGCTCGCTGTCTACTTTAAGGGAAGAGAAACGAAAGTTGTTAGGAAAAAACGAAAGATCAGTATTCCTTTTATTCTTTTATTTTCTGCGTTTGCCGTGTGAATTCGTGTATTGTCAGGGTAAAGAACAGATAGAAAGGGATTGGAAGATTGGAAAACTTCTATTATTTCTGAGCGTTCTATTCATAAATATCTTAAGTCTTACTTTTTCGTTTCATTATGTAGTCCGACAATTTCATCTCCTACGCGATTATATAAAAGCGTAAACATGATGTTCTTCGTGTTTCTTTTTTTTCTCAATTATCGTGAAACTGTTTCTTATTTTGTATGTCTGTTTGTTAAGATATAGTCTTCTAATACTTACGTGTTTGTTGCTAGCAAAGAAGTCCGTGAAACTTCAGTACTGCTCAGCTATGAATATTTTTGTTAATTTTTCTTTTGTACTTGTTTTTTTATTATTTACTTTAATGAACAATTATAAATCTTATGCTCATTTGTATTCGTACTAAGTCCAGTGTCACGAGGACTGTTCAAAAATGGATGCGTATTTTTCGCATGGTAGGGCATGCGGTATAATTTTACTTCTAGGGAGCAAAATCGAATCTTCGAATTATTACTTTCTTCCTACTAGTCGATGACAATTATTCATTCTTTCTTTTTTGTATTATAATTTCGTTTCGACGCGTTGTTAGGGAACGTCCATTGAATCGTACTTTTAACGTAACTCCTAACGAGATCCAGTCATCTTTAGTTAATACCGAGAGATTCCCCGAAAAGATCTTGCTCCTTTTATTGTTATAAACATGGAAGAGCATAAAAGGAACTTTATTAAAGCGTTCCATAAACTCTTGCAATATCGATGAACTCGAACGTCTCGGTCTAGGATATATTTCTAATAAACCGTATATATTTTTTTAATCAATCACCAACGATGATGATAAACGCCGAATGAAGGTGTGGGTGGGTGAGGGGTGGTTTTTCAAAAATATCTGTGACGCGCCTTCCGTCTGTTAATCAAAGACGAAAGGGTTCGACATATTCTCGTGGAATCTTCACGTTTGCATTAAGCACTCCGATCCAGATTATGCTAGTTGATCGAACTTGCAATTTTTTTTCTGTTCGCGTACTAATATATTGTTTTTTTCCCTCGACAAAAAGGAAAACAAAAAAAAAGGATCAACGAAACAATAATTGGCACAATGTTCTCCACGCAAATACAAGCCGACGAACGAACGATTAATGTCGTCGAGTTTTCTGTGCCGATCGTTGATGATACTAAACATAGCCTCGGGAACATGAGTACCTTTTTAATGATTAATGCTGAACGCTGTGATATCGCGTACATAAACATTTTTATTATTATAAACATAAATGTGCATATTATAATGTTAAACAAAAAAAAAAAAAATGAAGAAGAGTACTATTCTCCTTTATATGTGAAGACTGAATCTCGCCAACTTATACACAGGTTTAGCAGCCGCAGATACGTTCGTATACTATGTAGACTACAGATAGACTATTTGTACATTATTAATTATAACAATATGTTTTACGTCGGTAGTGCCGTATGGGGACGGTACTATTATGTTATAGTTCGATAACGGGTGCGTGTTCGTATTGTGCATTTTCTTTTCATATCGAGAATTAATTAATCTTCGGTGTTTCATGATGAGAAATTCACCAGATATTTCACGTTTACTTTTCGTAGGTGTTGGAATAGTTGCACGAATCCGGTTTCCTATTTTTCTTTCTTCTGTATTTTGCGATTTTCGTCTCTCGATTCGAATCGAAGAAAGGATTCGATCAAGAAAAGGAAGAAAACAAGAAGAAAAATCGTTTATTTGGTTTCTAACGATTGCTTGCCACGTTTCGCTTCTTTTCGATTTATCAATTAGATCGTTCGTGAAATAAAAAGGGACATTACAACAACAACAATACAATCCGTTTCATGATAGTTCCTATATTGCATTCTTCTTTGTAACGTGAATGAATTGCAGCTTAAATTTTGCTAAGATGAGTCAAACAATTATTTTCCCACATTTTATCTGCGTATCGTTCTGTTTGGTTAGAGAAACAAAGCTAAACTTGCGAATATTTTATTGGTGTAGTCACATGTGTGCATTGCCAAGTCTGTAATTACTTCTGCGACTATGTCACGGTCGTTGCCGTAACATTACCATTACCTTTCATCAGTTTCTCGAGAAATGTACTACTTAAAAATTGATGATCGTTCGTTGACGACGATTCCATGTCATGGGTTAATCTTATGCGCGAAAAATATTTTTCTTCTGCTATGTAAGTTCCAAAATAATTCTATCTCGAAATGGAGAAGCGAATACGATATTAAGATTAATTTTAGGAAAACTAAATTTATATCATTAGTCTCATTATTTATCTGTAATATTAATGTGTTTCTGTTTTGTTGATGTTGTGAAATATGCGTGAAAAATGATTAATTGTTTCTTATGAAAAGTGATACCGTTCACTATATAAACGGTAATATCGTTTGTTTGTTTCCTGTTTTTTTTTTCTTTAACTTTAATAGTAATAAATTTAGTTTCTTTTCTAATGTCGAACGTAGACTTGTTAGTGTATGCATGAGTGTCGAACACTGCACACTGCACGACAACAAAATTTACTGTGCAAGCTTTTACGAAACTGTGTGATGTAAATACAGTTTACGATCCAGATATTTATCATTTTTAAAAAATGCGTCTTTTAATGGTGGTACATATTTAAGCCTGGGCTATTTAAAACAACGGGAAAAAACACAGTACCTTCAATCGATCTTAATGTGTGCTGAGATCTTCGAATCAACAAATCTTATACATCTCGTCTAAACTACGATGATTCCATTAGAGAAACGTGTACTGAGATTTGTATCGATCAATAAGTGAGTGCACAGAATAACGTTAAAAATTTCTGTGATGGTGTACACTGTACGAATTGATTTCTTAATTTATGTATCATGTTCTAATGTTTTGTGAAGATTACAAAATATTTGTTAGATCTGCGTACACCTGTTTCCATAATTATTATGCTAGTGTTTTATATATGTGTATTCAGTTTTTGTAATTACTTGCTGAACAACCAAGTAATTATAAAAGAAATTGTCTCTCTTTTTCATGTACATTTAACCCTTTTACTGAAAATCATTGAAATTACTAACATATTAAAGATTACTTGTTTCATTGAGAAAGTAATAGTTATTTATTGTGTTTTAATAACTTGTGACAATTTACTAACTAAAGATTTAGAATATTCAACAAATTAATTTATATATTAATAATACAGTAATGTATACATACATATATCTTACGTAACAAACATTAAAAATTCATTAGTATTTCATAGTAAAAGACTTCATAAATTAAATATATCAGGCAAAGGGTTAAATTTTTCAAATGTTTTCGATTCCAATGTAAATGTAATTTATTGTTTTCTTTTGTGTGAAAATGTTCGCATTTTTCATGATTGTTCTCAGAGTAGTGAAACAAATACGAATCCGTCGTACTTCGTCTTTCTGAAAGCGCGTAATATTTCGTATTCAATATATTGCCAAACTTATTCTTGGAGTCGAAAATTGTTCAAATACGAGGATTCGAATATAGGTATAATTTGTATGATATCACCAATGGTACTAAGCACTTATTTCTTCCAGCGAATCGTAAAAAACGAAAAATGATCCTCTCATAGGGACGTGAAGCGCATCGAGACGATATTAAGAAAAAAAAACATTAAAGATGTTATAGGAATTAACGTGATCGTTGCGAGGAAACGCAGTTACAGCACGGTAGACTTCCTGTTGTTGTAATAGTTCATTTGTTGATGCGTTTGTTCTGAACGCCCATTAGGAAAAGAAAATGGTATTAAGAAAAGGAAAGAAAGAGCGAGTAGTTTGAAAAAATAAAATAAAAAACGCTAAGAAAAATATAATATGCTAAATTATGGAGAGAAAACCGAGAAATTTGATAATCTAGTAACGCGTAATTTTAGTCGTTTCTACGAGATCAGAAAAAGTTAAGAGAATTTCACACCGTCAATGATGTCAGGAATGGCGAACATTTAAAGAAAACAAAAAGAAAAAAAAACAACAAATAGGTATTCTGTTATTACGGCTTCATTGATTCATCACGCCTTACAATATGAAAGAGCTCGGCCAACTTTCATCAAGTGTGTATACAAGATTGCGAACACTCTTAGATCCGAAACAAAAACAAGAAAATAAAAACCGCTCCTTGGTCGTCCTCGAATAAATTAAGATAAGAGGAAGTGTTTGCTCTAGAATTGTTAGAACTGCAGCACAGAAGACGGCATACAACCGTGATTGCATTCTTGTTGAATATAAGGATATACGAAGGAGGCATGCAAGGATATATGTATATTTGCGTCAATTTTATGCGTAAAAAAGATACATTTATCAGTTCTTTATATAAATATAAATATATATAATATACTATATGTTTGTATATACAAAAATATACAGACATAGATTCTAAAAAGGAAAGAAGATATTCTATCAAAGCAATGCTGTCCATCAAAATTGGAGACATTACATAATGCTCCTTTGTCTTTCGTGAAGGTTGTTACTAATGGACAAAGAAGCTAAATGTTTGTAATAGAGGATAATTATTCTTGTTAATATGTACTTGTTGTATATCTGCTTAGTGTAATAATATTAGAAATCTATACCATATGGTGTAACAGGAGATGAATAGGAGGAACGTGTTTTTTAAGTTATTGTATCTTTATTTTGGACAGCATTGTTTTCAAGGATAAACGAATGCCATAGAATATTCTGGACGAATGAAAAAAAGTGATCGCTTATCACGTTATTAACAGATTCACTGCTGCCTTATATTTCATAATTTTACTTCTGTACTGACTGTGTAAAAGTACATTCAAAGGAACTATCACAGTGTACACTTGCCATGGTAAACTTGGCAGTGAATGTGTTAAAGATGACAAGTAATCTAGTCGGAATTATTCTGTCGTTAATTGTGACTCTTGGTGGGTGCAAAGATATATTGAAACTAATATCTTTTTTATAGCATAACAATATCGAAATATGATTCGAACATTGTTGTACGTAATACTTTACTGGAAAAATGTTTTCGATTATTCAGATATATTTATTTTTAGAATTCTGACGCAAAAAAAAAAAGGAAGAGAAACGAAGATCTCTAGCGTTTTGTACCGAATAATGTCCACACTCGACACGAAAATGTTATTTTAAAACGATATTTTAAGAAAACGAAAGACCCAGTATTAGCGGTACAACTAGAGAAACAAAGTTGTACGAATACTTCGTTATTGTTTTGCTTCCTTTGTTTAATGTTGTCCTCCATTTTGAATCCATCGAGTGAACGCGGTAGAGATATTCGTCGTCTAATCGTATAAGCCGTTTTACTGCAGCATTACTCATTTTTACGACCAAAGAGAGGTAACACAAAAATTTTCCTCTTTTCTTTGTCCATGACACAACTGTTTAAAGTGGGAAATAAATCAATAGTTATATGTAATGTGAATATTTTAATGCAATCATCAGTGAGTGATAGGAAGCAACTAACATTTGTTAAAAGTACCTTAGAATTAATTATTTTATGGATCGCTCATGTTTAAATACAATTTATGGTTTCGCCTGTGTAGAAACAAGAAGATTAAAGAGCATACACACATTATTTATATAAGGCAGCGTACAAGATGAACAATTTAAGGAAAATGTGGCATATATGATATTAAATAATATTTCTGTATTCAGATTCTCTTCTGTAGGTTTCATTAAAGTGCATTTCTTGTATGTTACACAGTATTATGATAGAATGTAAGAATAAATACTGCAATAATAAACTGTTTGTTTCTCTGTCAATTTACGAAACTTATTTTAATATCCTGTTTATAACGTAAATGTTATAGAACAAACTGGGACGATAGAGATAATAGCCATATTTCGTTAGAAAAAATTATTGCAATTGTGAATTAAATTAGAAACTTTCAGTAATTCATAGCTACGAAATTTATATGTTTTATTCTATTATCGAAGACACATGCCTGTTAGTTAGATAATATAATAACAAGTTTTCTAGTAAAACATTAAAATTTCGACAAAACATGTGAAGCGGACATAATAGTTTAGGGTGTCAGATAATTTTTGGCGACCTTTGGAATTTCAACAGGAGCCCCATTAGTAACACCCCTCATTGTCTATTGTTCTCAAATTGCGGTCGTTCATTTATGAAACTTATTTTTTGCGATTAGTTGATTCTGTTTGAATGCAATTTATGGTTTCGACGGAGTAGGAACAGGAAAAACAGAGAGCATACACGAATTATTTATAAAGAATTTAAGGAATATGGAGATAAATGACATGAAATAGTATTTCTGTATGCAGATTCTCTTATTTTCATATTGCTATTATAATGTAAATGTCATAGTACAAACCCGGACGATAAATATATGGCTTATTTAGTTAGAAAAAATTATTGCAATTATGAATTAAATTAGAAACTTTCAATAATTCATAGCTACGAAATTTATATGTTTTATTCTATTATCGAAGACACATGCCTGTTAGTTAGATAATATAATAACAAGTTTTCTAGTAAAACATTAAAATTTCGACAAAACATGTGAAGCGTAGACATAATAGTTTAGGGTGTCAGATAACTTTTGGCGACCTTTGGAGTTTCAACAGGTGCCCCATTAGTAACACCGCTCATTGTCTTTATTGGTCTCAAATTGCGTTCGTTCATTTATGAAACTTATTTTTTGCGATTAGTTGATTCTGTTTGAATGCAATTTATGGTTTCGACGGAGTAGGAACAGGAAAAACAGAGCATACACGAATTATTTATAAAGAATTTAAGGAATATGGGGATAAATGACATGAAATAGTATTTCTGTATGCAGATTCTCTTATTTTCATATTGCTATTATAATGTAAATGTCATAGTACAAACCCGGACGATAAATATATGGCTTATTTAGTTAGAAAAAATTATTGCAATTATGAATTAAATTAGAAACTTTCAATAATTCATAGCTACGAAATTTATATGTTTTATTCTATTATCGAAGACACATGCCTGTTAGTTAGATAATATAATAACAAGTTTTCTAGTAAAACATTAAAATTTCGACAAAACATGTGAAGCGGACATAATAGTTTAGGGTGTCAGATAATTTTTGGCGACCTTGGGAATTTCAACAGGAGCCCCATTAGTAACACCCCTCATTGTCTTTATTGTTCTCAAATTGCGGTCGTTCATTTATGAAACTTATTTTTTGCGATTAGTTGATTCTGTTTGAATGCAATTTATGGTTTCGACGGAGTAGGAACAGGAAAAACAGAGAGCATACACGAATTATTTATAAAGAATTTAAGGAATATGGAGATAAATGACATGAAATAGTATTTCTGTATGCAGATTCTCTTATTTTCATATTGCTATTATAATGTAAATGTCATAGTACAAACCCGGACGATAAATATATGGCTTATTTAGTTAGAAAAAATTATTGCAATTATGAATTAAATTAGAAACTTTCAATAATTCATAGCTACGAAATTTATATGTTTTATTCTATTATCGAAGACACATGCCTGTTAGTTAGATAATATAATAACAAGTTTTCTAGTAAAACATTAAAATTTCGACAAAACATGTGAAGCGGACATAATAGTTTAGGGTGTCAGATAATTTTTGGCGACCTTGGGAATTTCAACAGGAGCCCCATTAGTAACACCCCTCATTGTCTTTATTGTTCTCAAATTGCGGTCGTTCATTTATGAAACTTATTTTTTGCGATTAGTTGATTCTGTTTGAATGCAATTTATGGTTTCGACGGAGTAGGAACAGGAAAAACAGAGAGCATACACGAATTATTTATAAAGAATTTAAGGAATATGGAGATAAATGACATGAAATAGTATTTCTGTATGCAGATTCTCTTATTTTCATATTGCTATTATAATGTAAATGTCATAGTACAAACCCGGACGATAAATATATGGCTTATTTAGTTAGAAAAAATTATTGCAATTATGAATTAAATTAGAAACTTTCAATAATTCATAGCTACGAAATTTATATGTTTTATTCTATTATCGAAGACACATGCCTGTTAGTTAGATAATATAATAACAAGTTTTCTAGTAAAACATTAAAATTTCGACAAAACATGTGAAGCGGACATAATAGTTTAGGGTGTCAGATAATTTTTGGCGACCTTGGGAATTTCAACAGGAGCCCCATTAGTAACACCCCTCATTGTCTTTATTGTTCTCAAATTGCGGTCGTTCATTTATGAAACTTATTTTTTGCGATTAGTTGATTCTGTTTGAATGCAATTTATGGTTTCGACGGAGTAGGAACAGGAAAAACAGAGAGCATACACGAATTATTTATAAAGAATTTAAGGAATATGGAGATAAATGACATGAAATAGTATTTCTGTATGCAGATTCTCTTATTTTCATATTGCTATTATAATGTAAATGTCATAGTACAAACCCGGACGATAAATATATGGCTTATTTAGTTAGAAAAAATTATTGCAATTATGAATTAAATTAGAAACTTTCAATAATTCATAGCTACGAAATTTATATGTTTTATTCTATTATCGAAGACACATGCCTGTTAGTTAGATAATATAATAACAAGTTTTCTAGTAAAACATTAAAATTTCGACAAAACATGTGAAGCGGACATAATAGTTTAGGGTGTCAGATAATTTTTGGCGACCTTGGGAATTTCAACAGGAGCCCCATTAGTAACACCCCTCATTGTCTTTATTGTTCTCAAATTGCGGTCGTTCATTTATGAAACTTATTTTTTGCGATTAGTTGATTCTGTTTGAATGCAATTTATGGTTTCGACGGAGTAGGAACAGGAAAAACAGAGAGCATACACGAATTATTTATAAAGAATTTAAGGAATATGGAGATAAATGACATGAAATAGTATTTCTGTATGCAGATTCTCTTATTTTCATATTGCTATTATAATGTAAATGTCATAGTACAAACCCGGACGATAAATATATGGCTTATTTAGTTAGAAAAAATTATTGCAATTATGAATTAAATTAGAAACTTTCAATAATTCATAGCTACGAAATTTATATGTTTTATTCTATTATCGAAGACACATGCCTGTTAGTTAGATAATATAATAACAAGTTTTCTAGTAAAACATTAAAATTTCGACAAAACATGTGAAGCGGACATAATAGTTTAGGGTGTCAGATAATTTTTGGCGACCTTGGGAATTTCAACAGGAGCCCCATTAGTAACACCCCTCATTGTCTTTATTGTTCTCAAATTGCGGTCGTTCATTTATGAAACTTATTTTTTGCGATTAGTTGATTCTGTTTGAATGCAATTTATGGTTTCGACGGAGTAGGAACAGGAAAAACAGAGAGCATACACGAATTATTTATAAAGAATTTAAGGAATATGGAGATAAATGACATGAAATAGTATTTCTGTATGCAGATTCTCTTATTTTCATATTGCTATTATAATGTAAATGTCATAGTACAAACCCGGACGATAAATATATGGCTTATTTAGTTAGAAAAAATTATTGCAATTATGAATTAAATTAGAAACTTTAAATAATTCGTAGATACGAAATTTATGTTTTATTCTGTCATCGAAGGCACATGCCTGTTAGTTAGATATTATAACAACGACAAGTATTGTAATAATGACAAGTTAACGACAAGTAAAACATTAAAATTTCGAAAAAAGTTTTGAATCGTACGCGCATTGTGTAGGTACGCTGGTGAGAGAAGGCGTCGACCGGATGTAGAGCTAGCATTGGCAACTCTGGTCGCTATCTTTACTATTCTCAAATTGCGTTCGTCAGATAATTCATATAATTTACATATTATTATAAACTGTATTATAAATTATCGTGAATTATTATACATTATATATATCGCTAAAATAAATAAATTCTACATTTAGTGAACAACGAATCCAAGCACTATCCTGTGTTGTCAGGTTAGTATAGATGGCGCGGCAGTAGCTGCTTGGGGTTGCTTCTAAAGAGCTTCGTTCAGTCCCACTCTGCGACTAGACGGTGACGGTTGTGTCGAGGCTAGTAACGAAAGTGCGGAGTGGTTTCTTAGTCTGATTCATGTATTTTCTATACATGTTTTAACACGTTTCTTGGATATTATTGCATCACAGTGTATAAGATGATTTTTTTATACTTGTGAACTGCTTAATTCTATCGTTATTACTGAGTGTTACAATATTCTTGTACGTGAGTGTATTCTTATGCGATTGATGCATAAACATAACCTCCAAGAACAGGATAATATTTTTTTAAATATTTACACGACAAGAAGAATCGTTTGTTTCTTCATTTGTGTCTATTGAAGTATTTTAATAGTAATACTTCAAATATTTAATTATTAACTGTTAGTAAACAGTTAGAGAAATAAAAATAAAAATGAAGAGTAGTAAGTAATACTGTTCTGCGATATTTATTTATCATTTTATCTGAATAGTTTGTCATTCTATAACTGTAGAGCAATGCTTTATCATAGTTATTTCATGTCATAAAAGTTTTATATTAGTTATAACTTCTTATTATTTATTTTTATTAATCTAATTTAATTTGTATTAAATTCTACTTTTAATCTATCAAACATAGTAATATCATGGTATGTTTTAATAATTCAGATTCAGATGAGAGTGATTATGAAAACGGAAGTTTCAAAAATTTCTCACAAGACAACGATGGAAGTGTCGAAACAAAAGAAACTTATTCATCATATTTTTCTTGTTCAAATGATAGTGATGGTAATGAAGATTATTATAATGAAAGTACTAGTGAGAAGGATAGTATAGCCACATTCAAATCTCATAATGTTTACCATAATTCCTCTTATGAACAAGATTCAGCTGATGAAGGTTGCAGTCAAAGTATGCAAAATCATGCCTATGTACAAGATTTATCCAATTGTAATGGAGAATTGGAAACTAGGACAAAAAGGAAGACGTATGAAGAAGATCCTCATCACCATAGTAAACGACACAAGATTCGCAGAAGCTCAAATAAATCTGACGAGGAGGATATTGATGAAGAGAGAGTTCACAATAGAAAAGAAGTAATAACTCAAGAGTCAAAAAATGCCCTTGATAAGGGCAAAAGGATGATGCGAATGATGGGATATAAAGAAGGTTACGGTCTTGGAAAAAATAAACAAGGTCGTTTAGAGCCAGTTCAAGCACCTAAACAGCATGGTCGTAGAGGTCTTGGACATCATGTTCCTGGACTTGAAGCTTCAGGTCTTAAATGGAATCCTGCAGAGGAAGTAATAAAGTGTGTAGAAGATATGGAATGGATAAGAAATCCAAATCCTAATACACCTACATTAGAAGAAATGCAGCACTGGTTACATCAGGGACCAAAAAAGTTGACGATAGATGATGAAGTTGATTTCTGTTGTGAAGATATAGTGAAAAATATCATCAATGCAAAAACAGTATTTGATCATTTGGATGGCGTTGAAATGCGTCGAGCAAGAACACGTTGTAATCCTTATGAAACAATTCGTGGTGCATTTTTCTTAAATCGTGCTGCTGTTAAAATGGCAAATATAGATAGAGCATGTGACTTTATGTTTACTAAACCAGAAGGTTTGAGGGACAATGAGCTGCTATACTTCGCAGATGTTTGTGCAGGACCAGGTGGTTTTAGTGAATATGTTCTATGGAGAAAGAAATGGCGTGCTAAAGGATTTGGTCTTACTTTAAGGAATGAAAATGATTTCAAATTAGCAGATTTTTATGCAGGTCCTTGTGAAACATTTCATCCATATTATGGACCAAAAGAAAATGGTGATGTTTTTGACCCAGATAATCAAGAGGCATTTACAAATCTTATAATGCAGCATACCTATGGCAAAGGAGTACATTTCATGATGTCTGATGGAGGATTTTCAGTGGAAGGGCAAGAAAACATACAAGAAATTCTTTCAAAACAATTGTATCTTTGTCAATGTTTAATAGCATTGATGATTGTAAGAGAGGGTGGTCACTTTGTGACAAAATTGTTTGACCTTTTTACACCCTTCAGTGCTGGTTTAGTTTATTTAATGTATCGCTGCTTTGAAGAAGTTTGTATTTTTAAACCAAACTCTTCTAGACCAGCAAATTCAGAACGTTACTTAATATGTAAAAAGAAACGGGCTGATACACAAGATGTTGTGGAATATTTGAAGCATGTTAATCGTCTGCTTTTAAAAGGTGGTGAAAATAATGATGTTTTACAGTTAGTATCATATAATGAATTAAAAAAAGAAAAACAATTTGTTCAATATCTACGTGCTTCTAACGAAGATTTGGGCAGAAAACAAATAATAGGCCTGTGTAAAATCGCTGCATTTTGTGAGGATAGTACCCTTGTTGAGACAAAACAAGCTGATATGCGCAAACAATGTCTAGAGTATTGGAAACTTCCTGATGAAACTAGAACGGTTCCGAGACAGATGAAACCAAAAGAAAAATTGAATACTCTTTTGAGAGATACTTCATTCCTTACTACCAATCCAGCACAATTGATGGAATTTAATATTGAAAATGCATTATTATCACCATATGACTGGTTTTGTATGCCATGTGGTACAAAGCCAAGGCCTGATGATGATAAGAAAAATGCTACATTTTATATGGGCATGGGAAGGAGCAACGTGTATCGATATATAAAGAATTCTTGGGTTCTAGTCGATGACATTGCCATAGAACTACCACCAAATACACTTATATATGCAGAAGTTGTATATGAAATGACTAAGGAATTTAGACATCAGCAAAAAGTACTTGCATTGCATATTATAGATGCATTCTACTTAGGAGGAGAGGACATCAGTAAAAAATATTTGAGGAGCAGGTATGTAACTGAATCTTATTAAATACAATAATAAATTATAGATTTTCAGTAATGAAATATTTTTTGAAGGAGTACTTTTCTTTTTTACAGGAATCAGGATATGAAATTGTTCTGTGAAGCTTTGTCGAAACCAGCAGGAAATAATTATGCTCGAGTACGTGCCAAAGAACTATTTCCAGTTGGTTCATATATATGTGAAAAGTTGCGAGTAACACAACGTAAAATGAAAAATAATTGCGATGCCTTAGTATATGAAATGCCAGAAAAGACTTTAGATGTTAATGGTTATAATAACGACAAATTGTATTTCATACCACACAGTGTAATATTTTTAAGAAGTACCGTAAATCCTTGGAATCGGTATGTTAGTAAAACACGTTCCATGACATACGTTTTTAATTGCAAAACAAATGAGAAGATATTCGATCTTCATAGACCAAGTTCAGCAGAAGCAAGCTTCATTGAATCTTTTAAAAATCGCCTTATTTGGCATTGGCCTAATGATTCATCACTTACTATGAACAGATTTGCGAAATTTATTAAAGATAAGTGTCCTGTATATAATACAAGCTTAAAGTATTAAAACTACAGATGTACATATATCGAAACATGACTCGAGCCGCATAGAAGTCAAACAGATTAATTCCATTAAGTTGACTGTTATTTCAAATATGAAATACTTATAATATATTTTAGTATTTAGTATTATATTTCTATATAAATAGAGGTAATTTCAGAAAATATAATTAATCAGTTTGTCTTCTGGGTGGCTCAATTGCAATGCTATTTGTTATGAAATATACTTTTACAAATGATATGCAGTATTGTATATAATGAATGAATGGTTATAAGAATGGATGATGATATTAAACTGTACTATATGATTGTATAATTTATTTTATAAATATATTATAAATATTTAGTCGATACAATTTGTTTTTAGTTAGAATGATTAGATACCTATTTGTGGCAGCTGCTCCCATAATAGGATGAGTTTCAGTGCCCAAGTCTACAATCCATTGCTTCCCAACTTCAATATTTGATTCAGGTCTTTTATAAAGAAATATATATCTTATGTGCTCAAGTATAGCTACATATGAACCATCTAAAACATATAATAAGTTGAAGTACTGTGTGTAAATAATTTGTATTTATAGTTTAATTAAATACTTTACCAGCAGGTGAAAGACAAAACTTTTTGTTACTTTTACTTGCTTCAACGTAACCAAAACCAGGAAAGGTGTAGTGATGCTTTATATTCCATTCCATATCATTTACTTGGTTAGTTATCCATAAGCAACCGTCATTATCGTGCCTTAAACATATCGCTTGTCCGGATTTTGTTTTATACGTATATAAAACATGATTGTTTAGTCCAAGCATAGATAAATGAGTATTTTCCTGTGTAATAAGGTCAATTCTTTGTAGAAGATTATCTTTTCTTTCAAGGTCACATTCTTCAAGTTGTTCAGCATTGAATCCCAAACAAGGTTGACCTTCTTGTTTGTTATCTATTTGATCTGCACACAAATGTGCTAACCTAAACATGAAATAAAAAGATATTAAAGTACAAATAATATAACAGAATTTTCATTATTATTTCAAGTAATGTACCTAAAATGGATTTCAGTAGCCAAAGTTTCATTAGGCAAACACTCTCCACCAGTATCACCTTTAATTAGTTCATTCCACATCAAACCGCTTTCATGTTTATACAGTTCAAGTTTAAATGTATCCTGTTCATATCTCCATGTTGTTAAATTTTCATCTAATCTGTATTGGCATTGCCCTTCAATTAGTATGTTATTATTCACTGTTACCGATAATTCCAATGGTGTTACATTTACTTTAACTTTATCATGATAATGTTTATCTATTGTAAGCCAAACTGTTATCGAATCCTCATCCTGAGACCAACAATATTTTGGGATCTTTAGTTCTCCAGTTTTCTCTATATCCTTCCTACTGTCAGTAAATTGTTTTGTTTTTGGACATTCAAATGTTATATAATCTTGACAAATAGAATGCAAGTATTTTCCGCATTCTTCTATATATACATATTCAACAGCACCATTTACTTTTAAAGCTTTTTTATCAGTTAGCTCAAAGTATTCAGCTTCACTTCCTACATTTCTCCAAATATACGTTAGCAGTAATAGTCTTGTAAATTTTTTTTCGCCTGTACTTCTAATATCACACATTACGATCATAACAGTGCTTATAGTATTCACATATTGTACATCTAATATAATTCCAGGCTCTGCATCATTTAGTATAAAAGACCTGATATGTTCTTGTGCATCTGTTACTAATAATGTTAAACAGTCTCCACCATCAGAGATTACAATAATATTGTTACTAGTAAATCCAATTGATGGATTATATAGAAAATTCTGTATCTTTTCGTTTAAGCTATGGATTGTATATACTTGCTGTAAATTGCCATCCTTTTTAAAATGCCACACAACCCAATTTTTATCTATAAACCAAACTGATGTATCATATGGATTTTTGAATAAATGGTTATGAAATGCAAACAATCGAGTTTCTAAAAGGGAATCACGATTGGTTGTTAACTCTAATCTAAGTATATCTGTAATTATAAGTAACAATGTATCTGTTAAGATCACAATGTATTCTATCAAAAACAATAAAATAGTAAAAATTAAAAATGTATTTTGTTCATTAATCCTTACCTGTTTTCAAATTTATTTCACTGTCTATTGGAACTTCATCAGGACAAAATTGATATTTCTCAAAATTGAGATTTGTTAAATTTCTATCAGGACATAATTCAACGACTTTCGTCATTTTCCGCTGTTTTTTCTTCAAACGTTACTTAGAAATAAAGAAACGTAATTATCTTTAAAACCAAAATTTATAACCTTAGTATGTAATTTGTCCCCAATAGTTTGGATAATATTTTTCAGTACACTTAATCGTACTTATTTCTTCTTCTACATTATTTTACAATATTAATAATATATATACAGCATTGATTTTCTTTATTTTAATTAAGTTTCAGTACAACAACACATTGACAGATTCAATCACTAATTGCTATACCAGCAATCGATATAACTTTATAATCGATATATGTACTTATAGAACGCGATAATATTGAATATAACAGTTCGTGATGAAGTTTAAGAAAGCAATGAAGTGAGACATAATATCAGGCGAGTCTTGAATAAAATTGTAGAAGTATTAGATACATACTAATTTTATATGTGTTTTACGTTGTTTTGACAATAGTGAACAACGTTTCTAGTACAGTGAAATGAAAATAAGTTACATTTTTTCCTGATATTAGAGTGTATACATACATAAGTAAGTACTACAAAAGGGATGTTTGTAGGAAATATTACGTAAAAGTAAAAACGTATCAGAAATAATTTTTATTGTTTCCTTTTTTCAATAAACGCATCAACTTTTCACGGACTTCTTTAATCGACATCTGTCAACATATAGTATGAAAAAACAGCGAAAATTGCTGGTGTCAACCTATATTAACGTCCAAACAGTAAGTATTACATATTTTTAAAATAAATTATAGATTTTTGTATTCGCGAACGTAGAAACTATCATGAAATGTTTAATGAACATTCGTTATTGTATGTATGTATATCGTCACACATATGGATTCTTTTATTTCGCATTTGTTTTGAAATTAGTTATGCTCGCGTATACAATGCATATGGCGTGAAATTAACAATTCTCGTATATATTCGGGAAGCATCAATCCAAAGACAATACTGACTCGACGGAATTTCTATTTCTTGATTGATATTCTTCAATACCAACATAGTTCAGTGGACATCCAAATATTCTCCGATCGTCCGGTAAATAGATTGGTTGTAGATTGAAAATGAAACGCCTTGCAGAATCTAGAAAGGTACACGTAAAGATTCTCAAAGTAAGTAATATATTAGGAATAAATATTAAAGCTGTATAATTCTATAACAATCGATCAGAGCTCCCGAAAGAAGCTTACTTCTTGGGGGAAAATTATACTTTCTTATTTTCTTTAATTGTAGTATTACACGAATGTTGCTAGATTAAAATATATTTATCTTTTTGTTTATATAGCGTATATAACATATTTCGGTTTTGTAATGATATATCAATTAGTTTATAAATTTATTAAAAATGATAAGTTTATATTATATTTATTTTTTTATACTTTTAAGTTTTAATTTTCTAAGGCAATAAACTGTAAAAAATACAGTTTTTTTAGTTATGGAATATGGAAACAGGGACAATGTTTTTTTTTTATTATATTGTTTATTAACACATTATAATTCTCTCGCAAGTAATTAAGCTAATACTGACCTGTAGAAAAATTTTTGACTGTCGTTCGTTGTCCAATACCATTTAGCGTGATGGCCTAAATAAGATTAAACTTGTTTTAAGTAATTTTCAACTTTAATATCTTAGATAGAAAAAATATTATTTCGATTTCATTCCAAGTAACAATGGAAGAACTTAAAACAGGATGAAAGTCGCTGTAGAAATTATGATAAAAATATTTCTTTTAATGCAACATGCACTCAAATGTACTGTATCGATCCTTCTCCCATTATACTTATGATTCATGCAATATTGATTGATGCATCTTTATAATTTTAAATTTTTAAATTACTTTCCTTCTAGTCAGTTTTTAAATTTTCATATTATTTGTCGTTGAAAATTGGTAAATACGTAGTTTCATTCATGCAATTGAATATCTTTTTCAAATATTTTCTTAAAGTTCATTATTTATTAAAGTTCATTCTTACTTACTGTAGTTGTAATATCGTCTTTTCCAATTTTTATAAAAAAAGAGAAAATTATCGAAAAAAAGTAATTTACTTGTTGAGCACTGTAATATTTATTTCATTAATTCTTATAATATTCCTTCCTTTATGTATGCAGATTGTATCACGAAATACATTCTTGGCCCGCAATATAATTTATATGAAATTGAACATCATTATAATGTAATGATATTCTGTACTTAATATATAATTATAGAAAATCGGATTAGTATACAAATCTCGTATAGGGATTTTTTGACTAAAGTACTGCTAGATGCTTTTTTTACTATTCTCTTTGCTTTTTTCCTATTAGTTATTCTGCAGTCTAATGAATATTGGTCACTGTTATATGTACATATATCTCAATAGCAAAGATATATCGATTCAAACATTGTTCCTGTTCAATAAAAAAAGAAGTAATAAATTTTCATATGCTATGACCTAATATAATAAAAATGCAATATACGCTGTTGTGCAAAAATTTCCAGATAGATTTTTCACTTTATATTCCAAAAGCTATACCTAAAAGAATTTTAACTAATACTGGGTATGATGGTATAACAAGTAAAAGATTATGACATAGTTATATAATATTAGTTAAAATCCTCCACAATACTGCTTGTGGAATATGGAATGAAAGATATATTTGGAAATTTGTACACACCATTGTACACGAAGAGCATAAAGGACAATTTTTTTTACAGATAAGTCGCATTAAATCATGCAATATTAGGTATTCCAATGTCATGTAATTCGCATCAATATTTTAAATAAAACATACACACGATGCATAGAAGGATTCACTTTACATCAACTATTATACTATCGTAGTAGGCGAACGGAAATTACATTATGGATAGAATGAAGAAAGCAAACGAACGATCATAAGAACAAACGATGCAACAAGCTTTACGATAACACTGATACCTCTAGGCTTCGTACTGCGTTTTCGTGTCATCGTGTTCGGGATTGTTGTTTAATGAGTCAACACTCTCCTCAACACTTATCCTAGACGAATTTTCCGGCTGAAATTATTATACATATATTTTCGATTATGTTCGTCCGCATTCGAAACTTTCGAATTATTCTCGATTTTCTTTTTATTCATGTTCCATATGACATGATGATCTAATTGATTGCCGAGAAAATGATGTTTATGCGTCTTAGGACTTTTATGGGTATTATGGTATAATTTTCTTTCATGTGTTTTGTGGGTTTACGAGGAGTGAGATGGCACAACGTTTTAGAATTGATTTCCTTAAGGATGTTTTATTCGTTGTTCGTATAACATAATCAATATTGCATATTTATATTTGTATTTATATGTATAAAAAAGAAAGGATAAGGGACGTACATACAAAGCCGACAGAGATAAATAACAAATGTATGATAGATGGATATGAATAACACTGGTGTGTCACATCGCAGCCAAATAATAATGAATATATCCAACAAAATTTGAACACATTTACTTTGTGGTGAAATCGAATCTGTCCTTAAACTACAAATTTTTCTTCACTTTGATATAATCGAGTAACAGTTTAACCCACCAAGGACTATTTCAGGTTGATGTAACATTTCATTTGCATTTGCTTCGGTCAATTTACATTATTGAACTCTGTCTTTTTAGCCCATTTTGCTTAGAATCTATTTCAATACCATTTCTTCTTATATATAATAGTACGAAGATGGAAGAAATTCAAATATTGTAGTATTACAATATGATAAACTTTTCTTAAAACAGGTCTTCTTTTGATACAATAAGTAAATGTGCCTTTGGAAAGTGTCTATTATTCCAATGCATGCAGTTTCTGTACATTCTGTTTACAAAACGATATTTTTTATATGGACAGGTTACTTTGTTTATGTTTCTCGATAATATTGTATCCATATCCACTACTTGGTCCTTTATGGGTCAACCAACTTATACGAATATCAAAGTAATAAAATCATGAAAATCATTTTTCAACGCTTTTCTTCGTTTCTTAATTTAGCTTAGTTCCACGTTTAGTTTGAGATCTTTGAAAAATAGATTCTTGCGATATCGGACCGGATTCGTATTTCAAGGACAAAGACCTATCTATTCAAGGAATAACTTCTTGATGTTTTTCTTACCGACTTGACGAAATCTTTATCGTCAGTATGTTCTCCTTTCAACTGATGTCTCTCCTCCTCATCTGGATTCTGTTCTTTGGAATCGTCTCCTTTTTCTTCTTCTTCTTCCTCAGCCGCCTCCTCTTCTTCGCATTCTTCCAGTTCCGGCTCCTCCTGCAGATCTTCCATCGACTGGAAATCAACGATTCGATGCGTAGAAACCGAATTTATACTTAATCCTTGTACGTTTTATCGTATTCCAATTCTTTTATAAATTTTGTTCTATCGTTCCACTCCTTGGAACGTACCGTAAAAAGTAGCATATGCCGTTGAGATATTTAATAACAAATGCTCGATCAGAATATGAAAATTTGGTGTTATCGTCTTCGTAATAAAAATTAAAAGCTGAGAACATTTCACAATATATAAACTAGAATTGATTTACCAAGAAGAAAACGTTAATTTCCAGAGTAATTCTTTTGTAAAATATTTTTCACGTTACCAGAATTATATAACATTAAAGAAATATCGTGACCAGATATTCGTTTATTTATTTCGATATGTTTTAAAGTATTTCAAAGCGAGCCTGCAAAGTAGATAGAAATACGAATAAAACATTTGTTGCGCATCGATCATGAAATAGTGTCAATTTGAATAAGAAAAAGTGTTCCTTGATTGAGATACTATCGAAAAATCCACTTGGCAAACTGCTTAGAACTTAACATACGTAATTTTTATAAAAAAAAGAAAAAATCTTTACGAATGGATTTGGTTTCGGAGGTTTAGTGATGATGCCTGTATTTACCCCTAGGAGCTCCTTCCTCTCTGGTTCTTCATCTGCTGTAACATATAATTTTAAATAATTTCGAATCTATTTCTACGATAATCTATATTCTAATAATTCCGATTTTCCTATTCTATTTCCTATCCTAATTCTATTTATCGTTATTGAAGACAATTGTTAATTCTCTTAGTAGTCTATCTATGTATAGCTCATCTTCGAATCTTTTCATTGAGCTATTACAATAGAGTTTCGGTTTTCCGAGTCCCGTTTAACCGATGTTCTGTATCGATGAAGAGTGAGAAAGTGTAAGTAATCAGTAAATAGTAAATAAGTACACGTACGATATTACGTTCAAAATTATTACTGTACTCTATTTTTCTATTTAGGATGTTTTACAATTATGCTCTTCACACCTCTCAATCAATCAAAATCCTTTCTGTTATTATCAAAGTTGATTAACATTGAAATCCTCGAAAATCATAAAATTCTATATTTAATTTTCTAGATTATCATTGTAAATAAATATATAAAATAAATAATCACTATATTTTGATTATTTTACATATTTCATATATGCATTCTATTCACTTTTGCACCTTCAAATACAAATTTGCAGCTTATTTATCACGATCTTAAACTTACCTTTAATATGAACCCTTTTATCGTTAATTAAGTCTTTCGACTCCGCGTTGGCCAGCGGTTTATACTCTTTCGCCGCGGACTTATGCGTGCCATTTGGTCTTTTCTCATCTTCTGTCACGTTCTTGAAGCCTACCGTTTTCACGGCACCAGCTAGTTGATCCGTATACTGTTGAGATTGCCATCTTTGAGATCCGGAGGATGAAAGTACGGGCGAGCCAGCGATCCCGGCTTCGCGTCTTCGACGTCGATCCTTTCTTGCGCTTCGCCAAACTTCATAGATGCAGCCGATTACCGCGGTAACGAATACGCAACACAATGCGATGAAGATGTAAGTACCAGCACCTTGTTCCTCCTGTGTCGCGTCGGAATACTGCGATTTATATAAATTCCTCTTCGGAGGATCCTCCATCCAGGATCTGTTGCGATCCTTTGACATATTTATTATATTAATGCTTATTTCATCTTGCTATATTGTTATTTGCTATATTAGAATGTCTTGTATATCGTCATAGTATGTATTTCGAAGCTAGTAACGTGTCAAGCTTAATTGAAAGCTATTGTATCAAAATTCTTTGGTAAGATAACGTGTGCACGTAAAAGTTAAATAATACAATAACTTTGTTCGCAGTTTACATTAACTGGATTTCTTCTACCAATATCTATATTCCATCAACGTTTAACACTTTGACTGCCACGCCGAAATCACATGAGGACACCACGGGAGTATTTTTATTATTCAAAGCATATAATGGTAAAATAATAATAAATTGATGATGTAAGGCAACATTCTTCCCCAATTCATCTTATTGGTGGTTACAGGTAACCACCGTGGCGCCTTGGTAACAGTTGATAGCGACATATTATAACAAGACTTCGTTTATGTCAACAAACCATTCGCATTCGTTATTTCGTCGTAAGCAAAATGTCCAGAATATATTGTTGAAACGTGTAGAAGATATTAGTAAACAGTATTTGCTCATTCTATATATAATAGTAAGGTATGATCACACTTCTAACTTCAATTATATGATTATAATCAATTAATTAATTCAATTATACGATATAATATGATTATATGATTATATTCGTAGATTACCCCTTAAAGATATGAATGCAAACACAGTGCACCGTTAGATGCAAGATTTGTTCTCATTTTTTTTTATTGATGTTCTAATAAAAATGTTTAATTGTTCAATGGGGCACTTTTTATTTCAAAGTATCTTCTATTTATCGGTTATATTCAAGATGCCCTAACTGTCAATTTTCATTAAATTTTTACAATTGTAAGAAGCTCAAGCGCTCCGGTTACCAATGACCACCGTGGCGTCACAGGAGAAACCGTGGCCGATCATATATTTTCAACGTGGCAGTCAAAGCGTTAATATCGCAGAACCTATCAAAATGGTATGTAGCAGAATTTAACTAAGTATGAGTGACTTTCTATATAAAAAATATTAAAATAAATGCTTTACTATTGACAGTGCTTGATAATAAAAAGTTTCTTACAACGCTATCGTTTCTGGGTGGTTCAGGGCCACGTGGTTCCGTGTGAAAGACCGCGCACTGGGCGCTCCTCACTCCAGCAAGTATCGTCGCCCTGACCGTTTCGCTGCCCTGTTTCGTAAATAGCATATATTCCTCGAGCGGTTTCATGCTAGGTCCCCCGTTGATCGATACCACGACGTCTACAAGAAGAGGGTATCCGTCATTTCGTAATCGCAATGTGGCTGACGATCGTTTTGTCTAACATAAGAAAGACAGTATTCTATTAGAAACCACGGTTCGACTCTTACTGCCGACGAATAAACTGTTATCGGTTTTCGACAGACTTTTGTTTTTCATAGCGGCTTGATTTAACGTAGCACTCACTGCTCAGACAGCCGGTGTATCCCTTGTATTCATTGCCGCTGAATCGAGAATCTGTCGTGTTCAGACCGCCTAGTTGAATTTCTGTCACGCCTGGACTATTGTCCTCGTCCTCTCTCGGCTTCAACACTGGCATTGGTACCATTTGCACCGGCTGGCGATCGATCTACAACCAGTAAAGGGATTGTCAATCATTTTAGGAGATGGTATGCCATTCTAAAGTCAAATCTAATCTGTTCGACAGATACTCGACGATGGATGTTGCAAGGCATTTTAATTTACATGAAATGCGATTTGGTTTAAGTATTCATCGACTTGTCTGTATAAGTAGTTATTAATAAACTGTTTTTATTTATCTAGGTAAAAAATTCGAAAGTGGAAAATTAAACGGAATGCAAGTAACATGGAAAAATATATAAAATATCCAAAGTATAGTGCTTTCTATAATACTTAATAGGTGAATTAATATTCTACCGAATATATACTTCTGTAATTCTCAAGAATATTAATTTGCATAAAAATGCGCAGTCTACTTGTAAAACTGGAAAAGCTTTAAAACAATAGCAAGAATAACACACCAGAAGCGTGGTCGTATTATTATCTCGAACATAGTAAATGCTGTGTCGGTTTCCATTTGCGAAGCTTCCCTGACGTAAACGTACTTCATATACGGAGCCTTCTCTGTCTTCTTCAAAAATCAGCCCACCTTGTGACGACAAGGCAACCAGCAAGTAGTAGTTTCTGAAAAAAAAATCTTTCAAAAGACATCTAGGATTCAAGAGCGATTTCAGATCGTGATTATCATTGAAACGAATTCGAAATATAAAATATATTGATTGACAGTGTACGGATTAGAAACATAGAAAAATGACGAAAAACCTACTTATTTTCTGTTTGTAAAAGTAGAAGAACCATGGTATGCTGTTGAACATCGTTAGTTGAGAATGCTAATTGAACCTTCACTTGGTTCACTTTGTCAACCGGGTCGAACTCGCGCTGCAGAACACTCTCGCCACTGAAGTCTGCTCCCTTTTCTAACAAACAACGCGAATTTTGTATTATTAAATTTGATAAGTTTCAAAATCCTTGTAAATCTCTAGAGAAATGTAATAGCTGATTCTCAGTGTAGCAGAAATTATTTTTTCAAATTATTTTTATTATTATAATTTAATATTATCTAACACAATTTATATCTTTAGTATTTAGATAATCTATGAGTTGTTCAAGGTCTTATCATTTGTAAATGAGCGATGACTTTATTTTTCAGGATTGATTTTATTAAGTACAATCGCATAAAACTCTAAGTGACATCATCTTTTTATTGGTCTAATTTATTTTTCAATTGGTCTCTGTATCGTTATGGGAAGTGTCGAAAGAAGGTTGCATCGAAACATAAGAACACTTAGTGTAT
This sequence comes from Bombus flavifrons, assembly GCF_040668555.2. Classification (NCBI taxonomy): domain Eukaryota; kingdom Metazoa; phylum Arthropoda; class Insecta; order Hymenoptera; family Apidae; genus Bombus; species Bombus flavifrons. The sequence continues at coordinate 8,626,067 of NC_138456.1, forward strand.
CTGTTAAAATAAATAAAAGAAATATAAATAAGAAAGAAAGAATAAATATCTAAGAAACATAGATTTCAGATCCTATCTATCGTATCTTTATGTATATGATTTATTTATTAAAAGCATATAATATTTTCTGTTGAGACGTGCATTGTATCTAATTGACTAATTGACATTTTAAACGTTTCATGTGAAAACGTTTTCTATTAACACGCGATCTCTTCTAACCTCGACGCAAATGAGTTTTAGATCCAAGTTTATTAAGGTTTTCTTTCTTGTTTACTTTAATGAATACTGCGTGCAATATTCGTAGATGAGATATCACGTGACATGATGTCGTTCACGCGATCTCTTAGAAGATATCTCGCGTGCCTATTTTTCATATCTCAATATTTATAACTAATTAATTAAATGTTGTTTCACATGAAAGAGAATTTTACATAAAATTTAAAACACTTGTCTTCCTACATTCAGCATCGTTTTCTACGTTTTCTAATTTTTCTATGTTTAATTCCTCTCTAGCAACGAAAGAAACCGAACGAATTATTCTTTACTGAATGAAATATGAGAAATGTTATAAACAATTTATTCTATCGATGGATTCATTCTAAATTAATATATACAATATTTTAAAAAGAAGCAATTCCATCTTTGCGATCGAATAAATTAGCCATTGTACTAGGTGAATCTGTTTCATCTCGTAAATAGTATAAATGATATCGCGTTGCAAGATATCTCCATAATTCATAAATTAAAGAAGGACAAATTTTGTTGTTCAAATCATTTTCTCAAAAAAGAAACAAAAAAGAGCCTCGAAAGAATAAACTTAAAGCAAAAATATCTCACCATCAGCGCAATGTTCCCCAAAGTACGACGTCAATTCACAGTTACAAGAAAACTCCTGTCTTCCAAAATCTTCCGTACAAGTTCCGTTGTTCTTGCACGGGGTAGCGTCACATTTCATCTGACAATTAGGTAGCACTCCTTTGCTACCCTCGTGATTAGCCTCGTTCGCAAGGCTAGGCAAATCAACTAGATATTCTCCGATCATCAATCCACGAAGACAACCGACATAGCCCTTAATTTGCATATCTTCTTTGCCGAACCTCAGCAGATCATTCGAATCGAAGCCTCCTAGATTCACCTATGTAAGATTTCTGATCATTGCATACATTCGATTCAATTTGAAAGTCTGAAATCTCACCTGAAAGTAATTGCTGGGTGGCGCTGGTGGCCTCTGAGGTGCCAGTACTTCCTTTTCTGGATTTATCCAAGGTTTATTCGAGTACGTGTCTAGCAAGATTGGAGTGGCGTTTAGGGTAGAGTTGTACTCGTTCACGTGAAGTGTCGTTGATTTTTCGTTCCGAATTATCGCGATTTGGACCGAAATTCCTGTGTTCACACCTGGAAGATGCTTGTACGTTACATATTGCTATGTCAAGATATATAATATAAATTACTGGCTGTAATAATGTATAATATTGATTATACATTATTACAAAAAGTATTGGAACACCACTGTATCTATTATAGCATTTGTATGCTAATTAGTTAATGCAAAAAATATAAATGTCGATAATTCAAATATATTAATGTTCGTATTATACTATGAAAATATACTATGAAAATATTTTAAAATAAGGTAATATCCTATGTTCCGTTTGTTAAAATAACAGTAAGATTGGGACAATTCGCGGATTAAGAGCCCAAAATATTTCTGAAATAATATTCCTAATACAATATCCCTTTTAATTACCTGGATATTCCACGGTGATGTTCTTAATCTCATTACCAGCGTTGAACAGATACACTATACTGGTGCCATTCGAGATGTAGAGATGAGCAAAATTATTCAAGTGATCATTCGCATACAAGATCAACGAATGAGTATCATAAGTCCTCAAGTTGATCAGAATATTTTGTAACAGTATACTCTTCAACAATACCGTTTCTTCGCTTTCTTCGTCCTTACCAAAATAATTCTTTTTGAGAAACGCACCTTGGGAAGTGAATGTCAAGGCCTTGTTGTTTATATCTAAATGATCGAATCGATAAAACGAGAATCGAGAGATAAAATGAGGAAATACATAGGAGACAGTGGAGATTTGAAATTGTGTGCAGAAGCTTACTCGTCTCGCAATAGGTGCCAAGGTGAGCCCATTTGTTCTCGCAGACGCACTCGAAGTTGCTCCACAGTTCTACACATCTGGCACCGTTCTGACACTTGTTCGGTTGACAGGAGGGTTTGCAGTCCTTTATGATCTCGGATAGGTGGACCGACATGTAGCTGTGAATGTCTAAAATCTCCCCATTCACAACCAAACCACGGAAACAGCCGATGAGTCCTTGACGAACTGAAGAAGTCCTCAAGTGTTCTCTAAGAGACGAGAGTCGGTTTTTATTCTTTTATTTTGGCCAAGTCGTTCAGACTATGAGGATATTTTTCATTTTTGAATGGAATTTCAAATGACGATCAATCCTAATAGTTTCTAATATTTTCTATATTCGTAGCCTCATTTTTCTAATATTTTTTAAATCTCTAAGCATCTTTCGTTTCTCTAATTCTTCTAATATTTTGATCTTTTAATTTTTTGGATATTTATTTCTCAATTAGTGTTTAATCAGCGTTGCATCACCTGGGAGATTATTAGCGAAAACGAGAGAATATACTATACACGAAAAACTAACACAATACGTAAGTCGGTTCCCACGATAAGCATTAACAATTCGTGGGTTTTGTTATCTTCTAAGGTATTTTTGAGAAAGGTTTCTAATTTTTCTACAGTACTTTGTTCTCCCTCCTTTTCTCAATCTTCAAACATTTCTAATAGTTTATAATATTTTACTGTTTTAATATTCAGTCTGATTCTCGTAATGTTTTTAATATCCATAAACCTTTCGTTCTTTAAATACTCCTATATTTCTTTTCTTTTTTTAAAGAAGACACTTTAAAAAAGAATACTCACGCGGTGGCTCCGCCAATAAACATAGAACCTTCGAATGGCCCAAACTCTTCTTCAGGTAACAACTCAACCATTTGATAGTCGGTATTGATCATGAATCTGACGTGATAATCATTATAGTCGATCCAGATTTTTTGCCAGTCTCCATTGTTCAATTTTCTTATGCTCTGCACCTCTAACTCCCTGATAGTACCAGTATTTAGAGTGAAGTTAAACGTCAATCGAAATTCTGAAGTCAAAGCAACCATGAAGGATGGATAATTGCTTCTAATTGGTGGTTGATACAGAAGAATGGCCTTTTCTCCAGTTGTTCGAAAACTGAATGCTATATCTCCTTTCCTCCAACCAGGCACTTCGATGTATGATTGCGAGGTCGTGAAAGTGACAACGTATTTCTGTGTATCTAAAAATTAACGAACGTAATAATTAACGATAGTTAACAATTCTCGAGTGCGATTAAATTTGTAAATCTACGAATCGGTGTAGAATGTAAAAGATGCGTCATGAGAGCTATTGAATCTAAAGAACCAATTACTCTAAACAGTTTAATTTAATTTGATAAAGAAACATCGCTTACTAGTTTCGACACATTCTAACGGTCCCAAGGTAATTCGTCCCTGTGCATCGTCTTCGAGATCTTTTTGTTGCAAAAACACCATACTGGTGATGCCTAAGGAGTCTGGTCTTTCGTAATATCCTTCGTCAGATAGCCATTTTCCTGCGGTTCCGGCGAGAACATCACAGTTACAGCTTAGATTTGCATCGACACATGTCCTATTCACTAAACATAAATGTGAAATCGATATTTCATTAATATTAATACATTGTCAGCTTTATTGATTATTACGATAATTTCGAATCAAGAATGTAATAGAACTCTATTTACGAAAGTACATTTCTACGTAGAAGATACGAAATATAAAATCGTTATAACGTTTGCTATGATATCAAATCTCAAGTATTTCTTATGATAATTGTTGTTTCACTTCTTTATTTTACGAAGTATAAAAAGCACTTTTAACCCTTCTGTGCTGCATAGTTTCTCTAAATAAAGGTTTCTTGTGTCTCGTATAAATCGGAAAATCACGCGATTGAGATAATTAAAGTCACTAATTCATCCTGAAACGTTTTATATTATATGGATTCTCGTTAAAATATGGTTTTTATATAATGAACAGAACGCTATAAATAATTACTACATTAACGAATAACGAATAGAATATAATATTATGTGGAAGTTTTAATACTCACTTCCACAAGGACAGGATCCCCTAGTCACATTTCCTATGTAGTCTACGGTGGTTCCTTTCGAGCTAATGAACCATGTAGCACTGTGCAATTCTAATGGCGCTTTGTAACAATCGTACTTGATGTATTGACTACAGTACAACGAATGTGAGATCAATTCTTGTAGCATCTCTGCAGTGAACTCTCTGTATTTGATGTCGAAAGAAAAATCGGATTCTGCAGTGGATCTAACATCGACTTGCGAGGGCAGATTGTGTTCTACTATAGTCTTTGTCGAGTCCTCGATAGACTGGAACTCGCACTTTACATTCGCTGGAGGGAATCTACCATTTCCATCGATGTCGATTGTGTAAGCTCTGTCCTGGGTATATCCCAATAACGCTAGCTCCTCGCAGGTTTTTCTGTATATAGCTGAAATTTTACATATTTTTGTATCGTTTTTTACTCGTCTTATTAATTCTCTTACCACGATAGATTATTACGCTATAATATTAGGTCGTCCGAAAAGTTTCTTTCGTTTTATAAGGAAATAATGGATGCACAACATTTTCCGTTTTATCTTATTTTATCGAACTACGTATGATCCATTTTGCTCTATCAAAATAAAGATCACATAACGTTCGACAGATCAGGTTTCATGTTTGTATAAAGATGCATCGTTGTAAAAGACGTGTCTGTAAAAGAAAGACACTTTTCGGGCAACCTAATAGATTATTACGTTGTTGGCTACTCAGTCGAGCTTCAACATTCTTGGGAAAGATTAGTTTGTTTAAAAAATTTTAGTAGTCGTAATGTTTGATTATTATTTTTTTCTTTCTTTATAAAACAGAAATTAATACTCTAGCGACAAGAAATGTATTGCAGCATAGGATGAGATAGTCCAGATTAATTAAAAATACAATTTTTCACGTTATCTCTAATATTTCGAACAAGTCTACAAATTTACTTACTAAAGTGACAATTTTTCCCGATGTAGCCAGTGCCTGTACAGTCACAAGTAATTCTGTCCTCTGTCACCGAACATTTCCCCTGATGTTCACAAGTGTTCGGCCTGGTACAAGGATCGACGAATTGGCAATTATCCAAGGCTACCTCGCCGATCACTCTATCGGTATTGATCACGTGTCTAGGTTCTATTCTCTCGTCGTTCACCTGTATTTCACGCATACATCCAACCAGACCTGAGGCAGAGTGCAACGCGTTATAATTTAACGTTCTGGTCACGTAGTTTCTAAAAAAAAAAATGTTGAATTTACCCGCGTTGCTTTTTCCACTTCCGATGATAACTTTGTCGCCCAATTCGAACGCCATGGAGAAAAGTTTGCTGTGTTTGTTCCGATAATCCACCAGGACACTGAGCTCTCCTCTCGTGTAATTCAATTCGACCGCGTGCCAAGAGGTATTGTAAGGGGGAAATTTGACGGCGGTGGATACCGTGATGTTCTCCGTTAACACCGGTATCAGTTGAAAGCGAATTTCGTCGTTTATCACACGCAGCTGATCATTTGTAAATTCGTAAATCGTAATAGGCAATTAAAGATACTGTTACTTTGCGATACTTGACAGTTTAAATTTGATGATACTTTAGAATGTCTTTTTTAACCGAAATTCTACATTGAGGTAGAAGGAAGTCAGCTTGAAATTTTGTTGCATTGGAAGAATAATGCGAAGAATGTGAGCAAACTTTAAATAATAATGAAACCATCGTTTGGATTAAAATTAAAACAGTTAAATTCTATTTTATTTCGAAGGTTGGCTAAAAAACGAGACACTATTATTTATGGAATGATTTAGTCTTATAATTCGATACTAAAGGCAGCAAGTGTGAAATAGAATTCTTATGGGATTCCAACGAACAAAGTATAAATTTATATAGTAGAGTAAAGTTATAGATGATATGCTAAATTTATGTATATATGAGTTTCTTTGAAAATCGCAGTTTCTTAAACACTTCCCCAATAACTTTACTATACAAGTTTTGCTAGAAAATTTGTCTATAACTTTACTAGAAAAATTGATATTTCTGAACGAATCTATTCGTCTTGTTTATCGTTTTTGAATAAGATGTCCGTAACATACCTCCCAGTATCCAAGACTGCGATTACTTGTCACATTCCCTGACGCGACCACAGCCACCGGTTTCGAACTTTTGAAGTCGAAGCTCAGTTTAAGGGAATCGGTGCGTGCTATTGGCCACCAAATGTGGCTGTCCGCGAACGGATACGTTATTGGAATCACATCAACATCTGCCTCGTAATACTCTGGTGCCAATACACCGATATAATGCACCATGGGGTTGGAACGTTTCAACTCATAAATAATGGACTTGTCGTTGAAGAAAACGTACTTCAGCGAACCTGAAACCAATTCAGTCGATTTCCATCGATCTTTTGGAGTCGGCATACGAGCGTGTGCTACTGCTATAAATATGCGTCTTCTAAACGTATCCAGATCACTGAATCATTAAACGACAGCGACAAGACGTTCTTAGGTGATCGAGTCATGTAAATTTGTTGACACTTAAAAAGAAATCAAATATCAAATATGAAAATCGCTACAGGTCTTAAACAAGCAAAAGTTAACTTGAAGAAAGAGTCGTCAATTTTAAAGAATTTACGGTGCCATTCAAAGGATAAATTTCTTTCGAGTAATTGTCCGACTAATTTCCCTGTATTACACCTTAAAAAGTTATGAAAAGTAAATTGATAAAGTGATATATAGAAGAGAAAAATTGATATTTCTTAATCGCGTAGCGGATGAATAATTTACAATTTTTCTAGTGAAAATGCAAATCACCTTGATTTGATATATAAAATTTCAAAGTAACTGGCTGTAGTTTAATTATTATAATAATTGACAAAGATTCGCACCTGCAAAATTATTATACGACCGAAGGCCTTTCTTCTTGTGCAGTTCAGGACCACCGCCAATGTAGATCTCAGGATCGATGATCATATTATAATTCTCGCCAGGAATTTCAAGCACTTTGATTTCATCGTCCAAACTAACGAAGACCAAAGATCCATTATGAAATATCGTTAAATTATTCCAATGGTTCGAGGTGATATAATCGCCTAGCTTCGTCGTGATCTTCGACTTGTGGCCGAAGTCTAATGCAACGTGAACTGATCCATTCATGATGTATGCTGCTATGTAGTGTGGCGTCCCATCGATTTCACCAGACGCGTAAAATAAAGCCGAATCGTCCCATTTTGTCTTTATAAAAGTTAATAGAAATATTAGAGAAATTTCTTTACGGATGGAGATAAACATTTCTTTATTAAGTACCTTGAATGCAAGGCTTATCCTGTTCACAGACGAGTGAACTCTGTCCTTCCAATCGTAAACGCGGAACGATACGTATGAAGAACCTCTTAATGTTAAGATCGTGGCCGCTGAAATATATCATTCTTTTATGCAAGATGTATCAGAAAGTTTGGACAAAAGTTTGCGTGTAAATTCATTATGTTAATCCTTGGTAGGTAAAATATATTGTTTACGTTCATATCCTAGTGACACGGTCAATAATTAAATTAAATATATGAAATTCTTTCGATTCTTCGAGAAACAAAAATTCTGTACGTTTATATTTCATAGAAATAAAATTTTATTATGTAGTATCGTGGATAAATGGTCTAAGAAATATCGGGTGAACCATAAATAATAAATTCTATCTATCAATAAACTTATCATATAGGATAGAAATCATTGGAAACTTTAATTTCCAATATTTCTAAATAAATAAAAAATCCTATAATTATAACTATGATCAAATATAAAATTATCATTTTATAAGCGAGTTATTTATTTTCCTGATGTAATTAAACGACGGACTATTTTCTTTTTACGTACTGTATACATCGCATCGTTCTCCTTCGTACTTCGTCCCAAAGCAGTCGCAAGTTAAACTATTATAGTGGTTCACACATTGGCTCGAGATGAAACAGAGATTCTCTCGTGTTCTACATCTGAAATTTGTTTATCAAGCGAATCATTCGAACATAGCGATAACAATTATCGTAATATATTTCAACGAGTCTCTTACTTGTCTATGCAGCCCTCTTTCACATTTTCGTGCTTCGTGGCAATCAGAGGCTGAATGGGCAACAAATCGCTGGCCGATTTGCCTGAGCTGAGAACCATATCTCTTATGCAGCCAACAAACGATTCTATTATATACTTCACGCCGTGCAGCCTCTCCTCGGAACTCAACCCTAACGAAAATTGTGTAATTCGTGAGAAAACTGATTTAATATATTCTACGGTTTCCTTTCTTTCCTAATTCTCATTGTTTATAGCTGTATCAATGGACTATTAGCGACTTAGAATCAGTTGAAATTATTGGCTGAGATTTCCGACAAGATCGTCTCTTCTTTTTCTTAGCTTTAGCAATATCTAATTTATTAAAGTATATAAATTAATCGAATGAAAATTACAAATAGAAACACGGAAACTCATTAAAAATTGTACAGTTAACTAAGCTTCTTTCAGTGAGTACCACGTAGGTATCCTTGAAGTTTCATATTTTGATTTTTTAACGCTCTATACATATTATCTCCGTTTACTTCGTTAAACTCTTCACTCGTAAACTTCTGTTAAAGATATATAATCAGGAATCAGCAAATCAGAAGTAAAAAATAAGTTTCATTACCTCCAATAAGAACGACAGACGCGAGTTCTTCGGACACTCCGTAATTGACTGCGTGCTCCAGAACTTCGAGCGTCGTCTCCTCCTGTTTATCGTCCACCCTGGCGATCAATTTCGCTCCGTGGACGTCGATTCTCACCAGAACGCTATGCCATTCGTCCCTGTTCAACCCTTCGCCGACGGTCAGGCTGGTTGACCGCTTTCCGAACACGTGCACCACTTTCAGCTGGCCTTTCTCTACGATCACGTACAGAGCATAAGGGTCTAAGCTCTCTGGTCGATCCTTCACGCTGTGGTAGACCAGCAGACCATGAGGTAATTTCGTGCGAAATTTGAAAGATATCTCGCGACACAGTCTGCAAATTAGAGCCATATTTAGAATAGCGGATCAGGATTTTCCTATTAGCGTTGATTTCTCGTATTTTTGTGCCAAGAGATTGATAACTCGACATTGGCTTGATTATATAAATTGTTCAAAAGTGGAACTGATCGATCCCATTCTTTACAGATTTCTCAATTTCAATGTTAAAGATACGGAAAGATTTATATACTAATGTCGTTAATCAGTTTGTCCTTCGTGTGATTCATGCGTACAATTTAAAATTCTTTGAAGCATAGTTAAGATTACTCACCGAAGTTGAAAAGGTTTTATACCGCTACCGTCCAGTTGAATAAACGTGTTACTTTGCGCGAACATAAAAGTCTTCTCGTAGCCAGACTCCATGAAAGTTAGTTCCTGTCGAGTAATTCTTTGAGTGTACTCTCGTTAACAAATTTGCTATCCTAATTATTTCCTTTGTTAAGCGACGAATTATTAGATTAATTAGAGTTAATACCGTGATATTATGAAATATTTGAATTATTTGTCTCAATCAAATTAAATATATTTGTATCGTATGTCATAGATTTTGAGGCAGATTTAGGGAAGTTAGTTCACCTTTCCTCTTTTGTACTTTGGTACAGGTGGTTTCGTTGGCTCCGGCGGTGCAAACGTTGGTCGTGGAGTGATGGCGGTGGTAGAAGGCAGTGTGTTCGTGGTTGCAGTGCTCGTTACAAATACGTTTCCCTTTGTGATCAAATAAGGTGGCAGTGTATCTAAGAAACCAGAAATTCAGTAAAAATACCACGAAAATTATATTTTCTCTGGAATGGCACCAAGTTTTTATCAAAATTAAATCATGGACAAATTTTCCGTGGCATCTTTTAGTTTACTGAGTTCTACGATTTTGCGTGATATCTGTCTCTTTCAGGAGACAAACCGTACAAAGATTTTTCTAGTTGATTATATAAAAAAGAATGTGCAATACAAGGAGACAAAATTTCATTCACATGTTATACAAAAAAAAAAAAAAAATTATTTAAACGCCTAAAAATGCATCGTTGTAAATTTATAAAATTTCTGTAAAAAATTAGCAATTGGACATATTGATTATTCTGGAAGTACTGATGTTAATAGAAGTTTACTATCTCCTTTTTTTATTTTTGTATTTTTATACTAATCGATATGTGCCTTCCAATTACCTCATTTCTTTCTAGTACATTATCCAATCACGATATTCAAATAATTGAATAAATGACAAAAGTAATCAAAGTATTTCCTTACGTTCAGGACCACCCACGCAATGGTAAAGACACTCAACTTCCGAATTGAAACGATTCTCGTTTCCTAAGCAGCCACCGTAAAGAAAAGTCCTGCATTTCCCTTCAGTCTTGATGAACGTCCATTTCTGAACGTTCTGCTTGCATGGTCCTGGTTCAGTTTTCACGAGACACCTGTCAGGAAACGTCCTCTTCGTGGTAGTGGACGTGTCCATTTCGTTGGACAGATCGATCTCTGACGAATCTGTTAAATTCGCTGAAACGATCGCGTAAACGTATGCCCAAACGAGGATTCTGAAGATCCATCTTTTGTGGTCGATCATCGTTGTTTTCTTGCTGAAAAATCGAGCAACGTTCATCTAATATTTTGTGTTTTATTTAGAGGATGCCGTTGTTGTGGATTGTTGAAAGCAAAAAAGGTTTCGTATAGAGAATGTCGGATAAGTTAGGATAATTACAGAGTTACTTTTATTAGTTTCTATAGCTTGATAATTTTTAGAAATAATTTTTGGAAAATGTGAAAGAGAGAACAGAGTGCTAGAACTGTTTTGCAAAAAATATCGAGTAGTTAAAATAATGTTGGTATTATTTTTATACATCTATCGCATAACCGTCTCTAGGAATAATTTTTGGGAAATGTGAACAGTTAAACAAATAATTTCAACAAGAAATCTAGGATTGTTATTGGTAGATTTCAGATGTTTGTGCATCTTAGTTTTAAAGAAACTGTGCAAAAATGCACAGAGTGCATGGTATAGCAAAAATCATCGCTGAAAATTTCGTCTTAAAAAGATCGTGATGTTACTTTCATCAATTTAAAAAAAAAACGTTTAGTAACTATTTTTAGAAAATAAGAATAGTATCAGGCAAGAGAGCAGAGAGTTAATCTTAATCAAGAATGTAGCACCATTATCAACGACGATTTCCGAAGTAAAGAAAATTTCGAAAGAAACGTTCGTGAATTAAAATATTTGTATTATTTTTATCGATCTGTCTTGTTTGCGAATCATTTTTAGGAAATGTAGAAGAATCGGTACTTAATTTTAAACAACGATTTAAATACGTATTTCAACGAAGTCCAATTGATCCATATAAAACTAAGCTCACCAATTCCATCAATATTAATCGTCTTATTTCTGAAGAATCTAAGAATCTAAGAATCCGAAGAAATGAAGAAAATTAAGAAATTAATCTACCGTGATACAAAAATTAAAAAAATGTAGTTCATTAGCGCTGTCACTGAATAGTTGAATTATGGTACATCAGTTTTACTCTCAAATAAACGGTCGAAAAATTTAATTAAAAACCAATCTCAAATCCGCACTTCCATCGACAAGGATCATTAATATCAATCTGGACTGCTACTCACACCTGACACACTGTCCCGGAAACTCAACTTAATTACACACTCTAATTAGTCCTTTCTTCGGTTTTCACCGTACCACACACTTCCCTAGCCACCGCTCTCAACGGCGCTCCTCCGCCCATAATTCACATAAAAAATCCAACCGAAAAAGATCACTTTCGAAGTAGGTTTCTCCTGTACCCACATCCTCCAATTTCATTCTGCACGTTTCACGTTTTGAATTGTGTGGTCGTTTCGTGGAAGAAGAGCAAAGCGCAAGTACGAAGATGGGGAAAGAGGAAAAGACAAAGTTTAAGAATCGAGCAGATCGGCGAGATGCGGTCGGATCTCACGTGCTAGGCCGGTCTGTGACAGTTTTCTGCGTCCAAACATTGAGGACGCACGAATCTGCGTACCTTGATGTGCCGTGGTCCAAACGAGATCGCGACTAGCTAGAGGACAGGATGTGACGTCAGAAGGCCCCCGGCAAGCACGACGGCGGCTGCGAGTCAATTGTCTTCTTTCGCACTGACACACCGATAATCTGATCCCACACGAACGACACGCGTGTGCACACGCCGCCACGCACCGTCACGGCCCGGCCACGATAAGCGTCTCCTCCTCTTCTTCGTTCGAACGCGACACTCTGCCACCTTCTCGATCAACGATCAGAGGCGCTCTTACAATGCCACCTTCTTCGTCGGCATCGCGAACGGCCGATCGCACCGAGATGATTCCAGTCGCTTCGAGGAATCCGCCGCAAAGATTTTCAATCGATTCACCAACGTTGGTCGAGGGATAAACGCCAGAGGAGTACAGTCTGTCCTACGAGAGCGTATTGGCGATATCTCAGCGAAAATGAATATATTTGTACAAAATTTAATATGGATTTTAATATAGATCTCAGCAAAAGTTAATATATTTGTAAATAATTTTGTATGGATCGATAGTACACAAACTATTAATACGCTTTTACTTAATAACGCGTCCAATTTTCTCTGTTATCGATTGGCAAATTGGAGAACTTGGCAAAGTTTCGGCACGCTTTCTATTCATTTTTCAGCCTGCCATAGATACGGATACAGGTAGTACCCTATATATTTTACGAACGCGCGAATATATTTTTCTTTTATTAGAGTTCTTGACTTTAAAACATCTTTCAATCTGGGCTTCGTAATACCAAATATTTTTTTGAGATCTGCATCGGATGACTCGGACGATTAGACCAACGCAGTGACATCGTGGACGACCGCTTCAAACATATGCAGCACTCATTTCAGAATATTCAGATCTTTTCAATAATGTAGACTTTAAACGAAATTGAAATATTATAAGACAAGGTTTATTCGATAGGACCTCGTTAGATATACACTCGATCTTTGTCTCATTAGATATAAACTTTCGTGGATATCGCCAGTACGCCACTCTTGTGGGACAGACTGTATTGGGCGGAGTTTTAGGCTACGATTAAGGCGGATGCATATTTCGACGACTCGATGTTCTGACGAACTCAATGTGTCGGCGTAATCGACAATTTATATTATTCTTATTATTTTCAATAATTAAAAGTATGTATATAGATTTGTATAAATGTACGCGTCGTAGTGTTCAGATGTTTCGTTCGTCAGAACGCCAGTTCGTCTGAATACGCATTCGCTGTAACTATGGCCTTAATCGCGAGCACTCGAATGTAGGTGTTTGTTGGTGTTGGGTGGATGTTTGTGTGATGTTAGTTTCGGTCGATTTACTATGATACGAGTGTGCTTTTGAACGTGTTATTTTTGTAAGTTTTTGGATTTCAAGTTGGAAAGGAAGCAAGCAGAAATTTGATCTTTTCGTTCGATTTTTTGTTTGCTGAAATTGTTTTAGGACGAAATTGTTTAAGATGAAATTGTATTTTGATCTACGAGTTGTTGAATCTTAAAAAAGAAACAGGGCAGATGTGAAAGAAGCAAGAATTTTCTGTTGCTCTTCAATTGTTTGTTTTAGCCTTGTTGAACGAAATTGTTATGTTTAACATGGTCAGTGATTTTCGTAATCTCGTTGTCGCAATTGAATCATTTAATATAATAGAACTACGTTTATCTGAAATCCATTAATTGCAGGAAAATTTGATTTAATGTTTGATTAACTAAATCCCTATTATTCGAACGAGCAATCGTGGATAATGGTATGTATAATCAATAAATTCCAATTACACGAAGTACCTACATGGTTCAGATAAATACAATTCCATCATAATAAAACTATCGTTGATAATCATATAGGGTGTCCCAGATTTTCTGACCAAATTTTGTTTACAGGCATAAATAAGAGAAAAATGTTCTATAAGAGCACTGTAACGGACTCGAGATTACTATGATACAAAGCAAGAATAGGTCGACAATCAATGTATTCTGTAACTATTCTGTAGCTATTAATATCGGTATTCGATATTTCAACATGTTCACTGATTATTCTTAGCAGGTACATGTCTCTGACAAAAAGTTTAATTTATGAATCAAAATTGATAAAAAAAGTTTTGTTTTTCTAAGAGTTTCAATACTTGCAAAAATGTGTTAGAAATATTTTATTTGAATTTAGTAAATTAAGAAATTGTCAAGAAGTGCCACTTTTCCAAAACATTCAATATTTCTCAAAATATATTACAAAAGGTTAACATAAAAAATTATTGATTATACATATATAGTATACATAATCGAATGTTTTCAAGTTCAACATGAATCGCACCTTGAAGGGACTAAACAGCTGGAAAACATGCGAGAAAGTGAATCGAAAGTGCATCGCTATTCATCTTCGTTTCCATCATTGCCGCCACCTCTTCCTATTCTTCTTCCTTTCTCCTATCTGTTATTCCACCATCTTCTGTTAATGCTCCTGTTGCTGCCGTTGCCGCTGCTTGTAGCAACTAGACACTAATTTATTAATACCACTCCGACTGTTACACGTCTCTTACTCGTCATGGTTTATTGACTTCCATTGCGACCCCGTAACCAACAATACGTTTTCGCATAATCCCTTTATCTCTTTAACCTCTGGTTTTCGTTGGTTTATATTTCGTCATTAATTTAAGAGAGAAATTTTCGAACGGTCTAACGCGAAGTTTTACTTTTCGAATAAAATTTCAAAAATTATCGTGGAAGATTCGTAAATGACACTTTACTCTTTTCGTATTGAATATATTTATGTGAATAATTACAGCGTCATACTAATTTGCCATTCGTATTTTCCGAAATTTTTAATACTGTTTCTTGAATTTAAAGTTCTTTCAAATTTCTAATTTTCTTTATGAGAAAAATGAACTTATATGTACAGCTTCTAGAATACCGTGACCCGAATAAGACTCATTTTAGAAATACCAAAGTTCCTCTCATGAAACCATTTAACGCACCTACGAATAAATATGGTTTCAGTAGATTTAAATACCAAGATTATCGAATTTGAAGCACCAAAATCGAAATTTATCGATTTAAATGGAACTCTAATACAAAATCCTTATGAACATTGGCAAATGAGAACAAACTCGGGCCTCGGAATGGAGCAGAACATTTTTGAAATTTCATTATTAGCCTACTGATTTAATTTCGTTACTAATTGTTCGAAGAAACATTGACGCGTTCCACTGAAATAATTCAAAAACGCATAAGTAAGGTAAATTCGCATCTGAGGCAATCGAACAATTTAGTTCACTTTCCATATTATTTCACTTGCGAATCACAGTAGGCGAGTTTCTTATTTTGAAACAGCAAGATAGCAAGCTCTTCATGAACACTCCTGTTGTCCTCAGAAAATCGATATATCGAGCAAACCTGGCGAGTAGGTCATTGTAGCGAGCAGGTTTTAAAGCGGAGGCTCGAAGAAAAGGAAGAGAATTCCTGCTCTCCATTTACGTAATGAGCAATCAAATTTCTTACTTCTTTTTCTTCCTTAGAATTCCTGATTAATTAAACGGCTAAAAAATCAATAAAATTTTTTTCAAGCTAACCTAGTTAAAGTGAATGTGGAGTAAATTTAAACTCTTCCTTTATATCGAAATAGAAATAAAAACTTATCGTATAATAAATATAGTTTCTGACTCTATGACAAAATGTAATATTCCGTAATAAAGTCATAACACCAAACAATAACTACGTTCGTGTAATTGATGTAACTTCTTTGAAAAGTAATTTTAAAAGAAGAAGAGAATATTGTTTTTCAAGGAAATTTTGTTTCATTTCTTATAAAAAAACCAGGATCTATTCTATTTCTATTATTCTTTTCACTAGACAGTATGACAATGTATTTTTAAACTCGACTCAGGTTACTTAATTTCAGAATATTTAATTCTAATTTATATATCCTATGATATCCATCTTATAATGGATAAATATCAGCGATGATAGCTTCCGTCACAAACAAACAAACGGTTGCTGGTCATCTATGATTCACACGATGTAAACTTAACTTGGTTTAGAGTTAAAATATCAGAAAATATTGCAAAAACAAATATAAAAGTTAATTGTTCAAATCTTATTTTGTCTTATCAGGATCAAGAAGATCGAGAGTGTCGTGAAAATGTTAAAAGTCACCTTATCAAAAGTCGTCTTTCTCAGCTCACACGTTAAGGAGACGCTTCCCCAAGAAAACTTTAACCGAACACCTAGTGTATCCGGGTCACGAATCAGCATCCACTGAATTCGAATACTATCGTCGTCTCTCGTTTCCTCGAATGAAAAGCAATCCATTACTCATAATCCATCTCCACACACGGGATCAATTTTATTTAAGACCAGAGGACTGTTGCATGACCGGAAATCACGTAGGGCGCTACACCGATCTTATCCTTTGAAGGGAAACGATTTAGGATTTACATAAAGGAAGTTTATCTTCTAAGAGTTGAACGCTAACGCGCATATCAATGAGAAAAGATGAATTAACCAGTATGAATCAGTTTGATGTAACTATTGTCTAGGATCATTGCACGTTGCTTCTCTTACGCATAAGAAAATTTTTATGCGGCGGTTTTCATTGACGCTTCTAGGTTTGTATAGGCGTCATTTAATTCTCGAATGCGTGATTTTTCGAGATATAATAAAGTATTTTATTATGTATAATATGAGAATGCTATAAATTATTTATCTTGTTGGTTGTACAGCACTTTTTAAAATTCTTTGGGGTAATTGTAAATTGTTAGACACTATCAATTAAATCGTATTATTCGAAAGCAATAATGGAAATAAAAAATTATTCGAAAATTTAAATCGATTCTAATAGAAGACAAAGTTAATTTTAAAAGTAATAAATTGGTTAAAACGATTCGTCATTACGAACGAATAAAATTTGCTTAAACCTGGCCGCGTCTATGGATGATCCAACAGGTTGATATAATGGAAATAGTAGCACGAGCCAAGTGCATAAGAAGTTAGCGTGATAGCGATAATTCTTTGTGTATATACAGTTTCCTCAATCGTTGAACTAAAGATCGAAAGTGTTTTTTTAAAGGAAACTGCATCTGTTTGCATCTCGGCGCTGATTCTTATTCAGAGATAGTCTGCTTCATTAACCGAATTGAATCTTTAAGAACGATCTTCTAATTGATGCGATTAATAATCGCTGTGTCGCTCGAGTGCGTTTGTGTCATGCTTTAAAAATGTTCCCCTTCTTTGCTTTACACACTTTTCCTCCTCTCGTCGAATGTACTGTTTATAAGAAATTAAGGCCAAATCCTTGTAGAACTTCATTTTTTCAGTTAGTCGAGTACCAAATTTGAAGATTTTTATTTTTAGCAGAGGGTACAGAAGTGTGCTTTGTCTTTTGAAAAAAGTGTCAAAAGCAAGTATTTGGAAGAGAAAAATATTTGTTTTGTCGACTTTTGAATAACAATTTACACTTTTTCGCGAACCATGATATTGTGAGACGTTTTGTCGCGTCTGAAGACGATTCGGTAGGTCGAATTTTTTCGATTTCAAAATTTCAAAATTGTTTTAAGTTTGTTTATATTAATTTCTCCACCGATTATTACAGATAATTAAGCATCGGTAGATTTGAGGATAATTAAGTTCACGTTAATAAATTTTTTAGATAGTTCAGTGACATAAATTCATTCGATATTAGCAAATTTCTGCACTCTTGTTTTTAACAAATTACTGTTATTCGTTTCTTTCATTTTTCTGATGATGGGGGCAGATGACACTTCCATAAATTTCCAAATTAATCATTTCCTTTGAATTTCAGTTCCCCCTCTCCAAAAATTATTCCGAAACTAACAACTAATTCTTATCAATATTATCCTCATTCGAAACTAAATTACTTACACGTTCCAAACATAGTCATAAAATCTTCACAAGAAGTCAAAGAGAACACCTTCTAAACAAGCACACTGATCATTGTTCACTCGCGACAGAAAAAATTTTATGTTACTAAAATTATTCGCGATAGAAGGATTTTCTGTTATCAGGCTCGTTTGTAAGATTTGTAAAAAGAATTTGTTTGAAACGATATTCTGTCTTTTGGTGTGTCGAAGTGCGCGACGCGACGGAATCGCGCTTACGACTGACACATTAACTCATTCTCCAAGCCGCCGTGCTACTACAGGCTTTTCCTCCACCCACGCAGCCAACCGCGTATCAATTGAGGGTACTATCACGAGGTCTAGTTCTGTAGAAGGTGTCTCGGAAGTGTCCAGTTAACTCGTCAGTTCCTTCGTGAAACTCTCTTCAATTGGCTACCAGAAATGTTTGTTGATCGTTGATCATCGAGACTAAGAAATATAAACGGTTTTAATATTACCGATATTAATATCTCTAACAAAATTGGTATAATACAATCAGAGATTATTCGAGGGATTATCTCAAAAAATACTTATCCAAATAAAACAATAAAATAAATAATCATATCCAATTATTAATAAAATAATTCAGAGAAAAATTATTTCGCTTTGGTTACTTCGTAGATTTATTGTAGCGTAAGAATTGTTAGAGCAAATGAATATATAGAGTTGCTTAATATGTGGCTACATATGATACGGTTCTATTTCATTTTATTGTACACTAGAAATTTTTCTCAGTGGTTAGTAAAATTTGAAGTTACGATAAAGGGAATATTCCAGACTTAATTTTTTAGAATTTTTATCACAGATAAAAGGAGAATAGTTTTAAGAGAATATTCTAAACTAATCTTTTGCATCTTTTGTGCATCCCAAACGATGAAAGAAAAGGACTCAACAGGAAGAGGGAAGAATCAACGATGGACGAAAAATGATTAAGGAGAAAGTGAGAAAAAATGGGATTAGTATATTTGCTGGTGAAACAGATTCTCATGGAACAATGGTACTGGAATCTGTGTATATTAGCTCGAATTGAATATTAAGAAATGATTCTTAGTATGTACGATGGAGATCAATAACCCTTCCGACGTGGACGAAACGCGACCTTCTAATACTCGGCTAATAACGGGTCAGATGCATATAGGGTCAATTTGTCTATTATCTTGTTATCCGATTTATTTATTACACTTCTGACGATACTCGATTGAATAGTCGTGTAAGTCTTGTTCTCGTTTGCTGAATCATGAATCATCTCGACTATGGAAACCTCCATTTAATTTTATTTATTATTGTCTGTTTGTTTTATCGTAGTTCTTAATTATTTTTTTATGTATAATTTAATATATATTTACTTCTTGCTCTTGCAATATTCATAGAAAACCATTTAACAATAAAGTTACAAGAAACAAAGTTACAATCGCATCTTTTTCTTTCATTTACGTTCGTTGCAAGTTCATTTTGTTGACACATTTAATTAAAACATAATAGGCAGCCGTTAATGACTCAGTGACGACTATCGATCCCCAAATTTGTCAATTTAACACGTTTAACGATCGTTTAATAAACGACGCGCGATCATTACGCGGTAATTATTGCTAAAATGTTTGGCCTACATATTGCAATGTGTATCACTTAGCTGCACACCGTGAAACTGTTATTTAGCTCACGATGTCGAAATTACTTAACAACTATTCGTAACAAAATTAACAGTGTTTGATGGCTGTCATACGTTACGCGTACCTTTATAACCATGTTTACTCGTGCCTCGGTAATAAATAATTATGCAGTAGCTTCGTATCGAAGGAATTTCTATCTCTCTCCTTTGAAAATTACGTGATACGTACCGTGATAGGAAAATGTAGGATAAATAGGTAAATGTTGAAAGAATTATCTTGCAGCGTGTGACGATTAGACTGTGAATTTTAATGCATTTATGGAAAATTTGTCCTTTGAATATTCATGGTATAATATATTTAGCAGGATAAAGCACATTTCTATCTACAGTGGCTCACGAAATTGTAGATGTATTTATAAATATGTAAATCTGCATAAAGAACCGCAGTCTAGCGACGATGAAACCGTGTTATGTTATTGTTAGATGATCGAAAGATTTACTTTTCCAACGAAAATAACTTTGTAAATAATTTTGTAAATAACAAAATATATGTGATGGCGCAATCGTCCTTGTTTGACTTTTTATGCAGGACACATACAACGAATGTATGCATTATGTATGTGTCGCTTGGCGATTTAAGTAAAAGCTGAAAGAAATTACAATGAAACCACGAAGTTATGCAAAATTCGCGTGTTACATGTAGAAACTACAGCAAGGATCGTTAAAAGATATCTAAGAAAAGATATCCAAGTAAAAGTTGAATTGATTGCACGATGTCGTCGAATTGCATTTAGTAAGGATATTTTTGAGACGTCGTGACCAAAAATAAAACGAAATATTAAACAAATGGAAAGTAGAGTAAACAAAAATAACGTGACAGAGACACTAGTGGTACAGTTTGATTTTCGAATTAACTTGAATTTGATTGAATTTAAAGTTACATTTTATTGGAAATAGAGAACAAGAGCAAATTAAAAATTGTTTACTATTTTGATTTAAAAGCGTATAGAAATATACATATTCTTATAAAAATATGAAATATATCTCATATCTTTTTAATACACACATCTTATTTTCTGAAAAATATATTCCACATTAAAATATTAAAACCTCACACATTTAAAATCACATGTAGTGAAGAAAAATGAGCGACACAAAAGATAGACTTAAATGAAACTGAATGTGATTCATTTAGGAACGAGATCAGCAGTCGTATTCAAGTGTTAAAGAATTTTGCTATAAGAAATACTTAACGTGGTTTCTATGAGATCGCAATTGAATTTAAACAATGGGCTTCGTTAATCGTTTCTAGTCCTTCAAAATTCCAGAACAAGTGAGAATTTGGAGCATTACAGGTCCTCTACGATTTCGTATTTCTAAGCTCGATGTTACTTTTGTTTTTTTGTTTGTTTTAATTTTGAAACGTTTCATTTTTCATTACCATGTAATTTAAATAGTATTGTCATTACTATCATTATACCGATACATATTCAGTTTTACTACAGCCATACGGTAGTCATATAGTGAATCTGATGACTAGTTATATCTTTGGGCTTCTATTAAATTATTCGTATTTCCAACTATGATACTAAAATAATTCCATTTAGTCAAGTATCACCAAAATAAAAAATCGATACCAATGGATTTACCATGTTTTACCTGCTTGGTCTTCACGTTGTCAATAGGTCCGTTTCACGACTTTTATTCCAGGCTGGCCACAGTTGTTCAGTATAGTTTCCATTTCCTATGGATGCATCATGTGCATCATTAAAACTGGTTTTCAATAATAAATAGCGATCGACTTTGCTCAAATTTTACACAAGTTCGGCGAGAATACTCACGGTATCGCGTATCGGGAATTGGATAACGGGATGCTACGAGATTGAGTTTAATTGCATGGATAACGTTGTTTCTAGCAATCGTGTATTGCGTAATAGAGTCGTTGACGTTGATTCCACTTAGCGAAAAAGTCCATTTGCAGTCTTTTGTTCTATTTCTATTTATATCGACGAGGATAAATAATACAATTCAAAGCAACGATCTAGTTCGCTAATATCGAATTCTGGATTTTAATTCTCTACATTTGACATATCTCTCATGACTAGAATGACTAGAATTTAAGCCGAAAGTTGATAGTACATAATTTCTAGAATCGACTTAAAGTTCGTGACTATAAAAAGGAATCAGCGATCTTCGAATTAGCTTTCCTTATTTAAACGGACAGTTTGAAACCTTAAACTTGCAATTAAAAAAAGAAAGAAATTTTTATCTAACAATATATACGATACACTTTTATTATAACTTTTGCTGACAGTGTTTTTTTTTTTTAATATAATGATGTTTATTTGAAATTATGTAACGATAACTAATATATAACTGTACTAACACGATTTTTTTTAATTGCATTCGTCACGTAATACATTGTTAGTGATTTTTTTATATCTTGTGAGTTCACTTGAGAATATTATTTATTACGTTAATTTATTTTTCATATCGTGGTTAATTACACAATATTCCTCTCGCAAGTTTTCGCACTATCGTAACAACCTTTATTTCTTACGTATGTTTTACATAGTAACTGCATACCAAAAACACAATTAATCTCATTGGTTAAACAGCGAGACACTTGATGCTAAAATATTTATGTAAGATTAATGCGTAATGTATAATGATTTGCACAGCATAATTTATGAATCGATTAAAACGATGTATTCATGGTCACGAGCTGGCTGACATATTACCTCACATACTACTATTTACGTAACTGCGAAATAAGATATAATGATAAGAAAGAATTGGATCCTAGCTCGTTTCAACAAATTGCCTCAATCAAACTAATTACGATAATACGATAGCTTGTTTAATATATTTTACTTCAAATATAAAGTATTATAAACTATTATCAATTAACCATACTACCAAAGGAACAAATATATCTCAGAATCGAAAGAAAGAACGATCACTTTAATAATTAAAGTACGATTAGATCGAATTATCGAAAGTCTTTAAATATAAAGAATTTTATTTTAAAATTAAATTACGGATATTACAGAAAGTCAACGATATCTCTTTTAATAAATCGAAAGTACGTATATTTAAAGTTTATTAAATCCTTCATATACGTATC
The DNA here is from genome assembly GCF_040668555.2 of Bombus flavifrons. Classification (NCBI taxonomy): domain Eukaryota; kingdom Metazoa; phylum Arthropoda; class Insecta; order Hymenoptera; family Apidae; genus Bombus; species Bombus flavifrons. Next base: position 8,648,907 of record NC_138456.1, read on the forward strand.
TATTTTGTAGTGTCTGCAGTTCGAGAATTTATTACATTACGTAAACATAGATATCTTCGTTTTAAACTACTACGTATGTACCGTACAGCTATAAATTATGTTTAGGCATGTCGTTTTTTTCTTCTCTTCGGCGTTTCTTCCCGAGTAACTGCTAATCTTTTAGTTAAGTAGTTTTTAAGAAACAAAGAAAGTATTACATACCGAGAAACAGAACGTTTCTATTATCTTTACAACTATACGAAGTTACGGATCTAGAACCATAAGTGTACAGTTTTGTCAGAGGTTTCCAATACTTAGGGGAACGAAGGAAAATAAAACGAGTAGACAAGAATATCGAGAAGGAACAATAATAATTATATTTATTACGCAGTTTACAGTTATTTAGGTAGTGAGTTGAGTCGACGAAACAAATGCTTCTTTTTTTTTTTTTAGTTATGTTTTCCATTCTTTTTTCCCGAATAAACGAAACGAGCTGCCTCGGACATGGACGCGCGGTCGAGCGCGCCTTCGTCGTTCTTTTCCTATTTGAGGAATAATACATTCGTAGGCTGGTCCGAGAACGAAAAAGCATTTGCTATACTTTTAAGCGTAAGACTCTTAAAACTGGTATACTTCAGTCGCATGCGCTATAATCCACCGATCGAGTGAAATATATTAAGGTTTCTCGTAAAGTAAATGTACAAATATAACTCGTTAGGAATTTCGAGCAATCACAAGTCTCGAACACTTCTTCATCTTTCTCTCTCTCTCTCTCTCTCTCCCCACCCGTACGTTTTTTATTTTTATTTTTACTTTTTTTCTTTATATCGAATCCTCGATCGCCTCATCTCAATTATTGTCCAGTTATAGACGTTAAGCTTCGTAGAAAATCCTATATCTTTCTCTCCCATTCTCCCCCTTTACACCTTTCTATCGATTCCCTTTCTCTTTTCGTTCTTTCTTCCTCTCGTTAAACGTCCCGCGCGAACGTTAATCTCGTTACAAGGAGAATTACTCGCACGTTATGTTTGGTCGAATGCGGGATTAATGACTACGGCCCTCGCAACTTCCTTCGTGTAACCGGCAATGTTGGTTCTAAACTCGTTCTGTCTCAGCCTGGCCTCTGCTATCCTATTTTTCTTCCTTTCTTTTTCTCTCTAAGGAATCGACCAGCTTTCAGCATATCGATGTTAATTGATAATTACAAACAATACGGAAATACGCGACTAGAAGTGAAGTTACTGAGTTTCTGTAACTCCATGTTCTTGCAACTGAAAAATAAAATAGAGTTTTATATTTGGAATAATTTATATATTTATGTTTTCTTCCAGTAACTTATTAGAATTTGCAAATAATAGAACAGTCTCTTTATATTTTCCACCGTGATAACAAATTTTCTAAGAAGGCGTCTTAGTTTGCAATTTGAACAATTTTGAAGAATGTAAACTTTCTTTACTGATTTGATCATTTTTGGATATAAACTTTAACTTGATTTTATTTTTCTCATTTTCATGTTCCAAATACAAAATTGCTGGCATGTATATGGTAAAAGATATCTCTTAAAATATCTCTTCTATAATAATGAGAAACTCTTTGTAAAAAATTATTTTTGAATTGAAAATTAATTACTGAAAGGTAAGTTAGAATTTTAATAGAAAGTCTGCGAGGACCATGTTTCTCACTTGAGAACTTCTATAATTTAACAGTTATATAAAATATTTGGAAAACATTGTTTGCACAATTTTTCACTTAATTTGCTCATACAATTTTTTTGATCAAAGCAATTTTGTTCTACTTTATCTCTTATTCATTCATCATACATCTTTTGCGCTGAAGATGGAGTTAACGACCAGTCTTCTACGTCGGTATGGAAGATTTAGATCATCAAAGTCATCAAAATTCTGAAAGCTTTCGATCGTATCTATTTATCCTGTTCTCAATTTCATTTACAAGTACTCAATTCGACACGTTGCTCGCCATCGTTTTATTATTTTTTTTTTAATATAAAAAGAATTAATACAATCCATTTACTAATCGAAATTAGGAAGAGATTAAAAACCATATATTATGGAAATTTACGCGTGTTGTAAGTTGAAAAGTTTTACTAAAAAAGAAAGTTACGTCCTAAAAAAAATGTATAAAATTCTAGATTAACGAACAACGTGTTAACAACAACAACAATTTCCAGTGACCTGTGGCTGTGAAACTAAATTTTCAGCAATTTTGAAGAAATAATTTTCCAAACGCAACGCGATAGGCAACTTATGTTACTACTAATACTATGAACTCGTAAAATATGTCGCTATGGTACACCTATTACCTTTTCCCTTCTACTGCATACAAAGAGAAAAAGAAAATCAATAACGATAAGTAACACATTCGACATGAATTCGCTACGATATAAGCTTCGTCTCGTTGTTGCTTTTTCCTCCACTTTTTTGTTCGATACCCTCATTCGAAAGAAACGAATGGACAAATAGTAAAATAATTCGATCGTAAAGAATTCTATACAAACCGAACGATACGAAGTAATCGAAGATATTAATAGAAATGACGATAACATGAAATAAAGATATTAATTCGTCGTGCTTAAAAATTATACGAATGACTATAATACGATCTAATCTAAATGTAATAAGAAAGATTGATTTCTTTTTTCTCGTTGGTCCCCTTTCGGTACGACTTTCAATTGTAATCGGTAATTCGAACCTTCTCGATAAATATTTATTTCATAAATATTCGCTCATTTTACACTTTCTACAAAAATTCATATTATATAAACGTAGAAAATTACACGAATAACTCGTGTAACTTCGAATATAAGTAATATATTAACTTAATTAATCCTTAACGTATAAAGATTACAAAATCGTTCAATATAAAAAAAATCTAAAGAAAATTGGTGAATTATCCAACGTCTAGATCGGAGAATCGCAGCGGGCATTCGACTCGTTTTCGTTCAGGCATCGATTTCGTTCTCCAAAGTAAAAGTATCGCTCGTACCGAAAGGGTTGGAAAACGCTGAAAACCGTGCACGTACTGCTGAGTATTTTGTCGACTGAATTAACCCTTTGTGTTTTAAATTGTCTTCCAAGAAGATGAACCTAAATCTTTCTCTCGCCTTTCTTAACGAAAATAAGAAATGAAAGAGTAATCAAATTCTGGAAAGATTCAACGGGTCATAACTTTGAATCAAACAAACTGATTTTCTCGTAGAAGTAAAAGTACAAAGGGCTCCATCGTACTCTATAGAAAATTACTTTGTGCTTTAAATTACTTTTGAAGAAAATGAACCTAGCCTCCTCATTCTTTTTTTTTATATATAAAAACGATAAAAAGAAAAAGAATCAAATATATTAGGAATTCAGTTGATTAAATATTCTAATCAAACAAAATTATCTCCCTATGAAGATTAAAATACAAAAGACAATCGTGTTTTTGTAGTAGGTTCTTTTGTTCTCTGTATTTCAAATTGTAAAAAATGAACATAACTTCTTTGATGTTAAAATGATAAAAAGAAAACGTACTAATTCCTCTTAAATCCGTCATTTTAATAGAAATAGTAAGAGGGAGAAGAATTAAATTGTTAAAAGATAGGATGAATCAAATATTCAAATCAGACAAGGTCATCTTCCTGCGAAGTTCAAAGTGCAAAGGGCTCGATTGTGCACTGTAGAAAGTTCGTTTGCTTCGAACAAATCGGGTTCTACAAGAGTGGTGTTTGAAAGTGCGAGAAGAACAATCGATCGATGACAATAGATCCAGCAAGCGATTTGGGTCGTTCGTAACGACGAATATAAATATACGACTTAAATACTGGCAGTGGAAGATGCAAGGCAGTTATCCGCAGAGTAGGTACACGATTTTTTAAATAGGTACGCGAAACATTAAAAGGGACTTAAGTAGTTTCCGAACGAATCACGCCTCTCCCGATGAAAACAATCAGAAAACTCATCGTTGACGCTCGATCATTTAAATAATGCGCTCATATAAAAATAATTACGCGATCCTCTGACCCCAAACTCGCGTTAGCTACGCTCATTTTATTCTTCACCATTACAATTCGTCTTTCTACACGAGGTCGTCGAATTTCGTTGACCTGTTCCTCTTCATCGCGACTACCCGAAGATGCAATTCGCGCGATCGAACCTCGAAGACAGTACCTTAGGCCGTGGAATGAAATATTCGAGGCTCTAGGTGTCGCTTTTGGTCCTTTTTCAGAGACCTTGGTTTACCTCTGGTGATTTCTTGCCTTTTATTGAACATTATATTGCGAAAGGAAATTGCCTTAGCTCTATTTAATTATTTAAGATTGCTTTTTTTTAAAAATAGAAAAATATACTCGTTGATTTGATAAAAGAATTGAAAATTTGAGAATTTTTAGATATCTGTAAAGATTAACTAGAAGTGATATCGATTGTTTATTAGGAAACGATTAGAAAATAAAATTATTGCGTTAAATTATCTAATAGAAGCAACATCGCCATTCAACATAACGCTATTTCAATCTTTTTTACTAGAGAACTTCAAAACCCCTAAGCCTAATTTATTTAACAAAATCTGATCGTTGTTCGATAGTTGAGTAATTAAGAATTTTTTTATTGTAAATGAATTTTTTTTTTTTTCGTTGGTTCATTCTTCGAATAAACCAACGTTATAATCGTGTCAAATAGTAATTTTACCATAGAGAATCGCCAATATTACAACGAAACGTTCGAAAAAGGCAAGAAACACGCGGCACGTCTTTTTAAATATATACTTTACTCCGCTGCGTTAAATTATCCCACTACTAAATACCGAGAGATTAAATCTTCATAAAAAGTAAATATAGCTTAAACGATACAGGGTAATTAAAATACGTAATAACAAAACGAAACGAGTCGAAATGGAATTGTTTGTCGATCCAATTATAATTAATCTTTCAGTGTGTGTTTGTGTATGTGCATGTGTGTGTATTATTCGAGAATCATCTGCCAGATATCGATCGTTTTTAACCGGTGTAAACATAACTACCTGTTCGAGAACTTGTTTTATATAAACGTTTACTCAGAGGACAATAGACCTAACAATCCATCAAGTTCCACGATTAACTGGGAAAATTGAATATTTTTTTTCAGAGAAACACGTAAACTTCCTATACATCTTTAATACTTACGCGGCTGTCTTTTACACATTTGTTAACATCTTGCTTGCGTTCGTGTCTCTTTTTTCGATTGAGTTGCGCTTAAGTTACAGTTACAAATGGTCAGGTTTCGGAAAATAGTTGCAGAAAGCTCAGCAACGCTAGCGTAAGCGTTCACAATCTCCACCGTTTCTGGCGGAAACGTTTCTTCAGCGATAAATCTCGACCTCTCAGACTAAATTCTTGTTCACATCGAAAAACCGAAGCTTGCCACACTGAACATACAACGAAGGTTTTCGTGAATTTGGTTAACAACATTCTCTAGAACGATTATTCGAAAAATTGTTACGTCCACCGTGTTCTCGTATTTTTCTTTCGAGCTAAAAGGATTGCCTCCCGTTTGACGTCGCTCGTGATCGAAACGCGTCGAACGAGCAGAAATCTCTGAGAGATCGGTCAACGTTAAGCGTGAATTTTTTTACATTCGATCGTAACATAATCCACCACCACCAACTCACCACTAACCGTTCATATCCATTAGATCTATTTCACACTGAGCGAACGATTCATGCGCGTGGTTTCTGCGAATATGCGCGAACACGCGTGTGTCGTCTGCGGTCCGTGTTCTCGCACCAAAATTTCCACTTTCCACTCCAAAAATTGTTGAACATACGTCGGTTAATATAATACCTAGCGCTGTATGCGTCGTTACTGTTCTCTCCCCGAATATCCTTCGAATATGTCCATGATCCGCACGCACGCACAATATAATTCTTTCCTGCACGTTCGAATATTTATCACACTGAGCCGGCTGTGTGCTGTATTTTTGCGAGTGTGTGTCCATCTTTTTCTTTTCTTTTTATCTTCGATACTTGTTTTAAATATTGTTCGGCCTGGCAGTGCCGTCGGCCCCAATGCTTTCGTCACGCGTTCGACGAGGATGCGTCGAGCAAGATTTTCATCCGTAAATCGGCGATCGACTCTCGCCATATCGCTCGTGAACGTAGAAAGTTCGAATTGGGACACTGTCTCGGTTCTCGGGGGTTTCCTCTCAGTCTCGATACGTCTCGACGCGTATTTATGGAACACCTGTGGCGCTCGACGTCCCTCGGTCCTGGCTAGTAACATTTCCGGGTGCACGTACATTTGCGCACTAGATCGACGTCCTTCGTGTACCGCATACCGTCGACGCAGATCAATCGAACCTACGGTTAGTCAACGTTTCGTTGTTAATTTTCAATGAAATTCAGGTTGCAATAGATTTGAGAATAACAGAGATAAAGTTTGGAAATAATTATGGAATAATTAGTAAAATCAAAGTTTCGCAGACATATTTTTTTTCAGATATTCTAAATATCTCAAATATTTCAATTATTCCACAATATTTGGAAGAAATACGACCTCTATAAATGTGCCATAGATGTCCGGATTTTAATAATCGTCTGATATTTTAATGCTCTCATACTGTAAATTTATACAATTATTATTATTCGAATCTTTGAAGTGAAAATCATATCCAGCAGGAATTATATATCGCAGCGATACACAAATAAATGTGTCATCCGTGACTCGTTTATATCATTTACATAGTTATTTTATTATTATCATTATATTCTATTTTATTATCACAATCAGTGTTTCGTTTATAAATGACATGTATCATATCTGTATCTCTTTTGAGGAAGCTAATTGCAACGTTGATGAAACATGATATGATTGCATACGGTTTACACTCTACAAAGTCAAATAATGGTATTTTAATCGTATTACATATCATTTATTCTCAATTAATATATCAATGTTATAATTTTCTCATACAATGCTTTTTAAAATAACGCAATTTTCTCTATTCGGTTTCTAAATTGAATATATTAACTTTTTTTTATTACTGTACATTTGTAACGATATAGGTAGAAGAATAAGATTAAATATAGTCAGAAACATAATAAAATAAATTTTTCCTGCAATTATGTTTCAACAACAATGTCTAGGAAAATATTTACAAGCATACCTGGATAAATATTATAATATTTAAAAGAATTGGTTTAAATAAATATGAAAATAACATTTAATTTTTCCTGGAAATGTGGCCGAAACCAAGCTATTGTTCGTGTATATAAAAATTTTCGTTACTTGTCTCTGTCCGCTTTCGTCTAACACTCTGTGTATGCCTGACTATGGCAAGGTTTATACTACTGATAAGAGGGTAAATATTGAAGCAGCAAGTACTTCGCGTAATTAAATCGTACCTTACGCCGTTTCGTCTTCCGTGGGAGGCAGCATGAGTTGCCACAACTACCCCAACACTTGGCAAGTTTCACTGGTCGTCGACTCCGACATCCGTTCTCGCTGTAATACTCTCTGGTGTGCTCTTTGCGACACGTCGGTGCTGCAACAGATGCACCCCATTTACCAAATTTTTTAATCTTTTCCTTTCATTTCCATGACGCTTATTTTAACAAAGTACACGATAGAAATTTGCCAAAAATTTGTAGTTATTACTTCATTTAAAAAAATTTCGTTATGTTTTTTTGCAGAGACGCTTGCACAACCATTTTAATAATTTTACAATTTTTTTTAAATGAATATTTTAAACAATTTTTCAAAATCATTGCAATGTATATGGCTTATTGTATAGTAAGTAATTTATGAATATAAAACTTCAATAAAACATATTAATATTCCATCATTTATTTTATTGTAAATATTTGTATTTTAATGTATGTATATTTAAATGAATATGAATATATGAATATAATATAAAAAAATATTAATAATGAGTGAAATCCATCGAGCATACTATAAATTTTTATACCTTTCTCGCAATACCGTCCTTGCCACCCAGTTTGACACCGGCACGTATATCCGTTTCCCATTGGCGATGGCACGCACTGCGAACCTTTTCTGCACTCGTGTGTCGCACAGGGATCGGAAATTATCGCGCCGGGTCCTGTCATAACGATGTCTGCAATAAGAAATGTGTTAATTAGTCCGCTATCCTTCAAATATTAATGTTACGTATAACGCTTACTATTAGATTTATATCACATCTAATGTTAATTAATAACTTAATATCAGTAATATTAATATGAACTTCCCGTAGGCAAATTGGTCCTTCGACAACTTGAGTAAAATTTTATCTTTCAATTTCTTTAAAAAGAATTTCAACTTGAATTGCAAGAAGAAATTTTCAAACCTCGGAACAGTAAAACAATTAGACAGATGTAGACGATTCAATTTACCTGTAGACTATGAAAATACACGTTTGCTTGTGTAGGATTAATTTTACGTGTATTATGATATTAATATTAAATATTTAATGTAACAGAATATAAAATATTTGTGTATACTATAGAATATTAAATTGATCAATAAGGCTTAAAGTCGTTGAACTATACCGGAGTGCTCGTGAGCCATATTCTCTTGTGGCATCGATTCCTCGTTGCTGCTGCCGCCCATAATTCCTTCTGCTTCCATGACGTCTCGCGCCTCGTCAGCTTCTTCCTCGTTCGACATGCATCCGGGAGTTACGCGGTGCATCTTCGCCGCGTTGCTAAAATCTACCAATTTGTGATTGATCCACATCTCGGTGATGCAGCCTGATAATCAGAAGAAAGGGAATTGTTGGGATGAAAATTTTCTTGCTCGATTCTAATAGCTTGATATTTTAAATTTAAGTTAATATATTTAATTTAAACCTCAAATATAAGGCAAATATCCTAATAAAAAGAAAATATATATATAAATATCGTAAACAAAAAATTCTGTACAACGTGTCAAGCAAAATCATTCTAAAAACACATTCATATATTTCACTCGATCACCTAATCAGTTTTCAACTCGAGGCTTACCTTGGAAGCTGGTGATGTTCCTCAGATGAAACTCTGTAAACGCGATGTTGGCGACTTCCGGAGCGACGCCGCCGACATACATAGGCGTGATGAGTTTCAGGTACTCCTTCGGACCCTCGTTAATAATGCTTCTAGCAGGGCCACGGTCGACCCTCATCGTGAAGTTCTTCTTGATCGCAAGAAGCTCAGCCACGTGAGGTTTACCATCGGCGATCATTTCGTAGCTGTACATCGTCGAGGTTGGGTAGTTACCCACGTCGTATGAGACTCTGACACGGCCATTAAACAATTCGACGGCGATGTGATCACCGTTTTGGCCGTCGTAGAGGAGAACCCCGTTTTCCTGCGTGGTCGTGAAGACGATGGTCACGTTCGCTTCGGGCCTCATGCGTAGCGGCTCCAGCTCGACCAGCGAGCTGTTGTCCACGAAGCTCAAACTCGTCAGGTACTCGCATCGTTTTCCTGCAATTAGGATTTTACATAAGATAACTTTTAATCCAATTGTTTGGCGAATCGATTATTTTTCATATTGCATAATGCGTCAATTTTATGTAATGTGTGGTATATAACAGATGGCTTTTAATATCGCAATCCACTGTTTCAAACAATAGTGGACATTTGTATGGTATAATTGTATCAGTATTGTCTCAATATCGCAGTCTGCTGTTTGAAAAACTTTTATTTAAACATATGAGACTTTTTTATTAGTTTAAATAGTACTTCTGTGTAAAAGGCCGATGATATTTTTGTATACTATTACCGAATCTTTTTTATGAACAATATTTTAATATTGCATTCCATTATTTATATTTCAATGCTACTATTATTATATTATATTCTACTATTTGGAGAATTTTTATTATATTATTTAGTCATACGGTTTTTCATAAAAATCGATGGTATTTCGCGTGGAACTCTTTCTTCGCATATTATTTTAATATTTCACTCCGCTTTTTGAAAAATATTTACCTAATCATACAGTTTTCGGTGAGTATCGATGGTGTTTTTATAACGACGCGTTAATGGATTTTTCCCGTAAATGCTATATTTAATATTGCCCTCTATTGTTCGAAAACTTTTATTTAGCCATATCATTTTCTATTTCAATACATCGATCATTTAGTTAAATTTAATATATTTCTATTTCGAATTTTATGTTTAGTTTATTTCATGACTATTATAATATGATTGCATTCTGGCGGAAGTTTAGGGGATGAAGGAATTTATCTTCACATTTGACGGTAGAACGTAAAATGGAAATATAGTGGTTTTTATTTAGTCTAAAATTATGAAAGAAGTCGCTTACCGGTGTAGCCGGGGTGGCACTGGCAAAGATAGTCCGCGGCGGAAGCGGGAGCAGGTTGGAAGCATGCACCGTGCTGACAGTCATGGTGCGCACATGGACTAGTTTGTGGATAGAGCATGGCTGTCGAGGGTGCTGCCTCGCAATATCTGCCTGTATATTCCGCCGCGCACTTACATTCGTAATTGTTTATGCCGTCGATGCAAGTAGCACCGTTCTGAAAAATACAAAAATATTTGTCGCATAAAACACATTTTATTACGGTTCGTGTAGTTCAAAATAAGAAATTTCTACATTTTTCGTCCCAAGTGCAATTTGTAATTTAAAAATCATAATGCAAGTTCATTTTTTCGAGTTTAGTTAACACTAAATTAAGTTAAATTTTTCATTTATTCTCGCGTTAATAATTCTAATATTAATAATGATTTCTTCAAAAATAGAAAAAATAGGAACCATCATCTAGATTTCAAAGATTAGAATTAAGAAGAAGTGTTTCAGTCATAGAGAAAGTCACGTATGAGTGGAAAATGGTGCAAGAGTCGGATGAGAAAGAAAAAAGAATAAAAAATAGGTACCTGGCACATATGATCAACGCAGTCATCCAAGTTGGTGGAACAATTGAGGCCGGTGAACCCGATTGGGCATTCGCAGCTATAGTGGGTCCCGTGGTCGACGCAGCGACCTCCGTTCTCGCAGGGGTCGTGCCCTTTTGTGCAAAAGGGTATCTTCTCCTCGCAATACTCGCCCATGAATCCTGGGGTGCAGTCGCATCTGTAGGCCTGTACGAGGTCGACGCAGGTTGCGTTATTCGCGCACTTGTTGTTCTCGCAGTCGTCGACGTTGTTCTCGCATCGAAGTCCCTTGTACCCGGGGGCGCAGTCGCAACTGTCACACACCGACTGATCGTCAATCGAGACATTGACCATGACCTTCGATCGCGGTATATCCGCCAATCGACCTTGGTACACGTAACTAATTTATCGACGAATAATTTTCTTAACATTTGATCGATCTTTTGGAGTTCGGTTAATTTACAATTTTTTAATTTTGGAGGATTTTTTGTTTATTACCGAACTAAAAATATAGCGTATCAATAAAATTAAATAAATTTAGTAAAATTTTACGAGCCTAATCCATCTAGTATACTTAATATTCAGACTTGTATCAGCAATTTGTCCTAATATATTGACCTAATAAAAATTACGATTGGCACAATTGCTTCGATGGTAAATCTCGGTGATTAATAATTTGTGATAGTAATTTTTCCTTGAGATATTTCACCATGATATTTTTCAGCAAAAACAAGTTTCGAGCTCGATGATCGCTTTCGAAGAAAGAACCACTGAATCATAATCACTTCGTCGATAGATTGTTACGTGTACCTTCTACTCTTCGGGGCTCACGTGCAGAGGTCCCGTTTTATTTATTCATACAACAGTGTACGCGTTTTGTACGTGCAATTTACTGCTACTGAAACTACATTTCATACTCTACTTATACGTTAAACAACGCTTTTACAATGCAAATACACTTGCCTGTGTATTTTTTTCAGAAAATACATCACCGGAGCAATATTAAGTCTTCCATCGCATGTTCATAAATTAAAAAAAAAGAAAAAAAAATGTAGAAAAGGAAAAAGGAAATATTGAATCCGACAGATGGATTCATAAATCATTGACTTAAACTACTAGACAGTGAAATATACTTTTGCCAAATTATAGGCTTCTATTTAACGATACCAATTTCAACTTTTGACATGATCAATACAATACTCTACACAGTAGATGCTCAAAGCTACTGTTTTGCTAAATACATCGGTACGTTTCGTGCACGTCTACTCAATTTTTGACCAACACTACTGCCTTCCGTATCAGTAGAAGATTCAAAAGAAATCGGCAGAGCTACAGCAAATGCACACGTTCGATCTCGTGATTTTGCGTTTGCAATAGAATTCTAGTCCAACTGGACTTCATTTTTTCAAATGAAGATATCTTCGAGATCTTTAATTTGTCTATAATTATTAAAATTTTTTAAATACATACTTGAGATATTATATAAACTAATTTTTTAAATGATACGATACTATTTAGAATTCTGATATGAATAAGAAATAGTTATAAATATAATAAAGGATCTGTTTAATACTGCAATCTCAATGACAGAACATTGACAGGTATTACGTACGAAAAATATCAACAATTCTTTTTAGAGATTAATTGTATTCCAATATTAGTAAACATTATTTCAGATAGTAAAATAAAAAGTACATTTCAATTTTTTAAAATAAATATACCTTTTGATACGTGCTGATGAGTACATAGAGCACTGAATTATTTTTCTACGTGAAATAAATGCAACTTTCGTCGAAAATATATTCATTTCAATACATTCCATCCTATCATATATTAGTGAATCGACAAAAGATCATTTTAAAAAATGGGAAATGGAAATCGTCATTGTTGGATTACAATTCCTTGCAGACGTTATTTCTACGGGCACCACTGAACGAGCAAATAGAAATCAGACCCGAACGAGCTTGCCAAGAAATTCTCTACATTAGGTTAGTCAAGACGTTTGATACCTGAATCTTCCTTCTTCCAATACTTTACAAGTTCCGGCGTTCCGGCAAGGATTTCCATAGCACGCGTCAATTTTATGTTCACACCGGTCCCCATGATATCCTGGCGCGCATTTGCAACGGAACTTCCGGTCCGGGAGCGCCTCGCAAAATCCTCCGTTCTGGCATGGCGAGGTGTAGCACAGGTCGCACTTGGCCAGGACTTCGGCTGGTTGTTGGTTGGCTGCGCGGAAGAAAGGTCTACGATTAATGAGCAATTTTAGTACCCCATTGTGACAACGGGCCAAAAAACCATGAACTAAACAGACTGCGTCACGGGTCAGTGAGAAATCAAAAACATCTGCACGTGCGGAACATTTTGTCGATCGTTGAGCGATAGTGGCCAGCTGATCAGAATAGTTTGGAAACTGAGGAGCTGAAATTGATAAACGGGGAGCACAAGTGTCAGAAACGAAGATTTTTAATAGAAAGAAAAAGAACGCATTCTTGTTTTACATTATTTATAACTCGAATACTATGCACATACTGTGCTTATTATCTTTACATATTTTGGGGAAGAGTGAATGGTAGAAAGTGCATTGAAATGATAAATTTATTTATTTATAGATCATACTTTCCTCTTTTTTAACAACGATCTAATTCATGTTTATGATCACTAGTTTTATTTCCCCAAAGAAAGTAAAAAGCTTTGTCCAGAAAGTTAAAACAGATAGTTCCAAATAGAATAAATAGTTCTAACGTTCCTAACTTTTTCCACCATATTATATTCTGTATAGTATTTACATTATTCTTTCCATTAAAAAAACGTTTCTCATACTGTTGCTATTTACGCCGTTTACCGTTTCAATTTCTCAATTTTTAGAGTAAGGTTTTAAGAACGTTGAATGAAATCGTTTTGATATTTAGAATTTTTTCGTAAAAAATACATAATTAGGTAATGCTATTTTATTATTGTATTAATAATAAATAAAATGTATTCTTATATACCGTTTTAGATACTTAGTAGTAACAGTATACTATTAATATTTGTTGGATTCGAGGATCAATACTCCATAATATTGGGTTGGAAACTAAATCACTTAGTTGCCAACCCAATACATCCTCTTACACTGCTTTGCATTCTTTCGTGTAGTTTGTTTGTCGCGGCTCGATGATATTTCAATAATTTTTTAAATACTCATAATCAACGAACGGAGCATCAATCACAATTTCTGTAATCTTCATTTTTATCTTATTTCGACCTGTATCGATTTTATCCAACTGTTGAACTTTCAATATCGTTTATCGGACACACCGTGTACAAAGTAACAACGTTTAGAATTCACATTCAAAAGACATTCCTGCGAAGTCAGCGTAAAATCCGTCAAATTCAATTACTGGATAAACCTGATCACCAACAGCTGGCCGCTTTCGCCACGATCGCGATAACTGTCGAGGAAATACATACTTTTGCATTGGAATGCGGTCGCAGGTGTCGTAAGCAACAGCTTGTCCCTCATCGCTGGTGGCTCCATGCATCTCGCGATACCGGCCTCCACGTAATCCTTCTTCACCCATTCGGCCAACCATCGCATGCTGCAGTCGCAGTAGAGCGGGTTGGACCCCAGAGCGCTATAAACACACCAGTTGGTGAATTATCGACACTAGAGAAACCAGTGCGTTAGCTTGGGCAACGCAAGAGAGAGGGTACTCACAGGTGTGTTATAGATTGAAGATCCTCGAACGCGCCCTCAGGGATCACCGATATGTCGTTACCGTGTAGAGACCTAGTGTAAATCGGGGTTTTAAACGATCATTATTGAAGTAGTCTACGTTATGGTGTTCTAGTCTATGTTCCATGCATACTAAGCTGATTTTACGAGTAGATTCGCGAACAATTAATAAAGTGGCGTTAACTTCCTATCGGAACGGTTATCTTATCGTTAGACTGCAGATGTTCATGCAAATTCATATTGTTAGAAAGATGAATGAGAAAATGGAATTTAGCTAGAGAATTTGTTTACTTTCTTAAGTATTATAACAAGTGTTATTTTGTGTAGACGCATAAAAATCCGTAGTCTGCTTATTATGCTATGGTTCGCATTATAGTTAATGCAATAAATAATAAATAATAAATAATAAATAATAAATAATAAATAATAAATAATAAATAATAAATAATAATAAATAATAGATGCAATAAAGGGGTATTGTATTTGAAGACCGTAAGGAAATTTGCTACAGATGATGCAAAATATTTGATTAATCAGAACGTGGTATTATAGGAAAATTAATTTTGTATTCGTGTATCATCATGGTAGAACGTAATATTACACTGTAACAATAGGACACTGTGACAATGACGCAGTACAAAGGATACTAATGTAATCTTGATATAGGATTAAGATTTTTATAGATGATACAGGATTAGAATTTGCTTCATATTCGTTACTAATATGATATCCATGATATTCATGCGAAAGCTCTAATATAAATTTTGGAAGAAGATTTCAAAATATCCAATAAATAAATTCATCCCACAAATAATATAATTTTTCTGAAAGCTGGATTTAAAGTAATGAAAGCTTTAAGAAAGAGGAGAAACAGAAAAGTTAGAAAGATAACAATTGTAAAAGATGGAGCAAAATTCATCATACGCATCTTCATTTAATGTTTATATCGATAAGACTACGTTTTTCATCAAATAAATTAATATTATTGATACTTCAAAATTCTTCAAGTATGTAATATTAATAACTATTATTAACGAGCAAAATCGATATTACTACACAGCATCGCCATAGAGTTTCTATCGGTACTCGAGTAATTATTTACTAATATAATATGATACATTCCCTTACGACCGCTTAAAGCGAATCAATTTCGTAATATCGATCTCGATAAATTGTTTTGTTTATGACTTTATGTACATGCAAATGATTTAACGAATTAATTATAATAATTACGGTGATAAAGAACAATTGTTCCCCAAATTGCCCGCATCAAGAAATTAATACCGCAATCAGCGGAATAAACAATAAATCATTGAACGATTGTGATCGACAAAATGGCACGCTTTCGCCCATTAATTTAATACAGATCGCTCCCCCCATATCGTTGCTTTTATTTATTCCATTACCGAAACTTAATGTATGTACCATTATCAATTGTTTTTCCCCAACTACAGGCGAATTCACACATTCAAAAAGAACCGAAAGCATACTGAAAGCTCCGGTGTTTCGTCCAGAAAATGGTACTTCCGCGAGAAAAATGGTCCCTCGCCACTGTATTCACGATTTTCGCTCTCTTTTACCGCGTCATTTCGTGTAATTCTTTCCTCGTGATTTATGAAACGCGATTCGAAATATTCAATGCGTGTGAAAGGAAGGTATAAATCTATGCATTGTTCGTGAATAAAAATTATACAATTCGAAACTCACATTATCCGCAACGATTTCAAGCCGGCCAGGGCATTCCGTTGGACACACTGCAGCTTATTGTAGCTGATAATTCTGAAAATGTATTGGCCATATGTTATTTTTTCTGATATTACTTAGTGATGAATCATTGAATATTTTTTGTAATATAATTTGATAATAGATCATTGATTCTTTTCTATAGCATCGTTTGATAATTAAGTAGATACATAAGAAGAAGGATCTGTCATATTTTTCTCTTGTATAATTTTTATCTATTTTTCTCTTGTTTTATAATTAGAATAAAAAGGGTCTGCAGTGAAGAGATAGCCTCGTATACTTATAATGTAAGCAAACCAAAATAAAATAAAACTAATTAAATATGAAATCCTTCTTCAAATGTGTTAGAGATTGATATAATATTTTTAATAATAAAATGGTTAGAAATAAAAGGGCTGTGGAAATGACGTCAAAGAATTTTCTCATCCTCCAAGATCATAATTTACATTTTAAAATATTAAAGAAGAAATATTGACGAAACAAAATATTGAAGTTGAACTTAACTATCCAATATCAAGTTTCAGTAACGTGTTACGGATAAGAAAAGTATAAATAAAAATCTCAGAATTTTTGCTTCTATATTTTCTTTCATAAAAGAAGTAACAAAACTTCTTTGGTTAAAAAATCTTACAGATAAATTATTCAATTAAAATATTCCCTACATCAAAATATAAAATTGTGAATAAAAAGCTGAAAGAATATTTTATTTGCAAAAGTGGCATTTCGCAGAGAAAATCAAGGTGTCGACTTACAGGTGGGACAGTTTGGTGAGGTTCCTGAAGGTATCGTTGGACAGCATTCCAATCTGATTGTTGCTTAGGTCTCTGAAAAGCAAAGAAAGAAAATGAGATTTCAGTATCTTCTTCTCTTTTCAATCTCGGCAACGTTACAACATCACACGTGTATTTTATTTACAGTCTAGTGAGAATCCTCAGGTGGTTCAGTCTCTCGGGCTGGATCGTCTTGATGTCGTTCACGTCCAAATACAGCTCGGTGGTTTCCGGCGGAATCCCACGTGGAATCTCTGTAAGCTGAGACCTCGAACATCTCACCACTGACCCGGCGCAATTACATTGGGGTGGACAGTAATCGTCACCTAGGCAACCCACGCTGTCGTCTGCGGTTCGTAAAATAGACAGACGATGTATCGTTAATTTCGAGATCAACTGCAGCAATCAAAGATGTAGATATCGTATCGAAGAGATAGATATTGGGTTAAGTAAAAAATTCCTTCGTCTTTCACCAGCCTATGGATCTCAAAAAATGTTATAAATGTTATTTGAAAAATGTAAAAATACGCCTGAATTTTTTCATGGAAGATACGTAGTTATATGAAAAAGACACGAAATAAGTTACTCCTTGGTTAGACACATTTTATCACATTTATTTAAGAAAATGTGAACAAACTTGTGACTCACTTAATAATTTCGAGGAAGATCGTATTAATAGCGGAACGAGGTAATTAATAACGGTTGCTTTTTTAAAACATCTTTCATGCTATTTAAGGGTCTTTTAGGTACTTTGATATAAGTACTTTTCCAGCCACTGTTTGTATTAATTTCAATCAAACATTTCTTCAGAGTATCGTAATTTTACTGCAATAGTACTGATCGTACATATCATTTGGAAGATTATTATTAGAAGTTAGTGTTGTCCGAGGAAGATGTTAAAATACTTCCCGATATTAATATAAAAAGTTAAAAAAATGCAAAGGAGGAATCTTACTGTTGCATTTGAACTCGTGATGGGGTATATCTTTGATGATTGCGCTCTTCAATCGTGGAGGGTCGTGACAGTGTCCCACAACGCCAGACATGTCGCGTTTTCTCAGCCATCCGGCGAACCACGCGAGATGACAATTACACGACAAAGGATTGCTTTGCATGTTGCTGAAAATACGAGGCAATTTATTAGACTGCTATTAATTATGCGGACGGAAGCACGAAATACATTTCACCGGCCGGAGAACCGGCGAAGTCAACAGTAAAACATATTGAAAACGTGTACAGATACACGTAATAATTAATAAATCCATATCGTTGTCTCATTAATATCGATAAAGCGTAATTCGTATAATCATAATACTAATCTGATTAAATATTTACGTTATAATATAGCAGGTGCGTCTCGTTTCGGGAAAAGTTGAAACATTACTGGATCGTTATTATTGATTCTCGTGTTTTACTTCGAAACGATCTACGCATGTTGTTATAATTACATAATTAATAACGAATTAATTTCGTTACCACTCGATGATACATAATAGCTGTCGTTATGAAGTTCTCGATAACATTCTACTGGTTCATTTTCATTAACTTCTGTACATCGCGATTGATAATTATCGCCAATTAACACGGAAAACTCATCCAATATTCTTCAGAATAATTAAAAGCAAGTAGAAGAAAGAACGGAATTTCGTTAATATATCACGTTTACGAGTTATCAACATATTACGCGTATTATACGAAGTATTTCGAAATATCAGTAACATTTTAATTGGCGCGATTATATTGGTTAAATCTTTCACGATTCTAAAAGCATATGTAGAAGTTATAAGATATTTTAATTAATATATATTCCTCAGAGATTGCAAAAGTATTGACACAGCCAATTACTCGCAACGTTAATAAATAGACTACGGAGCTTTATGCATTAGCTTTAATACATACCTGCATACTATATGCTTAAAGCGACTATTCGTATCTTTCTATCGATACTTCATACTTGTATTTTTTTTAAGCTTCCAGTAAACATCGTTTAACTTCTACATACATTTTTAGATTGGTTTCAAATTTTACCAGTATAAGCATGCCAATCGCGTCTCGTAGTAGCGTAGTAGTGAAATTTCAAAACGTTTCACGCGACATACGGATAAAAAATTTTTTCGAGTATTTGAATACTTTAGCGAGCCGCTGAACAAATTTCGTCAGAAAAATAATCTATTCAACGAAACTGCGGTATTTCTGAAAGGAAAAATAAAATTCAATAACTCTTTTCGCATCTGTTGGGAATCGATTTTACGTTTAAAAAGGCGTAGGGTGGGAAAACTAGTAAAAAGCCGGGTTCGAAGTATACTTACATGGTGCGTATGTGCGTCAATCCGTCGAACGAGCCGTGCATAACGCAGGTTATAGCGTTTCCGTGCAGGTTCCTGTGAAAATGATGTTCGACGGGTTTATACAGTTGCCGGGTGATACCGTTTTATGAAGAGACATAAAAGTTTCTACTCACAGCGTCTTAAGATTCGTCAGGCCGGTGAACATCTTGTTGTGAACTTCCCTCAGCCTGTTCTCCGATAAGAGTCTGCGAAACGAGGGCTCGTTATTACACGTGAATAAGGCGTATGGTTGCTAAATATTAAAGAGGAATAGGGTCGCTCCGCTCTATAGGGATTCCCTTTACGCGTCGATGGCAATCGATGCTCGCACGCATCGTTGCACCATTGAGACCATGTAAAATTCGAACAGAAATTATTATCGTATCGCGTAAAATCTCTGCTACTGTATTTTCCGTAAATTAAGTTGGAAAAAAAAAAATATTAAGAATTCAATTATCAATATGGTAGGCTTTTGCGTTTTTATCACCATTTTCTATTTAGAAACTATCTTTATACAGGGTGGTTGGTAACTGGTAGTACAAGCGGAAAGGGGGTGATTCTACGCGAAAAAAGAAGTCGAAAATATAGAATAAACATTTTTCGTTTGAGGCTTTGTTTTCGAGAAAATCGACTTTGAATTTTCGCTCGGTACGCGTGCGGTACGTTATAACGCATCTCACTGTAGATCGTTGTCTCGATGGAAAAATTAAAAAAAAAAAAAAATTTTTTTATTCTATATTTTCGACTTCTTTTTTCGCGTAGAATCACCCCCTTTCCGCTTATACCACCAGTTACCAACCACCCTGTATGGTATATATACCTAACTTATACACGAAATATATCTGTGGTTTGCAATCTGATCAAAAATTTCCCCTTGAAAATTATTTTTGGTATATTCTTCTATATCTAGAGGTTATTTTGGTCCTTAATGGCATAAAATAAGAAGAAGAATGGGGCGTAGAACTTATGAATAATTCATAGTATCTATCCTTTTAAGATCTAGAAATATTTGTACAAATCTATTCATATATTCATAAAGTATGTCGAATTCATATTCAAACAAAAATATTTATCGTTCGATTGATTTTTCTTTAGGGAACATGCGTCACTTCGATTCGTGCTTTGCATTCGTCCAGACTAAAATACACACGAGTTACAGCCACCCTCTGCTCCTCCTGCTATCTAATTAATCGACCCATTGTCCCGTTAATTGCCTTTGAAAATTAAATCCTATTCTGCTTCGTTAAAGCTCGTTTCAAAGTCCCGATCGAGTTAGGCACAAATAACGCAAGTAATCTCGACGGTCTGGATACAGCCCCGTTATTCGAAACTTTCTCATCCAAGAAACGTTTCAGCAGAGAAAAAAGAACAAACAACAATTTTCTGACAAATCGAATTATGCTGCCGAACAAAAAATGTAAACAACCTATCTTTATCTTCAATTCGTCCCGGCTAATTATTAATTATTACGTTTTACACGAGACTAATAAGTATCTTAATAAAACCTATCTTTATCTTCAATTCGTCCGGCTAATTATTAATTATTACGTTTTACACGAGACTAATAAGTATCTTAATAAAATAAGACTAACAATCAAAATGACGAAAACTGAAATATAAATTAGAAAACTGTCTCATTTTACGATGCTCTAAGGCCAAGATAATTTATTTAATGAACAATTTCCAATTCGATAAAGTATCTTAATTATATAGAAAATTAACGAATGATCTTCCTTCGAACTACTTAAGACAACGGAATATTTTTTTTGAAGATGGAAATAAATGTCCACCCTCTGGAGCTTCATCCCTTAATTATATTAAAACTCATCGAACAATTTCTCTTCAAATTATTAAAAATCACCGAACACCTTTTCCTTAAAAATGAGAAAAATTTCATCGCTGAGAAACTTCACTCTTCAATTATATTAATAACCGTTGAACCATTAAAAATCATCAAATATTCTCCCCTCCCCCCTCTCCCCAAAAAAGAAGGAAAAAGGAATGCAGTAACTTACAAGTCGGTGAGTTTGTGAGCGCCTGAAAACGCAGAGGCCTCGATGCGCGAGATTTTATTCTTCCTGAGGTCCAGATGCTGCAGCTCCGGCAGTTTTTCGAACACGCCATCCGCTTTGATCTTATCCAGCTCATTGTTGGCCAACAGTCTGGGCGCAAGGACAAAGAAAGCCGAGGAACGAGAAAGTTAGAGTTTATCGCCAGCGTCTGATACGGCGAGCAATTAATCGCGCTACAGGGCGTCGATCCATTAAACGAGTTCGAATAATTTATTTCGAATAATAGCTTGACGATTCATTGTTCTGCTCTCTACCCCGCCACGCCGTCTGTACAACGGACCAGCTTTTAATTAGATAATTATCTTGTCGGCCGTTTGAATTAATTTTCTCGCCCGAAGGAGAACGAGGGGCCTGGATCAACATTCGTCACGATCGACTGACTGGATCGATCTTTTCTCTTTGTACCGATATTACGAATCATTGTTATGAATGAATTGGTTTCTTTCGGTGATAGATGGTGATAGTTTGGATCAAAGCGAGCTAGTTAATATTAAAATATTTAATTTTCATTTTATTCTATTGAAAGCGAAAAAGAAAGAAAAGATCTCAGCCAACTAACTTACAATTTAAATCGATAAAGTCGTTTTGATCGAATAATCTGAAATCATTAGACTGTACTCACAAGGTGGACGTGTAGATCGGTAGTTCTTTTGGTATCGATGTTAGTTTCTTGTTCGAGCAATCGATGGTCGCTCCGTTGCAAATGCACGGTTCTGGGCATTCTCCAGGCAGGATACACTCGCCCGCTCTCTTCGTCAAGAGCTCTTCGTCGCCTAAATACAAACAGTCGGATACAAAATCTACTCCAAGCAATCTCGTCTAATCTGCTTTTCCTTCTCAGGACCACAGAGCGTCGCTCTTAAATGAGTCAGTGATTAAAGCGTTTGAAAGCTTGAAAACGTAACGTTGTATTAAAAATTGATAGTTTTAGATCTTGAAACGATGTTACACGACTTTTATGATAGTGGCTCTTGCTTAGCTGAAACTCATTGACTAATACGATAACTTTTCCTTTGCGAGAGAATTGAATTTATGAAATCAATATTTATATTATATTATGGTCGTACCGTTTATGGCAGGACAAACTTTCACATCAGTGCTTTTTAATTTTAATAAATTAAACAATGCAATAGTTCTCAATCCAAATTGATTGGTCAACGTAATGATATATTAAAAAATTCGGTAATTATTATTGCAGAGAATCCTAGTATGAATTAATAGTTCATGAAACGAAGTTTTTATATCGGTGATCATTAATTTAAGTCGATTGAATAATACAATATAATAAGTTATAGAATTGGTAATTACTGTTCAAACCTGTAACTTCAGTTTATGGAGAGCTGCGAGGATTATCACTGCTAACATCGATGAACGAAAGAGATATAATATGATGTCACATGCTGTCAGCTTTTACTCACGAAATGACACAGTACTGGCACGTTAATGGCCCCTCGGCTTTTATAAAGTAGAAATTGCGGTACCATTATGGGGGCTCTCAACTTCAATTTATATAAAAATGTAATATCGTATTAGGAGATCGTCTAATTCATGAATATCACGTCGACAAATTACGACTTTCGATAGCTGAGAAATGAAAGAAAACACGTAAAGAAGATATTTATGAGTTACACTCACGTATGAAAATATATTCTCAATATGGAACTATGATAGTACTCGTGCGTGTTTAATTATACAATAGATTCTTGGCAAAAGTTTGTCTTATTTTCTTGTCACAGTAATATTCTGATACTCGTTCTGCGATTTAGCAATTCTTAGAAACAATTTGAACTGCGAGATTTATTTTCTATAATTAATGCCACAAGGAATTAACACCGATATTTTTATACTGCTCCAAAGATGTGTCACGAAAAGGAGAGAAAACTAGTTTTGATAAAAGACAACTTGTAATATATCATAGAGAAATGGGGCAAAAGTTATCGTGAAATTGCACCACTATTATTATAAATCGTAGCAGATATTATTGGAAGATATAAAAGAGAGAAACCTCTTCTTTCTTCTAAATCTAATGCACAATTAAATGTTATTGTTAGGAAAAATTTGTTTACATATTTTCAAGAATAAGTAGAACAAGCAACACGATATTTAAACAATTCTCTCTTATGGGGGGTGTTAGTCCTGCATTCGAATATTTAATATGAGTACATAATTATATACATACATTGTGTAAGTTTCGTATCAGATCATCGATCGTGGAAGCGTTAAGACCCGATTCGATCTTACTCGATTATGACAGCAGTGAGATGGAGGAAGAAAGGAAACCCGCGGAGAAAGTGACCACGCGACACCGCGTGTAGCTGCACGTTATTAAACGCGGGACGCAAATTACCGATATAATTACGCGCGTGTATCGCAGCGGACAATTTGTAATGCGGCGTATAATGCGATGATAAATCACCAGCGCGCGCGTGCACGTACTCATACATAAACATATTCACCTCGGAGCACCATGACATTCAACACTCAATTAACGTGCGAGAGAGCAAGCGCGGCGTCGCGTCGATGCTTAATTTAATGATATCGCCGCTACTACTGTTCATTATCAAAATTTATCGCCGACCAAGTTAACATGGTAACCTGGTGCGAACAGATCAGCCGGTCGTCGATCTTTGACTTGGATTAATCGATGTATTTTTGATCGTTGGAATTTAATTTTTAAATGGCTGGGTCTGATTATGAGTCCAAGAAATTTGATAGCATACGTCGAAGCCCTGAAGATTTTTATACACTGTCATGACGGCACAGACGGCACGGTGGTCATTGGTGAGCGAAGCGCTTGAACTTCTTATAATTGTAAAAATAGAATGAAAATTGACATTTAGGGCATTTTGAATATAACCGATGAAAAGAAGATACTTTGAAATAAAAAGTGCCCCATTGATCAATTAAACTTTTTTTTTAGAACGTCAGTAAAAAAAAATGAGAACAGATCTTGCATCTAACGGTGCACTGTGTTTGCATTCATATCTTTAAGGGGTAATCTACGAATATTATTATAAACACACCTTAGAAAATAATCGTAAAGGCTGCTTTATAATCATATAATTGAAGTTAGAAGTGTGAACATACCTTACTATTATATATAGAATGAGCAAATACTGTTTACTAATATCTTCTACACGTTTCAACAATATATTCTGGTCGGTTTGCTTACGACGAAATAACGAATGCGAATGGTTTGTTGAAATAAACGAGGCCTTGTTATAATATGTCGTTATCAACTATTACCAAGGCGTCACGGTGGTCACCCATGATCACCAATAAGATAAACGGTCCATTGGGGAAGAATGTTGTCTTACATCATCAATTTATCATTATTTTGCCATTATATGCTTTGAATAATAAAAATACTTTCTTGGCATCCTGAGCGAAACATGTGATTTCGGCGTGGCAGTCAAAGTGTTAAATAATAGAATGATAATGGAATTGATTGCATAATCGAAGAGGAGTGTAATTCTAGTGATACACGATTTATTTCTTAATTATTAGAAGCTACTGTTACATCGATATTAAACGTCTCTTAATTTCCATCAACTCAGATTGAGAATTGTAGAAGTAATTACTCCAAGGAAAACTCTACACCTTTTTCTTTTGTATATCCGTGACTTAGAGATCGCTGTTACGAAGAGAATAGAATTTAGTGAAAAAAATTGAAAATTAGGAAAGGCCCATATTATTGTGCCCTTGAATATAAATTTTGTTTTCAGTTACAAGGTCTAGAAACCAAAGAGCTATAAGTACTATGATAGATTTCTATTGCTGTTTCTTGTAGCCTTCAGCTAGAGCTGCACACCAAGGTTAACTTTTTGGTAATGTCTTTTATTATAAATATGTGAACGTGTCTATGTAACATTGAAAGCATGAGGATCTGGATCAGCATATACTATATCTGTACTTATATCTGTACTTATACCTATACTTATTTCAACATGTTTTTCTATTACAAATTCATCCACTCGTTCCTCTATCAGTCAACCTCAACAAGGATCTTTCTTTTGTCGAATACATTCGTCGATTATTAGCATTCCATTTATTCAAATAATATCTCAAATAAATTTCCTTAAAATCTATAAATTCTTCACGCAGAAAAGCTCCAACTTCTTTTAAATTCCTAAAATACTAAAAGAGCAAGAGAATGGCATTGTCTTCTAAATTTTCTGGAAATAGCTTGTAAACCGGCTCAAGTGTTTTACGTACATTTTTCAAAAGTTACAAAAGTTTCTAAGTTTCACGCCACTGTCCTGTAAGTTCTCGTTTACTGGGAACGCGGCATAACGATAATGTGCGAGTATAGCCACCCACATACGTGCCAGCGATGTGTTTATTTTCCGGTGTCATTTACTCCACTCACGAAAGAGACACGGGTGGGGAGAAATGCGATTATATTCCGCTCGGCTAAGTGCAATTAGGTGAAATATACAAGCATGAAAAGGAAAAGCACAATGTCGCTTTTGTTATTCTTGAACACGCACGCCTCAAGATGTTCTACGCGTATAGTACAATGGTACGCCTTCCCGAGTATCTCTTCTTTGCCACTTATTTTCTGTCTGTCGTTTTGTAATTCGCGAATATTATTCGATTCTCTGTCGATTGAAATTCGCGAAAGCTTAGAGAATTTGTTTCACGCATTTAATTCACGTAATGACTCAGTTTTGGACCTATTTTGTTGGATTATGATGCCTTTAACTTAGATTGGCAAGAATAAGCATAAAAATGAAATTTACGATCAGAAGAGTTGAAATTGCATATTGTATATTTTAATCGAATCAATTCCTCGACTGATTGCTTTTATTTTACTTATTTATTTATTTATTTTTCTCTGTGTAATACTTTTTTTAAAAGATCAGAAACTTTATTTTAATATTGTTTTTGGAAATATTTTCAGTTTCTAACTTAACGGGTGGAAATGTGTTTTCTGACGTTACTAAAAAGTTCTCTTTTATGCAAATTTAGTGGAGGAGGTCGCAGGATATTTGATTGCTATAAAAGAAGATCGAAACATTGATAAAAAGTTTCGTTAATTTATTACTGCATATGGATTATGTTTTGAGTGGTTCAAGATGAAACGCGCTATCAGAAATATGCTTTACAAAGGTTTGCAAGAATTTACGATGGTTGCATGAGTTAACAAATTGATTAAAAGGTGACAGTGCAATTTATTCTGCTTTGTCACTCTATTGTAGTTGCAATCTCGAGAGTAATACTCACAGAAGCTAATCGATATAATTAATTATTTCTACGCTTGTAGAATTTTGATCGTTAACAAGGTCGTTATACAATGGCCTTCTAATTTTAACATTTAATAGGTTGCGTTAATTAACTTGCGTTATCTACGAGGGACGTAATAAAGAAAATTATATTAATATGAAATAGTTAGAGAAAGGAATAATTTGGTACATTCAAAGAGACAAGCGTTTTCAACATAAATGATAAACTCACATAACTAAACGAAAATTATGCGTCTCCTATGAATCATCGTGGTTTCAACTGAATTAATTGCAACTAATTCTATTAATACTTTTGAAATGTCGAAGGTGGTAACAGAATACATATTTAATTTCAATATCAAATGTGTGTTAATCAAAATTGTGTTAATATGGAATTGATTGATTATTGGTCACTGATAGTGTTGACATAGAATTGATTGATTATTTGATTACTGATAGTGCTGATGTAGAATTGATTGAGAATATAGTGAATTCTATAATTGCACTTTTATGAAAGATGGAAGATGTAATCATTTAGTCTTTGCACTAATATCACGATTGATTTAAATAATTTTACTGAAAATGATCCCGATGATAACTAGTCGTTCATAGCAGAAGCGTTTCTTCGATAAAATGTCAATTAACGACAACTAATGTATCGGGATATTCAGCTGAATTATTTAAGGCAGAATAGGAAGAACTTGATGAAACTTTAAATCACTGAATCATTTCTTAAGCTACACCAAATACTATGAGCAACGATTTCTGTCATCCAAAAGATGGAAAATATCCTCGTGTATTACCAACTGGTATCCGTGAGTTCCGGTGATGCGTTTAGAAGAGAAATATCAGAGAAATCGGGTCGTGCTTACCCTTACATTTGAACTTGTCGTCCCGCATCGAATCGATCTTCCGCTTCTGCGCCCTCTTCGGCGACTCGCACTTGGCTCCCGACGTCTCGATGGGGTGCGCGTGAAGATACGCGTTCAGCCATCGTAGATTGCAGTCGCAGATGAACGGGTTTCTTGCCAAATGCCTGCGGAAAAGCGAGAGGAATCTTTTGGAAATCATTTTCTACTTTGATCAATTTCTTTTTATTCAACCCTTTCCAACAGGTTTGGGATTTCATTTAGGATCATTACTTCATTTTACCATTTTATAATTTTATTATTATTCTATACGCCTGATGAGATTAATTTACGCCATTTGGAATTATTTAAAGAGATATTTTACTTGAACAATTTTATCACCTTTTCACATTTTTCTGAGATCAAAGGCATAACTATATGGAAAGAAATATTTTTCCTTATTTTAGAGAAAGAATTTAAATGGTAAAAGATCTAGCACAGAGTCCAGTGTTATCGATTCATAAAATTTACCAACTTCGTTACTTTTAAAGGCACGACAATAGAATCTGAAATACGTACGAAGGAATAAGAAATCTATTTATCTATTTTATGCAAAAGAAGATCTTATTATAAATATTCAGAGATTATTCTTGCATTCAATCATCATATTATCGCATCTCAACTTATTTTTTACAATAACTCAAGTATCATTCGACAGCTGGCGAAATTACGATTATAAATTAATAAAAAATAAAATAGAATGCAAAATTCAAGCTTCTTCCCTATATGCCAATAATTTTCAAAACTATTCAAATTTCTATTTTTTACGATTACTCGTTGATATCCATCTCTATTGCTATTCTCTAATAGTTTCAAACGAATAATATCGTGATAATACAATTAATTCGAACAGAATCTAACAATTTGCCCATATTTTCATGAAACAGCGAAAACGCTGAAAGAGTGTCAATCAGCGAACAACCGAGGCCAGAATATTCTGTTGAGCCCGTGGTACACAGCGAAACGAACGTGTACGGTGACACGAGTTTGCAATTCGATCCTGCACAACGCGTTGGAAAGGGCTCGAAGCGTTAAAGCCGCGGTAATTTGTATAAATTAACGGTTCAATGGCGGGATACAAACAGCGTTTCAATGCTTCGTAGATTGGCGAAAGTTCCATTGGCTAGGGATCTGATGTTGTTATCGTAGAGCGACAACAGAGTCAGGCTGGTCAGATCTCGGAACAGATCGGTTCGTATGCAGGATATCTCGTTCGCGTTCAGCAGCCTGAAAAGTTTGTATTGTCTCGTCAATTTACTATCGTTTTTTACAATATCGTTTACAATTTACAATATCGTCGCGATGCATCCATTTTCTTGTGCAATAATTAAGCAATATGTGTGTAGGAATTTATTTTACGATAAATTCGAATTAACTGTTAAAAGCTATCAAGTGGATGAAAGTTCACTGTAGCATATCTATTTTTAAACGAAAAAATTGATTAAATAAATAAGTAATAAAGAAATTTTGTCTATGATAGCATTTAACGTTTTGAACAACTTTTATCAATGCTGAACATTTAATGAAATTATATATAGCAATAATTATATCGCTTCAGACGATTACTGATACTACTTCTGATACTACTACTTCTGTATGAAGTATATACATATTTCCAGTAAATAGTTCGTACGTTCTATATAAATTTTCAGATCTGTTTGAAGTTTCACCAATATAATATAATATAATTACCAAAATAATTACAGTGCTAATGAAATTTCAAAATAATTTCCCCATTCAATTTTACTTCTTCAAATTAATCAAGTTTATCGATGATATATTAAACGTGTA
Source organism: Bombus flavifrons (assembly GCF_040668555.2). Classification (NCBI taxonomy): domain Eukaryota; kingdom Metazoa; phylum Arthropoda; class Insecta; order Hymenoptera; family Apidae; genus Bombus; species Bombus flavifrons. The sequence continues at coordinate 8,678,288 of NC_138456.1, forward strand.
TACGAAATAAAATGTAAACGATTTCTATGTCGACTTACAGTAACTGCAAATTGGTCAAGCCTTGGAACAACCCACCAGGTAATTCGGTGATCTTATTTCCATACAGCACACTGTAATCAAGCGAAAAGCTTCAGTCAGAAAAATATTCTAATTTCGAATTGGCTGTAAATTTTACTATTATACATTATACGTACAGTGACTCCAACGATTTCAAGCCATGGAACGCGTCGGCCGCCACCTTTTTAATTTGATTGTTGCTGAGGTCGCTGTTGACGAGCGATGAAAAAAATAGCAAAGATTAAAACATCGCGTTCGGAACACAACATGAAGAAAAACATAAATTGGATTAATCGCGAACGTCACTCACATTCTGCGCAGTTTTCTGTACGGGGAGAAAGCCTTCGGCGGGATTTCCGTGATACGGTTCTGCTCCAAACGTCTGCGAATGATTGACAACATAGAGAATAAGTTAACAAACTCTCAGGCTAACGACCGCCTGATTTTTCCGCGTAGAAATTGCCTTGGGAATGGAATACGGAGAAATTTTCGTGGATATCAAATTAATTGGTTTTTATTAACGACCGTGACAATTTCTAACGTGTTGAGAATGAATGTGCACGAGTTTTCCAATTGTAATGTAACTGATTTGTTTTTTCACTTGCTATTTATTTATTCTTATTATTTTTATTTTTAGCTTTGTTTATTCTTGTAAGTTCAGATTTGATTTCATTCATTTTATTGTTGTACCAGCAACAGGCAGTTTATTCGTGGAATTATTCGTTCTTAATTTTTAGATAAAATCGAGAAAAATTTTAACCAAATTTACTACATTTACTTGTTATTTTATTTATCCTAAGATATTTACGTTACATTGGTTAAATACGAATTCATTTAGTTACTATCGTTAAATTTGAAATTCGATTGTCTTTGTTCGTCAAATTCGATGTTTAGGAGACAATTGGCAATTCTATACGGAGGTTGTGACAAAATAGTGTGTACGAACAGTTCTGTGGTATCCTCCGGCAGATGGGTGGGTACTTTCGTTAAAGAATTCTCTCTGCAGTCGACGATACCATCAGCGCATCTGCAAGGATGCGGGCACTGCGGTTCCGCGCTGCACTCTGATCCTGTACGTTCAACCAGCCCGGAACACTTGAATTCGTGCTCCTGTTTCGCGGACAGACACATGAAAGATTTCAGTACGATAAAGACACTGCTTTAAAAATTCGCCAGGTTATACCAGAAAATATTTTGATTAAGACGAAACGTGGTAAATATAATTTAATACTAAAATTACCAAACTTTTGCGACTATGTAGAGAAAACTTTTCAGGAGAGACATTTTGTGTTAGTAATTGTTAAAAAATTGTAAGTTTTTTTAGCAAATTATTATGATATTAGCTTTTATTCTTAATTATTACAATACTGACTGTAATAGGGATATGAATATAAATCGTTTAACAACAGATGGTAGAAAATTTAAAAACTGCTTCTACAAGCTATATTATGATGAAGATGAGGAAAAAAAGATTTAGTTTGGAGACTGTCTATCAGTTGTGGATATTTAAAAATTGATTAAAATATTCCAAAGGGTTGATAATCTCTTCTACATGAATGAACATAGGTGGACTAAGTAAATGCACAGTGATCGTTTGTCATATTTTAATTGTAATATTCTACGTACAGTAAATCTAGAAGCACAAACACATTACATATTGGTAGTTTTAGTATTAAATCTCTAAAGATAATTTTTATTTAGAAAAATCAGTAGTAAACGTCGATATTTTGAATACTGACAGTGTTATAAAGATAAAGTAAATTTCTCTTAGAAATTGATCTCATACGAATAGAAGAAGAAGAGTACAGATCCTTACTGACAGGAAGTATTGATTAATGGAAAACTAGACTAAGTAGAAATACCATCATGGACAGACGTATGTGAAAGAATTGTACAACGTTTAAAACGAAGTATTGATTATTTCAGTTCTAAATGTTGCTTTATTCCAATTCATTGGTTATGTTTTCCACGGAATTGAAAACGCGTAAGAATATTTGGCATCGATCAAACCTGTAAATCGGCGATATTTCGATCCTTCAAATGAATTGGAGAGCTGCATCGCGTGTGTTGTCCAAGTCTCGGATAGGTTTTTAAATGTCGAGAGAGCCAAGCTAAGTGACAATCGCAAGATAATGGATTATCTACCAGCTTTAATGTTCGCAAATGTGAAAAGCCACTGAGCATTTCTTTGCCTAATGTCGTTAACTTATTGTTGTTCAACATTCTGCAACAGAACAACAATATATAAAAATTATTTATTTAATCGTCGATCGACAAATTATAATTGCATTGTATTTATCTGCTTACAATACTTCCAAATCCTTTAACTCTCGTATCGATGCCTCGTCAATGCAGGTTAACACATTGTTGTCGAGATACCTGATAACAAAATTTGTTTGTTTATCTTGATATAAATTAATGACAAATTCTTTGTATTTCAATGCTCTTACGCTTATTTTTATACGATATAAGAAAAAACTATTTTATTCATAAAAATTCGATTCTCTTTATGCGACTAGTGCCTGACTAATGCGACTGATACTACTGCATAGAGCACGAATCTTTGATCGCTTCTACTAGTTTGCGTTTGACTTTACTCGGAGTTTCAATTACGGTACTTCGATGATATTGTCCACAGGAATTGTTAAGATTGCACTTACAAATACTTTAGGGATGAAATCCCTCTGAGTGTCTTTGGTCCAATCGTGGCAATCTGATTGTGGCTAAGGTCTCTGCAACAGGACACCATTAATTATTACAGAAAAAATGATCGTTATTAGATGTTACAAAAATACTAAAAATTAAAATATAGTTCGGTAGAACAATCTTTTTTAAAACGGAAATACTTGTACCATGGCGTACATTAAAAGGGAATATTTTTATTACACAATTCAATATTGACTTGAATCATAAAGAAGTGCTGTTCTTTTATATCAACCTTACTACTTTCCTTAAAAAGTTACAAAATAACTTTCCCATTATTAAATACAACTTTTTTTCAGTCTTATTTGACAGTCTGTTAATCCTTGAACAGGAACACTGTGAAGAACATTAACAAAAACAAAACCATCTTAATCCTAATTGACCTGTATCATATATGATCTAGCATACTCGTGTAAAAGCACGACATATTTATAATCTCCTGATGATTATGAGTAAATCAAAATTACTCGTTTTTCTCTTTAAGGAAACTAATTATCGACTCGGTTAGTTTCTTTTTTTTCTGAGAAACTCAGCAAATTTTTGATAAAAATACCACAAAAAATTCAACAAACGTCGTTTACGGAAACGATTACGTTGCTACGATTAATTATTTATTTAAATGCAATGTTTGTAAAGAAGGAGCTCGTCATCGATCGTGAAAAGCAAGAAAGTTGAACTCCAATACTTGGTGCATTGACCTTTTACTAAGTTTTCTGTCTTAGAATTAAAGTCTGATTTCCAATGGTGGAACAACACCGGTGTATGTTCTACTTCGCTACAGTTGGTATCAAGTTCGCTCTACATGTGATCAATAATTTAAGAAGTTGTCGAGTGTCAACTATGTACTACGGTTCCATGGATGACCCTCCCCATGGAAATTCTTCGGAGACAGTCCACAACTCACGTGTGACCGCGTGCACGTGCGCCAGTCACGTGGGCGGCTATAGCCTTCTTTAAGGTTTCACAGGGTCGTTACACGAGTAACGAGTCACCATTTCCGCGGCTTCACGTGACACGTCTCTCTCTCTATGAAATAGAGAAAAAGCTCTCTTCAAAGAAAGCGTTACGTTGTCACTTGTAGAAAATATTTACGTTAGTTACGAAAACGTTAGATACAGTTTCAGATTAATAATTAAGAATAACAGTAAAAAGAATTATCTATACCAGTATCGACAGAGATTGACATTAAAACAGTTTAAATGTGATTTAATAATATATGATTTAATTTAATGTAGAACGTCTGACTTGCGACGCTACAGTTCTTCACAATTTTATAATCTTTTAAAATACGAAATAGATTACTTTTTCCGTAATAGATCGTGAAAATTATTTTAACAAAGGGACATGACATTATGGTAATAAAAGAGCGTAGACTCTTCTATAAAAATAATTAACTTGACATTGAATCAAATCGTTGATCATAGAAATACGAAGGAACAATTCATTTCCTCTATGCTAATTAATTTTTATAGAAGCCTTTCATTGATACCTCCAATCCTTTATGAAATATTCGATAAGATATCGGATGAATATAAAGCATATTAAGTTACCTACCATCAAAAACTCACAAATAATATTGTTTGCAAAACTATTAATATACCGATACGATAAATTTAAATCAAGAAGCTTGTTAATGAAATAACTCTCGATGGTATACATAAAATAACCATTAACATCTCTCATCCTATATCTTAACGTAATCAACATGCATGTTAAATTTAATTTCAATTACCAACGCTATCGTTAACTTATACCATATCCACATATTTGCTATTGATAATCGATATAGTACGACATATTTTTGATATTCACCACGGGATAAGGTTGCGAAATTAACCGGAAAATGTTTTCTTAACAGAATGCGCTTCATCATATTTATCGTCATAATTTCCTCGGTACGCGAACACCATGAATAATGCATGGCAACGCAACGTTTTTCGAGTGCAACGCGCGCTTAACGGTAGAGTCAATCACGATAATGGATCCCTCGCTAAACCGTAGGGTTCATTTAAATAGATTGCGTTACGTCTCGCGTTCCTTCGCAAAGATCCATCCGTTCGAACCTTTTCTCGATGCACGAGTTTAACCAGACGTTCGCGATGATAGGTTAGAGGTCTCGGCGCCTGGTTCACCGTTGACCATCCATTGGCTACGAGACTCGCAGTCTGTAATTATGTCCGCTATCCGAGGCTACGGACAAAGCATCTCGACAAGACGAATACGAGGTAACAAAAATAAGAGATAAAGGCTCGAAAGGGAAGCTCGGTGGAGTCAAGGAAATCCGGAATAAGTAAGGGAAAATGTGTATTGAATAATATATCGTATTTATTTCTATAATTAATTTGAAAATTTCCTCTTGCCTAATAATTTATAAGTCGTAAGTTATACACTCTTTTCTTGTAATTTTATAATTTTACAATTTTATTACGATTTCACGTAAATTTTAAGTACGTTGAATTAACATGATATTGTATCTATGTAGAAATATACACTGGTTCACCAAACTACTGGAACACTTATACATGTCTCTTGTGAAAATATTGTGTGTGTTATATAAAACGTTTCGAAAGTTCATGGACACTGTAACAAGACTATCACGATTATGTGGGTAGAGTTTGAAACGTGTCTAGAGAGATGTATAGAAATTGCAAGATGTTTGAAACAAGTATATATTTCACGGATATCAGAAGAGTATTTAATAGGTAGATTGTCAGTTATATTGGTAAAGCACAATATTCAATAGAACCATATTTAACATCTACTGAACTCTGGAAATGCTTTGTACACACATATGAAAATGTATACATAATCATCCATATACATACCATGTAATTTTTACTATTTACAACTAAACTAATGTATAATTAATTCTCAGACTAAATAAGGGAAAAAATGTTGAACAAATTGAATTGCAATACTTATTTTCCACGTACTCGAAACGCTTTGATAAAGCAAGAACCAGCAAATTTAGACTGTTGCTTACCAGAGCCAATCCTGGAAGCAATTACCGAATTTCGGCCACGCAGACGTGCCGGGAGCAAAAGGAGAAGGCCAGGCTTTTAGTGGTGCCGGTTTCATTTGGGACTGGTGTTGTAGCTTGATCATGATAAGTTCCTAATTTGAACAAGCAATTTGGTACGACCATGAGTGGAATGCTTCTATTCCGTTGACGGTGCGATTCGAAGAAGGGTTACAAGGGATAATTAAATTTACTTCCTACTCTTTTCCTTTTCCTTGATGAAAAGCAGTGTCCACGTGTCGATGTAGCACTTTTGTCCCCCGTAAATTCCCTAGAATTTCAATAATTTCGAACGCGTTGCCTGAGATCAGTGCCGGTAGATTAAACTCCCACCGCGCTCCCAGCCAATCCAGAAAGCAATTACTGAATTTCGACGTAGCCGCTCCTTCGGTGGAACTAACAAAAGGACCTTCTGGACCTCTCTCATCTCTCTCTCAGTCTGTCTCTCTATCTTTCTTCCTCTCTGCACCTCTTCCTCTGTCTCTGTCTCTCTGTCTCTCTAGTCAGTGCTCGATTCCAAATGTTGCTGGTACTGTGCTTTGTGTTACCGCGATAAGAGTTGGGTGAAACGGAACCTGATTGGTGACCGCTTTTGAGATCATAAGGGAATAGTTCGTCTTCCGTAAAACAGTATTCGTAGCTTGTAACTATAATTTAGGTATAGTGTTAATTACACGTTAAAAAATGTAATATTTTTGGAAAATTAAAAACAAAGTGGTATTATATTGCTCGAGAAATTGTTTGTCTTTGCAATAGACAAAATAAATCGTCGTTGATAAAATACATTTCTTTGTACTTGCTCCAGACCAATAACTCGTAAAAAAAAACTACATAAATGTTGCATGTAGCGGATCTTGAAAATTAATTCTTACTAAATCTTGAATGAAGGAATTGTATTTCAGGCTTTTAATTCATTTTTGCACAAGCAATTATCTGTTGTCTACGGTATTTTCATTTGTACCCTGTATATCATAGTTTAGACGGAAAATCAGGGAATGTTCATATTCGTAGAAACGATTGGTGCAATAATTATAAGGTTCGAGTTATTTAACATTGTATTCATGACACAATTTCGCACAAAATAATTACGCAAATATTCAAGGAACTTAGGTACATTCATGGTTAATGATAAATTACGCCGTATTTGCATGCAATATCTGCGGGCTAACTATGATAAACGATGTTACGCGCAAAATTGCTGAAAATTACATTCAATTTTCCTTCTACGTCCTGGCATCGTTTCTTGTTCGATATATTATTTCTATTATTAAACCAAATGCATCTCTCTCTCTCTCTCTCTTCATATTTGATCTTTTATTAATATTCGTTTATTAAGATTTCCTCCATATTTCTCATTTACGCTTTCCACTTTGATATTTAACAATTTTTTAAAATTAATAACTCTACCTCCAATATTTTGAGACTAATATTATATATTACTATTATATTACTAAAGACTAATATTTCTCGAAATTTTCAAGAGACTGATAAGGATACATATCTAATTCTAAAATCAAATAAATAGCTTCATATAATATGAAATTTAAATGGCAACACGCGCTTGATTCACATGGCTATACAAATTTAATACCTATGAAAATGAAATGTTGAATTTGATTACGAAAAGAGTTCATTGGAAAATAAGACGCGCGTCGACCTGTCGCTATTGTAAATGTAAACAGAACAACGTTTCGTGCAACCATATCTAGAATCAAAGAAGCCTAGTCTCTTACGCGACGAAATACCGTTTCGTCCATAAATTTTGATGGCTAGGAATCGCAAGACGTTCAGTGGACCGTTTTGTTGCTTAAATCACCGCAACACCAGGTTGTCAAAGCGGACGTGGCTAACGTTTGTCCCGGTTATTATCGGCTTAAGTGTACAGCGAACAAATGTTATTGCCTCGTAAATACAAGCTTGTACGTTCACCACAGGTTCGAGGGGTATCGCGTTTCAAGCTGAGAGCAATATGCTTGCACACGACGTAGTGATACTAATCAGCCGCGTGTCCGCGCCCCTTTCCATTGTGTCAAACCATTTATTACCAGCGGAGCTTCATCCTCTTACCACCTCGAATAGCTTTCTACATTTGCGCGATGGGTTAATCACATGTTTCCGTTCTACGCTGTTCCGTCTGTGCTCCACGGTACCTCAGAAAACACTACGGAGCTCTTCGCAGAACGATGGTACACGATCACATCACAGAATCGAAGGAATCTTCGTGTACAGTTAATTAATATTTTGCGCCTTCTGATTGCTAGCTTGTACAGAAACTACTCGTGGGACGGTGCAGCGTGATTAATCAATTTTTTCGGTACGTTAGAAAAATGTACGTAGGATAGTGCGTCTGGAATAATTGCTGTGAATAAATCTGTCATTTTTTACTGATTGCGAAATTGTATTGTTAGGTAGTTTCTACATTTCTTTTATTTTCCATAAGGTGGAGTTTTTTTCCATACAAGTTACGAACACTATTTTTTAATATTTATCTCGGAATTTGCGATTATTTATGGTGTATCCTGTTGATAAATAACTTGATGAAAATAAGTAATTTGTTTCGAAAGATGTTTAATATTAATTATGTATCTGAGTAATGTAATTCAGGATTTGGTAAAAAAGTAAAGTTGGTCAGTTCGCTTTCTCATGTTACGTATATTTGTATAAAGCTTCTCCAATGTTCATTAGCATTTTAATGAGGCATCGTTGTCACGATTATATACGTATGTATTGATAAAATTTGAAATCGATTTGAAGATTCGAAAGTCGATAACGTAACTCGTTATGAGTACGTGGTACATCGGTTACAAGCGAAAACAGAATTTACATATTTACAAATAAGATGCAAAGAAAATGTGTATAATGTAAATTTAATAATGTAGTTTGTGCGTATTATGGATAACGATGCAAAAATCTACGCTAGTTGTTGTTTTAACATATATTATAAATACATTCTGAGTAAGCTTACTATTATATTTATAATTTTATAATTTTGTTAGATTCGCGGTAAGATAAAATTAATTACTTAGCGTGATTTCATGTTGGATAAAATTGCGTGTGTTAAATAATGTAGCTTTCAACGTGAATGTTAATAGAGATTTTAAAGTAAATGGTTTCAATGAGATGAGATCGTAACTAATTAAGTTTCAATGAAGAAAATATTTCATACAATACCTTAGTTTCGTATTACTAATTACTTTCAAGAGAAAAGCCAATCCGTGTTTTTAAATTCAAAAAGCTTAAGCTTAATAGGCTTAAACGTAGGTCGATTAATCTGCGTATCATTACCGCGTCGCTGTAATATACTTACTCTGGTTAAATATCTTTCTTTGAAGAAAATATTTTTACTGTTATTATAAAAGTATTCCACGCTTTACTTACGTTGATTCTCATATTCGAATAATTACTTAAATATTGTTCTTTCTAACTCTTTTTTACGTCCCATATCTGGAAGCTTCATAATACGTCGATCTATTTTAATCGCTATAAAATTGATGACAGAAGATTGAGAACACGTTTTATTCGAATACATTCCTTAATTACTAATACTTTCTTTCTGAAAAAATTCATGTAAACGTGTGTTCTGTGTAGCTTCGCTTCCTTTAATTATATAGCTAGTTGTGTACTAATTTTCGATCGGAAGAATTGAAGTTTAAAAATTGTCGTATAAACTTTGATCGTTAAAACTTCCATTTACAATTGCACTATATTGTTCCGAAATTATATATTATGATCCACATAATTCAATAAAATAATATAAAACAAAAAATGTTGTGCATCTATTATTTCCTTATAAAACGAAAGGAACTTTTGGGACAACCTAATATTATAGAAACGTCCTATTCTGTTCCGCCAAGCAACACCCCCATCCGTGTGTTAAACTTCTCTGGTTTCCTACAGGGGCATCGACTTATCCACGCCGGATGAAGGATTATCAAGCGTCCGGATGCCCGTGAGAATCTCGCAACATAATACGTCCTTTTGTAAGCTGGCTGATCCCGGCCTTATCATCAGAGACTATAGGTTTTCGTGTCCGAGGGCAGAGTGGAAGGCCTCGAGACTCGTAGAACTTTCGAGTTCTCATCTGACCACTTCACAACGTGATAGATGGGCCCATTCTCCGCCATATTCCTTTCTTAACCTTACATCTTCTTTTGTTTTTCTCTTCTGGTCTTCTCTTTCTATCTTTCTTCCCCTTTCACTTCTATATCATCGAAGATCACATAAATAGAAGAAATGTCCCTTCCCCTTTTTTATAGTGAACAAATTTCTTGACCATCGAGCAGGTTAACATGGCGTACCATTCACACAGAAGCTATGTCTGTTTAATCATGATGGAGGTTGGATGTGTTCCCATTCTCCTTTTTATCCTAGACCAAGTGACGGACTTGGGATCAGTTGATTAAGATTCAGGATCGAGAAGCACTCCAAGGGAAAAGTGGATCTTCGTGTTAATCTCGCTAGATCGCATTCCTGACGCTGGGTGCTCGATCTTCCTGCTGGCCAGCGGCTGACTGCTCCTTGATCCGGGGTCGGTTATGAAGCATGAATTTTTCGACTGACTGGTTGATTGTAGATAAAGGTAGAATGGGATTGTAGAAAGGAGCAGCGAGTGTTTTCTTCCATTTCAGTTTTTATATACTGATCATCCAAGTATTGTAAGTCGCTCATATAATTACTAATAAATTATAATTTCTTTTGAGGATTCTTCTAGTATTATTTATACTTTATTAGTGTAAAACTGTCTTAACGATGCTTATTTTACGGTGCGATCGCGAACCTGGCAATTTCTAATTAACGATACTCCTAAATTACGTATTATACATCGGTATATTTTCCTAACAACAATTTTTAATAATACGATAATACAAGCATCGACGACGAAATAATAAAACAACAACGAAGTATACTAACTAAAAATACGTATCCTACGAAAATAGCAAAGAGAAGTATCGAATACAGATTCGTCCTTCTAAAACACAATTCATTCGAAAAATAATTCGCATACCGCGACAGAGCTGAGAAGAACAGATCGTTGAAAAACCTGCTCCATTTTCCGCGAACAATAGCCTTCGTTCGTAACATCGTTCAGGTGTGGGTAACATAAAAACTGGGTAGCCCAGTAGTCGATAGATGAAACTTCCGTTCGCTTTTCCCTCCCATTCTTTTCTCATCTTTGCTATTCTATTTTTTAAAGTATAGGAAGCAGAAACTCGAAAGCGAGAAGCGAACGATCGGCTTTAAAAAAGGAGCAGAACAGAGGAGGCAAAATAGGTTTAAACCCAGAGCGGCAAAGTCATGCGTGTTCAATATGGGCAGAGTCGGGGGGGAAGAGGAGGAAAGCGGCTTTCACAAACCGAACTCGCGTACTTCCGCGTGTATACACGAACGCGTGGGTGGTATGTAGGCCATCGTCTGAAAAGTTTATGCGATAACCTCCGTGCTGCGCCCGACACTGACGAGGAATCGCCCGCGTGGACTTTCCGCGTGTGCGGCTGCCACGCGTTTTAAACAAATTCGTGATATCAAAACACGCCTGTCAACGGTCGAACGAATTGTAAAACGCGGCCGTCGCACGCCACTGATATGATTTCGTTATGTAGGTAGCTGTTCGCTTTTCCTTGTTTAAAGAACGTCCCATTGAATGGCGAGTAATATGGAAGCGTATGTTCTTTTTCCGGCTTGATATTTTTTCAACGAAGATTACTTGGGATTTTGAGTTTCGACCAAAGCGCTATGTATATTTGCAGCTTATGCATTTAAAAGCTATTTTCTTCTTCTTTTTTTTTTTGTTTGTCATACGGTAGTCGTGGCATTTGGAGTTTTTGGGGTTGGAGGTTTTTATTCAGCCAGACAGATGCGCGCAAAAAAATTTTTTTTAACTTTTGAAGATGAATGAATTTTTATTCACGAAGATTATTTATTCGCTTAAGTGAAAAAGGCCACTTACTTGTCTCTTCGTGTATGAGTTTATGCACGGTAAAGTTACTTTTTAATTTACGTAAACGAGCCGCGAGATTTTTACCTTTTTGTTGGAAGTTTATTCACTGAGAGAGATCATTCATTGGGATTTATCTAATGCAAAATAATTTTGGGATATTTACAGAATCAAGTTTTTTTATCCTCTTTTCTCACAAAATCCATTACCAGCTTTTCTATTTAGTATTTTCAATACAAATATTGCCTTAAATCGATGGATGTAATACTCTCGAAAAATATTATTTCGTGTTACAAATATTCCCTTAAATGAACGCCATTTTTACGACAAATTTTGTCACAGAAAAACGAATTAATTATTTTAGTCTGTTTATCAATTAAGTACACTATTAATTCATGCAGAAATAATAATAAATAAGTGGAAGGATAATTTCATTTAATTCTACGGTACTCACAGGCGCTTTAAATTCATCATGTTGCTAAAGAGAAGATCGGGGATGTGACGTATTTGATTATTGTTCAGACGTAGCTTCTCGACACCGACTAAATCCTGGAAGGCACCTCTTTCTATGGTGTGAATTTGATTATTCGATAGGCAACTGCAAAAGACGCATTGAACACCGATTTTGTTATATCAGTTAACTAAAGATTTTGTTTGTAACTAAACTAAAGATTTTGTTTTTAACTAAAGAGTTTGTCATTATAGTATATCGTTACAAAATCGCATCTTCTTTTCTCTCCCGTATAGGATTTTCATTTTTCTACGTGTACGTATATGTACAAACGCATCCTTAGAATTCAGCGAAAAATGGATTGTTGAAAAACGGACATTTCAAATATTATAAGATAATATCGTGCATGTGATGCGCGTGCAAACGTCTTAACTATTTCTGCATTATGAGCACGAACAAATCTGTCGACCCAGTTAACGTTAATTACTTTCGTTTCACGCCGATCTCATCTTGAAATTTCGTTCTTCGCGTTTCGAAACGTGCAAGAAACTTTACGCCCTTCGGAGGAAAGTCACGGAGCTGAAAACAGTCGAGGAAAGAATACAATCTCTATGCATAGAGCGAGTTTCACACAGAATTCGAGCAACTTTGCCTTCTTGTTGCAACAATGGCGTCCACACGGACGACGTTTGCGACAAATTTACCGGAATTTCGCCAACTTTTCGCTCCCCTAAGAGTCGCTTCAACGGGCTTCAGCTCGTGGCTCTATTCAATTCTATTTGCAGCACGCGACCAAAGCTATCCGTCCCTTGCCTTTTGTTAGTGACGGGATCAAGCGCATTGTAACCAGGTTCGAAGGTATAACTTTGAAAATTTTCTTCAAAACTACGAGAAAAAGAGAATATTGTAGGAAGATCCGAATTTAGACTAGACACAGCGAGAAACAAAAATATTCGTACAATTGGGATGTACAGATAGTAAGAGTGATATTTTTTATATTGTACTACTGTATGTGTATTATACATAGACATTTGCAGAGATAAATGTTCCCTTGTATATTGAATAATTAAATGGCAGATTTGTATGCATCTTTGAAAAGTTTTCTTGCTAAATATTATAACGAGTTACACTTTGGATAATTTAGATATTTCTTTGTATTACATACATTCTGTGCATTTGGCAAAATAATGTTCTGTTTCGGCTTCGTTGCTTTCATAAATATACAGGGTGGTTGGTAACTGGTGGTACAAACGGAAAGGGGGTGATTCTACGCGAAAAAAGAAGTCGAAAATATAGAATAACAATTTTTCGTTTGAGGCTTTGTTTTCGAGAAAATCGACTTTGAATTTTCGTTCGGTACGCGTGCGGTACGTTATAACGGATCTCACTGCAGATCGTTGTCTCGATGGAAAAATTAAAAAAAAAAAATTTTTAAAAATTTTTATTCCATATTTTCGACTTCTTTTTTCGCGTAGAGTCACCCCCTTTCTAACAATATAAAAGAACATCGCTCTTTTTCTTCTACATTCCAACTGTATAAAGATTGTTGTCTTGCACTGTAAGTGGAATTAATTTTTTATAAACACTTTGAGAAACGTAATAAAGCAGAAAGATTAATTGTTAAATTGTAAGAAGACAAGTATAACAATTTTCTACACTTTCTAGTAATTGATAATTTTCTATATTTTTCGAGAATTCATACTTCTCCGAACGTTCTTAGAGTTACTAATTTTCCATATCAAACTAGTTCAAACAATTTCCAACCAATTCCCTGAAGAATGTACTTCTCTTCGTTGTATCAAAACAACGATACTCGAACTTGATCCCATCGCTATCTAGCGTCGCAATTCAACTAGTATACGACGCGCTTCGTTATTTAACGAACAGATACTCACAGAACGTGAAGCGTGGCCATGTCCTCAAAGTCCGTCTTGAATATCACCGAGATATTGTTCCCTTGGAGGTCCCTGGAACAAAGAGTAACGCAGCGTTGAATTAATCTCGCAGTGACACAGTAGAGCGAGTCAATAATACGTCCGTCGTTTGGTCGTCGGGCAAAAATTTCATTTTCCTTCCTTTCAAAAAATCTCATAAAAATCTCGCTATCTCGAGATACGCACGTTGTTCCTCCTTTTACACGAGAACAAGAGATGAGAGAACCACTCGACAGTGGTGCTTAACTAATTCCATTTCAACTTTCACCCTCTACTTTGTATCGTTCGTAACCAACCCCTCAGCCCTCTGAAACCTCCCTCCTGTGTTCATCGTATTTATTTGTCGCGAATAAGTATTTCTGTTTCCCTGGTTGGTGCAAATATTTGTCTCGTCGCGAAAGGGAGCGTCAGTACAAAGAGCAAACTTCGGAGAAATTTTATCGCCAGCCCTTTTTCCCTCGTTTTAAAACGTTGTCGTTTACGCGCCGCTCAAAGCAACCTCCCGCTACGTAGAGACCACCCTGCTGATCGTGAAAACCGGCCTACTGGACCGTAAACCCTGATTTTGTTCGATACTTTGTCGCGTTATTTTCGCCTTGATTTACATTGCGCGATATGACGTGAATGTAACAATTAGACTACGGATTTTTATGTATTCACGACAAATTTAATTCTGCTACGATCCTCGAATTTTTATATGTCGATCTTGCTCTCGTTTCAGCTATTGGAATATATGTGATTTTGTGAGCTACACCGGATCAGCCGCGCAGTAGTGATACACATATATGTGTGTGAGTATGTGCGTGAATATATGTGGATGCGCAGCGTCTCATAGAACAAAAGAATGTCACTGATCCGTACGCATGGTAACAGTGACACTAGATGAGTACTGAAACACGTGTAATGATCTTAGATAATAATAATAATAATAATAATAATAATAATAATAATAATAATAATAATAATAATAATAATAATAATAATAATAATAATAATAATAATCTTAGATAAGAACATCTTGTAAATATTGAATAAATACAAAACTATTTTATTATCATTTCTACATATGATGAAAGTGTTCCTACAAATTTATTTCGGCGATTACGATCCATAATTCCCAACATCAGCAAACAAGACGAATCTGTAACTTTTGAAGATGTTAACACTTTGACTGCCACGTTGGTCATATATGGCTGGTCACGGTTTCTCCTGTGACATCACGGTGGTCATTGATGACCGGAGCGCTTGAACTTCTTACAATTGCAAAAATTGAATGAAAATTGACAGTTAGGGCATTTTAAATATAACCGATAAATAGAAGATACTTTGAAATAAAAAGTGCCCCGTTGAACAATTAAACATTTTTATTAGAACATCAATAAAGAAAAAATGAGAAGAAATCTTGCATCTAACGGTGCACTGTGTTAAAACACTGTGGCGTCCTGAGCGAAACATACAATTTCGGCGTGGTAGTCAAAGTGTTAAGATTAAAACGAGAAATAATGGTGAACGATAAGAACATTTCTCTACATTTTCCCAAAATTGAAATGTTTCTCGACGTTCCAAAGATTCGATTGGTTCAAATGTCTCTTTATTTTACTTTAACATACTTATTGCTAATAAATTTCCCAATATTTCTAAACAGGCGAAAACGTTGAAACGCTCGCGCAAACCAGTCGAGCCAAATATCATTCGTTCGAACGGTGTGGTAAACAGAAAGCGTGAATTTGCTTTTCTCGCGAAAGGAGAGCAGAGACCAAGAGGGTTAGCCGTCAAACACAGCCGTCTGCTCTCCCTTGCTGGCAAATTATTAAGACCTTATTAAATTGGTTCCTTTTCCCGTGGAAATTTTTTACCTGACAAAAAACGCCAGACGTAGGAACGAGTAACGAGTCAGGCCTAACTCAACGACTTCCTTTATTTCTTCATCCTCTTTCTTTTTCTTATTCTTTCTTTTTCTCTCTTCCTGATT
Organism: Bombus flavifrons; assembly: GCF_040668555.2. Taxonomy (NCBI): domain Eukaryota; kingdom Metazoa; phylum Arthropoda; class Insecta; order Hymenoptera; family Apidae; genus Bombus; species Bombus flavifrons. The sequence goes on from NC_138456.1 coordinate 8,694,359, forward strand.
CCGTGGTCTTCTTGTTGAAACGTTGACGACAACGAGGCGGTGGAACGCAAATTATTTCCTCGTTTTCGTAGCCAGACACGCCGGTTCAACGACGAAACGAGAAGCGAAGGACTGTTTTTAGCGGCTCTTTTAAGTCTTGCGTGAGATTTTAATTTCAACCGTGGCGGCCATGGCCTTTTTTCGGATCCGACCGGTTGCTTTCCTCCTCGTCGTTTTTCCATTCTCGCCTGCCTGGATATTGTCGTCGCGCCGCCCCGGAATAATTGCCGTGAGAGACCCGGGCACAGGTGAATGTCGAGCCAAAGCAGCGGAACGCGCTGCGAGAACCAGTCGTTTGATATATTTCCGGTTCGATTTCAACTATCGAAAGGCTCTGGAGAGAGGATAATTGTAAACCATTGACTCACCGCGGTATCCTTTCTGTCGTCTTTAATTCGCTTGAAACACACGATTGGAATTTAATTAACTACCTAATGTCGTGCAGAGATACTGTAGGATTTTCTTTATTTATTTAGAATAGATTAAACAGGAAACGATGGTTATTTAACGTGAACTAAATACAGAAACGTGCTATAACTAAGACAACTGAATAGTGATGAGGCGTATGTGTTGTCCGTGATAATTGTAGTGCTGGCTGTAGATGTGGCTGATGGGGTACTGCTATTTTTCTTCCAATTTTGGATGCGTGGAAGAAAAATCGGACTCCGGTCGCCGGGATCCGAACCCGGGTTCCGAACGCTCGTAACTTAAGGTGCTAACCACTGCGCTGTCGTCGTCCGACACTAGTTAGTGTCGAGTGGTGGTATTTGCTGTTGAGTGCCGCCACAGTTAATTTGACTCTCTTTCACGCGGACCATCCTCCTCGACAACGCTGACAGCACTCTCTCTGACGACGCTGACAGCACTCTCTCTGACGACGCTGACAACACTCTGATTTTTCAACTAAATACTGCCTGTTAATTCGTCTTTTTCCCTTAAGCATCCCTTTGTCTTTTCTCATAGCTCTACCACCTACATGTTCCGCAACCGTCCGCGGTCATGGTCACTTTTTTCAGCGTAACTATTCGACTGAAACACCGACGACATATTGATGGGTCGTTCGGTCCATTGAAGTGTCCAAACCCTTTTGGCCTGTCGGCACTTAGGTTTTCTCGCGACATTGTTTATGGTTCACCCGATATTTCTTAGACAATTTGTCCACGATAGTACAATACTATAGAGTTTCTATAAAGTTTACTATAAAGTCAGAGTGCTGCACGATATGTATAATACGTACATGAATTTATAATTTTATCACAGTGATTAAACTGATAAATTGTGTTTGATGTATCTGTTTAGAGAATCATATCTAAATTGAATGATATATTATGAAATATAAAATTCTTAATGACACTAAACTTGATAGAATTTAGAATCTAATATTTTTAAATAATATTAAATTCTAAAATTATAAATCTAGTATATATAATATAATATTAATGATAACATCATAATTATGATAAATCATAATAATGATTTAAAGCATTCTTTACTTTTAAATAATAAGTAATCCTCAAGTAATCCTTTGCTAAATTAATAATATAATTTGTCAATTTATAATTCTACTAATTCTTAAATTTACCTGGAACATAGCTTTTGTAATACGTAAATTATAGCGTTTTCTTCGCATATAAAATAGATTTATCATCGTATTACACTGAAACGGAATAATATATGCAGGAAATATGAGGCAATGTATAATACACGTTGTTACAAGACGATGTTATTTCGTCTAATTACAAATTTCGATCGTAATCGCGATATTTCACGTGAAAATGTAATTTCTCTACACTGGAACGCGACAATTTACTGGTTGTTTTGAAAGCAGAAAGGTTGAGGATTGTTTGCAATGGATGATAAATCTGGACAAATCGGGTTGTATTTTTGGATTTTCATCACTCGTGTTAGTATCCGATTTATTACAGAGATCGTTCAACGTGTTTGTCCAATCGTAATTCGAACGAAATCGATAAACTTGTAAGCTGTCGGGGTATTTGGGTTACAAGAGAAAACAAGCTTTTTCAAATCGATGATTTAAACCGATGGAAATTTAAGATTCTTAACATAGAATTACGAAGCAAATAATGAACCGAAACGATAAACAAACGACAATGGGAAATAAAAATACAAGTAATTAATAAAACAAAGTAAATAGAAACATTGATTGTAGGAAGAGATGGCAATTATTTCTCAAACTATCGGTTGTAAAATGATAAGTAGAACTCGCGTAATTATAGATTCAATTCTTCCAATTCTTAAATCTTTAAATTTCCAATTTCAAATTCTTAATTTTATAAAATTCCACACTTTCAAGCTTTGTACCCTGAAAAATTTAAACTTTCCAAATTTTACTTCCTATTATTATATATTTACTTATTTCCACAGTTATTTCTGAAGATACTTGCGATATACAATTATACGTTTCAAAAATGATGATAATTCATTACGGAAAATAATTCGCTGCATCTCTTCCGTAATTATTTTACATAAAATAACAGTAAATTAATAACAAACAAGTGTTACGTTTGGAAAATCAAGCGCGTAGGAAAGTAGAGAACACAAAGTCGAGTAATTAAGGCATAAGGATCAATAAAATTCCAACAGCGAGACTAAGAAGGAAAACACAGCGATAGCAATAAAGAGAGACTGGCGTAAAAACAAGCGAGTGGAAACAAAGTGGATTTTAAGCGAAGATATCTTTTGATCGGGAACGATTAGTTATAATTTGGTATAGCGTTCGTAATCATGGCATCTCGTTGACGATGGTCAGAAACAGTTTAGCGAAAGAGTTGTAAAATAGAAAGGAAAAGACGGGAGAAGAAGAGAAATTGAAAAAGAGAGTATCGAACAGCATGTAGAGAGCAGAAAGAGAGAGAAAGAGAGAGACAGAAAGTATTTAAAATGCAACCCCGGAGCATTTCATCGATGGAGAAGAGTACGACAGCAGAGATAGGCGGCAATCCTCTTGATAATCGTTAAATGAAAAAAGCGTGTTGACGGTGGGTAAACAGCAGCGCGAAAAAATCTGTCGAAGCGGGATCGGTACGTGACATCGATAAACACTTGTTTTTCGCGTCCACCTACGCGTGTGACTTTTCGCTTGTGAAGAGAGCTCATACTAGTGAAAATCGGCCGCCGAAAAAGGGCAGCGCAAACTTTTCCCTGTTCACCGTTTTCCAATTTCGAACTACGGAAACGTTTGCTCCGAAAAAAATTCCTGGTCGAGTATAGCTTTTCCCAGTGGTAAACATTTTTGACGGAATTTTGAATTTCAGTTTGAAAGTTTGTTACGACTTCAGCTGGAACGTTGAAGTCCAGAAGAAAAAGCAAGCCTCGAAATAAATACATTTTTGCAGCGAAATTTATTGAAATTAAGAGTGTCGTTTCGAAGGGCGAAAGTTTATGCACACTTTTTATCGGTGAAAATAATGTAAGATAAAAGAATTGTCACATTATCGAGATCTTCATAGTTGCTGCAGTGAAGTATAAAGAATTCATTATAAAAAGATATGACAGAAATTTCTAGTTAAAGGTAGTGACATGGTTAATAGACGAATGGCAAAGGGAATTATGGTAATGAATACGTGGTTATACAGAATGGTAGACACGGGGAAATTTTCTGACGAAGATTTCGTTCCACAAAATTGGAAAATACGCATATGTTTGCCAATGAAAGGTTTAAATTGTCCACACGATAGAGATTAATGAAACAATAGCTAGAAATCATTGATACACCATAGTATCAGCATATATAGAGAGATATTTTTACGGATTTTAGAATTCTTTTATCGGCGGAAATATTAGGTTTTTAAAAATGTTTGTTTCATGTCTGGCGAATAAACGAATTAGAGTATAAATTTGTAACACGTTGTTTTAAATATAAAACAAGGATACTTACGCTATATTACTTAATACTGATATTTTACATTTATTTAACTTAAAGAAATTCCAAAGACTTGCTTGTCATTTTTGGCATACTAAAGGTCAATATTTTGTCTTAGGCAGTTTAAACTATTGAATTCTTTTTAACATCGTGGTTATGAAAAGAAAGTTGAGGAATATGCTTAATATCTTTCTCACTAATCATCACTGTCAGTTCGTTTATTTAGATGCAATAATAGCTTTGTAAAGTTCGAAGAAATTGATGTATTTATTTTACAACGCTATGATAAAGTATTTTCCTTTAAATCATGATAATTTTGTTATGTCTCTGACTCGTATCGTAAAACTGTGCTAAAAGTATCCATTATCTTAATTTATTTTTTGTACTCGTATTTTGACAAAACTAATATAAATTATTTTATTTACCTATTACTTCACCATATGATTCTTAATGATTTAATTAGATTTTTAAATCTGGAATCTTCACAATAATAGAAACAATTTTACAATATTACTATTTCACAATAGAATTATTAAAAAATGAGGCAGATTTCGTACGATATTCGTGTAACAATTCTTCATGAAAGTTAATTCCGAGAGAATACGTAATGATTTCGAAGTTTAACCCACTTATTATCTTAACTTTCTTGTTTCTTATGCAGCAGTTAATTGAATACCAAAGGTAACTTACGACTTTAACTTTCGGTTGAAATAAACGAGAGTAGCCAACGAGCTTTAAAAGCGACTTCTTTAAAACTTCTTTAAATAAAACGCTTATTAAATAGACTGTATAATTTTTCCAACATCAACTTTCTTAAATTACACGATCTATTTAAAAAGGGAGCGAAGAATTCCTTTTCCTCTGGTCAGAAATAAGATAAATAAATCGACCACAATTATTCTACGTCTATTCATAAACATATTTCCTACCAGTTCACTTTTTGTTTTTGACTATTGTTTTAAATTATGTAAATAGCATTAACTTAAGTATATATCCTTCAGTTTCTTCCAGTTTCTACTATCATTCATTCTTTATTATTTACTCTTTAAAAAATATTTTACCTCTTATCATAAAACAGGAGTTCTCCGCGAAAGATAATATCTCATACAATTTTACAATTTTCTATAATTTCTATAATTTACAATTTTCTATAATTTCACAAATTTCTTGCACCGTTTATCCATATTATTTTCTTTAGAAAAGACAATATCAGAAAAAAATGTAGTTTCCAGAATTATCCCCTGCAGATCCATAACTTCTGCATTCCATCGAACCGGCATCATGATTTATATCGCCGAAGAATATTCTCTATCAAACATTCTCTATCGATTCTCTGTCGATATTTCATTCGCTAGGTAGACATATTACCGCTTTAGCAGCTAGCAATTCACCGTTGCCTTCTTCTTCGAAGCTTTTCAATCGACGCCACGTAGAGGAGGACAAAGTGGAGGGATGATAACATGGCGTCGTCGTGTTCTTCGCATTGGCTTCGTTAGCCATTGCTGCCAACCACGCTCGTTTTACCTCGTTCAGGGTTAATCGAATCGACGATAAAGTGGATTATGCAGCAAGACTCAGCTGCATCTGATTTGATAACGCGATCGATCGTCCCACGATCTGCAAACGACGTTCCTCGAATTATCTGTCCTGCGAAATGCGATCGTTCCATCTCAAGACGGAAAATGCGGTGCTTCGAGCAACAAAAATAAACTGTTACTCACTTACATGAGTCATTTAACGATGACGTGACTCACGATGATGATCAGTGAACCATGTTGGTAAATTTATTAGATTGGTGAAAATAAAACAAATTTTATGAATTAACAAATTTTCACGAATGTGAATGAGTTAGGTAACATTGTCAGAAAAAAACATTCTACATTTACCTGTACTAATTGTTGCTCCGCTATCGTGATATAGCATTTGTTGCTGAACTTTTTAATTTAAAGATTATATCAGTTTTATTATAGGATTAATCTATCTGTAACTAATTAACACACTTGTCGCATGACACATACGAGCATAAATTGTTTGTAATTTAGTCCATAGTTTTTGTAATTGATTTATGGATTTTTTACAGCTGTGATATTGTATGTGCTAAAATATCTATATGCCTGAGAAAAAATATATTTTATATTTAGTTGCATCATGAGTCGCTTTTTATCAATTCCTTTGATTAATAAACCAAGGAAAAATTTGCCCTTAAGAGATTAATCTTTTAAGAACGAATTGATATTTATGAACTATGATATATCTCTTTCGTCTTAAATTTGATATCACAATCTTTATTCTAGATAATTATATATTAATTGTATTAAAATGCTTGTAACATATTTTACTTCCGGGAACGTTCTGCAAGGAATCAGGTTGAACTCATAATCTGCGAAATATTCGCCAAATTCATTTTCCAACAAATCTCCCGGGACAATGCTAATTTAATGTAACTACATTCTTCGTAATAGTGCAACGTTATCCGATGTTACTCTAAGTCTATTCATCCGTCTATTGAATCTCTAATAACACCGTGTTCCGCATATTTCCCTCTAATATACTGTGAAAACTTTTTTAATTTTGTTACAGAAGTTGTAATGTAGACGAGTTGAAGCTCAGCATACTTTAGCAAGCCTATATTCGTCTTTCTCTGTCGTACGTATCTCCACCACTTTTCAACATCTCTGTCTCGCTTTTTCTACGCTCTTTAATGTCATTGAAAGCTCCCTTTAGTTTTCTTACTGCGTTTTTAATATCGCTACGTCAATGTTTTGCACAACGGTAAAGCAAGTTTTATGAGACGCTCTAAGACCAAGAAGTTACTATCTGTTCATGTATTTTTCACTTGACGTTTAATATCCTTTTATCTTCCCACGTAACTTCATTGACTTCTCTATGGTGTTTCGAACGAAATTATATTACATCGAAATGAAGAAATTCAACGAAGTATCTCGTGGAGGGAGAATTATTAAGAATAAGATTAATACTTATTAGGTTGCTGCATATGAAAGGTCGTTTCTTTGAGATTCCAATAGCAATTATTAAATATTGTCGTCTATCGACAATTATCAACCACATTAAAAAAGAACATATTTACTACATATTTTGAATACCGAGAAAATTTATTAAGCTGTAACCTATATTTTATCAATTTTCTAAAGTACTTCGTTCTTATTAAATATTTTTATATTTGTAGATTTAACATGGCCTTAAATTTTTATTTTATTTGTAGTTTACTATTTCTCTCTATTGTATTAAATATCTCGCCATAAATTAAAAAGACAAGCTCCGATAGTTTCACAATTTTTCTTCCCTCGTTTTACAGCAATCCAACCATCTCCACATTCTCAGCGTATCGATTATCGAAAACGTGCTTCTCATTCCAGCTACCAGTTAAGGATAGCCGGAAACACCTTCTCGGAACTCATAGCGCTACTTCAACAGCTACTCGACTTCCATGAACAAAATGATACAATAATGCGTCGTTTACGACGCTGTAACAACCAAGCCTCTGTTTTCTTGCAAACTCAGAAATATCTCGATACGTACTTGAAACTCAAATTTCGAAGAATCTTTCATGCCCATCGTTCCGCCTAAAGTAAGTCGCTGGTCGAAGAATATGCATAGATTCGCTATTCATTGTCGACGAGGTATAAGTATAGGATGTTTCAAAATTGAGATTAACAAGAACGAAGATATGATTAAAATCGATGAAATAAAAAGTGCACATACGAGATACAGAATGATACGACGATAACGACGTATTAAATTATACCATCTCTTAATTTAACAATTAATCCTATTACGCTCTTTCGGTTGTTTTTCACCCAATTATATTTTTCCAATGGCAAAAAATATCTTTGTAGCAAACGTACAGCTTGAAAAGAATATGAAAAAAATCTTCTGTGCATAATTCCTCGCTACGATTATCCATATGAAACACCTTTTTTTACACTTTGCAACACAAGTTATTGCAACATACCGTCATCTTAATCCACGGTGAAAGGTTTAAAACGTTACAAATACTTTTTGTTTGTTAAAATGAGATCAAGATCGAAAGATAAAAATCCAAAAACCTCATCAGACTGAAAAATACACGTCCCTCATTCTCCTCTGCCGGTTGTTCTCTAATCGACCCATAATTTTGTAAGAGCCTCTATAGACAAACCGATATTGCATACTATACGACTTGGCAGGCGGGAACTCGTAGAAACGACGTCCGTTCCGTTTTACTCGACAGATTTGTGCTTCTCGGAACGCAAACGCGGTTGTCCACGGTGGTCTGCGTTCGTTGCGTTCAATTAAAAGCAGCGCCGCCATCTTGGCGATAATGGTAATCGGCTGCGTTATCGGTGGTCGAGATTCCTTCGGTTATTAAATCGGACCGTGGACCGGACTCCAATGGCTTCCAGCGATTCTGTCTCGATATAGAGGGACCTCCCGCCGCTTTATCGCGGTGTAATTAATTTCCGGGTGGAGAGGCTCGATTGCTCGCCGGCTGAAGTTAACGAAGAAGTTAAGGTGAGACGCTAATTGAAGCGGCTCCAGGAACTGCCAGTTGCGAATAGCGCTTGTTCCATCTTGGTTTATCACAGGTGTATTATACTGGGTGTCCTTGCGATCGTGGTACAATATGGCAAGGCAGTGATTCGTTATGAATAAGTAAGTCGAGAATATAGGTAATGCGGGAAATAACGCACAAGCATGGATAATTCTAAACACACGCGATTTATATTTCTTTTTATTTCTGTCCGCGTATAACTGGGACAATTACCTGAGAATTTCACTTTGATAGAAAGTGCTATTATAAAATGCACCAAGGCTGTGTATCTTTCAAAACTCGAAGTCAAAATTCCGCAATGAAACCTAAGAAGGATTCGTTCCAGTGAGAACGGTCGTATAATAAAACGTACAAAACCTCTCCGTCTCACTGTACGGCTATATCTTGCAAAAGGCTAGAAGCTTGAACACAAAGATCGAGAATTAAAAAAGGCCGAAATCAAGTGGATTACATGCAAGACACGTAACGATATCTCGTCCATTGTCACGTGTGAAAGCGTCGACGATAGGGATGAAAGAGGAAATAGCAGAACACTACGGGAAAAGAAGATGAAGGAGAAGAAGAAGGAGGAGTAGGTCGGACGAAATAACGGGAGCAAATTGGCTTCGCTACGGGTCGCTTATCGGCCGCGAATCTACGATTCGGAGCCCCCGGTATACCTTCTCGGTTGATTCAATTCGCCGGCTACAATGACGTCCGCCGGAAATCCAATCGTGTCCCGGAGGCACATTTTCATCGTCGACGCGTACTTTTGACAGGCGGCTCACGTGCTGCCGCCTAACGAAATTACTTTTCGCGTCGTCGGGACATCCGCTTAAATACGTTTCCATGGGTTTCCACGGCCGGAACCGGGCCTGGTAAATCTGCCAGGACAGTGTTCGAAGGAGGAAGTTGGAAGAGAAGGAGGAGTAGAAGCGGACGACGAGAAATACGGCCAAGACGAAGATAGAGGTTGAACGACTGCGACGACGTCCAGGAATAAGGTGTCGGTACGCGTCTATATTTGCATCGTCGTGGCTTAGAAATGGACCGCTGGCAGATGTAATCAAAGTTTGTAGACAACCACTCTTGAGACTTCTCTGGTGGCACCGAGAGAGACAAGTCCTACCGGATGTGCCTGTTTTTCACGATGCGTCGTGGCGATATTCGAATGCATCCTCCACGCGATACGTAGCGATATGAAACGGTTGGCCTAGGAATATCGAATTTTGTCGATTGGCATTGTGTGACTTAGGTATTTGTAGATTGGGATTATGTGGTGTTGGTTTTGTTAGAGGTTTGGCAACGAGGTTTCCGGGCTGGTTTCGTAGGGTATGAATAATGCGAATTTCAACGTATTTGAGAGAGTTGGTTTTGTGTAAAGTTCAAAATGTGATTATGCGTAGATTTGGTAAATTAATTACTGTTTAGTGCATTTGTGATATATATAAGCAGAGCTTCCATTACTTTGGATATTTTGTACACGTTTACACGATACGTGCATTTCGTACAATTTAGCGCGTTTAAATTTTCCATAAATGTATAGACGTTCGCAGTTGCAATTAATAAATTAAATTAATAATAAAATATTTATCAATTGCACAGTAAACTTCGAAAAATTAAAGGAACAAAGATCGGAAAAATTTCGTCTTCAAAACTATGTATCTACATACGTTTACACTACATAATGCATCAAAATTATAATATTTCTTACGAAAGGATGAAATTATATTAAGTAATATTTTTCATGCATAATGATAATGTATATGTACATAACGTAACAACGTATTATGCCGAGATAAATGATGACACTTCAGCGTTTTAAACACTCCATACGAACTTTTAAACTTTTCTACATATATTTAACTCTTTCGAGCGAAAGAACCCGATAAGCCAGAAGACCATCGAAAGGAAACGACACGAAGAACGATGAAGGATCCTTTCGAGTCCAAATAGATCCAGGAAGCTGCCTTCCATTTGCCATGTACGTACATAGCTGCTCACGAAACACCGTCTACGTACGCGCGTCGAAATGCAAATGGAATCTCTTGATTGAGTTTAGCGGAGCGGCGTCGAACCATCGCAGCGTTTCATGGGGGTTGGTTCATGAGGGTTGAGTGGCACGAAGGGCGTTCGAGGAGAAGAAAAAGGGCTGGCTTCGGAGTCGATTTGACGTATCGACGGCTTTCCGCTCCGCTTGCTACTCACGAATAATCGTGACAGGAAGAACGGAAAGAATGCGAGGCGCGTCGTCCATTTTCACCTTGTATATAGAAGCGTCTCGCGTTCCGTCGCAAATGGAGACAAATTTATACGCGTGAGGCGGCGGAAAAAACGAGCACTTTTGGTAAATTGAATCGATCGATTGTTTCTTGCTTTCTTTAACTTGGTCCCGACGACAGTTTTCACGCGTGAATTATTTCGTTTCTCGCCCACTTCCGCTTCCATTCCCCACCCACGTTCTCTATGCTGGTCTTCTGTTCTTCGTTTTTTTGATAAATAAAATATTCAGTCTAATCAGGAATACTGTTGTGCTTTTGTGATGGAAATTAAGTTGATAGTGAATTGAAAACTTTATTGAGATGATTGGAAATGTAAGATTATAGAATTTAATAAGCTGGACTTTCGTTTCAACTTGTCAAGTTCTGTATGAATAAGAGTGTACGTAAGAGGTACGTATTCAAATATACTCAAATATTCTCGTTCGTTTAATTCTTCTAATGTTCCAATTCAAAGAACCCTCGGTTCCTCGTTGAAAGTCACGAGCTACTTCACATTGTTTAAATGAGCTGAAACAAAACGAAGTTGTTAGCTTAATCCAAGCCACGATCGCTCAAATCCATCGTCGCTGCACGGAAGTCAATGCCGATCGATTGGATAATTATAACAACCTTTAACGAACTAGCCAGATGTTCAGATCGTACGATGAGTGTTTAGTTTTCTAATCGTACGATCACACGCGTACTTAATCTCCCTGCAACTGGTCGTACGACTATTCAAATCTCCTATCGCAAGACCGCTTAGATCTCTAAGTAAACGATAACACAATTATTTCGATCAGGAAGAAATCGATAGCGTAATTATTCAAATCTCTAATGGAGGTCAGCCACATTCACATCTCCAGAAGCGAAAGATTACGTAACTGCTTGCAACTATGACGAGCTAACTATTACTTAACCGCTTCAATCTGGGAGTAACCGCTTGGTTGAATTGCTTAGATCCCGACGAAGCTGATTGTGCAGCTGTTTAGATCTCCAATCGATCTATCAAAGCAAATATTTGGATCGCCAACTAAACCGTTTCGCAATCGTCCAAGTAGCAATTAATCATTCGATGGCTTGTGATATAGAGTGATAGAATAGCTGTTTAGAATGCCGCAGTATGATAACAGCTAGAAGAGAAATTAATCTTTCCGAATTACATTCTTCTTGTTGGATAGTACACAGCGTTTCAATGGCGTATTAACGTGTTGTTAAAATCGGTCGTTAATTAATCTTCTGTAGTTAAACATAATTTTTCATACTCCACAGGTAATCCGGGTCGTTTATGGCAACACCTAGAATTTTTAATTGTTTCTGGCTTTTGAGAAATTTGGAAAAATTCTGTGACATTTATTAACAGCTGTACTGCGCTCCGCGGTCGTTAAATGTTTGAAACTTTTCATAATATGTAAATATAAAAATTCGTAGTGTGGAAATCTGTGAATGAAATTTCGCTTAATTGGCGTTGTGTAGATCAAATCATCGACAGACATTACATTTTCTTTCATGTTTTTCATTTTTTTCCTTTTCTAATATGTTTTTTGTTTAATATTTTTAATATGTTTAATGTTCCTAATATGTTTAATATGTAAAAAATTAATATTTTTAATATGTATTAAAATGAGTTTTTTTAATATTCGAAGAAGTCAATTCTATTTCATAAACCTGCGCATATTTGCACGCGTGCAAATAAAATCCAACGTCAAGACTTTCCAATCAACTATTCACAGCTATCAAGCAACGCAATCCTTCTTATCTCTCAAATCCACCTTTCTCAAGCAACTCCTGACACCCACAATCGTTCGATTCTCGATGCACTTCCACCTACCAGAAAATAATACATCGTATATACAGGAAGCAACTCTGTTAGACAGAAAGCACTAAGAATCGCAGCGAGCCGAATCCGAGTTTCGCTCGGTAGGCACGGCTTAAAATTGATCCGCCCTCTTCAGCGTATCATAATATTCAGATTTTATTGCTACGACCGTGTTATACGCGAAGTGTTTGCAATACCTTTCACCTGTCAGCTATTGGAACGAAGATGCAGCCAGGACAAGGATACCAACCGCGAGACGTAGAACCGTTACGAAACACTTCGTCTGAATTTATCGAGCTGGTTCGCCTGGAGGCGAGCCAATGCCGACTCCCTTTTCTCGTAACCAGTCCTCACGTTTGTTCTTCATCCCCGTCAACCTAGTAAAATTAAATATTAACGATCTGCCGGCGGATGGAATCGCGCGATTGCTGTTTTACGATGTAACACGATGACACGGAGACCACGCGTGATGTATTATCCTTGCGTCAGGCCGCGAAAATAGCGTGCGACGATTGAGAGACGACTGTATAACATGTTCTACTCCCTAGCAGACTCGAGACCGAGTTCTACGTTGTTATCTGGTTAGAGAGAAGATGGAAGTTTTCTGGAAAGAGCTAAAATAAAACGTAGAAAACAGAAGGACTTGTAAGATGTTTACGGTTGTGAGTGTTTTCCTTCACCTTCCTTCGTTAACATGATTGACTATGATAATAAAAATTTGAAAACGTTGCAATTTGATACTAATGACTAGGGATTTTTACGTATTTATGTGAAATGTATACGTACAATATGGAAAATATATACGCGTATAATAAATATGCATATGTACAATATTCCAAATAAATTACTCTTCTTTAATTTTTTCACAGACAAAACAAATCATTTCTACTTAAGCTAATTTTTTAATTGTCGTTTCTTTAACCGTATGCATGAAAATATTAGTTTGTAGAATTCGCAGATAAAAATATAAATCCGCGGCTTACTAACAACCGAATTTAATAATTGATTGCATTTTATATTAAGTAAGAAACATTTTTTCAAACATTTTTTACATCGCCCTAAATAATAAATAAATGAAACAATCTCTCTCAACATTCCGCTGCTTTTTAAGCTTACTGACAAAAATCTCAAAAATTGTTCACATGATATCTATGTCACTCGGTGTACACTCTCGATTCCATTCGCAGCAGCAGGAACCTGCCGGAAAACGCGCCGGAGAAAAATGGTCTGTCGGCATCGTTTGCGCGTGTCAGTTTGAACAGGCGTTTTCGTTTTGCTTAATTAAATGAAATGTCCAGCCCGATCGCGTCGTTTCTGCGAATGGTGAAACTGGTACCATCGTTTGTCCGCGTTGTTCGTCTTTTTCGAGCGGAGAACCGCGAGTTGTCGCGTTACGAGCTCGTTCGTTGTACGTAGGACACGTTTAGATCGGGTATTAACTCAGCTGAGATTGTACAATGTCGAGTTGATGCAGTGGCGAGTAGTTGGTTGCTGGCTTAGAGCAATGTTCAGGCTAATTTGAGAATTACGTACGTTTTGTATTTTTGGATATTTTAGTTTTTTGCTATTTTGTAGAATTTCAGACTGGGGAAGTGTTTCACATATTACGGTCATTTATTAACCAAAAGAATATTTTTCGTGCACAGGATATTTTTCATCGCTTCGTAGTGGACTATTACTGTCATCGCTTCACTGGCTGCGTGCGAAAGGCTTCGTGAGAACTGGAAAATTTGCTGATAAACGATGAAATAAAAGATGATGATTAAAATCGCTTGAAAATAATTTGCAATTTTTATCAACGTAGCAAATAATTGTCTACTTCTTCGTTATTAATACGTAATTTTAATTGCGAATTGTCAAGCCAATAATTATCCTAAGAAATTAGTGATGGTTTTGTTGCAAAGAGAATACTTTTGACTATAAAAAAACGTGAAACAGCCCAAGTCGAATTTTTCGCACCACGATCCTTTTTTACCAGAGCACATTAAACTTAACAAAGATAGAAAACAGTTTATTACACAGCAGTATTTTGTTATATACTGCAAATACAGCATAATCCCAAATATCGACTCGAATTTACAACGCTGTAGCCGCAGCTGGACCGAACCGGCGAATCACAGGTTCAACAGGCCATCGATGTCGGTCTACCGATCATCGATCCCGTCGTTGCTCGCGTTTTACGGTTTCAAATCCACAATGCGTTGGCCCGTTAACGTCTGCTGGCGGAATTGACACGGAGAATTGTTCCGTGAGTACACACGGAACCGTGTGCCAGGGAACAGCATTGTTCCGGCGACAGGTGATTCGTTAGCTGACGCGACTGCTTTAGCAAAGACAAATGCAAGCACGACGGTCTAACGAGCGACGTCAACGAAACCCTGGCCAAATATCATGGAGAAGAACGAACGAGACGCTGAACGGAACCTCTTGGAAGATTTTATTATACGTTAAATAGACTGGCCTGGTTTCCTCGATTACTAAATTACACATGGCCAGATAGAACATTTTTTTTGCAAACAGTATGATCGTTGTTGGGTGCAGAATGTAGTTTTTGAATTTATTATGTTTGAAATTGACGAGGAAATTTTCGAACGTTTCACGAGTATCTTGGAAAAAGTGTCGAAGAACGATGATACGTACTTCGAGAAATGCAAAGGATAGTTTTAAGTACAGTGAATTCTTGACCAAGTATTAGGTTGTCCGAAAAGTTTCTTTCGTTTTATGAGAAAATAATAGACGCACAACGTGTTTTGTTTTATATTATTTTGTCGAATTACGTACGATCCATTTTGTTCTATTGAGATAAACATTTCACAGACTTGGTTTCACGTTTGTATAAAGGTGCACTGTTGTAAAAAACACGTTTGCGAAAGAAAGACACTTTTCGGACAATCTAATACATACTCGGTATAGATTCAGGTGTTCTATGAATTTCTATTTTAATCTTTGTATTTTATGCAAACGTATGAGCATCACAGTCTATGATGTTACTTTCACTAATATCGCAATTTTCTGTTTTTCAACGTGCAACTTTTATCTTTACAAGATTCTTTGAAATGTCAAAGTACTTCTAAGTCGTTCCAAACCATAAAATCAGCTTGGATGATCCGTGTACTTTATAAATAGAAAAATATTGTACATCAGATCCTATGAACAGCGATCGAATGCTACAGAGCGAAAATTTTGCACCGAAACAGTCTTAGATTCGTGAGTGCATATTGAAATTGATCTCATCCCTGATTATTACCGTGGTCGCTTTTCCACGCTGGTTTCTAGGGTAATTGGCGTGTTTACGCCGTCCAGACAATCGTGGCTAATCGCACGTTTCATTGTCTCCGCTTGATTGGAGGTTTCATTGTTCCGTTGCCCGCACGAACCGCAGGATTTATTCGTACTGCCTTCGGGTCTTGTGGGTGGATAGGAGATATCGTTGCGGGGCTGGAAGAAAATTGTTATAGATGGTTCGGTGATTTGTTGAATAGAGTGCGAGCGAGAGTCCCGATAGATGAGAATCTACTATTAATTCGCTATGGAGGTAAGTTAGCTTATTGTAGAAGTTGTAAACTAGATTTGTCATGTATGTTTTGTACCATGTTGCAAAGAAAAACTTTTCTTCGATTTATGAGGCTTGAATAGAGCCCTGGAGCACCAACTTCGAATGCAATTCCACATGCAGTTTCTTCAGGTCGATACGATAATAATTAGTAACTGTCCGCAATGGAATGAAATTATGTGAAATTGTGCCGATCTTAAATATTTTTGAATACAATTTCAAGTTGATTCCATCAATCACGAGATAAGATTTTTCTTAGATGTTAAATATTCAAATAGAAGATTTTCAAATGGAAGAAAGTCGTTAAGACTACGTGTGGTGTAGGAAGATGGTACTTAATCAAGTTCTATTTAAAACTAAAAGCAAACATGTTCATTGGAAACTTGGTAAAGATTGGAAGGATAGGAAGGAAGTTGGTTACAACCGTGCTTTGTATTTAGAATTAATGCTCGACAACGTGAAGTTTTATCTTAAAAAATAAACATAATAAACTAGCTGTTTAACATTCACTATTGAAATTCTCTCAATAATTCAACAACAATATTACGATAAGAAAACTTTCACAGGAAGGAAATCTTGGGACTCTGTAGAGCTTCCTCCGTAAATTTTCCTCCAAAATATAGCAAAGAATAATTATTATTAAAGTTCTGGTCCGATGGTGTATTAATATTACTTACTTATCACTCATAATCTTTGATGAAATTTGAAGAAATGACAGTTCCACAAATTAAATTCAGATTTTTTCAATTCTTTGAATCTTTGTCAATCTTTTAAATGTTTAAATGATCAATATCTAAATCAAAGAATTATGGTTATACAATTATCAATTCCCTGTTTTTTTCATCATTTTCGCACACAATTTCAACAATTTTTTTTCTAATTATCTCGTTCATTTATCTCGCACAAATACATGATTCTAACAAATTCTTCTTTTATCTGACGATTTAGGTTAATTATCAGGTTTTGTATGAGAACAGTAGATGTCTCAATACTCACGAACGATACTGTATATAAACAATCTTGAATTTCAGCGAAAGGATCAAGTAGAACATAAGCATCCATTAACCTATTAAACGAAACAACTGATAAACATCCACAACTCGGTGCAGCTGACGATAGCAAAACGTTCCGACGAATAATTGTATACCATAATCTCGAATTTCATGCTCGACATTTCACCATGAACGAGTAACAACTGCAGTAAGCAAGATTAGAAACGTAGCACAGCTAGATTTCAGATAGTCGTTGTTACAGGGTCTCTCTATTTTTCCGCGTTCTTCAAGCCAGGCAGACCGATCTCTTATCAGAGGAACCAGCCGCACACTGGCTATGGCTGACGTAAAGTTTATCGCGTTTGTTTTACATCCGCAACTTGCTGTGGTGTCGTAAAAAAAACGTCAGTCTCTCTCTCTTTCTCTCTTGGTTTGCTTCGGTTTCACAACGAAACACGAGCCGCTAAATACGTCGACTAGTGGAATCGTGGCCACGAGGAAAATGTTACGCCGCGTGGCACCCGCGAAACCAGAACAAGCACAAATTTACAACCGACTTTCCGCCCGGTAATTCCGTTTATTGTAATCCGTGGACGTTCCATGACTCGTCTGAATCGCGTGGCTTCGTTTCTTCGTGCCTTTCATCTCCTAACGACCGTTTCCTTAATTGTCTCCAGGTTGGTAGGCACGACGATACGATTTCAGTTCGTTTCGTTCTATTTCTATGGTTTCCGTTGTTGATTGAGGTTTTATTTTATATTATACATTTCACTTTCTCCTTGATTTTTATTCCATTTCTTTTTAGGTTTCTTCTTAGTTGAGGTTTCATTTTACTTTATTTCTTGGACTTTTGTTTCTTTTCCTACTTTTTAATCCTCGCACTATTTCCTCTTGTCTTGATGTTCTTTTTCTTTTTCGTCGAGAAACGCTTAGGCAACGATACACTGGATTTTAATTAGGTCATTTATAAAACGTGTGGTTTCTGTTTGATGTATTTGTACATGTGCACAGAGTCACATAATATGTTTGTTTTGAGGTAGGAATTGCAAACGAGGGAAAAATATGCAGACTTTGATGTAGAATTTACTTTGAAGCAAAGCCATGGACGTTCATGGCGGTGATATGTATGTATATAGCTATGCAATTGAAGATCGTAAGTCATGCGTTTGAAATATAAAGGGCAGAATGCAGACGAGAATATTATGGAATAAAGAGAAATGGTTTTAAACGTTGTACCGCGTTAATAAAAGAGATTTAAGAATTTTAACGGCATTTCCGCTTTGTGTAAACGAAATCGCATACTTCTCATACTCTTTGTGTGTCCTTTTAGCTATACTCTACCAAAGAGTATTATAAGATATTCGTGTTCGAAAAGGTTTAAAACAATTTAAAAGATACTTTAATTAAGATCTTGTTAAATTTAACGTATAAAAAAGAAGAAAAGCACAAATGCAAGACATAAATACCGAGTTGCATATTAAACGCGATTTCTCTTTTCTGTTTTCGTATTTATTTGAAATTGCGTAACATATTTGTTTGAATTAAGGAAACTTGAAGCTATTAAGGAATTTGTATCGTTTATTCTGAGATAATTTTTTGATAAAAAAAGAATAGAAGTCAATGCAGTATATATTAGGTTGTCCGAAAAGTTCCTTTCGTTTTATAAGGAAATAATAGACGTACAATGTTTTTTGTTTTATATTAGTTTATTGAATTATGCACGAACATAATAATAGAAATATGACGAAATGGATCATACCTAATTCAATAAAATAATACAAAACAGAAATTATTGTTCATCTATTATCACGTTATGAAACGAAAGAAACTTTCCGGACAACCTAATAAATATTTCTGGAGTATTTTCATGCTTATAGATACTTCCGATTATACCGTAATTAATAACTGATTAAAGAATAGCACTGCAACAGCATGAATAATTCCATACTAATCATGAATAAATCTATCCTAGATAGACATAATTATACGTTCTAATCAGCATCGAACTTCAAATCTCGAGTCCGAACTAAACAAACTATCAGCATCTCAACTGATCAACAATTTATGATCGATTCTACATTATTGAACGATATGAAAGATCTATTTATAATTGAGAAGATAAAGGAACAAGCTAATATTGTTTAAAAATTGTAAACTTATTGAATATAGATAATAACATTCTCTTACATTTCCGCTTTGTGTAAACGAAATCGCATACTTCTCACACTTTTTGTTCTTTTACCCATACTCTACTAAAGAGCATTATAAGATATTCGTGTTCGAAAAGTCTTAAAACAATTTAAAAGAACCTTAATTAAGATCTTGTTAAATTTAACGTATAAAAGAGAAGAAAAGCACAAGTGCAAGTAATAAATATCGAGTGAAATTCTGAATCCACTTAACTGCTCCATTTTGCTCGCGTTTACTATAAATCTTGTTTTAATAAACATCCCAGAATTTTATAAAATAAAAGCAAGTTATAACCCCAAGGTAAATAATAACGAAGTTTCCATCTCACGATCCGATTGGTTCTGTCCAAGGCGGAACCCAGCGTCTTCCGGTTCACTGGTTCTCGCGGCACACTCATCGACCGAGCTCGTGGAAAAATCTCGTCGCGTTGTTCAGCTCGTAAATCTTCAGCCAGCCGGTACACGAGAAAAAATCGCGACCAGATCGATGCTTAACGCTCGCCAGTTGAAACCGTGCAATCGCCGACAATCGAACGGTTGACCAGCGTTCTCGGAGCGCTGATTCTCGATCGTTACGATGTTATCGGGGTCGGGACCGCGGTTTCTTTCTTCTTTGCCCCTCCTTTGTCACTTTTCGCGGCTGTACCGGGCGCGCCTCGTATACCGGGGTCACGATTCGATAGACGTTACGCGATTTGCATAGGAGCTCCGCCGCCAATACCGCCCACGCGACCAATCGAACAGACCAGACTCTTCAGTGAAATTGTATGCACGTAATAAAGCACATAGAAATTAGCGGTCGACGTGGAGCTTTGGTTATGCAACAATTCTCGGTATGTTTAAAATTTTAAAGACGCGTTTCTACGGATGACTTGTTTGAGGTCAGGCAAATTTGCAACGCAGTAACAGGATTTATTCTAACACGTAATTTATGTGAATTCATCGGGGAGCATGCGATTCGTACAATATAAATCTACCAATTTTCTATTACTTTTCGTTGGTATAATAAGAGTTGGCGTTTGAATAAATGGATTCAATTGACGATAAATACAGTTCAAATATAGTAAATGGAATTGTATAGTCTCAGCAACGAATCGATGAAAACAACTTCTCTTTGTACCCAACTTCATTTTTGTTCGTGTTTATAAAACAAAAACGAGCAAACCGTAAAAAAATGTGACACTTACTCTTTTTTATCTCCTCTGTTTGGATTAACAAAAAAAAAAAATCGTTCATTTGAAATAGAAATTTATTCCGAGAGAACCGCCGAATAGAAAATCGATTCCACATCAATTGTGCCCGTAACGAAGGGAAAATGTCAATGGTGACAGTGAGATGCGATTGAGAACTTCAGAAAGAAGGTTAAAAGAGATCACCCTCGTCGAATCGTATGTGTCTACTTTTATTTCCACGCGATCAACGGGTTCCCAGCTGTCGCAACATTGTAATCAGGATAATTAAACAAGAACGATCGTAGTTTCGCCGCAGACATTGTTAAATATTAAAGTGGAGCCTGAACCGGTTCTTCCATTCCTGTCCTCCTTCTCACCGTTCTTTTATAATAGAGTCGACAAACAACGATCCTTCCTCCCTCTCGACGATAATTGTAGCTGTAGCAGTCATGGCTCGAGGGAGTTTCGCGCGGATTCATGCGTGTATCGCGCGAGTGACACGCGAGACCGCCACGTTTTTCTGCCTCGCTGAACGAATTCGTGTAAATAATGCACTGGCTTTTAATGAACGTGCCTCGCACTGCGACAAACACATAATATACAGGGTGAATCGGATGAATGAGGTCGCCTAAATATTCGTGTTACTTAGTATCGGATGGAGAAACTTCTTAGGACGAAATTACGCTATTTCAAGAGGCATTCCGCTATTCTATCTTTCCACTATTCCGTATGCAAGTAATAGAGGAGAAATTTGTCTCGAGTTCATTTCCTTATTTTAAGAAGAAGCTAAGATTTGAAGAACGAAAAGAATTATTTCTCAGGATTAACCCTTTTACGAAATCGTTATGTTATCGGTATTCTTCTTATGGAAGTTTATATATTTTAAATACGTCGACCGATGAATCTATCTAAAGGTCCAAAGCGATAGAAGATGCAAATTTCATTAGGTAAAATTTAATCATTTTGAATGACGTATGATCCGGTGGAGGTGTCTGATAGATTTAGAATAAAAGATAAACAGTGGTAAATAATACAAATATTCAGCTGATCTTATTTAACTGTTTCACCCTGTACACGTTCATGAAAACGGAGAGAAATGAAAAAAGTAAAATCCACGCCAGCCGCCAGTGTTTTTTCGATGTACCGGCAGAAAATGCGTCCAACACGCGTCTGACTCGAATATCTCTGTTTGAAATAATCCGGACCTGACGCTTCTGCGTGGCCAGCTTTTTGCCGATTTATCACTCGTGTCACTTGAACACGCGAATTGAAATCGGTGTTTTGGGGCAATTCTAAGGGAAAGTGAGAACGTATTGATTTGGAGAATTTCGAAGAGAAGATATTACCTTGTTATATCGATTTCATAGAATTTAATAGATCCCTAACATAATCTTCTCGAATGTGACATTCTGAGAATTACAAATGCGATACAAACGTCGAGTTGATTATCCATCAAGATCAACGACTTGGACAAATTAAAGACTTTAAAAAAATTAGACACTCGTTATATCCTAAGAGATAAGAAACTTTTGAAAGATAGAGTTGATCAATTTGACTTCCAAGTGGTTCGTGCAACTTTATTAAACCGAAAGATCTGCAACAATTTTTACAACAAGTACCGCAAGACTTTGATAGTTTAATTTCGTGAGAAACCTTCCAAACCGTTTAATATTACAAAATTTCAATAAGCGAAAGTATGCAGATCGGTTAAAACGGTACAATAAGAGCAAGGTTCGACCTTAGCTTGGACCTTTTTATGAACTGGCAGCTCAAGCTAAAGAAGGCGAAATCGAAGAGACGAAAGCGAAGTTGCGTGATTGCCATGTTAAATACGTTCGAAGGAAATTGAAGTGTTTCGACGTACGAGAAAGTGATACGGAATGGACGAA
This sequence comes from Bombus flavifrons, assembly GCF_040668555.2. NCBI lineage: Eukaryota > Metazoa > Arthropoda > Insecta > Hymenoptera > Apidae > Bombus > Bombus flavifrons. The sequence goes on from NC_138456.1 coordinate 8,716,684, forward strand.
GAAGTAGAGGAGAGAAAGTGAGATAGGATACGAGGTGAGAAACCGTAATGGAGCTATTAAGTCGTGAACTTACGAAGCGGGCAAAGTTTCTACGGCCCACGAAGTATATCTATCGACAACGTTGTATCGAGTACAAGCGTATGGCGTGCACGGAACGTTCTATAATTCTTCTTGATGCCCGACGTAGCAACTTTCGCGTATAAATACATACCTCAATGAAACACCGATAGCCTGACGATAAAACAGCACTCACAACGAGCCTTATTTATGCTTTCACTGAAATTTTCTTGCCGAGTGTAATAGAGAAAGAATATCGAGTTTTGTGAGATCTTTATCAGAAGATTTGACGAGATACTTTATATACAAGTTCCATCTAAGCTATCAGATTTTATGATTTTGTGGTTTTAGATGTTCTCTTGCAATTTTGGTTAATTAATGGCCACAAAAGAAAATTAAATTTTGTGAAATTTTATTTACGAGTTTCATTTCAGTGAATGTATTCTGTGATTTATTTTATATGTTCTTATAACGGGTTCATTTTGTTAATTATATGAAGACTACAGGAAAGAGATTTTCTAATTTCGGTATTACTTTATACATAAAGATACAAGCATTGCCGAAATACCCACATGTGTAGGAGCTAATAAACAAACCAATGGCATAATGTTATGACAAACTAATATTATTGAAATGTTCAAGAAAGTGGAAATATACTGGCCCTAAAATACTCTGCTATCTCTAAAACACACTTTTTTCTTAAAATAAAACATCATGTGTTCAATAGAACTTCGTCAAGTCAGGACTAAGATTTATTATTAGTATACATGTACCGAGTAAATTTTCGAAATAGTTTGTCTCGAAAACGGAGCCTCGAGTTCATACATTTTTTTCTACATTTCCAATTTATCTTTTTACGAGGAATCACCTCATACTCGATCGTGCTACTGGTTATCAGGACACCGTGTATACTTGTGTTAAAAGAGCGCACCTCCGACTCTATGCACCGACTTGAACAGCTGACTTTCAAGCAGCATCCAGCAACGTAAATGAGAAAGCGATACGTAGAAAAGCGAGCTGAGAGCGCAGATGGGGGCTCAGTTGCGAGATATTAAAGTTGCCGTTAATTAAGCGGCTCGAGTTAACGGTAATTAGTCGACGCGCGGCGAGAGGCGTCGTGTCGCGGCGCCGTTTAGATTTAGACGCCTGATTTCCGAGCATGAAAGCACATTGTATAGCACGCACCCTTTCAACTTGTCGGCGCTGCTGGTTCCACTAGCGCGCGCGAATGCTCGCGCGAGCACGTGTTCGAGTTTCGTGCATGTTCATCACGCGTGTTCATCACGCGTGTTCATCACGCGTCACACGCCACGAACGTCGTCCGTGATTTATCAACCGCGATGCGGACTGCCTGTCGCAAATCATAACAACCGTGACAACCGCGAAAACTTCGCTGGAATACACGTGGCCTGGGTGGTTGAGAGACGTGTGGTTCTTCCGCTAACCAGTTCGATTCCCACTGTTCCACGAACTCTCGTGTGACTTAATTGACTGGAAGCTCCAGTGATATTAGGTCTGACGAGGTTAATGCGTTTGAGATAAATTGCTAATTATGGTGTGGTGCGTTTTGTCAATTGAAAAGAATAACTAGGCGTGTTTTTTGTGCTTCGTTTTTCAATTTTGCTTTATGTTCCGTTTGAAGAGCAAGCATATCTGTGATGATTACTCAGATTTAATTCAATTGTTGGTAAAGAAGACTGAAATACTTTGGTTTGTATTACATTTATTTAGGAAAGTGTGAAAAATATGTTGTTTTTAATATGGTTGATTTATAAAGTCCATGCTATACAAACGAAAGGAAGAATAGAAATTAGAAAAAGAACGTATACTTGTAATTAATATTTTGTTACCATAACGAAAGCAACTTGGTTGAAGAATAAACTAGCCATTTGTCTGCGTAAATTCATCGAAGAATCCAATAAAAGAAATTGAAAAAAGAATTTAACAACAGCTTCGTACAGAAATTTTTCACCTCTAATAACAATGAATCGTTGTTGTAAAAAGAAGTTGCAGCGAAGCAAGATTAAATAAACAAATAGTCGATGATTAAAAAATCTCGAAAATTTTGTATATTTTAAAACTTCTCAGTGATCTAAGAGAAGAAGAAGTTGAAAATTCCAGCTGGAATTTTAATATTAAAAGTTAGAAATGCCACAAAAGCTTAAACAACTATAGTGGTATTGGAACTTATACCCGATAACTATAGCCGTATAAATCATATCTTTTGAAAGCGCTGACGATCTTAGAAGTCCTGCTTGAAAGGACCGACTATCTCGAAACTCTTGAAAGTATGAATTATTACACATCATATATTATTCAAGAAGCTACCAGACTATTAAACTTTCTACAATTCTCGAACATTGCACAGAAGTATCTTAATGTCCCTAAACAACTTTACCATCCTAAAACTCTCGAATACTTCAAATTTCTTGAAACTATTAGGTTGTCCGAAAAGTGTCTTTCTTTTACAGACACGTGTTTTACAACAATGCATCTTTATACAAACATAAAACCTAATCTATCAAACGTTGTGATCTTTATCTTGATAGAACAAAATACATCATACGTAATTCGATAAAATAATACAAAACGAAAAATGTTGTGCATCCATTATTTCCTCATAAAACGAAAGAAACCTTTCGGACGACCTAATACAAGCTACCCTAATCGCGATAAAAATAGAAATTTTACGAACTCTGAAACCTTTCACGCCGCGTCTTACGAAAATCCTGAAACTCTAAATAGGTCACGTGAGAAACTGCACCGGCTTAAAGATCTTCCTACATCTCGTAAAAAGGGAAGCTTCGGAAGATTTCGAGTATTTCAGCGTGTCTTTACACCTCGGCGAGCGTTCGACTTTCTTAAAGAACCACCGTCACAGTACACTTCCGTTAATATTCATATCAGTTTCAACATCTACGTCGTTGTGACTAATCGTCCCTGTAATTCATTTGTTAAAAAATGGCCAACTATCTTCCGCTAACCACGATTTCCCTGATTTATACCTTCTTCCCTTATTTTCATTCGTTCGTTTCCCTCGACCCTCGCGGCCATACGCTCACATAAAAACTCGATAACGCCACGGTTATGAAAAGAAGCCCGGCACACGAACAGGAATTAAATCTTTTCTCTAGGTGGAACGATGCTAATCTAGCATGAACGAAGGCGCGCGACGGGGGTGAAAAAACACATTCGCGGTGGCACCGGTGAAATTGCCGATTCATTTCGCGCTCGGTGCCCCGTGTAACGACTAGAAATCAAATTTTTGTCACCTGACGATGGCGTGACCGCGACTCGATCTCTCGCTTATCTCAATTAACGTCGTTGTTAATATTTCGTCGCAACCTTCATGTTAAATTGAACGGAAAACGCTTGCACGATTTCGCCTCGCCGCCCTTTTAAGTTTTTTACATGTTTCAAGCATTCTTACGCTGTTTTCTTCCCTCTTATTTCTTTCAGCCGACTTCCACTAGTCCTTTTTTCCGGATAATTGAAATTAGTAGTAATGTTTATGGCGGAGATGAGAGTATTTTATACCTTTTATATCTTATTGTATTATAGAAATACAAGATAATAGTTGTGACATTCAGAACTTGAAGAGTAATCTTGTTATATCGTTCTAACATCAAATTATACGTAAAGTAATTATAACATTAAGAATCACGAACTGTTCCTTTTGTCAATTCATCAATTAACCGTATCTATTTTTACTTCGAAACGTCCAACATGTGTTATAATTAATTTATACAGTAGACTTGTAACGCGTCTATACTTATCAGCAATTTAATTATTCGTTGAATAATTAACTTCACGAGTTACGTAGAAGCTTCAATATCCCTCTTGCTTACCTTTTGAACTTATGGACATATTTTATTAACATCGTCCCGTTCTCGAAGATGATCTAAATGAAGATTTACACTTTTCTTTCTGGAGAGTGCGCGGTGGCAGAGGGTGTCGCGTATCGCGAGATATACGTCGCTATAAATGACGCAGCGACGGTAATAAATTATGTTACAGCAATAAGTAACGAGGGGAGAAATACAAGCTTAAAAATGTCTAAACCGTCGTAAAACGAGCAGATTAAGACCGAGAGAGAACGTTTGGATTTATTTTTCCGCTGATATAATACCTCTGCTTTCGCTCTCTCGTTTCCCACCGATACAACGCACCTTCTTCTCTTTTCGTTAAGTATTTATTTCACATCATCATCGTTCTGGTTTTTTCTTCTTAGTGAATAAACTATTTGCAGAGTAACGCGTTAATCGCAGCTTGTTATTCATCGGCAACGGCGCGAACGGGCGTTAAATCGCGGTGTAATGCGTTTTAGTTAAACGCCACTTTTTTACGTAATTACAGCCCTCCATTTCGCCGTCAGATACTTTAGACAAATATTTTTTACATTATGCAAGTTTATTGCCAGCTAACGATGCCCGCGTGCCCCGTGGTTAAAGCAACTTGCAATCTGTTTTCCTCCATTTCTCCTATTTTTCTTCCGTTTCGTTCCCTCTGCCCGCTTTTTCCTTCGTTTTTCTTTTCCGAGAAAAATTATGCCTTACGCAGCTTCAGAGACTTTTATTCGAGCGTATCGTTAATTTATGAGGCTTTATTTCGAAGGGACGATAACGAGGAACTGCCGCCGCTACCTTAGAACGCAGCCTGTGTGGAAATATACGTTTCACGCCGTCGAGGTGGACTCTATTTTACGGCCAACGACTTAAGTACTCAGGTGTCTTCGTCTTTGCGCCATTTTGTCGCGATAACGTGACGGTGCTTGCTGTAATGCAATTGCTTTACAGTGAATTCAGTTCGCGTTTATCTCCAGCGAGATTTTCAATTGTTGACAATTTTTATAGATTTATAGAGAAATATTGCATCTGTTGCATTTCTGGTCCTAGAAATTTGGTATTTATCGATTGCTTGATTTACTAATGATTTACTTGATTTAATAATGGAACTTGTACGCTAAAATGGTAAGTATAGAAAATATTAGGTTGAAAAGTTTCTTTCGTTTTATAAGGAAATAATAGATACACAATGTTTTTTGTTTTATATTAGTTTACTGAATTATGCACGAATATAATAATAGAAATAGAACTGGATCATACTTAATTCAAAAAATAATATAAAACAGAAATTGTTGTTCATCTATTATCACCTTATGAAACGAAAGAAACTTTTCGGACAATCTAATATAATTCTTGCGAAGATTCTAGTACTCTGTTTTGTTATCGTAATGCATAATGTTGGACAGGGTGCTTGTCATTTTATTCATAACGCTAGATACAGTAGGTTCTTGACACGAACTAACTTTGGAAATTTGAATCTCTTACTGTGGGAAACGTCGGTAGTTGTAAGAGTAGTTAAGAGCATCCTGTCAGAAACGTAGAATAAGTGATGGTTTAGATAGTTTTACAGGATACACAGATCAGAATGACGAACTCACGTATATAGGTTTCACGAATGTTTAATTTAACATTTCGAAATGGAAACTGAAAATCAAAAGATACTCAAACATTATTATTCGAATCGTTAATATCAAATAATAATTACCATTATTCGATGTACAGAATCTAGATATTATATAGAAATTCCAGCTAAAATACCAAACTTCCAATTGCCTTTAACAAATTTATCAAATCTACGTACAAGTGTTCTTCACATTTCAATTACCAGGTATGTAAATATGAAACCGGAATTTTTGTATAGAAAATACACGTTTATTGTACGAAAATGATTAAAAATATTTTATTCGAAGTATTGCCCATCGCTAGCTATACATTTTTCCCACCTGTCTGGCAATTGGTGGATGCCACGCCAAAAAAACTGTCGCTCTTTTGAGACAAACCAGTCATCGAGCCATTTTCGTACATTTTCGTAAGAAGTGAAGTGCTGGTCAGAAAGTGCGTGTCCCGTCGATGCAAATAAATAGTAATCGGACGGAGCCAAGTCTGGTGAGTAAGCCGCGTGCGAAAGTATTTCCCAACTGAACGCTTCGATCGTTTCCTTGACCGGTTTTGCTGTATGCGATGGTGCATTATCACGAAGCAAAATTACTTTGTGTTGCCTTTTTTGATATTCTGGTCGTTTTTCACGCAAAGCTTGATTCAAATCGATCATTTGTTGTCGGTAGCGCTCAGTATTAACGGTTTCGCCAGGTTTTAACAGCTCGGAGATCTTTTTCGGTGGTCTTCCACGTTCTTCGTTCCTCGCGTCAAAATTGCCACTTCTGAATTTTTTAAACCACTCAAAGCACTGTGATTTACCAAGAGCATGCTCACCGTAAGCTTCGACAAGCATTCGATGCGATTCTGCAGCAGTTTTCTTCAAATGGTAACAGAAAATCAATGGTAACAGAAAATGCAACCATATTACATTTACATTAAGAAAACGGAAACTACCAAATATCCAGTTGAATGGCATGCACATAATAGAAACAAGGTAAGTTAAATACCTAGGACTTCACTTAGACACGCAACTTACATGGAAACAACATACTAAATCAATTACAGACAAAATACGAATAAAAAGAAGACAGATGTACTGGCTAACTAATTGAAAATCTAAACTCAGTATAGAAAATAAACTAAAAATCTACAAAACGATAATAAAATCAATCTGGACGTACGGAGTACCGCTATGGGGGGCAGCAGCAATGAGCCACATAAATAAACTAAAGTTGCTACAATCGAAGATACTGAGAACAACAGTCAACGCCCCATGGTATGTCAGAAGCGAGGATATTCGGCAAAAGACTTAAAAATACCAACGGTCAAAGAGGAAATCAGTAGGTACGCAAAAAAATACAAGGAAAGAAAGGCAACACATCCAAACCAGCTGGCTGCTGAAGCGAGCAAAACTTTCATAGAAAAAAACCTAAAAGGAAAACACCCCACTGACCTCACTAAAGAAATAAAATAGTCAAACTCGAGGATGGTATTCCGCTGGGGGTAGTCATCCACAAGTTATTTAGCAATTAAGTTAGAAAAATTTACCAAATGCCCAGCTGAACAAATTGTAAAGTACAAATTAAATAATAATAAAAAAGAATTCCAATACTGCGCTACGAAGAGAAACTTCACAACTTATTTTGCATCTGTTCCACGCTTGCAAAGCTCCGCGTTGCTCATTAAGCATTCCACGCCACTTTTCATCCTATATCTCCGTCGTTGGCCAAGGCAAGCTCATCTCCGACCAACAATTCACCAAAGACTCCATCGATTATCAGCGACAGTAACTGATAGAGCGTCGGTTTTTCCGCGAAACTTCAGGGATGGCGGCCTCCGCCCAAAGATATTCACGGTGTATCGGAGCCATTGAATCGGCGCTATCTGCTGCAAAAGCGGAGCGGTTTTCGCGTCCGTTCTATAGTTCTGTCAGGTGTTGTTGCGGCGAACACCGGCCCGTTTTGGCAACGCGACGCTTCAGGTGAACGCGATACGCAAACTGGGAAAGCCCGCGGCTCACTTTCGTCCTGATAACGCCGTCATTGATAAATTATGCGACCGTTCGTCGAGCCAACCCTGTTGTGGGTGTGAATCGATACGAGCTGCAGGCTCCTAGCTATGGGTCTACTCGTTTCGATGTTTGAATTTTTAGTTTTCCGTGAGTTATAGTTACTGTTTAATATTTTGTTAGATTTTGTTGTAACCTTTCTTAGGGTGTATCACATATTATATATTCATATTATTCGTATAGTAATTTTTAATACATATTTATATAGCAATAATGATATACTCTAAAGTAAAGTGTTAAATAAATATACGGCTTCGATATTTTTATGGTTTTCTTCAATTTTTTTTTTAAATAAAACCATGATTCTTAACAAACGGACATTTAAAAATCCCAATGATCGCAGTAATTCGTCTAATATGTTGGAAACCAATAGTTATGAATATGTAATATCGCAGCTTTAAGTAAATTTATTAAGTAAATTTTGAGAAACTTAAAAAGTCACACAGACCATAAATTGCACAGTAAAAAGCAAAACCAACTAACTCAAAGGAACCAAAGCAGGAAACATCTGAAACATACTCTCAACCCCACGAAAGCTAGATTTATCATTTTAATCGATCCGGACGCGGCAACTAGTAACAATAGGATCCTCTTCGACCAAGTCTCGAGGAAGTGTCTCCCACTTGGTGTTAAGCGCAAACGAGAATCTCCTGGCAAACTTTGGTAACTGTGTCATCCGTCCAAATGAAGCAGCAAATGAAAGGAGATAGATAGAGAAGAGAGAGAGAGAGAGAGAGAGAGAGAGAGAGGGAGAGGGAGAGAAAGGAAATCTCGAGAAACTTCCGCGTTTAATCCCATCAAGTATCAAAACGACACGTTCGCGCATAAAACGGCGGGATTATCGGCGACGAGCCGGGAAAATATCCGGTTGGTCCATTAAACGGCGTCCTTACCCACCGCTGGGCAGAATCCTCCTTCCTCGAATTTGCATTTCATTGTAACTCGGACTGTGGAACCGCGGCATCAAGTGGAACAGAAAGAGAGACGACAAAAGGAGAGGAAAAACGCGACGATAACGTCGCTCCCGGTGAATTCGCTTTATTATTCGGCCGTTTTTGCCTGGGACCACGGGGCAGATCGCGCGGCCCAGATAACGGAAATCGCGTCCAGACGAGTAATACACTACCATCCATAAGTATTTGGATACCTGGTGTAATTCTATCAAAAGATTAATGTTTTTGTTATACAATGGCGGTAAGAGAAAATTTAAAAATTGTTACGCTATGAATTTTCGTAACTTTTGGACTAAAAGTTTTTCCTCATATTGGTAACAGTCATCCGTTCTGTAATATGCACGAGTATTATATTTAATCATTGCTCCTATCAAATATAAATCCATCTTCCCTCTTTCTGTCCTAGTGTCTTTTTATACTTCTCATTTTATAAACTCCTTTTTTATTCGTAACTGTATTTTCCAAGTTACGATAGAAGAACATTCCTCTACTGTCAATTCTTTGCCTCTTGCTATAGCCAGAATCAAATACTCTGTTTTTCAACTGAGACAAGGAATGTGTCAGCATCACCAAAATTTCATGTTTACCTAAAAGCTCGAAATTTGACTCGTAACTTTGAAATGTAAGATCTTATTATAGAATAATCAGAGACTTACACTGATTGAAACTTAATCAAGAAAATGTAAGATATATCCGTTCAATATAAAACTTCTCCTCACTGAACGTGATATAAGATCTTTAGAATGTCTTTTTCAAAAACAAAAAGAACAATCTTTTGAAGAACGTAGCCTTCAGATTTAGACAATTTTATCCAAGAGGTTCGAATAGGTTTAAATAAACAAAAATATTTTTTATATATTCGTAATAATTTAGAAGAGGGTGTCTAGATACTTATGGACGACAGTGTACATGTACTCGCGTGAAATGTCACCGAACGCGTGCGTTTTGTAATACATTATGAGTGGCTGGTAACACAGCGGGTGCGGTGCAAACGTACGATTTTCGACGTTTTTAGAGCGATGGAAAATGTCGGCGAGACTTTTATTTATCGTTCGCTGGGCTCCCGCGATGCTGGGATTGATATTCTGCATGGAATATTATATTAAGCATAATTGTACCGAGTGTTTTACGTGAAACGTACCGTATAATGTAATGGCGGAATAAATACGTTTATTTATGGTTAACGATCATTATCGAGACTACGAATCTCCGCAAAACTAAATTTCGCATTTTATTTTGCGTTTGAGAGTTTGGAGCTGTATTCATGGCCATATTAACGTTGCACGTGAATAGGTGTACAATTTAAAATATGAGAGGCTGGAATAAATGAAAAAATTCAGTGATTTTGAAAAGTGAAAAAAAAAATGGGTTTTAAAGATAATCATGATGATGGAATAGCTTATTTATGAAATGCACTATGTTTTAATTGAAAATATTGGGATTTGGCGAAAATGGAGGAAGGAATTTAGCTTTCTATATATGTAGTATTATTATCTAAAGTCAGTTTAAGTAAAGATAAAAGTCCACGTACACCTATTGAGTTTTGTACGTCTGATTTATCAAAGAAATTAAAAACGTACCTTGTTACGCATTATGTTACATTTTAACGATATATCTCTTAACCTCTTAGGTACGATGCGCCATTATAGTGGCTTTCGCGGATGTCATCTTATATTGCTTTAAAATATATCAGACTCAATTGTATTATTAATTATTAAAGTAAATTATTAAAATTAAAGTATATACATCATATCTTTAAGAAACATTATAATTTAATTATCAAAAATTTCATTCCAATGTACTTGCGTAGAAAACAGCATAATCCATCACACATTGCAGTGCTGTATCGTTTACGCGTAATTCGCATCAAACTTTGCCGTACAGAGAAACAACCCCGTACAAAATTCAACCGCATCTAACAGGTTAATCTGTCAAATAAATTCCTAGAGCCAACGTTTTTACTATAATATTTTATATTTAAAGAATGTATGTAGACTTTGTCACTGACCGTATATGTACTATTTAAAATAACTAGGGAATCACCGCTATGAATAGTTCTATTGCACGAACAACTAATCATCCAATTAAATCAAATCACTAATCAAGTCTCTTCCAAAAGATTAACAACGCTTTTAACCTTCTCCGACTATTCAACAATTCACCCAAACTTTCCGTTTCATCGGAATACACCCACGCAAAATATATATTATATTCTCTTCGTTGCCTGTTTACCGGGCAATTAAGGCGTATACAAAACGAAGAGGCGCGAGTAGCAGACTTCGTTGTTACTTTGAGAGATGGCCGCGGCAACGAGCGTGGAAATGTCTTCAATAAATATCAACGTTTTAATTAACATAATGCGGCAGCTTAATTGGCCGGCATTTATCGTGAGTATCTCGCGCGCTTTTAATTGCCCCCTTCGCCCTTCCACAACCACCCTGTTGGTAATTATAAAAGCGTCGCCGTGTAACGAACGCGAGCATCGGCTGATATCGTTGAGGCCGGTCGTCGATCGTTGAAAGAGCCTCGCTTTTTCTTCGAAATCGCGGCTGAAATCCGACTCGTTCGTTTAATTACACGAACCATCGGGAATGCGGTTAGAAGAACCAATGAAGTCGTTTTAAGGGATACACTACGTAGACTTGTCGGTTCGAATATGTGCTTCAATGAGATAGAATTCGGTTTAATTGGTGGAAGAAGTCGGGCGGAAAAAAGGAACAAGACGGAATACGAATCTTTACAGTAGCGATTTAATTGGACGATTTTCGTTGCCGTATGTTAGTAATCGGGGTGTTTGTATGTGAGTGTTATAGCACCGAGGTAGTAATTAAAGTATGAATGGAGTCTGGAATTGATGAGTTGAAACGGGGTTTTAATGGGGGTAGATGTGTCAGCGTGGAAAGCGATCGAACGTTTTGTAAAATATTGTTGAGATTATGCTAGTATACTCCTGGCTGTAATAGAGATACTATTCGAGGATTTATACGATGGTATTTTCCAAATGAGGAAATTTTGTGTTAAGGTTTATCGCTTTGGCACATGTACTCTAATTTTCACTTGTTTCTGAATGAAAATGTTAGATGTTATTGCTTTGAATGAAAATTTTTTTCGTTTGCTTACTTACACACACACACACACTTCAATTTAATTTAATTTTTATTTCTCCAAATACTCCAAACCTATTAAAATTTTTTGATCGTTATTGTTAGATTTATAGCGATAATTCTATATAAATTTTATACTATCGCTACGACGTATTTTCAAATATAAAAATAACCAAGTTAAAAACATGAAATAGAAAATATACCTTTAGGAAGTACAATAAAAGAAATTGAAAAAATTTGCAGAAAAGTTTGAGGATTTATCTCTGGTGTATATCAATGCCCTTTTAAATTGTAACATTGTTGTTTTACATATATATTCGCATGCTTGTCAATGGTACGTGATAAGTTCCCATTCCCTATAAAGCAGGCTATCGTGACAATCAAAAGGCGTGCCACTAAGCGAGAATAAAGAAAACCAGGGGATAAAAGTTCCGTGTTTCCTCCTGTTCCTGTTGCTGGCAACCATCAATAAGACTTACCTAACTCAGATCTAATTCATAGCTAACCTACATCTGGTAAAACCTTCTTTACGAGCGAGTATTGTTCGATGGTTCCAACTTATCTCTGTGCATGTACAAGCTTCGTTCGAACAAATTTCGTTTATATCAAATATTATCAATATAAAACTTGTACTAAACTGACATTTTACTAACGCGATGGCAATAAATAAAATAGTAATGATTATTAATTTCTTATTGTTCATTGAAACACAATAATATTTAGAATACTATATAATATATTATATATTATAAGTATTATTATTCTGTCCACGCTGTACGAACAGCTTTACTTTTTAAGTTAATTCAGTTATCACGTTTAGTTATCGAGTAAAAAGTCTTCTTACAGAGATTCAATCTACACTGGGCAAAAGATAAATCTTACTCGACTATGTTGTTCCATAAAGTGCACTATATCATTATCTGATACACATAATGCAATTCTCAACAAAAGAGATAGATCTAAGAGTTTCAAGTAAAAGGAGTTAAAATCGGAGTTAAAGTCGACTAGCCAAACATATATTTAAGCAGATCATCAAGCAAATATCAAGCAGATATTTAAAAGGTCTCACTCTATTCTTCCGTGTTTCCTGCGCGCAAGAATTCTAATGGTCCCAGGATCTTTACGATTACCAGTTGAAAATTATTCCAGTCGTCGTTAAGTGGCTCAGAGAGAGAGAGAGAAAGAGAGAGAGGGAGAGAGAGAGAGAGAGAGAATTTTATACCGGAAGCAAGGGATAGGGGCAATAAAAAATAGAGTTCCATTAGAGAGCAATACTACCAAGAACTGTTTCGACCTCATCTACTCGTTTCTGCCTAATGGATTCATAATCTTAATACGTCCGACCTCGCGTGTTCGTGCTCGATTCAATATTGCCTTGGCATAATCATGCCAAACCCCTTTTCTCCTCGATTCCCCAATCCCTCTGACCCTTTTCTTCCCTTTTTCACCCCATTCCACCCTCCAACAACCTTTTCCTCCCTTGAAATTCTTCTCGAACTTCTAATGAAAATTATTCTAAGTAGCCGAGGCCGCTACCACGCCTAATAATCGCTGCTCTCGTTCGCCTTGAGCTTTTTGCAGCTCCTTCTATAACCGATTCACGGGTAACGTCTAATCAAAATTCAATTAATTTCCTTTGTTGCAATTTGCCGGCGAAGTCGATTCGCAACTTGGCGGCAGGGAAGTTTTGGGAAGTTTGCGGCAGCTTTCGGAATTTCTTCACGTCCCCTGGATTATTTCTCCAAGTTATCAGACAGATATCAATCCTCGTTGGACCTTTCTTTTGTATTATCGGGAAGTGACTTGTGGAATGTCCAAAGAGTGACAATATAAGGGATATATTTCTCATTAACGAGAGAATCTTTGTTTGTAACTGTTGAGAAGAGAAAATAAAAATGAACGGAAATTGATCGATTGTTGGATGTTTGCAGTAACCGTACAAAGAGAAAATGAAATTAGGCGATGGGATGCTTTTAAACTCTGTGGAGCGTATATTTAATTCTTTCAACTATTCTTGAGAGGTTTCAATTTTTTCTGTTGACTGTTTGCCGCAGAATTATATTCTAAAAATATTGGAATACATAAAAATACAGAAAATATACGAGTAGTATAAATCTGAATGACAAAATTAAATTCTGCAATGGAATAGTGGAATGAGATATGTTGTTCGAATATAATAAAATCCTGTCGTCTACAGGCTAAATATTATATAGTTAGATTATGCTATATAAAGTAGCAATGTGCTATAAACTATGGTAAGTAGGTTTACTATCTTTCAGAACACAAAGTTTAGTTTTGTTAAAGTCCTGCTGTTCTGTTTACTTCAAATTCTAAATCCTTCCTCTTCGCAGCAGGATGCAAATAGTGAGATTGTAGCACACTTACGTATAAGACGAGTAGTAGGAAGATCCTAGTAATTTATTTCACTAAAATCTCCTGTATTTGAGTCAAGTGAACACGGATTATGAATTGAGAATTTAATTTGCAGGCTGTAGCTACGTAACAAAAATAATTCTAAATATGACTACATAAATAATTAACAGAATTAGATTAAAAGTTATCAATCTTAAAATCAAGAATAAAAAAGATAGTGTATCATTTTCTAAAAAGTATCATTTCCAGTACGTAAGAGCGTTTACCACTGTCCAATACATAAAATTTTGTATTCTCTCAATCATAATTCCTTTAACGCAACATTCTAAAAAAAGAAAACATTTTCGTCACGATAATATTGTTACCACTCCACGAACATTCGAAGGATAATCGCCACTCTTCAAAACATCGTCACGAATCCTGATTCACCGGTTTAATTCAAAAACGGTGTCACTGGTGAACGAAACGAGATTCCGTGGCTGCACGAATGAGCGTGAGCTACCAGAAACAGTTCGTTCGTTTGACAAGCATACTTTTGAGTCGAACAGGGAACGATGGTCTAAGAACGAGGTCGATTAATGACCCCTGTGGCAGGCTGCACGCGATAAACCCGCAATATCGGATTGATATTAATTGGCCGCGAGGAAGCACCATAAAGACATTACGACGGCGTACCGCGAGCCTGCGGGTAATTATTGCCGGTTTAATGCCCCATCGACCGAGAACCCCATAGAACGGTGTCGGAACACGGCGCGAAACCTTGTTGTTCCCGCAACACCGCAGCGAAACGATATGATTGAAGAGAGGAGGGGCGGTTTACAGCCAATTTTTATGCCCCTTTTATCTTTCATTCGGATCCGTTTTTTAGACGAATTCTTTTTGGATCTCTCGTTAATTATGGAACTCGTTGCTTTATGGAGACTGGTTTCAGAAGGAAAGGTGGTAAAAATATTTATTTTTTCTTTTCTCCTTTTTTTAAAGCAAAGATGAGGTGGTTCGTGGCATGTTTGTTATCACAGCTGGTTTATGGAGTACCGTGTTGCGCGGAGCAATTCCAGATAAGATAAAGCAATTAGAAGATAATCTGTTGCGACGCGGTAATTAAGATACTGGAAGCTGTTTATATTGCACGGCGATTGAAGGGAAAAATTCTGGGATAGTTAGCGTTGCAGATCCTGGCTAATTAAGTCGTTGATAGGGTGGTGTATAAAGAGGGATGGTAATTCTTGGTGGAATTGGAGCGTGTATTTTGTGGTAAATGTGAAGTCTAGGGATAATTGGTAATATATAATGCAACTGTGTATAATATTGAAATTTTCTAACTTGTTTATTATATACTAAGGAGTACATTTTTAGCGTTTTATGTTATTAAACTCTTTCATGTTGAAAACTCATGTTCTACCTAATTTATTTTTCGAAGGCCTTTTGATTTGAACTTTTGGTCGTAGTGAGTCGAGAACTGAAAAATTGATAAAACGAGAAGTTAATGAGCTCGATTTTGGAAAACACCGAAAGGAATGTATGTCCCTTACTAATAATTCCTCGAACAAAAGCAAGAACTTTTCCCAGTCCAAGATGAATTCGATTTCGAAAGGGTTAGCAATATTAATACCTCGAAAATCTCTCGAATTCGACGTTCTAACTTAAAAAAAAAAGACCAATCAACCATCGATTGTCTTTCAACACGATCAAAACTTGGTTGGGCAAACAACCGTGGCATTCCGCTTTATCCCGAAAAATATCCGGGACACAGAATATCGCAAGCACTGGTTCGGTTTGATCGCGGAAAAACCGTCGACCAACTCTCGAATCCCCGGTACAGCACCACGGGCGATTTTCAATGCTGCCGGCGAAATATCAATCCTCTCAGCGATAATTACATTTGCATCGAGCCGCGTCATGCATGTTTCACGCGGATCTGTCCGGATGTCCCTTTCGCGAATCCACGGCCGGCCTTTTTATCATCGAGGCTTGGTAATTGTAACAGAGCCAGAGGGCAGTCCATTAGCCGTAATAATTCCATAAAATCCGGCCCGCCGTTCTGGACCGGTAAAACGCGCTCGTTTTCAGCTTTATCGTCCCTTCCAACCCCCGTGCCCACCCCTATTCTATTGCCCCAAAGCGTCGAAAAATTCGCTTTTACAACGCTCGTCCGGGTATTACCGGCCATCCGTGACCGGTAGTCTTCTCGCGTGTTTGACATCGGTTGGACAATGCAGATCCGGCTTAATTCCCGATGATTTTGCCCTCAATCTGCTAGCAAGGAAAGCAAAGGGATGGGGCTGGAACGGTTTGGAGATGGGGTACGTTGTTTCGTGTGCGTTAACTTTTTGACGCTCGACTTTCATGGTGTTTGTGTGGATTTTTGGTAGATGTGATTACTAGATCGCGCATGTCTGTGAATTTATAAGAAATTCAAGGGTGTGAAATTGTATAGTTCAAAGTAGATTCCTCAATTAGATAGTAAGCTATTCGCTGCTATTTTTCATCAAATAGTGTAGGTGGATTTACGTATTTCATGTGTTAGCTTTTCGTGACTTGATTTTTATGGTTTATGTGTGGTAAACGTGTACAAGCGTGATAAATGAAATTTTGTTGCATTTTGAATAAAAAGCTGCATGCCTGATCTGATCTTTCGTATATTTTTTAGATATTATCGCGTATGCTTGATATATTGCATTTTACTCTTATATTATTGTAATGCTATCCTATGTTGCTGTGTTACATAAATTATACAACGTGGTTATACAACATATATGTAACCATTATTTGCATTATAATATTACTTCGTAACCTATCTCTAATAATTACATTATATTACATCCTATTCCTCTTATCACAAAATAAAAGATACCAACTAATCTTGAATTTCTTGTTCTGTGGCCAAACACCAAACAATAAAACATAACAAGAAAGTGTAAATCTTTTTACGAATGGATTATTTCTCATTCTTCGTGATATTTTCATTGTGTCCGAAGAGTTGAATCTTGGATGCGTAACCAGTCGACCATAAAGTGGATTGGGAACGAAGCAACAAATCAACGCAGCGAGCCTGACGGAAGGGGGGCTTCGCACGATGTCTTCCTCAAAATGCAAATCAGCCATGCTGAGGGGCACAAAAGCGGGCTGTCTCAACGGCATTGACCCAGTTCCAAACATTAAATTATCACGGTGCAGCAAGCCGGTAATAGCGCGTCCCTCGGGCTCTCGTTGAAACAATATCAACTACTCTGGTCGATATTATCAGGCTTAGGGGAGAAGATCTCGGCTGGCCGAGCGAATTCGTCCAGAAATCTCGTGGTCGTAGGCGAAACGCGTGATCGACGACGACATTATTTTCGTTAAACATTATTTACTGTGACTCAATAATTCCTAAGTTTATGCTGATAAATGGGGAATTATTGGTTCGATAATTCGCAAAATTAAGGAACCTTACATTTCATAGATAGCGAGACAGAGAATAGAAGACCGATTATATATTTCACAGAAGAAGATCTTTTAATAAATTCTAAACTTTTATTATAAGAATTATAATTTAGTGTACAGTTGAAATAGTTATCTGGTAAATGTTGACGCGATTATTTTAATAAATTTCTGTAAGATTTATAGCAGAAACAGTGAACTCAAATTTTCAAGAATTTTATATATTTCTATCTCTGTCTAGTAATATCCCAATACGATCTTCCGATCTTTATCTAAAAATAACTAAGTGCAAGTTGAAACATATTTCGGTTTGTATAAATTTATATGAATATCCAAGTTTATTTGTAAAATTTGCCTGCACCTGCAATCCCAATCTTACCACATTCACAAACGCCATAGCTTTGAAAACTCCATCTTCCAACGAGTATATATTCCAACTTACCTGAAACAAGCGAAAGAACACAGTCAATTAAAACTTATCTAGAAAAATAGAGCCGAATGATCTACTGTATTATATTTAACAAGTCTTTAGTTTATTATCTTTTATGGACAGAGGCAATATACTTGCAATTTAAACGGATAATACTTGTTTTTTGTTCAACAAATGAGTGATGCTTTTTGTACATCTATTAATTTAGTTAATGATAATTAAATTTCTAGTGTACTACAGTAATCAACAGGTTGAACAAAAGGGACAAAGGAGTAAACGAATAAAAGGGCAAAGGACAAAAGAAAGTTCAACGAGTAAGACGCTGTAATTTTACGCTGTGAATTACAATCTGACAAGAGAAGTGAATGTATGTGCAATATAATTGTGCGCCCTATAATAAACACGTGTTTAATACAAAAGAAACATTTAAATCAAATTTTACTTATACCGATTGATACGCAAGTATCAATTATAAACTTTCTCCTGTCCGCCGGTACAAACTTTCGACAACTTTCCCGAATCTTTACACTCTGAAAGAACGAAAATCTCTAACCAGATCGACATAACCTCGCCCAATTAAAACCACTTGACCCTCGCAGCACCCAAAAACCTGCACCCAATCCTCGATACCATAGTCAGTCAATTAACTCGCAAAAAAGACCAAAAGCCGGTAGAATCTTCCATGTGTTCGCTCCTTGGCCTCGTTAGTTACCCACCGATTCAATCTTCCGAGAAGTCGGAGGAGCACGTGCAAAACCGAGCGTATCTTTTTCGCGTGTCGAGGCGAGGGTGTCGTCCCTAAATATAACTTCTACCCGTGGCCGTGGCTTTTCCGTTTTCACGTTTCGTTCTCTTTATGGTGAGACGTGGTGGTGGTTAGTGATGGGCTCAAGTACGATACAAGTAGTTCCGAACAGATGGTTGGTTCTCTATAAGTATTTCGGAAGAAAAAAGCAGTACTTTCAGGCAGAATCGAATCCACCGAGAGTACATAGAGAAATAAAGGAAAAACCGCAAAGTGGAATGGAATATTGATCGAATAGGTTTGAAACTTCACCTTTCTTTTTTATCATCGAAATCTATTATTATAATTTTGTATGGAATATCGCAAATCAAATATTATTTTTACATAGGTATAGTAGAAGCGACAAAATAAAATTTCGAAGGTACATAGCACCTTGCTGACTCTTAAGACTGGATCACTAGGTACTTGTAAGAGCGTAATTGAGTTAGTTTGCAGGCAGATTTTCGAAAGTTGCATTACTCGCTTATTCTGGGCCTTGGAAACTGAAGCTGAAGATCGAATTCTTCGCAAACACAATGAATGGACCATTGTACGACATAGTAGACTTAGTAGTATTTATAAGAAATTTGAAAATGTAAAACTGCGTAGAATGCATAGAATATGAACAAATACTTAAGATATCCGAAGTAAAGTGCTTTCTATTAGGTTGTCCGAAAAGTTCCTTTCGTTTTATAAGGAAATAATAGACGCACAATGTTCTATGTTTTATATTAATTTATTGAATTATGCACGAACGTAATAATAGAAATAGAACGAAATGGATCATACCTAATTCAATAAAATAATATAAAACAGAAATTGTTGTTCATCTATAATCACTTTATGAAATAAAAGAAACTTTTCGGACAACCTAACATAATACTTGGTAGAGGTAGAACAATTTTCTATCGAGGTACTACTTTTTTAATTACATTCTCAAGAATCTGAATTTGCACAAAAATCCGCAGTCTAGTTGCGAGTAATATTCTAATGCTATGACTTGAACTTTAAACATTAGATTTGATTCGGATTTACAAACATATATTACAACTTGATTCCATCGCTACTGGTGCTAGTGATGGTGGGGGCAGGAACGAAGAAGAAGGTTCTACGGTTATAGCATTATGTCACGTTAATAACGTCCAGCCTTCGGCCTCTGTTTCTTGATCTTTCGGGTATCCACGGCATCCGGGGTGACGAGGGTGGCTGGCGCAGACGACGACTTTGAAGCTTTAATTAATGACGGCCACGAGACACACACACGACGAGGCAAACGGCCAAGAGGAACGCTGAAATTGCGTCTGTTCTAGTCATTTGCAGAGACCGACGCGAGACGTTTCACCGTGCCGTGATAAATAATTGTCAACGTCGGCGTAATCGTTATTGCGATCCCGGGGATCGTCTGGCGATTGAATCCGTCGTGTAATCGCCTCGGCTTCTGGACGTCGTTTTCGCAGTATCTGTCCATTTGGTTAGCCGGATGAGTCCGCAATGCGAGATTTCGTGCGACTCCTTTACGACGAATGTCTCGTATTTCCGTGAACGTTTAGCAGAAAGGTTGACTGGAAGGTTGATCATTTACGTTGCCAATCTTGCGTTAACGTGAAGTTTGATTATTTAGATTATTAAATTTGAAACTTGAAAGCAGAAAATGAAAGAAAAAAAAAATTTGAAGTATTATAGTATTATCAAAAAGTAATTCAGATTTTATATGATTTATTCATAAGGTAGGAGGATGGATTTCGCTTAAGACTTATACAGACATTTATAGAGTTTGAAAAGGTTAATGATTACATGATAGAATTTTTAATGTATCTGTGATATGGATAAATGGCACAGACATGGTGTCTGTTCTATATTCTACGCGGGTACAAATATATTTTTAATAATAGTAATAAATAAAAACGATACAATTCTCAACAATATCGAAGCGTATACAACAGGTGTCAGTGTTAAAAAGAGTTGCCTCGCGATGCATGAATCACGATCAGTGTTTCGGTGTCGTAGCTCGAGAACGGAAGTAGCGAATCGAGGGTCAGAGAAATCACGATGAATCGTTTCCTTTACGAACGATGATGATCCGCTATTCCCGGGACACCGAGTGGATTTCGCGTGTAGCCAGATTCATGGCACGATAATCGACGGTGATCGACCTCTCGGAGGTTCGAGTGCCGCCCTCTCAGGAGTTCAACGAGCCGGTTGTTCGACGAGAGGAACGAGCCACGTGCGATTCGCGAAAGACGGTCGACGGGCTTCTTATTTATAAACGGCGAGCTCCAGAACTTCCCGACCGACGTAGAAACTAATGGAACACCATGAACTGGAGCCAACCAGGGTTGGAGTGAAAGCGTTCAGCTCGACCGATCGTCGTTTCTTATGAGTTTAAGCTAAATGTACAGGGTGTGATGAGAATTGGCGATGATTGTACATGTGATTTTATCGTGTAATTACTTTAGGAGTAAAAATTACTTTGCGAGAAGATAATATTGAGTATAAAAGACAAGTACAATGGAACTTTTGTGCGTTAGACTTTGTTTTAAGGAAACCACAGATTAAAGACTTCTCCTTCCTTGTCAAATGCTTAACGAAATATACAAAGATAACATTTTTAAAAAATAAAAACACGACGGAATAATTCTGAAGGAGAAAATCCAATGGAAAGAGCGGAATAATATTTTTCCACGAGAAATTTCATTTTTAAGAAACGAAAAGTGTCAGAAGTTTGGAAAAACTTGCCGTCTGGTTCTGATATTCAAATAGGACATACGAAGTCTACATCGTTGAGCGAAAAATTCTAAATTTAAAAGAAAAATAAAAAATGGCGCAGAGGAAACCGGGTGCACCTTCTTCATTCCATTTTTGCATAAGAAATCGCTCTCCGTCAAGATTTCTGCTGTGCCCCACGGTACACGCGAGTTTTATCAGAAGTTTCGCGAAAGAAGAAACTGTTCCTCGCGGTTTCGCCACTCTCGCCGAACGGGAAGTTTCCGCGATCGAGACCGACCGGGGAAGAGTTTGAAGAGTTACGCGACTACGATAACGGCGTGACTGACTTCCGGCCCCATCTCCACCAGGGATGGAGGACTTCAGAACATTCGAAAGCAAGGTGTCTAGCAAATTTCCTCGACGAGTTATTTTTACCTAACTTTCTCTCGCCGTCTGAAAATTCAAATTATGTACGGAATATCGAGTCTGTCTTATTTGCCACGATCTTATTTTATAACCTTACAAATGATTGATATGATGGGAATTACTATTGATATTGCTGCATTTCAGCTGATGATAATTTTAGAATACTTCATTTCAATTTATATCCCATGTTTTACCTAGGCAAGAAATTAATGAATTTTATTGTGTCAGATATATGAGATACGAATTACATAAGCTTCAACTATAAGCTAACAAAAGCTAACGCGTTAATTAAGAGTTAATTTTAATCTTCTTCGAACGTTTATTAAAATAATCAATAACAATCATGTATTATACGTGCGCATACTTTAATCTCTTCTTCCCTAATTTAAAATAACTACTCGCCATATGATACAGTTTAAATCGAAGAATACGTAACTTTATTATCATTATGAATTTCTTTCTGCATACAATTAGTTCGCTTATAATTAACGGATTTTCTATATTCCATATACGTATATAGAAATGTCTTCCTATCAAACGTAGATATATATGTTCATAACAACGTTTATATTAGATATATATTTTTATATTAGACATATACATCTATAGCAACGAATATATTATGAATAAGTAGGTACATTCGTTTTAAAGCATTTAATGTGTCTCTTCGTTACGTTGCAACGTGTCTTTTTACAATATTCTAACATGACGTTTGTAGATAAGTAGTTAAATTCGTTTCAAAGTATTTAACATGACGTGATGAGATCTTTAAAATCTTCCTACCCTTTTATTTCGAGAAATAAAAATGCGTCAGAAGAATGTAGATTTTACGTCTGGTTGTCTGCAATATCGAAATCCTTTTATTACCATAAAATATAAAATTTATTTCAAGTATATGAAATTCATATGACATCAAACTAAAAATTCCGATACATTCCTCATTTCTAGTACGATATACAGACCAAATGTTCAAAGAGTTAGAAATATTACGAAGATAAATAATAGTAGATAAATACGATTATATATTTCCATCTGGAGTTCATAATTATTTGGACATCGATTTGGATTAACAGGAACGTAGATTAAATCGACGTGATCCTACGCAGCCGCCGTTGTGTTTGATTTTCCTTCCTTATAATAAACCCATCGTCTAGTACGTGATCCCGTGGACTACCTTGAGATCAGTCGAAAACCACGTTTCGTTATATTCGAGCACGCGATTACAGCGATTCGATCGTAAGAACGTGGTTTAACGAAAGCAAAGGGATCATGTAATTCCCTACCCAGTACGTTCCGCAAACACGCATTTCCCACCTATCTCTTTTGCTTTTTTCATTCAGCAGCCATTGGTGCGCGGAATCTTGATGTGTGCACAGTTCGCGATAATTGTACCAATTTCATTAAAATGAAATACCCCTCTGCTAATAACACTGTTGGAAGTTACTATCGAGAAGGATAACTAACAATAATAATTATATTTTAACGTTACATCTCGTACAGTATAATAAAATAGCGTAATAAATAGACAGCAGATTTTTATGCATTTACGGGAGATTTGGTAGGTGAAAAGTGCATAGGTTACACGTAGTACAGAAAAAATATATGGAATACAAAAGTACGTATTTACTATATAATAATAAACTGTAAACAATTTTTTATGTGTATTACTTTTTGATTAATTATAATAATGATTTTTGAATTGAAATTTTGACAGCCAACTGTATAAGATACGCATGTAAAATAAATAAAGTGAAACAACTGAAGGGCTAAGAATTGTACATTTTTTCCTATAGAAAGAAGGAATGTGAAGCTAAAATAATATGAAGCTAATAGACGTGCCTAGTAAGAACAATGCACGTAACAATCAAGGATGAATAGAATGCAAGTTAAACATGCAGCTCCCTGACTAATGACTGGTAGCCGAGAGCGTCAGTAAATAAAGGAAGAAGACGTCGCGTCAGTTGATGAATTAAGCTAACAGCTATGCTTTCACAGTTAACAAATTAAACCTCTTAATGACAATGGTATTCAGAAGATGTAACTTTGACTAACTGTCCAATTAGTACGATTGTTTGGATAATGACCTGTAAATGAAATGATAAATGTATTAACTAATAATGTGGAGTAAGTTTATTAGAAGATAGTGGATAAAGAATCTAAATAGATTAGATAGAATCGCAACAATTACAAACTAGACGTTCTCTATGGGAAGTAAGAATTACAATATCTATAAAACAGAGATATATAACGCATACTATACATAAAATATCATACAACCATATAATCAATTTATTTATTATAATTATTATTTAACTTATAATATTATATTATAATTATTATTTAATTTTCCTAAGATTCCTAAGATTATTCCCATTATTCAAGTTAAATTAAAATAACTATGACTAATATTAGGTTGTCCGAAAAGTTTCTTTCGTTTTATAAGGAAATAATAGACGCACAACGTTTTTTATTTTATATTGTTTTGTCGAATTACGTACGATCGATTTTGTTCTGTTGAGATAAACACCGCGACATTTCATAGATTTGGTTGTAAAAAACACATTTGCGAAAGAAAGACACTTTTTGGACAACCTAATATATGAATAGTAAAAAAACACGACTTTTATTTCCTCCAAAGAGTTTTAACCAAGCAATTCAACATGTCTCTTCAATCAATTCAACTGCAAGGACCTACGAAATATTCCAACAAACTTCTAAAAGAGTAAAATACGTTGGGTTCGCTGTAACGACACCGATTCGATATGAAATTCATTGTTCGATCAGAGAAACTCACAAAATCCTTAAAAAATGGCAGCGGAACGTTGAATGCTGACAAACGAGGGTTGGTATAACAGAAAGCTCTGGAGGACCGTCGATCACAGAACACCGTTTTCATTGTAGAATTCTTGAACAGAAACGCTCGAAGGATAATAACGATAATTCATAAGGTGTGGGTGGAGGTGGTGAAGGGATCGTGACTGAAATAACTTAAAAGCGCGAAACGTCGGCGAACACCGTCATATACGGGTTGGTATCGACCCGCCGCCGTTGGGGCGAGTTTATGCTCCGTTTCAACTTTATGCTCGATTAAAGTCACGCGCGTTTACTTCGGAACTACAGCTGGATAACGCTTAAATCCGTTGAGAACGGGCCACAGCTCGAGGCGCGAGCCAACCAGCGGCACCGTAATATCGCACTGAGATTTCGAGGCCAGCGGCCACTCGTGCCGCTATGAGTGGAAACAGTCGGAATGAATTCATCTAATTCATCCCTTCGTGACGTCCAGGGATTTTCGATTCGCATATACATTGGAAAGTTTCACGTTTTAAACGGGCAAGAGTTTACTTTATGGTTTATGAGTATTAAGAGGTATAACTTTGGGATACGATAGAAGTCTCCTTCTCAAAGGGTGGCGAGGATTTGGTCAGCACGTTGACTGCTACGGGAATTTTCTATATTCTGCTTTGGGAACCGCGATAAATCCAGATACACTACACGATAATATTTAATTTTTCTGTGAAATATTATATTGTATTTGCGCATATTTTCCTGACGCTGTTATCTAAAATATTCACAGTATTGGACAGTTCTTAGTCTGGAAAATTTATCGTATTTTCTAAATCATTCGCGTCATTGAAGTTTGCTTTTTTCAAGAAAAAATAAATCATCGCCAAGTAATTCGCTTATAAGCTTTTGTTTTCGATTGAAACTGTCCTATGATATAGTCGTTAATTCATTCGGTCAGACTTCTCGCTTTATTACGAGTGATATATAGTGCGCTGTTACACTGTGACCGCTTATCAGGTCCTAGGTGGACGTGTCATCCAGGAATCAGGGGCACGATCATCGAGATATCCAGGTGTCAGCTAGTGGCCAGCATCGTGTAAATAATAGTGGCGAGACAAACGTTCCTATCTACTGTAAAATCTCTACAATCTACGTTTCTCCTAAACATATTTGTCCAATTGGTATTTACGTAAAATAACTCGATTTTGCGAATCTTTTTTTAAACTCAAAAAAAAGAGCTTCGAAGTTTTACAAATAATCTTATAATAAACACGATATCATTTATTTCGAACGAGACTCAAGTGACACATCGACCAACTTTGTAATTTAAAAATACAGGAAAGCGTTGTGAATAAGTTTTATGACTTATCTTCCTCGATGTCACTCGCTTTAATAAATAAAATGGTAAATTAGTCGATTGTCTTTTGAAAAGTTGTATAGTGATCGCCTATCTAGATAAAGAGGACTGAAAAATGTACGAAAAGCAGAATTAATGAAACAAGGAACCTGACGATTTAATTAACAGATTAAGAGATTAATACAGTAAGATCCAAATTATAATATTTCCTTTAGTTCCAAATCGATACTAAAAATACAGAATTGAAAATTTATTTTCTTAACTGTATGGGCGATTCTACTAATTGGAGGATAATTAACGGTACATTTTATCGTATGCATTTCTTATGCATATTATCGACATCTTGAGATATTGAAGTAAATGCAACATCTCGTTTCATTAAGGTATGCGTATCGGTGTTACCTGGATAGGTTGGATATCGACGTTATCCGGATAATCCGGTTAATTCCGAGTAATGACAGATTCTACAGGCGACCATGTTATTAGGACAACGTTCGGTTGCTACGTGACCCGGGCTTGCTTATATTATTCAAGCGTTTGGATCGTCTCGATAATGCTTCAATCGACAGCCATTAATGCGTGGTTTACCGAGAAGAGACGAGACTCGTGAAATAATTAACTAAATCGAATGAGCTGACGAATGCAATCGATACTTTCCGCGTAAATCTCGTGTGAACGTTGTTAATTGAATCGTTCAGAAGTCACTTCCATTTACAGACACAATTGATGTGACTTAAATAAACAATTGAGTAGGAGTAATTTATGAATG
This sequence comes from Bombus flavifrons, assembly GCF_040668555.2. Taxonomy (NCBI): domain Eukaryota; kingdom Metazoa; phylum Arthropoda; class Insecta; order Hymenoptera; family Apidae; genus Bombus; species Bombus flavifrons. The sequence continues at coordinate 8,743,365 of NC_138456.1, forward strand.
AAAAGATAAGAACTTATGTTTATAACGTCGTCGCTTCCTCAACTTTTCCATTTACAGACACAATTGATAAGTTGAGGAAGCAACGACGTTATAAATATAAGTTCTTATCTTTTCATTCATAAACTATTTCTACTCAATTGTGTATTCGATTTATACCATTATGGTATTTTCATTATCATCAATTAGCAACGTTACAATAGCAACTAAACGATATAATAAAAAGTGTTAAGAATCATGGAAGAAGTTGTTTGAAACATGAAAAAAATCGAATATGTTACAAAATATTGAACTTTTCTAAACTTCTCTTTATATCTTTTATTCGTACAAAATCTCATACGATCGATTTATACAAAAATACCGTATGATCATTAAAACGGGAAATACGTTTTGTGAGAATATCAATATACTCGCTTCACAATATCAAAATGATAGACTAAAATATGTCTCTATAATCTTTCAACTTCATTGGGTACAACCTAATAAAACAGAGCAACCTAACACAGCTATAAGTTTGTTCAATTGCTATAATCGCATTGTATATGAATGTTATTATCAATTCTATTATCAGGAATATTAAATACTGTCATAAACACTATCGTCTCAAAAACACGAAATACTGTTATTATCAAAAGATTCCAATCTCAATCAGGTAAATACAACATGACTATTTATCACAAACGATATCGGTGATCTCGTGCCCGATAAACTTCGTCATGAGAAATCAATTGCCCAGCAAAACGTCCACCAAAACCGCTAATCCCCTCTCGGAATAACGTCACATCGATTCCGCCATATAAACATATCGTCGATGTTCAGAAAATAAAACTCACCGTTGGACGCAACATCCAGTTTAATCACGCAACGCAACAAATTACTTCAGCCGTACGCACCGTTAATAAACTTCATCGACGTAACGAGTCTTCTTTAGACACTTTAAACAACCACCATAAAAAAATTACACCGGCACAAGATCAAAAAGAAGACGAATGTTGCATCGCGGATCCTTGCACGAGTAGCTTGATATATGCGATTAAGTAGATACAAGAAATTTGAAATTATTATAATATTTGGCAGATAAGATTGATCTTCTTTCATATACACCAATATAATATACAGGGTATACAAAAACGTTGGCAGGAAGCTTTAGAAGCGTGTAAACAAGCAAAAAATCTTATAATAAGTATGATCCGAAAAACCATCAGTTTTGGGGTTACGACACGTTTAGTGGATAAAAGTACATATAGCGTTTAACGCATAGTACACTAGTAAACTAGTATAATAAACAGTTGCTTCGTAGATTCAGCTGATGCAGCGAATGGAAAACTGCTGCCTAGAGATAAGAGAAATATCGGGGATCTTTCAACGTGTGCGTGCTTCTATGAGAAAACGTGTCGAAGTGTGTCTTGACATAAATGGTAGACATATGAAACATAGGTGTATGCTGTAAAGGTAATGCCTTTCTGGCAAAAACACCTCGTAATTTACAAACTACTGGTTTTCGAACCCATGTTTATTAACAAGTTTTTGCTCGTTTTCACGAGTACCATATGCTTCTATGTGATTTTTCTTCGACTTTTTTGTGTTTCCTCTAGGGAATCTAAAACTCATTAAGGGAAAATTAAATCATGTTCATGCTACGAACCTTCAAAACCTTAAAATTATTTGTTCTCGACGTTTCAACACCGAATAAAGAAACAAAGAAAAGACAGAGGAGCAGTCTTCCCTCTTGTAGTTCTTCTAGAAGGCACGACACGCGAGAAATCAGGCTTCCACGCGTAGAACATCTGTCGAACATTTTGCCGCGCGGCGATACGCGTCGCGAGCGCGATAACGAGCAGGGACGGGGTCGTTCGAATTCGACAAGCAGCGATTTTATCGACTTATGCAAATCATTTGGAGGCGATAATTTATTCTGTGGCATGTACACGGGAGGGGGTAAGAGGAGGAACTCGGTCACGGTGGCGCGTAAACGAACATGGTAGCCGGCGTGTAGAAGCGTATTTTTGTCTCCGTCAGTTAGCTACGCGGCTCGTAACAAGTCGTCCAGATGACAGGCCTGTCGGACGGGTGCAACTTTTCAAAGTCAGCTGTCATAGTGGCCGAAGGGCTCGAAGGAATAGACAGTGCGTCCCGGTCAACCACCGTGTTCCACAACACCGAATGGTAAACCCGTTCCGTTCGTTTCGTTCTCGGTTCGTTTCTTCGCAGGCTCGTGTGATCGCTCATCGTTCCACGGATATCCCCCTGCGTCACGTCCAATTTCTTCGTCATTGTCGTGCCGGGGACTTTAATTAAAGCTCTGTAATCGATGGTGCCCGATCGAACCGATATCGGTAGCTACGTGTCGGAGAGTCTTTTCGAGTCCTTGTCCGCGAATGAGGAATCGATCGCTCGAGGGGTAAACCTCTTTGGAAAGACTCGTTTTGTTTGCACGGGATTCGCAGGATCGGGTCGAATTCGTTGTTAATTGATGTTTTTATGTGCGAGTGGCGAGTGAGAGGGCAGGTGGTTTTGAAGGAATTGATGGAATTTTGGCTACTGGTAGCTTCGGGGGAGGATTGTTTAGGATTTGAGTGTTAGTGTCCGCGTTGTACAGAAAGGAAACAGCAACGGATCGAAAGGGTGTGGAGGTAGATGGAATTTTGAATATCGATACTTTTGGTGCCACTACAGCAGAATTGTTTGGGGCTAGCGCGTTATTAATTGCATCGTAGAAAAAAGAGAAGATAAAGTGTTGCGACGAATGAAATAGATAGTGTTAAAAGAATTGATGAAATTTTAGATATTGGCATTTTTTACAAACAGGGATGATAAATAGATTTTTAGGACGTGTTAGTGTTTGCATTGTACAGCAAAAGAGAAGATGAATGAGCAGAGATCGCATAAGTATTTAAATAATCAGCTTTCGTTATATTAAAAAACGTCAACACATATTCAGTGGCATTATTTTTATCTCCTATTATAAGCTGAAAATGATAATTCATGCTGAATATTAACATTTTACTAAATATATATTCGCGGTAAATATCTTGGAATTTTTATATATATTTTCAGATTGTTTACCAATGTAGCAACGACAATCGTGTTTCGTTACAGTGCTGATCAGGATGTTTTATTATAAAACACAATAGATATGTATACACAAATTTTCTATAATTCAAATACTTTCATTAGCTAGTGTGCGTTGTCCAAATCATGACATATTGTTATAATGTTATATTTAATTTAGAAAGTGACGTTACTTATAGCTCTTGTTTCCAACGTTATCTTTATTAGTATTCCTTTACCGTCGTCATTACTGTTCTACATTACGCCCGGCATAGAAATGTGAAACAACTTGAAGATTCTCGAACGGAATGTAAAGCACAAAGAATCGCGAAACGCCAGTAGACAAGAGGACTTAACTTTAAGTAAATTATTCACGAGTGCTTGAAACCGCCTTATTAATCCTCCTTTCTGTCCTCTCCATCCCGTTCTCTTCGAGTGGAATTCTCTTATAAAAACTAAAAAGAGAAATAGACAAAAGCAGGAAGGAAAAAAGGAAGGAATTACCCATGAAAGCTAAAATGCTTCTGCGGAAGAATAGCGCTTCTTCGCGAGAAAAAACTCTTTAAACGTTGGATGAAAGATTCGTCGGCAGAATTATTCTATTAGCCTCGCAGGTTACCGGATGAAATATGCAGATCGAGCCGCGATCACTTTCCGCCACAAGTTTAAACGAGACCGCACAAAAACTGAAATTAGATTAGTCAATTATTACGTATCGCTTCTCTCTTCTGTTTCTTTCTCTTTCTGTAATTTGTTAGGTATTATTGGTTTTTATCAAAGAGTATTGGAAACAGGATGATGGACGAATAACTGAACAATGAATATTTGATTTAAAATACTGAACGTGTGAAAAATGCGATAGAATTCAACTTGCAAAAATAAAATGTTACTTTATTTTAAACTATCGTGTTAAGCAAAATTATGCATGATTAATGAATAAACATGTTCAGTGGTTTAATCAATCAGTGTCAATAATAAATCAAGCGAAGTTCCAACTTTGAATTCTTCGAAAAAAACCCTTATCTTTATCGAAGAAAGTTTTAAATGTTTAACTCGACGAACGATCGTATAATGTATTAGGTCGTCCGAAAAGTTTCTTTTGTTTTATAAGGAAATAATGGATGCACAACATTTTCTGTTTTATATTATTTTATCGAATTACGTATGATCCATTTTGTTCTATCAAGATAAAGATTAGAACGTTCGACAGATTAGGTTTCATGTTTGTATAAAGATGCATCGTTGTAAAAGACGTGTCTGTAATCGTTGTAAAAGAAAGACACTTTTCGGACAACCTAATATCAGAGACGTCAATAAATCTCTCAGAATATTTTCGTTTCTTCGAAAACTAGGAACAGTGAAAATATTGGAAGCTTGAATTTTATGTGTGTGTGTAGATATAGGTATGATATTGATGTGAATATTATTTTATGAAGAATAGTAACTGATACTATTATTATTACTGTTATTACCAGCATATATTTTTGTTCTTTTTTTTATGAAAAGAAAAGGATATCGAAGACTGATTATGATAGAAGCACGTGGAAAGTTCTTGGAATCCTCGAGATACAATTAAACGAGCGAAACTTTAATCGTTTTATTCTCTGTTCGATGGAATTGACTCGTGGCGATCCGAAAGCCGTGAAAATTTAATCCGACTTACGAAGACCTTTAAGCTGTTAACTATACCGATAGAAATAATTGAATCGTTTCAGTTACGTCTTTATAATTCGTTTCTCTTCTCCTGTCGGTTCTTCTTCGATAAAGTATCTCTTTTAAACCCATATCCCGGTTTTACATTAAAAAAGAGAATGAAACGCGAATTACATCTATTCGAATGTGATATTACTCCTATAGGATAATGGTTTCTTACAATTTCCGATATCTTTAGGTACCATAACACTGAAAATGTTCATTGTGCGTTTTCCTAATATTTATCATAGAAAAAAAGTACAAGTAGCTTAAATGTAATTAATGAACCGTAAATGGTTTTATGGAGATTTGAATTAAAAAAATGTTATATCCTGTTCTGGCATAATTCCTTTTCTTTTTTCCGTTCGAGGAAGAAAGTCAATATTAATTTAGTACTTTTAGTTAATTCTACGCCGTGGGTTTTTTCTCCTACAAGCAAGAGAAGAAATTAACTTTCCTTCCTCCTTCGAGACTAATTTCCTGCCGCCTCAAAATATCGGAAAATTGGATCCCCTTAATTCGTTCAAGCTTCCTTGTGATTTTTTAGTTAATTACGTGAGCCAAAGGAGCTGAAAGTCTGGCTAAACAGAGTAATTGGCTGCAAACATGTTTTTTAAAGTTTCATTTCCACGACTTCCCTGATCCCTGTAGTGAAAAATAGAGCTCTCTTGGCTCGTATAATATCTTGAAGAATAAATGATATTTTTTTTAAAGACCTAATTCTTCCCTCTGATAAATTACTTTGATTTCGCAAAGAGGAAAAATCAAAATTTTAAGAATTGTAAGATATTAATGCAAGAAGATTACAAAAATTCATCAAAACTCGCACTGAATTTCTAATTCATTCGTTTCTTCTTCTACCTCTCTTCTAGCTATCTAGTTCTTCGCCCTTTTATTTCTGAACGCGTTACAATCGCGTATAGAATAATTCTTCGAAAGAAATACTTCCTTCTGAGCACTCGGTTGTTTGTAGCATTCATATAACGTTGAGAGATCCCTGAAAGACGGTGATGTCGGTGAGAATAAGCTGACACCCACGTTCGTCGTGTACAGACGATTTGTATCGCGGTTTTTAATCAACGAAGGAAGCTCTCGGATGATGGTCCCTGGAAGCGGTGTACTCGTCGCCGGAAAAAGGATCTGCGGCCAACTGAGATCAGACTGAGATTTATTTTCCGCGAGATCGTCTCATTCGATAACCCGTCCCTTCCGTTGGGAAAATTCCGCCAAACTGAACTGGACGACATTTTAAGTGTAACGCGGCTGATATTTCTTTTCCATTAATATGGATCCTTTGCACATTTGCTCTTAATAGTACTGCTTGAATGCTAATTAAATTGAAACACCGCTTATTACTATTTATTATTATTTATTATTACGTTACAAAGTTTAAGTTTGTTCATTATGAATATTTAGTTATTATATTGTAAGTTATTTCCTTATAATTCTCAATGAGAATTGATTGTAAAATTCATCCAAATAAAAAAAAGAAAAAGATATTGTAAGTTGGCTGGTTTATAGTTCCTTGGAATTTTGATATACTGTTTTATTCGTTCTTGAGATACCTTTTGGTTTATTAGGTGTTTTAAGATTTTATATTGCATTGCATCTTTATTTTTTAAAGACACATTTCCACTGACAAATATTGCTTATATAGCATCTTCGTTATTACTTTTTTTAAAACAATTTTTTCTATTATTTATTCCAAAGTTTTAGTTTGTGTTGCATATTTGATAGCATTCTTTCTTTTGCATTACTAAAACATTCGCTCAGAAGTATATATATTACATCAGGTATACAATATTGTATATTGAAATAAATATTGTTTTCTATATGGAATCTTCTCGTTTAACTTTATGATTGTTCTACTGCGCCGAGTGTTAATGCATTTGCTACCTTTATTTATTTCATTATGCACATATGTAAGTATATGATAATGAATTACAGGTTCAGAAAATTAATATCACAAAATTAGACATTTCATATGTCATGATTTAATTTTACGTCGGACAGGACAATCAATTATTTTGTAATTTGTGATATCTACTTGAAGAACTTTAGTTGCTTTATTATCAAACTTGTTATTACCATGCAAGAGAATTTATTAGGTGTACTAACTTATAACTCGTGACTTGTAAAATTTCACTGATAACATGAGTTCAGTTGTCCAAGAGAACCCTGGTAGTAGATTTATTCGGAAAGTTTGAGGTTTGCAGAATTTTGAAGTCCTTCAGTTTTCATGGCACATAGAAACTTTGTGAGTAAAAATTTTACGGCATGAATCATTGTAGATCGTCGTGACAGAACTATGTAGAATCTTTTACAATGCCTTTCTTTGATACGTAAAAGAGTTCAAAAGAGAAGATTGAAAGGTATGAACTGCGTAGGTGTTCGAAAATTTTCTTTCATCCTTTTTTTACGTCGCAGATATATTTAAAAAATGTTGTAAAACCGAAGGTTTATGATTCAGCAAAGTTATATTACACTTGAAGGTTTCTTTGAACATTCGTTTTGAAATATTGAAAAAGTATATATTTCTATATCAATTTCAATTTTAAAATAAATCCAACAATATTCTGTAACAGATATAATTTTTGTATAAAGTAATCTTCAAATACTAAGTCTCGATTCATTTTGACTCAACACTGTTGCAACATAGTTAATTACATCTACTCGTTTTCTGCACTTATATAAATTAATATAAATTTTTGTAGAGTCTTATAGCATTCGGTAATTAAAATATAGACTTTTAGAGTTTTCTGGTGTTCGATACATTCGAACGAGGCCTTCTAGCGTTTCTAGAGTTCGATAAATTAAAACAAAAACCTTAAAATCCACTAGATGTGTAATAAATTAAAACAAAGACTTTTAAAGTTTACCAAATAGAAAGTGACATAATAAATTATATGAAGGTAACGATAAAGATCGTTTTTATTTCTTCCAAAAATGATTAAACAATTATAAACATATACGCGCTTTTACGTTAAACATATCGAAGACATTAAATACACGGTATTTTTTTTTTGCTTTCGTTGTATACTAACGCGGCATTTTCGAAACGATGTTACCAATAATGGTTTCAGGCAGTTGCTTGAGCCGGTAATCCGCTCTCGTCAAAGGTCGAAGCGGAGGACACAGTTCTGAAAGGAGGCATCTGCCTGTGAGGGAAAGCAGAAAGTAGATTTCTAAATCTTTGGCTTGGAGAAATTTTGACTGTTCCCTTTTAAAGCGCCTTCATACCCTGAAAATCCCATTGGGAATGGACCACCTAGTCCTGTGAGCAAAGAAGAGAAGGCAAGTGAGCGAGAGGATCACCGAAAATCGACGATTCGAGAGAACGTTCCTTTGAATCCGTCTGCCTTTTTTCAGAGGTGAGGAATGTTAATACAAAAATAAAAAAATAGGAAATAGTTCCTCGATCATTTCTTTCGTACAACATGCTGCTCAACATCAGAGCTATTGATCTATCGTGCAATAGTATATTTATCCACATATATTACACATAATGATAACCATTATTAGTCATCCTGACAATTTCTACGGTTTTCATTGTATCTGATTCAAATATCGCAAATTACAATCATAAATATCATGTTTATACTAATTTGTTCGAAATTATATTTTCTTTCTTCGAAATAGTTAGTAGCTGACTTTCTTTTACTCGAGAAACTTTATATAAAGAGATCAAAAATCTTGTAAAATCTTTATCAATTTGGTATTGATGTACAATCTCGTGAATTACATTCCTCTGATATATTCTTAACCGATTTCCATTTTCTACGCTAATTTGACGATTCCTTTCCACAAAAGTAATTTAGACGCATTTTAAATATTTAATAAATCTTAAATATTTAATAATTCTGCAGAAGATCATCAAACTACTGTCAAGTATGTAGTTTAAGTAGACAATTCTGATACTTTCATCTAATTATGTTAATTATTATCGGTCTAAACATAGAACGTAGAAATAATGCCTATCTACAAACGACCAAAATACTACTCGCTAGTGAAATAACAGAGGCAGCGTCAATCAAACAAATGCACTTGAAATGCGTGATTAAGTAGATCGGCCGCGTCAAAAGTGAGGAAAAGCGCTCTTGCCTTGAGATCGAAATTGAATTAACTCAAAGATCTGCGCGCCAGCGTGCTTACGAATGAAGGAAGGTTCCGGCCTGGTGGGTGGTACGACTGAAGGAGGAGGATGCAATTATTAGGGAGAGTGCATTCGCCGTTGGCAAGCTTGGCCCCGGTACTTTGAGGTCGGAATCTCATCGAACGTTGTTCACCCTTGATAACTCGACAGTTAAATACAGAGAAGACGAGTGCAGGAGAGCGTTTCGTGCGGAAGCTATCGACTTCTGGCTTCCTTCGTTCCTTTCACCCCCGTCTTCCGTATCTATCGGCGCAGATGGATTACCAGGTCGAATTGAACGAGATCAAAGTGGACTATACCGTGGGGTAACGCTGTATCGAGTTTAGAGACCTGTCTAAAAATACAGTCTCTTGCTCTTTCTCTCTCTCTCTCTCTCTCTCTCTCTGTTGCTATCTTCTCTTTATTTCTTTTTGCTGTTGGTATTAAGTTTGGCTCGAAGAAGATGGTCGACGTCTGTGCGAGATTAAGATGGATTCTCGTATGATTATCTCACTGGCGAGGAATTCGTTGAATAATTTTGATCCATCGACCTCTCATCTAGTGGAGTTAGGTTCTGGGTATAAGTATACTATTGGCTAAAAGTTTAGAATTAGTGTGTCTGACATAGATCTTAGGAATTTTAACTCTCCTTAGATTTAAACCTCGCTTCTATTTCAGCAAACAATATGGATTTGTAATGTTTTAAGATATCTAACATGAAATTGAAAAGAAACATCTTGTATATGAATAAGAATTTTGTCATATTTTGCTCGATTGCAGGTAGAAAAGTGCCTAATGGTGCAGGTGATTTAAAAAGCAAATGAAAACACAACCCTGATATCATTAAAGTTATTGAAAGCATTTAGAAGTTTAGAATTGCTTTCCTGCAAAGAATCAAAATATAAAATAATTTTAAAGCCGATAAATTTCATACAGAGTAAAACGAACGATAACTCTAAAAGTTAAAGTGATTTTCAAACGAATTTATTCTAAAAGCAGAATTAAACAGTCAAAGCTGCGAGAATTTATTGCCTTTCAGAAGTTCAACGTAAATTTATAAGTATTTCCTTCGTCTTATGCAACACCTGCATCACGAACTTCTCTCGTTTTCCGTCCAACATCCAACGTAACCCCGTCCTCACGAGTTATATTTATTTTCTCGATTAATCACCGAATACCTGGCGTTCCTTGTAATAAGTACGAACCCGGTAAATTTACCTCGAAATCCCGTTTAATACCGAAATTCCCAGGTAACAAAGATCTCTTTAACGCTCGAGCCTCGCTTCTCCCGTTCATCCACTCTAATTTCCATGTAACTTGGGTAAATCGAACGCTTTCAATCTTCAAAATACCCGACATTCAACTCGTTAAACGTTTCTCGATTACACGTTCTCTTTCAAAGGCTACATAGGATGCCCCGCTACAGAATTAATTAAATACGGAATAATTCTAAACATACGTAAAAGAATTAATTCAAAACATAGAGCACGATTTTTTCATATGGTGCTTCGTTTCGGAGAAAATTGAGTTTGAAAACTAGTCAGATGTATCTACGTGAATTTGGTTATTTCGCGTTTGTATAGGACAATTGACAGTATGTTATTTTACATATAAAAACGAGTCGAAAATTTCGAATAGAATTTTTTCATACGAAGCTTCCTTTTCGAGAAAATTGAATTTAAAAAACGTCAAGTACGTGCGAATATTCTTACCCCATGAGTAGACAGGATAATCGATTATATGTTGCTCTGTACATAAAAATATATACAATAACAATTATGTTACAATGTAAAATAAAATTTGTTTCTTCGAGGCCTTATTTCCGACAAAGTAGAATTCGAATGAATTAGTCCTGTGAAAGCGCACATACCAAATTTAAAAATTCGATTTACTTGAAAGCGAAAGGTTGTACTGAACACTCTACATAGACATCGCAAATGAATCCAAGAGACAAACAGAGACAAAACCGGAGAAGGTGCGTAGAATCGGATGCAATCCAGAAAATCGTATCAATCTATCAGCTTTTCGAATAGTTCGTTTAAATAGCGATCTATTCGACGGATTGACTCAATAAAGACGCTCCTCTGCGCGACAACGAGCGGCTTGAATACACATGAAGCATGAAACGAGCGTTGGGACACAGTTGGTTCGCATCAAAGAGGTTCGGAATTAAATGGTGGAGTCGCCGAAGGCAAGGCAACTCGCTCCTAGTCAGCCACTTTCACCCTACCGTACAAAGTGACATACGTTTTATTAAAAATGTTCTGTTGTCTTTCAAGCTGTATACCAGGCTCAGCCAGATAGTAAACCAGCATCGTGTTCACCTGCAGACGCGTGGCCATAACCCGCGAGCGACGAATCCACTTTGCCCCGCGAACCATGAAATCATCGCACGGCTCGCTGATTTGTATAATCTCCATTCCCTTCCCTTACTCCCATGTCGCGATTTAAATTCTCGTTAATCGGTTTAACTGTGGGTCACTCGGGCCGAATACTTTCGAGCTAATTAACGGGCAAATCATTTTCACGGTGGCCTTTGTTCCGTGACTTGTTCCAGGTGGTTTGGTAATTGGTCGGTATTCGGTTGGTTTTTTGGTGATTGGATTTTTGGGGAAATTGGATTAGTGCAGCGGTCGAGATAAAAGAGGAGAAATAAATTCTATAGATTCGATTTGGAGAATAGGAAATTTGCATTTGCATAGGACGTAATTGGAATGTCAAAAATGTGGGTTTGTTCGCGTGTGTGTCAGTTTGGTATTACTGGAAGCCATTCTATACAATGCAGTTGTTAAACATATTATTTGTATGATAATAATCTATTAATAATAATGACGATAACGATAAATTATTTTTATTAATAGTTTTTTCAAGCTAGAGAAAGATTTCAAGTTCGAACCTCAAACGTTCTTTAGGAAAGTGCTCGCTTTTACGAAATTACTATCAACTCGGAAATTTCTATGAACGTTTGACTTTACTCGCATAGAGGCGAATAAAAAACATCCTTTTATAACGTAGAATCTTTTTCTCTTTAAGAGAATATCCTTCTTATTCCTTGTCATACAAAACTATAGTATGTGTGCAATAAAGTACTTAAAACAAAAAAGATTCAAAAGTACTGCTTAGAAAAAAGGGATATGACACAGCACAAGGTACAGTTCTTCTTATTCACGTTTTTATCATAAAAGTACATACTTCATCCCTCGTTATATTCATATATGCAAATAACAAAATTCCCTTCAGTAACTTGATTTACATCCAAAAACTTTGCCAAAAAAGAAACTCACGCTTCATCCCTTATAAACCCTAAACTTATAGGGCTCTGAGAACCACTGCGTAAGTAGCGAGTGTGGATAAAAGAGATTAAACGGTTGAGTTCTCTCGGAAGAGGCAGACAGAAGATTTATTAACGGATCCTTTCTCTCTGCGAGTTTCGTTCTTCGCGTCGCGTGTGACGATAGGCAACGAGTCCCCTCAATTTTCGACGTGCTCGTCGCGATGCACCAAGGCCATCACCCACTACCTCTCGCTTCTTTTCGTTTCTTTTCTGCTCCAAAAGAGCCAGCGGAGGAAATCGTTACGTTCCGACGTTTTTGAAGCGTTTGTGAAAGCCGAGTACCGGTCGGCAATTTCCATGTAGATTTCTGAAGGGCCTTTTAACGCGGCTGGTCTAACGGATCAAGGGCCAAGGAACCCTCCATGATAGAGGCTTTTTGATTTTCACAGAACGAGACACAAGTCTCCCCTTTGCCGCCCTTTTTCTTGCTCCAACATTGCTGTTTCTCGTTCCATGTTCGAGCTTTTTCCGATAGGATAGGACAGAATTCTTCGTTTTATGATATTTTTACCCAATACATACGTAACACCTTTGAACACGAAATAAAGAATAAACTAAGTTCGTCTCTTTGAAGAATAGAAAGATATCAGAGGTTTTAGAATTTTCTTTCGTGTATATGGTGTCGCAGATGATTTCGATCGCATACATATTTATGCGCATTATATATACATATTAATGTCACTTTGTGATCAAATGGATGGATTTTAGTATGAAATAACTGAAAATGGAAACAATATGTTTGGTTTAATGACGTAAGTCTTTTAAGAATAACTGATAAATTGACGAAGTTTTCTGGAAGCCACTGTAATATAAAATTATTAAACTATCAAGATGATTATTAATATCTTCAATATTGCAATATTATGATGAACTACACGTTTAAAATTTTGAAGGCGACGAAAGAATGAGTTTACTTCCGACTAGCAATGAACATGTCTTCTTAACACATAATATTGCATATAATATTTCGAATGGAACAGGAAGAATCGTGAAGTAGAATTTAAATAACGTCGCTGCAAGACAGATTAAATGTCATTCGATGATTGAATTTCAATCGTAATATCGAATTTGTTCTACGTCAATTTTGAAATGGAAATTTATGCTACACGTGCTTTCGTATACTTGTGAACTGAACCATTCGAAGGGACGAAACGGGAGAGACTCGCGGAATGTAGCGTAAAACGTGACCCAGCTCGTTACAGCAATTCGTCTCACCCTTTAAAACCCTCAACGCCATGTGTCCGCTGACAGATAATTTTAATTTTCCGCGAACGGTCGCAGCGACTGGTCTGTCGTGGTGGGCGTCATAAATATCGTTCGCTTCGAAAATGGAACCGCGTTCCATCCGGAATACACTTAATTTCCACCAACCTTATACTCTCGCGAAACTCAGGTTACACTTTAATGAATCATTTGTATGCTACCCTCTTCATCTGTAATTATTATCTGTAATTGTTAGAATTCGTCATTTCTAATATTCAGGCTGAAACGGAAATTAATTTAATTAATCAGATTTTTTTCACAACTTTGATTATACGCAACTAGCATCCAAATTTATTTATTACAAAGTAATTATTTCACGAAACCACGATTTACACAATTTTCGACGAAGATTTACGCAATTTTACCCAAGTTCTACGCAAAAGTGATGTTTCAAAATACCATTTTAACATAAAAATAAAATCCTAAATATTCCCTAAACCTCGCCATAATATCCAGTTGCATCGGAAATTAATCAAAATCATTGAAATTTCTCGTTTTCAATCATCCCGCACAAATACCTACGCCTAACTCATGAATGAAACCTGACTATGCAAAACTTCCCCATAACTGCCAGCCATGTATGGAATGCTTGAATCGATTCGATTCGATTCGCAGTAAAAGAAGAGAACACGATGAAGATATCGCCGCGAGGGAATTCACTAGCCACTGTGTTCCGCTTCGCGCGGAAACACTTTGTGTTCGCGAGTGAGAGCGGCCCGTAGGCGGAACACTGGAAGCTCGTGTAAAAGTGGCGGCGCGATGCGAACGGGGCCAAAACGACCCGATATACATAAGTTACGCGACGCGAAGCCGTGCACCTGCCGGGCTAAAGGGAATCGCAATCGTTGCCAGGCCGAAGGCTAGCCCGTCTAACCGGTACTGCTTTGTAAAATTCCCAACTATGCACTTAGCACGGCCGACCACTACATATCGGGTGTTAAGAACGTAAACTAAGTGTATGGAGTAAATTGGGATGAGCTGGGAATTTTGTGATCAGACTATGTAAGTATTTGCAATTGTGTAAGAAAGAAGACGGTGAGTTATTGAGAGCAAATGAGAAAAACCGACGATGATCTGGATTCTCTTGATTAAAAATGTATGGTAAAATTTAAATGTGGAATGCAGGAATTTCAATGAGTAGAAAGTGTAAAGTGGGAAGGACCGTGAATACTTTTTTTAGCAGACAATTTGTATTATTTTGACAGAAAATATGAAGCGAGGACGTGAAGTAATAGATGAAGCACATGAAGTTAATTAAGAACTGGTTCTTTGAATGAATCGTTGTTTGCAAAACCTCGTAATCGTTTTGATTATTTTACGGGAGAAAATGAGCGGTGTAAAAGCTTAGGCGAATGTTAAAGAAGCGAGAAAGAAAATAAGTATGTTTTTAGCAAACTACTTGGTCCACTTTAACGGGAAATGAAAATGAAGATGAGGACATTTTTGGTAGGAAAAAGCTAAGTCCAGGAAGTGAATTTTTAGGTATATTAGAGTGATTAAGAAAATGTATTGAAAAGAACCAGTTTCGTAGATAAATAGTTGATTGATTGATGGTGGAAATGAGCCCACAAAATTCATTGCAGTTTATCATATTATTAAATTATTATATTAGAAAATGTGGGATAAGGAAGTTCGATTAAATTTTTCCATGAATTATTGGTTAAAGAGAATAAATTTCTTTTGGATGAACTACTGGTTGGAGGAATTAATGAAAGTGTGAAATAATGAAATTACAGGGCTAGATCAAGAAAGTAAAAAAAGATGAGTATCTTCTTTAGTAACTTTAAGTTCATTTTGTTTCTCGAACTAAATAATTAGATATGTGGATAAATAGATAACGTTGTTATTCGGATACAACATTTGAAGAAAAATAAAGAATTAAATTCATGAAATAAAATACGGAATTATTGGTTAGAGGAATTAGTAATGGTTTGGACTATTTTGATAGAAAATGTGAACAGGGGAGTTTAAAAGGGTGTCAAGCGAGTGGAAAAGGGGATGAATACTTTTTCAGCGGAACGCGAGTTTTGGGGATGCGTGTCACGTGCGGCGAGATAACTGGTGGTTTGCGAAGAACCGGTGGTCTGGGGAAAATAGCCTACTAGCAGCGACGTGCTATCATTTTTGATTATGCTTTGTGTAAACCTGCAATTTTCCTGTCCATTTTATATTACACGTTTCTTGCAAATAAAATAGAAAACGAGCAGAAAATTAGTTTAAACGCCAATTACATCGAAAACCTAGAACGCAGATGAGTCCCGTGAAAAAGTTCACGTTTTAAGCTCTCACACATGTTTCTATTTAACAATACATATTTTTTCCAATTGTTATATCAATATCTTTAATGATCAAGTATTATTCCATATTCCATATTTCTATCGACTATAAAGACAAAAGATTTGAACCCCTCATTTTGACAAGTTTTCTTGACAAGTCTTGAAATACTAACTACCTATCCGCCTTTGATATTTAACCATGATACTCTAAAACGACATTTCATATATATCAAGCTGATAAAAAATCTGTTCCAGTCAATTTCACTTAATAAGACAATAAACACACGACACACTCTTCGTTTTCCCTCGAGACACGTAACCTAAGAAACAGGCTCTCTCCTAAACTCGTTAATCGTCAATCGCCCTTCGTCAGATACCTTTTTTAGACAGGAAATAATTAAACCTTAATAACGTCGAAGTAGTTAACTTCAGCGGATGAGGCAACATTAAACCAGCACCCGTTTATCTTTTGTTGTGGCGACCCGCTGACTCTCGATTGGATTAATGCGACGGTTGGCAAATCGGAGAAAGAGAAATTGTGTCTGGCTGAAGTGGTGGCTGCCTTATTCCACTGCCCTTCCCACATCTTTCCGTTCGTTCCTCTTTCTTTTCTCTTCCCCTTCCCCTTTCGATGGTTGCATTCAATGGCAAGTTCACGGAAACTGCGAGCAGAAAGGCAGACGGTGGCTGGTTTGAATGGCTCCTTCCCGACCATTCCGCCTCAAAGGAGAACCGAACCAAGCAAGATTTGCGTTTGTAATTAAATATTTGCCGGCGGTTAATTGAGTCGCGCTGTGCTTTTATTCCAATTTCTGGGCTTAAATGAAACCGGCGCGCCTGCTTGTCGCGCGGACCGTCTACACGGTGTCCCGGAAGTCGCAGCTGCCAACAAGCCATTAAGGATGAAAGTTTTTAAGGTTTAAAGGTTTAAGACGCTTCGATATTAAACATGGATTTTCTAATTGGACCGTTTCTTCCTTGCAAAGCTTTATTCTGTATTGTGATGTTCTTTTTTGACGTGTAATTATAGACCGTCCGTTTGAGATATTATGAATTTTTAATTCATTACCATGGTTCTTTCGCACAATAATTTACCAGCTAATAACATTAAGCAATTGACTAGTTTAAGGTAACGGTTTAATTCAATTTGAGAAGAAGGAATCAAAGTAACAATTTATTCCAGAATTTCATTTCGAGTTTCGAAATTCAACAATCTCCATCGCCATGTGACTATAATCTACATCTCTATTCCAGTTCGAAGTTTCTCCAGTTATTTCAATCTCCAATCCTGTTACGATCCTCGAATCTTTATTTGCGTTTCAACTCTGCTCCGATTTTAACAAGAAGAATTTATAATATTCCAAGAAAACACTAACATAAAGTTAAAAAGATAAATCTCTTCGTGCGTATCAATTTCTCCGCATTTTATTCGGACTTGAAATATCCTTTGACGTTAAAAAAATACAATTGGCTGGCAAAATAATCAAACGACCACGGACAGAGTTAAGTGTTAACTCCCTAACGACGCGTTATACTGCCTGCAGCCTTAAACCGAGGTGCTAAAGAATTCAGAGTCTCCGTACTTCCAGACAGCAAATCCAATATCGGTCTCTTTACAGTCGCCCTCATATAACTTTATGTAACGTAAAATTAAGAAGCCATGACAAAGCCATATCCTTGGAACACGAGGGCCTTAACCTTTCTGGCAGGCTGACCTGCACGTCTTCGTTCGCATAAAACACGAAGCACGTAGTAGTTCCATCGATATCGTTCAACGTATTTTACCCAGTACGGTACGAATCACAGCCACAATGTACCCTGGTCATAATGGCGGTCGGTGGTGGCCTGTAAAACGCAATGCACGCTTTACTGCGATATCTCAATAAGCCACGGAACGTCGTTATCTCGATGCGTAGCTTGGCTCGAATGCAACGTCGCGGATAACGTGTACCGTGCATCGCGGATTAAACGTATCTTTGTACGCTATACACTACCGCTCAAAAGTATCAGGACGCTTGTTTATCTTTGACAAGATGTATTTTAATTATACGATTACGGATAAATCATTAATTTCATAAAATTCTTTTCTTCTTAACAGCATTGTAATTTAACATTATAGTCTGCTGATTTTTATAAGAACGTAGCGGTAAGTGTCGCTTCTATCGTGTTAGCGCGTACGTCGTTTTTTGAAATGAAACGTTAACTGCTAACAAAATATTGTGCCATTAATCAAAGTATCGTAACTTTCATATCGTTTCGTACATTTTCTCAATGAGTAGTTAATTTCATCATTCCAGGTTTTCAAGAAAGTATTATAAAATATCCAAAGTATGCTTTCTCTAGTACGTAACTCGCCGCTTTCTATATAATATTTAACGGATAAATCAATTTTCTACCGAGCTTCTACGTTTTTAACGACGTCTTCAAAGATATGAATATGCATAAAAATCTGCAGTCTAACTATTACAAATCGAGCAAAGCGTCCGGATACTTATGAACGGTAGTGTACATGCGTGTGCATTCGTTTGTGTGACGTCAGTCGTGGAAAAACGGAGGACGTCTGCTACCGTGTAACACGTTGCAGCTTGCGGGGATATTTATCTCGTCTCGTCTAACCTTGCCGCGGGAACCGGGTCTCGGAGTTGTAACGTAAGCTTGTTCACGGTGGAAAAATTCTCGGACGTATCTCTTCGTGTACACGCTCGCTTTGGACGTTTTGGACAACGTCCGCACTGTGTGCATCTGATTGCATTAAACCTGGCGATTGTTATTCCGGTACCGGACGCCGTGTTGCGCCACAGAATGGCGGAGGTTGTTCCTTACGGTTGAGTAATTGGGGAGTGCCCGTGTGAGTGTTGCCTCATATCGTTCATGGTTTTAATGTTATTCGTGGTTGCAGTAGTTTATGGCATATGATTACCATGAGGCGATTATGTGATTTTATATTTTTAATTTTTTTAGTATTTTAATTGTTAGAAGAATTGATTTATAAGTTATAAATTTATATATAATGTATCAAGATATGTTATTATATCGATGGGTCTTTGAACGACGAAGGAACACGGTGTTTGAATTTTATTTTAGCAGAAGAAGGAAAGCTTTTCTTTACATTGGTACTTAATATGGCATTAAACGTCTTCTTCTTTTAGAAATAACGAGCGTTTGATTTGAAAAGATTTCGATATAAAAGTACGATGACACTGATAGTTTCGTGGTATTAAAAAAACTTTTTGGTACATGAAGTTCTACTAAAATTGGTATTGGGATCTCTATAAAAATTCAAATATTCTATTAAAAATTCAATTATCTGTTACGTTCACGTTACTTTTAAAAAGCTTATGTATGTATGTATATATATACATATTCTGTGTGAATACTTTGTAATTTATTTTCTCTCTATTAAATCAAACAACTTCTATATGAATAACCTTTTCATATTTCTAACAATTACAAGAATAATACAGTCGTTTAAATCAAACATACTATCCATTGAAATTTTAGAGATTTATGTTCTAAAAAGACTATTAATTATATTGAACTGTACATAATAATTCATTATAATTGTCACATGGTTGAAGCACTCTACTTATCTCTTCGATAGGGTAATTTCAATTTTTGCATATTAATAATGCTGCATTGTTGAAATAATTGCTAGAATTGTATTGTTGAGGACAAATCGATCCGTTTGATATTTTAATTACACGTGAATATAAAAATTCGTTAACGTAAATCGAGATACAAATCACCAAAAAGTTTTCTTATTCCCATAATTGTATATTTTTTTTAATTTTTGACAAAAGTTTTTTGTATATTTTTTCACAATGTTTAATTTTCGACAAACATTCCATTTTCTTTCCAGTATCAAAATATCACTTTTCATTCGACCTATACCTCTCTCCCAAAATTCTAAAACAAGCTATTCGAAACTCCACTAAAATTGAAAAAAAAATCTCTAAAAACCTGCTGTCGAAAACAAGCTACAAAATCATGTCCAAAAAACGAATCAGAAGGGAATCCGGAACTTGGTGCAAATCGTGCTTCTCTATGCATGAGGCTGAGGCAATTGCCCGGCGGAAACGTCACGATAACACCGTGGCAGTGCGTCACTGAAACTGATGAGGTTGTTACATTTAGCAGATTTGTTAAAATATTCGGCTGGGTACCGTCGTTAATTATCACATGCAACGTGTAACTACATTTCGTTTTTATCCCACGTTTGGGACTCTGTCCTACGTCGTTGCTATTCGTAACGCCAAATATCCATACCCTCGTTCATAAGTACTTATATATACTTATTAATAAACTGTGGATTCTTACGTATTTATGAAAAATCTAGATACGGGAATAACTTCATATTTTTATCACAAAGATTTAAAACTAAGACCTTCATGGATATTCTCAGATTTGTTTCAAATTTTTCCAATATAATTATGCCCAATCATATTTCACTACAGTGCTAATGAAATTCCAAAAACGTCTTACATAACATATACCATATATACTTAAAGTTTTCTATGGCAACAGTTAGGATACTTTCTTGAATCGTTGTAAATGGTCACGCGATCATAACCCAGACTTCCTAACGTTCAATCTGCGAAAATTAGTAGGCGTAAATCTGTACGAAATTTAGGCAACCGACAGACACGTGATATCGAGGATTTCCGAAGGACAGTGTTACAGCGATTGGCAATTACTTAATGGCGCTCTCGAAGGCAGAAATATGGGCGGCTATCAGCAGTTACGAAACGTCGTCGTGTCATCGTAGGATCGCTATCGTTAACATGGCAGCAAGATTTGGCCAGCGGCGCACACTGGCCTGGTTACAATATAAATTTCGGTGCTAACGAGCTACCTCGTAAACGACGGAACCCTTGAACCAACATACTGCATCGTATACGCCTGCTATCTAATAAACATACATAGGGCTAATACACACAATAATATGTACTGCACGACATGACGATATAACCCTGTACCCCATGGCATGGCGTTTGTGTACACCGATACAGGAGCTGGCTTCAGCGATGAGCTTGGTTCGTTGTGTAACAAGCATCGTGCCTGGAGAGGCTTCAAGAGAGGAAGAGGAAGGGAAGAGCAATTTCGGAAGTCATTCCCAGCAAATAACTGCGTCCGCAAAGGAGCTGGCGAGGCTGCTTTTATTCGACCGAAATCTCTGTGCTGCGGGGATGGCCCCAAGATTTCTTGCCGATACTCGGGATCCTTCTATGGTCTGTTAATGTTTGTCAGCGTGATTTTCACGATTGCATAGGATCGTCGACCATTCTGTTAGGAAAATTCTTTTAATAGATATGGCAAGAGGAAGAATGGTTGCAAAATAATTGAAGATTCCGTCGGAAGAACACGACAAATCGCATTTCCTATCTTTTACAACCAGTAAACGTACATTTACATTTACAATCAGTCTTACGTTATCAAAATTATCTTTTTGTGTGGTGTTCGAGGCGAAATGTGATCATAATATTGTATATTGTAATTATTGAAAGATATTAAGATGTTAACAAATGTCTATAAATATTCGAACATTAAGCGAGATACTATACGTACAGAAGATTAAACGGAAAAGGAGCATTTCCTAAGAAATTCTTATTGGAAGATGCTTCTGCGGTTACGTTAAAAATGCAAGGATTAACGAGATATATATAAATATTTATACACAAATAGTTTTAGACTGTGGACATTAAGCGTTATAAATAATTTGTACATTATTCTGACAATTTCTGAAATTGACAGTTACAACCAGACTAGAGATTTTTATTTGCTTATAGGAAATTCGAGGATGTAAATATATACGTAAAATACAAAATTACATAGAATATCCGAGGTATAACTCTGGTCCTACCAGACTATAGACTGTAGATAAAATCGCTCGATAAGTCTTCAAAGTGTTTCGAAAGTTACACAAACCAGACAACAACAGCAAAAAGAGAACATTAAAATCACCCAAACCATAGACTTAAAGCAATTTTTCCTCCTCAACCAACATCTCCAACAAGTACAATGTGACAAAGTTTGTTGGAAGTACTCGAAACTGTGTCCGAAGTGTGCCGGAAGTAGGCGTGATTCAAGTTTCATGGCCGGAAAGACGGGTAATAGGGACGGATCTTCGAAGTTTCGCGGACGAAAAGCGGAAACGCGTATTTGCTCGTTTGTGGCGCGTTCAAGTGGCTCACCTGAAGAAAAGTATGCACAAAGGAGCATCGTCGAGCGGATTTTTCTTCTCTCTTGGCGTGCTCGACCAGCGCAAAAATGGTTACAAGCCATCGATGTGAGCTCGTGGTTAATTTCGTACCCGAATAATGATCGTGCTGCTTCGTTTATTACCAGCTGCTAACACGAGCTTCCGTTTGCTGGCAATTTCGTTGAGCAAACAGTTCCGTTTTGTTGCGCGAAGTGCCTTTCGTATACTCTTTTCCTTGTTGTATCTTGCGCTAGGTCGGTTCAAGTTTCGTTTTTTCTACCTTTTTGTAGCTTTTGTCAGAACATTATTCGGTTATGGGTTTCTTCGTGGAATAAGGCAGAATAATTGCAGTCTGTTGTTGAAACGGTTTCGTTTTGTTACCGGAAACACGATTCAGGGGTTGCATTGTATCGCTCAGCGAGGTTGATTAAAATTGTATTTTTTATTTTGGCGAATATTTCTATCAAATTTCAACCAGGTTTAATAGGTTCTTTTTAGCGGAGTGAAATTATGGCTATTGTTTCTTTTCGAGCATGTGTATACAATATGATCTCTTTGGGAATTCGTCGAATGAAATAATAATACTTTCGTTTCTAAATACGCAGGCGATATTATTAGATCCTTAGTTTTCAAAGTTTTATAACATTTTCTTATTAAAGCTGGCAGAATTCTAATTTTTTCCTTAATGTGTAATATATTTTATGAGAAATTAAGAAAATTCTCTTTGATGGAAATACTTCATTTTTCTTAAAACTTTGTAATGTATTTTTATATTATTCTTACATTTAGTACAAATCTATTTTCATAGAATTCTTCGTGTAACTTTTTCTATATATAATCTAAAGTATCATTTCTCATATTTATTACGAACGTTAAATGATTCGAAGAGAAACCTAATTAAATTAAAACGCATTGAATTTCTTTGAAATGGTAACTCAGTCAAAATTTCACAGCTTTCATAATAATCTTGTTGTACTGTTTTTTAAGAATTTACTGAATTGTGTCGGGATTTTGTTGATGAAATAGAATAGCCTTACAGGCTACGTATGTATTTTTATCGGAACATATGTCGGTTTCCTTTGAGAGCTGGTATAACAGTTTCCTTCGTTACCAAATTTTTTATGCCTTTGTATTATTCAACCACCTTGGGGCACGTTTTCCGTGCCACGTGGTTTGCATTGTTATGTTCCATACAGCGGATTTCATTGCTTCATAAACATTTTACAACGTGCGCCTCATTATTGTTATAGCTTCCTCCATGTTCATATTTCACTTTATATCAAACATTTTTGCATCTCCGTGCGCTCTGTTTCGTCGCGCATTTTGTTTCTCGCGTGTCGCTTGCTTCATATAATTATAGAATTCTTCAATGTATTTCGTTCTTTCGCAAAAACCTTTCGCGCTACCCGTATACAATTCCCACCGACTTCGCATTTTATTTTGTCCCCGTTGCTTTTATTATTTCCTGTCACCGCGTGACATTATTGTTACGTTTCATTTACTCAAAGCCTGCAACACGTTTTATACAGTGTGTTCTCCAAGGCGTATATTCATATAACAGCGTATGCTGCAAAATGAGATATACATAATATAATATACTATATTCGGTATATAATGGAAATGTAAATTTAATTATACATTTAATATGAAATAATACATTATTATTTCATATTAATAATAATATTGTATTATAATAATAAGTGTATTATGTACTTTATTTACATAATTTATCGTCTGAGAGTAACGCGATCAAAAATATACCAATTCCCTCTCTCAGTACTTAAAAGAGTGTAAGAATCTGCTAAAAACGATAGCTTAAAGACTTGTTACTCATTAAATATTCAATATAAATAGGGAATAATAAAGTATATTATATTATCCATCTTTTAAAGAGAAAATCTGATCTGATTCAATACTACATATTACATATTGCGGGATATCCTGTGTAATATTTTATGTTATCGCGGATTTCTGTGGAATCAGCGTTCCTCTAAATTTTACACGTCCAGTATCAAAAGTCACAAAAAGAGAAAAAAATTTGTCAGAGGGAATCGATTTGAATCGTTGCAACAACTTTGCCCACCTTTACGTGTATAACTGCAAAAAAAGCTGGCACTGTAGCAGGATTTAAGCGGAGCGTGAATTCCCTTTACAACCTGGAAACTCTGCCTCCACGTTTAACCCTTCCATGTTCTTTGAGTTATCCCCAATTCAATGTAATTTAACTTTCGATGACAAAATTTCTCTAATTTTAGAAAAAATACTTTTTTTTTTTCATTTTTTTAAATTTGGAAAAAATTTTTTATTGGATTTTATACCAAATATACAAATACATATTTTCTAATAAAAGGATAAAGTACTAAACAGCTACTTTTATTACTTGTGTAAATCATTAACAGAATTGTAACAAAGGGGCACAGATTTAACACAGATATACTTATTATTCCACGAAGAAAGTGGCAAAAAGTTCCATGGAAAGAATTATTTACGCTTAATATCGTTGTTCTATTAGTAGAATTGGAGCACTAAAGAAATAATAAACAGTGTAATATAATAGAAAAATTTAAGTAATACATTTTTAATTATTTTGAAATTAAATATCTGTAGAGGACTTGTAGAGGATTGTAATATAGAATAACAAGAACTTGCTGTTGTAACCCGTCAAATATATTTAAAAGAATTAAATAAATTAATAAATATACACACTGTCGAGAGACGCTCGTACAAACGTATTCGCTAAGACAGTGTATAATTGCTCGCTGATAACTCGTAGATATTGATCGATAATTCGTAAATACTCGGTATCTGTTTTGCCCGGAGTTTATTTATTATTACATTACGTGTATCCTAACGATCTTGATACTCCGAGGCAAAACAACAATATGATTTGAATTGTCCTCTACCCATGTGGCTACATCGTCCCCCTATCAGTGATAACGTTTTCATTAAGTTATATTTATAAAATTATTTACACTGCTTTTTCCTTAGTCATCGTTATTTTAAAATTTACCGATACATCTTGTGTCCGACAATTTACGACTCTTAACCGAAACCTGTCTGAAGCCAATCGGGAAATGGGACTCTTCGTCCAGACCGCGTAACGTACCTATTCCTGACGTCTTCTTCCGTCGTTCGGTTATTGTTATTTGCACTGCTTTCGTCACGAGCATTCGTTTATCTTACCGGAATCAGTACGCTACGAGTTTCGGCGGTTTTTTTCTTCTAAGTCCTCAGGTACTACAAAAGCAGGCTTCAACCGGTCTACGGAAACCGTCACGTCGTGATTGTTTACTTTAATTACGTATGTCTTTTCGCCTCTTTTTGTCACTTTAAACGCCCCGTCGTAAGGCGGCTGTAAAGGGCCTCGAATCGCGTCATGGCGCAAGAATACGTACAACGATGATTCTAATTCTTTGAAGACGAAGATTTTCTTTTCGCCATGACGCGTAACCGGGTATGGTCTGACTTCCTCCATCCGTTATTTTAACCGGTTCGCGTATTCCGAATTGGCCCGTTAACTTGTTGGTAAAAAGAATTCCGCCGGTAAGCGTATGGCGGTGCCGTAAACCATTTCGGCTGCCGTTGCGTCAAGGTCCTCCTTTATCGCGGTTCGAATGCCTAACAGAACGATCGGCAGAATTTCGACCCAGTTACTCGTGTCGTGATACTTGATCGCCGTTTTGAGTTGTCTTTGTAGGCGCTCTACCATCCCATTAGATGCGGGATCATAGGCCGTCTTGCGCAAGTGCTTGGCGCCGAGCAACCGGCATAATTCCTTAAATAGACGCGATTCAAATTGACGTCCTTGATCGGTCGTGATTTTTAAGGGTACGCCAAAACGAGATATCCATGTAGAAAGGAGGGCCGAAGCAACGGTTGGCGCTTCCATGTCGGCTTCGGGCCAATGTGAAAAACGATCGATACACGTTAGACAATATCGATAATCTTGTGAGTATTGCATGACGATAATGTCTAAGTGCACGTGTTCGAACCGGCTTACTAACGCGTTGAACGTTCCGGCGTGTGAGGATACGTGCCTGGTGACTTTGCAACGTTGACACGGTATGCATTGCCGCGTCCACGTTCGACAATCTTTATTAATGGACGGCCAGACGAAACGCGTCGTCACCAGTTTTTGCGTAGCACGTATCCCCGGATGGAAAAGTTCATGTAACGATTGGAATATGTTGCGGTTCCGGTACGAACGGTCGCAAGGTTTCGGTCGAAATATCGCAATATATACCGACATCTTGATCGGGAAATAGCATCTTCTTGAGTTACAGCGCGCCAGAGCCGGAGTTAATAATTTCGCGTAGCTCGTTATCGTTCTCTTGCGCTGCAGCTAACGTTTGATAATCTACAGATTTCCCGATCGTGTCGTCTACGTTGTTCTCTAGCTCTTTAATGCACCGAATATCAGTCGTAAATTGTCCGACGTAGTTGAGATAACGTAAATGTCTTTGCAAACACTTGTCAAGATTTTGGTTAAACGCGTATATTAGGAATTTATGATCCGTATAGATCGCGAAATTTCTTCTTTCGACGGCGCCTTTGAATCGTTTCACCGCGGTGTATATCGCGAATAATTCTCGGTCGTACACGCTGTACTTTTGTTGCGTGGGGGATAACGATTTCGTCATAAAACTTAAGGGCTGCCAAGTATTGTTGACGCGTTGTTGAAGTACCGCACGTATGGTGTAATCGGATGTGTGGACAACGAGGCTAACGGGTGCGCTGGAATTCGGATACGCTAACATTGTCGCGTTAGCTAAGGCGCTTTTCGACTCGCGGAAGCTCTTTTCAGTTTGTTCGGACCACTTAATGGACGCGTTGCACTTCTTTGTGCCTTCCAACAAGTCGCTGAGTGGTTGAAAAATCTTCGCGGCCTCCGGTATGAAACGTCGATAAAAGTTGATCATATTGACGTACTTTCGTAGGTCTTTAACGGTCGCGGGTAACGGTGCTTCAACTATAGCGTTAACGCGTTCGGCTAATGGTTTTATCCCCTCGGCGGTTACGGTGTAACCGAGGAATTCTATTTCGCTCACGCCGAATTCACATTTCGCGAGATTTATTACGACCCCGGACTCATCAAGGCGTTTAAACAAAATCCGCAAGTGTTCGCGGTGTCGTTTTTCGTTTTTGGATGCGATCAAAAAATTGTCTATGTATACGTAGACGAAATTGAGGTCTCTCGTGATTTCGTTCATGAATCTCTGACACGTTTGGGTGGCGTTTCGAAGCCCAAACGTCATGTTGGTCGCTTCGAAAAGACCAAAAGGTGTCCTGATCGCAGTCTTTTCTACGTCCTCCGGCGCGATCGGAATCTGATGGTAAGCGCGAATGAGATCGATTTTGGAAAAGATACGCTTACCATACAGATTCCGCACGAGGTCCTCTATGTGTGACTGTGTGCGTCTATCCGGAATGGTGCGAGCATTCAATGCCTGATAGTTGCCACAAAGTCCAATCCCTTCGTCCTTCTTTGAAACGATGTGCAACGGTGATGCCCATGGGCTTGTCGATGGCTGCAGCACGCCTTGCTCTATCATGATTTCGAGTTCCGTCTTCGCCAGTTTGAATAGGTCGGGGGCGAGGTGGCAGGGTTTGGTCTGGACCGGGGGTCCGGGCGTCGTCCTGATATGGTGCTGCACACCATGCCTTCGAGAACTTCTCCGGAAAACGAACGGTCTCGTTAAATCTGGGAATTCCGCCAGTAGTCTGTGGTACGGTGATTCTCCGTCGATGGTTTTGATTGACACTACGTCGGCTGTGGCGGCGAATCCCTTTGTCGACAGTTGTGTAGTCGTGTCAAGGAGCTGTTTATTTTGTGGGTCTATGAGCAACCCATAATAGCTCAGGAAATCGACACCGATGATGGGCGTTTGCACATCGGCAATTACAAAACGCCACTTGAAGGCTCGACGTAGTGATAAGTTTAGGGACAC
Source organism: Bombus flavifrons (assembly GCF_040668555.2). Taxonomy (NCBI): domain Eukaryota; kingdom Metazoa; phylum Arthropoda; class Insecta; order Hymenoptera; family Apidae; genus Bombus; species Bombus flavifrons. The sequence continues at coordinate 8,771,257 of NC_138456.1, forward strand.
GGTGACGGTGCCATACGTCGGAATCCGCGTTCCGTTGGCCGCGAACAGTTCGTAGTCGCTTTTGTTCGTGGGTTTGCATATCATGTTGCGCGGATACACACATGTGTCGGCTCCGGTGTCCATTAAGAATGAAATATTCGTCTTTTCGTCCGTGACGAAGATACGGCTGGTTCCCAAGCCGTCGTCGTTTGCTGCGTTTACAGACAGCTGATCCCGTTTCTGATTCCAGGTGCATGGGGAGCGGCACTTCTTCGCGTTGTCCTGGAACACCGTGTGATAATAACAGAGGCGGAGCTTTTGCGATTTTTTAGACTGTTTTCTATCACCCATTTCTTCGTTCTCGAACTCCCAGTATAGTCTTGAACCGTTTGAGTCTGCAAATTCTGTACGAAGTTGGCTGCCGGTACTCGTTATCTTGAATTCTTTTATATTCGCGGTGTCTAAAATCTTGATAGCACTCTCACGATTACCTCTTTCGCTTAGATCACGTCGGGGTCACCAATGTAGAGCACTTGTAATATAGAATAACGAGAACTTGCTGTTACAACCCGTCAAATTAGAGAATATAAATAAATTAATAAATATAAATACTGTTGAGAGACGTTCGTACAAACGTATTCGCTAAGACAATCTATAATTGCTCGCTGATAACTCGTAGATATTGATCGATACTTCGTAGATACTCGGTATATACTGATTCGCTCGCGATCGCGTCTGTTTATTTACACTGCTCGGGGAAGAGTCAGAATATTCAAATTCGTCTTTGTTCAACGGCTGCACGTAGCAGCGACATTGTTTTGCCCGGAGTTTATTTATTATTACATTACGCGTATCCTAACGATCTTGATACTCCGAGGCAAAACAACAACATGATTTGAATTGTCCTCTACTTATTTGCCGCTACATATCGAACAAAGAATTATAATTATCCTGAAAAATATAATCCGAACATTCGATAATATCCGTGTCGATATTCTTTCTAATAATTCCAATTTCTACCGATGGAACCACACGGTAAATTTTAGCGGGCTAAGACGATTCGACAACTACCCCATAAACTGTTGTAATTTTATGTACATACACTTCCATTAAACACATACTACGTGACGGTCGATTATTTTTAACGAACAGTCCAATAGAATAGCCCGGCGAATGAGATCTGCTTCTTCGTAATCGTCGCATGATTGCTTCTTTCAAATATTTTCCTTGCGGGAGAAAAAGAAGGTATTACCGGTTCTAACGTTCGCCAGTTGGAAATTGACCGGTTGAAAATTGGGTATTAAGAGCATGTAATGTCACGTGGCTAACACGAGCAGCTCGCGTGGAATTTCTTATTAAAGCGTACCGCGAAGACCTAGAAATTTCCATCAGCTACACCGCCGTAGGAAATTAGCGGCAAAACGAGCCCTTTTGCACGGAGGAAGTTCGAGCTAACGAGCTCGAAGTGTATATGCCCGGGGAAAATGACGTTGTAAAAGTGGCCTGCATGATCTAAGACGTTCCAAGACGATGAAGCGAAGTTCGCGACACGGCCATGCCCTTGTACGGCCGGGTAAAAAGTTTTAACTAACTGAAACGAGTAACCTGACGAATTTGCAGCAAAGCTATGCGGCGCGCTGCCAGGAAGTTTCTTGAAAGAACGTGTGTTCGGGGAAAGTACACGATGATATTGAACGAGTATCGTGTTGCGGGAATTTTTTAATGAGATGGGACAGGTTGATTCTCTGCAAGGTGTTCTGCAAGATACATTTTGGTGTGTTTCAAATTTTACAAAGTATCCTTTTGTTTCAGAATCAGAGATTTTGTAGAGTTGTTCATTGCAATCTCGTTTACTTTCCAATTATGAATTACAAATTAGGAGGGAGAGATGGTAATTTCATAGTGATTCGATTTTTATAATCCTGCGAAGATATTATCCAATAATAATACAAAACTTAATACACATGATCAATTGTATATAAATGTTACAATAAATATAATAATTTTCGTAGCCACTGTATGTTCAAGCTATTGTACAAATTACGTCAGAATAAGGATCAAAGCAAGCAACCAATTGGTTCGTGTCTACCTAACAGTTGCATCGCAGCTACAGTCGAACTTTTGATCGGTGCACTTTCATCAAGAAGGAAGATCGTAATTTCCCGTAGCCTCGGGGAACACGTTGGTGAAGGGGTATGGTGCTTGTTGAAACGTCACGCGGATACGGGGCTCGCGCTCACGTCGACCGTACTTACGGCGACTTATGTAAGGGCGCACGTAAGTGCAGCAAATTGCTCGTAAAACGTGCCCCGGGTGTTAATTTAGCCCGCTAGCGTCAAAGTAAATACGGAATTACTTTCGAGCCGTAAGTAACACGGGTCTGGACGTGCGTGTCACCTCTTTCTCCGTCCTCTCGTCTCCGCGTCGCGAAGGATCACGTTGAAACGTGGTTCCAGTGCTTCTTTAAATCTGACCAGGTGCAATTCGAATGCCGAAGCGTCGTTCACAGAACGTGAACCGGGTTCACGTGGCTTTTTTTCGCCGCAATTACCGCATGTCAGCCACTTTGCATGCGAAGTTCGCCACTTTGAACGACCAGAATGGCTACTCGTGGGTAAAGGAACGTTTTCGAGTTGGAAACGCGTGGGTCGAGGACATGTCGCGGTAAGCAGACGCGACAGGGGAGTAGGCTGGATCGGCTACTTTGGAAGTAGTGAAATTCAGCTTTTCTATAGCTTTTGCAGTTTTCAGGTTGGAAATTAATCACAGATGTTGATGGCTATCTAGTAGAAATGACAGACGGTATGTTCGATTCGTGATAAGAATTTGGATAGGTTCTTGCTGCGTTCTTTCAGTCATTTTCAATTGAATCATATTTTTTTTTTTTTTTTAATTCATTCTTTTACTCGAAAATTATAAAACAGTAAGAACGCTAGAGAGGGAAACGTCGCAAATTAATGGGATTAAGCTGTAAAGATAGAAATCGTCATCGAAGTTGAAACGTGTAGCGTGTTCGGCTCGCTTTCGCTACGATTGCTGCACGTGAGATGTTTTATATTCGATAACCCAACTCCCAAGCAAAGTAGATACACGGCAGCTGAGTATCGTAAATAAAAATGAAATTTTTAACGCGAATTTTGACTATTATGCATCAGATGTACCTAATCTGTTTAATTAAACTTAACTATTCTGTCTTATATAATCTACCAATATATGTTTAAGATTTGTCTCCGCGAAAATGTCACGTAGTAGTTTTATTTAAAGTAGATTTTATAAAACTTTCATGTGCCATGTGCTGGAAAGCAGCTATCAGAATTTACACTATCCCAAAACAGAGTCACGGAAACTTCATAAATTCTCAGCAAATAAAAGAAGCAAAGTCTTAAATCTTGCACCATATCGAGTATTCCATTCTCAAACAAGGCCCATCGCCACTGCCTGAATATTTACAATCGAAAACAGCGTTCAACAACTTCAGCGTCTCACAATAAACCGATATTTATGAGACACCCTTTAGATAGTGATGGACTTAAGCATCTCGCAAGTGAAAATTATTTTTCCGATTTTTATATTATTTGCTGGATAAAACAGAGTAACATGGTTATTATAAATAGAAACAAGAAAAATGGTCTCCTACGTGGAAAATATGTTACCTCTTAAAAATAAGTGAAAAATTCAAGAGGTTTTGTATAAAACCAACAGAATAACTAATATTATCGCAATCAACGTTTTCGAAACCTATTCAAAAATAGATAGCTAGAACATGTACGTATATAATCTCCACAATTTTTCTAAATTTGTTATAAAAATTTAATAATATGGTAATGCGTATTAATGATTCTCACGATTCGTTAAAATATTGAAGCATTTTTGTGTAAACAGAGTCGTCCTGACGTTTGAAAACAGCTTGTGGAGATCAAATACATATTTCACAAGTAGGATGAAGCGAACTTTGGGTACTCGATTGTATTTCTAGGTTTGATCTATTGTATAAGTATACACATTGGATTTGAACCCATCGCTACCAGTAGGTAAAAGACAAACGACTAGTGATACTAGTATAACTGTACAGAAAACGGTGCAACGCGATATTCGAGGAATCCATAAATTCGTCGCTGGCTTACGTAACGTTTAATGGTGACAGCCGAAGAAATTGATAATCGACGATCTCCGCGAGAAAGCGTTTACCATCTTGCAGACGTTGAAAACCAACTGGTCCCAGTTACGACGCTTTCTTTCTCTCTCTCTTTCTGTCTTTGCTGTTAAAGGAGAAAAAGATAGCACGAGAAGAAGCATTGGCACGGTTTTTACCCGAATAAAATGATTCCGTGAAAGACGTTGCAATTAAAATACCAACGAAACCACGGTCGGTACACGGTTCGTCTGTGTGCGCGGGCGAGTGTATGTACGTGTTATTCAACGTTTTTAGCGTGGCTTAATATTCACCGCGATTAAAACGCGGGGGCATCAGCGATACCGCGTAATTGGAAAACGTGACGTTCGGTAAATACATCGCGTGAATTTTCATCGAACCAAACCTTGGACAAAAAGTAACCGGGAAATTAATTAAAGCTAGCTGCGATGGTGGCGCGAGATAGCTTTTAGGTAGAGAGAGAAAAAGAGAAATCGCCGTTTTAAATGGCTAATGACTCGAAATCCTGGACCTACTTTCGCTCATCACGAATTCCTTTTTTGGGTCTAGCGATGCGCTTTCCGAAGGATTTCCTGCAGATTTTTCCTGTGCTTTTCTTACCAGTTTTGGGATTACTTGGGGTTTACTATCGTTTTCATTTCAGCAATTTAGACTTTTTTAAAGAAGCAATTTATTCAAAGGAAAATTAATTTTTTTTGTCGATTTTTAGCGTGCTGCTTTTGTGTCAATTTTAAGATTGTTTGGTACCGTTATCGTTTTAGTTCAAGAAATTTGAAAAAATATTTTTGAGTAGTTCAAACCTCTTCAGGGACAAATTATTAATATCATTAATTTCTTATGATGTCTCTCACTAATACTTTATTTTTTAATTTTATTTAACAATGGTATATTTATATGTACTTTATTTATATGTATTTATTTATATGTATTTTAATTTTATTTAACAATGGTATATTTATATGTACATAGATATTAAACAGAATGAATTCAATTTCTCTCAAACGTTAAAAATTCTATAAGGACAGCGATCAAAGTCTTCCCAGACCATTCGTTACTCAAGACATACGCAAAATCAAAACTTTGACGCGAACAGTAATGGAAGAAACACGAATCGATGATATAGGCGAGGGTATATAGTCGCCATATAATCCTTCATCGAGAGAGCCATTCTGCCGCGTAGTATAAGTCCTGTGGTCCGGACATAAACGTATCGCCAGCTACGCGTACGGACGATAGCTTCATAAAGCGGAATGGTCGTCTCCTCGTAATTCCACGGTTGCTAATTATCGTTGCCAAGCAGCCGTTCCGCCGAATATTATCGCGATTCCCGCAGCCGTTTACGACGCTGCGCCATGAAATTTAAAGCCGGTCGAACGTTTAAGGCAGCCGCGCCTTCACGATGAATTTGCAATTTCACCGAATAAACGACCGCGTTCGATGACCGCGCTAATTAAAGCAATGTCACTGTTCTTTAATCGAATCGTTTTCGCATTGATACTCGTTTCCGGTAGTACTTTTAACGAGATTTTGTCGTTGATTATTATCAAGCTGGTGATATTTATGCAAATTTATATCTTTATAAATGCATCGTTCAAATATGACGAGATTTCGTTTGGAATATTTTTTGTATGTCTCTGTATAGAATAAATAATATATAATATGTATATAATAAATTAGGTCAAATATTTGATATGATATTTCAGCGAAGCTAAGCATTTTGCTTTACAATTTGCCAAATTCGATCATCGACAATTTTTAAACGATCTGTACTTGAAAATAGCCTCGTCATTGATGACGCGATAAACAGTGAGATATATTATTATTTAATAACAATTGACAGCTCGGTAATCTCGGTTTTTCATGAGGAGAGAAGTTTGTTACTTATTTCGTTAATTCCTATATAATACCTCTTCCCTGGCTCAAATAACTCTGCGTTACTATATCACGTACATGTTTGTATATTTTTGCATAATTGCATTTCTGCAAATATTTGACCTGTATTAAGATACACAGTTACTGAGATATTATTGAGGGCAATGTTTAATGGTGTAGTTGCATATGATGGACCTAAAATAAACACATAATTTATGGGATTCTGGTCCTAGTTCAGAGGAGGTGAATTAATAGTTTAGAGAATAAACTGAGTGCTGTAATTGATGGTCGGAGTTGAATCTATTTGAATACACTAAATAAAATACCAAGTAGCTTAGAAAAGAAACATAACAAATAGTTCGCAACGATTACTACAAAATTAAACCAAAACCCATATGTAGTCTTCATTCCACCGTGGACCACCCAAGGATCGTTCCACGTTCAAGGAAAATCCAAATTAGAACAAGGCAACTAAAACCAACTCAGCAACTCGCCAAGCCACAAGCCTCTCGAATCGATTAAGCCTCTTTATCCCCGATCTCAGTGGCTGGTTCGACCAACGCGCATTCTTTCGGTGTCTGGTTTTTCCTGTTCGCCGCTCGCTAAAATCGCTATCCATCACCGAATCAATTAGCAACTTCTCAATTACATGGAGAGTTCGCTTTTTTTTCTCGTAGATGGCGGGGGCAGGAAAGGCTCTTTAGCCTGGAAATCGCTCGACGTTCATGTCCAGGGAACCGATCGATGATCAAACGATGAGTTGGCCCGCGCCGGTTCGAATTTACGAGCGAGACACGTTTGATTTACGATGCGTACACAGAGCCCCTTTTCGTTGATCCACGATCGATCCGCGCCAGCTGGAGGAGGATCGAGGGGGCGCGTCGAGCCAACACGCGATACGCCAAGTTAATCGTTATTCTTGTCGGTCGGATAATTAATAGCCAATCAGCGAGCGTGTCGGGCTGAATGTTAAGCAGAATCGTGGCTCCTCTCCGTTTTCTGCCACCGCTGTGGTCAGCGCGAACGATATGCGGCTACGCGTCTATTTTCGTACCGCATACGTGTATATCGATATCTGGCAGAAACGGTGCGACAGTTTCGTTTCAGCTGGAATGCGGAGATTGAATCGTCGTGGTCCATCGACATACGTAAAGATACGTTGGCTTCTTGATACTTTTGGTGATCTTTTTTTGCATTTTCCTGATATGGGAGTTCGAAGATTTGTAGTAGAAACTCTTCGAGAAGATTTGAAAGGGACGAATTTTAGAAGGAGGGATACATTTTGATAGGATTTGAAGAGAACGTATAGACAGTTGTCAAAATTGACAACGTTTTTGTTGAATTGTGAACCATAAAGTGTTGGGAGAGTTGGAAAGATTATGTATATCGTGCTTCGTTAACAATGTCGAGATATTTCTTCCAAAGGGTTTGGTAATTGTATGATATCATATCATGAAATCTTCGAATCTCTGTTTAGGAATTAAATGATTCAGTTGAATTACCTTTAAAAATCTTATGAGATTTATGAAACAATTCATGAATTTATTTCTTGACGGTAATGAAGATATGTTGAAGTTTCATTCGTGTGACAGAAGATCGAGAATTCATAATAGATATGACATTAAGATTATAAGAAGGCAACTACTAGCCTGAAGAAAGTTTTAACCGGTTTAACTACTCAGACGCGTAACAAAACTGTTGTCTGTTCAATCAAGTGATCAAAGTGATATTATTACAACGTTATTTACTTGACAATCGTAGAACAATCTATATCACTTGAACTCAACCGATCATATTGACATCGCTGTAAGCAATTTGCTGGAGGGAATAATGAAATATTATGCGAAGTATAAAGCGTTTTATTTCGACGATTAATCTCCCGGGTCAGCAGTTGTCAAATGTTAACCGGTTTCTAATAATACTTGCTGATAACATTTCACTCTTCGTGCCATTCTATGCTGAATCGAACCGAAGCTTCTGTATATTATATTATTATTATTAAAAATAATACATTTTTTAAAACAAAATGCGAATTAAAGACGAAACCTTACAAGATTTAACTAAAATCATCCAGCTTAGCCTCCTATATTACAATTTTTGTAATATTTACATAAGTGATTATTTACTGCCGTAATACCATATCTGATGTGAAACATCAAAGTATCGTGCATATGCACGTACTTTTTATTTGAAGATCTTCAGTCGGAGTCAAAATAAAGTTTTTTGTTTTCTTTTTTAGAAAAATACGATCTTTGTTGAATAGCAATTATAATTCATATCGCTATACGATACTATATTGCAAGGCACAATTAACATGCCACAATGTTCACAAACAAAATTCATTATCTCGGCAATACAAAATCAAACCCCACCGGCTTCTAAAACTCATCAGAAAGTACATACACGTTGGAATAGCCCGTACGAGTTGACTGGTATGCATTGAAACAGTACACGAACAACAAACTAGCCAGACAACATTATTATTGTCCCATCAGGAGAGAAACCAGGGTCTCTATTACACGGCCTCTATTACACCGTCTTCGGGGGTTCAGCGTTTTGCCAGTACACGAGTAGAGCACTTTCGGCCTGGATGTCTCGCGCTGCAAGTACACCCACCCGCGTGGCTCGTTCCGTAAGAGCGAAATATGCGGCAGATGCATGGAGCAGATAGACGCCCGGGGAGCGTGAATTCTAAATGAGGATAATGTAACGCAGCCCACAAATAATCCTAGGTGTGTGCATGTGCACCGGTCGTCCAAGAGCCTTCCCTTCCCTCTATCCTTTCTCTTTATTCCCTATCCAACGTTCGTTCGTCCATTACCTATGTATTCTTGAATAACGAGAGATACGTAGACCTGGTACTAGTTTGTACAGGGCCACGTTGATGCACGTCCGGGGACCTACTTTGGAATTATTCACCGAAGCTATCGATCGTCCTCATGTTCGCCTCACGTAGACAATATTCGTAATCTATTTTCAACATTCTTACACATATTTTTAAATATAAAAACAACAGTACAGTGGTACTGTTATTATGAGACGATAATATCGAAATAAGATGAGTGAGATTTCACCTATGGCGAAGGGTTAGAAATTGTGCTGTATAAGAAAATTGTTACGTCACTAATCTATTGAAATATAAGAAATTGTTGTTCATATTTGCAATGTTAATTATGACATACGTGCATCTACTACGCTCGTTAATAATCTGACTTTGAATTGTCAATTCATCCTCAACGATGTCTATCACAAACGTATTTCAATATTGTCCTAAAGAAAAATTTCCATTCCGGCCATGAAAATTCCCACCGCCACTCCAGGCTCCCTAGATTCTGAATTAAGTCTTGGAAAGCCAGTAATAATTAAGACGGGCAGCAGCGGACGAAGTCTGCTCGAGTCACGTCACAAAATTGTTCAAAGAAAGGAGGCTCCAGGGGTTAATTATCCCACCCCCATCATACATGCACGCACACCTTGTGGCGTTCTTCCTCTTCCGTTTCCACGCGCGTTCTTCCAGTCGAATACTCTCGGTTCGAAAGTAACGATTACAAGTAGCCAGGTTACGGAACCTTGGACCATCCTCTTCAGACTTCGGAGCATAATGATCCCCGGGGCTCGGCTCGCTACTTATTTCATTGCAAACTTTTCCTTTCACGGTTGAATGAAGTGCCCGGAAGCAGGAAGACGGCCGTCCAAGAGAAAGGGCCGAGATAAACTGAATGAGTGGAGAGAAGACGGGTCAGAGACTCTCGTACACTTGAGGGCCGAGACCTTTGGATAAAGGAGCTGCAGGGATGAAAAAAAAAGAGAAGGAAATAGGAAAAAAGGATGAAGGGGGCTGGAGGAGGAAGAAGGCTGAAAAAAAGGGAGACGAGACTGTAAGGAATAAAGTTCCCTGTCAAGCTTGGGTGTACGGTGTCTCGAGAGACTCGGCTCGGAGTTTCCTTGCCCCCAACCCTTTGTGATTCCGCCGTCGAACTCGACCACCATAGCCCACCCCGTCGACGAGTTCCACGTTACTAGTTGTTGATTATTCCCGGTGTAATTATAACTTCCACCGGCCCCTACTTTCTCGGATATAATTATTAATTATCGCCACGTCGCTGGGGCAAAGGCGGTGACATAGCTCGCGACTTACATTTGAGGAATAGCAGTTAATTGACACGTGTGATTCAGGTGTACGTATGGCTTATTTGTCGAAATAATAGAATTTGGTAAGCTAATTGATATCCCTTGTCCGTTTCATTTTTACGACTTTTTAAGTAGTTTATCGGAAGTAAGAAAATTAAAATTCCATGCAATCAAGTATAGAATTGTCCACATTGTTTATTTATATTCATTTATATTCAGCGCATCAAATTTGTCGCAAAGAATGAACGAGGGTAAACAAAAATTGGATCTTTAAAAATATAATTTCCACAAAATCATAATTCTACCGAGAATACATTGTATGAAAGTTTTCAAGTCTAACGAAACCTTGCGCAACACTGAAAGTTCAAGAAACTGCTGAAACCAAACTCCCTTCGACCATGACCTAAGACACAACCTTCCCCAATTTCTTCGACCATTTCTTCTTCTCTAACACACGATACTTTCCTCAAGAACTAACCACAGTCAACTTCGCTTCTTCCTAAAACTCTATCAAACCGTTCAATCTGAAACTGTTCAATCCAAACAAAAACAAGAAGCGCCAGTTAACATCGCAGAGAGAAATATTCTAGCAAAAGAAGCTTTCCTTGTCTGAGTAGCTACATTATTATAATTTTTATTACATTATAGCTACATTACAATCATAAGTATTTGGACACTTTATTCAACTTACGGTAGCCATATTTAAATATAATAAAAGTGTACGGATATACCGATTAATGATTAGACTTTTATGATTAAACATTAGAATCAGAAAATCAAATATATAAATATACTCATCAATGATCATCAATTCAGAAATGAAAGAACCTTACGATAAAGTTATGGAAGTAAGAAATAGTTCTACAAGATCTAACAATTGTAATCACCAGTTGCATTAATGCATATTGATTTCCCGTAATCGATTTAATCGCGTCAAATCCAATTACGCGTACACAGCTATGATGATTAGAAGGAACAAACTGATTGCAGCTCCAATTTATTTATAATTCTATAGTTGAGAAATACACCGTGCATCAAAAACAGGCGAATGATTGAGTACTTTTGGACGGTCGTGTAAATATGCAAATGCGGAGGAATCGTTCGCGGTAGCGTGCAGGCAGCATATGTTGTGATATTCTGCGGTCGAATCTCTACACACAGCCGGTGTTGGTGCACGTATGGCTGCCGACGCATGTCTCCGAGGGATCGTCGTATCTGCGCGAACAGTAAGAGCATCGATCACACACCGGGGACAATATTGGCATGATAATCGGAAGGGATTCGGCACGGTTACGTACAAGGGAGCCACGCAACGGGATCGTGGTACGGATCAGAGGGGGTGCGCCCGCGATTATTGCATCCAGGGGCCCCCGCTTCATAAATAATAGTCGGCTTCGTAGAGCCCACGCAATATGGCGCGTTTACCGACGATACAGGAGACGTCGATTGTACTCTTCGGTGATGTTGCGTCGATTCTCTTCATTTTCGGTGAATTGTTGGACGAATTGACGGGTGAACAGACGCCGCGAAAGGGGCCTGCTGTTTGGGGCGATCGGGTGGGCTTGTTTTTATGAAATGTAAGGAGGCTGAGTTGTTTGTAGAATGTATGTTGGCTGCTTGTTTGGATATGCTCGCACGTGTGTATTTGTTCGGGAAAGTGATTGGAATTTTAGTAGTAATTTATGGTAGTTAGTATAATTGTGTATATTATAAGGATAAAGAATGCTTATCCGACATGAGAATACACTTGATTTACGAAGTTCATAATTTTAAAGAAGATCAACATCCTCCTCTGCCGATTCAATGATGAACAAACTTCTGTTCTGTTCCGAGAAACTCCATCGATATATTACAAATATCCCATCTTATTATAATAACTTGCTCATCAAATATATAAAGAAAGAAAAAAAATTCAACGAAAAAATGAAGTTTAATCTTAAAAAAAAAGTGAATGTACAATTTTGTAAAATTTCTGTATTTTCTTTCGTTATTTTTATCGATGAGCAATCTTTCGTTCGCTGACAAACTGTATCGATATCGAAATATATTTTTACTATTAACACACCTATTATACAATATATCTTATTTGCCTGATGTGAAAAAATATAATTATATACAAAAAATTGAGGTCTGAACTTTAACCATCCATAACGCTGCGCAACATCGAAGTCACATTCTGATATATTGACGTTCTTTCAGTACAATTTCATTTTTAGACAAACATTGTACCCCATTGTGACTACAAAGTTACAAAACCGTTTTCTGCATGATAAAGTCATTGAAAATTGTGAAATTATTTCTTCATTGTACATATTCTCATATATATAATCCCAATATTATATATTTGAACAGTGACAGTTTACATAAATCTTTTTATACTCACGAAAAAATGTCGAACTAAAAAAGTTCAATGTACGATGTTCATCTCAAGGAAGAAATTTCCGAGAATCTGCATCTGTATCGAAGCATATTTATCTACAACTCAAATAACAAAGCTCGCCCCCACCTGTCACTACAGCTTGTCCCCTTGTCGTAACCCCTATGTATCCCGCATATCCTGCATGGGTGCCAACACACTGTCGGTCACGCGTGCGCGCGCGCGGACTCACTTGCCCGTTCACCTATCCGGCACGCACCCCGCTGTCGCATAATCGTGTGCAACGTGCACACCATTTTGTGGCGGGGTGTGGCGCGATGCGGTTCTCGGTGAATCATGCACCACCCTCCAGGGAACCATCTACGATTAATTCCATCACTTGACACGCTGCTGCGCCCGTTTTCGCGCGCGGGCGGCAAACATTTAAGCCAAGGCATTAATCCCGCGTGTAGACTGGAAAATGAAGACGATCGGGGCCAAATGTCCCGTGAACCTGATCCGCTGATCAGCTGGCTCGATGAGACGTATCGTTCCAGAAGATCGTTCCTTGGATCGACCATCCGAATCGACGTTACGTCACGTCCTGATTCACCCTACAAAACTCCGGGGATGTTAACGATGTTGGATGATGTCAATTTAAGGGCCATCGATCAGGCAATGCCTTTTCCTTTTTTTTCTTTTTGATAGTGACCGAATGTTGGATTGTCGGAATTGAAGGTTAGACTGAAGTGGAGGGCGAATGAAGAGTTAGATGAATTGTTTTGATAGTACGTACTAATTTAGCGTGTGTGGGTTTTTGTGTTTTAGTGGTGCTCAACGTTTTCGTGATATATTTTTTTAAATTTTGTATTTGCCTTTATCTTCACTATGGGCAATATTCTTTCTCTTATTAATCCTTTACTAGTACACTCTTCGATATGAGTTTTCCATTTTGTGTCTATAGGTTTCTTCATTGATGCTTTGTTAATTATATAATTACATGATATATTCTATTTTGAATGGATACACTTGTCAGATATAAAACACATTTAAGAAATAATATTGTAATTATCACGGCGCATAAGTATACTCAAAATCTACAATAAATACACAAAATTAAAGATATAAAATTTCTATAAGAAATTTAATTCCACCAACTATGTAATAAAATGCCGAGGATTTCAATTGGCAGAAAGTGACGCAACTTACAGCAATACATCCGCGCGTAGATATAAATGGGATGTGTTGTACGCGCGAGTGAACCGAGTCGTTCCCAAGCTCGATAATTTGGACGCAGTAAACCACGGAAATCCGGCCTGCTTCCCTAGCCCAATTAGTTCTATATTATTTTATGCGAGACACGTTTAATTGCACGACTTAATTCCACGGTTAAATTCACGTTTTAGGCCAGAAGGAGGTTTAGGTATGCACCTGCACGGGCCTCGACCCCTTCTTTCAGTTAATTGGACAAGTTAGGGACGAATAATGCGACCTCTTGAAAAGAGAGAAATGGGAGAAAAAATAAAAGGAGAAACGCGTTCGTTTTATTATACCGTGAGTCCACCGCACTAGAACCGCTTTACTTCGCTGGTAATTAAAGCAGGATGAAATTTCTCGTCGTGGTTACAATATCTCGGCTAACAGGGGTGAATGTACGGCCCTTCTGGACCCCGTGGACGAAAAAAGACAAGAAGGAAGGTAGATGCGTGTTTAAACGCGCCTGGAGATGATAATTTACGTGATATATACGCTCACGTGTTTTTAGAACGTTGGGAAGTACCAGGCCTCTGTAAATCTTGGATGTCCTCCCAAACTTGCACTACTTTCTTTGTAATCTTTCAAATTTCGCATTGGTCTATTTTGGAAGTATTCTATTGAAATCAAACATTTGTACAAGCGTATCATTTTACGACAGAAATTTTGAATATATATCGTGAAGAGAATTTGAGTTTTGTAGGGATTGAACGTATCAGTAGATGTACCATTTTATGATAAGCATTTTGCACATTATGTTAAACACACACACACACACATACACACACACAAGCACACACACACACACACATAATTTCATTTGTATCTTTTAACTATTACCTAGGACTTTGTATTCTTGAAAGAAATATAACAATAGCCTATAACGTCTGAGGGAAAGATGTCTTTAAATGCTAAATGTTTGCATGCAGTGCAAAACCTGGAGTCGTTCCCAGAACGATCATCATAAATGCACTACGAAATACAAATCTTTCGTTACGCCACTAAACCACTTTTTCTCTCCTTCTCTCTCTCCTGTTCTGTCTCTTACATATTCATCGCCACCCACTTCCTTAATTTCTTCAACAATCACTGTTGGAGTCGGTGTTCGGCTTCGGTGCTCGATTCACGTTTCACTGACATCCTCATCAACATTTCATACAAATCTCCTTGATATCAGATTGAATTTAAAAATAAAGCAATTCCGATGTACTATCGCACGTAGCAGTCTGCTGCATGGAATACTCGCGATCGTTTCGATTCATATGGATGACGAGGTGTTTCCAATCGACTGCTGACTTGCCACGTTCCTTTCTTTTCGTCGTCGAGTGAACCGTTTCGCCGGTTCTATCCTATCCCCGACAATTACGCGGGCTCGAATGAATATTAAGGCCACGTTTCCACGACGATCGGATTGATCGCGGAATCGAGTAAACGCAATTACGCGGATTAATCATTCGGC
Source organism: Bombus flavifrons (assembly GCF_040668555.2). Classification (NCBI taxonomy): domain Eukaryota; kingdom Metazoa; phylum Arthropoda; class Insecta; order Hymenoptera; family Apidae; genus Bombus; species Bombus flavifrons. The sequence continues at coordinate 8,786,461 of NC_138456.1, forward strand.
TTGAGGCCCCTATCTTTCGCGTTTTAATATCGGCCAGACGGTGTAATGAGGCCGGTATTAAAGTTAATGGCGACACCTCGCGAGCATCAGGAGATAGATTGAAGAGTTCCAGGCCTGACAGCACGCTCTTCGTTGCTCGTTCATCAGCCAGCCTCTCTTCTCCCCCGGTCTTTCGACTAATAAATCAGCGTATCGCTGACTGGAAACCAGTTTCACAATCGCGTCGGTTCGCTGGCCATTTTGTTTTTTTCCAGTTGGACGCAAAGAACAAATTTTACTATCGGATTAACGTGCCAGTATGACGTATCTCGAAGTGTCGAGGCGTTAAAGTGCGTCGGAGGATCTTTCCGATCCTCTTGAGATTATGTTCTTCTTTTTAGGGCTTTTTCATGAGACTGACGATGGAGCTCGAAACATCAAGAAAAAACTACGCCAAACAATACCCCTAAAAAGTACAAATAATTCTTTCCACCAGCTTTAAAAAGTCTGGCAGACCCACCACTTACATACAAATCAAGCCTAACCGTAAAATCCAACAAAAACGTGCGCATACCCAAGCCAGCCGAAAAGGAAAGCAAGAAACAAAGAATATACAGGGGGAAGAAGCCGAAACAAAGAGTCACAAATCACCATAGACCGAAGCAAGGCTAAACGGCGAACGCCTTGAGAATCGTTGCCTCGTATAAGAACACGAGGAAAGAACAATAGAACGATCGAGATCCCCCATAAAGATATAATTCGAAGCCGATCGATCACGAGCCCGAAGGAGAGTCGGGTCTCGGTGTTTTCCATTCCGTTGGACGTGTCCACGGCGAAGAGTGGGTTGACGCGGGTCCACCGCGTAACTCGGTGCACGCGTTTGTCCACCCACGCACGAACCTGGACCACCACGGTGCAGAGAAGGCGCAAAAGGATCGCCGGAGGTGGTAGCCGTGGCCTGGCTTGGTGGAAAGCTGAGCGCCTTTCGAAATCACTTAAACTGATTAGGCCTGCGTTATTCGAGCCGGGTGGCCGGTGATTTACGATGCTCGGCCAGTTTCGCGTTTTCGATGCCCGAATGGTCGCGCTCGTTACGCCACGCACCCGTCGTAAAACAGCACGTGCCACCGCGTGCGATGGGACTTAATGGTGGTCATGAAAAACATGGAGCTACGGTGCGCGAACGAGGAGTCTTCGCGGATCTTTCTGTACGTAGGATTTGCAGAGAGCGGAGAGCTCGATGGATATTCATTGACACAGAGTGAAATGAAAACATCAAAATTATGCGACTCTTTTCTAATAGTGAAAAGATCTTGCATCTATATTCTCTCGGATTAGGCATGCAAATGTTAACTTCTATGAAATAGATCTTTCAGCTACCACAAAGTCTTCTCTTGGAACGGAGAAACGATTTAAAATAAAATTAATCTGACATAATTCGTCGTGTTTTATATTTTGATTATTCGCGATATTTTTAATTAATTGTGTGATTCTCATTGTAAATTCTTCATTTTCTTTCTATATACATACTGCAATATTAGTGTTAAAACATTTCATATACTTATTTGATTTTTTCTTTGTAACTGTTTTTCTAGCACTGTTACCTATATTTTAAGATTTTAGATTTTCAACTCTTTTTAATGTTTTTAATGTTTAATATCCTTTTGTAGATCCCCGAGTAGATTTTTTGAATAATTTATAATTATTTCTTCTTTTCATATATACACATTTTTGCTTCGATATCTCTGCATTTTGTTCTATTGGTCATTTAACACGTGTCACTGTTCGCTCCCATCGTTCCATTAGCTGTACGTCCATCCGTCCATTTCCGCCTAATACGTTAGATTATCGTGCACCACGGTTAATACGATCAACAGCGAAATGCACGATTACATATGCACCGTTCTAAACAATCAATTATGCAACGGGACGCACAGCTGTGCCTATTGAATTATTGCTAATTAGCGGTGTGATGCGATTAATCTAAGGGTCGCGTTTCAACTTCCGTAAACGAGACGAGTAGCTTAAAAAACAAAGAACCTGTTTGAATATGAGAACTCTGCAGTCCTATAATTCATTGAAACGTATGCTAATTTTTTCGAGGCAAGTAGTCGTCCAGTTGAAACCCGAAACCTTTCATAAAATCCTGAGAAACTCAAGACATAATCCTTACTTTGAAACGAGAAATTCTAATAAGAATCGATTACCAAAAATTGTAGAAAACATTTTAAACTAACAAAAGAATAATAAAAGACATCAAAATACAGGTGAGACACGTCTAATTAAATTTAAGTTGTAAACAATTTCTGATTACCTCCTTTTCCACCAGGTTCAACTATTGTCACGAACACTCCGAAGATCAATAACTAACGAAGAAACAACTTTTCTTACAGACTAAAAGAAATTCGGTCCTGAAAAAATTCCTCAACGCAACCAATATTCGATAAAATTAACGAATAAATAACATATAATACGCGAATAAATCAGAAGCTCGTGTCAAACCTCGCAGCAGAAACTAATCGATCTTCATTCAGTTAAGAAACCTCGACTCCCACAAAATCAATTACCAATCAATCCACCAGCTGACCGTTCAATTCTCACCGATAGACGATACCTTGCCTAATGAACACGCGACGCATAACTCGGCCCTGGACTTCCGCCCATTAGGCCGAACGGTTTCCTCGATGTCGGAGGGCGTCGAACATTGAATTCTCCGCGGCGATATCGGCCCCGAAACGAGGGGCTGTTCGCTCGAGTGAGGGTGTTGAGAGAGAGAGAGAGAGAGAGAGAGAGAGGAAGGTTCGCATGGATATAATCGGTTGGGCCTGGTGGACGTTTTATCGCCGATACACCGGGCGGCCCGATAAATCGCCGCTTGGAACTTTGCTTGCAATTAGTATGGTAATGCGTTCAGCACGGCATTCGAGGGTTACGAGCGGAGGAACGGAACGTGGGGGTAGCCAAAGGTGCGCCGATTATGTCCGAGATTAGAAATTCTGTCGCTGGCAAATCGACGTGGATTTTGATGGATCGTTTTGTCGTTCGTCGTGAATAATATCTCTCAATATTATATACGCAGAATTAGTGGCGGATATAGAGGTTGTCTTACGAGGTTGAAACAAGCAAAAAATATGAGTTAACTTCCACCAGCAATTTTTTCACGTTTTGTCACATTGTATATTAAATTCACAATAAAAATAATTAATATAAAACCTACAACCTTATTAACAACAACTTAAGAAGCTTCCGATCGGTAAATGTATTATCTACAACGATTTTCCAACAAACTTAATAACACAAATAATTCTGATACTCAAACCACAAGAAAAAAGAACACCCTTCAAATCTGTAACCCCTAAAGAATACCTCTTATCTCTAACAAAAAGAAAAGTAACCAATACCCAATATAACACAGAAGCCACGTTTATCCACGGCCATAATGCCGTAGCCATTCGACAAAACGGTTAATCGAGATTCCCACAGCGAGTTGGTGGAGCGTCGAGACGGCGCATCTGTTGTTCATCCACGGGAACTTTTAAATCCCGCGTATTATTAGAACTCTAATTTCGTTTCGCGGTCCAGCGAGCATTCGACGCGAGGGTAATCACGAAATGACTAGTGGCGCGAAGGTACACGGTTCTCTGTTTCTCTTTCTCCTAGTTTCAAAGTTGAGGGGGTGAACAGAGCGGTCGAACGGGGTGGCTTTAATGTTTTTAATCTAATTCCCCGCGTGCGAGTCCAGCAGCACGAAAACTTCTCCCTTGGGGTCGCGTCCAGCTTGCTTGGGGATTTTTGCATTGTGCAACTCGCCGGGGGTGCAAATCTCCCTTTCGAGGAATGCCCTGTTGCGATCGATCTCTCTTCTCTAGTTTCATTCGTCCGAGTCTGATTTACGATCTTTTTTACGTTTTTTTTTCCTTTTAAGTTTTCCTTTTTTTACTGAATGTTCGATGACATTCGTTTCGATTATTTCAGACGGCTGCCTTCTGCAGTTTGATCCCCTTAGATCGAGTTTCAAGATTCATCACGAAGATTGGCGTTTAATCTTCAAAAACGATAATGGATGATTTTCGTGTTTTATGAAGTCAGTGTAAAAATTATTTAAGGATTTTTATATTTAGAAATGCCTTAGAATGTATTCTAATATTTTGAATTGCAGTAATTATGTTTTATTATTTTCTTTACTGTATTATTAAATGCTTTTATTTTACATTAGTATAATATAGATAACATGCCAGTCTATGAAGGTTATAAATCATACTCACGATTAATTTTATTTCGTTCTGATTGTCTAAAAAATTTCATGAATATATTACAAGAACCATTTCCTCCATTATTAATATTATTAACAACTTCTATACATAGACGCAGCTACGTACGCCCTACGTATGATTTTCCTTTCATTACGACTATCTAAAAAATATTTTGAATTATTACAAGAAGCATTTCTTTGCAATATCAACATCACTAAAAGCTTCTATAGGTATACGAAGCTACACGTGTCCAACATTTTCGCTTACAAAAGATATAAATTACAGAAACACACGAACCAGACTAGGAACAAAGAAGTCGTTACCGAAAGACGTTCCCTAAACCATAGCAGCACGACTTGCATAACCGCAGCTCTCCTTTCCCAAACGAAAGAATATTAACCGCGGCGTGCATCGCGATAAATCATACGATCCTCCATAACCAGAACCATTTCGTCCTCGTAATAACACCTTTCCCAACTGAACGCAATTAAATCCGAGACAAAGACACCTCTCTCTCCCTTCACAGCAAAGGTACATAAATCGGTCACGGTCGCTAACGAGATCCTTTGTTCGATATATTATATTATCCTTCCTCACGCACCTATATCCATACATTAATATCGACAAGCTTAGCAACAGAGAAGAAGATGGAAAGAGAGAAATAGAGAAACAGCGTGACGCATTTAACGAGAAACGATCCACGTGCACACAAAGCAAGGGATACTTAATCTTTTTCCTGCCTCCCCACGGATTCTCGTCCGCATGAGACATTGCGAGAACAGGGGGCGCCCTTCGAATATTTTCACACTCCCTGTTCTGTCGTTGCGAACCCCCTTTTCTCGCACAGCTACCCCCGATCGCGCCTGTTTTGTAACTATTTTCCGCCACCTCGTCGAGCACGCGTGCCCTATAGGATCCATGACTATGCAGGTCGAGTAATATGGGGCTCCACTTGCCGCATCCAGGGGGCCCCCTTTCGTCTTTTTCTCTGCACAGCCGATGGGATTAACCGAGACGTGGTTAATGGACGAAGGGGGAATATACACGGCACCGGATCCAATTTCTAATTCTACGCTTCGTAGATTTGACGGGTGCACTGTGACGCGTGTATATGTGTGCTTTTTGCTTTTGTTACGATGGATAATGTTGTGAGCGATGTTTGTTTAGCTTTCCGCTGGATTAATGGTTTTCCTACGGTGTTTTGCAAATTAGGTGTAGATAAAGGGTGAAACTGTTATTTAAAAGAATTTGTATTTTTAAGTTAGGAGAAGTTGTAATTGTTAGATGGAAGTTTATTACACCTTCTATATTTGCGAGCATCGTAAATCGTTATGAACGCTGTTTGGATAAATATTTTTTTACCGTGTCTTTCAAATTGGGTGGAGATAGAGGTGAAATTGTTTTTTAAGTGGTTGAAGTTTTCATTTTTAAGCTATGAAGTCGTGGAGTTATTAGATGGAAATTTATTATATTTTTTGTATTTACTTTTTTATTACCCTCTTTGAGTTTGTAATTTGTGATAAGAGCAAATAGGATAAAATCGAAGGCTTAATACATTCTTTGTATTAACCAAAAATCAAAAACTAAAAGAACATTCTAAATTCTAGTAGATGTTTTAAACATTAATGGACTTTATAAAATCAGACAGCGACGGATTTTTTTTTAGAGAAACTATTTAGAGATACCAGGAAAGATAAGACGTAAATCTCGAAAGCGATTAATTACTAAGCTCTGACCAAAGGAGCGTACCACGTGTGTGCTTGTCGATAAACTTGTGACAGCTAATGCAATATTTAACAGTAATGGAGCATTACTGAACGTATTGAGAACCTAAGCGCAACATAACGAGGATAATAGATGGTCGTTGAACTATGTGTAAATTATCGAAATTTCATTACATGAAAACGCTCAAACTTCCCTTATGAATTAATCCTCCACCTATTGAATGTTTCGTAGTTTCGTACTGTCTTCAGTGATTTTAGCTTCAATATTTCAATAACGACGCGCCAATTTTATCATAAGATTGTTAGAGTACTACTTTACGACAACAAGTGACAACTGGTTAAATAATATAACACAGGTCTAATCCTTGTTACATGATAACTAGTTAAGCACGAACCTCCTGGCTCCTGATTTAATACATCACGTTCGCCCTCGAACGCAGGGACTCCTTCGTCCTTTTCCCCAGGGTTACGTTTGAGCCTCTTCATTTATATTCATAATAGCTGATATTGGAGTGTCTTAAATCAAAGAGTGACAGTTAACGAGCTTGCCAATTTTCTTGGAAAGCTTGCTTTGCGAAAAATGTAATATTATATGAAAACAAAAATAATTCATTCAACACATTGTCAATGAGGTTATATATACATATATACAGTCCTCAATTCATTATCTCCGTGGAAATGGCTTTTGAAAATTATTACTATATATTTTGTATCGTTATTTTGCAATTATTGATTAATCATTGTTTTGATAATGACCGAGGTTAATTATTGTACGACAATAACAACAAAATACAATATTTATCGGCTCAATAAGTAATGCTATACTTAACAACTTACGCAACTTTATATTGTAATAATTGCATAAATTGGTGCACATAAAGACATTCGTGACTAACCGATATAATAATATGAATAGTATCGCAAAAATTCTTACAACCCTTACGCAACTAAACATAAAAATCCGACGAATAAAATAAACGGAACTAACCAAAATCGCCAAAGTATCTGTTTCCACATATTCTCACTCCTACTTGCCCTAGGCCCAAGTCTTTAAAAATCGCGAACATCAAACACCAAATAAACGATGATCCCTCTGAACCCATTACAACCAGCCAACCCATCAAACCGATGACAGAATTAGCAATTCATAGCTGGATATCCCATCATCGACGTTGACTCAGAGAACGCAAAGGTAGCATCGCGCGATCAATTAAACGGCTGCATTCACAGTACGCGTCCACCCTTTTCGTGCTCTCTCATGCCATCTAAAAGCTGTTTCCCCTTAGAGAGGAGACAAAAGGGCGCTCGATGTTCCTAAAAACACTTGTCCACCGAGAGGGTAACAGGTGCTACCAGCGAGCCTTCTAAACGAAAGAGGAGGCGACCCTTCGTCAGACCGACGAACCGTGAAAGTCGAGGTTCGTCGCGAGTCTGGCCGCGTGTCTGATCGTCGGGGCGTGTCCTGCTTGTTCCTGCGGGAAGCACAGCGCGTAGGTACCCTCCGGCGGGACACCACGAGACACGCATATCCCGCAATTATTCAATGAATACATGAATACGAATATTTAACGGGCCAAACGGCCGGCTGCGCCCGGCCAGATGCATAATGCGCCGCTCTCGAGGACGACGCGTGCGATTCGCGTAACTAGAGGTTAAATAATTTCATGGCTCGGTTGAAAGCTCGTTTGGACAGATCTACTCCTCTGCTTCCATCGAGTTACGAGACTGGCTGTTTGCATGCGAAACGAATCGCGTTTTATTCGTTTCTTTCGAGACGACCGCGATGACAATGGAGGACTGATACCAGCTGGTGATTCACAATGGTTTGATGAGGATATAGGTCGACGGAGAAAGCAAAAGGATGGTTCGACTCGACGAGGTATAACGGGTGACACCGGATTTTCAGCTGTTAACGAGAGGCTGTCGTGAGTTTAGGTGAATCTAAGAAGTAGATTTTTAGAGTCGGTAGTATCGAAGTGATCTTTAGGATATTTTCACACACTACGGCAAGTGAAAATAACTATTTTGCTAACAGATATAATTATTGGCAAATATTTTTACTTTGAAGGAGAAAATAGTAATTTTATTTTAAATAACAGCAGATGATTTTCTTGCTTTAATAAGCAATGTGTAGCGGCACATGAGCTAGACGACAATTCGAATCATGTTATTGTTTTGCCTCGGGGTATCAACATCGTTAGAATATACATAATGTAATAATAAACAAACTCCGGGCAAAACAGTGTCGCTGCTACATGCAACCGCCAAACAACTTTCCGGTACTCCCCCGACCAATATAAATAAACGAACGCGATCGTAAGATGACCAGTTTTTCAGTCCCAGTCTTGAGTGATTTTATTAGCGATCAGTACGCAGTCCTTAGCGAATCAGTTAGTACCGAGCGTCTAATCGAACATTCTTTTAACGATCAGTATTGAGCAATCTACGGCTGACTCTGTATTTATAAATATTTAAAATATATTTGACGGTTTCAACATCGAGTAATCTCGTCATTTAAACTACCACACGACCAACTATCCTTCACAAATGTTTTAAGAAAAGCTTTGTTATACGTTTAACATAAGAAATAATACGTGCTAAGAACTACTTTTCATACTTCCTCGAACTTGAGAAATTTGTTAACGATAAAAAACGCACGATTGGATTATGTTAGTTGTAACATGTTCCAAGGAATGCAGTAAGGTTAAGCGTATGCCTAGAAATGTATTTAAAAAAGAAAACTCTGAATACCGTATCAAGTACCATGTTCGTCTTCTTTCTCATGGAAAAATCAGCCATCGACACGAAATCTAGCGGGAAAAAGAGGCAAGTGATCGAATTCGTCGACTGATTCGTTGGGACGAACACGTCTCGGGCCCGATAACATCGAACAACGCTTAATATCGTTTCCAGAGAGCGAAAGACAAAAGTGGCAGCTGCCCCTTCTCACGACGCGCCCTCCGCAAGAGCGCCAAGGACGATCGAAGCAGTTTACGGGGTTGAGGACGCGCGATCGGCCCTCCTAATTCAATCCCGTGGGATAGCGACAGCCCTCCGCGTCTCTCGTTGCCCGCTGGCGAACCGTGAATCAGCACGGGCCTGAATTATCCAGCTCGTTTATCGAGGAAATTGTGTGCCGCGAAAGATGCGTCCAACGTATCCTATTGCCGCAACTAGGGTTGTTCTTATTAATCTGGGTATAGGTGTGTATAATTTTGTCTGAAGATTGGAGAGAAAGAGTGAATTATAAGTATTGTATTAGTGCTCTCCCTTTTCAAGTAAAAATGATGAAAAACTGGCAAATTGTAAGGATAAATTGATTTAATTTGATTTGTTGGCGTTGCCTGAATATGTAGGTGTAACTTTTATGGTATACAAGAATTTCTGTGAGTATACTGTAGTATCGTGGACAAATGGTCTAAGAAATATCGGGTGAACCATGCCAGGTATGTAAATATGAAAGTATGTAAATGACGAGAGTTGTAAATTAACTATTATACTTAGCTGTCTTAGTTATAGTACATTATTGTATTTAGTTCACGTTAAATAACCATCGTTTCCTGTTTAATCTATTTTGAATAAAAATAAATAAGTAAAATCCTATAATATGTATAGCAAAAAGTTCGTGGAGTATTATTCGTTCCTTTTCGTAGATATATAAGGTCCGTGTCCGTTTGGATATTCTTTATTACTTATATTACGTGATAATTTTCTGACATGCAGATACGAAGGCGTTTTTGAGTATTAGCAGCGTTATATATAATTACACAGTGTTACAAGCTTAATGTTTTAATTAAGAAATAATTTCATTTATAATTAGATTAGCAATCTTTTGGATATTCTCTATTTTCATACATATGTATATGTACATACGTGTTATTTTGGTTATGTTACAATAAATTACATCGTATCTGCTGAAAATAATTTGCTCCTACCAACTTGTAACTTCGTAATTGTAAAACTTTTTGCTCTCAAATTCATAACCGTGGAAATGTCTGATTTTAATTCAACAATTCGAAAATTTTCTGATTAAGAGACGACCCAGTTACCAGATTAAACCACAAATGCAATTACCAACTTCATTTAAAAATCACTGTTGAAAACAAACTCTGTATATATACATATATCAGTAGTCCATAAACATCGCCGTACGAGGTGTGAGTTTGCCAATTCCCTTGTTACGCATAGGCACTCGATCGCGATAAATCAGTGTTGCCAGACAACGATCGCGAAACGACTCTTAACCGATCGAAACTGACCCAGATTCTCCAACCGTCGATCGGAACGTAATCTAGCATCGGGAAAATTGCCACGTACCCTCGCCGATTAAGGGGGTAATAGACACCGTTGTAACCAGCCAGCCTGTCGAGGGCGGATTTGAATTTTCATTCGGCTGTGGCGGATCGCGGAAGTCATATCCTATGCGTGCGAGGCATCCAGTCGAATGTGTCTCGATCGATTCAACGGGAGGCCTCGTAACACAGCGGCATTAATTTCGGCGACGCCGCTTCATTATCATATAGACGAGTGTTTCGTCGAGCGTTATTGGATCTCACGCGTCACACTGGAATGACACACGCACGTGCGTGTACGTGCTTAGGGTAAACGCATGCCTGGCCGTGGCTTCCGGCCAAGGAATAACGATCGCGACGGATACAGTGCTTCGATCGGTCAAAAAGTTAACGCGTCAACCGCTCCTATGTTACGTGTTTCACTTTTCCATAATGAATCCAAGGTTTTGCAGTTAGATCCAATCCTTTTTCACAGTGTATCTAAGTTTGAACCCTTCGATTACCAATATTTTGACGTTAAACGCTATTACAAAGATATATGACAAAGTCTGGTGTGATCGATACCTGCCCTTCTTTGGCAAAGACCTTCTGTTTCATTTCTAATCTGGTAAAATTAAAATCAACAAAAGTACAGCTATCTCACCGATCAGTGCTAGCTGATTCCTAATACTTATCACATTCTCCTTCTCTTCCTCTTTCTGACTCCTTAAATTCAAAAAGCTATCGGTGACAGATACTAGAAATTCTCCTTCAGTTCACAAACTTATCATTCTCGCGTATCAATCGATTCTCAAACGAGTTACTGTTCCCTGTAATAAGCTGAAAGAGTGCGTATCCCTATCCATTCGAGAGTTCTTGACAGGAAAGAGCATGCAGTATGAAAAATGGTCGATGAACACTTGTGTGTGAACACGAATGCCTGTCAAACCTGAGTGTCGCGATGGAAAAGGGCATAGGTTATCAAGCGTTTCGATCAAATTTCCGTCTTCCACATCGTACTTCCGTCCCCTTCTCAAGTCGAGACTACTTACGCGATAGTCTGTCCTTTCGATTTTCCAACCACGAAGCTGTATGTCAGGTTGGACCTTTGGAGAGAGGAAAAAAGAGGAAAAATATCTCACAGAGGGTTTCTTACATTTTCTGAAACCAGTAAGGGAATTGGATATACCACGGAGGACCTGTAACGATAATTCTCAGGCTACGTTTCGAGTGGCTGCCCTTCGAAACGATAACTCTCTGGTCCTAACTCGAATGCACTCAGACTTGGGGACGATAACGACTCGGATGTGACGCAATTTTCACCGAGTATTGGTGAATAAAGAGCTTCACAAGGTTCCTTCTCCGTGTTTGCCTTTTTTTTATTGTTTTATAGATTCTTCGAAGTAATTTAGGCGAACGGGGATCTTGCATTTGAAGTTTTATAAGTTCGATACTTACGAGTAGGATAAAGAAAAAGTGAAGGAAGTTTTCTCATTTAATTTATAAGATCAATTCTTCTCTGGAAAAATGTTTTCCTCTTCTTCGTTATTTTATCGTTTCTCAATGTGATTTAGGCGAAAGGAGGTTTTGCATTTAAAGTTTTATAGGTTCAGTAGTATGAAAGAGAAATGAATGGAATTTTCTGATATAATTCATTGAATGAATTGTCCTATGGCAGAATTTGTATCTGGAGTGAGTTACAAAATATAAAACTTATTCAAAATGAATTAGCTTTCATATTATTTAATAGGCATCGCTTATAGTATGTTAATAAAAATATGAAATAGGATAAAAATCCGTAATCTAGTTATAAACTATGAAATTCACATATATAAACGATTAAAATCTCCGACGATCTGCTTTAAGCCTGTTACGTTGACGAAAAAGGCGTCTAACTTTGCTACATAGAAACTAGCATAGTTCCCGTGGAGATCCTTGCGGTAGAATGTTTCATAGAATTGGCTGGTTCCGCGGCGAAGTTTCGCATTGCCTGGGGCAGACGCAGCCCTAGCGAATCCCATGCAAAATAGCGAACCGACACTATCCTTTGACGCGCTCGCGGCACGTTGCATAATTGAGCGAGCGGAGCGTACGCTTTAACATTTGGCATAGTTATGGTATCGTCGTGTCCTCGAACGGGCCAGAGTTTCTGGGAGACCATTAATGGAAGCGCGGCCGAAGGATCCGCTGAAACCATATGGAATTTCCCATGTAGAAAATCGGATATCGAAATAAGCAAATTTGATTCGTGCTGGCAAACTCCTATAGAGATCATTTAATATAGAAAGAAACTATGATGAGATTTTTGAAAGAATTATTTTTCGAACATTATGCAACGATTGTTCTAGAATTTTGAAAAAATTCTCTTTGGAATAGTTGGAAGAAGTTTATCTAAAATGTTTGATTTTGGGATTTATAAGAACTTTATTTGGAATCCTCGAAGAATTTTGCACAGTAACTTGTGGAAATTTTATTTACGATTTGGTTCAAGGCTTTAGAAAAATTTTATCTAGAACATCGAAAGAATTTTGTTTGGAATATCGTAAAAATTCTATTTAACGTTTAATTTGAAATTTTAACAGATTCCTTTGTTAGAACTTTGTAAGAGCAGTTCTGTCTAGGACTATATGAAAACTGTGTCTACAGCTTTGCAAAAATTATATTTACAATTTGTTCTCATATTTTTAAATTTTATGAAAATGCTGATTAAAATTCTGAAAGAACGTAGTTGGGAATTTTGTCGAAATAATTCTCTCTAGTGCCTAGGATAAAAATAAAAAATTTTGTTTAAAATAAATCAAACTTATTTGAGATAAGAGCTTGCTGCAGATTTTGATTCTCTTTAAAAATTTGTACAAATTTTGTATTCTCGAGTTAACAGATTTATAGCGTTTATAACAAACGAGTATATTCTCTATGGAAATATTATAATTTCATATTTCTATGCAGTTTCCCCAATGTTTGCAACGGTGGATGCGGAATTTATGGTATGTGAAGTATACATTCTAGCACTGGTTTCTTAGGGAATATCTGTTTCATCCAGAATATGCAATGATTAAGTAGTCACATTTAAAGTACATCGTTTATACTATATTGTTACTACTGAATCGCATACATTCATTTAAATTCACGTTTCATTACAGGTAAAGAAACTAGACAAGTAAATTACTGGTAAGTGGGAACTTGTCAAGCATAGTATCTACAGAATATCTTTCGAACAATATTCGCTACTTTTTAATTATTTCTCGATAAACACTAAAATACTATCAAACTCAATATTTTTTTGCAGATATTAGATTAAAAATTAATATTCATAAACTAGTTTTTAATATCGTAAACTGTATAATAATTGAAAATATGGAAAATTGAATATCACATAAAAGATTCGTTCGAAAGAATAACGTAGATATTTTCAGACCCTTCTTTTAAGATATTTCTCAAAGTACTTATTATTTATTTATTTGTTGTTGTTTATTATTTAATTATTCAACAGTGTAAGTAGAAGAGCGACGTCAATTTGAACAATGCTCCCAAAAATCGTACAAAACATAATTAAAACTGATTTCCGTGATTACAGGAGTTTCCAATTAAAAATGACCCAAATACCGACATGAACGAAAGAAACAAGAATACGGTATAAAATACTGCATATCAGTTCCATAAACATCCAGAATTACTCTTCCATATCATCTATCGATTACCCAGCAACTTCACAAAAAGTTCAATAATAGTCCAGGAAATAATCAACGACTCTAAAACACAGAAACAAAAATTGGAAGAAAAATTTTTCATCAAGAGAAACGATAAATCCCAAGTCTCTGGTAGATCTTAGATATCGAGCATAAATAAAACGTACGAAGTAACATTTATTTACACAAGATCCTTTACACAAGCCTAATTAATGCAAGACACCGACTGGCCGCGTCGTAATTCACGTTGAACACGGGAAAAAATTCACTTACGGCGAGCGCCCAATCAACGACTTCATTCACCAGCGCTGTTCGTTCGCCTGTGCCTGACATATTGCGGCCCGTTTCCTTTCGAGACACTTGGAAAAGGTCGCCACGGCAATTCGCCGACAATACACGAGCAAATAGCGCTCGCACTGTGATCGCGAGTGTACCGGTTCGTGGACAATACCTCGCATAATCGCCAGAACCAATGCAACTAAATCAGCGTGTGTAGCTTTTACACGAAAATCGAATGAGAAGTTAGAACGAGTCAAGATTGTATAAAGGCAAGTTTACTTCAATAAACATAAAAAATGAATGTGGAAACGTGTATCCGTTCATGGCTTCACAACGTACGCGTATAATCTCTACAGACGTTTGCACGCGTACGTCGCGCCGTGAAGCCACGAACAGATACACGTTTCTACTTTCATTTTTTAATTTTACTAGAGTGGGGAGCGAACGAGCATTCGTCTGCTTGGTGTAAATGCACCATAAGCAGGGAGACGGCAAGGGATTTACGTAACGGGGAAAAAGGAACTGCAAAGAGACGAATCGCCTGGGTATTGTGTAACCGTGTTGTGGCGCGTTAGATGGTGGTTGTTCGTAGAAGAAATTGGTTAATTCCCATTAGCGTTTCTGGTTCGCCTCAATGTCCATTACGCGGATTAGAGGAAATCACGTAAGGTCTTTCTGTGGGAAGATCCAGATCGAAGGGTGAGGCAAAGACGCGGGGGAAGGATTGACCGGATGTTCCAGGGAAATTGGAGTAATCAATGGAAGGAAATTGGATACCAAATCAAATTATGCAGAGTGTCTTGTTCTGGAGTTACTGGCAAAATATCTGGCAAATTGATATTTTTCCTTTATTTATTTAACAATTGCGTGCTTTACTTCAGCTGTCACGTTTACATTGTTCTCTTTGTTATGTAGATTTTTTTTATTTTACTTATCTATATGTAATTTTTGTATCTCTTATTGGATTATATTGTGTGATACTTATACCTATTTATATTATGGAAGAAAATATATCACATATTATTAGGTTGTCCGAAAAGTGTCTTTCTTTTACAGACACGTCTTTTACAACGATGCATCTTTATACAAACACGAAACCTAATCTGTCGAACGTCATGATCTTTATTTTGATAGAATAAAATGGATCATACGTAATTCGATAAAATAATATAAAACGAAAAATGTTGTGCATCCATTATTTCTTTGCAAAACGAAAGAAACTTTTCTGACGACTTAATACATACTTGAAATAATATTAAATTAATTAAAATAATTAATATCCTCTTTCAAAGAACTTATTTCTTGTACGTATTTATCCATAGATATATATTTATACTCATATACTCATCACCTATTTTAATTTTCATAAACAAAACGATTAATAAAACTCATCGTTGATCAAATCTTGATTTCCATGAATACGTGATAAAAGAATAGGACGTTGAAGATTAATTTAACGCGATAGAGACTTAAACATTGAAATGAAGTGTTCAAATACCAATAGAAGCAATGGCAGAGCGAAGAAGATTTATGTATTCCTTGCAAGGAACACAGTGAAACACACTGTGAGAAAATAATCAATCGATATAAGGAAAGCGACACGTTCCAATGTCTCAGAGAAATGAATGAGAACGACTTCTATGGAAACATGAATTAATGTCACGTGTGGTAGGTTTCTCAGAAAGGAATCTATTAGCACGATTTACTGACGGAGAAATATTAGTAGCCATTATCATGGAACGGTCGAGTAGCATGATTTGTTGCAGCGGTAAACTAATGAGTCTCATTCCTATGGAAAAATCAATTAGTATACTCTCCAAACGTAAAAAGACTGAGAAATGTTTCTAGACAGGCCATCGTGGAAAATTGTCGAGACTGACTAGTGTAAAACCTGTATTTACAGAAAAGTCTTTAGAAATCGAATCTGGGTGAACTAATTAATTAATTTGAACTTAAGAAAATGCTGTCAGGAAAAGAACGTTTATTACAACTTGTATGCAGCTGTATGGAGATTTATCAAACTTTCTGTCACTAGAAATTCGCGGATAAGGAAACCTGCCTTAATGTTATAATCACGACAGCCAGACACGCTTACTATTGCAAGAAAATTATCGATATCTGTACAAATATAATGAAGTTATTTTGTAATTAAGAAATCGGAGATATCTGTTACTAGGAAAATTTCCAAGAAAATATTATATATTGAGGATTTATATTTATAAGAAATGTATCTTATTATCTTGGAAAATTATAGACATCTGTTTCCGCAACAAATGATTAAGGTAATAAAAAGAACAAAATTAAAAAAGTATAAATAAAACTTTGAAAATTCGTATTTACGAATAATACTTAGGAGTTACATACATGTAAATCCAACAAAATCATAATTGTCTACTTAAAAAATGCTTGCAGAACTTAAAATTCTACTACTTAAAAGACAAGTGAAAGGCTTCGTTTTTCCAGCTAAGATAAACGTTTTAAAAGAAGAAAACTTTTGCAACCACAAAAATATCGAACCCACATCACTATACCAACACGACTGCAATAAAATCGGCCACGGTGATCCTCCGGGTACCATCACGATCTCCATGGTTGTTGGCCGAAATTAGTGGTTTCACGAGCAGCATCTCGTCTGAAATCCCTGTTCGCAACTTTGGTTACTCAAAACTCAAAGAGAGAAAGAGAACTTGACGTGGTTATCCAATGACGTCATAAGATAATTCAACGTTGCATCACGGCTGCATGTCTGCGTTTTAATTCAAAAGATCATGTTCTTTTGCCTGGATAGGAACGAGGCAAGTAGCACTTATAATTGTTCAAACGGAAAAAATTGTATATTTTACTTCGAGTTAATTATGAGTGGTAGATGAATGTTATATATGCTATTGTTAGCGTATATAAATCACTTTTAGTAACATAATTAATATTAATAATAATGCACTGTTTTCAATGTATGTACAGTAGTTACGAAAAATGTCTGGTCAAATTTTAATCTTAATGTATCTCTTTAAACGTAACTTTTAACGTAAATTATACATTCTTCTAGCAAGCAGATTAAAAGTAAAATGATATTTTGTAGTTTATTACATAGACACAAAATGTATATGTAATATATTGATAATGTAATAGATCGAAAACTTGAAAAATTAAAATGAAATATAAATAAAACCATAAAATATTATTGCTTCTCTATCTTTTTTACTCGTTTTCCTTAGTTTGTCTCAACGACGCGACGTAATAAAACTAAATTTTGACTAACAACTTCCACTGGTCATTGTAGAATTATTGAAGCAACCTCGATAAACTTCTCAAGCTGTTCGAATAATCATAAACGGCAATGTACGGTCGTTAAAACTACTGCGCCGCGTCATAATCAAGATTCCGAACGAAACAGGCTGAATGGAAGTGCTCCGAGGCGAAATTCGACATGGCCACTTGAAATTCAGTTGTGTTAATTCCTGCGGATTTTCGGCTGCCCTCCGGGCCATGGGCCGGCTCCCTTTCCCTTTGCCATTACTACGTGTCACGCCGCGCCCACGCAACAAACATTACCTTCCTGTTCATCTGTATGCGTGTCTACAGGCTGATTCACGTTACTCGTTGAATATTTTTCCTTCTTATTATACATCGCGTGGATAAGATTGATCAATTTATTTAGAACCGAAATATTGGACAATTTGAAAGCATAACGACGTGCAATGTAGATCTAAACCTATTTTCTAATTACAAATTATTTTAATTTTCAATGCTTCCATTTTATAATAAAATCAAATACAAATTATACTACATTTAAATTAAATAGAAATTATATACAATTGGAAGAAGAGAATTCCAAGAATGTTAATATTGCTTTAAAATTGTATTATATATTTAATTGCATCATCTGTGAGTTTGCAATTATCACGATGCAATTAAAATATCAAAAACAATGGTACTGAGTGTCCTTACGAAAGTAACCAAAGATAACAATGACAGAACGAAACAAATAAAGAGTAAACAAATAATAAATGAAGAAAATTCTACCTGTATATGTATTTAAAGTTTGCCGAATACGTACAAAAATTCAATTGTGCAAACAGTTAAGAAAAGAACAAATCACTTGAATCGGCCTGTATGTCAGCACGATCGCTCCGCGAATCCATTAGCTGTGTTCGCTAGCTCGTTTCCCTTCGGGCGACCGATGCGATTTTGAGAAAGCGCCTAACACTCCGATTCCTATTTCAAAGTGCTCAAACGACAAGCACGCGATTAGTCGTTAAACGCCCGACGAAAATTCGAGATCAGGCAACCGGAAGAACGCTTTTCGATCGATTCTCGACCGAAAAGCATAGAGGCTTCACCCGCTCTATATCGCAGAGTAAAATCGTGCTGGCCGTTATAGCTCGATGACCCGCGATAAAATTCTGAATAAAAATTTCAATGATCATAAACAAGTATCATATCCTCTTTTATATCCTCCATCTTATATCCTTCACCCTAAGTATCATTTTTTTTTTTCTTAAAAAAATCCAATTTTCCGTTTCTCATAGAAACTGCAAATACTATTTTTCATCTATTCTACAGCATAAACAAATTGATAATTTACACGTAATCGACGTTATACAGATGCATTCCAATTTACTATATATTTCAACACATCACTTTGTTCACTCTTCGATTGTTTATTATAAAATTGCACTTTCTAGGTTTTCGTTAGAATAACGAAGTTTGATAAACAAAATTTGCAATTTCTAACGAAAATAAGGGAAAGATATATTTTGCATACAGTTCGAAATAAGCTCTTAAAAACTGTCTTGTCTTATATCAATAGAAACAGAAATGAACAAAATTTTCCAAATTGCACCGCAATCTGAGCTATGTGCATGGGAATTAAAGAATTTCCAGTTTTATCCGAAATTTGTCTAGAGGAAACAAAGACGCAACCTGGAAGCAAAATTTGATCGTCGACCAACACGGCCATCGCCAATTAAGCGTCCACGTTACTCTACGAATCGAATTAAACGTTGGTTCGATCTAATTCTCCGATTTAGCCCGCACGCACGCTCCATACTTGCTTGGATCACGAGTAACACGCGTTATCGGTGCTTATCGTCCCGTACGCATATTTATACGAAGAATTTGAAAAGGGGTGAGCGAGAGATACAGGGGGAGTGGAATCTGACGAGCGAAATAATTGACGTGGCTAATATGGCGGATTAACAGCGAATATGGATGAAATGGAATAGACGGTAATTGAAATAAACTAACCGAACCACGGTTATGATGGCGATAAAGTTTTACAGCACTGCTAAAACTTTTATCTATGCCTGTTCTCCCCCTTTCTCACTGCTTCTGAATATTTTACCAGAGAATATTCGAACAATTGGTTCGAAAATTGTTTCCATTTTATGCATGTGAGAAATATCTACGTTTCTATTTGACATCAAAATTAAGTAAGCTGTATATTATAAATTTTCATGCTTTTACTTTACCAAACGATGGAATTGCATATTGGATTCTTTTCGGAGCAATCGTTCATTTGTACTGACGGAGACTTACCTGAAACAGAAAGAATAATATTATTGTAGGTGAAATAGAGATAAAGTAGATATCTTAAAATTTTTTAAATATAACAAAAGCTTGTTAAATTGATAAGTTTTTAAAATTACCTAGATATTTCCTTCAAATATATCGCTATAGCTTTATCGTTAAAGAATAAATAAATTTCCCATGAATATGAATAAAATTATATTAATTAAATTTTATTATATTAAATTACTATTAAAGAACTATTATCGACAAAGACGATACTTTATTACTGTATAATGTAAAATACATAGAAATATGAAAGTATTAAAATAAAATTTTAATGTCCATCATATACCTCAAAGTTACCCCTATCATCGAATCCCCATTTTCTAGGATTATTCAAATATTTTCTGCAAATATTTCACAATATCTCTACGGTCGAATAACAAACAAATATCCTTTGAACACGTAACAAATAAACTCGACACGATAAAACGATTAATTCTCTGTGACAATAACCCGCAAGCCACAAACTACAAACCAATTTTTGCACTCTTGACACCAGGCAGAGAGCAAATTCGGAGCTGGATTATCAGCTGTCTATTGTTCGGCGAACAAACGCGGTGGTGAAGCAGAGAAGTGTTTATTACATCTGACCGAACTAATTACATTCGCCAAGTGGAAAGTAACTCAACCGTTGGCGGTGGTGTGGCCATCGTCGGAACAGGTCGAAACAAACTTGTCCGTTACATATTGATTGGCCCCGTCTAGCCTGTATGAGTTTCGAAACAAACTTATTCGAAACGCAATTCAACAGGTTTTCGTGTATCGCGCGCAAACATCGGTTTGTTCATGTTCCACAGGCCGCAGGGAATTCCCCGCTGATGTTGTTAAAGTGTAATCGGGACTAACGGACGATCAGGATCTATCAGATAGATCTGATTATGTAACTGAGCTTATTGCTTAGCCTAGTATTGTTCTATCTAATGAGATTCCACTCGACATTCTGCTTCTTGGAAAACTTGAAAGTTCGTGAAATAAGAAACTTGGAAAGATATCACAATTTTAGAAAGTAGATTAATATTTAATAAGAGCAATGAATAAATATTACAGGCTGTTACCAATATGGTGAACAGCTTTTAGTATAAAAGTTCACAGTACATCAACTTTAAACTTACTTTTATCCGCCAGTATATTTGAATTTCTATAATGACGATTTTTTAACTTCTTTTACAAATTTTTATACATACATACATACATTACAACAATTTTATGAAACTTCCACGATAGCAAGTTTAGTATTATTTCGAATCCAGTTCTCAGAGACCCCGTACTACTTATAAGACCAGTAATAACAATTTCACAATAATTAATTTAGTTTCGTACACGCACAAATTCTACCGAAACACTGTCGTCAAGCTCGAGTTTAGAATCAAACAAACCTAATCAAACCATAAAAAGGTCGAAAATAACGATCCAAAATCCATCTGAATCGTCACTATTACATCGACTGAAACATTAATCATTGAAATGGAAGATGACTATCTCCAGTTCGATAGAGGGACCAACGGAGAGTCGATTCGCACGACTCTGTCGGTCTGTTTGGTCGGTATTTAACGAGTGCGGCTCGACGATGACGATACGCCGCGCAACCTGTACGCATTATACGCTGAATGAAGCGGCAATCTCACCCCTAGATCTCGAGCTACAGTAGCAGCAGCAACGAGTGAACAGTTGGCGGGCAACAGCGAGTCCTTTTCAAGGCCTACACCGGGGCAAACTTATCGCGGAGCCGCTTCGCGAGCACCGGCCATTTGCGTTTCATGAGCTCCCCGGGCTCGACCGAGTCGAGTGAAACGCGGAGTAAAAAATTTATCTCGCGGAGTCGACACACAGAACCACCGAGAGAGAATTGATTATGTTACCCGCTTTTCTTGCGAGCAAGCGACTCCAGGAATTGTTATACTTCTTTCAGTCGACTTGATATCTCGAGGTTGATTGAGAATGAGCCTGATAAGGACGGCGGAAGTTTGCGAAGGTTCTCCTGGAACCAGGAAGGAACTCGACTATGGTGTGTTGCAGGAAATGGATCGTGTAGGATGAAGATGGGACGATGATACGGTGAATTTTTAATAATTTGGCGTTTCATGGCGCGACGTGGAAGTTGATGTGAACTCTCCGGGTCGGAGAGAGATTGGAAGAGAGTGAATTTTTAGGTTGGGATGTGTAGGTGAGTTGATTGAACGAATTTTGATTTTAAATTCAATAGGAGAATACAAGTTGTACGAATAAGTTACACTTTCGCTTCAAAACTGAATGCAACGAATATTTTATAAAATGATATTATCAACCATGTTATAATCAATACAAGAATTATAAGAAAGCTTATAACTCTCAGTAAAATAAATATGTGATGATTTTAATTATCGATCATCGAACGTTCATTAAATTTTATTTATTAAATAAAAATAAACCTACTAAAATGCATCACAGAATATGTAAAACACACAAGGTTATTATGTTTAATAGTTCAAGTCCACGTAGAGCAAAATTAACGAGTTTATACATCAGACATCACGTTTTCCAAGAAGATCCGTGTAACTTCAGAATACAGTGATTCAAGCTTAGATCAGCGAAACTACACGAACACCAGTTACGCGATCTCGCGCGATACTGTCCTTTAGGCTCTGTCATCTTGTCCATTCGTATGTAAACGCTTATCGTTTCGTACACATACATGAAACTATCGCAAAAAGAGCACGTGTGTTGTAGATTGCACGTCGCGAGAGAAGCAGTCGTAAATAAAGATGGTTGTCCAGTCGGATCGTAAGCGGATCGACCGTGACGGAAACGATGAATAGACCACAAGGGAATCAGTCGTAAACGAATCGATAGCGACAGAAAGCATTATATACCGAAGTACGAGCGACTAGTCAGACTAAGAATAACTGTTAAAAAAAGTCGTCCATGAAAGGAATCGATAGATATAGAAGGCATTGTGAAATTTCTTCTGGAAATCTTTTAAAAAAGTAATTTTTACATTATGAAATTGCCCGGTACTATATCGAAGTATATTTTCTTCAGCTAAAGGTCGAGTGTTTTAAAGGAGTCTGCAGAATTTACTAACCCTTAGCTTATTCAAGAATTCTTACATTCTTCATGAAGAGTACTTCGACATCTGCGTTAGTAAGTCGGTAAGCATGTTTTTTTAGAAGATTTTTTGAAGAGTGGATGCAGTTGGAACAACAAGAAGAGTTATCACGATTAAATTCTGCATTTTTCTTGTAATATTTTAAATGTTTCTATTTGTAATACCTTTACAATGGTGTGACTTTACATTTTTAGAACTATTATCCGGATTGTGATTTTGCAACTGTACAAAAGGTTATTAAATCTTGCTGGAAGTTTAAATGCAAATTTTTATTTCAAATGATCGTGACTGGCAATGAAAGTTGAAAAACGGCCAATGGTTATAATTCTGCAAAGCAAAACATCGAAATTACACTTCCTTCGCAAACTTTAGAATTGCTACGCGTTTCAATAACATTAAAGAAAAGAATCAATGTGAAACTCTTTAGCTACGTTGAAAGAACTCTTTGATAACAAATCTCATTGAATTCGAGGATATTGCTATTGACGTTAGAGGGATTACTTTCGAATGATTTATAAAAATAGCGAACGATCGGATTACGAAAATAATACGACAAGTAAAAGTGCACGATGCAATTGAAGAAATGATACAAAGCTTTGATTGCCACTGTATTTCACAGCGAGCGATTTCTAAATGATTCACAGGTCGTCGTATGCCGAAAGTGGATTCGGGATTCATAGCCCGTAGGCCTGCAAACGGCTGTCAGTGTAATCCACGGGACACAACCGCGACTAACAAGCGAAACACGAAGATGATGCACGAGTATTATCTCGTGAATGGGTCGCAATCTCGGCCCTAGATCTGTTAGTGTAGGCAGCGAGTGCGCAGTCGACATAGCTCGCGAACCTTTTCGGGGCAGCATGACGAACGTAAGCGGATGTGATGCAAGAGATCGTCTCGTTCAACGGCCGTGGAACTCGCTTGAAAAGCTCGACGGCGCTGAAAAAGAACGCCACCCTCCTCTGTCGCGTGACAGAGCCGAGAGAGGCTCGTTTGTTCCCGACGGTTTTCTCTCTTTTCTTCGTCGGGACGCTGCTGCTCTATATTGATTCTACGCGCGCCTCCCCGCCATCCTGTCATTATTTTAATAAACACGTTTGACCCAATGCTTATCAGAGCCTCGTGATTGTAGCTAGTGGATACCTTGCTGGTTTCAGGCTGAGATCGCGCTATCTTTCGTGGAAGTGATTACGACTAATTCGATTAATGATCATTTTTCGAGGTAACGAATGAGGGTGACTTTAAGGGTAGTTACTTGGGGTGAAGGCTTAAAGCTGATGTCACGACTGGTGGATTTCGATTCTGGCATCGATAAAATATGTTTCAGCAAAGAATCTGCCAGTAGTTGTCATTTAGTATTTTGACAAATTCTTGGCTAAAAAAGTATCCTGAAACGAAGAATTATGATTTCGCTTTAAAATTGTTTAAGTTCTGCGAAACGTGATGACCGCAAACCTGTGATCTATAGCACATACATAAAAATTAAATAGTTTCATCGATCTTCCTACTATATCTAAAATATACCTTAGAAATAAAAAGTCTAAAGAAAGCTGATATTTTCTTTAATTTGTCTTCTAAATCAAATAACACGCGTCAGAAACAAAATTTATCCAACTACTACATACTTAAATACCAAATCTCAGCCACGTAAACTGAAACACCAAAATCTCAATCCATTCGACATCGTACGAGGTGAACGAACTAACCCCTCCTCTGTAGACTCCATAAAGCTCCCTACTTCGGTAAACAGTGGCAATTTTCCCTCGATCACGTACAATTCGACCACGATTATCGCCCTTCCCTTCGTGATACCCGCGAGACGAACGAGCGTTCTGGCGGATTAAAAAGGAGTACCAACTGGATTCATTGAAGCTCGTGCGCGAGGGAAGCGGCGCGATTTTCAAGTACCCCGCGAAATTGCAAAGCTAACATCCAACGTTTACTTAATTTTTCCCTAATAAATCAGCCGAGCGATTACCGAAGCGTTTAGCCGTGGGGAGGCGTGTACACGACCCCTTCCAACGAGAGAAGCGCATCCATTTACAATGGTAACGAGTACAATCCCATTCCGCTAACGTTGTGCACTGCACACGCACGCATGCACGCGTTATTCCGTGAATGGATTATAATTCTCGCCGTTTGAATCTGCACGGCCGGCTTTTTCATCGGCGCAATCCCACGTCGCACGGATTGTGCACAGCAAGGAAATTGGCACACGGAAGGAATACAGGTTTTATTGATTATAGCGTATCAAACTTATTCGTTTTCATAGAATCAGAAAGATATAGGGCGTATGATGTTTTGTTATCGATCAAAAGTGTTATATCTAGTATAAATCGGATTACACAGAGTATTCTAGATCTTCCGATTAAACATTTTCAGTATGTTTAATTGATAAAAAATATCGTTGCACGAATGGAATGGTACATGATGTTTTGTTATTGATCAAACGTATTATATCTAGTACAAACCGGATTACACAGGGCGTTCTAGATTTTCCAATTAATCTTTTTCTGTATGTTTCATTGATAAAGAATAACTGATCTATTATACGAAATATTATAAATATGCGAATAACATTTTGCCAGCAGATTGACCAAAGCTTAAACAATTATTGTAATAGCAGTTGAATCGGAGCGTTGATTAGAAATTCGGCTGATATATTTATTCTGAATGTGAGCTAATTCGTATTAATCGTATAAGAGGCAAATTCATTTTTTTCAAAGCAGACCCAGGTAACGTAACGGAATCGAATATTTTATGGTCCAATCTATTTTAGCCAAGAAATATTCAATTTGTCGACCATTTGGGTTACTGCATCTTTGTTAAAAAACTTCCAGCACTATTTCAAGCGAGAAGTACACCAACATTTCTTAATACAATGCAACTAAGGAATCCGAGGAGATCGAACGAACGTTTCATATATTTTACATTTTAACCTTCGAAGATTAAGCTTCAATCACTCGCATTCCAGTTGGAAACAACGCGCAACGTACTAATAACACGATTGAAAGCTGAAAAATTACAATTTGTAATTTCGTATGATGCTACGTTAGAGTTCCGCGAGAATTTTTGTCAGAACGAACGAGGCTGACTCGGAATCACGCTAAGAATCGCATAATCTAGCAGGTGTTAAATATTGATGCGCGAGCACGCGAGTGAAAGGAGAAACGTTGCACGCGCGAACGCCACCGTAGAGGCCGATATCGGTCGACCAGCGAGAACCAATTACTTTGTCCCGCGTTAGACCGGCCACGGTAATTACTCCGAGTGCAATGTTCATGCATTGGATGTAAATTGGACGAGGCTAAGTTCGTTCAGCCCCGCTGGGTGATTTAGATTCCGCTCTGCGGGTGTTCCACTGGTTCTTGCTGGGTGCGGCATTTTTATTTTTTGTTCTCAGGTCTTTTTTTCCGAGGGTTCGTCACTGAAGATTGAGAGAAAGATTAGAATGTTGTAAATGCGTTCCCTAGCGATGTCTTAATCAGAGTGGCTAGTTGGAGTTGTCGAATGCACTGTATAATTGGTAGATAGACATCGAACGTTGAGTTTAATAAGCGTCAGAGTGGATAAGTGGTCTTACTTCTTTCAGTCGTTCTCGTGTACAGCTATCAAACATTAATATACGGTGAACTGTGAAAATCGTAAGTCAAGATATTGAGAATACGAAGAATAGTCATATCCTTCAATTTTTTATCATTTTATTCTCGATACGCTTTTATGATTTGAGAAATTCAATGAATCTTTTTGTAATAATAAATGCAGAACGCTGTATTTTCAAAATTAGTAGTAAATTGACTTAAGCCATTTATGATTTTTACATCTTAGTTATATTACTAGATAAATAGCGCGTTATCGAATAGAACTTGCACAATTTTTAAGGTACATATCCCTAGTAATTTCTTCAGATTACTATACCTTATCAACATTGGCATCAGGTAGAAAATAGATATCCTACCAGGAGATTCGAAAAATTCATCAGATATGAAATTCTTCTAGTTTATACATGTAAGTAATCATAAGAATCCATCAAATCAAGCTTACCCGCACTAGTCAGCATTCTCAAGATCTAACAACGAACTTACCTCAAACTAAATCCATCCAAGGTTTCAAGAAAAGCACATACCAGACCCACCTACTCGGATCAACCAAACGAGCAAGCCTTCGCAATCTTAAAAGCGACTGATGATGAATTAACTGTTACAAGTCGATCGTGGTTTCGCTGATCGCGGAAAAGACTGGCGATATCCGCGACCCACTCGAGCCAATTATAAAGTCAACACCGGCAATTAGACGTTTTTCCCGGGCAAATCGAACGGCTGATTACGAGGGCGTCTAATGAGCTCCGGCCCCGATATATCAGGGTGTCCATTTAGCGGCGCTAACGAGTGCGGAGATCGTCGGACGCGGCGCACACGTATACACAGTAATATACACGGCAGCTCTCCCATGAATGGGCTCGCAATCTTGCTCCAGGATCTCGTGGTGCCGTCAGCCCACAGCGGCCAAGTGAACAGTTGGCGAACCGCTCGACAGAGAGCCTGCTCCACTCGCGGCAATGCGAGCTACCGTTTCAGATTAGCATCTTTTATGCATATACATGCCGGACCTGCGGCAAGCCCGACACGAACAACCTGGCCACGGGGCAGCTTTCGTGTCTGATCCCTACGGTACCCCTTTCTACAGACACCTATGATCCCTCTACTTTCTATGCACAGACTCCTTGTTACCCTTTTTTTTCTTTTTGCTTCTTGGTTAGTCTTCGACGCTTTGGGTAAATGGTCGCGCGGCTTCTTGTTGTACGCTCATCGAGAGCTACTTTAGAGATTTGTGTGACTGGTAAGAAGCTTTGGTTATACGAGTGATGAATATTTTGTGGTTTTTGAAGATCAGGAGCTTCTTTCTTTCGTTTGTTTTTTTTTTTTTTTTTGATTTTCATTTCTTTGTTTTTCGAGGGAAGGATGAGTCATTTTTAGTAAACTGTGGATTTTCGAAATATGTAAAATAGTGTACTGGTTACAATTTGGAATAGGTAAATCGAACCTCCAGTTAAGTTGGAGAAATGTTCATAAAAGCATACGTTGGCAGAAAGATTCACAATCTAGTCATCAAAAACTTTGTGAGAAAATTGGTGGAGAATTCAGAGCGCTTCTTATCGTTTGTTTCTCTCCAAATAATATTGTAAATAAATGTAAATGAATCGGCCTGGTCAGAATTGAGATCGAGAAGCTTTCTTTTTTATTGTTATGGATGAGTTTTATTTTATTGGACAACGATAGTTGGTTATTAGGAATCTTGTTAAGAGCGTTTAATATTAGAAAGTCCTTTTTAAGGATTTTTTCTTACTGCTCTCTCTCTCTCTCTCTCTCTCTCTCTTTCGCAATAGCAACTTTTATTGCAGGGACTGTAGACTGATGGAAATGAATTAGAACGCTTTATTTAAAAACAGAGTAAAAAGTCAAAGTATTTGAAGAAATTTGTCCTGTACCAAATTTAAAAATACTGGAAAATAAAACAAATTACTAGTTTCTCAAAAAATTCAAACTCGCTCAAAAGGCAGAATTCAAATGCTAAACGTTGGAAGATTACAAACGACTCGTGTTCAAAGATCATGTTCTATCTATGGTTTTTTCGACGTTCAAGTGTTTGCAAGTCACGCTGACATACCTGAAACGGCGACATGCGCCGCGAACGAAGCGAGTCTTCGATTTTATCTCGAGACTCACCTTCTCTGGAGTGGCCTCTTCGAATTCTAAGCCTCCAGACACGCGGCACTCGTGGACCTCCTCGACAAATGGCTGCGCTTGATCCAGGAGGGAAGCTGCGAACCGGCTACCGGGATAATTATCCAAAAACCGATGCCAGAGTGTGCTTATCGTCGTCAGGCTCGTTAATATTGCGGATTGTGCGTCGGACGTGAAGATGCCGCATAACGCACCGGAAACGCTTTTCGACGAAGCTGACGTTCTGCGGATGACTACGCGCAACTGTTTGACTTAACCCGTTAGCTGACATGTTCTCCATTTCAGGGTTGCGAAAGGAGACAAACATTTATTTAGTCAATAATTATTATCGGTTAATAATCTCTTTTGTAACCTCTTTCGCAGGCACCTTGTTTACAGATTTTAATCTTGTTATTTTCTCGTCTCTGTTTAGAAACTACGTTCTATGTACTCTACTATTCCATGTATATCGTATCTCTGGATCAGAAGTTTTTTCACAATTTGAAAAATGTGTTTTGGGAGAGATGTATCTATGTAATGAAATTGAGAAATTGATAGAAGGCTGAGTTGATCGGTTTGACTTCAGAGAGGCTCGTATAATGGCTCTATACATGGTCGCAAAAGGAGACAAAACAAGCAACTCTGGTCTTGTGGAACGATTGCTCCTGCGGCGTTCGAGATTTGCCCGCGGCGCGGAATTTATTCGTTCTCTTCTCGAAGGAACGAGTCGGGGAATAGGAGTGGGATGAAAAAAAAAAAAGAAAGGGACGGAGAGACCGTGACCGAGAGGCGCACTTCCCTCAGAGGTAATTGTGCAGAACACAAGGGAAATCTCGTCGCTGTACGTGCGAAACTGACGAGGATGGAAACGCCGGTAGCAGCTGGCGTGTTCTGGATCGCTGCTCCATTCATAGTTTTCCTACTCGATTGAGTAGCGCTCAACTCTCGCCCCAACGGCCAACGACTTTGATTCAAGTCTCGATACGACGTTCAATTTTGCCTCATTAATTCCCCGTCGGCTGGTCGATTGCCGTGACGATAAATAACGGGATCACGTGGACGCATGTCGAACTCGTACTCTGTCGCGATTTTACGCGTTCTGCTGCTCGAACACCGGTTCGAGTAAAACTCGAAGGCTGATTCGCTGTGTTCGGTTCGTTAGAGAGGACATAAAATGAGAAATATGGAGGTTTTGAGAGGTTGTTTTCGGAATATCTTGCGATTAGATTTTATTGCATCTTACAATGGCTACGAGAAGTATCTGTATACTACTACATTTCTAATTCCATTTATATATTAATTAATTCGATCTGACTGTAATAGTTATAAGCATTTGATAACATGCAAATGAAATGCAGAATCTAATAAAAAATCGCATCATTGAGAACTAAAGACGTGTACAAGTACATTTTGCAGCCACTGTCTATGTAGCTTTAGCATTTGCTCTGCTTCGCAAACTAGCGCAAAAAATAGCCTCAATTCAGAGTCTCAAACTTTTCCTGAGAGCCTCCAAAGACAAACTCAAATCGGTACGTACGAAATACAGTACGAAATTCAAATAGGTACTCATTCTCACGAGTATCCCAACTGCACATACAAAACGCTATTTCTGACATTCCAATTAGTCACGTCATACGCCTCTTAATCGACCAAATGCTGATTATTCAAATCACCTCACACATATCTAGTAGAAGACTTAAACGAAATCATCCTCTAAATATGATAGAGTTCGAACGGACGGAAATAGAAGGGAAGCAAGAGAAAGTAAGATAACCGGATGGAGGGTTAAAAAAAGCAGAAAGACATAATAGACTGATAATCTCATTCGATACAATTCCTTGCTACTTACTTACGTTACCTTACGTTTGCCTCAACAACACAAACTGCGCTAAAACAAACCATAGGACAGGACACGTACAATTTTAATTGTCAAAGTCCATCGAACATTTTACAACAACGAGACAATAAAGATGGTAAAAAAATTTTCACCATTGAACCTAAAACAAAATTTCACCCCAAAGCATAAAACACATTAACTACGCTAAACCGTCCCACTTCCTCCACTCTTCGTTTCAACCCCGCGTTCATGGACACGTTCCATCATCTGACAAGAATTTTGTCCTCGATCCATCCCCGTCTCCTCTAACCTACATATTTGCCCGACACTCGAGGGCTCCGGTTACCTTCCGAAGGATTTTCCTCGATTACGGCGTTTCGCTGGTCGGGCGCGCGTTCTCCACGGCACCCCCCCATTACACATTCCGTTCTAGACTAGCAGGCGTTCCATCGCGATTCATAGGGAATTAAGTAGGCCGACGCGACGTGATATACTTCCTTCTGCCGGTCGGAAGCAGGAAATTTGTTCAGTGACCAAGGCCGTGCACGAGAGAGCGTTTTAATCGTATTCACGCTATTCTCTCTGTCTCTGTCGCATGCAACACAGTGAAAAGAGTACCTTGAATACCGGTTTCCCATTTCTCCCCGGCCGGCAGGCAATTTATATGCAAAATTAGCCAGCGCTGCAACACATGTTCAAGGGGCGCGCTCGCCGGTCAGTGTTGCCATAAGAGAGAGAAGAAGAAAGAGGTAGAAAGAAGAGAAGAAAAAAGATTATATTATCACGTCGTTCCCGTGGAAATTTGTATGCGGAAACGCGCTAACGCAATAACGCGTCGAGGTACCATGCTCTTCGAGAAAAATGTCGCGGTACGGCCGACTTTTCCGCCGATTATACGACTTTCCACGTTTCCTACAGCGTCTGTTACCTCCGCTGACGCTCGCTGATGAAATTATTCAAAGCATTATTTTAACTCGCGTGGTTCCTTTCGATTTTCTTTGCACGTAGTTTTTATATGACGGAATTATGGTGAATGTATCGCAGTTAAAACGCGGTATTATACGATTAAACTTTGATAATCTAGATGTCACAGGATTAAACGTTGATATAATTTTGGTTAATTCGGATGTGAAAATAATATATTAAGATATTACAAAAAAATTGCTCCAGGTGGTATAAATAGTTATATGAACAAAGTCAGGGAAATATAGAATCAGTATTTTTGTTTACGTGGTATTCGTCTAAGCGATTGATATTCACAGCGAGGAATTGATATTTCGAATAATGGATGTTCTATTTAGGTTTCTTTTTGCACGCGGAATATTATTTTCAATCTCTTTATTTTCTCTTGAACTTATTGTTTCGTTAACTTATGCTTAAGTAAATCTTGTCACTCAATTAAATTTAATTAAATTACGACACTAAGAATGCTTACTATTAACACATTTATGTGCGAAAATTATACATTTCCCGCCTTAATAAAACGTTAATTGTTCATGAATTATATAAGTTTTGTATAGTAACTTGTTACTAATTTTTAAATGCTAATTTAAAAAATTGCTGCTTTCTCTGTAATTTACTTTATCACAGTAAAACTAATCTCACTAATATCTCACTAATCTAATATAATAAAACAGTATACATTAACAGTAGCTACGTTAAAACAGAGTGAAAAGGGTAATTCAAACAATGTTACGTACATAAATTAGATTAAGAATATTCTAGATGGATATACATGAATGTGATTTGAAACTAGGCCAGTGATAATACGTAGAATAAGCAACGAATTAAGTAGAATAATTATTGGTACATGTACTCTTAGTATGCAGTATGTATATGTACAATGCTAATAGGAAATGAAATAGATCGAGCTTATTTCTCACGCGATCGTGCATGCTTATTCAACTTCGGAATATTTCTCTCGTTAAATTGCAAGAAACATCCAGAAAATATTCATATACTTAAAATTTGTCAATTATATTAAGATATTATAAGGTTTTCAATACTAAAAGTTGAAAGGTGAATTTCTTGAAACATGTAGAATAATTGCATCTTTATGAAAATATATAATTCCTGGAAGTTTATGATTGTTTTCTGTTCAGTAATTAAAAGGCGAACATACTTCAATAATACGCTAGGCAAATTGTAATTCAACGTTATAAATATTGAAATGTTGCAATTTTTCACATTGGTTTCTCCTCAATATTACTCAGCCCAGATAGTTTCGACGAAAGTTACAGAAAAAGAAGCAGAAATTTGTTTACGTAAAACTCAACAGAAAGTTTCATTAAAATGTAAAGAATAATATCTACGTGTATCTATGAAAATACTAGATAGAATTTTGTAACTGGTTATTAACAAATGAAAATATCTAACGATACAACAACACGATTGAAGATTGACATTATAAACGTTGGAGATATTTTCATATTCGTCGCGATCACTGAACCAGACGCGACGGTTCCAACAAAGAGGCTAATTATCCGTTTAACCCGAAATCAATGCTTATCTAATTAATAGGCACATCAAAGCGTTCTGGCAGAATCATCCGACCATGGAATGCGACTGATTTATCTGATCGTGTTACAATAGCCAGTGACAAATTTTTCGCGTGCCAGACCCTATCTACGCATCGTTTCGTATCGCATTGTTTCGATGATCGTTCGTTTCGAAATAAATAATACGAATTTAAACTATTTGTCTAAAAAATTTGACTTTTTTAAAACATTATATTACCAAGGAAATATATGATAATATATATTAATACGAATATTTATAATAGCAATAATACGCAACATACAATATAGTACGAACGATATTAATATGAATATGTGCATGATATAATAGTAACAAAACATGTACAAAGGATTAATACAACGTAAACTGTGATATTTATTTCGAAATGCAACTTAATACCTTCGAAGCGTTAAAAGGATATTAGAATACCAATTATCATCCTGATCGGTTTCATACATTGAAAGCTAGAGAAAGGAATTACATTGTAAATATTATTTCTTAAAATTTGTCTGACAAAGGTTTATTTATTTCATCTACTCTCAACATATAGAATTATAGAAATAGTAAGTTATTCGTTCTTTGGGAGGTTGAACACTAAAATTTTTCCAATCATTCCAAACACCATAACTCACCATGTAATAACGTGTAATGGTCTGAAATATTTATCCTGCAAATTTTTCCAAAGCGGAAAAAGTTTCCAAATATCGATTTCTCCAATTGTCTACAATTACAAGAACACAGTAATATACCATAGCTCAGAAAGTAATCAGCTCTCACATAACAAGCTTCCAGTTGCTCGCCATATTTACGATCAATTGTCTTCGTTCCTGTTCAAATTATTACAGACGTCCGATGGACGAGAGCTTTAAACTGTACCGGTTTGCTTTCAGGCTCGCTAGCCTGAAAATCGAGCTGGATCTCGACATTTTACGCTTTTTGCACCCGTCTAGTATGCTAATCACAGTGTCGTATAGTATCGTTAATGCTCGACCAGAGCGGAAACGTTAACGGAGCTTCGATCGGTGCCGGGACCATGAATCATAAGCTGCGGAAAAGATAAATAAAATCGTACAAAGCCAGCGTTGCGTGTAACTTCATTATGCGGGACAAGCTTCTACGAGTCGACTGTTCATATATCATTTCGATCGGTCGATGTGAGTCTGAAAACCCATGAGCTTTTTTAAGCACCGCGTACCTGTTCGGTATCGAGAGTTATTTATGAGCCAGCGTGACTACTGAGATGAAAGCTCGATATTTTGGGACCACAGTACAGGTACACGGTACACGTCAAGTGCCTTCGAAAGCTTTATCGTGTGCTTTCTACTTTCTCGTATTTTTTCGTAGATTTTTTGTTCTTCGAAAGCACGAGCTTTCAATTTCGTTTGTTAATTCGGTGAAAGATTAAGTGAAGTTTGATTTATTGTTAAAAAGTTTGAAATAAGTTTCAGGGAATTTCACTCTCCTACCTTCTTAAAAATTTGTTTAATTTATAGCTTCCAAATATTTGATTTGGTAAAAAATGATGATGGATTTATTATATTAAAGAATTTCCAATAAATTTGCTTAAATTTGCGAGATCGTAAACTTTCATGGATAAATCTTTTATCGTAGATCGTGTGAAATATTTCTCTTGGATTTTTCAAAAAAGAACTTTTATCCTTTATTGAAGGATTGTTGGTTCATTATTAAATATAATCTTCATTGTTTTATTTAACAATTCACGTTATTACGTCATTGATTATTTGTTTTAGTCTTAGCCAGTAAACCTAGTCTCAAATATAGATGAAAAAATTTGTTTATAGAAAATTAACGTTAACTTATTAATTATTATGTTACTTACATTAAAACATGTAGAATCATTTTTATCGAAAAATTAATATTATTATACACTATATGTAAAAATAGTTAATTTCTTTTTCGCTGAATTTCTGTAACTTTTACAAAGGCAGTTTAACTTTTTCACCATTCAGAGATTCCAAAGATGCGACGGAAATTCCTAATTTTCGAGATTCGATTTCGATCGTCGATACGAAACAGAAGCCAATAAATCGTCCCCGGAAAGAAATCGCCTTTGCCGTGAACGTAGTTGTCACGCGAAACGTTACAATTTCTCCAAGAGCTTCAAAATTCGATATCTTCTGAAACTCCTATCCTCCATTCGAACGTAATTTTTACCCGGAACAATAACTTCCTGACCTAATATTCTACCGGCGAAGCTTCACAAGGAATCGGCACTTCAAATCTATATCGATACGATGAAATCTATCGAATGCTCCAAAAAGAGGAAAACCAAGCTGTTGAAATTTGTCGAGACACCTCCGATGAGAAAACTTTAGATCTTTAAAACTAGTTCTTTCAATTTTCAACATTTAAAAAACACACAATATACTATATGGACATTACCACGCGTATAGTACAATATATATGAATATTTAACAGACACATAACTTATACTCAAATTTATGATCGTTTCCTATCGGACAATTTTTTTACAATATGCTGATCAAGTACAAAATATTGAACAACTCGTGTTTCAAATTTTAGTGTATCGCATGGTACCGTTACAAAGTTATATTTTCGAAACAAAGCAATATGGAAAGTTTGCTTTCATATATGTATATACAATATCGTATGTATATTGTATATGCAACATAAAATTCTCATAAAATTCGTTCTTTAATTTAATCAACGTTTTAACACTATCGGTAAAAAAATAATTCTCACGTCCTGTATTTTGTCCTTTTAAGAACTAAAAGAAATAGATTTGTTTTCTTTGAAAAGGTCTTAATATTTGTAATATTTACATTTACGAGTATGCTAACGATACAATTATTCAGCAAACAACAATTGTATAACAGAACAAAATTTACCATTATATCGAAAAGAGCTAATCCAAGCTACTGCGGATAATTCACTTCGAGCAGAGCACGTTTATTCGCTAATTTAATCCAGAATGAATAAATGAGTTTAATCGGAAGCTGCGTCGAACGGTAGAAAACTAGAATAATTTGTCTCTCGGTCGTCAGTAAGAGAAATCGAGCGGAAAACGATCCCGATCAGGTTCGTTTCTTCAACGACAATCTTCGTTCGAGTGGCGGCATTGGAGAAATCGTTTGCACGTGGCGCGCCGTCGAATCGACTAGTCGACCCTGATTAATTACAAACGTCGAACGATTTACAGTTCCATTATCGCCGCTAACCGAACACTAAATGGAAACAGCGGCGCGTTGACCAACAATTGTTCTACTATTAATCGCCATGCCACATCGATGTCTATAGCTATTCTGGAAAATCGATATACACACATGCAACATTTAGTTTGTTCATACTGTATCATAACACATCTATATCGTACCTGCGTGTAATATGTATGTATGTATTGAATTTCAGGGCGTCGCTCTTTATCGATTCGTTTTCTCAAATGAATTAAGCCAATTGATTGACAGGTATATTCGGTAAATAAAATATTCTGTTCTCATGCTACTATAGAAACAACGATTGAAATTGACGTATCGGTGAAATTAACGAAACACAGAAAAGCATTGGAATTGGAATTTTTATTCAGAAACGATCTCTGCTGACCATTGATTTAGATGTCGTAAAAGAGAAGCCATAAGTGAGGTCTAATTTGAGTGGAAATTTTGAAGCTTCGTGACCTATTTTCTAGTGATATCTTTGATGGTGTTTCGATTAAATTTGAAGCACTCTGGGAATAGTGGAAAGTGGCAGAATGTTTCAGTAATGGCAAATCAATAAATCGAGAAGATGGCCCATTAGGGAATTTTGTAGAAATGGAATTACATGATAAGCAATTGTTTCAATGTGTGTGAGAATTTTCTAAACTTCAAATAGAAATTTGCTAAAATTTCTTAATTTCCTCAAGAAAATTGTCCAAATAGTCCAAATTCCTACAAGAAAATTCTCAAAAAATTATGAAGTTTAAAAAAAAAGATTACAAAAGTTTTTTAACAATAATTTTCAACCTACATGAAATACAAACAATCTCTGTGTTTTTCGAGACAAATTAAATAAAAAATTAATTATCCTCCATGTTAAAACAATGTTACATTTACTGTGCACTTAAAAAATTACCAAAAAAAAAGGAAATGCTTTTGTTGATCTTCGATCATAAATCCTGTTAATAACTTTTAATGACTTCTAATTTCTTCTCGACTTTCAATGATAATCAACCTTCAGTGACAAGATACTCAATTTGTTCGAAGTTCTGTACAGAAAATTATCAAGGGAATTCCTTAGAATTAGAATATACATGCGAGTTTCTCAAACTCGAGGCAATTGCCTCTTTGCATCTTTGATTGGATTTCAGATTAAATTTAGATCGCGATCGAGGCATCGGTTACGACGATGATCGTTATCTAGCAAACGATAACCACTTCGAATTAAATTGGCGTCGCGATTGCGACTAGTTCGAGTTTAGCTTATGTCTAGATCGCAGCTAACTTTTGCGTAGATCAGCTCTCGATTATATTTCTATCGTAATTAGACTAGATTTGAATAAAACTGGTATAAATCCAAGAACTGGTTATCTTTATTAGTCTCGTGTCCACTCTAAATTGTGGTTACATTAGACACGATTCTGAAAGGAGGCCTGAGTAAGGTCTTAACTGGGTCCAATTTTACATATTTCCCTAACTAATGGCCGGATCACATTTCTTCTGACTCCTATTAAATTTTATCGATACGTGACCACGAGCTTTAATCAGATCGAAGCTAAATCTAAATTCACTCATGACACGAAGTGTACACGCCTGAGCTATGATTAATGCTAAGTCCAGTTGAAAGGTTAATAACGAATCGAATCTAAATCAAAGTTTACCTCTAGATAAATCTAGATTAAATATAATTTAAGTCCATTCGTTATGAATTATCTAAACTAGGAAATCTTTCTCTCTCCCTTTCTCCCTCTCTCTCTCTCTCTCTGTCAGCGATATTATTATTAATTATTACCTCGATCTCGATATCGTTATACGTGGCCATTTATTTTATCAGAAATTCCAACAAGAAATAAGAGCAACGTTGCTTGGATTTCATAAAACGTATTTCGATCGGTCGACCGTGTATTTCTTTACAACAGTTTGGACGATGCTTGTTACAAGAACGTTTTGCCAACTGCCTCACGTATGACGGCATTCGAAATTCATGTTGCGAGCTTTACACAATTTTTCGGATTACCAGCGAACCGCATCTTCCTGAGTTAACGGCTCCAGTTCGCCGATTTTTCGTTCCCAACTGGGTCATTGCCACACACCGTGCCTCTCTTCCGACTTTCTAAACTGGAATACGCCCGCGATCGAATATCCAGGCATGTTTTTTCGTATATATCGCACGTACGTCGACTGAATAAGACTTTGAAGTCTGTTTGTTATGTATTCTGCAATTTAATATTAAAGGAAGGAAAGGGGAATAGAAAAATGACTAGAGAGCAACGAGCTTCTTCATTTCATCAAAGATATTATTTTGGGAATTTTTTCCATTTATTTCATTCATTCCTTCAATTTTTTAAAGCAATTTCTCGAATATGTCCAGCAATTGAATATAGAAAAAAAGAAATAGAGAAATAGAAATATGGAACAATGATTCTGATCCTTTTCAAAATACGCTCCTTTTGAAATTTTGCACGCTTATTTTAGCGATTCTGCTCTTTCATTTCCATTCCATAATTTCATCCATGCTTTGAAATTTCCACTTCTTCTAATAGCGATTTTAGCTTTCGACAGAATTAGAAATTGCAATATACAATGAACTTAGGAGAATTAAGTTTTATCAAAATTTTATATTTGATGCAAATTCGTTGATCTACACGTTCTATCACTATGAATGCAATGGTCACGCGATACATAACCTAACTGAACAATGTTCTACCGCTGATTGGAATAGTCTTTTCACATATGCACAGTAAGGTTTCTTTTAAATTATTACTGAACTGTTATCAAGATTGAGCGATCCATTTTCAAGATACTCAAAATGCCTGACTACTATCTAGATAGACATTATATATCGCCATATTGTAATTTTCTGTAGATGTATTTTATTGCAAAGTAAGGCATATTTTATATTTCACTGTAGAAGCGTAGGTTATTTTATGAAATTTTCAAAGATTAATTTTGAGAAATATTCGTACGTACGTAATATAATACAGAATTATAGGCTATTGTTGCAAATAGATATTCAAAATGGCAGACTATTGTCTGCGCTGACTTCTATAGATATATCACCATAGTAAATGTAATTTCCCATGTATTTTATTGTTAGCGTATGAATTCTTCTGTCTCATCTAAAATTTTCAAATATTAACTTGGTAAAATCTAATGTAAAAGAATGATATGCAGCATCGTATGGTGTTTTAAAACAATGAAATACATCAACCTACTAACTCGAATATTTATGTAAAAGCGATAGGTGAATATCGAATATTTAATTACTAATTACTCTTATAAATTACCAAACCAAAAAAGTATAATACATAAATTATCGAAAGTGCACCAGATGCATCGTAAAGTTAATACAGGAAAAGAAATGCGTTTTGTTGTTTCTAACTTTCCATTACTTTTTATCTGCTTGTGATAATTAATTTTCATCTGGTTATTCCTTGTCGAAATCCTAACTTATTAGCTTCGAGAAATACGAAGCACATATCTTTCAAACTGAGTCTCGACTTCTCGAAGAAATTTTTAATTAGGAGACACGGAAAACAAGCTTTAATTAGAAGTTATATTTTTAATTAAAGTCTGTCATGTAAATAAATTGCTCAATTACCTCCTCTCTTCAGAGCAATTGAGTCGAGGTTAAATTCCAGTCAAAATACCTATTGTTAATTAGATAAAAATATTGGTATATCATTCAGTATAATTCGCTAGAATATTCATAGTTAGAAATAGCAAATATAGTTAATATGTACAATTAGAAATAGAGAAACAGAGATTCCATGAAGTAAATTAACTAGTTACTCTACGCTTACAAATGTCCAAACACCATTCTGTTCTTGTAATATGAATGTGAATTTAAACGCAGACGTGATAACGCGAAATAAGTTCTATAGATTTTCAAAAATAATTGAAGTACATAAAGCATTATAAAATTCAAACTAACGTTAGTTGCGCTTAAAAGTTACGAATAAAATGTCGATTTTCTGGAGAATATCGGAGATAAAACAACTCTCTATTTAAGTTCTTTAGTTATTACAACAAAAACACAAATTTACTTAAACATTCGTAATCCACTTATTACCGCTTCCCTTTCGTCTTTCAAATACGTATCCCGAATTATTGAATTTCCATAATTTTTTTAACTCCTGACGCGGAAACTACCATCGAAACTACCCAGTTATCAGTACGACGTCAGTATTAAGTACGATAATTGTTGCAAACACCTGAATCCACAAAGTCAATCCAAAAATTCCGATCGCAACTCGATCGTAAGTCCATCGTGTTCAGACGACTCAAGTAGCACTCGAGACGTTCTCGAGGCGTGACTGGCCGGTCTCGAAGCATGCAACAGGAGCCAGAAGAGGCACGATGCAACGATCGGCCCG
Organism: Bombus flavifrons; assembly: GCF_040668555.2. Classification (NCBI taxonomy): domain Eukaryota; kingdom Metazoa; phylum Arthropoda; class Insecta; order Hymenoptera; family Apidae; genus Bombus; species Bombus flavifrons. The sequence continues at coordinate 8,826,944 of NC_138456.1, forward strand.
AGGGGACGTGTGTGACGTGCACCACTCGACCGTACAGAAGCCGATCGGCCTGTTATTACGCGATCGCGTTCCTTATTTAAAAGCGCTCCCGCAGCCCCCACGGCGACCGATCTTAATTCATCCAGCGCGATAAGCAAGGCCTTCCAGCCAGATTAACGATTGCGATTCCTCCATTGACGCCGGTACTGGCGCGCCACAGGAAGACCGACCGACCGATCCCCGCCTTGATCTGCATAATCCGCCGATTTTTGCCGTTTCCGTGAAAACCAGCGATGAACAGGGGGACGAGCTCGCGTCGGTCTCAGCCGATTCTTCTACTAGATTCTCTCATTTGCATAAGGTTATTCAGCTACCTTTCAACGAAGAAAGCCCCGCGGAGATTGGATCATTCCTGCTCGAGTCTTCGTTCCAATCTCTGCGAGTTACACCGGTCTCTGACAATATGCCACGTTCTTTCGAAAAGAATAGGAATCGTTGCGACGGATAGAGTGATGATTCAGAAAGTTGAATATTTCTCAGAGGTCTTTTCCTCTGTGTATTTGTATTTAGGGGATAGTGGTCGTTGTTGGTTAAATGAGAAAGTGGAGTCTGCGAGAAATGGTGATGATAGGTGAGAAAGGTTTGAGGTGCTGCAGGTTAGATTGGCTGGGTAGAGATCCTGTGTTTTTTATTTTGGTGTTGTACGATTGGAGAGACAGGCTGATGAGGTTGTAATGCAGAGTTGAATATATATATATATAGAGAGAGAGAGAAAGAGAGAGTGGATAATTTAAGGCGTCGTATATATGTACATACATTTTGGAACACAATTTTGTATCAGGTTATGCCTGTTGAAGAGGAAGATTTGAAGAGGAAGGGTAGATTTATAAATCACGGTGTAGAATGTGATTTCTTTTTATGAAATGTATGTAGAAGATTACTTTTTATCATATTTTGATTTTCGTATGTGTCTATGTGTGTGTTCTATAAGTATTCATATTCACATAGTATACCACGTGGACCATACATTTTCGATTATGACACGATCATATTTTTGTGTTTATAACATTCTTTTTGCATTATTACTAGAATAGAAGCCATTAACAATACCATTATGAACGATTCTGTTCAAAAAGTATACACGTTTATTCTAATAAACCCTAAACACACAAATAGCATCTATTAAAACCATAACAAATTTGAACAATCACTGTTGCAAACCTAATGAAGATTTCTAAATCCTGTTAGAATCGTCAGAAAGAGTGAACCTTCCCCTGCAAGATGTTTTTTATTTCATTTCGATTCGAGTCTCTGTTGTTGAGATATCATCGTTTAAAGAGAACCGAATTTTTCGGTAATTCTCTATCGCTGTTTCTCTCGCTCGCACCGCGTCACTGACCAATCACAGCCTACTTAATAGTGCGCTGGTCAGTGACAGACAGCGTCTGCGTTTTTTTTTTACTATTGCTACAACTAAGCGTACGCGTTTCCTGGAAAAAATGTAGGTCAGACACTGCGGGCCGCCATTCACAGTTCTATAGATTTAGATACGTCTATTGTACGTAGTTTATAACGCTATATCTCGAGAACCAATTGAGATATCGATTAAATCAAAATGCATTATCAAGGGCACACTTTTGACTATCTTCTGAGTAGAAAATATTTACAAATTTCGTGACTGCGTTATGTACATTGTTTATAAAATATTAACGTATCATTTAGTGAAATTGTCAGCGCTATGATATTTTTTATTAAACCCAGAAGAAAAATTTCCTCATTGGGAGTTATATGATCTTACGTTGGTTTTTATGTAAAGTTCCTACGCTATAAATTTCCTATTATGTTTGCCGAGGTATCTCAGGGTATCCTCGCTAATTATAGAAAATTTAAGTATGCAAATTACATCTTTCAGGATAACGGTACACGTAAGAACATGCTTCGATATCTGGTTCGTAAAACAAGGAACTCCTGTTCTCAATGGCGGGTATACTTTATGCTATCTTAAATTTTACAACCGATCAATATCCATAGAAATTATACGAAGAACATTGCTGTCGTATTTATTCGCTTTTCGTATAAACGATCGATAACTACTATCTTCTTCCCTAAAATCACTAGAACCATGACATAATCATTTCTCAATAATTATCAAAATTTCCCTCATTCTTATCAAACATCATCGTTCTCTAAGCAACCAGCCAAGCAACCCCTGAAGAACGACTTGAGAAACCAGCCAAAAGAGAACCATCCATCTTTCGCCAATGAACAGAGAATATCGCTTGTGCCGTGAAGGAATTTACGCGTGCTTATTACAGGGTTCGCCCTGTCCCCTCGCATACTCGAAAATCATCCATGAATTATGCGAATTACCAAACGAAAAACGACGAACACTCAGAATGTCTCGACGTGTTGCAACTACGTAATAATGTTACACGTAATTGATGACCGGGCCACGATTGCTCTTTGATCGAGCGGCCACAGAATTATTGTAATTATGTTTACCTGGGATTTCGCATGAATCTATTACAGCCACTGTTCTGTTACGTACGTCAAAGGCATTCCGTAATCCAAGCAGAGATCCCACCGTACCACTGGAATCCACTGGGAGAACGTTGCCTCGCGGTGCACCATGGAATTGCATCTTACGATGCGTTATTGCTTATCTGTCAGAATTTCTGATTCCGATCCTGAAACCGTGTGATGTTTCATGGATAGGTTTGTACCTACTCGCGTTTGTTCGGCGTTGTGCGTTGCTAGCTATAACACGCACCTGCGGGCTTAATTTCGTGGTACAAGCGAAGCCAGAGAGCTTCTGTGACTCGAAACAAGACGAAGATCAAAGATAATGAAATTGCTTTAGTAGCTTTATTTCCAGATAATCGAGCTCGGAAACTTGTCAAGTATACTTTTATTTGTGTAATGCTAGATTGTGGACAATTGGCAGAAGATTATTCTATATGCGAAAGCGTAGAGTAAAATTTGTTCGCTTGAAGTGCCATTTTTGACACGATTGAGTTCGATATGTTTAATTGAGCCTCTCAGAAGCCAAATCGATTAATTTCACTCTTTGTAAAGTAACCAATTTCACATTATCCAGGTACGTAATGTGTATTCAACGTCTAAGAAAAGAAATCTTATTTTTGTAAACTTATTTATCATATGGAGATGGCATAAATAATTTCAAATATGATTATTGTAACTGTCATTATTTTGAGTAATAAAGTCTCCTCGATTTTGCCATGAATTTAGGTCTATGATGCATAGAGAATATTATGGTACACGAAGATGAAATGGAAACCGAAGTAAGGGTGGTTTCAATGGTAGGGAAAGAGGAATAAACGGAATTATTTGGGGGATTAAGAAGGTAATAAGGGTGTAGGATGTTTGACAGTTGGTCGATCTCGGTCTTGTCAATGTCGAGTTCGATGTTGGGGGACTGGAGACGTATATTAAGAAAGTGTCACGACAGTGCATGCTTGGATGGTTTAGGGGTTGGTTTATTGGACGTTTACTTTTGTGTGATTTTGAAGACATCGTGATATTTTGTGATTGCTGTGGGGGACTTTGATTAGAAATTGGTAACAAGTAATATGTAATTTTAGAACGAGCAATTGTAAATATCCAGGTGCAAGTTTTGCATTTCTCAAGTTTTAAATCCGACACTCCAAATATGAACCTTAAATCGAAGTCGTAAAATAGTGTACTTATATCATATTTACATATAAAATTAGTACCTCTACTTTACTTTTATTAATAACACTTACATATACAGTAGCGGAGAACAGAAAGTTTATAAAATAAAAAGTACAAAAAGATAGCATAATTTTACAAGATGGATTTATATTTAATAAGAGCAACGAATAATTATACTAAATAATAGTTACCAACGTAGTAAAACATTTTTACTACAAAAGTTATTAAAATTCATAGTGCGTCAATTTTAAGCTTTCTTTTATCCGCCACTGTATCGCATATATTATACTATAGTATTCTCTGTACACCGATGATATAATATTTCTAGCCACGTATATCAACACGTTTCTGCCTGCGTACTCCAAAATTTTCACACGCTACCACCAACCACACAAAGCCTCGGCAGATCTCCATTCGGCTAAATTCATCGAGCAATCGTGCGTTCGACTAGTTTATTTTACGACTGGTCGAGTGGAGGTCTCATAATAATACTTCTCCTTGTTCATCAGAGTCCTCTTCAAGCGTCGCCGTAGCCGAAGAAACGACTCATTCCGATCGTTAATCCGGCTATCAACAAGCTTCGGTGTTGAGGTCAAAGGCCTGCACATCGAAAATAACATTATAATTCTCGATCACAGAGTGAAATTTTATTTCCTGTCAGCTGTGACACGCGCGATGGCTGATAGAATTTTGCGTGGCTCGGAATCGACGCTCATCAGGGCAGACAAGCAAGACCACGGGTTTCCCGATTTTCGAGGCGTTGATTCGCGCGTCATCGCGCGTCTCGTCATGCGGACACGCGGCTCGATAATGCACTTATCCACGGCTGCATGGGGAACATCGCCAGGCTGGCAACAAACGCGATGAATGCCGGCTTGATTGGAGCCTGGAAACACGCGACGATACGTCGAAACGCGCGTGCCACGTGCGATTCGATTACCGAACGGTTCCACGTATCCACGATGGCTGCCATCTGAGAGAAACGGCACGCGCTGCTCTCGTCTGGCTTCGGAGTAGTCGGCGCCTGATGTTCCAGCTTGTCGTTCTTCTCCGTTGATTCATGTAAGATTTTAGCGAGCAAGATGAACGCCGTGATATTTCGATCACGTAGGATCGAGCTTGACGATGAATTGTTTGCGGGATTCGTGTCGTGATGACTGATGACTGAGCAGAGTTTCTTGGGAGTAGGGGGTGTCTGGAAATGGGCGTTAGAGAGTTTTTAAGAAGCGAAGAACGTGATTTGGAATTTGACGCTTTGCCAGAGAAAATATTCTGAAATTTGACATTTGAGATTTAACTTTTGTAACTTGGATCTGACATTTGGAATTGGAGAGTTTTCGCCCTTTAATGTAGAATTCTGAATTTGATGTTTGAGATCGAGCTGTAGCTCCATCGGATCCATTGCAAATTTTGAATTGGAATTAAATGTACGTTTAAAATTGAATAACATAGAACTTGATACGTAGAAAATTGGTGTCGACACAAATATCACATTAAATTAAATCATAATATTCAGTAGAGAATTAAATTATTTCGGAAAAAATGAAGTAAAAGTATATCACGATAACCTAATTAAGTATTCCCTTGCACTCCTGTAACAGATTTACAGTAAAATAACTAGAAACTAAAAATAGAGGAAAGCATTCACTTCGTATCAAATACCAGGGAGTGTCTTAATATTTATTCTCTACGTTACAATTCTTTTAGCAAAGTCCTTCCATTCCAAAGAAATGAAATCATCCATTCACCAATCTCCACGCTGCTCCATCTCGTAATAGCCATCTTCACCTTTCGCTGTAGCATGATACTATCAATGAATAAACAATTTACAACAATCTAAAACCAATTTGCATACTTTGAACTCTTAACCAACATTCTTTAGAAAGAATCTCGCAAGAGTTTCCAATCAAAGCGATTCCTTCCAGAACTGTGTCATTCCGTTACCTCATTGGCGTTACGATAAAATTCCTTCGTTACTCGGTAAAATTCCAGCAGTTAGTGAAGAGAATGCACGGAGAGAAGCCAGTTCTAACGTCGAGCTATAAATCTCTTCGTACACCGTCGTTTCGTCACGTAACCAGAGACAACGGCCCGTTTCCACGATACCGAAAAAAGAAGAAAAACAACGAACGATCCATGTCAAGCAGGTAACGTTCTATCCAACCCACGGCCACCCTTTCTCAACAGGGGTTGGTCGAAGAGTATCGGTACGATGGCATCGATATCATTGAAACCGAATACTCTTGTACGTGGACGTGTTTAGAGACGTGACGATCTTTAGAAAGCCGACCAACACCGATACCCTTGCTGCAGGGATGTATTTCGCTTTATCAACGGTCGTTGATATCAAAAGAGAGGGAAAAAAGGGAGGAAAAGGGATAAGCTGAACACGGTATCGAATGGTCTACTTGTAATTCGATGCGGACTGTCACAGAGATTTTGTTATTTTGTTATTAAACAAGTTTTTCTACGAGATCAGATAGTTTATTTCGTGGTATATTTTTAATGGGAAATATGTAATGATTCGTGTTGCAGGATGACGACGTTTAATATTTCGTGTAATCAGAGTATTACGAGAATGGGAATGACAGTAAACTCTTTAGTTGGCTATTTTTGTGAAGTATTCCATAGTGATGGAAATTCGAACGGATGATAATATTTGTTGATATTCGATATTTTGTAAAATTACACTTTTATGTGAATAGACATAGTAGTAAATATTTTATGGATATTGGTAATTGAAATTTGAACATGTGAAAATGTCACAGTATTGAACATTCGATATTTTACGAAATTACATTCCATGGAAATGAAAATTGTTAAATATTTTATGCAAATTCGTGATTGAATTAAATTTGTATTTAAATATGTGAGTATTGTCTGTCAATATCAAAATTCAATCTTTTTCAAAACAAAAAACGATATTGGCAAATATTTTATGAAAGTTACTGACTGAAACTTGTACAGATGACAATATTTACTTATCATTAATACCCTATCAAGTACTTAATTTACATCGAACACGATATAACAATCCACAATCTCAAAATTTATTCTAAGAAACTTGTTATAAATAAACATCCCCCTTCAAACAAGAATTTCCTAGAACAACCGCCAACAGTAAATCCTATTTCATCGCTTAACGTCTCAGTATTTTCCAAATAAAAGCAACCATTCACTCGTTTCTCTTTCTAAAACACAATTCTCTTGTCCTACCGTTACATCCTATCTTCTTCAATGGAGACCCGAATCCTCTAAACAAGTCCAAAGCATCCAACACCCACGTTTCCTTTCCCATTTAAACAACAAGAACCGTGAGATCACTAAAGCAGAGAAAATCATCAACCGGTATTCCGGTTGAGAAAACGATTGCTGCCAAATGGAATCGTTCTGCCGTGTCGATCATGGACTATACTCCATTGGACAAAGAAATTGGCAAGTTTTCAGGTCGTCTCGCAAAGGCGTCGCGACACGTCACTCCCTTTCGTTCGTAAAATCTGACTAGAGGTAGTCAAAAGGAGCAGCAATGAGGAAATTTGGCAATGGAAGCGTCAAACATACAGTCGAGGATTAAAATAAGTAGACAGGTAATAGAAATAAGCATCGATGAAATTTCATTAAATATGGCTTATATATAAGAAAGAAGAAGTTAATTTCAATTACTTGGTACGTAATCTATGTACTATAAAAATATATAGTAAATAAAATTCTAGCGTACAACACTGGCATTAGTTCGATTAAGCTTCATTGATACGTATTTTTCGCTTGTTTTTATCTCCGATTGTATATTCCCGTTCGTGACTGGACACTTGCTTATTTTGGGCAAAATGATATCGTGTAAAAAATATGTTGTTTTAAAAACATTATATATTTTTTTGTAAGAAATATAAAATTGTATTATATTATATTACATTATGTTATACTATATTTATATTTTGTATTTTCTAAGAAATACAATGTATTCTATATCCTGACAATCATTTTGATCAAAGTAGATAAGTGTGTAGTGACTTATGAACATGAATGTAATTTGCGAGCTTATTTCATGACACGGTTGGCCGTGGAGTAGCGCGAGAACGGGCCAATAAAATCGCTTTTCCTCGTTTTTACCAGCTGGATTCATGGGTGGAAAACGGCGTTCCATCACGGGGCCAATCCACTTCCGTTCGCCTCGTCGTCTGACAAACTGGTTGTTCGTGAACTTGCATTCGAAACGCTGGACGAGCACGGATCACTTACCGCAGAATCGATTTCTTTGGGTATGGCGAGGTTCCTTGTCTACGGGGAATGAAGGGAATTCGAGTCGATGCCAGTGGAGAAGTGGAGAGGATTAGAGGAGACCGACTACGGAGAAAGAGTTGGTTTAAAAGCGGAAGAAGGGAGGGGGCTGTTAAGAGAAACGACGGTGAAGTCGACGAAGAAAATATGATGATGATGAAGAGAAAAATAAAAAAGTATCGAGGAGATATACGATATCGGGTAGAAAATGTGTGGAGATCTATCCTTTAAAAATTTTTATATTTCTACCTGGAATCGTGCGTTCCATGCTGTGGTAGATTAAACTTCGTCTGTCTCTTTCCTTCCTGCATTCTCTGTTTAATTCATCGCGTGGTCCCAATCAATCGATCAATCGTGTAATCTGGGAATTTTTACTTCTATTTTCTTACTGTATATTATATTGTCTAGACGATTGAGTAAAAAGAATCAAGAAAAGAATCAGAAAAGAATTAAATAATACATTTGACTAGAACACGTAACATTTAGATCAGTAATACGTTTCTAAATGATGCTACTTAAAGTTGTTGTCCTGCAAAATTATACTTTATATTGTGCTATAAAATCAGAATAATTTGAATTAATTAATTGAAACTAATATCTCTCCAAGTAATATAATTTAAATAGTCATTCAAACACAGCACACTGCTTAAAAAACTGTATTATATCTGGTAACTACGATCATCATACCTACGAATCAGTAGCTATAATACATAGGTGCCAAATAAATATATATAAGCAAATAAATCAAATCAGTCAACGATAACTATAAAAGCGCCAAACTGCAATCTTTACCTACAACAAACCTCCATTAAACTAATCCAAAATTTTCAAATTTTCCAAGAAACAAACGATTCATCAAAAATTCAACCATCCCATCTAAAAGCATACCAACAGAAAGAATACGGAAAAACGATGAACGAAGCAGAGTTCCCCCCCTTATCTACGCTCGCACTTCGTCCCAAACGATATAAATCAATGGACCGTCATCCCTCGGCTGCATTAGCAAATCTAAAGCAGGAGATCGCTGGAACACGGTATACGTATGTACGCGCATAGATATACGGTACACACGCGACAGGCAGAAGAATTCTATGGGGCGGGGCGGACCTTTAAGCAGGTCGTTTTTTAGCCGCGTTAAAATGCACCCTCTAGCAGGGAAGTGTCGCGCCAGGCGACAGCCACCCTCGCCTCCGACTCGCCCTCAGGACACGGGCCATCGGATAATTCTGTTTTAGTTTCGCATTACAATACGACGTACGGTGGCCTCTACGTCCCCACGGGGTGCGACTGTTCTTCCCATACCAGCCTTACCCTTTCCTCTTTGCCGGGAAATTCGTTTCTTCGGCCAACTTCGCTCTGCTCCCTTCTTCATCTTCTCTTCGTGTCTTTTCTACCTTCTCGTTCCTTTAGAACACGTGGACTTCTTTAATCGAGCATCTGAATTTGATCAACGCAATCGCGAGTTTTTTGCGGTGGTATGGGAATTTTGTAATTTCGAATTTGGTGATACGCGTTCGCGAATCGCATGAGAACAAGATAACAATTTATGATTCTCGTAAAATGATTTGTGACTATTATTATTTATGATAATTTATAGGATGATTACTGATTTTCTAATTTTCATACGTTATATATTTGTTTATGTATTTGTATAATGCGATATTGTGTATTATTTTATTGCCGGAGGAGAAAATAGTCTTCTAGATTTAAAACTATAGGTCTTTTGAAGGTAGGATATAAGTCCATAAAGTCTTGTACAAAGTCAAAAACTTAATATTATGGTAATTGATGCTTTTCCAAGACAGTGGAAGAAACTTATGTTTAATTAGCTAATCCCTAGATCAAATAGTGAGAAGACTATGTTTGAAAATTGTTCGAGTGACAAAACAATTGATTGACAATGTATTTAAAATGTTTTAATTGCTTACCCGTAAACGACAAAAGAACTGATTCCTCGTATTCTCCCCAATGCTTTTCGCTTGTGAAAAGATCGAGAATTTACGAATAAATCGAGTTTCATATGATTTTGAATCTATGATATGAAAATAACGATTTGACGAATTTTTATTGCAGGCCATTGAATTGTGAGCGTCCGAAATACGTAGAAGGATCGAGTGTTTGAAAGTAAAATGTGAAAGTAGATTGTAAGCTTTCCCAAGATTTCAAATGACCACCTTTCCCTTTCGTTCTCCCCGCAGAAATTTGTTTCTCCATTCCGATTCTTCTTTTCACTTTTCTTTTCTTGTCGCGTCTACCTTCCACCTCTTTAAGAAGACGCCAAGCTCCTTAATCCGAGCGGCAGCGACAGAATTTGACTAATGCAATCGCGAATGCTAAGAAGCCACTCTACCAGGCCATTGTGCCGCGTTATTTCCTCGATGGTGCTACCCTCTTTTCTACCCGTTCCACCGTTCACGTACAACCTGCGGGCATAGGTAGAAAAGAAGGGCGACAATGGCGGAGAGAACGTGCTCGCACGATGCGTTCTCCTTTTGTGGGAACCTCGAGTGGGCTGGTGGATTTAAATGTTTGCCTCCGGGCTGCCAAGGGGTAGCCAAGACGTGAATGGCTCTTAGTGATTTCGGGATAGTCTGCACACCTCCCGTCTCCACTTTGCGGAGAGAGAGACAGAAAGGCAGAGAGAGAGAGAGAGAGAGAGAGAGGATTCTCTTATTTCTCCGAGCTTCTTTCCTGCCGACGGGGATGGAGGTTGCGCAGTCGGTTACGAGACGGAATTTTGATGGATTTGGCATGTATTGGGATGAAATTGTGTTATGAGGTTTGTGTGTTGCATGGTTTCATATCCAAGTTCTGGAGAATTTCCATTTGTGGGGTTTAAGTATCCATTAGTATTATTACGCACGGTGATATATTGATTGTTTTCGGTATCATAGGTGACCTACGTTTCTCTGAATTTTCTAAAATGACTAACAAACGGCGGATTTTCAAGCACCTTTTTGAGAATATAATCAAGAAAGCAAAGGTTAGACAGAAAATCGTTTGATGTAGCAACTATTGTAGAAAGCCCTATTGCACTTTCAAATTTCTTAAATGCATGAAAATGTGTAGTATAGTAATTGAAACAAGATGAATTTGATGGATTAAAAAGTTCTCAGCAATGTCAATGACTTGGATAACATTGTCAGAGAAAAGATTCAAATACGATATAATATTGTGCAAAAATTCACTATAATGGTGTTGCCTGAAAATCGTACTCTAAATCCAGTTTCCGTTTTTCCTAGGCGGATTCGCTGTCCATCCACGCAGAATCGCAACTCTTCGAAGCTCCGTGCAGCTGGTCACGGGTGGATTCCGCGCGTATCGAAGCGCACAACATCGTCCATCTGCGCGAGTAGTCGCGACTTTCCCCTTTTTGGCCCGCGGTTCCCTGAGGAAGTTTTCGCTTGGACGGGCTTGCGTCTCATTTCGCCGCGTCGAAACGAGTTTTTGCGAAGTCCGTGACGAGGAGAATCGGCTGCAGGAGGAAGGACGCTGGTCGTGCAACCCCCTTGGTCGTGAGTCACGCGACACGCCGTGGAATTTACGAGGCGGCGTCGTTCGTCTCCTCCTGATCCGGCTGGATTATCTGCGCGCCACCGCCCCAGCTTTGACTCTCTCTCTGCCTCGATTATTATACCATCAAAATGTGGCGTCCAGTCGGGACAGCCCTTAATTACGAGGGGGTTGATCGATTCAATTGATCCGGACCAAATGTAGCGATTTTGTTGCTGTGGGTGGACGCTGAGGAGGGGGATACTTTGAAAAGGAGACACGCTGGCAAAAATATGGTTATGCGCTCGGGGTGGAATATTCGACGAAGGATTTTTGGATGAGATGGTAGGCGAACGGGTGTGGGAAAGGGAGAATTGTTTTTGGGACGTGTGGACTGGATAATATATCGGTTTGATCGGATAGACGTTTGATTGAGCGGAGGTCTTCCTACAGGTACTGGAGAAATTAATATTTGTTTTTTAATCTTTTGTGAATTATGACTCTCTATGCTGTATTCGCTCAAATTTTTATTTCAGTTCTTTCTACTCATAAATTATTTTTAATTATGAGGCTATTTATGAAAATAAGACTTAGTTTATGGACAGTCTTCCAGAAGAGAGGCATTGCAAATTTAGGGCTCTTTAATTACAATTTATATTCTATACTCCATACGATAAATTTCACTGTTGATATCGATTATATGAAATCGATAATATAAATTAGACGTGCTATACCGAAAGGAAGACTATATGTATTCTATATTTCAAATAATAAATGTCATCGAAATTATTCGTTACATAAAACGTGGAACTCTTGTAAATTAAAATTATGTACACCAGAATTAACTTAATCTTCAAATTTTTATGAAACTATGATTCGGTACTTCTACCTGCCAAAGAAAAATTAGCCAAGTACCTTCATTCTTTGATTCTTCGGAAAGTTTCTCCTAATATTACGTGAATCATGCAAATTATACGATTGTTCGTGACTGTATTCGCGGTTGATCGCAGTTGCGACACACAAAGTTCTAAAGGAGCATCTAGCACGGTAATGTTTAAGAAATTGATCGGTGTTTGCGTAGCACGGAGTTTGTTACAACATCACGGGGGTAATTATTATAACTATAACTGCATTCATGTTCTAGGTAGAATCACGTCGCGTCGTTTCAATTCACCGTTCGAACCATGCGCGCCGCAACTACAATGTCCTATTGTTGCCTTGTCCGAAGTCGGCGTGTCGTTAAAATCTATATAATTACACGCGTTACATGCTCCTGCACAATTCCCTCGTGTGCTATAATAACTGTATGCACAGCTAGAATATATTAATCTTCGATAAACCTAACCCACGATCTTCGCTAAAGATCATCCTCAGTATAAATGATACTCGAAGAACTCCGTTTCTTAAAAAATGTTGAATATTTAAGTCTTTCAGAGAGTTGAATTCTATTATCAAAATAATATATATTTTAAATAATTTAATTATTAATTTGTTACAATTTATCATTAAAGTAGTACGAAATTTTCTTTCCTATTTCTTTAATATTTCCATTTTATAATAATCTTGCAACATTCAATCCAGAAGTCTGAAGTCTTTAATAATTTCCTCTTAGAAATAAATATTTCAAGATTCTAAAGTCCACAAATTTTATTTTTCATAGTCTTAACGAATTCAAACTTCGATTCACAATTTCCTAAAAAATACTAAAACTTCAATATTTTATAAATTTCTTTTTGCTTTCTATACTTCTCGCAAATTTCCCAAAAAATACTAAAACTACCCCACGTTCTTCAATATACCACTTTTTACTTTACAACCTAAAAAAAAAAAAAAAAAAATGCTAGAACAGTTTGAAACAGGAATATTTTACTTTCCTGAAGACGTACGTGTCTTCAAATTCTTAAGCATTTTATCCTCTACTAACCCTCTATTTTCGATGCGAAAAAAACCAATACTCCACGTTGGAAGTTTAATATTTGACAAATTTTCTCAACAAGCCGATGTCTTCGATTTCTTGAACGTTTTACCCCGTTACCCCGCTACTTCCGATTCGATCCAGCAAATGAGGAACTATCAGTTTCCGAAAAGCATAAGCTCGACGAGCATCGAGTGTTCTTCGAGCTGTCGTGACTCGATCAGTCGCAATCAATCTTCGCGAGTGCATCCCTTTCGCGGCATTATCACACTGTGGAAGCTGGCATTCAACCCCTTCGCGACGCGTCCGCATTGTTCGATTATTATACCATCGAAACAGCGGTTCGTTAACCTATCCCTTCTACGGCACCTCTTAATTACAGTCTGTGATCGATAGGACCGATTTTCCCGAACGTGGCCCGCAAAATTGTGTACACACCACGCCTGTATTTACGAAGATAACACACATCCTCTGTATAGGTATGTATGCCTGAGGTACAGTGTTTAAGAAGTTTGTGTATCGAAATTATCGTGCAGTTTTGCTAGGGTGTATAGCGTCTTAGATGTTGCATGAAAGGGGTTGAAGAGGGAAAGTTTACGTTCCGGGTGATTGATTGGTGTAATTAGAATTAACTATAGAAGTATGATGTGTGGTGTGAAGTTACGCGAATGTGGTAATCAAACTGAGGATGAGAAATTTGGAAGAATAAGAATGCGCAGAAATATTTGAGAAGTTTCAAGTATTCGTTATAATATTTCGTGAGAGAAATATCCATTTATGTATTTTGCTTATGGAAAAGTTGACAGTACGAAGATGTTTGGAATGAATATAGTATGCAAAAATATATATGATATTTAAAACAGAGTAGTTGTAGTAGTTTAGAGAAAGGCAAGTAATAAGATAATCTTCAATTAATCCCTAGAATCAGTTTTTAACAAAAATTCATTGAAAAATGAATATTAATTTTTTATGCTATGATAAAAGAAACATTTCATTAATAAGAAAGGACAACACAATTTATGGCTTTTTCTGTTTCATACATTATTAAAAATGCTACCATAAATATCATACTTCAGTTTGACCTAAATTTTATAAAGGCAACATAAATCACATAAAAGCCTTACAAGAAGAGACGAAAAGGAAGCTTCTTAAGATACTGAAAAAGAAACGATGAGACGACATTGTTAAAAAATTATTCGACAGCATTCCCGAACATACACCATCGAGACAACCAAAACAGCGTAAAATACCAATTATTTAAAATAATCAATATTTCTTAACTAAGTATTTGAATGAAATATTTTTACGAAAATCTCGAACTCGATACTTCCTAACAAATACCAACACAACTAAATAACAACAAATGTCTAAAATTCATTTTTAAAAGCAAAACACCATTAAAAATTATCCCGAAACCTAATCCATTTAATAAACCATCCAAGATTTTCACTGCATAAATATCAAATCATTTCCAATGTCAATAATCATTAAAAAGTTAATTTTCTCCATTTTCTAAAATTGGATCAGTGCAAAACCCGCGTTATCCGCTTAAGACATCTCTGACCAATAACTATCAAAACGTTCGTACCAATAATTGTTTCAAAATGTACGTTTTCAAAATAATAATTCCTGAAATTTAATCACTTCAACATCCGCATTATTCGACCGTCGCCAATTGCAGACTCGAGTAAACCCATTTATCGGGTCATAGTCCCATTCACCAGAAAAATCTCGAACCCCACCTCCTCTGAATTATTAATCCATCTCGGTCATTAAACCCTCGTTTAGCATCTTCTCGATTGAACTTCGTCCAAGGGTGAATCTCGACCGCTCATTAAAATCCTGCTTCTTTCACGAAGAATTCATTCGCGTCGGGACAGCGTGTAAACAGGTCGCGCAAAATTCGTTTCCCTCCGCCGATGGAAAAACTGATGGAATCTGTCGCCTTGCCAAAGGAAGCAATGACGGGGCAGGGAGGGTTAGAACGGGTTAGAGCAGAAATAATGGGCTTTCGCGAGGTAATCTATCATGAAAACGGCCTTATTAACCGGGCCTGCAATATTCGACTCCGGTCGTGAAAACCGATCGAGCGACGGATTAAATACTGCTCTCGTTCGCAAATACCAGCCAACCCGCCTATCGGGTGTAGTGCGCTCGATATTGGTAATTAAATCCGATGATCGCGCACTTCTGCGTGACGCTCTCTCATTAGCAAATCTTCTAACAATGTATCGGGACGAGGACACGCGATACGATCTCGGGTACAGCCAAATGAGATTACGTTTGATCGGATTAATCAGTGCACCCCGGACGCCCCCGCACGCCACGTTTAGCGTCCAATGTAATTTCAATGTTTGATAATGTTAATGTTGTCGCGGCATTTCCATCGTTAGCCACGCCGCTGTTGCGTAACCAACGCTTTTCGATCGATCTTTTTTCGTTGTTTACCATTTCTTTTTTTTTCTTTTTTTTTATTGTTGTTTGTCCTTTTCGGGATGAGATTTTTTACGTGATGGATTTTTGAAAACTATATTCGGGTTAGGTTATTGATATTCAGAGAGTGTCGATGAAATAAGTTTCGCGGTTCGTAAGGCTGATCCGTAGTGGACGCATTGTATAGAAGCGAATTGTAGCTTTATTTTTTGCATAGTGGTGTCATTAATCATCCGAGTATTTAATTCTGTATAGTAAAAAATTCACTTTTTTTAATTGGTTTCAACGTTGTTCCAACA
Organism: Bombus flavifrons; assembly: GCF_040668555.2. Lineage (NCBI taxonomy): Eukaryota > Metazoa > Arthropoda > Insecta > Hymenoptera > Apidae > Bombus > Bombus flavifrons. Next base: position 8,843,033 of record NC_138456.1, read on the forward strand.
TTGAAGAGCATTATAATCTGGGAAGTAATAAATTGTCATGTGGTGAAAGTAAAAGATTAGAAGCAAATGATTTGGTAAAATGATGGTAGGATGATGAATTAATAAAATGTAATAATACGTTGGTAAAAGAATAACATAGGACAAGAAAAGATTAAACACATAAGAACGTAATTTTACATGACATTATACGTACGTCGTGTCGTACGAGCTGCCTGTGATACTTGAAACAAATGGTTTACGTTATAGGAGGTTCAAATATTAAAATGATATATTGTAACATGACGAATAAACGACGCATTTTATTATTAATGTGTTGCACTCTGTTCTTCTACTTTTTAAGAGAGTCACGTACTATAGGAAATTTATGATCAAGTAAAGTAAAAAGAGATGCACGACGGCAGTGTATCTTTCATTGTACCGCAGATATACCGAAATGGAAACTTTACAGAAGAAACAAGATGTGATTGCCGAAATAATGAAATAGACTTGCAAGAAACAATTACTAAAATATTTAGGTAAGAAGAAATTAAAAAACATATATTTTCATATTATTCGCGACAAATATTTCGAATAATATATTAATTGGATGTTTTTTTAACCATTTGGTTATTTTAATAAGTTCTCAAGGAGTTAAATTTGTATGGATTTGATAAGTGTGAATCTTCGTGAGTTTTAGAAATCGACTCGTTCGTATGACTTCAAGCAATTCTCTTTAAGAATTGTTTCCAAGTAGTAGAAAGTACAGGAAATAACAAGACTGGAAACTCGTTGCCATTAAAATGAGACACGTGAAGAAAAATCAATTTCCCATGCGACAATATGATTGTTCTGCGAAGAAAAGGAAAGCGATGGAAAAGGGGAAAGTTTCCACCGTGCATAAAAGAGAAGGGCGCAAATAAAACACTTTAACCTTTAAAGGTCGACTGGTGGATGTACAAATCGTTCTTTATATTTCACAGAAGCCTCTATGTATTCGCACGATTCTATTCCCTTACATGTTCGTACCCCTTGAAACTCACAATATCTAAGGCTATTTAGCAAACTAAAATCTCATTCTACCTTTCGAGTTTCAAAAGAATAAAAAAATTAAAACATAGAATAAAATATCTTAAGGAGAAAAATTTTGAATGATCCCTTATAATACAATGCCACATTGAATCTTTAAATCCATGATGTTATAAACGCTAAACGAATTCAAACTATGAAACGATTCCAAATATTACAGTTAATCGTGTCTTATAATCGAAACTTTGCTTTAAATCAATAATAAGAGGGATTCGAATAGAATTGAATTTCTAGATTTCTTTCCTCAGTAATAGAATTTTCAAAAACCTTCGATCTGCAGGATAATTAACAAATCGCCCTGCAGAACCAGCCCACGCTATCAAATAACTTTCAATTCCCTGAAAAACGATTTTACTTCGATAAAAAGGAAGAAAAAGGTAACCTAGCCCATAGAAAAGCAGCAACGAAAACAAACGAGCGAAATAAAAGAAATTCGATACTTGACCGTAACGTAAAAAGAACCCAATCAACCCCGAATTGGATATTCCCGGTTGAAACGTAATCAACAAACGACAAAGTATCGATCTCTCTCTCTCTCTCTCTCTCTCTCTCTCTCTCTCTCTCTCTCTCTCTGATTTGAGAAAAGAATTCTTCGTCGTTGGATTCGCGGCATGCACGGGTACCGGAGTCAGGCGTCGCTCCACGTGACAACGGGAATATATTTCAAGAGAAACCCTAGCAAAGGATCTCTCCGGGGAATACGGGATCCTGGGGCACGTTGTATAATGCAGCCGGAGTGACGCATCGGTGAACTCTGCATAACTGCATACGCACCCCCGTGCCACGGCAACGGGGGTGGCTTCGCCAGCGATCGTTCATCATCGCCGTGGCTGTTTCACCCTATTGCGGAGTATCCACGACACACTCGCCGGGGTTGGAGTGGTCGATTGAAAAAGACAATCGAGAGGGCTGGGCTTCATTAAACGTTACGAATTTCCTACGTGCGCTACGCTCCCGATGTTGTTCGAATCCAAACGAGAGAGGTTTTGTCCCTGTGGCTGGGGGTTTACGTTTTAGAGAATTCCTAAGGGTTTGTAATTGAATGGCTACAGGAGGGAAGAGCGAGGTTTTGGTCGATGATTGTGGATTATGAATTGTTGAGGAGAATATTAGATTACGATCTATAATTCTGAATAATCGTAAGGGACTGCGGTAAATGAAAGACGTTGAAAATGCAATTGAGGAAATTTCATTCTAATTATGGGGAATGTTAATACAACAATTTCGATATCGTTAAATATTCTCAAAGGTTTAAAGGAAAATTTTTTTCCTTTCAATTTAGATGTCAAAATTCCTCTGAATCAAATTTAACTGAACCACAGCTCGCAATTCCACCTTGAACCACTCGAACGAATCCCAAAACAACAGCAGCGACCCAAAAAAAACTCTCTTCGCTAACGAGATTAAATCACAGACCCTTTTCGCACGATGTTCAGCTGGACGCGAAAAAATGCGCAACCATTGCGCCTAATCTTATTTTCTACGGATCTCGACTGAAACAAATCGCAGGGACACTGCTGAGGGAAGATTAGAAAAAATCTCTTGCGTAGACGTTTCTCTCTCACCTGTCTTGGGCGGAAATTCACACGAACGAAGAAGAGTGCGTGCGTGATACAGAAGAAAGAAAAGAGGAAAACGAGAAACGAAACCACGTGGAGTCGCAGGGACCACGTAATCCTGTGACTGATTGTAGGTAATTACGGCACTCTGCTACGCCGCCACGCAAATACCATAGCCGCGGGGGTGCTATCTCGGGCGGAAATAAAATTTCAAAGTCCTTTGACGCTCCCCAACAATCTCGTTCTCTTTCAGTTTCTTTGCCACGCTGCTCTGCCCTGTTATCATTCCTCCACCTTTGCCGCTTCGCTCTTTCTCCACGCAAGTGAATATTTCTCTTGCGATCAAAACTCTATAGCCCTTGCCATCCCGCTCGTGGCGTCAGATTAAAGCGATCGACTGCCGCGGTTAATAAGAGGCAGCGGTTTCTCTGATAATTATAGGTGACTGGGTTGATTATTGTTTGGAAATTCGTTGCCAAGCTTGTAGCTTTTCATTTTGATACTGTTATTTGAACCAGAAGCTGAACTGACCAACTTCAGTTTTTGGTCAATTTCTCATATTTATTATACGAGTACACGATTATTTTTTGATCTTCAAAGAACAAATTATGAGCTTCTACGAGGTCGTTTATTACAGAGGATGTCATAAACAGTAAGAAATTCCAAGAGGAATCTAAAGAATCGAGTCTGTAGAACATCATCACTTTCATCTGCTTTTCAATTTATACAGTCCATTCCTAACAATAATCTCTGTTACTTGTAAAAAGCTTCTATTTCAAGTCCACATTCTACTTTTTCTAACTTAACTTAAGCACCAAAATTCCACTGTGCCAACATTCTTACATCTCCTAATGGTCACACATCAACACTCTCGTCCTAATCAGCTAATTAACTGACCCTCGAACGCGTGCAAGAGCGCGTCCCAGCCACGGTGCAGTGCACGCTACTTATCGAACGATCAGTATCGCTATTCAACGACCACGTCGATCTTGATTTCGCAGAGGCAGCGAACCCCGGTGCTCACCCCCGACTACGCTGATACCATCGGGAAGATCGACCGAGTAGACAAGCGATCGGATAAGCGAATGGTTAGATAAGTAAAGGTGACGAACAGAGTTAGACAAAGATAGAAGATAGATATATACAAAAAGAGGGACAGAGAGCGAGACATTGAAGGAGGAGAAAGCGAACAAGGGAGAACGCTGCAGGCTATTCACGAGGGCGAGACGTTGACGCGATGTAACGTTCTCTGTCTGGCTGATGATTGGACACATTCCATTCGCCTTCACGTCGTCGTTGCTATCGTCGTCGTCGCGTCGTCGCCGTTGTTCCTAGTCGATGTCAAGCATACCGCGTCATCATTGTTTCGCGACAAATTAGTTTGTCAAAAGCAGTGGATGTAACGTTGATGACGAACAGGAAAAAGAAACCGATACACATGTACATACTATTGTATGGAAGTATTTGAAAATGTCTTAGTCGATTTGTAGTAACAGTATGTAAATTTTAACAATGTGTACAAGTTAATAATGGGTTGATAATTAAAAAACAGTAGAAATTTACTATTTTTTTGTGGAGTTACTAGACTATAATTTATAATACCTAAGTTACATAAAGAATACTCATCTAGAGATATCTGTTAAAATATCTATCTTAATATATTAATATATTACATCTACTATTATATATTGTACGCACATATATTTATTATTTAGATTTCCACATATAGAATAATCTTCTGTCAATTGTTCTCTTTTGTCCAATCAAGAATTAGCCAGGCATATACCTCTGTTCGCAAATACTAGAACGTGAGATCTTTGCTACAAAATCACATACATAACTTTCTTCTACATCTAAGATTCCAAAATCTCAGTTCACCATTATCCAAAGTTTCAAGCGAGACTCTTAAACGTTTCAATAATTTCTAAAATGTATCTGAATTTCTATCTTATCGGAAATTTGGAGTTCAATTTCCTCCAAATCCTAGCTTCTAACGCAATTTTTCTATTCTTCACTTCTGTCTCATTCTGAGTCATAGAATATTCCTTGATTTCAGTTGTGTCACTAATATAGATACACGATGTAGATAGAGGATGAAAGGGTAGTTTGGACTCGCGAATACCAGAATCATTTCGCCTTGAAATTCTAGGCTAAAATCGAGAAAGCAAGATGGATTGAGTAGAAAGCGTAGGCAGAAATGCCAACGTCGAGCTGGCCTAGGTTATTCCTGGCCGCGATTGGACTCGTTTTTTCAATACCGGGTTCAACGAACCACGCGCCAGCTCTGCATACTATTTCGCTCCTCCTGCCCCCAACTCTAGCTGAATTTGATTCCCGATGGTCAACGCGTCATCGGTGCCTTTTTTGTCCTCTTTTCGTTATTTTTTTTTGTCTACTTTTTGTACGTATACTGCGTAGCAGGATAGCGAGGGGGGAAAGGTCTTCGAATAGGCGAATGATCGATGCGACTCGATGAAAAGGGAGAAATTGAAGTTGCATGGATTTGCAAGTGTTGCGACTTTTTCGTAATATCGAACATATGGACGTTTTAATTTGGCTGCGTTCGAATAGATTTTGAGGTTGATGGAAATAAGATTATTGTCTAGATTTTTGGTGGTATCGAGGTATGAAAAGCGAGTGCTGGAAACACGATAGTCTTGAACACAAAACTAACGTAAACTTGAGCCTAAAATCGAATATCAAAATTTTCGAGCTTCGTGTTTTTCACGACTATTGAAAATTGAAAGCGTTAAAACTCAGTTTGGACCGAGTTTAGCTTAGCTTTGAATTTGAAAGTATTGAACATCGTAAATCTTGAAGTTCGAAAACATTAAAGATTCGATTTAAATCAGATTTAAATTAGATTCAAGTTTACGTATATTGAAAGCTGTAGTTGAGATTTGTAAACGTGGAAGCTTAATTTAGTTACATTTAAGTTAAACCTTGGTTAGTTTCGAGGTTGCAAAGTACATTTGAAAACTTGAAACGTTAGAATTCATTTTGTTTTAAATTGGGTTTGATTCGAGTTTAAGTTTAACTTGAGTTAAATCTGGATTACATTTGAGAAAAATTTACCAAAGTCCGAATTTAGAAACGCCCTGATTCGCTGTAGTGAAATTTGATAACATTGAAACCTGGCAAAGATGGAAATTCATTAGCGTCTAAATTTATCAACGTGACAATATGGTAGCGTTGACATTTGATAGCATCGAAATATCCAGATATAGAGGTACAGAAACGTTGACATGTACAGAATGGATATTTCGCTTAATTAAGATCCGATATCACTGCATTTTGGTTATATTACAGCGACATTAAACAGTTCTGACAAAACATCGACATCAAAAAATGGAAAATTGTCGATTCTACAAGCCACAAAAAATTATTGCCTATATAAAGGTAGAATTATCTAAAAAACAGATAAAGACAGAAGCATAGAGCAACAAGCTGAAAATTATTATCTACAAGCGATCATAACTTTGAAATAAATGTAACATAATTGGGTTAAATGTAACTTTATAAATAAATGCATAAATTAAATAGGAAACTTTAAACGTCACTTTGTTAATGTTTGTCGATATTTAACAATATCGAGTTACAATTTATCGATTGACAGTCTATACTTTAACTGCGTTGATATTTTACATAAAAAGACAATATGAAGAAGACAAATTAATGACAAGTGATGAATTAAAACAGCGTATAACATCGATATGTTGAAATGACCAAGTTTTTATATGATTCTATTAATTCCAAAAAAAAAAAAAAAAAAAATAGAAAAATTCATTATTTGTCCAATTGTTACAGAATATATAATGAAAAAGTGTTTAAGAATACATAAATTTATAAAAGAGCTCAAGACAAATAATATTAGTTATTTGATTATCCGAATAGCGCGTATTATGGAAAATTTAAAGGCGTAAGAATACGCAAAGAGTATACAATAGACAAAAATATATAAAATATCCAAATTGCGATACTTATTATAACATTTTGATTTCATTTTATAATTGTGTTCATAAAGATATGGATTTGCATAAACATTCGCGGTCTACTTGTAGGTTTTCTGTAAATTGCCAAGACTCAATTTATTCTAATCCCAATCTTACCGCATGTAGAAACGCCATAGCATCAAAAACTCGATATTCCATAAGTAGGTACAGATTTCAACTTACCTGAAACAAAAGAAAATGATCAATTAGAATCTAAAAAACATCTATATAAGATACATTTCAAATATTGTCTATCTTATACATACTATTTACTTCGAACGATATACAAATTAGAAAAATAGTGTGCTCAGTTGCAATAATTTTCTTTGTTAGAATTTAATCTTGAAATTAAGATTAATAAACTGTGGAAGACACAATGTTTGTATTGAAACAATACTATATGATTTTTATTAAACAAAGTTATAGTAAAATACAAGTAAACGTTATGAATGTTGACAGTTGGCTAGTTATTCTCAGACTGACTAAGTGATCCATGGCCCTTGAAAAGATTTTGAATCCCCACTCTCTATGCAGTAATGAGTGTGACCTATGTGGATGTGTTTGTGGCGGCACGTGTCACGGAACCTTCCAGCAGCTTCGCGATGCAAAGCGCTATGCCGTCAAAGCGCGACACCGAATATTCCGTCCATATCCTTATACTTCTTCCGCCGAATTCTCGGAAGAGCATGCACGCGCTAACAGCCGCGGTACATCTAACGAACGCACGCTAGTGGGGATAGCGCTGGGCAACGAAGGGAATAATCCGATCGATCGATCACCTCATCTGTACGCGATTAATATCGTTGTATTCCAACATTCTTCCTACAAAACGCACACATGACTGTAAGACATGAACGATGGTGAACACGACACACAAACAATGATGTATTCCCTGTTTAAAAATCAAAATCAAAAAGACAATTTCATTTAAATTTAATTTCAATTTATATATCTCCCTTAATGCCATTTAATAAACACTCCTAATCTCACCTACAGCCAAACGATATCAATTGAATATTAATCCTTGAAGTATTGACAACATCGATCGTGTATAAGCCCCATAACATAGATATAAGCTCACGAAAGATTCAACATCCCTGAAATACACCACCTTAGCTTCACTCTCTCTTTCTCTCTCTTTCCCTCCTCAAACTGTTTCTCTTTGAATACCACAGGGTTGCCGATGTTGCCAGGGTTGCCATCGCGGCAAGAGCTCCCCGCGCCACTTTACGGCAGCCAAGTATTTCCTCGTCACCTAAATTTACCCATCAAAATTTCACCGACGACCGAACCCGGAGGCGCCAAAATACCGCGGCGCCTGACGCGTATGAATTCCGCCCGTTGTAGACGCGTGTCGTAGCCCCCGTTAATAATCATAGAGTCTCCGACTATTCGACGTGGCCTCGCGTTGTTTTACATGCAAATCAGACAATTGCGCCCCGATATATATACAGCTGCATAGAGGCTAGGGTTAGGGTCTTCGTCTATGGGCATCGGTAGTTTAATTAGATTACGGCTGCACGGCTCATCGTGCTTCACGGTTATCCAACCCTCTTGTGCACGGGGTGACACGTTACGCGGCCGGATTGATAGCCAGATAGTCCGACTGTGTTATGGAGGGAACACCGCCACGATGGTGATGGTAGCACGATGGAAAAAATACGCACATGAAACGCAGTGAATTTTTATGTCAAGTATAGCGGAGAGCAACGTGCTCGAATTTTGTGCATGTGGCACCTTGATGTATCGTCCACTAGCTACGACGAAAAAATTTCAACCCAGCTGTAATTGAAAACGCGTAAAAGTGCAGACAGTAAACAGGAAACAAAGTGTTCACGAGGGCGAAACTCTTTCTGTCGCGTCACTTTAAGCAACTGTTTTACGGGTTTAATGAGGTTCGAAGAGTTCAGCTTTTCTTTTTTTTTTTTTGTTTGTTTGTTTCTGAGAGTGTGTTTTTGGGTTGAAGGAATATTTAGTGGTAATTTTGCAAGCAAAATTGAATTCTATATTTGGATTGAGTGATGAGTTGGAAGAGAAAAGTGACAGAAAAACGAATGCAAGAATAGGTAGCTATGATCTAAGTTGATAATTAGGATGCCATGCAGATCAAAAGTCGTAATGTAAAAAGTTAATAGTATCGAAGTTCGATAACGTCTGAAATCGGTAATATCCAAAATTCGATAATATCAGAACTGAAAGTGTCAGCATTCGGTACTATCAAAATTCGATGGCATCAAAATTTGATAACACTCAAAATCAAAGACGTAAATATAGTAGCGTCAGAGATCGATATCGTAGAAATTCGATATTATCGAAACGGAATAGTGTCAGTATTCTATACTACTATCAAAATTCAATAGCATCGAAATTTGGTATCCTCAAAATTCGATACCGTTCAAAATCAATAGCGCCGAAATTTAATAGCGTCACAATTGGATGTCATCGAAAGTTCTGTAGCATAAAAATTTAGTATCACAATATTTCAAAAAATCGATGATGCCAATGTTCGATAATCTCGATATTTAATACCAGCAAAAACAAGAATAATTTGATTGGCTATTGAATTAGGAGAATAACACTTTTACAGATCGCGTGTAAAACACGAATAACTAATATTTTTAAAACTTTCTCACACCTACGATTCCCAGCATACTAAATATGTACTTCCTGGTTGATTCAAACAAACCTACCATAAGACCATTTTCTCATTTTTCTTGGTGGATCTAGAGTATACGATATTTTCTCATTCTCTTGTTATTATATTTAAAACTGATATATAACATCTCACGATATTCACAACAAGTTCAATTACTATGTGTAAAATTGAAGATTGAATTTCAAGACATCGAAGTTTAGCCGACTCAAATAACGCTATCCTATCCTACCACCAAAATCCAATTATATTAAAATTTCCTATCACATTTGATAGGTAGGTACTACCAAAATTCAACCTCCTAATCTCGTAACTCGATATCTTAGAAAATTATCACTCAAATTCTCTCTCACCTCACGCGATGATATTCATACGCCTAATATTCACGCACCTTTCATACAAATTCATATCCACTCGTTTCTCATTAAAATCACCCCCCTTCAACGTACAATTTACCAATTTTGGCAGGCTGGCAACGCGTCTAGAATTTCTTTGCCGAGTCAAGATTCATCCTCGAGACTTCCTTGCAACTTCACTGTCACCCTGTATCCAGCTCGACGAGCCTACTTCCGTCGACGCGTTTTACGACAAAATATAATTTGAATTCTTCGCGAGAGAGTTCTAGGACGCAGCCGGTTTTCAGATGAAAGGGAAGCGTTCTCGAAGATGCGAGAAAAAAGAATTCAGCAGAAACATCCGAAGTAGCCGAAGGGTAGAGAAGTCGAGGCGTAAGGGAGAAAAAGAAACAGGAAGAAGAAAAGGGGGATGGCACGTCGGGCATGCGTGTAGTTACATTTCCATTCGAAATACGGCTATGTACTTACGGGTTTCAGAATGTGGAACGCCATAAGTAATTCAGCGTGGCAGCATTCTGTGAGCGGGGTACCAGCGTCGCGACGTGATACAAGGGAGAAAGAGGGTGCAACCAATGGGAACCGTTCTACATTCCGCGCTGCTTCTGCCTACGAGACTGTTTCCGATTTTTCTTATGAAGAGATAGCTCTGAATGCTCTATATCAGCCTGTAACCACGGATGACTACTTCCATATATGATGGATCGATTCAATGAGAAAAAATTTCTTGGGACGATCGCAATTGATTATGGAATAACGAATATCGTTATTGCAAGATTTTTTTGGATCAATTTCGGTTCCCATTTTTTTACAAGCTTCTTTACGATAATTTACTATGCAAGTAGCAATGCAAATGGATTGACAGTGACGAATCGTAGGTCGTTTCTATATTTTTTCAATTGTACTTTTTAGTAGCGCAGTGTTGAATATTCTTGAGGCGTGTATTGTTCAATTATTCTCTTTTTTAGCTATTAAGTAACGTAATAGTCAGAAGATAGAAAAAATTTAGTTATTATATTTTTTCTCGTGGTGTTCGTATTAAAGAAATTACAATGTTAATAGAGAAAGGTTCGAAAAGTAAAAATACCTATATGTCGGAATTAGAAACACGATAAGTGCATTCTAAGCTTTTATGTTTCTTTATTTACGTAAAAATTTCACCAAGTAAAGAAATCAACTTGTTTCACCCTCAATTCCATTCGTTTGCCTCGAACCATCGAATTTTGAGCAAAAAGTCGATATACTGCGGTACCAGCCATCAAATTGACAAACATCTCCTTTAAACTCGACGATGCAACAAACTACACGAAGTAATATTCCAGCAAGTAGACAGCTACGATAAATAATTCCCCAATATTTCCGTGCGGACCGTTCAGACTTTCCCGAGGACGCAACATCGTCGCGATGAAAATCGTCCGCGCGTAAATCACGTCGCCATCATAATTTCAACGAGTCGTCTCCTTAATTCGCCGATGCTCGAATTACGGTTACCCATGGAACGGGGCTTTCACCGCCGTCGTGCACGCTGAAAAAGGGATGAGAGAAAAAAAACGGATGGGGAAAAAAAGGAAGAACGGGACGAAAAAAAAATTGCGAGTGATTTATTCGTCGCGAGGCGGTCCGTCGAACGGAAGTGGCGCGGGATTTATGGGCAGGCCACTTCCGACTAGATTTTATCGTTTATCAATAACGCCCGAATAAAAGTAATACTCCGACCGGCGGGCCACGACAAATGGATATTTCGTGAAGTGTGTTACAGGGAGTCGTCGACGGAATAATACGTCGACGAACGCTAGAGAAACTCGTCGAATACCCAACCCTTTTGTATCGTTCCAGACGCCGCATCGATTCTTCGACTCTCGAATGCACCGACTGAAGAATGATATCTGCTCCCTTATTATCGAATATTGTCGCTCGTCTGGAGCATTGTTCCTTTGTTGCAGCGTTCACCGTCGACGCGTATTGGGACGTTTTACGAGTAGCGAGGCGATTATTGGTGAATTCGTCGAGCTCCACAGGCTTTGAGTTCAAGCTCGTTGCAAAGCTTTCCATCTAGTTTCGTTATCATTAACAGCCGTTCCTCTCTCACCTTTTATAATGGTCCCTTTCTAATTCTTTTTCTTTTTTTTTTTCTAGACTGATTTGGGTAATTTCTTCACGTAATACGAATCATTTGAAGAGTTCCCGAAATGAAATGCGGATAACAATTTTAATTTGTGGAAAATTGATAATCATATTCGATAGTTAGTAACGATCGTACCAATTTAGCATCGCTTCGGAAGTACTTTAAGAATTAAGAAATTATCTCAATAAATTTATCTTTCTTCTCTTAGCAAATTCCTTATTGAAAAGGAAAATTTCTTCCAGGAAATTGAAACCAAATACAGAAAATCGTTGATAAATATTTGACAAACTAGAGTTTGGTAATAATATTTTGAATTGCCGTTAATCTAAGCGTATTAATATCATGGAAGATTATACTGAAAAATAAGAACAATTTCGTTCTAAGAAAATTTCAAATCAGCCATATTTTCTTTTTTTTTATTTTCAACTGTGGACAAACGTCTAAACAACGTAAAACGTCTAACAACAGTTACACCGTAAAATAAAGTGACTGTCTAAGCTAATTGAAGAGAATTTTGATTCCACTGTTGGCTTTAAAAACAAATGTACAAACACGTAAATGTCATTCGGTGTGGAAGTATTAGCGCGATAATACAGCCAAGAAAACGTAGAGTTAACCTAAATGTCTATTATTCCACAGAGTACTTATAAATGTGAGGCTATTTTGTCACAGCGCGATTAAACACTCCGGAATAATCAAGGAACGTGACTAATTTAATGTTTCTACTCCGTAGTACTGCATCAGCATAATTCAAGTCCAAGAGTGTCGAGGAAAATGAAATTTTATCTTCATACGAAATACCTTCGGGTATCCCTCCACTTTATTTCATTTAAATATACATTATAAAATGCCGCAGAATATCGGCATGCTCCTTTTTTCTTTCCTCCGTCTTCTCAAACGAGCGTTCCGAGCAGATGGAAATTCTACGAGTTTACAAAGTAGCTGCGATAAATTGCAGCGACGGTAAAATTGAAATGGAATCGCGATTCGATGGTACCATTCCGCACACGGGCGGTTCTAAAAATGCTAACGAAAGACGCATACGAGAATCAAGAGGTATCCTTACGGAATAAATCCGAACAATTCGAAGTAGATTCATCTGATATAAATCTATTTGCCGATTCGATGTCGACGTAGCGAGGATCGTGATACGTCATAAAAAAAATCGTGAACTGTCGTCGGCTGTTTACGAAATAACGTTCGTTTGTATTATTCGTTTAGACAGGAAATGATAACAGTGGACTAACTTTGCTACATACAATTATACAAGGTTTTCCAGGGCTTAACAGCCAAACTTCGTAGTTATATTAGTATAATCGAGCAAAGGATGTTATATAATCCATCTGAAGCTCTATTAAAAAGTTATAATAAAAATACGAAATACAGAGAAAACAATACTTTGGTCCATAATTCACAGGAAAAACATTCGTATATGTTGCTCGAATGACTTGTGATAAGTAAGACAGATTTTTAATAAATGCACAGAAAAGACTTAAGACCCAAGATGCGAATACGTAATACTTAAAAAATGATATCCATATATGTATTTAATAATGCTTGATGCATTTCAATACTCCTTCATATTCGTGTGGATTTAAAACTTTACTGGTTAAAAATGAAATAGAGTAACATCACGATATTTGCACATAATTTTAGATCAGTCGTGCACAATAAAAAAAATACAGGTTATTTAATTACTATGAAAAGTGGTTGCCACAAAACTAAAAAAAATATTATAAAAATCTGTTATAAATGAGCCAACATTCACGTTAAATGCGAACCAGGTCGTTTAACGAAGAAATATAATTTTCGAGTAAAGTTTGGTCGTTAATTAAAATTAAGCAGCAGCTATTTCGCGGAATATCCATAAACGCTATTTAATATATGGCCCGGTCGTCTTTTTATTGGTCGCCGTTTATTTTTTGGAACGTCACTTCTTGGTCGTAATTTGCGTGGCTGCAATGCAAAAGAAGACGCCTTGCTGCCTCTTAATGACCCGAGATCGTGACGAAATTAAGGTTGGAACACCGTGAGACGCCACTTTCTAATCCCGCAAAGTGCACGGCCGCGATAAATTAATATTTCCGGGAAGAAACATCGGGGCCGTTTTGATCGATCGCAAGTCATTTCGGAAAGTACGCGGGCAACTGCACCGGAAGGAACCACCGAGCCGAGCTGCAAGTTTCTTCGAAGTCTGGCAGGACTTCATTAACGAGATGCGCTAAACGTTCTCGTCGAGAAACCTCTCCAATCCTTTCTTTGTGGTTCTAAGATATTAAGGCCTGTGTTGGACGGAACATTCCTCCACGAAGCGTTTTACTATAATAGTAGCCAGTGGAATACCAAATATTGAAATATCTTCAATCACGCGATAGTCAATTAATAAGTAATGCATTCGATTGGTTTGAAAAATTTGCAACGTTTCTAAAAGCTAATATTAATACTAACGACCGGTGCTGTGTTAATGCATGGTTTGATTTGCAAATTTTTTTGGTTGATTTATATTATTGGATTCTATTTTTGTACATTATTACATTATAATGGTACATATAGAATATTGTATTATAGTATATAGCATTGTTATAAAAAGTAATTTCAAAAATTTGTTTAATACTTCGCTAGTCATTACCTGTCTTTCATTTAGATTCAATAATTTGTTTGATAATGAAGTTTGAGAAATATGAAATATTTATTCTATTGTACACTACTATATATTTTTACATCTACTGCGAAAAGAATTTTGTAAGTTAAAATGTAAGTCCAGATTATATCAAACAAACTGTAATTGTAATAAAATGTCCACTTTCAGATCCAACAGTTACAACAATAACAAAATCATGATCAAATAGAGTAAAATATACATTTAATAGTCACTATATTTATACTATTTATTAAATATCAATTTTGTACATCATTTGTTAAACACTTTTATCTTAAATGATCACATTAAACAAAACATTATCTCTATACATATAAAAGCAGTTAATATGCATAAACAGTAAGAATTCACCATCATTGATGCCGCGAAATAACTCGTCCGAAACAAGCTTCAACGAATTATCTCAGACATAGATAACGAATTTGCGAATTGAAATATCACGGGATGTAAATGCTGCTCGTACAGTCGTGCACCGTGAAAGGATTTTAATTTCAGTCTTGATCGAGCCACGCGAGCATCTTGTACGTCCAACCCCGATAGCGATCTGATGAGAAAAATACAGCTGGCACAATGGAGACGGGCGCAATCTTAATGCGCGTATCACTTATCGCGTATCAGCTTACGTTCAAAAGACAGGACTTAATTAGATCCATCGAAAAGATAGCGACTCTCTCTCTCGCCGCTGAAAATGAAGGCCCGCTCGCACATGGGGAACGAAGCGTGGCCCCCTTGTTCCGTTAAGTCCCTTTCACACGAGATAGTTTGGATAAGTTTATTGTGTTAGGTGTCGCATCAATACGGTGACGTGACACGTTGGAGATCGAATTAAGACTTCGTTAGAGACCAATCTTTAGTAAATAGTATAAATACTATGGTTAATAAATCTAAATCTATAACCCAGCTCGTATTTAATTATAACTGATAACCCATCGTATTACTATCTCAAAAACACAATGCTCAACTTGAAACTCTTTAACATTAATGAATATCCACACTGCTCATAAAACCTCATCGAACGCCATTAAAAAGCTCAATTGATCTGCTCTTAAGAGAAGTAAAGAAAAAGGGAGGACGGGCCAGGCACGATTATCGACAGAACGATCTTCATTCTAGATACTCGTCTGAACGTGTGCCTCGTAGTTTTATGATCTGTGTAATGCGCTGCAATGGAAATTAATGTCCCCGGTCCCGCGGCTCGATAAAATCATCTCGCGAAACACGTACGCCGGGGCACTTTTATGTATATTCATCCGGCAAGGCACGGATCGCGTCGCGTCGTCGCCGTGGAAATCAACCGGTGATTTATGGTCCCCGACCCCCCTGGTCAGCATCTGGACACGCAGTAACTCGGTGGCGCTGTCGCTGCACCGAGAATTGCAGTAAAAAAATTTAAATGTTCCCTTGCACGCTTTACGACAGGGAAAGGGAGGAAAAGAAAAAGAAAAAGAAAGAGACAGGGTAGCACGCTCCGAAGAAATATTGTTCGAAAGTTTAATCTGATCCCTAGGAAACGTATTCCTGGGGCTAGTTCTGACCTTTCAGGATATTGTTACTAATCCACGATAATTATCGCGCGATGTTTCGCAACGGGCAGGGCGCTAATATTCTTTAGAGCTTGAGAACACGTGATCTCGATGGAGGTGTGCTAATTTTTATTTGCCCTCACGATAATGCGAGGTTTCACAGCGACGATTATTACGTGAGACGATAGATGGAAAGGTACAAAATTAAGCGACGCTTGTAATAAACGGCACCAGCCACCGATGTATTCATTAATGCACGATCAATGTATTTATTGATGTTCGAAAGAACGCGACGTGGACACTGGTCCGAATGATTAATGCATTTGTAAGTAGTAGTCAACGTGATTGCTCTACCGATTAGCGTAATCGTTCAGGTATTAAATGCGTAATGTTTCGACTGTTTATTCTGTATACCGATATGAGTGCACAACTGATCGTTGATGTTATTATGATGTTTATGGCCGGGAAAGATCCAACAGGCTGTTTAGTTCTTTTCGAAGTGATTCGAAGCATTTAGTGATATTCGAATCGTTCAATCTGTTTAAGGAATTAATTATAATATTGATTTTGAATTTATATCGGTTTCGTGATACGGACTAATTTCGTATGCTAATAACGTTTATAACTTTCGGTTGATAGAATCACCACGTTGCCAAAATATTAATTAGGACGTTAATTAAAGGAAACAACTTTTAACTCGGAGGCGACCGTATAAAACAGTTATAATATTAATTAAGGTATTAATTAACGTTTGAATTTCGCGCCATGCTGATTTATTCTCGCATGTCAAGCGTTAATTAATATCCTAATTAACATTCTGAAGTTTCAGCTCTCTAATTATCTTATGCGGTACTAATTAGTATTTCAATCTCGTCTTATCAATTATTCTAAGATACAAAATCTTCGTCTTGTTAATCAACCTTAACGATGATTAGAATATTAATGAACACACGTCTTTTAGAAACAGTTGAACGTTATTCAATAACCTACCACATTCTTCAAAATCTTACTATTGTAGCTCGTTAACTAACGCGTTGTCGAAATCTGCCAAATTCTTACGTTGTCAATAGCCTCCAAATATTAAGTTGACAATGAACATGACTATTTACAAATTGAACAAACTTCGGAATATTTTTTAACCATTTCGTGGAGCCTTTAGTAAGAAATAAATCAGTCTACTCTTCATAATCTCGCCATTGCAAGTCGCTGATCGATACTTTAGAAAGTTTTTAAAATTTCCGCTTAATCAATAGACTCTAACGACAGCGAATGAATAGCTACACTATCTTCGCTAACCGTTGAGAAGCTTAACCAGCGAGTTACATCGATCATCGTACCAGTCACCGTCTCGACTCACTCCGAAATCACTTTAAACATTCACCACTTCGTTCGAACCAATTTTTTCTTCACCCTCGATAAGTTTCCCTTTTCCAGCCCCTTCGTAAAGAAACATGGTTGGCAGTCGGTCAGCCAGCCACGACAAACGAGAGCCTCGAGCCAACGTGGACGAGTAGCTCGGCTATTCCATCCTATAGATCAAGATCGTTGAATTATTTAAGCCACAGGGGGAGGACACGGATCATCGTGGTCACGCGATACACTCGACTCTTTCCATAGTGTATAGTGTATACTCTAGAACACGAGTCGACCTCTTGAGTCGACCCCGATAATCCGCGACTTTCATACGGTAATTACGGAAATTCGCGAAGGCCAGGCGCCGTTGCACGACGCTTGGACTTTCTTTCACGTTGCAGACGCTGATGCATTCGACACTCGACCCCCATTCCTCAGTGGCCCTTTCGACAGTGCCGACCCACATTCACGAATTAGCGTGTTAAGCACGAAACCTGCCGCGAGGAATTTTTCGCCACGGACCCGCATTCATTTGCGATTTTTTTACGCGGTCCCACGACCCTTTCTTCCGGCTAATGAAGCGAACCCCTCGACTTCGCGGCCGGAACGCATAATGCGCTGCTCCGGAGGAAATGTGCCACGATAATTTGCTCTATCTCGACCAATCTTTTTTGAATATTCTTCTTTTGGGGTTCGTTTGGGAAGAATAATGGAGTCGTGGTTTGGCATAATGATTTTTAAACGAAAATTATGTTAGGTATTGTAAGATTCAGAATTTTCAACGATTTTGACAATTTTCTTCTCGTTAATATATTTTCTCGCTGACCGTTTAGAAAGAATAATTGCTTTATCGTTTGGTACAACAACTTTAGAGTGAAAATAGCATTGCGAGTGACACGATTCAGATCAAAGTTCGATACCTTCAAAATAAGAAATCAACAGAAAAGTCGATAACCAACTTCAACAAAGAGTAACAAGAGAATAAGGAACAGTAAAAACTGAGATAAAAAGGAGTAATCCTACGCTATATTCTTTGTGCCGGGTAATAAAGTTTGGAGGGTTAATAGTCAATGGAACGAAGCAACTGCGTTGCCTCGTTGACAAGTACATCGCGGTTCGTCAACGTTTTTAACGAAACGTACGTTCCTGGTTCCGTGGCAGAGACTCTTAATTATTAATTAATCGGACCGTGGCCTCAAAAGCTCCAAAAGGTTTCTATAACATCGGCCCTGACAAAAATATCGGCGTTTGTTCTTGCACCGAGGAGATTTGAAAACCGGTTGAAAATATCGACGGTCTCCGGAGGCAATCTACCGAATGGAAAGTAAGATTTCACGGTTTTCCTATCGCGAGCATTTCCTCTGACCGACAGGATGCGCGAATACTTCTTATAAATCGAACGAAATCCGATTAGCCTTTCTCTGGGCTACTCCTCTTCTTCGTAGAATCGGAGCTGTCGATTCTTCTTTTTGCTCGCGTTTCATCCGAACGTCGGTGTTTCTCTCTGAAAGAGCGTCGATTTTTTCGTTCCTCGTGGGAGTAATTGTTGATCGGCTTTACGAAAATAGAAACTGATATTCTTCTTTTTTAATTTTGAAACGAGGTTACAGTTCGAGTTTGGGATCTTTCACGTTCCATTTTGTGATAGAATAATGAAGATTTACTCTCAATAGATGTTAGTTACACTATTGAAAAAAAGTGTGAGATCACTATGAATTTTACAGAATTTCACAATTTAGAGAAAACTCGAATCAAGGTTAGGTTAGAAAAGGTTTCGGGTTAGGTTAGAAAATTTTTTCTTGAAAGATCTGTCGAGATAAAGAAGATTACTGTTATTAGAAATGCTTCATTCTAAATATTTTTTAATATAAATTTTACCATTGTTATTATTAATTAAACATTAGCAGGAGATCCAGTACAGAATTGAGAAAATAATTCCAACAATTTTATTTGAATTAAACAAATTATGGATATCTATAGAGCCGATTTCTAATTAATAAGAGAATAAGCAAAAGATTTAGTACAAGTACAACTGATAAAGTGATTCCAAATTCTCGGCTGTATACCTACAATCTACATATGTATCTATATTATTTGAATTAGAGTTTGGACAAGTTAGCAAACTACGCGACTATGTTTCCAGAATTTAGATTAGATCGAACTTGGACTTAGTTAGATTTTGAGTTAAATGTTGGTTTCGGATTTTATGGCTGCATGATTCATATTAATGTCAATTGTAAACGATATCTGGATTAAATCTACATTAAGTAGAACTAGGATCAATATGCATCCAGCTTCACCGAGTCAAGCTTTCAAATGTACTTACAAATTAGAGTTTCAAAAGTTTTAATCTGGTTCCGACTTGTATGTAGCTTTAATGGTTGATACGCGATACATGTATCAAAACTGTGAAATTTTATTTACGTTTCATCTATAATTAAATTAACTTCTACTTTTATAGAGTTTACGTGTTTTGAATGTGTATCTTCAAAGAGAACTTGACCATGTCTTTAAAAAGAGTAGAAATTTTATAAAAAAGAAAAAAAAAGAAAATAGAGGAAAAAGACAATTATGATGCATAAAACTAGTAGTTTATAACAGTTCTACTTTACGTAGGCTGTATGTGAGTGAACTAGATTAACGTGTTCTGGATAATTCATGTCAATTAGCTCACTACAAAGTGAAATTTCCTATTTGAAATTCTGTTAGTGGATATCGGATTGTAAATGTAGCTACAAGCTGGCAAATATTCCGTAAGATAAAACGTCTCGCGATATGTACATTATTTGTTGTATATTATTACCTTGCGGTAAAGCAAAACTTGAACCGTTTTGGTGAACATTCTTTTTTCAAGTGAACGATATTACATTTCGAAAATGAATACACCCTTTGTTCCAAAAATATATAAAATTCGTAAGTGAATGATGAAATACTTCAAAATAATATTGGAAGATTAATATATTACAAATATTAAATTATATTACGAAATGGTCCTAGATCCATTTAGAATTTAACAATACGCAAAGCATATTCGAGAAGCTTGTAAAAGAGCACGATATCCAATCACAATTGTCGATATTGTTATCTGTACGGGAAAGTGGTCTACAATTTACGATACCATCAAGTTGTTTCTTCGCGATCTTCCCAGAGCACCGATTACGTGGACACTGCAAGTGGAGAAATTGTCACGGTGCCATTTCGAATTATCATTTTACACGCGTCGCGTTTCTATATAACACAGACCTCTTTTACCGTTACCGGCAGCCATCGACGATGGTGTTTTATGTTTCGCTGCACGTCACCGTGCGGCTTACGGGCGAATGTAAACCTTGTGGCGTACGTATTCCCGATAACGTTACGTTTCTTGTGTCGAGACCGATATACATATGCGCTCGAGCCACTTGTTCCATCATACGAATCCGTCTGAAAACTTCGAGAGCCACCATCGTCTCGCAGCCAGAATTTTATTCGCCAACGACGATCAAAATCGAGACGATATCTCGATGGGCGAATGGGTTCGTGACATTTGTCACAGCAGTCAACATTTCTGTTTCGTTAAACATGGTGTGTGCAAGATGCACGGTTAATTGAGATTGTAATTTTTAGTGTTGTTAATGGAGAATATTTATATTTGTTGAGGAGTCCTGGAATAATTTGTTCCGAATTTTATTAGGTTGTCCGAAAAGTTTCGTTTCATAAGGTGATGATAGATGAACAACAATTTCTGTTTTATATCGTTTTATTGAATTAGCTATGATCCGTTTCGTTCCATTTCTATTATTACGTTCGTGCATAATTCAATAAACTAATATAAAACAAAAAACATTGTGTGTCTATTATTTTCTTATAAAACGAAGGAAACTTTTCGGACAACCTAATATATATTTTTCTCTGAGAGCCGTAACAGATTGGAATGTGCTATAACCATAACATTTAAGTTTTGACGATGACTTCTTTCTGAAAATCTTAAAATTTTTTTAATTTAACTTTTTAATCGTTTAAAAAAATCTATGACATGAAGTTAGTACAATTGAGTATTTTTAATACCTATCTTTCAGCTCTGCAGTAGTTATTTTCATATATTATCCCATAAATATGGAGCATTCCTAAGAGTATTAAGATTTTGTAGAAATGTTACTCCCGCGTGACAATCGGACATTTCGCAAAACTTCCCCTCTCTTGTAAAATAATCGGAAGAAATATTATTACTCTTTTCTCTCTTAACAATGACAATTTCTCGAGTATTAAAGCGAATCACTTCGAACTGCAGGTTTTCATTAAAATTCCAAACAACGTTCTAGAAATTATATTTTCATCAACAGACCAAGCAAAGACGCGCGAATACCTCGGTTCTTTAATTCCGAGACTTTAACGCGACAATTAGACAAAAACGGTACACAAAGCTCCGAGGCGAGCGTAAAACAAAAACAACGACGTCGATGAAGCCGGCCTCGACAACGAAGGAATTAAAACGGAGAAATAAACGAACGAATAGAAAAAAGAAAGAATAAAAAAAAGGGAGAAAAAAGACGAAGCAAGAACGACAACGGGGCGAAAGAATAGAAGAATTAATAGAGGCTCCTTCCTCCGTAAATTTTTCCATAGTTCAGGGGATGAACGTCGAACTCTACGGTCCGGTTCTCAATTTACATTCCGGACAAATCCAATTTCGTGCGAACAAAACTGACGCGCGAGCGAAGAACGGCCAGCCCATTTTCTCTCTTACGACTCGCTGCTGTCGGTAATTGTTCCAGTCACGCGGTTGGTACGTGATTATCGAAGCAAGTATGAAGTATCGAAGCCGATCTCGATAAAAGGGGAGACGCTGACCACTGACGAATGTCCAGCACGACAGACAAGCTCTAGCAGAGTAAACTGTTTCAACATGTCGTGCGGATCGAGGCTATTGTTTGTTGGAAAGAGGGACCAAGTGTAAATGTTTTGAAAGTTTGAAAAGAATTTCGTTAGTACGAAGATTGTTTGAACGTGTTCGAATATTAGAAAGATTCAAACAGAAGATCGAAGCTAAATGATAAACTTTAAACTTTAAATGTCTAGACCATAATTGAAGTTTCATAAAAAAACGGAGGATTAATTATACATTTAACTAGAAGTAAATACGATATATAAATAATATAAAATAATACAGATCAGATCATGAAACGCATTTAAACAGTAATAGAAATAAAAATTGAACGACAAGAAATAAACGAGGAAGTCCTTCAAACGAGGAAGAAAGGAATTAGGGAGATATTAATATAGTATGAATGATAGTATGAATAAGATCAAATTATTTTAGAATCTGCTAAATCAAGAATTTTGACTGGTAGATATTACTATTATGAGAACATATCTGGTTATTTAAGAAATTAGAACGTGTTAAAACGTATCTTGTTATTTAAGGAACTGGAGCTTTAAATATTATATATCAGTTCTTCGTAGTAGTATAAAATATGATTATTATACGATCACTTATGTATTTTTACCAACTTATTGAATATTTCAAAAAAACATCCGTAAAAATATTGACTGACATTTTAAATACAAATATTTCGAAAATATTGATTGATATTTCAAATAAAAATACTTCAAAGATATTGGCTATCACTACACATTAAAAGTACACACTTTTAGTCAGGGAAGTGAAATTTATTAAAATCAGAACTTTTCATATACCATTAACTATTATAAATATCTTATTTGTACCAATACATTTCATATTTTCAATACATTGACTATTTTCATTCACATTTCACGTCATATATGCAGATATATTATACATGTGTACCATCATATGTATTAAATATTTTCGATTACTTCGTTCAAATTTTTGCATATAAAAAGATAATCAACAAAGTGCAAATATCAAAGAATATTGTTAAACAATCTGAACCTAAATAATGTGTGTCTTGTCTTTTATATTTATATACATTACTTGTAATATTTTACATATTTTCACATTTATAATAACAAAAATAGATCTTTGTAACATAAATGAACAAAAATTCTCAATTTAGTACTTAATTAATTTCCTGCACAAAGCGAATCAAATAGTTAATTATTTTTTATCTTAAGTCCACTATTTAGGTTATTAAACCTATTTTCTGTACAATATTAAAAGTAACTTACCTTTATCTCCATTACAATTCTCCTTCTTCGCTCTTAACTCGCAGTTATCATCACTAATCCATTTTATTCGCCATGATAATGTTCCTTAACCCTCGTTTGACGTCTGCGTGACATACTACATATCGACAGTCAACATAACACCGACCACACAACACAAAACAAAAAACTCAAACAAATTACGTCGTCATATTCGAGAAATCTTTTTCAGCTACTGTATAAATGTGTTAACTATTCTGAACCGACTTCCACCGACCTTCCACAGTAGAATTAGTTAACTTTCCGTTATCCACGTGTCGGTACACGTGGATAACACACGTCTGCAACGCGACTCTTCACAACGAGTAGAGAATTCGACATTAATTCGCGTCTATAAAGCGAACGCGTCGATGGCCGACACGTAGGCGCGAACAAACTGGCACCGCGGCTTGTTTACAAACGAGCTTGTAAATTGCTTTAACGAACCACTCGTCCGCGCGAGAAATGGCCTGCTGATAGGCACGGATAAACCGTACGGATCCAGGTTTCGGCTCGTGTTGCTTGAAAACATTAGAACCTGCGCATCGATTTTCACGCGGCGCATGTTAATCGTCGATGTTTGTGTGTGTATGTGCGTGTGTGTTTGCAACCGCGCATTTTCGACGTGCGTGCTCGTCTATCGCTGGTAAATAGCTGTTGCTAGTAATTGTTATTTGTTGCTGGAATAACCGGGGAACAATTGAGACCGCGATTTTTTATCGTGCTTTCGTTATATGCGCGAGAGAAAAAATTCATATTCACCTCTATTCAGGAGTATTAAAAAGAGGCACTTAAAAAGATATAGTAAGTACGTAATATAAAAAGTCGTTGGAATATTATTAAAACTATTATTATATCGATATTGGCTACTATATAACTTAAAATACTAGATTGTAATGAAACATAGCACTGCTTCTAAATGTCCGGATATTTTAGCTGGTTTATAGTAACAGTATGTGAATTTCACCGAAGTGTACAAATTAATAATAAATTTATAAGTAGGAGCAATTCATCGGTCTATAAATCTTAATTATCTATTTAAAAACGTAGCAATAATATATTTTATTACATACATTTGCCATTTGAATATCATTAGTTGTATTAGTATCAGAAATATTCCTATCAGATTACAAAATTCTTCTTAACCTAATTTATAATTCGAAAATGAAGTTTATAATGTTCCTATAATAGTTTCTGTAAATAGATAGTATAATTTGGTTCTCAATTTTATACTATTACTTTATGGTATCTTCTGAGCCCAAATTAGATCTATTGCTAGTAAAATGAAAGCCATTAGTATATTTATTTTAACCCGAAATCTAATTAAAATTCGACATAACGTGTGGCCAAAAGGATCGGGAATTGGTTTACCGCGCAGTTTTAGTCGAATAAACGATCCGAAAATATGAACGAATTTCGATCGAACGAGGGGCTATTCGAGTGTGCGTACGTTGATTACACGAAACATTGATTGGTCTTATTTGACAGCCGGCAAATATATTGCACGGAAGCAGGCTGGTCAATATTTGGTAAAACAATGAAAATAACGTTCGACCATAAGCGATTACAAGTGCCAGTGAACATTGAACGTCACTTGGTCGGTATTATCGACAGATCAATCAATTAAGGAAGGTACAGTTTAATGATGACTTCTATTAGCATCCGAAGTTCTATTCAACTTTTACAAATGTCAATCGTCAATTCGTTACAAATTGATTTAAAACAAAAAGTAATTTCAGAAATATTTTAAGTTTTACTACTACAAAGAAATTCTTGATTTCTGTTTAATTTTTTTATAATTAAAGGCTATTAAGGTCTCAAATTGGACCTGGTTAAAATTTCTAATAGAGTTCGATTAACTCTAACTGATTCGAATCTAGTTTAATTTAGGTTCAAATTAGAATTATTTGGAACCTAATTTTTCGCTTCAATGCTACTATATTCTTTTTCTACAAAGAAATGTTTAATTTATAATCTTTTCTGTAACATCGAAATTAAAACTTTCTTTGTAAAAAACGAATATTGCATTCAAATTAGGTTCAAGATAATCTCAATCTAAATTAAACTAAGTTAGAATAGGTTAACCTTAGTCGAATTCAGAATTCTAATCAGATTTAAAATTAATCCTGCGAACCTGCTTTTTTACAGATTATTTTTCAGATTACAGGTCTATCACGCTTAAATTATATAGAATTATTACATAATTTAATATCAAATCGTGACTACGTTTAATCCAACCCAAAAACCAATTATAATTAATTCATATCAACCTCTCTTCCTATTAAAACGTAACCAAAGCTAATCAAAATTAGTTCTATAATGCATCAATGTTTAATAACAAATTACACTACAGCTGGCACCACGTACACGTGTGTAATTCGGAGCAATTTCCATCGAAAGCGAAATAAAAATCAACAAACCAGATTTTTTCTCGGCACTGATCTTTTCTCTCAAAAATTTCCTCCCTCCTATTATTTTCCGCTTGCACCGCGTAGCAAAACGGGCGCAAAAAGCGCGGCGGAGGGGATAGGTGGGGAAAGGGGATGCGCGTTATTTGCACGGACACGCGAAATTGCGCTCACAAGTGTAATTAAAATCCAATCAACGTTCGACATTTATCAGGGGCCAGTTTAAATATTTTACTCGGCGATTGCGTATCGTCGCATCAAAAGTGTACTTAACGCAAATCGACGTGCTTATCAATTCCATATTACTCGCGGAATACGTCCAACGATTTTCAGAACCTCGCTACACTGCGCTTTATCTCCCTCTTCTCTTTATGCATATACATACATATATCTTTGCGTATGAATTTGTATACATCGACATTCAAAAATTGGCGATCGAGCTCGAACGAGGATAATGTCCCGATTATATAGATGAATTGAATAGCTAAGTATTATGAAACAATAAATCATCTCGATTCGAGTTAAATTAAAATTTCGAATCGAATGTTTATTTCTTTTATCGGAAAGTTTTAGACGCAAATATCGTATTTTAAACAAATCTCGCTAAAACATAGAACGTGTTATTAAAAATCAATTTTATTATCAAATAAAAATACATACAATTCAGATATCTTGACTAGAAATTGTATTCGTAAAATATTGATTTCTGATGGCATAATTCGTCGTGACTACGTGAAAATACAATTTTGTGTGTGTGTGTGTGTGTGAAATTGATGTATTCTAATTAAAAGTTTTACTTTGGGATAAGATTGATGTCCAAAAGCACATTTCATGGTAGTCAGACGTAAAAATAAACATTCTACGCTGGACACTAAAATGCATGCCTTCACAAAAATAAATTCTTGTATTTCGACCTAATATTACGTTCTAGAAAAATTCGATTTCTAGTAATGCGTGCTGGCCTCCAAAAGGATACATCTTTTTATGTAAAATTTTGTTTTTAATTTAAAAGGAAGACCGTAGAAAAATTTTTGTAACTGAAAAGAAATATACAATATCAATATAAGAGTAATAATATCACAGACAAAAGAATTCATAAGATAACATGCTAATCATTAATGGTAAATCATTAATGAACGAGCTAAATATTCTCGACTTATTTCCATTAAATTCCATTTTCTTGGTTTTCCCATATTAATCTTGTTTGATCATCTCTTGTAAGTTCCCTTTTTTCAAATTTTGATCATTATTGAATCATCTATTTTCCACTTTTTTGATATTTAAGTAATTACATACTTATCATTTAGCAAAAGATATATCGAATATATCAGATCTCAAAAATAAAAAATTTATTTTATAATATCAAGTCACGCACACGAATTATAAGTGACTAATTGTACTAATTTTAAGCTTAAAATAATTTATTCAATCCTCACCACACGATCTTAAATAATAAAATAACCTCATATCATTAAATTGTCGCGAGAAGATTGAAAATTCGTGAAACTCATTAAAATACAACGACGTGGCATGAGTTGCTGTATACAATAAATAATTCAACTTTTCTCTTGCGTTATACATCTCTTATATTTACTTGCGTAAATAATTAAAGGAAAGTAGACAATCCATTTTCACTTCTAGTAAATGCTATTTTACTATCTGTATCTTTTTATTAAAATAACATTGTCGTTTTTTAAGTTTATTTACATGATAACGATAATATTTCCGTTATTCTTGAGTTGTTTTCCAAGATTGCTCTTTCGATTTCAAATAGTATTTATTTAGTAGCTTGTCAACTTCACTCTGCGGCTAATTGATGGGACTCCATTCGAAAGATTACCGTGACCAATGTATTATAAATTACTCGCAGTAATCCTATCGTTTGCTTTGATTCGAGGTATTTCTGAAACAGATTTGGAACCAAACAAATAGGTGTATCTGGTATCGAAAATCCTCGAACAATTAACGCTTCGTACAGCGGTAAACCGTGATTTATTGTTAAAGCGACATTCATTTTTGAATAGCATCATATGGAAATATTGCCATTTCGAATAAGAATTAACATATCGATTTGCAATGATTTCTAATAGAGCTATTACATAATAAATATTATATAATGTTAGGTAATTTAAGTTCTTGTAGCAATTATTGTACTCAAATTAAAATAAGGAACTAATCAATCACAATTATTTTTTATCGCAAGTAAACAAAATTCCGATTATGATTGATTAATAGTACGAACGTCATTTTCTTTCATTCCATTCTAAATAACAAGGGTAATAAACTAGTTTTACATTGAAAAATTACAAGTAAGTATAGAATTTCAATTTCTCTATGAAAAATTTTTCTTTCCAAAATCTGAAGGTGCTAACAAAGTAATTATACAACTTAATAACACATTCCCTTGAGTTTTCTCTATAACGCATAAATAATTATGTGCATGCATATGTTTCGCCACCCTCCGTGTGTCGAGACACGATCTCGCGAACCGTATCGATTTCCCTCGGATAAAAGCAATTAACGTTTCGACGCATTCGTTTCTTCACGTGTGACCGAACCAACCGAATTACACGGAAAACCGTGCGTGCCTGATCGATTTTATTCGGTCAATCGGAGAACATAGTGAATATTTTAAATGTACAAGGTGTTTCAAAATTTGGAGATTAGTTTCAAAGCTCATCAACAGAAGCACTACAATCATCCTTCGCTACAGTGCTAACGAAGCTTGATAAAGTTTCGCAAAACATATCGAATGTATTCACAAAAATTTTCCACGATAAGTATTCAGTGTTTAGACACGCAATAAATTCTTTTACGCTGATTGCAGATACGCAGTTGAAAACGTCTTACAACTTTGAAACTAATGATATTTGAACCTGTATTTATTAAGACTATTTTGCTTGTTTTTCTGAGTACTACATGCTTCTAATGTGTGACTCCAATTTTTTGAAATACCCTGTATACGCACTGTATATACCTATACATGCATGTATTTATAAGCACATGCGTGTACATAGTATCAGGAAGAAAACTCGATGATAACCGGTCCGCCGTGTAATTACAGTGTCCATTAATTATCGGCGCGGCGCGCAACTTGTCCGCGCGCGTGCACCTTCATTAGTGGCGACGACAAACGTTGCGGAACATTTTATGGTGTCGTTTATGATCGAACGAACCGTGTCATCTGGACTCTATATTTCATGACCATCTGCTGTTTAACAAAAAATCATCATTTTCCCTGAGAAAACCACGTCAATGATCGATCGAAGGGATCCACGACAACATATTTTTAGGTTATGTATAACGTAATGGCGGACGAAAAATGGATTCCCCTGGTGTCCCGTGTAATTTGTGCGGATATTACAGAGTCATTCGCAGATTTACGAGCATTTCGACGAGTTCTCTATTTAAATTTCCGCGATGTTGTCTAAATGCAAATAATCTTAATGTACCGGTCGATTGGTTCAGTTTGCTTCTTACTACATAGTTAATAATTACAGACCACCGGGCTAGAAATTAATGTTTTTTCGTCAGTTCTAGCGAGTTACGCAAAAGGTGCAGAAGCCGTTTGGTTCTCGTCGAATAGCTCTTGATTGCTGAATGTTGTCTCGAATCATGTAATTAAATCGTTGGACCGTTTAAAATCCTACGAGTGTTATCTAAATGCTAATTTTAATTAGCTGTTGATATGTAAGTAATGATATAGGGTATCGGATTGAAAAATCCAGATGGAAAATTTGTCTTTATCTATAAGACGTGATTGAAATAATGACAAGGAGAGTTTAATAATTTCTTAGATTAGTGCAGTTAGTTTCTTAATTCTTAGCTAACTACCTGATCTATTAAATTTAAAATTTACAGCTAAGTAAAGTAAGCGAGTCGAGCTAAATAGTCTTTGATGGCTACAATTCTCGGCTAAACTTGCCCAAACTCTTGTCATTAGACATTGAAAGTCTTGTTTGAAGCATTGTAAGCATTGTCTAAGTGCTTCATCGAGCTAATTGTGTGTGAATTACAACATGCATTTAGCAAACTAAATAAGATTCAAAGTTCATTTTCCATTGATTAAATTATCTCTTTAAATATATGTAGCAAAATGAAATGATCAATGTTCTTCATCGCATAATTCATAACCTTCTTTTCATTGTTTTTATTCTATTACTGTGTTACTAATTTGTACCGTCGTATTTTATTAGAGACAATAGTAAAATAGACATAATAATGATAGACATAATCAGAGTCAATAAAAACAACAATTTTAATGTCTTGTAGTGGTGCTAATGGAGCACAAAACTTATCGATGCTCCTTAATGAGCGAGTTTTGAAGTTTCTAACTGAGTGATTTCACTTTAGTATACTAAGAGTTAATGAAACATAAAGCACTGGCTAAAATACGAAACTGTTAGACGTTTCTCTTAATAAATTGTCTGAAACGCCTGAAGAATCTTTCAGAAACACGAAAACTTGGACTTCCCGACCAGTGGATCGAATTAGCAGAAACAGTTTCGAGCTCGACTATAAAGGAACAAGTATATACATAGCTAAGACTTAAAAACTCTCTGACTACTGTTGGCGCATATTTCCTCTACCCTCGTTCTCTTCCGGAATGCAATTCTTCAACGTCGATGGACACGCGATGGGCCGGGCAAATTCAACCAACTTTCTTCCAACTCGAGATATTTTCGAACGAGAGCCTGATATACCTTCATCTCACGTACGTCTCGCTCAATTATTGATAACTTTACCGAAAAATATCCATTAAAGATGTATCTCGCCCCCGTCGAGGGACGATCGTATCCTAATAGACTGGATTTCCCTCGGTTCTCACTGGATTCCGGAATGGCTTTAAGTAATTTCATTGGACTTTCGATTTGGGAAATTCGCTAAGATCGATCGCTTTCCTCCTTTGATATTGTAAAGCGTTTCTTCAGCTTGATGTTGTGATTAGGAAATCGATTTGGAGGAATTGAAGAGTTTCTTTGATATTTTTAGTGATTGCTTAAGTATCAAGATTTGTGTAATGCAGTTGTAAATGATGAGAGCTATTAAACTTATAATTTAAAAGTGTTCAATAACTTCATCTTCTAAGAACTATTGCGTTTAAAACATATACATATACATCTGATTATATTTGATAATATTGTTTCATATACGTTAATTACTATTGTATTACTTTTCTTTATCAATTCATCATGATCTTGTTAGAAATTAATCAGTTTCACTCTTAATTTTAAACAGCACATGCAAATATGTATTTCTTTTGCTATAAGTTATATGATTCTGAACAATGTTTCGTAAAATATGTAAATACACATTTCGATTTCTTTGTTACGAGTGTCGTACTTTATTCATCGATGGTTCTAACATTAAATACCGGAATACCCTGAACAGTATCAGAGATCTATCCCACGAAGAACATACCCTTCCCTCTTTCAAAAGATCTCACTCCGTTAAGATCCATAACTCAACCCAAAATCTCACACACGAAATATCAATACCGCACCACCCAAACTCATTACCAGCTATGAAATCTTCTCTATGATCTGATCACACTCCTACAATGAACGCAGAATAGACCTACAAAGGATCCGCAGAGAATCGCATCGACGTTATCTTCTTCGAAAACGTCACCTCCCCTTAAAACATCTCCCCTGGTACCCTGGTGTTCGATCAATTCTCGATACAGGTCAATGGTTCGTAGTTCTGTGTGTCCGTTATTGTCCAGTATATCAGATACTGCACGATAATCGGTTCCCCTGAGACGAGGTTTACACCAGGGGCCACCCGTAGAAGCTTCCGTCTTACCTATTCATCGTGCATTTACTTAGCGCAGTTCTGGATCGAATTATTTCTCCGGGATATTCCCAAGTTTACGATTCGAGTACTTAGGGCGCGTTTGAACCGGATGACCGGCTCGTTTCGGGCTTTTCATCTCTCTACTTCCGGTTTGGAGAGAACTATGGTCCGCGTGGACGCTTTCTGGCTGGCGTCCGCGGATTAAATGGGTCAGAAAAGTCGAACGGACGAGTCTGCGTTTTACGAGAAGCACCAAGGGAAAGGGCGTCTTAATTGCTTCGAAAGGCATCAGGATTTCCGAGATATCTAGCCAGAATCGTCGAATTAATCGAGGGAAACAGACGATAAATGAGCTGACAGTCGACTGCTGAAGACAGTAGGACTTCCTTCATTGTATTTTTGTATTATTCATAAGATTTTTAGATTTTCCAGATTTTAAGGTTTTTAATTTTTAATATGTAATATACTAATTAATGGAGAAGAATAATAATGTTAGTATGGAGTGGAGACAAGTAGCGTGTTTGAACCTCTTATGATTCATTTGCAAATTTGAATAATATTAGATTTTTAATATTTCGATATTGGATCTTAAATATTTCTTTTTTAATGTCGAATTTTAATTGAAATTTTTTATCAAATAGAATAAAATTTAAGTAGTCGAAGGAAATGAAATTTTGCAGGCGTTTAATTAGAATCGTCGAATTAATAAAAGAAAATGAAGACGATAGAATTTCTTAAAATATATTTGGAAGTTGACATTTATGTGATAAGTAGATACTGTGAAATTTCAAGTGGATAGTGACAATTGAACATTTTTAAGAGATCAAGTATTACAATATTACACAAATATAAATTATAAAAATATACAAACTGTATTAGTTTTTAATGAATATGAATTAATGTGTTTGCAGAAATTATATGTTTATAGGATGCTAAGTTTAAACAGCAGAATTAGGATATTTTGGAGTTTACTTGACACTCAGCTTTGAGCGGAAAAATAAATCATTTGAAATTTCAAATGGATTAAAGGTTACTATGTTATTAGGCTAATAGTAGAGAACTTTCAATGAATAAAATATCTAATTGACAGACGATAACCATCTTAATGGACATCTCAACTCTCTGAAGAGCTCCATTTCCAGAGTTACCTAATCCATCCCGGACAATCAAGTCACAGAATTCCGGC
Source organism: Bombus flavifrons (assembly GCF_040668555.2). NCBI lineage: Eukaryota > Metazoa > Arthropoda > Insecta > Hymenoptera > Apidae > Bombus > Bombus flavifrons. Next base: position 8,875,849 of record NC_138456.1, read on the forward strand.
GCATCCTTCGACGCGCGGGCAGATACACTTTCCTGTGTCGCATTAGCGGCTGGGTACAATGGCCGGGCGGCATAATCACGTGAAGGAGCCAACAATGAGCATTAAATCATTAAGCCTGCCGGACACTCGTACGCTACAATGGAAATTCCTGGGCAGTGGGGGCTGTTATTCCGGCTATTATTCAGCCGCGTGCCTCTGGCCTTGTTTATTCCTGCCCTCGGTGTTTGTTTCACGAATTCGATAGTGTCTGTCGAGCTTCATATCGACGTTGGTTCGATAGTTAGCGACACCAACACTTTCCTCGTCATTAACTCGACTACGAGACGCCTACCTGAGTGGGGAACCCACGCGTTTTCCTTTTTCTTCGAGACGATCGAAGACTGGCAGCATGTAAGTAGACATAATCCCTCGTCGTATCGGTAAGCGCAATTACCGAACGATGGCTGGCGTTGGCTGACGATGCTACTGAACGCGAAATTAAATCCATTGTGAGCCGCGAGCCTACATTCACATGCAAGTGCTAGCCGGAAACTGATAGATACGAAGGCGTTAACCTTTTAACGTACAGTTTCATTCTACCTAACCGATCAAAAATGTGGAATTGTTTCTTGTAATAATTATATGTCTTTGTTATTTTGAGCTTACTGTCTTAATTTTCTAATGATACGGTACAAAATATAACATTTTGAACTCTTTGTTTCATTAAGTAACGTGTATGAAAAGTATCGTCTATATCTTCAATATCCTTTTATATGTTAAGTTCTTTAATAGATAGATAATATTGTACATTGTAGAAATATTTGTTGTGAATATTATGGCAAAGTTTTCGATTAAAATCACACCAATTTTGAATGTGAACGATATTTTGAGGCAGAAAGACGGTCAGAATTGCAAGTTGGTGGTTTTGCATGAGGAAAAGTGGAGCACGGATCAATGAAAGTTCGAGTTGGAAGTAAATAAGACTACGTCCGCATAGAAGATGGTACAAGACAGTTTTAATATCGGAGAAGCAACTTTGTATGAATTTCAGATGAGTTTTGTTCAGGCTGTTGCTAGTCGGAGAAGGATTACGGAAGTTCTGTTGCAACGAAATGGGACGTTCCGAATTTCGTCACGAGCTACATGATCGTCGAAACGTAAAAACTTGGTTTTCGCTGTGAACAGCTGCGAATTATCCGAAAAGCGAAGTTTTCTACCCAACGAACGCAAGACACTTCAACAAAACTAAATTACTAAGAAAAATGAAATCTTTATTACATTTTTCTATTAGTTAAATTACAAGACGATTTTCAACTTTTGTCATATCAACTAAAAGAAAAGTACCATTTATTTGACCATTTCGTTTCAAAAGCACTGCAACTTATCACGTACAGTGGAACTCCATTTATCAGTACTTGTTGGAGGACAAACAATTTATACAATCGAAGTTCATATAATGAGAGGCCACGTTCATGTAAGTGAATTCAATCAGCAATAGTTCAATTGATTGGGCATTATCTAAAATTTCGTTGCAATACCGTAGTATTGTATTCCACATCGTAGTATTCCAGTATCGTAGAACCTAGTTTATACGAATAAGCTAGTATTGAGTTCCAGGGTAAGTTGAAAGCAACCTAAAGAAACTAAAAGATTCATTAATCTTTAACGTCAATTCTTTCGGACAATGATTCCCTCGAAACAAATAACGACCAATTATAACACGTCCAACATCGAGATCCTCACGTAAACTTCCCATCATCTCAATCTCCCCAATTCCTTGAGGAAACGGTCCGCGGTTCCCGCAGCCCATTATCCGGCACAAAAGACGCGCGTGTCGAAAAATGTAGTTGTCAGTCGTACGATACATTTCCCCTTGGCCAAGTATAATCCAAAAGAGAGGCGACGAGCAAAAAAAGAAGCGGAAGAAGCCAGTACGAAGAACCATGCGAAAGATACAAGCGAAAGAGCGAGATGGTGAACACTGGCGTCGAGCCACCCTCAGACAAAAATAAAGAAGAAAGGTAGAGCGGTGGATGGTCGATCATCGGAGGAAACTGGAAATATTTTGACGGCGGCAGGAAGCTTGGCAGTTAAATAAAATTCCCTGGATAATTGTCCTCTCGTCTGAGAGGAGGTCGACCATTAATTCGTCTGTGCGGCTACGGTGTCTCAACATCCTGCGTCCATTCCACGTGCGTCTTCTTTCGAAACTTCTCTTTTACTCTCCTCTTTTTTTTATTTCTCCGTTCTTTTCTCTCTCTCTCTCTCTCTCACTCTCTTTCGACCATTCGTTGAGACTTGTCTTTTTGCGGGACTTTATACGCGTGCCTTCTTTAAAAGACGCGAAGAGGGTCCGACTTACGAGCGAGTCGGAGGGCCAAGGTATTTATACAACCGCCCACGCGGTTACACTCACGGTCCCAGCTTCATTCAGTTCTTCATTTGAAGCGATAATCGAGCAGACGAAGGATTTTTGCGGCGTCCTGGGCCATCGACGATTCGCGACGCTTACGGATTCTTTCGCGATGAGACCTTGACAGACGCTTCACGCGGTTACCCTTTCTTTTATTGCTTCCGGTTGATCGTTCCCGTCCCGTTTATTTCCAGTGCTCACCGATTGCACGATACCGACTGTGCGGATTATGACTTTCGGGGGATTTTGTGAATTGTAAGTCGAGGGAAAATATTTGTGATTTAAAGGATTTGATTGTTTTTCTAAGGATTTTATTATTTCCAGGATAAAATCTTGCACGATGATAAAACGCGAATAAATTTCGAATAAATTGTGAATGTTTGACTATGTGATTTCTTTAGGTTAATACGAAATTTGTATTTACGATTACCAGAACGAAGTTCGTTATCGAGGTTATTTAATTATTTGGCATAGTCTGATTGTTTGAGCAAAATCATTTGCTTTCGTTTCGTGTCAGCAAGTGGAAGTACCTGTCAACCTAATTTTGTTTGTATTAACCTCGCGCGGTCTGTATCGGAAGCGGAAACTATGTTCACTATTTAGTTTCTGTGGCTGTGTACGCGTGTGCCTTTTGTCCAAGAGAATTGCATCAGCCATGTTCCTTTTCGAATCTTTCCCTTTGTGAGCTATTTAAAAATGTATTATTTCCTGGAATACCTTCAGATTTTTTTCATATCATCTTCGAGTACACAAATATACATACGTATTGAGCATAAGAATACAAATGAAACATGTCACCTATAGAGCCGACTGCATTACTTAAGAATCCGACATTTCAATACAAGCTGATATAACATTCACATTCCACATTTCAAAATAATACTGAGCTTTAATATAGTACTCAAAGCAATATGATGTTCATTAATAATAATAATTGATTAATAAAATACAATGTCAACGACCTTTGCAATAAAATGTCGCACTTGAGGAAACAGCATTTCGATGTAATCGAATGTAATTATATTTTCCATTCGAAAATGATACCGGACTTCAATATAACGATGAACATAATATAACATTGATTACGGGTAATAATAAAATACAGACCAGCAGAAGTTTCTCAATAAAGTTTCTCACTAAAGAAACCAACATTTTAAATTTACATTTCAATGTAATACCAAATGTCAATCTAATAATCAGGGCAATAAAATATTGATTACCAATAAAATACAAAACTTTCCAATAAAGTTCTCCACGAAGAATGGCTACCAGCTTCTTCATCCCTAAGGCAATCTTTCTATCAGCCACAATTTAACCGAAACTCCAGAGAATAAAACCGCCAGGACGAAAAGGAGGACTAAGACGAAGAACATTGAGGAAAGAAGGGGGAGGAAAAAATAAATTTTCCGAAGCGTGACATGGACAACGCGATACGTTGGCTCGCGATCGAGAAACCGGGCGGCGTTCGACTTTTATTAGACGCGAGACGATCCACTGGCCGAGCAACCAGTCTGAATTGTCGCCCGTGGAGAATACCGGATGGGTTTTGTCTCCCCAGCTCGACCGTAAAACCACTGTCGTCGGCGTAATTAAAAATCTAGCCGGGCAAACAGCCGGCCGCCTCGATCGACTCGCATCGAATCGACTGGGCTCGATCGACGACGACGACAAACAATGCTTTTTTCCCACAGAGTCGGGGACCAATCGCAATTAAGCTCGAATATTGCCGTGATACGTTAGAGTTGGAATTAGTCGAATATCCAGGCTGCGATTTGCCGAAACTGGGGCGCAACGTATCGTTTCGTTTGCCTGTTTCTTTTTCACCCGCTCTGGTTTTACTTTTTGTTCTTTTTACTATAGGATTACGTGTATGGCTATTTGGAACCGAATGTTGCCCGCGCTTTGACGTAAATAGGCCGCAGATATTGGAGGTTTTGTGGGTTTAATTCCGACCGATTTTTCAGCATTCTTCTTGTTGGCTTTTGCGCAGTAATTTTAAAGCCAATTTCAGTAAGAATATTTATTTTAGATTGACTTTTACGTATATGGATCCTTTGAGAGATTGTTTTGTAGTTTTGTATTTTTGTAATTTTAGTATTGGGTTCGTTCGAGTTTTTACCGTACAATGATTGATCGTTAAGTTAATGCAATTTTACAGTACAATTTGATTCTTTTTTAATTATTAATAAAAGGTTAGATTAACATTTTGTTACAGACAATAATATAGCTATCTACAGGTATCTACCTACCTTATTCGATTACGTACCTACCTTATTCGGTACGTACCTACGTTATTCGATTCTGCTTGTTCGATTCTATGCTCAGTATTTCGAACATAAGAAGAGATATTTTTTCTATTAACTCCGAGGATCTTTACAATTTATTCAGAAGGAATGTGTGCCTGTATTGTAGTCGTGTTATATCCACTTCTCTAAGAAAACTGCTCTAAATTCCCTACACACAAAATTCGTGTATTACACGTATAATTGAAACAATAGAGAGATAATTTAAAATGGACCAAGTTGATAGGTCCCGTGCGTTTCACTAAAAATTTATTTTCATTGTCAACCAACAGAGAAGCCCTAAACTCTGGCCACCCCCGAATTCCCGCGAAGTTAATCCCCCGTATTTACCACCCACGTTTGTTTACACAATTTCCAAACTCGTATTTTCGAATTTTCCCGGCTGGGGCGCGGACAAAAGCGCGTATCCCTGCTCAAACACGATCATTAATTCACGAAACGAAGAATGCTATCATCAAATATCCATCGGGCTATTCTCTCGTAGATCCAGCCTCCCTTCGCGAGAGAAACTCGCCTCTTTTTACCTCGACGTTCCATGAATTTCGCGCGGTAACGTCCTGAGACCAGCCATCAGAACTCCTCTTCCGCCTTATGAATCCTTAATAATCCCTTTCCAACTGCATCGGTGACTAGCCGAATCTCGAAATGGTCGATCGACCACGAAAATACGAGAACCTAATTGCGTTAATTGCGACGTTTAATATTTGCATCAGGGTTTTCCAGTTGCTTCTTTCTCTAATCAGAGAATTGCTTCGCGATTCACTACATTCCAGATCACCTACATCCGTTTTCAATCTTTTATGTTGTGAGAAATTTTAAATGCTAGAAAAATATCATCGTCGCGATATTTGAATTGGATAGATTTAAATCATCCTTGTTGATGAGGGTGTGAAAGGAAAGTACGTACGTGATCAGCCAAGGTTTAGAATGTATTATCACAGGTGAATATTTGTATAGTGTGCCTAAAGTAAGACAAAGAAGCTATGAAAGAGAGGAAGAAAAGAGAGGACTAATTTATGGCCTGGTAAACATGTATTTGAATGGGTTACTTCATGAATACTAATAATCGTTGAAATACTGCACTGTGCTGTTGTGACTTCGAAATGCATCAGTATTAGACTTATGATAATCCATAAATTCTTACGGAAATTTTATAAATTTGCAATAGTATATTTTTAAAGACTTGACTAATTTTCTTACATTTTGTACAAATTTTATACCTTTGTCATTAATAATTTTGATGTTAATGTATCTAATTATATTTCTACCTTGATATTGGAACTGCCTCATGCTGCTACCTTTCCATTGTACCTACACATTCCTATAATAATAATCGGTTAAACCAGCTACAAGTATAACCTTTTAACGTCACATGCATCGTCTGATGGGTTATTAACTGCTGAGCTGGTCGCTAAGTTTAGATCGTTGGTCATTCGGTATCAGAGTGGTCATTTTTATGATAAATGTCTATCTTAGTCAGCTGATTGCTGGATTTAGAATTGGTCCCTGAGTCTCTGGTTAACCCTCGTTATCTAATTAACTCCTTAACGATTTCATCGCTGGGGGTGATTTAATCACTTGTCCTTAAACACTGCACTCATACATTTTTTCAAGCTAACATGTCTTATTGTTAGTTGCCTACAGAGTGTTTTATTGCCATATGAATCATAACAATGTGAGAATTACAGTGTAATTAAAGGAGGAACGATTGCAACAGTAAATGTTAATTGAATGTACAAAATTGCAAAATGGATATTCCCTTTAATCTTAAATGCTCTGGTTCATGTAGATAATGATACTTAACCCTTTGACAGTTTACCAAAGTGAACGAGACTCGAGTAGAGCGTCAAGTACGGAATAGTTTGGCTCGAGAGAGGCTTAAGAGATGCGTCGAAGCTGTTTAGTATATTGTTATCACAGATATTTAAGTTCATAATTACGTATATGCATTATAGTAAATTTATCTTGCCTCTGCTGTATTTAGCAAATCAAAATGTGTAGGACTTTAAAAATCAGAGAGGTGACAGGATATTGACATGCTAAAAAATCTTCTTCGAAAGGGCGGGAAATCTTGAAACCTTAAAAGGCCTAGAGAGCTTTATTTAACAAGATTTCGCGAAGATGTAATAAAAAATACTACGAAGTTCTAAAATGTTCAAAAACCACTGGAACTTTAGAAAATTTCAAATATTCCTCCGGTTCCATTCGCACCTCAATTTTCACCTCATCTTATCCATTATTTTCTCTTGTTGTACCAACTACACTGCAACATACCGCTACTATGTCCAGTCCTACAACGTCCGTTAATCCGATTATTTAAAAAAATGGAACAACCTTTTGCCAACATAATACATTAGCAATGTTTCGTGTAGTCGATAGAACTCTGAACATTCTGACAATTCTTCTGTTAAATATCAATTATGCGTCTGTCACTTTTCCAATTATATAAAATAACATAGCAAAATGAGAATACAGCAATCCTTACAAATATCAAGTAATCTCAACCCTATCATAAACTCGAGACTGGCCTGAACAGCACTGATAAGAAGATCAAAGGACAACTGATATCGTGCTTCCCAAATACCTTTGTTACCTATGCACATTCGCGCATTATTATCATCTCAAAACCATGCATTAGCCAACCACGGTTGGTTCTGTTGTCCGAAAGCAACGTAACTCGTACGGAACATGCGAAAGAGGAAAAGGAATCAATGGGGATTTAGTCCAGACCCTTTAATACGCGTAATTTGTTGTAATCCACTTAAAGCCGGGACGGTGGTCGTGTACTTTGCTCTATTTTCCACGTGGAATCGCGTTAACCACCATCCTCTGATGGAAATTTCAGCAGGTTACCTGCGTACACGCGTTTATCCGACTGGTTATTCCGCATCCGCACGCGTCCCTCTGGCTTACAAGCGGATAAATGCTGTCATTCAACCGGCTCTTCAATGTAATTCACCGACGCCGCGATCCACGGGACGCGTCTTTGCACCCTCTCCCGGTCTCGAACCGCGCTTTTCAGAATATTATTCGCGCCCGTGTCCCGTTCGCGGCAGGGACGCAGAGAAAAGGGCGAGCCTTTGAAGAAATTCACGCGGAGCCGACGTAACGAGAGTCGTTACGCGCTTTGTTTTCAGATATTATCAAGATACGAAGGGCTTTTTATCGCGATGGCGAGCTATTCGCGCTGTTTCCATGCAATTATGGTTTCTTTTGTGGGAAAATGGAATGAATCCCATTCAAAGAAGAATAGTGAGATTGTCGGAAGATGGGTATATAAGGGTTTGTTAAGAGGCTCGTTGATTGATTCGAAAGGTTGTCTCGCTTCTAAATATTTTATGATACGCAATTTTCTAATTTTAAGGTTCGTTCGAGGTTCTTGGAAATATTGGCTTTTGTTCTACAAATATTAGACTTAGAGGTACTTACAAATATTGTTGGAAAATGAAGATAACATTGTATTTGGAATTGGAAGATGTAAAGCTTTACTAATTCATCGATATTTCGTGTGTTTCAGATTGTTTATTTCACATTTTCATAGCTCCTTTGTGATTTTCAAACCTTTTTTTATACTAGCTCGACAGTTTTTAGATATCTTAGAATATTCAAGTTCAACTCTTTCAGTTCAAGCATCTTTGGTTGTTTACCAGAAAATAAAAGTTCCTTCTCAGATTGAAAGATTATCTGACATCTACACTTTTCTGATATATTGAAACTTAAAAATTCAATAAAATCTCGTTTTGAATTCTTGACAATTTTCAAGTCATCCACGATTGTACTTTTAAATTGGAAAATTACTAAGTGAAAACTTCAAAATCCAACAAGATCATCAATCTTCCGCAGTTCTCAAAATACGTATTATTTAAAACGCGTTACCATTATCCTAAAATCTCCAACCTAGCAAAATACCAAGTTTGCTCAAAATATCGGAGTCTCATCCTCCCCACAATCCACAAGCATTCCAAATCTCCAAGCCGAGCTCCTTATCAAATCTCCCGGTATTCTCCTGAAGCTAACCGCCCGAAGCCTTCAATCAAAGGAAATTTCACCGCATCCGAATCCAACGCTCAAACAGACGTTTCTCCCTTCACCCGTATCTCATGCTTCGCTTACGATGAATCGTTATTCTTCGCGGATCGAAATGGAACTGTACTCCGTCTTGGTTGCATATAGGTGGCCCCGGATGAATAATTCTCGGTAAGTGTCGAAACATTTATCGAGCGTGAAAATATGTCGAACCGCGCGAAGTTTATTAGGCGGAACTAACGGACGGTTAATTGCGAGTAACATGTTACTCGGGCCGACCGCGTCGATACGGCGATTTTATGTGTAATAGGAACGATCATTTATGGAAAATGGCCGCGCGACACTCTGCGTTATCTCTTCGCATGATTACGTCCCTTCACGTGCTCTGTCCCGTTCCTAAGTAAGAAAAAAGAAGAAATAAGATCGCGTGTCGTCAAGTGTCGCGAGTTGTCCGGCTTCCAGATCGTTAAGTTACTTTAGTTGATATCGCTGTTTCGGACTAATTTCCACTTCCAGGAATAACTCTTTTTAGTTTAGACGGCCATTTCGTGAAGTTCTTTGCTGGATGTAAAAGTTTTAGTGAGACATGTTTATGGACAGGATAAGGGAGCGTGTCAGGTATAAAATGTTATGTAGTGGGTATTTATGATTGAAGAAAAAACAAGAAACGGTAATGTTGCTGGTTTCTTTTTATGGAGTTTTTATGGGTACTGTATGTTTTGTCGTCTATAAAAATTAATTTTTCTTCTATGATTCCTTCTCTGCTTTTTTTTTTAAGTCATTTCCTCTTCCACATTTCTATATATTTCTTTGTATTTATATAATCATATTATAGTTATTTAATTTATATAAGATACCAAACGTTTTCTATAGGTTAATTTGTACATCATCGTTCTACATTATTATTGAGGTAATGGCAGAATAAGTTCATTAATTTGCAACACGGTTTCGGTTTTTAGATCGTTAAACTACCCGGACAATTTTTCTAAATCAATTTACACGTGATTGTTCCATATCACCATCAAAATAGTAACCGAGTAATTTCAACAATTTAAACACTGCGACCACAGTGCGGAATTTTAGTTTTCAATCTGGCTGCAATATTTTGTTCAAATCAAGTTTCACACGATCACTCTACATCACAATTAAACTTGTGACAGCATAGATGCAGCAATTTCCAACATATCAATACGGTTTTTTACCTTCTCAAACAATATTTCTAAATCAATTTTCCACGTCACTATGGAAATAGTGTCAGAATAATTCCGACAATTTCGGACATTTCAACACAGTTTGGAATTTTAATCTTTTTTTTTAAAGTAACACAAATTTGATTGAAACAATTTTTCTAATTTAATTTGTACATGGATTTTCAATTTCAAACAATTTCTATCATTTCAGAACGATTCGAATTTTTTGTCTTTTACTTTTTCATTTAATCCCAAAACTTAAGCCAATTAATAATAAAATAGTGACCGAATATTTTCAACGATTTTAATTATTCGAATACAGTTTGAATTTTTATTCCTTTCTTTCTAAAATAATCCAAATTGTTAATACCAAATGTTAACCTTAAATATTCTTACTAAAGATTAACTAAATATATTATCTAAACTAATTTACTATTCTATTACTAATTTCCATTAGTAATTTACTATATATATCACTATTAAAATAATGTCCGAGTAATTTCGACAATTCCAAGGATTTCAACGTTATTTGTCTGATGCTTAGAAACAAATAAACGTTTCTCAAGACGATCCAGGAACGGGACCGTTGTGTAAGCCGCTTAACGATTTAACGCCAGAACACGCATTCGGAAGTGGCGAGGCCCGTGTACCAGATCATAATGCGATTAGACCCGTGTTTTCTCTGTGGCGTTCACGCGACAGTGCCGGTGCTCGGTGCTCGTCCCAAAAATACAGAATACACGAGCCAACCAGCGCTGTATCAAAGTTATCAAACCACGCAATTTATGGCTCCTCCTTTCACGGTGCTTCTGTTGCCCGTGGACTCTTTCCAAGATTCAACAAGTCCCCCGATGCGGTGATAAAATGCGACACGATGTTGGTCCCAAACGAGAAGCTTTGTTTTATGATAGAACACCTCCTTCTGTCTCTTTCTTCTTCTATTATCTTCCTTATCGTCTCTTGTATTGTATGGTTTAACCATGACAAATGGCAGAAGTATAATTTTCTTTGATATAAAGTATTTGGTATTACATTTTCCAATTGGTACATTTGCTAACAAGTAAATGGATGAGAATTAATTTGGAAAAGAAGAGAATTCTTTGATCTTCGATCTCCTTTTTCCATTTTTCATATTACCAACATATACACGTATCGTCATCAGCTTTCGCTGTGAATGAAGATAAGCAGAATGCACGTAGAAATTTAAACAGTACTAAAACCGAATTTCTTGATGATTACTATATTCTACCAGAGCCTATCACAAGTACTTACTTCCCTCTTCACCATCAAACTTCTCTGACCTCAAAAAAAAAAAAAGAAGAAGAAGAACAAGGCAAAGAAACAGTTAAAACGATATAGCACGTACGTTGGTCGATCGAAAGTTTCCAGGACGGGCCGTCGCTCCTGGTTACCGTGACATTAACAAATATGTTAAACGGCGAAACACCGAGTCGCCGGTGTAATTGCTCGCGAAGAGAAATGGCCAGTGACAAGGCGAAGAGTAAAGTAAATACACGGCCGTCTGTTCGTTCAAACAACCCCGACTAGCCTGGCCTGGCCTCGTCAAACAGCCAAGACATGGACTACTTTGTATAAATACTACCGAACGCCATTACGGAATTCATCGCTGGCTAATCTGTTTGCGTTACATTGTTTTAATTCACGCCACGGCCCACGTGTTTGCACGGGACGGTTTTTAGCCTCCTGACTACGGGACCAATTGCCCAATTGTCTCTCGGTATTTGAGAACACCTGTCCGACCGGGAAAAAAGTCGTAACTTTTATCGTTTTCTATTATTTGGTTCTTGGTTTCTTTAAGTCGTTATATTCTCAATCCTGAACCTGTTAAGCGGGCATTTTATCTTTCTTTCTTTGATAGCTTTGGTAGCTCTTAAGGGTTAAGGACCCTTAATTAGTATGGTATTTATCTATAAAAATTATTTAAATACATACACAGAATATACAATAATATGTACACTATTGTCTTAACGTTTCAAATAAAATATTCCCTTCGATTCATAAAGTAAAATTTATCATCTGAAATTTGGTACAGAATTGCTCAAATATTTTAATAATCGTTCAAACGTGCAGCAATTCGAAGAAAAGCAAACCTTTTTTGCCCAGAGAAATCAACTTTAAACGTTCCTAAAAATCCAATAACTGAAATATCAAACAAATCCTACGCTACATTATAGAATACACACATAGGATATTCTTTCAAATTATACGAAAAAAAAAAAAAAAAAAAAGAAAAGTGAAATATGTAGTTCTAGAGATTTTGTAGCAGCCAAGTTAGAGAATATAATTTCGAGAAAAACGCAAGAAAGATGTTAATAGTGCGATTAAATCTGAATTTCAAATTTTAATAAACCGCTTTCACGCAATATTCTACACGTTTGAAACTGTAAAGTCTTTTTGAAATTCGATTTTTTCTAACTATTTCAGTGCCCTTTAAAAACACTGTGTATCGTTACGACCGATCCTCCAGTTCTCTTCCACTCTGTTTGATCTTGTTACGATGCCATTAGCCGATGAAAATTGTAACGTGGTTCGACCCCTCTTTTTTCGATAAACGTTCCTTCTTCGAGTAGCAGACTGGACTTTTATAAGCAACGACCATGGTTCCTGTGCTTTATAACTCTAATAATGGTCGTTGATAACGGGTATATTGTAGATAACGAGGCTGTAATGTCAGTTGTTTCGTAAAGGAAGGTGTACGGTAGTTGGTGTTTTACATTCGGCAATAAGAATAATAACAGAGCAAGCACTTTTTAATACAAATTATGAAATTTATGTAAGCATCAGAGGAAGTATGTTTCTCGTGTTATTATACAGTGGAACAGACCTGATAATTATCGAAGTAATTGGTCTACTGTTCTAATTGAGGTAATGGATTTCTTTCTTTTTCTACCAAGATCAAGATACAAGCACAAAGATATTTGCAGAATTGTATTATGAATTTCTAAATCTTTATGAATACTCAACTGATAATAATCATTAATCGTCTCCCTAGATCTGCCATACTATACTTTTTATTCATCGTAAATCTATGTCATTCCTTTTACTTCCCTTCGTTCCATTAACGTATTCCTTATAATATTCTCTGACCATTCTCAATATCCTTTATTAACTTCCCATGTCAACAAAAAACTAAGATTTCAACACAATTTTAAAGTCGAGATAAAACAGAATTTTTAATTAAAGAACTTTGTCCAGCCTCCATACCTACTTTCAACGACTCAATAAAATCCATCGTTCCTTACACAGAGAAACTTACTTCCTCCAATTATTATGTTCCATTAACGATCCACCTGGTATAGGATCTATTAACAAAAAGCAATTCCACAAGACAGAGACTCGGTGGAACGAAAATTAACCACATTTTCCAACCGGCAAACAGAAAACTAGGGAAATGCGGAATAATTGGAATCGGAATATTTGCGCCGTCCCTTTGTCAAGCAACAACGTATTCCTCTCCATTTCTCCGCAAGTGAAATTTCACTTTCTCGAGGTCTCGAAGAGATAAAACAGAAGCCAGGTATGCGGCTAACCCGACGGATCCACTCCCTCGGCTAAGGTAGAAGAGGCAAGAGTAGCAATTTTCTACACACTCCCTAGCCGCGACGAGGGGTTAATGAACTTACCGCAATCAACGTTGCATTTACCTAAAACCTTGCTGGCCCGCCGTCGCGGCAATTATCGATCCGTCGTTTCTATGAAATTACTTCCCGAACAAGAAAAGGATAATTTCGCCAAATTGAATCCTGCACAGAAGGCAGTATCGACCGTGAGAAGGAGAGGGTGGGACGAGCCACCGCACGCCGCGCGGCGACACGCGAACCAACGCATGCCAATTTATTGCAATCAGTGTCCTCTGCACGAGGTTCTCGTTCGAAGAAAAAGGCGTATCGAGCTTCGAACGAGTTGTGCGTGCGACACACGCTGCGTGTTCGATCGTAGACGACCGTGGGTGGATTCGCTATCGTATACGGAGAGAACGTACGTCGAGGGAGGAACTGTTAGCGTGTGAAATTAGCCCCGATTCAGTTCGCTACGGAGATCCTTTCGTGGGATCGATGTAGATTGAGACCATTCGTGACTGTGTTTCGAGGGAAACATTGGGTGCACTGGAATGAGGAACGGTGAAAGTATTGAAAATGCGAGATTTTTTAGAATTGATCTTTATTATAGTTTTCAAGTTTGCAGAGATGAAATGAATGAAATAAATGATGGAGGAAATATTCTTTTATCAGCTTTAATCTAATTTAGTTTGTGATTGTTACTAAAAATGAAAATTTTAGTAGAATTTTACACCTATACTACTTCAAAGTATATGAAATATATTTCTATGTCTGTAATTAGCTTGTAATTAGTTGAGTAAGCATTCTTTGTTACTAAAAATGAAAATTTTAGTAGAATTTTACACCTATACTACTTCAAAGTATATGAAATATATTTCTATGTCTGTAATTAGCTTGGAATTAGTTGAGTAAGCATTCTTTCATATATATGATTGCCACTATAAATGGAAATATTAGAAATGATAAAGATTTACGGAATGGTAACTTTTTTCTAGCTTTGATGTTTGCTCGCGTAATTATAAGCGACTAAAAAAGTTTTTGGACGGACCACATTCTCATATACTGATGAAAATGTGAAAATTATTGAAAACAATTCGCTTTAAGAATTTTCGAACGGTCATTGTATTTATGTGAATAGAAAATTTCTCTATTAATAGCAATACAACAAAAACATACTGAATGAAGAAAAGGCTGAAATTGTTGTTATATGTATTAGCTTTTTTCGTAGATTTCAAGCATGGAGAAAACATGGTTCAGAGAACCATATTCCCTTTAAGGACTATAAAATTGTATTTAGGTAACGAGAAAATTAAGCAGAAAAATAGGTAAGAGGAAAAGAGTGATGAAATAAAGATTATTCCTATAGGTATCGATAAAAATGGGAAAAGAATACCGAGGAATGGGATGGACGGGATACTTGTTACATTACTAGCGTAGAATCAATTTAATCGCGATAAAAAAGGTCTGAAGGAACAAGAAGAGTATCGACTGGGCAGTGTTCCAGAACTCACCCACAAAGGAGAATTCATTCCACGAAAATGGTATCAAAAAGATATCAAGGAATAGCAAAAACGACGAAGAATGTAAATATAATCGATTAAGCTACAAGTAGAAGGGTGGAGCACTTGTTATGTAACTAGGTTGGGGTCTATTTAAAAAAAAAAGTTGAAAGGACAAAAAGGGTGTCGAGCGAGGGTTGAATGAATATTTATCTTTCAAGAAGGGCTCCCCAAAAAAGTCGTGTTGGAGGCATATTATCCATTGAAATAACAAGTTACCGACCAATTTTACCGGTAGTTATTTAATTACAATTTAATTCTTTATAAAAATTAGTACAAATTATTTTCCTTTTATATATACAACGTATCTAAAGCCTTCTTTACTTTGTTGGTTAGGTAGACATTTTTTAGTCATATGTCGTACTAATGCTGCAAACTAATTTAATATAATCCTTTCATATAAAAATCATCGCAAACAAATTATCACGTCCAAGATACCGTCTATGTGAGTATAATAATAATAACCATAATCATCTTTCAACAATTTGAAAAATATCGGTTGCAACAAAGTAACGTCGCGAACTATTGTTCAACTGAATCAAAAGATTCCACTCCAATTTTAGAACAAAGGATGAACAAACAATACAAATACAATTGATATATTAAAAGGACCTCGAGAATCACCACGATCAGAATATGACCTGTTTGATTACCATGGTAATTCATCGTCTCCAGTGAATAACTGAAAAGCTATCAAAATCTAAAATTAATGCCCCAAAGGATACAACTTTCCACGCTCTTTGCGTCCGAGAACAGCGACCAACAGCAGTCAAAACCATACATCAAACTCGCGCGATATTTCAACCCCTATCGCGGCAATCGATTCGTCAAAAGGAAACACGTGACGAACGAGCAAGAAACGAGCGTCGTTCAGGCGTCTATCCCCCGGAAGAACA
Organism: Bombus flavifrons; assembly: GCF_040668555.2. NCBI lineage: Eukaryota > Metazoa > Arthropoda > Insecta > Hymenoptera > Apidae > Bombus > Bombus flavifrons. The sequence goes on from NC_138456.1 coordinate 8,891,796, forward strand.
TTAAAAGACCCGTCGACCCGTGGAACTCGTCGCCCACCCCTTCGAGTAAGAACTCGAACTTGCGTCGTCTTCTCTCCTTTAATTATCGTTCTACCCTCCCCCCACCCGCTCCCCACCAACTCCGTTGTCGAATGCATAACTAGCGTAACGAGTTTCTGGATGGCAGGCCGCTGCGAGACGAAAGGAGAGGTAGAAAGGAATTCCAACGCAGGTGAAAGAGGAGGGAGAGAGGGTGGAACAGAGAAGTAGCATTTTAGTTTATTCATATTCAAGCGGCCGGAGAAATCCGCCGGTGGGATCGAGCCATCCGCAGAGGATTTTCCGCGTTTGCAAATTGCGAGGCTGCAGCTGCAATGCGGCTATCACGGAGGAGGGGCGGCTGCGAACAGCCTAGGGGTGGAAGTGACGGGGGACCAAGGAGGGGGCGGGAGAACGTTCGTTAGAAGCCGTCAATTAACGCGAATCGAATTAAGCAGGGTGTACTCGGCCTGCTCGGTCGCGCGGACACGCGCTCAGGAACCGCTTCGCCTGGAAAATATCTTTGGTTACTCACCAACCATCCCTCTTAGTCTTCGTGTGTTTCATACTTTTCTCTGTTCGTGCGTGTATGTGGGCATTTTATAGTTTTTGAGGAAGTATCTCTTTTCCAAGAGGTAAGTCGGGGTAATAGGATTGGAAGCGAAATTGAGTTTATGAAAGCGATTATTTGGTGGGTTGGATTAGTAAGAAAATTAATAGTGTTTCCAATCTCATAGGATGGAATTATAATTAATTTACAAACTGGAAGAAATATAATAATACGGTATTATTACAGCACATATTGTGCAGCGACGGAAGTGTTTAGCACAGACAAAATGTGTAACATGGATTTTGGTTATATTCAAATACAAAGTATCAACTTTAAGCTTCATATTGTTCGCCATTGCATAATAATATAAAATATAAATGAAGCGATACGACTGGTCAGAAGATTGAGTACGCCTAGTCTATTCGTATTCTGCGCACTTTTCCTTCAACCACGTCTACTAAATTTCTATGACACATAACATATATTTCCAGTCTCTTATGATATCTCAACTCTATAACCTCGATCTCCAATTTCCTCCAAACCCCATCTTAAACCAATCACTCCAAACACTCCAGCCACTCAAAATACCTCATGAAATCCCAAACGCATCCCTGTTCGCCCATAAACTCCTAATGCCAGCATACAGCACGAAAATACATAGCTTCTAAACCTTCGACGCGTCGAATAAGATTCAACCACACGCCTCAGCCCCGAATCGAACTCCAGTCTCCTAACCAACCCCCTTGGTACGTTTGCTTTTTCTGTTCCGTGTGAGCAATCGTTCGGAAGGCTTGCAGGAAGAACAAGCGAGGGACACGGTGATCGAAACAGAGAGTAGGAAAAGGGGACGTGGAAAGGAAGGAAAATCCAACGGGGCACCCTTGTTGCTCGGCTCCAAACTCTTACACGGAGACGCTTCTTCGCGATGTTTGCTGTGAAAACACGTGCCTTGCTCCATCGACGTGGACGGAAGCGAAACACGAGGGTTGGGGAAGAACGAGGAGCCACCGGGAATATTATATACCGAGCACGCCTCGATACACCGCGTCACATTCCGTTTCGTTCGTCGATGAAACCCGACGCACGTTTCGAAATTCTTCTACGCGCGTTCTACTACGTCCTGTACTCGACGAGACTCCAGACATCTCGATACTCCGCCTGACTCCGCGCGAACGTGCTCGAGACAGCTCTTCGATCGTTGCACCGCTTTCTCTTTCTTGGTCTTTTGCTCGTTCTCCTCTGTTTGGTAAAACGTCATGCGGATGGGATTGTTGGCATATTCTTGTCTCTCGACACCGTTTCTCCGCCTGTCAAATTTGTTTGCCTCCCTTGCTACGCTTAACTCGGACAATATACGATTGTTGAAGGTAATTCTCGAGGTGTTTCGTTGGGGTGCGTCAATTCTGTTTGCTCGAAGATATTCCACGTAGAATTAAACTCGATTGGAGTGGAGTGAATCGTGAATCGGGCTGATATGTTAGAAGAAGTTGGAGAACTAGGTGGGCTGGTGATTGGATTGGAATTTTGAGTGTATCTCGAGTGTTGAATATTTAAACCTTTTCACAAATTTCATACACTTTGCTCTGAGAGCCACAGCGGATAGAAATACGCTATACCATGACGTTGAATGTTGCAAAATATTATACTGTATTTGCGTATCTTTTTGACAAGGTTATTTAAGTCACTCGCATAGTTGAAAATTTTTTGCTCCGTGAAATTCATCTTACTTTAATCATTCTAAAAGCCTTAAATAACGTTGGTCATCGATGACCAACCTTTTTAGTTAGCGCGTTAGACAAGCCGCCCAAATTGAATCTATCTTTTGCTTCCGATCAGACGAGACATCGATCAATTTGCAACGGTGTCGCGTCACCTGGTTCGCTCTAATCACGCGGGTAGCTAGCGAAAGCCTACGCTGAGCAAACTTCGCACACGGTTTCCCTAGCTCGCATACTTTGCATACCGAGAGGCGGCCCAGTCCATTTGATGTGGTCAGGACCAAAGCTTCCACAGCTAACCACCCACTCCGTTTCAACGATCCCAACAGTCTGAGGAAGAGGAAGGGGAACCGGCAAAAGGGGCGAGATCGTTGCGTTCAATTCGACCTTAACGGTATCTTACAGGCCTGGCCAGGCAGGATATTGCAAGCTGTAGGATGTTTGACTTGCCAAGTAAACCGCCGTCAACCGTATCCGCGCTCCCTGAACCGTCGTTTCTCGTGTTCCTCTACCGATACCCAACGTTCCGCAGTTTCTGCCAGGCGTGTTCTAATAAGGGATATTATACTGCGTGGCTGAGGTAAGGAAGCGAGTCAGCAAGCAGGTAAGGGCGGGAGAAAACGCAGAGAGTGTGAGTGGGTGTTACGAGAGGAAAGACAGAGAGAGAGAGGGACAATTTTGTCTCGGCACTGGCTGGCGCTATGTTAAATTGCGGCTTACCTACCCTAATTAATTTCGGCAGATTTATATCTGTCGAGACAACGCGTCGTTGGCAGCACGTCACTTCGCTGTCGGCCGCGCCTACTCTTCGAACGTCCTTTTCTGCTCTTGCACCGTGGGATATAGAGGATGGGAGTTGAGAGAGAGACAGAGAGAGACAGAGAGAGAGAGAGAAAGCGAGGGGGGAAGCGAGTAGGAGGATGAGGTTCTTCGATGGCAGTCTGTTCCAGTGATCGAACTGGAACTGGAAGATTAGCATGTTAGGTAGGTGATTGATGCGAAGAAGGTGGATTCTGGAATTTGATTATAGGAAAAAGTAAAAAATAAGTTTTCCTAAAGCACTCATAGTAGGTTTCGTTTCCAAATTATTTAACAAATACATGGTTACAAAAATTATTGTCACGCCGTTCTATTTATTATAACATTTGTGTGTTAATTAGTTGAACCCAAGTAATTGGTAACATATATTTTCACCTAACTGTTACAATAATTTGATACTTTAAAAATGAAACGTAGAACACCTCGTAAAAAACGCTTGAGGAAGAATGCTATGTGCCAATATTTTTCGTAGCCACTGTCACGAGTTGGGTTTTTCTATCTACACTTAAAACTCCAGTGGCACTTTAAATAAATCCCCGTAATCAATAAACCAAATATCAGATTCTTTGTCTCCCTCGCGTTCATAGTCATCATAACGTCCAGCGACTTTACACATGGCTGGAAACGTCATTAACGAATCCTCTAATTGGAAATTTTTCCGCGTGACGGTGCAAAGCGATAAATCCACAAATCACGATTCGTCGATGTCCGATCGAGAATTACAATCCGTTTGGACGAGCAGGATCCGCAATTCTATCCGTTTGTCACGTTTTTGGAATTTCACACCTAATTTTACCATATCTGATCAATGGTTGAGATCGCCATTCGAATTCTATAGACACAGACAGGCAATTATGTTCTCCATGCATGTTGATACCAGTGAATTCTCCGTAAAGCGATTCGGATCAATAGTAAAATGAGTTTAGTGTGATCGAAAATGAAATTTAATTTCGAGTTCGGCTTTGTCACAGCATTTTACTAGGGGAAAAAGGTTTTTCGAAATTCTCTGCGTAAGAGAGAAGAAGATTTGACACGTGTTGTACGCATTGGGAGAATAAAACGAAAAATTCCGAGCGATCCCCGTTTCTTTCCACGCTATTTGTCGGAAATGACTATCCTCCGGCGTCGCATTTTTCCAACCCCCTTATCCTTTTTTTAGTTTCAGGGAACTCGCCCTGTAATAGCTAGTTCCCACTGGAAATAGTTGCTTTGAGAATTAAAGTTTCGCTGGGAATTCAAATTGAAGGGATTTTATTTAATCAGTTACACGCAGAAAGGGAATTTAAATACATTTCTACGAAAAATATAATAATAACACAAAGGAATAAGATATATTTTTCTGAAAAGCAAGGATTGATATTATTCTTACTAATAGTATTTAAGTTTCAAAACTGAATCTTTTTGAGGCTATAGAAAAATTCCTTTCTTTTTTATTAATTATTAGTAATAGAAACAAATCTTTTCAAATGTCTTTGTAAAGAAGATATCATACATTGAAATTGACAAGTACATTTATCGCTTAATTGATTAACAACTCGTCAAGCACAGTATTGAGTACGCGAAACATTGATCGCACAAGAGTTAATAGACTTCAGAGGATTAAAAGTAATGAGCTGTTTCATAATTTCATACCCTGTTCGATATAATTACAAGTATCTGTTACAGGTATTAATTGTATTTATCTATAGAAACAACGTGTTGCTCTGTTCATTCACTCACTTATTATCGAATGTAGTTAAGGCAGAAAGAGAAACAAAATACAGTAAATACAGTAAATCATATTACGTATGACAAAACCCTCGAATAGAAGGCTTGGAATTTGTTCAGGTATAAATTATAGACTTTTATTTTATTACATCAAATTTAAATTACAAGGCAGTTCTCAAAGTAAAAGATTCGCCATTGAAGATGAAATTTCTTCTTCCAGCCTCTTTCCTCTGAACGGTTCAACTAACTTCTCGAATTATTTGACATTCCCAACTTCGAGATATTTGTACGCACTTCTGCACACGCAGTACAGACTTAAAGATTATAAAACAATAGAATTTCGATTTTCCTATCCGTTATTTAACCCACCAACAAGTATAAACGTTCAAAAATACTTTCATTCCAAAACGAATACTAAAATAGTAAATATATTAGGTATATTAAAAAACAAAGCCTAATTTCAAAATGCTTAAAACGAAGAAGCAGTAAAACAAATCAAATATTACCACGTTAAATCTTACATATTCTAAATATTATGAAATAAATCAACAATAAAAAAACGATTAAAGGCATAGAAATAAATAAGGGAAATTGAATGTTTTACTTTAAATAAAACTAAGAAAGAAACGAAACACCTCAAGGAAACAATTCGCCACGGCCAAAAATGATAAAATCTAAATCTTCCATCCCCATCATCCCCCGAAGAAAGCCATGAAGGCGTCTCGATCCATTTCTCTCCCAATCCAATATATCTCTCGAGCATCTTGGCCATTCTGCGCAGCGATCTGCGTCTAAAATCAAATTCCATTCTCGATATCTAGCGGTGTGACGTTGGTGAGCCGCAAGCGGAATCAGAACGGAAGAAACGGACGATAAACGCGTGCCCGACTCGTGAAGGAAGTAAATTGCGCGGCCGATGTCCGAATCGTGATGGTTTGCGACGGAATATCGATTCCTCCGCAGTGGAAGACGAACACAGAGGGAAAGGACTAAACCGTTTTTTAACCGATACACGTGCGGCACACGTGTACTGTGCAACGAAGGCACGGCTTTCGAATTCTCATCGCGTCGACGGATGATACCGTTCACGGGACCGGAAGTCGATTCGATTCGGAGAGGAAGAGGAAACCCTCCCACCTACGAGGCGGGCTTCTCGCACGAGCGACCAAGAAATCGCGAGATAAGCATCCGGGAATTCTGGCGCCGAAATGAGAAGATATTACGTCGGCTGGAAATATTTTTATGACAGATTTCACGGAATAGTGGTGACGTTATGAGCGATCGCGCCGCATGAAAACTCGATCCTGATTACTTCGGGAGCATTTTTATTCGATATCGTGGACATTATTTTAATAAATAAATAGAATGTTTTGTATGTTGTTTTTGTAAGGCGAGTGACAAATAGACTCCGGAATCTTATGTATTTACGGGAAGTTTAAAGGTGGGAAAATGTATGGAATGTACAATTCGCTAAAATATGTGAAATATTCGAAGTATAATTTAGTGAGCGGGACAAATCTCTGAGTAGTTTCTTTCTGTAGTTGTATTCATAAAGGTAGGAATTCGCATAAATGTCTACATATAATATATGACATGTCACGTTAAAGATTTCTACGAAGTTATGAATAAAAAAAATAAATAGTAGTTATTGGTAGATTTCATATTTGTCAAGATATTTAGCTTCAAATTTTATATGAACCGTGAAGAGCTAAACTGATCAATTGCCTTGAAATTACTTGTTTAGAGCCCAAAAATTTAGACACAAATCGTGTATGCAGCAAAAGAACACATAGATATCCTGAACATTACTACATTTATTGACAACATAAAAATGCACAATCGATTGAAAAGCAAGACAAAACAATTAATACAAAGGAAGCGTCATTTATCTTCTAAATTAAGAAATCTGACGATTGAAATGGAGCATAGCCGAATGTAAAACGTCTTAAAGCTGGTATCAAGCATAATCGCTAGTCATTCACTTTCCATTTTTTAATATCCCGAAAAAAAGAGAAATCAGCTATTCATAGGCCTGCGCTCGAGACACAATATTCACGCGAGCTACCAAAGGCCATCTTCCACGTACATAGTAACCAATTTCCCCGACATCGCCGCGAACAAACAAAAGAACGTCCGCTGTCGCGCTTACACAATACGTCACCTGGCGACGTCACTGGTCGACGACAAAGCGATCAGGGAACAAGTTTCCTTTAATCCCATAAATTTTCATGACGCTCCATGGAGCACACAGCTCGAAGGGACACGAATTTCCCGTTCACTTGGCATCGGCTCTTCGACAAGAGCTACGGGGTTTGGGCCACTCCCTCTCCCTCTCCCTTTTCCCATTACCATCGAAGACTCCTCTCCAACCAGAGAAATCCTCCTTTCGATCCGGCACGTACAGAGAAAAGGAGAGAGAGAGAGAGAGAGAGAGACAGGAGAAAGCCATTCTGTAATCTCGCGAATATGTTAAATTGGTCGTAGACAATCGGAGAAGCCTCGTCATACGAACGATTAAGAAATCCATCGTGATTGGTACAGTTCCAAGTTGGAACAACAACCTGGACTAAACACAATTTCCAATACAGAATATATATTTCCAATAAATAATATTAAAGATGTTGTTTCCAAGGATATTAAAAAGTCTCAACCAGATAAAATCCAACGAATAAAGGCATGGAATTATTCGAAATATTTAAAGATTCCAAATTTACATATAAAATTCTGAATATTACATAATCGCTGCCTGTCTTGAAGCTAGTCTCAAAATACTCTAGCGTCTACTATGCTAATCCTATTCCCGCTTCTCATACCATTCTTTTTGTCCAGAAATATTCACCAACGATACATACAATTCTATTCAAGAATATCAGAAAGTCTCAACCAGGGAAAGAGGAACATTACGATTACAAATCTCAAACGATCTCTTACGATCTCAAGATTTAAAATCTATATAAAAAGTTCTGAACATTACGTAATCATCGTCAAAGCTGAATCATAACTTAGAAAGTTTTCGAAGGACTCTCACGTAGAAACAGACAGAGAAAGAAAGGGGAGTCACTCTGTGATCTCGCGGATATGTTAAATTGCTCGTGTACAATAAGAGGAGTCTCGTCGTGTGCACCAGGTCTACGTCGGTTCTTGCGGTGGTTGTACCAGACTGGATTCCTGAAAAAGGTCGTCGCGACGGAGTTAAAGGGCTGCCCTTCGGCCGAAGGTCCCCCGCCGCGACCGCTTCTACAGGGACATTAATTTTCGACTTGGGACGTTCGCTTCTCTCCGCGCATGTTTATTCAATTCCTACCGAGTGTCTCTTCCTCCTGTGGACCTCCTTGGTCGCCAGAAGATCGTCTCTGCTCCGCGTCATAATGGATTCTTCTCCATCCACGCCTTATTTTCTCCTCCGCATTTTTCCTCTTTTCCTTTCACCCTTGCCATTTCACATCGAGAACAGAACGAAAAGAAAGCTCGGAGTCTAGAAGCCTCCGAGGATGGGAATGGAGAACAACACTCCTAACGAAATACACGGACGATGGCGAATTTTATTTTCTCCTCGTTTTCCGGCCATTGTTTCATTTCCGACGCGAATAGGGAATCTCCGCGACGGACACGGGATTTGAAGAAACAGAGACCGTTTCTTCTTCCTTGCGACACGCTACGTTCGCTGGTCACGGCTGCTGTCGGTGTTTAAGGTATCCCCTCGCTCGGATATGTTTCCTACCGAGATTAACTGTGTTTGTAGCAGGTGCTCCCTCTTTCGCTCATTTTGTCCCGGATTTTCCCTCTATCCCGCTACTACCTATAAATGTCTAAATACTACTGTGGTGTTAACTCTGGAAGTTGGACGCGATGTTTTATTCACTGGGTTCGTGGCGACTAATTTCGAAGCTCGAGAGGCTAGGTAAATGAAGAGGCAATTTAAAGTTAATTTACTTGATTTGTTTCTTCCAATCGATTGTTCTTTTTTTTTTTTTCTTTAAGTAGGAAAAGACGTTCTAGGGATATTTTCTTATTTCACTGTCAGTGACGAGAAGGAATATGTTAATATAAAGTAGCCAAAAGAAACTATCAGGTCCAGAGATAAAGTTGACGAAGTTTTGTAGAATTCAAATAAAGATCATAGGAGAGAAACATAATTGAATCACATGTACATTCTTATATTATATATAATTAATTAGTATTAAAGCAAATAAATTAGTATTAAAGAAAATAATTAAGTACATATATATAATATTATGATCACGATCCTGGCTTCATAAGTAAACATCAACATTAACAAAAATCCTTGCACGTTTTTAGAACAAAAGATTTGATAGCAGTCATTTTGATTGAATAAAAGACGTGTTAAAATATTTGCCTTTATATGGACGCAAACTTCTTTTGAAAGGAAACTGCAAGATTTGAATTTAAAAGATATTGATTGTTCTAAGTCACCAACTGTGAGGGTTGTGTCGTGGATCTACGATATGTGAACCGTTATTGAGAATACGAGAGACCGTAGAAACGCGTGTGGCCAGTAGAAACGCGGAAATTCTGCGAGGCTATTTCTGCGTCTTTAACTCTCCGTGGAACAGTGAAACTGTAGTAGAGATCTTGACTAGTCAGGACAGGGAAGGCATTTTCTTTGCCGTGTAGCTTAAATAACCAGCCATCTTTCCTTTTACCTTTTTATTACGATAAAAGAAACAAGCCTGTGAAATATGGTAAATAATAATAAAACAAAGCTTCGGTAATGTCGTAAAAGAAGAAATTTCTACGTACATCGCCGTTTTATTAAGATAAGAGACAAGTAACAATAGAAAAACAAAGTTTCAGTAAAACAATTACAAAATTAGATTCATAGTAGAAGTTCGTTTCGAAAGGATCGTAGGAATTAGACAGGTAACTTGTTTAATAACTCGGAAACTCGCGATAAGATGGAAAAATTCAGCATCTAAAATTGAATATCTAAATATATAATAATAACAAAATTCCAAACATAATAATTACCGAACTCAAACCTACTTTAATGAGAATCTTCAACCTCTTGTACCCTGAACCCATTCATGCTTTTTATACCATCCTTCCATCTCCAAAAATATTCACCGCCGATCCATAGAATTGTCCCGAAGGATATCAAAAAGTCTCGAGCAGATAAAGCGGAACATGCGGTGCTCCCGGAAGCGACGCCGGTAAGCCGGAAGTCGGTTGAAGAGACGTCAAGTTAGATCCATCCTGACCGGTCTCCGACAATTTGACCGGGAGGATCGTGATTCGTGGCCACCCGGTTTTATCGAGCGTGAAGGTTTCTCAAAGGAAAAGTGGTTACCGGGTCCTGAGGGCCAGAAGAAATGCAAAGGAAACGCGACAAGAAGGGCGACACATACGAGAGGGTTTGGTGGAACGAGTAGAGGCTAGAGAACGGCCGAATATATTAGAAGAAGATCCTATCGAAGAGTACAGGCCGTTACCTGTGTTCGTCTCGGACCAAATTGGAGGCTGGCTGTTCGTGGTCTCCTTGGAATACATTCTGATCCCGGGCGACCCTTCGCGAGGGACGTTCGCGGAGTGACAAATGGTCCAGCCACGGCCGTTATTTCGTGCTCCTCCGCCTCTCTTCCTCTTCTTCCCGTTTTCTTTTTGCCCTTCTCCTTTCCGCCTCTTTTTTCCTTTTTCCTTTCCGCCTCTTTTTCCTCCACGTCGCCGCCGGGAGAAACGATTCGGCTTGTGGAGAGTGCACAAGAGTCTGTCCTTGCATCCGGGCCTTCCAGCTTCGCGACATGGTCGTTGAACGGATGGAAGAGCGACGAGGTTCATCTTGGTTGCAGGCTTTCTTTGCCAGGTTTTATTGTTTAATTTAACGGATTTGATCCTTTGGTATCATTCAGTGGTCAGAGAAATGGAAATTGGTCTTTTCAATATATTTTTCAATTTTTATTTCTTTTCAATAAATTTTAAACGTTTCATTTTTCAATGGAAAATTTCAGATGCCAAAATGTGTTGCCTGCTTCATTTTCAAGTCAAATAGAAAGAAAAGGAAAATATAGGAAAAGAAATAGGAAAAATAGGAAATAATAAATTTTGCTTATTATGTTTAAGATTGGTTTTTTGTGATTGATTTGAGGAGGATGAATTTTACGTAAACTGACAGAATATTATTAACCAATTGAAATGAAACTTGATTTGAATAGCAAAAGATTTGCGAATAAAATATGGATAATATAGAATGGCACCTACCTGCTTGGAAAAAAATCGGATCAATTTTAAAACGATACGATAAAAAAGAACAATAACGTCCGTTTTTGCTTAGCAAAGTCGGTCAAAAAACGCTGAAGAAAACTCATCAATCATTTTACCCGGCAAAATGACCAAAGAATATATCAAAGTCATCACTCTATCCAAAAAAAAAAGAAGAGAGAAAAACAGACTCAATTCCGCCCAATTTATTATTCAACCACTACCAGATAATTCTGCGTGTCGTTTCGCGGAGGAAAACTTTTTCGTCGCGGATTAACTCGAGTATCTCGGTAGTTAGGAGTAAAACGGCTTCAGCGGGATGGAAGAGGAAGCTCATTTAGCATGAAGCAACGGAACTGGTATCCAAGAAGAGCAGAGAGAAAATTATAATGTATAGAACTGACAAGCTGAAATGGTAAACCATACATATCCACATAAGAATTAGGATAACGACCCAGATTATCAATGAAACGATTAATTCGCGAGAAATATATTCATGTAAGATGACGTTTCAGAATACGAACAAAAATTCCTAAACGTTATTTGTAAGAGTTATGAAAAGATAACGATCTTTTTATCTCTGCGAATACTTTTGAAATATAATTACCATTTCAACATTTCAATATATTTTAGACAACTTTAAATAACTTTAATAAAAATCGCCCTTTTATAGAATGTATGCACATTTTTATGAATAATTGTACGACCATAACTTTATACTGTCATAGTTCTAAAGGCTAAAATGAGGTATACCGGTATACTACTATCATTTACAATCTTTCGCCGTATTCCTTCTACAATTTACATATTTTCCCGCTAAAAAGATCGTTCCTTTGCTTTTGTTGCCACTTACATCGTTTATCATTTCAAACTCCTCGATTCTTCTCGACTCAAAGGAAGATCCATTTCTCTATCACGATGAACGCGAGTTTCCGTTTTGGGAATCACGATGGTTCTAGTCGATGTTACGCTTCCATGTAATTAGCTTTGGTTTCCGCTGCTTGTACGAATGTTAATTGGCTGAAACGCGCGTCCCTCGCGACGTATTAAGATCCGCCGAGCACACGTGTGCATCGACGCAGCTCCTGCAATTCGCAATGGACCGCTTTGAGTTAGTGTTATTTAACGCCCTACGCTTCCGTAATTCGAGCGCATTGCGCGTTGCCCGTTTCGAATCCGGAGCACCACGACGAGATTCTCTGTGTTATGTACGTTAGTAGGTAATCAGAGTCAACGGTGGAAACATCGACGTGGTCCGAGTACGAATCGGATGTTAATCAACCTGGAAATTAGGAGTTGTTTCGGTGGTTCTAGTTGTTTAGCCAATTTTAAGCATCTCCTTTTGTTTGTCGAATGAATTACATTGAATCTATTACTGCCTTTGGTTTTAAATCTAACTCTCAATCGATACTGTTTGAGCGATCACAACAGTTTAAGGTAGATTTTAGTTAGGTTATTTTTATTTTAGTTTGATTTTGATTATCAGCCTGCTTTTTACGTAATAAATACTGTCGATGATGTATGTCGCGTAAAATACAGGATGTAAATTAGCGTGAACTATTTAAAAATGAAATACCTTAATCTAAATTTCTGTGAGTCTACAACCCAATAATACACATTTATGATGTATTCTCTTGATACGAGGATCGTATTTAGTTTCGCAAAGAGTCGTTCCAGTTTAAAAAGTAATTAGTAATTAAAAGTTTCGTACAATACCTCGATTAAGCGAAGCGTGTGTTCGATAGAAAAGTTCACTCTCTCGACTAATAGTTTTTATGGGAACGTTTCAGAAAGTAGACTGCACATGTGCACAATTCTGCTTCAATTTCCATCGATCTCAGAACTTTCCAATTATTATACACTTTACGTTACTACATACACACTTTTTGCACATTTTTACATAAATTACTACGAAATTATACAAGATTACAACAAACTTAAGAATGATGAACCAGCTATAAGAAAAATATACCATATATACCATAGTGACATGATTCGTTAAGAAATCAGCCATCAAAAAATCCTATACGCTTTCCCAGCTACATGAAAGGTATCTTCATTTCTTCCCGAGAGCTCGTCAGCTGAAAGGCAGGAGAGGAAGGACGCGCGCGATCCAGAGATAATAAAAAGCACGTAGTTCAATCGAGCAAGAGAACATGTCTAACAGAAAAAAGCCGTTCTCCGGCAGAGGCCGTTTTTACGGTATGGAACACGATTCAATCGCGCGGGCTCGCGCACATGTGCACCGGCCAGGGTAGGAAGAAAATCCAAGATAGGTATTCGAGGCATCGTCCCTTCCGAGGTTTGCGTTAGATCGCCTCGAGTGACTTCTTCCGTTCTCACGGGCCGTGCGATTGTCCGCGGCGTTAACGGCGGCTCTTTACTATCGCGTTAAAGATAAGCGCTTATTACCGCCCGCTGCGACCAGCTATTTACAGCCAACTGTGGGCGGCGCCGGCACTTCTTTCAGTGACGATTAGTCGGCCGCTATGCGACTACGTTTCTTCCTTCGTCTCCGCGCCGCGAGAGGAATTGAGCCTCTTCTTCTTAATGTCAGTGTCGAGTAAGATAGTTGAATGGATGGAGAGAGGTCACAAATGTCTTCAGGTGGAAATACGTACACTACCACGCATTAAAGTATCTAGCTTGTAGTAACAATATTTGAGTTTGATTAAAGCGTACAGAGTGTAATGATTGGACTACGGATATTTATGCAGACTCATACTTTTATCAATATATCTCAATTTAGAAACATAGAACGCAGGTAGAAAAGTATTTTAGGTGTTGAATTAATAGGCGTCTTCAAATTGCCCATAAATGCATAAAATGCGTAAAAAATTTAAATTGAATATTAAAATGTGTAACAATAATATGTTTTACACTTTGCTATATGTATATTTTTAATATAGTATTAACATATATGACAAAGTTCTTCTACCAGGTTTGGAACATTTTTTTAATCTAGTTTCTTATACAGAAATTGAGGGATCTAAAAATAAAGAGATATAGTGATAGTCGTGCAGACTGATATCGTATTTCGAATATATATGTTTAAAAATTGTAAAAATTGTAATAACTAGACTACGCATCAAAGGAAGCTTAAATGCCGATGGTTATAAAATATTCCTATCTAGGTTGAAATTTAAATTTGAATTTCGTATTAAAATTTCGATGTTTATAAATTTGTATTTAAGTTTGAAAATTGCATAAAAAATATCGACTTCATGTCTTTAATTTAAATTAAAGTTTCGAATTTACGATCGAAATTTTTTCATTTAAATGTAAATTACATATTTCCATTTCATTTGAAATTTTCTAAAACTGGTTGCGCTCTACTTATGTACGTAGCTGAAATCGGATTTTAGGTGCGAATATCGGAAACTAATTGCCAACTTAAACTTTGAACAACCCATATGACTGCGAATGTCGAGCATAAATTGAAAGAGCAAGTCAATTTGTAACTGCCGATTCTAAATCCCAGTCCTAATTTCAGTCCGGACACAAGTTCAAGCAGCGAATCTCTCTCTAAAATTCCAAATCACATTCAAACTAGAATTTCGGGCGATATTAGAAATAATTCCAAATACTGAGTGCAAATACAATATCAAATCAATATATTCGCTGTTATTGCCGTTTAAGCAAAAGAATCAAACAGTCTCCCTAAATCAATAAATTCTAAACGTCTCTCCAGTTTCAAATTAGATCCTCATCCTAACTTCAACCTAAATTCCACGCTCTCCAAACAATGATCTCGACCTAAAAACACCCTAAAAATTAATATCGAATAACGTGAACCATTCAATCATAATCACGAAACATTCGCCAATCCCAATACACCTCCGCAGCAATCTCTTATCTCTCTGTCACGGGCAAACCCCAGTCCCGAGCCAATCCCGCCGCCATATTCCATGGGGACCGTAGACGTCGCGATTTTCTCGGCATTGTATCGCTTTACGGCGCAAAGTACCTAAATAGTAAATCAAAAATCGTCACAAGGGAGACGGTGGTACAAGCAACGAAGGATACCGATTATTTATAGCCGCGTGGGCTCGCTGTTGTTCGATAGAAAATCTCGCGGAGAGGTTAGGTAGCTTGCGCACAGAGACGAATGGCGGAAAGCTTGATCCGAGTCGACGGGACCTCCGGTGTGACGAGGACTGGGGTGAAAGCAGCTTCGAGTTTAAAGGCTGAGCTCGGCATCTGCATGTCACCCCGCGCGAAAACGTACAAGAGAGGATTACAGAGAGAGAAGGAAAGAGAATAGAGGGAAGAGGAGAGAAAGAAAAAGAGAGAGAGAGAGAGAGAAAGGAGCGGACAGTGAACCCTTTCTTATCCTCGCGGAACGAGGCTTCAAAGGAATCTCTGCTGTTTCGCAAAACGCACTTAACTTTCCACCCGCAACCAGACGCGTCGCGACATTCCGTTTTCCTTCTGCTTTCCAGCGTATTTTCGCCCCAGTCTGAGGATCGTCTGGTGCCGCCGTCTTGATCCTCTCGCGACTTACACGGAGACCGGATTTTTGTTTATGCTGATATTGGTTTGACACGTTGCTCACCGATTGTCTGGATTGTTCCGAGGATTTTATGTAGCTGGAAGAACAGTTTGATGGTATTGGAGTTGAGAGAGACTTACCTGGAACAGAGAGATAATAGTACAAGTTAGTATTTAGCGTGAATGATCGTGATTCTTATTTGAGAATTATTATAGATTGAGAATACAAATTCTAATAAAGGTTGATATAAATAGACATAATAAATGTCCATAAAGTATAGTATTAGTCGTCTAATGTATCTTACAAAAATATTCAGTCATATTATTAAGTCTTTATAAAACAATGTTTACTTACAAATATTCAAAAAACATCCATATGAATACAAAAATAAAAAAAAATATTTTATTCTCTACTTTAAATATCATAATTAATAATTATGTGCAGAGAAAGTATTCAATTTGTAATTCAAGAAATTATCGTCAAAGAAGAACAATGAAAAACGACCATTGATATCGTCTTGCATCGGGTAAATGTATGTAAGAAGATCAGAAGTGAAACTCGGGCAAATGAAATTTCCTTTTGCAAGAATTTCGACTGGAAAACAGCGGCTCGATAAGAAGATCGGTAAGCAAGTGTATTGTCTCCAAACATCCGGGCTGAAACTGCGCCGCTTTCCTTGTCATGTTGACAATTCCGCCCGTTGTTTCCTGATCGTCTGCAGCCCCCATTTTGTCATTTAATCCGCGGCCGATTTCGTTTCACGTATCGATTCGAGGTTGCGCCAGGTTTACGTACGATTTCAAAGCAAACAGCCGGTGTTTGGCCGTACGAGAACGAGCGATTTAATACGAGCACGAAACAACGTCGGTCCCTCCCGACAGAGTACACACCGGCTGATATAGCTTTATTAAAAAAATAAATCATTTCGCTCTGTGATTACTAACGATCGTCGCTTGCGTTGCCATACCACGGATTTTGTTACAAAACTCGAGATCTAGCTCTATTTTTTAGCGTTTTTCCAGAATTTAAATCGACACAGGTAATTTTAAATATAAAAAAATTAATTCTGAAATTTAAATTGATATTTTCCTGGAATTTAAATTGACATAGATAACTTCAAATACAGAAAATCAATTTAAAAATTTTAATCAGCTACGGTAATTTAAATTGACGTGTGTAAGTAATTTTAGATATAGGAAGATTAGTTCTAAAATTTAAATTGCTATTCTTCGGGGATTTAAACTGGCATAGATACTTTCAAACACAGAAAAATAATTGAAAGAAAATCGATCAAGATAACAATTAGAGCAGATTATAGGATGACTGTTCATAAACGTTCATAAATATTATAGTTAGAATATTAAATCATTCGTATTTCTCAGTGTGGTTAAATAAGTTATAGTTGTAGATATTTGCAAAATCTGATTAATTTATTCTAGAAATTAAATGCTTGACAGAGTAATAAAATAACTCTGAACGAACAAGAAACGCAAATAGAAAATAATGAATAAAATATTAAATAGAGTGTTTTGCCTGCTAAAAACGATAATAAATAGATATTTTACTTTGGATATTTCATGCATTTTTGCATTCTGCACACTTTTAGAATTTCGTATATATGCATACAAATGTATTCTATTGATAAAAAATTTTACAGCAACATATTTGAAATCTAGTTTCACGTTTCGAAATGACTTTTCGATTATACCTCAGAGAGCAGAAATGATATACTGAGAATTTTTAAACAAATCCTGTAATGATCATAATTGGCAGCAAACATTTTGACGAAGAGTGGCTCACAAGAGTCTCGGACGTAGCCAATTTTTGAAATGGGAACCTTGAGAACCATTTCGCCAAAGGAACTGGTTATCCAGATTGAACTCTGACTCCCGATTATCAAGGTATGCAATCAGAAATTCTTGTAGCGAAGATACGAAACCAGTTTTGACCCAATAATCGAACAGAACTATATAAGTTCTCTCGTTGTTGCCACTGATAATCGCCGTTCTTCCGTGCTAGAACGCCTCTAGCCTCCTATGGGAATTGTCTCGATCGTCTAAACTATTATTAAGTACATTCTCTAAAACGTTATAGAAATATCTGAAATGCTTTGCAAAATATCTTCTATGAATTTCTAAATTTTTTACTTATATTCCAAATAGAATTAAAAGTTATGAAATACAGATATTCATTTGTTAATAATAACTAAAGATTATGAAATATAAACATTCATTTGTTGATTATAACTAAATGTTATGAAATACGAATAACGATTTTCAAAAGATAGATGGCAATAAAGCGTATTAAAATCCAAATTGAAAATTATTTCTGCGTCAATTACATATTCGGTTAACGAAAGTCGGAACAGAAGCCAAAAAACCAGCCAAAGTATTTGTTGTAATCTTTAGAAAGACAAGCCTCTACCTAAGTTTCTATATACGAGTCAAAATCGTTCCGTTATAAATCAACAAAAATCCTATTCCAACTCCGCTGCAGAACCATATCATACTACAAAAGCATAAATCCTCTAACCAAGGAAGTGAACCTACGACATTCATCCATGATCGTCATTTGCACGACCAGATGCTATCTTATGTACGTACCAGTGTACACACTCTTTCGATGCTGGAAACGATCGAAGCTGAAAGCGAGCGGACAGAACAATGAGCGCGACAACAGCGGAACAGGGGAAGCCAGAACACGTTCTCGACGATCGAGCGTCCACGGAAGCTGTCAGACCGCGTTACGCGGCAACGACCACGACCACGACCACGACCACGGCCAGCCATCCTGGAAACGCGGAAATAATCGGGCGCGTAAGCCTATTATCGGCGCAGACTGCAGTCAACAATAATTAGAGGGAAGCGGTTGAGAGTTTCGTCGAACGAGCAACGGTGACTGCTGCATCAGACTTAAAATCGAACGCAAACAAACGTCGAGCTTGTACACATCGGTGGCAGTGACCAGTGGCGTTGGCCAGAGTTTACGTGCCGCTACCTAATCCATCCTCTTCTCTATTTGCCTCTCTTCTATTTTCGATGCACCCTCGGGAACGCCAGTGCAACCCGTGGCTCCGTGTTCCATTGCACCGGATTCTCCGCTTTCGTTGCTCTCGTTTCTTTCCCAACTCCGCTTTGTTTGCCGCTGGGTAATTAATATTTGCTGAGATGGAATTTCGACGACGCACGGCTTTGAGCGAGGAATTTCTCGTGACTTCGATGTTTATATGGATGAGAATTCTTAAATGAAGATAGACGTCTCACTTTTCCAGGAACACTGACACTAGTGATATTTGAAGACGTGAAATTTGTTAAATAATGCAGGATCTAAATAGGGATACATATTTAATGCGAACGAATGTTTAAGGTATTCGATATCATCGTGGGTTGTGATTAGACTTCAAATTTCTATATAAATCTGGTTAAACTAGCGGGAGCTAATTAGGAAGTTTCATTTTATTGGATGTTATGAGTATTATACCATTGTAATTTCAAATTTTCCATAAATGCGTGAAAATTCGCGATCTGGTTATTTCCTCGATATAGCACGATCCTGTTAAATATTTATCGTGGCCATTGCAAAATCTATTCAAAAGATTTGGCACTCTAAGAGTTCATATAAAATATACTCGAGGTAATTCATTAACAAAAAGGAATAATAATTTATCGAGAAAGCATCTGTAGAATATACACAAACAAGGGAAATCATTGAACGAAATGGTACACGTTATTCAACGAAATTCCACTTGTACACAAATATTTTACATAGACTACCTCTTTTTTAAATTCCATTACGAATTTTACAAATAGCTCAGCACGATTTAATACGAATGATTTTTGAATGCTTTTTATGCAAATGCCTCCAACATACTGCATTGTTTTTACGGGATCTCTAAAAATCAAAGACAGTCAGTTCAGGAAGGTGCAATGCAGGCAATACTTTCCCTTCTCATGGGGAAAGATTCCGGTACCATGGAGACTGTTCGAGAAATCGAGGTCATCCGGCGAACAAACGATCCCATAGCATCCACGAGAAGTGGTTAGCGCGCGAAGGTTCGCGCTTCAAAGGCAACGTGAGCGTGGCCGCACGCGATAGCCGTGTCCCGATAGGATCGAACCTCGCCGCCGCTTATCGATAACGGCTCGTTCGATGGCTGTCTGCTCCATTGCGCCACGTAAACGCACGTAAATCCGCTTTACCCAATAATCTGAACGAAGTAGGCATTCCGCCGAATGTCGACGGTGTGTTAAAGACCGCTGTTCTTCGAGGACATTTCATGGAAAACGCTGCAAATGGAAGCTATCGGGTTGCGAAAATTGGAAAGCAGGGACGTGTTTTATTATGTAACGAGGTGTTTTAAGGTTGTGAGCTGGTCTGTTTATTTTTAAATCGATTGTTTATAGTCGTATCGTATAACCTTTTATTACAGCAGATTATTAGCAACTCGGTCGAGGTCATAAATCGGGCTTTATCATTTTTAAAAAAGATTGGTTTTTCTAGAAGATTTTTATAGTTGTAATGTTTAATCAAAGTTGTTTAAGTTCTCTTTTATGGGGAGGAATATTAGACCGATTTGCTTTTATTTGCTTCGGGATGACGATGATTGAAAATCAAGGAAGAAAAGAACATGATGTTTCTTTTCCACTGACTTTCTCACTTTTATGTCTCTCGATGGCTAAAATCTATTTTAACTGAATAAATTAAATAAATTCGATCAATTATAAGTGACAAGAGAAATTCTTTCGCTTAACTGATTATACAGTCGATAAATTTGTAAGAACAGGCCGGCAAAAGACTGACAATACCTGGAGTGAATGAAAATTTCAATAACTTGTATAATTCAATCGGACATCAGGCCGGACAAGCGGCGTCAATGCTTTATCACGAACGTTATCTCGTGTTTGCGCGCAAATATAATAAGCAGCATACGACAAAATTACATTTCCAGCTATGAAAGGTGATTTCAGTTTAATCAACGTCACAGTTTCAACATCGTTCGATGTCAAACGTGTCGCACGATGCATAACGTAACAGAGGATGCGTTTTAGTAAAACAATCCGTCGAATGTAAATTTCCCTCTTCGAAATCCATAACCTTGCAACGGAATAATCGGAGAAAAATATGGGGAAAGGTGGCGTAGACGAATGGAAAACATGGTGGAGGAAAATTCCCGATAAAATTATATCGAAACCGTGCAACACTTAAGCCCCGCGAAGATTAACTTTTCCTATTTACAGAGACGCGAAACGACTGGACCACCCCCGTTCGATTTTCCAATATTTGCCTTCAAATTGTCGCCCATAAATATGCATGTCGAGACAGTTGGCGCGAGCAAAACCAATATTTAAGCGACAACATCGTTTTCGCGTCTGATACTCCGCTAACTACGCCATTTTTTAAATCCAATTCGACGTATACGCGCCCTCTCAACCAATCGCCATTATAAAAATCAGAATTGGCCTTGTGTAATGTGATGAAGCCTTTGGTTAATAACGATTCTAAATTTATTGCATATTTGCGGGGCTTTCTAAAAAACAGGCTTGTATTATTTACACATTTTAAATGTCGATTATAAATATTTATTTATTCTTAAATGTTTAAAGTTTGTATTTCTTCTTTTTTTAATAATGTATAGGTGCCAAGAAATGTTTAGTTATTTCCTAACTATAAATAAGCATAATTTAAAATATATAAAAAAACGAAATTTACTGAATTCAATATTTTATCTTATTGACATTTTCTGCAGGAAACTTCTTACTTTAGACTGATGCATACAGATTCTATCTTTTCTTAGATCCTACTTTACCAAAACAATGTTTTATCAAAACTTGTCTCGGGTTAAATGATCTTAAAATAGTACGAAGCGAACAGACAATGCTGCAACGTCAAAGTAAGAAATATTTAAAGCAAAAATAAATTTTGCAGATCTTGAGCTAAGTTTAAGTCGTTTATCTTTCTCGCGTTCGATTTTAGTAATATTCATGACAGAATTACTTCGAAATTAGAGACGAAGAAATATGAATTTCTTTCATCCTATTACTTATCCGTTAAATTTCATTAAATTGTTAATACTAGAAATATATTAGAAATGATTTTTCAAACTTTTACTATGCTCCTTGGTACAAGGAGATGTTTATGTGGTCAAATATATTATTCATCAATTATTATCATCTATCATGATTTGTCATCTCTCACTGCTTACCATTCTAATTCACTAACCCAATCTATCAACTAATTAAATTAACCAGTAACAATTATCTCTAATCCAGAAACATCTGTAATAATTTATCTTAATTTACTGTCCATCAAGTTATTAAATTAGCGTGTAATGTTAAGCCCTAATCCAAAAATCTCTAGTTCTCCTTCCACGAGGATACGTCCTTTGATGATCACTTTCGATGTACGATATAGATACATCGTGCAAGCTTCTAATACTTAGTTAGCTCATACGGCAACACGTTATTCCCGTTTCATCCTGTATTGTCAAACGAGCAGCCGGTTCAAGTTATCACGTAATTGCCAGTCCAGAAACTCGCGGGATCGAGAGCAGAACACCAGAGACAGGGAGGACCGCGTTGCTCCCGATCCTCTAATTACCAGCAATTACCGTCGCCTAATCAATTACGGTAACGCAATCTGCTTGCATAGCTGGCGTCCGATGGCCAGCCATGGTAATTGCGCCACTCCTGGCGTTTTCGACCCCTTTTCCGAAATCCTCCCTTATTGTCGATGTTCCAAAGGAGCTCTCGACTCTCCCCAAATGGGTTGCGTGTCCTTATCAAATTAATTGACAGACATCATAATTTTTAATTATATCGGATGACTGCCTCATTCAAAGTTTCTCAAAATAATTGAGGAAGAATCTCCCCTGAAGAAAGTTACGTGTTTGTAGCATTAAATTACTGATAAGTTAATATATTATGTAATGTAGGTTTGCAATAATTGAACACAGATTACTGAACTGTAGATTTATATACATTTATGGGAAATTTAAAGGTACAAAGAGTATATTGGCTACCATAGACACCACGTATAGCATAGACTAGTTCTACTATAGCATAGAAAATCCATCATATGACGAAATCGATCACTACAATAAAATTTAAAGTCATTAAACAACATCTTTTTTAATAATATCAAATCTTGACTCAGCTTTTTGATACTTACCTGTTTCAAGTACTATCAATTTGCTCGCATGTCTTGAATAGACAAATTTTAACGCTTGACCTACTATAGGCTACTATGATCTCGACGAAACGTTGAATAGACGAGACACTAGGGAGTTTCCCTCTGAGAGAATACTGGAGCCATCCCTGCATCGTTGAAATATGATACTGACGCAGTGACCAATCGCTCTCTTGGATTAATTCCAAAACGTGGTGCGGATAATACTAGTCGAATTAACGCGACACCACTGTGTCTTGATTTCACTCTATATGGAAACATATCGTTTTGATGTCAGGGCATCTGTTCTGGTTTGATTATCCCTTTCCATTCTTTGATAATTAAACTGACCTAACCCCTTTCTTCTCCAATGATTAAAATGATTCAATGCTCCGAACAGCTATAATAATCGTGACATAGTGTTTTCTATAAATTGATATCATAAGTAAATAAATCAATCCAATGCACATACCGACCTATTAAAAACTGAAGGTAACGATTATACCAGAATTCACAGATCTTGATAGATCCATAGGAGAATTTCTCATAAAGCAAAGAGCATAATTTTCTTCCATAAATTTCTAGTATTATTCGATAAATCACGTATTACGGGTTTATTATATTAACGAATTAACCTTTTCTATCTCTAACCGAGAATTTATATTAAACTTCCTAAGAAACTAAAAAATATATTCTCCTCATGCTTTCCATAAATTTTTCTCAAAATCCAATAAACCACCCAACCGTTACGAACTGTAAATTAACAACGATCCCAAATACCAAATTTGACGTCCTCTAATTGAAGATCCATACTAAATTTCTTTCAAAGATAAAGGGGTACACATCCTTTATACCATTTACCATAAATTTTCATCACAGTCCAATAAACCAATCACGCATTACCAATTTATTACAAAGCGAATCTCAATAAAAAATCTGCTCTTTCAAGGTTATACCCACCATCGTCCGCCTATCGAACGGTAAAGAACAATTTATCGAAAGCAACATGCTCTTGAAACAGACCGAAGGCTGTCTCTTGCTCGCTTTCTTCGTGTCGTTCTCCTTCTTCATTTCGCCAACTCGAGGAAGGAAGAAGATCGTCGGGGTGAACGCGAGTACATAAGTAATCGGCGTTTATGGGAGGATGGCACAGCAGGTCGCGTCGTACGTCGTACGACCGTCGATTTTACGAGGGGCTTCTCGCTGGCTACGACCGCCGCCGAGTATTTTGTTTAAACAGAGCCGAGGCT
This sequence comes from Bombus flavifrons, assembly GCF_040668555.2. Taxonomy (NCBI): domain Eukaryota; kingdom Metazoa; phylum Arthropoda; class Insecta; order Hymenoptera; family Apidae; genus Bombus; species Bombus flavifrons. The sequence continues at coordinate 8,915,730 of NC_138456.1, forward strand.
GCGGCACAGATAAGCCAGCCGCTCGGTGCTCCAGCAGCGATTCGCTTCAACGGGCCCGTTGAAGGGTGCAGTTACGGGGAAAAGGATGGGCTAGCAGAGAACCGATAACGCTGGACGCTTTCGTGCCGGTTTCCGGCTGAATTTTTGCTCGACAGAAGAGAGGCTAACGGAATTTATTCGTACGACATAGGTAGATCCTCGTCCATAAGTCACTAGAGACTTCGCTAATTGTAAATACGGCGTTTGGAAAAATTGGATTACGATGAGATCTTTTATGATGTATTTTCGTCGAAAGTACGAAGACTCATTGTTTAAAGTGATTATCGTGAACTCAAAAATGGGATCAAATTATCGAGATTCGGTTACTTTAATTAATCGAAAATTATTCTTCTATTTTATGAAGGTTATTTGAATGTATGAGGGTTTGATGGTCGTTACTTCGTGTTTTAAATATTCGTTAAGAGAGGAAATTTGGAGGACTTTGGCGCAAATTGTGTTAATGACTGTAAGTGAGAAATCGTGCATTCAGAGAAACATTTTAACCTGTAATATGCACAAAGGGAATCAATAATTCCGCGGAATCATCGAAAATTTTATAAAATCAGCGCGCCAAGTGCTTTCAGTGTGACATATACTAATGGGCGTAATATTTCGTTTGCTAAAATTTCAGTTATTTTAACGTCACGTACTTTCAGTTCATTTTGATACACGAGCGATTTATATTTCGTTTTATTTAAAAAACTGGTCAATCTTTTTTATATCGTCGTGAAATTATATTATCACGTAACAGTAATAACAGAATATTTTCCAGTTTAATACTTTTCAAATAAATACTTCCATAAAATTTTTAAGAATTAAACGTAATACTTAGCAATTAACGGAATCAACGGAATCATTTTTAATAAAAAATTTCAGTGAAAGAGTCGTATTACTTTTTAGCTAAAGGAATTAAAGAAACTTTTAATAGAAAAAATATTTTCACAAGGTAAATTCATAAGGTAAAATAAGAACGTGGTACTTTCTAACCAAAGAAATCAGGAAAGTTTTTAATATTTGCACAGAATATTGTCAGAAAAAGAAACGTACTACTCTCTAACTAAAGGAATCAAAGAAATTCGCAATAAAAAATATTTCCATAAAATTTCCAACAAAGAGACATAAGATATTCTAACTAAAAAGAAATTATTAAAGGAAGTTTTATTACAAGATACTGTGATTAACTTTAAAGAAAAGATAGAATATCCTCTAAATAAGGGAATTATAGAAAATACATTCATAACATTTCATCAAATTCTAAATCATCTCAATCACTAATATCTCTCGAACAAACTATCTCTTGCCCCGTACTGTCTACGTTATAAAACTTCAATCAGTAACATTGAACAGGAAATATTACGAGAAGGCAAAGTAATCGCGACTGGTGGTTCGTAAGGAACGGAACGAATCGAAAGGAATCGGTATTATTTCATAAAGGCCGATACGAAGGTTCGATCGAAGGGAAGTAGAGCGTCAGGGATCGCAACATGGCGCCGAAAACTATACCGCAGTTATATAGACATAAATTCAGTCCCTGTACACCGGGGTTCCTTGGCCGGTAAAACAACCAGTCAACCCCATAAATCCGGCGTACCGGTAACACTCTCGTGTACACAGGTTCATACGTACATAAACTCATACGAGTATACTCTGATGCAGAGACTCGTTATTATTTTAGCGTACACAAGCACGATCTCGTGGACATTGAACGAGAGAAAGAGGGGCATGAAATGGATCTTGGCTGTTGCCCGGGCTCGATAAGCCGCGTATCAATCATTACTTTGGCCGTGTAATTGAACCAGAAAGGGGAGAGACCAGTGTCGGATAAAGGAAGAACGAGCGAAGCGCAGAGAAAGAAGATGCCAAGCCAGAAAGGAGGTGGACCTAGAAAGTCACGGTAACGAGCTTTTTCTCTGGTCGCGTGGGAGCCATTCGAATGGGCGTTCCTATAAATATGTACAGGGTGTTTCGCTGATACCTGTCGCCAGGTGTATATTAAGTGATGCAGATATAATGGTCCGAGAGAGGAAATGGAAGAACATCAGCACTGGACTACGTACGCTCTGTTTCAGTCTCTGGAAAAAGCTTTGGTTTCGAATTTTTGCTAGGAAAAAGGATTTTGCGCGGAGGACATTTACTCGAAGCTTTTGGATTTTTCGTAGCGAGATGCACTGTCGAAGCGTGATAACTCGATGGGCATGTTGCACCTTTTTTTTTTTGCTTCTTCTATTTATTCAATGTTTTAATCAACTAGTGGAAAAATTACGTTATTGCGGATAGCGTTTTTTTCTTTTTGGCAGCTAGGTGTATAGTTGAAGCGTGGTAGCTCGATGGGCATGTTCTGTCTTTCGTTCCTTCTATTTATTGAATATTTTAATGAATTAGTGGAAAAATTAAATCATCGTGGGTAGAGATTTTTTCTCTTCCTTTTCCACGAAAAGACTTGTGGAGTATAAGAATTTCCTTTTGATACGATTCCGTATTTTGGTAGAATATTTTAATTAATTGAATAATAAAATTTCAATTACTTATAATCACTTTGAAATTCGTTAATTTAGATGAATCTATATTTATCTCTGAATTAAGTAAACTAAGTAAAATATTTCATACTGATTCGTAAAGTATAAAAATTTTCAAATAATCCATGAAATATTAACATTTTCTTTCAAATTTTTCTTGGAATTGCGTATTTCCGTCGATTGAAGGATGTTCCGCCAAAGTAAAGAATGCGAAGTATGTAGAAAATATTGTAAGAAAACTTTTGTACGGAAGGCAGACCTCAAAGAATCTGCGTAAAAAATGCACGTCCGTGCACATTCTATGCACGATACCAACGGATTTTACAGAAATTCCAGACCACTATCATCGAGAGTTTTCTTTCTTTTAGCAGGACAAGAATTTCAACTGGTACACTTTCTATTACACGCTAACATAGTCATGGAAGGTTCATTATTTTATTAGATCACTGTGGTATTTCTCGATGTTTCTCTGATAAAGAGCAGCGTGACAGTAATTTTCGATGGTATAGAAAAAATCGACACGATACACTTCGATGCTTCATCGAGGGGCCGTGATCAGAGTTTGTTACTTCAAAGAGTTACATAATCGTGTTTCCTTGGTTGTGTATAACGAAAAATATGGTCACAGTACTGGTTTAGGTATTTGAGCCAAAATAAATGTCTTTCATCTTTCTAAAATAGGAACACAACAGAACGTAACCTCCCTATTTAATAGTAAAGTTCTATAAATCGATATAAAATTGAAAATAGAAGGGCAAGAAAGTCTTTAAAGTTTTACACGCTGCCTGTTATTCTGTCACGATAAATGTTACTGTATTATAGTAGGTTAAAATACCTCTATCCAATCTGAGATAAAGAATATTTCCAGATTGTTGAATTTATTACACATAAGCCGTTCAGAAGGCATACTGATCAACTCTGTAAATTAAAAAGTACAGATGATAGAGACGGATGATATCACAAACACTGATTTCTAAATCTACTTAAGAATTTACCATTCTAAAGAATAAATAAAGATATAAATATCGTCTTTTCGAGTGAACTTATGGAAATGAGTGAACTTATAGAAATTAATGAATCCATAGAAGTGAATCATTTATGTCTTGAGAATTGTAATTAATTGTAATTAATTTCCGAAATAAAAGGAATACTAAGGTTACACTTAGAATTCATATTAACCATTAATTAATTCATATTAATTATTAATTAGTATATTAATCGCGTACATGTGTAATGAAATTGAGAAATTAATAAAAAGGGAGTTGATCAGTTTAGCACTTTCTACATAAGAAACTCATATATTACCACTAATGTGATATATTTTCAAAATGGTACAAATCCTGTCATAGAAGCTTCGATCGCTCTTGCAAACGAAACTGTTGTATTACACTGTAAGGTTCAAGAAAGCCATTAACGCGCACATCTTCGCAAATGATCTTCTTTGAAACCAAAACAAGGCTACTTTCAGAACACCTTGTATAATGGCATCACGAGCACACGTATCGTGCGCATTTTACACAGTACGATACGCGATGGAGGGCCCGGTCCAGCCAACTTATAAGTATAAAGCAATTACCGTGGTATTGTGTTCGTTCTACTCCGGATCTCGTGGCGTCGACTCTGATCGATAGAGACCGGGCTATTAATTATCCGTGATTGGTTCCCTGTAGCCGATGCACGTCGGGGGCTAAGTGACTCCCTGGCACCGAAGAAACGCCATTGTTTTATCGGTCGGTCCGAGCACGGTTCCAGAAGAAAAAATTACGGGACTGACTGGAAAGCAGCGCACGGGACCTCGACTTTAACCGGGGGTTCAAATCGTGATTCAGTTCGGCCGATTTGATTGTCTTTCTGTTACTTCGGATCTGTGATAAAAATCTTGCAACGATCTAACGACCATCCGAGAGGGATAGAGAGAGAGAGAGAGAGAGAGAGAGAGACCCGTTTCACTTCCGCCCAACCTGGTCGAACTTATCGGCATGGAACTATCGCTGCTATTTAATTAATAAGGACAACTCGGTCTGCTGTCGAGCCGGTTCACACGGTTTTCTTTTCTGGCTTATTGAGGGAAAAGTTATTTTTTCCTGTTTTAATATGATAAATTTATTGTGGATGAAACGAATCTTTATTTAGGTTCCATTTCTTTAATTAAGTTCGTAAGAGTATAAAAATACACGAAGAGGTAATATCGTAGAACCAATAAAATTTCATTTGATTTCGTTGATCGTAGCTTCCCGATTTTGAAAATTCATTTTTAATGTACGAATGCAAGGTTATTAGGAATTAAAGCCTGTCTGGTCAGACCTGACTGAAATTTATAATTTTCATTAATTTGTAACTTTATAATCACTGAAGATTCTGATTAAGAGACGATCGATGATTAGTATTGTTCTAAAAAAACATAAAATGATACTTTAAGAATGAATCTTTCCATCGATACCCATAACAAGCTCCACTTAGGGGATAATTTACGAGGATAAAATTCATCATCCATCGAACAACGATTTCCAATCGCGATCTTTCAACATCTCAAAGAAAAAGAAAAACGTCTATTGGATTTCAGCGTTTAACGGCACACTTCGAGCATAAAATCGATTACGAACTCTCGAGCATAATGATCCTCGTAGGAATCGCTCTTTAAGAAATAATTGTACTCTCAAAGTTGTTCCGAATATTGCAGAAAAGAGGGTCGGTACCGATGTTATTCTTTTTCTCTAATTTTTCTCTTTAACAAACGGAGTAAACGTGACACGGTTCTTCTTCTTAAGTACACGCCGAGGCTGTACAGCAAAGTGATTTTGAATGCTGCCACGAATCGTGTTCTTCGTTATTCTATCGAATGGCAACGTGACGTGTCTGTTTGTTGTCCTGGCGAAACCGAGGCGACTGCATTCCTCGATATTCTAATGAAAAGCAACGTGACGTTACCTCGTACTGCGCTTCTTTGCAAAGAAAGTCACGTGACTGTACCTGGTCGTCTCTTCAAGAAAGAATCTATCGTGACAAAGGTCTGCATTGGAGCTTGCTAATAAATCTCGGTTCAACAGAGATAAATTTCTTAGTTCTCTTTTTACTGCAAATAAACGTATGTAATATGCAAATCTTTAAGTTATGCTTACTACGTTGCATAAGATGATTCTTAGATTAGTTTAACTTTTATAAGTAATGTAGGTGAGAGACTAGTAAGATGTTTCGCGTAGATATGTAAATTTTAGTTGAACAAAGTTGTAGTATTACACATCTACGATGACCTGTTTCTAATTCTTCAACTTGTTAATTTTTGTATTTTACGTATAACGTATGATACGTATAATGTTGTATAATGTACGGTATAACATGAAATCTTTCTGATTGTAAATAGAATGTTCACGAAATTGTACTGTTTCCCAAATCGTATCAGTTATGTTCTAACAGAGCGAATCATTTAATTAAAAACCATCTCTTTTGCACATCATAAAAGGAAAAATATTGAAGCAAGTGAAAAAGGTAAAAGTTTTATCATCGCATAACCTAAGGGTTTTATATAAAATATAAAAATTTCATAAAAAGCGCAGATCTCGCCGATCTCCTCCTTCCACTTCTCCCACAAATTCGTCGGTCAAAAATCAATTGCCAATTCTGCAAGAAATCGAAAGCTACATTCCCGATATCGTAACTACACCCTCGAAAACCGCAATACGGACGAAGCCACTCGATGCTGATCTACTCGGACCGCCATAACCTTGTCCATTTCCACTAAAGTCGTTCGGAAAAATTCTCTTTGAAGCAGCACGTGTGCGTGGACGATGGAGAAAGAGAGAGAAAAAGAGAGAAGGAGAGAGCATCGGATCGAACGCTCGTTTCGGCGCAATTATCAAAGCCCTCGAAATCACCCCACGGTGTATCGAGGGCAGCCCAATTTCGGGCGCGCCTCGTCCGATCAGAATTTACGAAGCATTGGCGGCCGTTGAACCGTTCGTCTCGTTGCCTTTTCAATCTTTCGTAATGAAGAGGCTCGACGATAATAAAGAATAGAAAGAAAAAAGACAGAAGAAACGAAAGGGAAAAAAGGAGGAAAAAGAGTGATCACGACTGGCAGACGATCACGTGGAGGGTTGCGACCGAGGCTATCGCGGGAGTGGAACAGGGTAGACCGGAACCAGAAACGGGGAGAGGCACTTTTTACGTTGCGTTACGCCAACGTAACGACGTTATAGCAAGTAATAGCGTTACAGGACAAAATCGTTATCCGTCCGGGTGTAATTGGTAAGGCGAAACGCTTTGCGCTGATTATCCGGCCTCCAACCCGGACCGTACAATTTATTTTTAATTATTTCCTGCCAACTGCAGAGAAAGAGCCAGACAACAAGAGGAAAAGAGACAGAAAGTGGTCGCGAATCGTCGACCTGTCGCCCAGCTAACAGACTCGTCCGATGCACGCTCATTTTGTCGCTCAAATACCGTGCACAATGAACACACCGTGTAATCGCCATTGTTGCGCCTGGCTCGGCGACGAACACGATCCAGGGGGATCTCGTCCACGCTACCACCGATTGGCAACGAAGGTTAATCGACGCTGTTGTTGCGTCACCATTGATTATACCAGTGACAGAAAGACGATGGTTCGCGGTTTTTCAACTAGATTAAATCGTGTAAACTGACACGGTACGTCAGGGGATGTTTTCGTAACGATTTCTCGCTCCGTTTGGAAACAGCTTTTGGGAGTTTCATCGAGGGATTCGCGGGCAAATCGTAAGAAATTGTGAGACTGATTTTATATACGTTTCGTTCAGGGGCGAGAGAGTTTCTATGTTGTTGAAGGAAGTTTCGGATTTCAGGATAGTATATAGGTTGAAAGATGATAGAGTTTCCAACCTTGCATTGGGATGTTTACGAGCAGATGAAAATCTTTTGGGATATTTTTATACGACATTTTTATTTTAGGCTAAATAAATAAAAAAAGATCTGGAGTCCTTGGTGGTTCTACTATTAAACGTCCGTGGAAAAGTTGACTATTTTCTCCCCGTGGAAGTTTACTACCACGATACTTTACGTTCTCCAAGGTACCATCCTATTACGTTACCATATATTTCGAACGTCCGAAGAAGGAACGATATACGGATAAAGCACGCGAAACAGCCGCAGATGAACCAAAAGGGGGTTTGTACCCTATATATATATGTACACATATGTATGTATCCTACTTTCAATTTCCGCCAAATTTCCAGCGGAATCGGTGAATTTTCTGTATAAAATGCACGCGTACCAAGTGGTAGGAAAAAGGCAAGAGGCTCTTTTCGGCCGTTTCTCGCTTTCTACATTTATGAAGCTCATCGTATCCTGTTGACCCGCTTATCACTGTCCGCTCTAACGAACTGCTTTCAGCTTCAACTCTTTTGCTACCTTTACGTCTTTACATCCTTTCCTACTTCATCCGTTCGCATTCATATTTAGTACTTTTTAAAGCCCTGACCTACATATGGTTCTGACTCCTCTACGTTTCTCGTTTCTCATTTCTTATTCCAGTTCACGTAAACGATATTGTTTTTTAGGGACAAGGAAACAAAAAATCCATATCCATCCTCGAACGCCGGTCTTACTACGTACACATGGCCATTTCGAACGATTTTGTGTACAGTTATAGACTATTTAGTATTTTGAAGCTCCTCCTCTTTCACGGTTCGCGTTTCGTCACGATCGCTTACAGAAGGTTTTTATGGTAAACGCTAAACGATTGTAAGTAGTTAGTCTGGATGTTTAAGAAGAACAGAAGTGTGGAGAAAGTGGTACAGAAGTGTTTGCGTTTTTAGTTATGTCCTGTTTGCTGTTGTCGTTAGTCAGGAAACGTCAGATTACGTAGGTTACGTAGGATTTTTAAGTTTCGAAGTTACAGGATTGAGAATGAGTTACAGTAATCGGTGTTTAAGGAGAATTGCTTTCCAATATTCTGAGTTTTGGTAATTACGATAATTGAGGTACTAGGAAACAAGGCGACGCAAGTGACATTTTCGAAACTTTTAAATTCAGAAAAGAAACGATTAATTACATCGTTCAATATGTTATACATACATATAACAATACACATAGAAATGTTCGCAGAAAGTCATAAAACTTAAGTAAAGTAATTATTTAATTACATTAAATACCTAAAAAAGAAAGCACCGACGTACTCGATGCTATTTTAATGAAATCATCGTATCGAGTAAAAATTATTCCCCAAAGCAATCCTATTCCGAAAGTGTTAAAAAGGCTGGAATAATTTGCTTTTTAACGAAGGAAAAATGCGTAATCTATTCTGGTCAAAAATAGGAAAATAATATCTACCATCCAAAATTGGGGTTAAATTCGCGAGAAGCTTATTCCTGGATTGGCGCGAAACGCAATTTGCGATTGGGACGCTCGTCCGCAACCGCAGGAACGCGAACACGAGACGAAGGAACGAGGGCGACTTGTATCCGTTGAAATGGACCATTGTTCTGGTCGATGGTTCGACGACCACCGCTTCTGCCAAATAAAACGATGGAGACGCGAAGATCTACGGACCTGGGTAACGGGTCGAGCATGTAGGCTGTGTGGCTGACCTATTCGAACCGACCAATGGAATCTTTTTATGAGTAAAGAAAAATATGATCGAAACGTTTGCAACTATCATACCTCTGATCAATTACGTACATAACGCGTATTTCGTGTTCTATTCTTTGGGCCTTTAGCTATAATTTTACACGCATTCGTTGATAATTCATGCATTAGACGGTTCGTAAAGAGATTCAGCAGCAACGATATGCGAGAAAAGTGGTTGATAATGGATATCATTTTAGATAAAGGCTCCACATTTCTGTATTTTTGTTGACAGAGTTAAACAAGATTTGAATGCAAGTGATAGATTTTGGGAAATTAAGCATCTGAGATTTAACCATATAGTGAAATTCTTTAAAATGAACTTGAAGAGTAAACTAGATTTTTAAAATTTTACTAACGTAACTTTCTCTTCTTCTGTGACAGTGTGGAAAAAAGTAGTTCAGCTAGTTATATGTTGTTTTATATGAAAGTGTTACAGAAATAGATTGTGGTAATACGATAAGTACACAAATTGAGCCAATACGTCGTATTACTACGATTTCGATTACTGTAAACTTGATATTGTATGAATAAAAGCTTAATCTTTATTCATATTAGTGTTCTCTATAACATATGAGAGTAATACAGTTTTATTTAAGAAACTTTTATAGCGAAAAAATGTATTTCCAATATGTTTATGATCATTATATTATTCTCCCCTTTCAGTGCAATTGTTCCTTTGTTATTTCATTCGTTTGTAATATTCCTTTGTTATATATATTGTTACAAACAACTGAAAAATAATACAGATATAACAACGAACATTCTGTGGCGATTAAAATTAATTCTTTCAACATGTATTTTTATCGAGACTTTTTGTAATTAACTGAAACATTTTTAATATCATTGTGTTTCTAGTATTTGTATGCGTAGGTAATTATATCCGTGTTTTATTCATTACGGTCTTTATTATTTTTGTTTTGCTTTGGTAAGATACTTCGTTAATATTGTACGTCATAGAACAGAATATTGGATACAACTGTATAAAAATCGAACGCTCGTTGCTTTTAAAATCGAGCACTTTAAATTCAACCTGCTGATTGTATAATCAGCGGACGTGGTACGGTATCCCTTTATCGCAGAGAACTTGGAAAATCGGCTCGCGTAGAATCGTCCTCTAAAATTGAAAAGAAACTGTTACCCGATAAAATCTTTTTGTCACGTGGACAGAAATATGAGAGGCCAATATCTTTCCACGTTTAACTCGACTCGAGGCTACAATGGAAAAAGGAATTATTTCATCGAAGTCCCGCCGGGTTTGACCCCGGAAATGTAATAAAAATTTACGGTTTGGACTCTCATCCCATTAGCTTCGTATAAAATAAATTTCTACGAGCAATTTGCTTTTCCATTGTTACGCTTCATAAGCCGGCAAAGTGTCATTGAAGCTATCGATGCTTTTATAGAACGACGCTTACATAGTGTAGGTGGAATCGTGCGAAAAATTCTAGAAACATACAATTTTTGGTTTGAACGCGGTGATCAATCCTCGTCGACACCGCGCAATCAAACGGATGACATGATTTTTCGATTTTTCACGTTCCATGTCGAACGATAAATTCCTTCGATAATCTCCATTTATGAGAGGTGTACGCGATTCGTAAGTGTCGAAAATTATGTAAAAAGCTATTTGCGTTTCAACATTCGATTTGATTTGTCCGCGCAATTATGAATTTATTGATTTTAGCTTCGGAAATATTTGATATCATTGCTGTTTCACGACAGCTTGGCAAAGTTCATATTTATGAAGATTGGACAATGCTTCTGCATGCTGTTTATTAGTAGAAAATTAATGAATTTTCCTCCGTTCGCTATAAATTGTTTCATAACGTTTAGTTTAGGATTCTGTTTTATTAAAGTTTACTGTTTGTTAACCGGTGAAGCTATTGTACTAACAAATATTAGCGTAAAGTAAATATGTATACAAATTCGATTATATGTAAAATTTATAAACATATAAAAATTTGAAAATACTTCCTAAAAAGAGTGGAATCTCTGAAATCGTTTTTGTTAATTTTTTACAATTCCATCGAAATGATTAAAATCATCACGGAAATTTTATTAGCGGCTGATGACTGTATTAACTTGGATATCCTGGCAAAGGAATGACAGGAAGGTGATACTGTTATATTATATTTTTCGATTTTTGCTCTATTCGTACTATCCAATATCACTTGAAAAAGCCATTTTATACAATTATTTTATAAAAGCTGCTTTAAAACTAGTTAAAAGTTAGTTAGAAATACAAAAATTTAATTAACAGATTCAGACGACAGGACAATTACATTGTTTTGAAAAACGTTATAAAACATTCGAGAATATCTGGATTAATGAGATTTTATAATTTTCACTAAAGTTTCATTTTCGTTGGACGAAATGATCATCAATTTATTAGAATTTCTTCTCCTCGATAAAAATCTTTCTCTGCTGTAACGATATCCTGCTTTAAGACAAAGTTGCGGATTGTTCAGAGATAGTTTGTCTATTCGCTCTAAAAGGATAAAGAAAGAGAGATTTCATTTCTCTTCGAACCGACGGCAGACAGTCCTTTCAGGAATTTTCTACAGGAATAACGATTATCAAAGGAACCGTTCGTTATAATTGAACGGCCGTTGATCGAAGACTATAGCTATGAGCGGCTGTAATTGAAGTGTAAAACTCGCTCGTCGCGTTCTACGACAAAGAGTAATTAGCACTAACAAAGTATCAAAGCTCCGATGAGGGAGTTTCGTTTAATTAACTCTTTCGTCGCTTATTAGGAGAACTATTGCCGTGGATTACCTGTAACAATATCGTCTAACTTGACAGTAACGAGGACAATCGATCACCAGTGTTCGATTCAAATAAATACATAGTATATCGCGAAATTTTTAACCTACGAATATTTCTTCTATTAAGACGGTGCACATGAAATGCCATTACCCCGAAATTTCGATCCGACGAGCCGATGTGTCCCACTAAACCTAATAAAACTATATCATTAGTTTTATATTTTTCCGTTATAACGATGTAACATTTAATACGCGATAATTTGTGCGTAAAATATCTACAATTCACCGTTCGTAACCAAAACTAAGGTATTTGTTTATTTTTATCTTTTAATACATGACGAGTAAACGAGGATTACATTACAAAAATTTCTTTACATTTCCTATTTAATTTACTAGTTTCCTATTTATTTTCCATTTTTATTACGATAGGCAAAAACTCGAATTCTTATCGAAGTCACTTAATAAGCATAATTATACGACGAGAATCGTAGAAGAATGAATTCTATCGCCGCCTAGGCCGCGGGGGAAGCACAATGATCGCGGTATCCGGCGCACTCGTTAATTATGAAGAAGCTAATTATTCTTCGTCCCGGCTCGTAATGAGCTTTACACTCCAATTACATTTCGCGTCGTCGCGTTCCGCGTTGATCGCGACCCATTCAACTGTAACGAATTGCCTCTTTGACAGCACTGCGATCACGGAACCCGCGAAGATTTCCGGTCTACATGATAATTGCTTGTATCAAGTTGGAAAACAGGCGCTGAATTTGCGTAAATTTATAACGGTTCAATTGTCACTGGGAAGCACAAAGAAAAGAACATCCAATGCATTCTCGCACAATAATTTGCTAATTAATGATGTTGACGAGTGATATCAATTAGCGAATGATAATAGCGAAGAATATTCATAATAATAATTGGAAAGAAATATTAACGAGTAATAGTAAAAGTAATACTAATATTTGAAGGTTGCAGATTTATTTACACGAACAATTTTTATAATCTTATGAGTTGCTTCTATCAAGTAATAGTAGATTGAAGACACTTTATTAAGTATTGGTTAATCGTTTTCTTCATCTGTACATACTTGATAATCTTACTCCTATCATCGCACGTAATCCAAAAACGTCAAACAGGATAATCAACTAACCCCTAATAAATAAATTGTACTTACGAAACTTTATTCGCGTTATCACCGTTATTAATATGCAAAATCAGCTCTCATGGTGACTGTAATTTATAGAATCTCACTGTACGATATTAATTCGATCATGAAGGAAATTTCAAGTATCCCCGATAACAATTTCAAATTTCCCGCCGTAAACAGCCACAGACTAGAGCAGCGAGACAAAGGTAGGTAGATGGAACAAGTTCGGTGGATTGGAAAAACTGGGAATAATTGCATTCACATCGTAAACCGAGTTCGTGCTGGCAAACCGAACGATCCACGTTCCCGAAACGCGCCAATAAACTCTCTGCCATTATGCTGCTCGCCCTAAAACTGAAAGTAATGTTCGCGAAGCACCCGCGTATCCCGTACAGCACTGAATATCCACATTTTATACACAGTTGCGATTTTGTATTCCTCAACGTCGATAACGTGTAACAAACATGGCGCAATTATGCTTGGAAACAGAAGTTAAATCTCACGGACGAGGGCAGGGAGCAAACTGGAGGATGGAAAAAAGATCGAGGAAAGAAATGCGGATCCAATGCAAACGGGAAGAGAGCGGTCGAAGAGGCGGCCGATCGTGCAAGTTATTCCCTGATTTTAAATTCACCGCCACGCTCACCGTTTACATCCGTAACACGTGCATTCGTGCCGATGGGTATTCGTGCCTCTGCTCGCGAGTGCACCGCCGCATAAATGGCACTGTACGTACGCGCGTGCATCTTGCCCGTTCCAGGAAGGAAAATCTTTAAAGGGTCATTGACGATCCCTGTGTCGCAATCGCGACTAAGGAAAGCGAATGAAGATGGCAAGAGAAGTTGACGCAGGCAGAAAGCAATTACGAAGCGACATTTTGTCTAAATTTGGGTCTCTTTTCAAGAAATTGTAAGATTCAGTTGTGTAATTTACTATGAGATCTAAGCAACAAATCGGGCTATATTTTGTCTAAATTTTCGTCTTGTTACGAAAAAGATCGAGTTGGGAAATTTATTATGAGATTGAAATGCGAAATCATGAATATTTAATAACTAGTAGATTTTTATGCATTTATGCAGAATTTGAAGGTACAAAAATGCATATAACATAGAGAAATATATGATATACCAGAATACTCGTTATAATCTCTAATAATTAGAACGAATAACTTCAATTACGTGCATAAAATGTAAATTTCCAAGAGAAATCCGCAATCTATTAGTAACGATTCTTTCATGCGTTACTCATACTTAAGAATAGTATCATAAAGCTGGAGATTTGTTTAAAAATCGTTTCCTTCCCTGGCGTTAACAACTTCTAGAATTTCCTAAGAAATACAAATTTTCATTTATCTACATCTTTATTGGAAAGGAATATTCAGTTAATGTTCAATTATCGATGAGCTTCTACTATTTTAATGAAAAATCGTGAATAGGCAATCAATGACTTATTATAAAAAATTCTAGCATGTCTATAGCATGATAAAATATGCAATGAAAAAGATTTAAAAGGGAATTTCAGATTTTCTACAGAGTTACTAAAATAATCCGTGATGAAACGCGTCACAGGAAGAATTTGAAATGAATTTCAGTGAACGTAGAGAATTAATGACAAGGAGATGATTTTCCTAATGTTCAAAAGTTATCTTTGTTGCAGGTTGAAAAGGTTATTTTCAATCGTAGTATGAAAATCATTTCTATATAAAATCGTGCAGATTGTACCTATTATATTCGAGAAGGATTAAAAACTACGAGTGAAAGGATAGTTACAGGAATTTGATTTATTGAAGATTATATCGTGAGGGATTTCCTTTGAAGCTCAACTGAAACGGCTGAGTGTTTTTGATAGTGTCTCTGTTTTGATAGCGTCGACTATTCGAGCCTGGGTCGTTTCATTTTGCGACGAGGGATTTTCTGGCGTTAGCGACGAGTCAATTGTTACATCGGATGATATACAGATGCTGCATGAAAAAATAAATCGCGGAAATGTGATAACGGTTTATTCAAGCGAGCATCTGTTTTTACTTTTTCGAGAGAATTGACGGCGAATGTTCGTGGCGCCTAACGCACGAATTTCAAATCAAAGCTTGGCGTAATTGGAATAATTAATCAAAATCATTCATCGAAATAAATAAATTTCATGGCAGAGAGTGTCTGAAAAATAAAGTTTTACAGGAAACAGATTTTATTTCGTATTTTCAATCTATATTTTTTTACGAAAATATTTGCTGACGACAAATGGCATTTTTCATTTGTATCAGCTGCTACATTTCTGTTTTGTAGCAATACAGAAAACAGCAAAGTTGAGATCACAGTATGGTGCAACCGAAAAAAATAAATAAAAGTCGATAAAATAAATAAATCTTATGACAGAAAGTTTCTGAAGAATCGAACTTCGCGAGAAAAAAGATCTTATTTTACACATTTTTTTAATCTTACCGTCACTTTTCTTATGATTAATCGCTCTCCCAATTTACCGCGTAAAATACTTATATCTTTCAAACTTTCCAAGCATTTATATTTTTAAATTAGGACTATTACGAACGATCGATATAAAAAGAAGAAAAATAGAAAAAGAAGCAGAGGAAACTGAAAATCCGGCATCGCAGCATTAATATTTCTGTGCGCGAAAGCGCATCGTTCCGCTACCTTCAGCGTCTTCTCTGGAAAACACTTTCCTCCCGTCAGCGATTCCTGTTTTTTTCACGATCGTCCGGAGAGTTATTTCGTCTCTGCGAGCTTCGAAGCGTATCGGTAAACGCGTGGGATTCTCGCGAATCAGCAGCATTAAGGCAGTTCAGGGGAAACGGAAAGGAAAGCCAAGAAAAAAATCGAACGATATTGACGATCGAGTTTCTGCACGGTAGGCTGAAGCTCTAAACGAAGCCTGTTTGCAGTAGACGTTGGAAAATAGTCGTGCTAGTGAAGAATTTGTCCCAGATGGTATCTACTACCTCTTCAAATACGAACAAGGATAATAATAATGGAAACCGATGTTAAAATTGTTCTTTTCCCTTTTGTACCTCTTTTAATTGCGAATTTCCTTATTGAAACTGTTAAATTCGTGAAATTTAACAGACTCGTGGTATTTAAATAGAAAATATAAAATATCTTAAGAATATATAATTGAGAGCATATGGAGAATATTCGTGTAGAAAATAAAAGAATATAAAGAATTTACACTACAGAATATATGCTACCTAAAATATTTTATAGGACTTTTATACGATGAATCACTAAATTAATTAAATATGACCCAATTGAAATACTTATATAGTTGTGCTGATAATTTCCCAAAAAGCCGATTCAAATTATATATGCATGTTATTTACGTTATTCATACACATGTATTTTTCAATTGATTAAAGCGAACATTTTCAATGCATGTAAAGTATGTATGTAACGATGCGCGTCACTCGAGGTACATTCCAGATAAAATTATCGTAAACAAATTTCATTCTACGGAAGAAAGTAAATAAATTTTGCACATTTACTTACAGCGTTCTAATAAGAAATATGTTGTTCGGATAACAGAAAGTTCAAATAAAAATTTAAAAAATTACTTTCTAATCACCTGTGCATACATACCATAGTCTACCCATCTTTCATGAAATTCCAAAAGCTTTCAAATTTTCCAACACACCGCGCCTTGAGTTCATCATCCTCATCGATCATTCATTACCATTCAAGCGCTACTTCCTTCGATCCCCTTTGACGTCTCGTCAAACAGCGTCATCCAGCCATTTCGAAGAAACCAGAAATTCCCGTCGAACGTCCGTTTATTGGAAACGCGGCCACAACGACCCACTTTCGTCGCCGATGTCCCCGTCGTTTTTCAATTTTCGACCGGTGCCCGATCACCGATAAAGTAATACCCGGCCATTGGTCGTGGTTCCCGGTCCTTCCATTACGCATCGATCTGTCCTGGCCACCCAATTTTTTCGTTCCTCGCACATGCATATCCGCCATACGGATCGCCGCGGGAACAAAGCTCGCCGATTGGGCCGATTATCTCGCCGGGAAAAAAGGGAGAAAAAATATTGGAGAACGGCATGGGGTGAAAGGTATGCCGATTCGTCTCGTTCAGGGGCGGCTCCTTTGTTCTACAGAGATCGATTCTTGAGAATGAAAGCGACGAATGTCGTCTTACGAGCTTCGGGTGTTCGACTTGAAATTGCTGTTTTTGAGATGAAAGGATGATTCGCTTGGCACGCTATTCGAGAAGAACTATCGTTGATTTATAAATTGTAAGTCCCTGAAATATTTTGTAATTAAAAGTTATATTCCGTTCATTAGCTACTGGACATTGCGAAATTTGAAAACGTAAGCTCTGGTAACATAGGCTTCTAATGACATTTTTAAATTATCGTATGATCTAATCTTTCTTATAATAGACGCAGCAAATAAGTATGAAATATATTTTGTGATTATAATATCTATTTATGCCTTCCTTAACGATAAGTACCAAGTAATTTATGAACTATGGTGTGTGTATATATATTTATGTTCTCCAAATTGCGTTTTATCTGGTCATTACTTCGTTACTTCGTTTATTGTAAGAGAAGTTAATTTTCTTTCATCATAAAAATTGATTCACTTTCAAATTTCTTATTCAGATTCCATAACATGGTATTGACATATCTAATAAACCCGAAATTCGATTAAAAATTGGAACGTTCAAACTATATTTAACCCTGAATTATTAAAAATTTGATTTAATTAAACTTATCATACTAACTATGTGTATATGTTTCTATATATATACTTTCTCATCTTTATTACTATCTCTATGATGTCTATGTACACACATTTTCCAATTTAATGACGAAAGAAAACCTTCCGTAGCTAATTATCCGTGACTCGATAGCCACGACCCTCTTCGTGCAATACTCGTCAGAATGAAAAATTAGAGTATAACTCGTTTTCTCTATTGCATCGGAATGACCCACCGGTTTAAACTCGCGTTTAAATGGAAAGTTGGCCGGATTAGTGCATACTAAAGATGCTCACACGCCGGTAACGGGATCGTTAATACGGCAATACGCAATTACAGTTCCGAAACGATGCGTCGTAAACGTAAATTCACAGAAAGAAGACGCATGAATAATAAACAGACGGGCCCTCCGGCAATTATCATATAATGGCCGCATTCTCAGAGACGAACAAACGGCTGGGACAAATTTGATCGTTCGTGTTTAAAGCATCCCGAAGAAACGATTTATAAATCCTTCCATTAAATAAAAGCATCGTCGATCTCAATATTCGTGTCGATCTCCGCTTCTACGATTGTTCCTTTATTTTTCTTTCTTCGTTCTACCTTCAGTTTCGATGACTCTTCAGCGTTTGAGATTATCTCGTTATCCGAATTACCCGCGGTGTTATTCGAGCAGAATGTTTTTAGAGGAAATAAGAAAAGAAACGGTTTCGCAGAAAGGAAGAAGTATCGAGACTCGTTTGGTTAATAGCAGAAATTAATTGCGATCTTTTCTTGTTGAGAAAAGGAATCTTTAATTTGAACCGATAATTAACGGGACTGTAGATCGCCTCGAATATTTTATGCGAACCCATGTGCTTCTGTTTGCGAGACAAAAACGTAATAGTGTTTTGCTCCATTAAATCGCTATTGTGATGCTGTTTCTTCTTGCTGTGGCTATTAGATTGTTGGACAGCCAAGGCTAATAGCCTCTACATTTGGTCTTCTATTGATGAAATTGGTGATCAAAAGTAAATTTGTGCTTAAATAAATAGAAGATGAATCCTCTCTCGGAAGGACATTGCCAGTAATCGAAAATCATCTTGAACAACTTTTTAATCTTCTGATCTTCTATCAATTAATATTTTCTCTCATATCCTGTTTTAAATTTATAATATTCGATATGAGCCAGGAATACCGAAATCCTAATTACACGAATCTATAACAAGAGCGAACAATAATGACGAATCCCTATAATTTCGTCGTACGATAATCACTCGCCATTTTGGAAATGAAAAATATTTATTCGAAGATGAATGCCTTGATGCCGAAGTAACGAGACCGCATCTTTCATCGCGTATCGAAATTACGAGATACGAGTGCGCGGGCACCGTTGTTACGACTTGTTCAGGATCGATCGGGCGAGTTTTCAACGCGGCTGGCCGCGTACAACGCTCGTAAGTCAATCCAATGAGCGGCTGTAGGTTCGCTGTGAATAATTGAAACACCGGGAACTCGGCTCCAACGCGAGAGACGAGGAGGCTCCAGTGACATCTAGAGAAATGGGATTCAGCGAAAGTGAATTACACGACGGCCGTTGTTTAACAAATAAGCGGAGTTCTTTGCCCGAGGGCAGCGTTCAACGAGCATCGATCATTTTTAAAACACACTCTCTGAACGATATGAGAATCTTTTGAGAAATGAGTTTTAGATTTTGAAATGTATCGGGGAGTATTATCTGTGTGTAATATTATTTTTATATAACGTAAACATCTGATCTGATATTACTTTTTGAACCATTTTTCGGTGGAAGAGAAATTTTTTAGTTCTGAAATGTGTTAAGGAATATATTGTGTATAAAAGTGATAAAAAATGATAAAATGTTGCTTTTATGTACGTAAAACGTATATAAATATTAGAATTCGAAACACGACATTGATTTAAAATGTTTCTTCGACGAATAAAGCTTTGAAATTTTGAAATATTTTAAAGAATATTTATTATTATATTGAATATATGCGGCAATAAAACTGAAAGACATTACTTTTATATTGAACTTAAACCTGATCCACCATAATTTTTTATCTTACATCGAGTATTACTTAAAATGTTATTTAATATTTATAGAATGTTCCTTATCAAAATGTTTGTATCATTTTCAGTACTATTTTAAACCTGATAAGCCATAGAAATATTTCAATACATTCGAGAGTAATTGTCCAAATGAATCAATTAATTTCAGATGTATTTTCAGTGTACTTAAACGCGAACCACAATTGAATATATATTTTTTACATCCGATTAATATCGTAATGAAGTTGTGAACATTCGTCAGTGACAATTACACAATATTCATTTAAAACAGTATTAAATTCGGATACGATATTAAATCCATAATAAACAGATATTGATCAACGAAACCTTATCATCACCTCACCAATCACTTTTACATTTCGATATATAAAAGCAAACACCACATCGCCACAAAATCTCATTAATTATTTTACGCTTTATTTCACGATTTTACATCGGTCAACAAAAATTGAAGCAACTTGACAATTATATGTAATAACGAACCAACAGACTTTTATGCAAACTCATGTTTTCATGTTATAAACTCATTTTTCGAGTTGAAGAGAAATAGAGTAAGATAAAGTTATCTGAGTCAGTTAAACCTCGATGTTTTAAAACTTAATCTTGAACTTCTTTTACCATTTCCTAATATAATCTAGTATAATAAAAAATAAGAAAATAATTCAAACAATGTTATATTATCCTGGAACCTAAGAAAAGATTTCATTCATTAAATATTGCAGTGATTATTGTGCTTCGATTATTTATATACCTAAACATCTGCAATCTACTAATGATGACGAAAATTGAGAACTTTCATTTCCCGCTATGAAAATTGAATGTTTGCCATAAAACTATTTTATACATCGCGCGTATGGGCAGTATCGTGGAAGAGCGTTAATTAAAGAAAAATTCGATTCTACATACTCGTATACATCCTACCATACTTGGTAACGTGATAATTATATTTCTTGCGACGAGATCATAAAGGAAACACAACCAGAATCAGAAACTAAAAGAACGGAATCTCTTTTGCTTCATCCAATAAAATTATTCATAGACGTTCTACACATATTTTATATATTTTTGCATATCACGTTCGATATATACATTTCTGCGTCATCAAATTTCTTATAAACGCATAAACATTCATAATCTAATAGTCACCGTCCACAAAAGACTCTCCAATCACGAAAATGGCGTAGATACCAACCACCTCATTACTCATCCATCGATCTTCCACTTTCTATGCTGGATCATTTATTTCTTCCACGATCTGCTGTCCCTCGCTAACAATCGCATTCCAAACATACCCTCTCGCAAGAGCATCGCCAGTTCCGATTAACCCTGCGGACAGACCACGAAAAGAGGATCCTCGACGAAGAGAAACATGCTTAGCCGTTCTACCATTCACCGCGTAACAAAGTAAGAGAAACCGGGAAGAAAAATGCAAGAAACGGACTGGGATCTCGTCGAACGAAATTTTCCCTGTGTCTTCCATGTTCGATGGCCGTGAACGAGGATCGAGGAGCTCTCCCTATGCCATCATCATTAGTCCCGGTCTACCGGTAATCGCGATCGTTCTTACGGACGCACAAATTGCCTTTCAAATTGTTCCCCCCTGCCCCTCCCGCCCTGAGAAAACAGGCCCAGTGCCAAGGGTGACCCCTTTTTAACGCGACGTCGAAGAAGAAACGATAGAGGGAACGGTCGAGTGATAAGGAAAAGAAGATTTCGTTCTACGTTTCGGCATCCCTTCGAGGAAATGCGATAATGGCTGTTGTAGGCTCGATCCATTCTCTCGTCTTCCTCTCTGACCGACGTCTTTGGCTGCTTAGAGGATCTTGGGAGATTCTGCTCGCGATATACGACTGTTGGAAACGGTAGAATGTTGTGTGGTCAAAAGGTTTGGATATCGGTGGTACTGTTTTAGGGTGTTTTTGGGTGGGCTTAATGATGGACCAGTTTCGGAGAAAGTCGATAGGCTGGACTTGCATGATCGTAATAGGTTGGAGAATAGCGTCCGACGTTGCATCTATGGTGGATATTGTAATTGAGATAAATGGAAGAAAGACGTGAATACAAGAGAGCGATTGTGAGAAGATAACGTTCGATAAATAGAACATTTCGTTTAGACGTTTGAAACTTGAAATTATTTTCTAAACAAAGAGAAACTACAAACCAAAAATATAAATGACAGAGAAAGTAGAAGAATTACGAGATTCCTTCGTAAACTTATTGCCACTCGTCGATTTAATTCTGATTTTTATTCAGTCACAATTCTGTAGAAATTAATAATTTTCTTCGACCATCAACGATTTTAAGTCTCGCTTTTCGATTTGGAAAACACACTTTTTTTAGAGCTATATTCTATATACACAGTTCACTATAGAATACGCGTCGGAATTTGAGACATACTGCCTACGCTTGTTCCGTCAATTATACCGGTGATTACCGATTCTTGTTTGTTCGAGGTGGTTTCCAGGGAAATACCGAGAGATCGAGGGTTGATGAGAAGTTCGGTGATCCAAAGCTCGATTTATGCAATTTTTATAGCTACGATGAACGACAGGGGTGATTGGAAATTGCACGCTGGTTACGTAGTTGCCGGAACCCTTGCTCCCGTTGTTGAACTCGACAGCCGATTTATGCAGTTTTTATGCGATCGATGTTTGAATAAGAGCAATTCGGAACTGGACAGTATTCTCTGCGTCAATGTTTGTTAACCGGATGTACGTTCTCGGATATCGCGTCAGCACGAAATTTCAATCTGAGCAACGTATGGACACTTGTTCTAATTCGCGTCTTTTATCGAAAATATTATCTCGATTAATTCTTATCGCAATGACTATTATATTTCAAACAATTTGTAACACCAACTTTAATCTACAATATCACATCTATACGTATTTAAATAAGCTAAGTATGTACTTTATACCTTAACCATAAAAATAAGTAAAAGTTCGAATGATTAACAAGAATAAATATTTCTTCTATGGTCGAAGATTGTCACAAAACATTTGTCACAGATTTGTTGCAAATACGTGTAACTAAGATAGGGATTCCAAACTTTAATTAAACAGCATATTTCATCATCGCTTAAACTTGAACTATCGCTTAAATTTTAAACTAACTACTTTTTCTTACTTGTAAATCAACAAGTTCAAAAAAGGTGCAGAGCGTCTATTGGTAGATTGCTGCAGTTATTTTGAACTGTAGTTATTTTTGTAAATAAATGCATATATTAAATTACAATTATATTATGAGCAATTTATTTTCAATATATATTCTATACTCTAACAAAACACGAATGAGAAATATAAAATAAAAAAAAATTTTAATATGTATAGGATTTTATAAAAATATTGTAAGACATAAAATGTTTTGGAATATTATATAATATTTAAATAAATTTGAGTACTACACAAAAATAATGGTGCACGATGGTGTGTCATGAGTGTCACAGTGAACATCAGTAACGTAGCTCGCAACCATCGTCGCAGGATTAACGACGCGACTCGTTCTACTTCTCGTTTGCCTAACGACGAGCTCTACCACCTCGCTTCTAATTGTTTTCGCGATTAGGCGTCGTGTTTGCGTGTCATCCAGAACGACTGACTGGTCGGTAATCGAAGGTAATTGTTAATGCATTGAACACGCTCGTAATGGATTGGTTCTAGCGTCGCGTAGCGTCGATAAGTTGTCCTGGACCAGGTGTTAAACGCATGTACATGGATTTAATTTCGATAATAAAGTGTCGACGTCGACAGAGTTCAAGCGATGTAAATACAAAGGAATTTTCTTACCATTCGAGAGAATAAGACAGATTTTGCGAGAAATCGTCCTCGTCGTTGAAGTGTCTGTTAAATATTTTAATTTATTAAGTCTTTTCTAGATGATTCTTAAAGTATTTTAGTTTATTAAATCTTCTGTTGCATTTAACTTACGAAATGTCTTACAAAGTCAATTTGAAGTTAATGAATATCATGGAAATTTTATTTTAAACTTAGGTGACCTTTGTTTTAATCGAGTTTTTAATACTTGGACTTGTATTTCATACTTGCAAATGTGTAATTGTTGGTGTTTCATAAATGACCGTCTAGATTGCGGTAATGAAATAAAAAATCAGTCTCCTCTCAGAGAGTGATTTATAATTCAGGATTAGCATCAAGCTTCAAATATTCTGTTATCATAGTATTACATGAATTCTTTCGTAGGTAAAAGCAATTATAAAAGTTAATAATAAACGAAGCCTTTCGAATATTTAATAATGAAAGAAATTTAGAATTCTACAATTACTGGATCTTGAAACTTAAATCATTGAAGTTGAAATTTTCTACAAACTGACTACGAGGAAGAAGTCTTCTCCAATACTTAAAAATTCAAGAAACTTGGAATTCCAAGGTTTTAAACAGTTAACGAGTCGTGAAATTTAAACTACGAAAGTTAAAGCTCCCGTGAATTTATCCAATATGGAGGAAAATAACAAAACTCCTGCGTAAAATCCTCGATTTCTTTAATAACAAGGAAATGGACAACGTCGACGATATACGTCCACAAAGGCGGCAGAAGGTGTATGGCCTTTTTCTGCAGCGGCACTTCCGGTCGTTCGTCTAACTGGCCAATTAAACGAAGAACCAGCCATCGTTGGCAGAAGACGCTAACTATCCACGGCACCACGCAATTACCGTGAAAAGGTACACCGCTAAAAGATTCATGGTTGCTCCCGGAACACACTGCCGCTTTACTCTCACATTCCGTTTATCCCTTCGTCTTTAGACGAAAATAATTTTGCTTCGCGTTCAACGAGATGAAATCAAGGAATTTTGAATACGAAATTGGGTTGTCACCTGTCCATGATGTCTTTGCTTCTTGACAGCTATTTTACGACACGTTTCGTTCGTCAAAATGGTGCCAACAGAAAATAATACGTGTTGATCTATGGCAATCATATGTATAGATGACACACAGACACAAGAAGCTTTGTTAGTACTTCGAAGTATTAATTGATAAATTCCACTGGTTCCTGTTGAAACTGGATGATGCATCTAGAGATCACAAAATTTCAATACTATCAAAATTCATTATAATATCGTGATTTATTATTAGGCCATAGCATCTCAAGTAATCTCACTTTCCTTTTCTGAGAATTTAGTTTGAAATGTATTTTTTGAAAGAATTTCTTTTTTTTTTTTGTAAAGTGACCTAATAAAACGATATTAATGATATCAATGCATATGAAGATTTTATTCATAAAAGAGTATGAAAAGAAATTAATATGAGAAAGAAGAGAATGTTAGATGAAGCTATAAAAGAAAAGTTTTAATCAAAATGGAGTGGAAAGACATATTTCCCATTTGATTATAAGTTACGTAGTTATCTCATCTTAGAATCCCATAAACTTTATGAAGATCAGAAATTAATAAGAGCAGCTGCTTCCCTATTGCATAAAACTAATAATCGAAATTTCGCATTATTTTTCAAGTTTTTCCATTCAATTTCAGATAATTAATGACGAACTTTTCCGAAAATAATTCTTCTTCCACTCTGAACAGATCCATCTATCATACTCATCTATCAGTGATATTATTCCACCATAGATCCATCGATCACCTTTCCACGTAAATTTCCACCTCAAATAATTCCTGTAACATTCCCGATAAGATCGCCGTCACGCTGTGGCCCCTTTTTGGAAAACGGGCGCAAATTCGCTTGAAAGCAGAGATCGATTTAAAATTCGACGACGTCCGAGTGAGTCGGCGAGGACGCGGGGAGCCGACTTCCGGCCGTCCACGAGGACCATCGCGTCGACGGGCGAGAAATGTTCGCGTTGAAAAATGTTCAACGTCGCTAGACGCTATTTCACTCGTCGCATATCACGGACGCCTATTCCCGGGAATCGTGTGAAACATTCACCGAAAACTTCCGCCCATGACGATCGCTGCGACAACCGGTGGCGAGAAAATTCCCACAGAAAACGAGAGAGAAGTGTACCTTATCGTGAAACCGATCCACTCCAATGTCTTATAGGTTGGAAACGGATGCTGCGCACAGTTTTACGAATAACGCTCTGTCGTTTATGTACATTCATAAGGATGCCTCTGGAAGAGTAATTTCCAGAAGAGAAGTTGAAAAGAGAGTTTTGTTGAGTTGTATAGGCTGGCTGTGTCTGATAGGGGTTTCCCGATAGGGGTAGTTGATTAAAAGGTTGTTTTGTCTGAGGAGATGCATGACAAGTGAATAAGAGTGAATTTGAACAGTGATAGATAACGAAAATATAGTTTAAGTGATTATTAGACTGCGAATAAAGAAGGCGAAAAGATACGCACGAAGGAAAGAATATATAAAAACCTACATTTACTACATTCAAAAAATAAAATATTCTTTTATATGTATCTACAAGCCTTAATTCATTACAAAACGAATTAAAATTTCCCCGATGCAAAGTTAACCATAATAGAACCTAAAAAATGTTCGTTCTTGATGGTAAAATAAATATTTCACTTTGTCATTAGGATCATCCCAATTACCAATTAATGAGGACACACGAGGAAGAATGAAATTTTAAATATGTATTAGGTCGTCCGAAAAGTTTCTTTCGTTTTATAAGGAAATAATGGATGCACAACATTCTCCGTTTTACATTATTTTCTCGAATTACGTATGATCCATTTTGTTCTATCAAGATAAAGATTACAACGTTCGACAGATTAGGTTTCATGTTTGCATAAAGATGCGTTGTTGTAAAAGACGTGTCTGTAAGAGAAAGACACTTTTCGGGCAACCTAATAGAAAAGTCCAATAACACTTTCATTGTTTCGTATAGGCAAACATTTCTCCAAATTTGTAGACTAACAAAACATACCTGAGACTAAAATTCGATGGACGAAAGTTACACAAATTCGGTGAAACAAGTGACGAAGTTGTACGAACGGTGTACATTGCGATAATATGGTGTAATGCAATAATATGGAAATTGATTAGCAATTACTCGAGTTTGCCACCGAGTTTATCGGAGCATCGAATGCATCACGAGTTCTATGAAACCCTAATTACCAGCCCTTTGACTTCAAGTTGCCCTACTTGTTAAACAAGTTCCGATAACTGTTGATAACGTAGCGTTACGCGATACACATGGTGTCTGGAACACACAGGGCGATTCAGGTTGCTGTAGCTACTTTTCTAAACAGTTTGCTTCTACGATTAATCCGTCGACCGTGAACAAATACGACAGGCATACTGATCCCATAATATTCGCATTTTTGTTGTTAGCACCTTTGATCGAGCATTACAAACAAGCTGACAGATATGTCGAGGACCTTCATCTATAATCTCCAGTCTAGATTTAACTAATGGACTTTGTAGAACACTTGTTTATAAAAAGTGATAGTTTGTATTTATTTTGAAATGAAATTTGCTAATTATTTAAGATAAATAATTATATATAAATATATTAGTTAATTAGTGTATGTAGACTGCGGATTTTTACAAAATAAATGTAAAAAAAGCAAAGTATAGAATCTGTTATGAAATAATATTTATTACAAATTTTATTTTATAGCTGTGTCCACAATAATACATAGAATAAGTATTCGCAGTCTACTTGTAAGGTTTTGCTTAATTTACAAGCCCAACGTTACCTTAATTCCAATCTTAACATATTCAGAAACTCCATAGCATTAAAAACTCCATTCCGCAATGATTATATTGCATTCCAACTTACCTGAAACAAACAGAAAAGGACAAATTAAAATCTGTCTAAAAAATATCTATTTACAGTCCTACGTCGACCTGGTCTCGACATTTTACTTTATTTCGTTTATTTCACAGTTTCGTTTACTTATAGTACAATAAATACAAAATATACTCTTTTACATTAGAAATTGGTTTAATCCATTACCGGCCAACGTTGCCTTAATGCAACATTTTAATCAAAATTTCTTTTAATCAATTTACATTATGAAATTCTGTTGGTTAACGTTGTAGCTACGACAAAGTAATCCAAGAATTGACTTAATATCTTTTTTGTCACTGCCATCTAGATTGTACAATTTTGCGAAAAAGAATAAGTATAGGTATTATAACACGATTATGATAAATCATTGCTTCATCCTCAATGGACTAATGTAAATAATGTCAATTTGTATAAAAATCATTGGTTATGAAGATGCAAAAATATGCTTAGATTCGAAAGCAGATTATCAAATGGAAATAGATTCGAATGAAATATCGAATGTAATACGAATTGCAAAGAATCAATCGGACAACTTGCCTGAAACAACCGAAGTTGGAAACTCGTGTGCAAATGCAGGCCATTTTTATAACGAACAGCGTACGAAAAGCTCGCATTGGGTAAGGAATTACGAAAGTCTGGCGAAGGAAATATTCGTCGCGTGGCTGCGGCCACCGCGAATAAACGCGCGGCCCGAGGTCGTCTTATTTTTAACCGCTTCACGGCCAGTCAGAATTTTAATTAAGGGAATTAAGCGCGCCGCGATGGGCCTTAAATTTCGGTAAATACGAGAGACTGAGGCCGCGTTATGCATAGCTCTCCACTGTGGGACGCTAATTGTGTTTACGATCGCTCGTCGTCCGCCTCTTTGACACTCGTTCGCGGGGCAAGATCCTCCATATTGCGAACGTCCGCTTTATTCCGTGCCAGCTGACGTGAAACACGCATCTCGCCCACGAAACGAACGCCAATTTACTACATTCGTCCCGAATTCCGCTGTGTTAACGCGGCTTTGCGAGCTCGTGACTCTTTCGTCACGAAGAAAAATGCAGACCACCGGTGTTACTTTGCAGTGGTATTCTAAAATTTATTGTGTACTGTGTTTTATACGTACAGTGGCTCATGAAAGTATTTGAACGCTTATAGACATGTTTTTATGAATATATTATGTGTGTTATACGAAACATTTTGAAATCTCATTAGCATTACCATAATCATGTTGCTAAATACGCTACCATAATTATACCTTGCTGTATCTTGTATATTTTTGCATATTTGACAAATACCGAGGCAACTTCTAAAAAATAATAAATAAGCAATCGTAAATACCGAGGTAAATTTTAAAAAGTTTTTGTATATCTCTTCACTAGTTTTTAATTTTTGAAGTTGATCAATATGACTTCTGAGTTGTTCATATACAGTGACGAACGAAACAAAAGTTTATAATATAAAAAGAGACTATAATTTTTCAAAATGGACTTACGTTTAATAAGAGAGAGAAGGATTGTTAGTACAAAAGTTACTAAAATTCATAATGTATCGATTTCAAATTTTCTTTTATCTGCTTACTATCTGGCCATTGTGTTCACGTTGTGGTTATAATAATTGACATTCGCGATTAAAGATATAATAAATGGATACAATTGTACACATACTATTCTTTCAGCGCACGTATATTTTACTTTCCTAACCGTTACATTTCTTTGTCACTACTGCACGTATACACGAATATACACACGTATACCCGCTACCGCGACGGTTGCGTTGTTTCCACTTACGATTCGCGCGCAAATACAAGTGTGTGGCAAACATCCATCGGTCTATGGCCTACATCAATGACATTCACCGTGTGTATAACATCTATAGAACTTAAAGGGCTAATCGATGAAAACTAACACTGACGTGGTCCAATGTTATACGTGTAAGTTACTGCGAATTCATCTCGGTGTGTAAGAATTCATTAGCATTGTAACAAAGGCAGATATATATGCATGTAATGTTTGATATTAACATATTCTACTCAATGGATATTAATTATGCACTATTGAGAGAAAGAGAGAGAGAGAGAGAGAGAGAGAGAAAGAGAGTAATATTGTATAGAATTTGAAATGAACATGAACCTAGTGTAGATAGCTACTAGCATTTAATGTATTAATTTCTATTTATTATAGTGTAATATTAAGTTGTGTATGTGTTACAGATATTATTACTTGATGCTTTGTAACGAGCGCTCCCTTGCTCAGAGAAACATTCATTTAATATATCATGCATTACATTTGTCACCTGCAAAAACTTGGTTTTAATTGTCTGGCAAAATTCTTGTTAAAATTTCTTTCCAGAAAAATTACGCTAATTGAGAAGTATTAAATGTATAGTTTAAACAAATGTGCAATTAAGTGATAATATAGGCAAAGCATATTTTTGTGTAATTATTTATCTGTGCAGAAGATATAAACGTCTACTGATAACCAACGATATTAACATTTGCGTATGAAGAACTTCTGAAATCAAGCAATATTTAGAAATAAATCTCTCAGATCCTATATCCTTTACCTTCGTATCACTTCGAGAAATATTACGTAAAAAATTACGATATCGATTCCAAAAAAATACAATCAATATTACCACGAATGAATGTTCTTCAGTAAAAGTAGGAAGTACATAATTATTCTCTTCTAACTTTAATACCTATATTCATCCTGTTAAATTTCTTTAATAATATTTACAAAAATACGTGAATGCATAAACATCCATGGTTTAATGTGATTTTTCACCAACAACGAAATTGAATAGTCTTGCATGAAAAACCTTTGATATCACATGATACTTGGATAAATACAAATCTCTTTTCAAACATTATATTATTCCCCTATGGTAAAGGTGTTCCCCTACTTTCCAATATTTCCAGGAACAAGGATTTCTGTTCCAAATAAGCATGCACGAGCGAGGCGTATCCGTAACCAGGCCTTAAGCTGCTTAAAACGCCATGGAATCATAAATAATCAGATTTATCTGGTCATAAAATTACCAGTGGCGTCGGTTTACTTTCTTTGCAACAACTGTAAATCGCCGGTAGAATCTTTTAAAGCGCGCTTAACGTTGACTGGTCCTCCGATTTTTTCCCTTTCCCTCTCCCCTCTTTCTGTCTTTTTCCATCCTCTTCCAACCACCTGAGTACGCGTCAAACTTTTACGACCTAGGACACAACGGAGTTTCATGTCCGCCGTCGTAAAACATCTTGGAACCTTTATCCCTTTAATCTCGTTCGTTATAACGCCGCTCGCTAATACAACCACCCTGCACCTCCTACGCGTCTTTTTTCTCATCCCTCTTACCTTTAGCCGGAGGCGTCTCATAGCACGGCTATCGCGTAATGTAATCTTAGGTCCAACCATTCATAGATTCCGCGTCCGATAACAGTTCGAAAGTTTCGCTGAAACCCTCCCAGGAAATCGCACGCTACCTTTTGCTTCCGCGTTTTTCTCTCTTTTATCCGTTTTCCTTTTTTTTTTTTCTTTTTTGCGAGTCTACCTGGTATACGCAAAGAAGGAAGAAAGTGGAATATACATGTAAAGTGGTTAGAGAAAGTATTTGCATATACTTCATTTCCCAATGAAGCGTTTTTTATCAGGTTCTACAGTTGCAGTTTCATAGTAGATATCAAATTTCTGTTGTCATATGAAAATAGAGTAGTAATAAATGATACAGTTTATGTTTAGTAGTAATGATAAATGATAAAGTTTAATATATTTGATCTTAATGATAAATAGTACGTGAATGCTATAAGATAATAGCATTATCCTTTGACTCGTTTCAAGTCACGAGAAATAAAATCTTCAACATAAACTTCGATGGAGTAGAATGTATTCTTCGATCTCGTTTATCCTATTATTTTGTCATTTTGATTACGAAACTTGAAGCAAAACTTTGCCATTGTAAATTCTGATGTAGAATTTGAAAAATGTACTCATCTTCTTCGATCCCTCCTCGTTTAAAACCAAATCAATACAATTTCCACCAACACAATTTTCAATAAACCAAGATGCGTGTATTCTTCGTGAGTTCTATTTTCCCTAAATCTTAGCCAATTTATTTGCAAGCCCTCTTAAACGTGCAATTCGTTCACGAAGAACCGTGACGAAATTAGCGTGGAGATGTGTACAAATTTCGACGGTCTGTTTGTACAGGTACACAAAGGCCGTCGTATCAGTTCACTATTAATGACAGACACCTTTGGACGCGGCTTGGAGGCAAAGTAACCGCGCCGGGACCGCGTGGCACGTCATGTCAGAGCCCCGTGAACCCAACAATAACCATTAAGAAGATTGATCAGCCCTGCAGCTTGTCGGAGGCTCATAATATCGGGCATAAAAAGCTCATCGCAGGTAGCTACCGTGAAACGTGGCTGAAAAGCTGTTGGGGTATTAATTAAAGAGACCCTGACACGTGCTTCTATTAATATTGCGATTATACGCCCGCTTTTTATTCTCCTTGCTAACGACGCGTTCGTTTCGCGTGGCACTCGTTTATTATTCCATGGTTTGTTTTGGCAAATATTTTGAAACCATTCTATCCTATTTTTTAATTTCGAGATGAGTTTATAAATTCAGTGTCGCAATTACGCTATGAGGAATTTTTAATGTGACAGATAACTGATTCAGAACATTAATTGTCTGAATATACGAAAAAATTAAATGGTCACATAAAAGTGATTAAATTATTATTTTCGAAGTTAAATATTTTCGTAGCACTATAATAATCTTAAATATATAAGCATATACCTTGCACAATTCAGTACAAAAGATCAGACCTTTTGTTTCCAAATATGCTTGCTTTCCAATCTTGGAAATTTGCAATATGTACCAATCAGAACATCAGACCGCTTTACTTAATTCCCGACCTAACACTAAACGATCACATCTGCATCTCCGCTATTGTTTCATGAAACAATCGCACTAATGCTCCGCAGCAATTCAAATCCAAGAATCGATTCGTTAAAATATATGCTACCTCAATCATAGGATCACAATACGGTCGAGTATTGAGAATATTATCTCAAGAAAAATATCATATTTATCAAGAGTATATTAAGAATATATAACAACTAACAATTATTCTATTGTCAATTATTATATTATTCAATTATAATTATTCTATTGTCAAAAATATGTAAAAACATTTTTCCAATATTTTTCCTCAAGTATATCGCCTTAGTATCGTTTCGATCTCAAACGATCCATCGAACCGTGTCTGCAATCGGACCTGTTTCAAACCTGACTAAACCTAGGTCCATGCGCGTTTGGATCGATTATTCTCGAGCGGAAAATTCGTGCCGCAGGCCAAGTCCGCCACGGACCGCAGGTGGCCAGTGTCAGGGGTCCATAACAAGACCGAAAGCGCGGATAACCTCGGTGCTGCTGGCCGGCTAATTAAATTAAACAACGAGCACAGCGTGTCCTGACTGCTCGCGCGTTCGCCGAACGTACAGGTGCAAACCGCTTGCGCCGGCCCGTCGAAAAGCAAGCCTTGCACACGATCGAACGTAATAATTCCAAAGTCGATTCCACTGTGAACTTTATTCACCAACCAATAGAAGAGGAAACGCCGGCGAAACTAGATTTCTCCGCTTCAGCTTTGCGTAATTACGAATGCCACCGGCGTTTCAACAATTTCTTTCGCTCCTTTTTCGACGTCTCCTTCCAGCCTGGCTGACCTGGCCCGACTGTTTCTTCACGAATGTTAATTATCTTCGAGTTGTTCGGCAATTAATCATTTGACGAGACACTTTCCGAGCGGGTTATTGGTAGGCTCGACTGGATTATTTCACGGTGATTAATGGCGGAAGCGGGTGTTGATCTCGTGAGAGTCGAATACTTGTTTCGGTGGTTCGCTTGTTTGTCTGCCGATGAGATATATAGGTGAAAGTATTGTGTGGCGTCTAGTTGAATGCAAGCAAAAATTCCATGGTAAATTATGATAATTGAAATCTTACGATAGTGAAGGTCCAGTGGTGATGGAGGACCTATCTTGAGCCTTTCGTTATGGTAATTTATATAGGAACTGAAAGCATTTTTGGTATGTAAATTCTTTGTGTAGATTGTAGCACGTGAATATTTGTATACCGTGTGTGATTAGTTATGATATAACAAATACAAAATATAACATAAAAATGATACTAAGTTACACGAAGAGTATATCAGCATTTTAGCAAATAATTATTCGATATTCGGGGACGTATATGAAATCCAATCTTGTGATATTTTATGGCCTCGCTGTTTACCTTGTTGAATATAAGATATCAGAATATTAAAGTACGAGTAAGGTAAATTGGTTATTTCCTCAACAATATAGGCAATTTATTTCAAAAAAGTTTCTTTAAATACAATTAAAATAAAGTTAGAGAAATTTTTAACACACCCTCTCCATGAAATACAACGCAATGTAGCCAATCATGCAAAAAATTCTTAATTCCGATTATCAATCCACCCAAGAAAACAAATTACCTAATTACTCAAAACATAGGATACTTGATTTCGTAAAATCTACCCAATTTCTTAAAAACAACTCAAATCTCCCACTTACCACCCATCTCCACGATATATTTCCTCCACGAAGTACACTACAAAGCACCCGATCACCCGGAAAGTGCTTAATTTCTTAATTCGGAGGTAGTTTAATATTCTACACGCCATAACTTGGTCACAAACCTAACTAAAAACTCCGTATCTCCATTCAACCTCCAAACTCCACAGTATCCTGCTGCGCCTGACGTGATCGTGCATCACGTATCTCGAAATTGGGATGAAACAGAAGGAGAAGAAAAAATCTGCGTGACAAAGAGAAGGGCCAGTGCGGTGAGGACGAGCGAGAAAATTGCAAAGTTCGCGGGGTGGCTTTGTGTCGACACACAAACGTAAATCCATCCGGCCGCGGGGGTGGACAACGGGTGAGTGGCGGTCAGCCACCCTCGGGGCTTTTCGTGGCCAAGGGAGTGGGGATGAGAAGGGTGGCCCATACGAAACTTTTCAATGGAGCTTCATCACAATGGGTTGGTGGTTTACATTTATTAGACCCGCGGCGAAAAGCTTAGTTTGCATTTGAAGCCTCGCGCCACCCCCTCCCTTCGTTGCGTAGCTCTCATTCTCGATGCGTTCGCACGAAGCTCGCCGGAGAAGACAGAATATCTTCGCGTTGGGGGGTGTATCCCTTCGAAAGCAACGTTTACTGCGCTCGTTACAGCGATCCTCGAGAAAGATAGCCGGAAGTGACTGGCGAAAGATCCTCCGGACGGCTACTTCGGCCCTTTCGTTTCGTTATTTGTGTTTCGGAGGTGTAGATAAGTGCTTGAGTACGCGGCACTGTTGTTTAAAGCGAGTGCAATAAAGTTAGTTGGTAGGTAAATAACGCTATCAGTGGAACGACGGTTGAGTACTTTTAGTACAATAAATGGACGTTGTTAAGTTTTATAGAATTTCGAGGGAGAAAGGAGACGATCTTATAGGAATGGAGATAAATGACGGCGGCGGGAAAAAATACGGACAGAAATGAAATTAAAAGTAAAAATAAAGATAGGAATTAAGGTAAACGTTGCTGCCTTTTACAGAATTGTATGGAAGAAAGGAGACAAACTTAGAGCAATGAAGATAAATGACGCCGATGAAAAAAATTAAAATAAAAATGAAATTAAAGGTGAAGATTATGGTACGAAGAGGGAAAATGCTAATGGTAATACAAAGATACTATATAGGATATTAGAAATAAAATCTCGTATCTGAGAAAATTTTGAAAATAAAAGAAGTAAGTTTAATTTTAATTGATTAATTTTTCTCCAGTTTTTTTGTGACATGCAGTCGTAAGGAAGAAATAAGAAAAAGTTAATGTAATGTTAATAGCTAGAATGAAAGTAAAAATCGTAATAAAAATTGAAACTGTACGAAACGGAAAATACTAATGATAATATTACGGTGTTATAGCGACTAACTAATATGACTACATATATAAAATTTTATATTTGAGAGTCTCTTCATAAATTATGTCAGAAAAAACACATTTACACAGAGAGTGCAAATCCTTCCAATACGAAATACTAAATATTTGAGAATTAGTCTGTATAATTCATTTTAAGGACAGAATAGTGTATAAATCCCTTGAGTTACAAACTAGATCCCTGTGTATGCGACTCTAGGGTAGGATTATCGAACAATTATCTAATTACGGGCCGATTTATGCGCACGCACAGACTAACCATAGGCGTGCAGTCGCATAATGTTTATTGTTCTATTGTGATTTGGATAGTTATTGATTCCTGTTAGTTGGACGTTTACTTTGGTCACTGAAGGGTTGTTTGCCGCGAGAATTCCATGGGGACTGGATTAAGGGGACCACGTAGTATGTGATTTACCGCAATCGAACCGTGAGAACTCGCGATTGAGAATAATAAAGCTACTTATCCCGCTAGAAAAATTATTCAAGTTTAAATCCACTGGGAAATAACAATTGCTAGCTCTAATAAAGGAACGAAAGAAAAGCAGATACAAATATGTATTAGGCTTATAGATCTCTAGTGAATTTATTTTTACTAAAAAGGAAGAAACTGCTATTATTTTTTCAAACAATTGGCAATAAACTTTCGAATTTATACACTCATACTATTTTCCTAATTTCTTCATGATAAAGCGGCGAAGAAAAATATTTATGTGTAAAATGTAAAAATGTTTACATAGATGTTTTATTTTAATATCACGAAAATATTCGAATGGAAAATTTGTTCATTCGTAAAACTCGTACGTTTTAAATCGCGAACAAAAGAGTTTTGCTGACAAATCGCAATGCTTCATGAACTATCTTAACCTAATCTTACTTCTCAAATTATGGGCGTCGAACTAAATACTTTGAATGCATCTTACCCTCGAATTTCAGTAAACGGGGTAATTTTAAACGACACAAACATTAACGACACAATCCCAAGGAAAATTGTGTTTCGAGTTCGGGGACAGAATTTTGTTGGCTGGGTAGCCTGAGTTGTCCCACCACAAGAGCTTGGTGTAATTGAAGCGCACACGAAACTCGTGGCTACGTTTCATAACATTTGGATTAACAGTTCTAGTTGGAATTTTGTACAGTAGCTATATAAATTACCATTCTCGTCAAACTCGGCGTGTTTGCCGAAAGTTTTGTTTAAAATCGATTTCTACCAACGATTTCACGTGAATTACGTCGATGACGTGGAATAAAGTTTCTTCCTACAGGGCTCCGTTTTCGAGAAACTTCAAAATTTGTTCGCTATGCGTTCATTTAGTCCAATTAATCCTACGAAAGAAAAATCAAATCATATTTTTAAAAATCACACGTGTAACACCAATGTGTAACAATAACGCACAGTTGCAGCGTTGAAAAAACGAAAATAAGAAAAAATATATGGAAGGCCAGTCGATGGAGCGCTGTACGAATTTTCAAACTCGATTTCCCACGAAACTGCGACCTCCACAAAAAAATGTCATTCTACGTCTTCTGTTCATTTTTCCATGCTATCACCGGCACAACGGCTAATTCCGCGCCGTCGACCAAAACCGTTCGAATCTTTGTCGGAGAACAACCGAAACGCGCTGTCAAAAAATTTCTAACCGATCGTATCGGCCCGGAAAATCCCCACCGAATATAATCTCCGATAAATAATAGCGGCAGAACAGCGGACGCGCGCTTTCGAAGGAAGCAACAATCGAGCAGCCGCGGCGCAAATACGGTTCGTGTTCCAACGAAATGATTTTCGATGCAGAGCGAACAGAGGGAGAGATGCGGCGACACAGAGTTTACAGGAGAAAGAGAGGAAAAATCTATGCAGCCTCGCGACTTGACCATTGTACCAACGGGGACCCCATGTTCGTCATACTCATCATTGTCACCATTGTCATCGTTGTCATCGTTCCCTGTATCCGCTAGCTGCGCGAGCGAGCGTGCTGGAACGAAGGGTTCGCTGGAATAACGATCGACTGTTCTCTATGCTCGTGTTCCTCGGTGAGTCTCTCTCTCTCTCTCTCTCTCTCTCTCTCTTTTCCTACGTGTCTCTTTTGCTTCTGTATACGTGTTCGCACATCTATCCACGTGAATGTATTTGTTCATATACACATACACGATACGCTACCCACGTGACCGTGTATATAGAAAACGTGTACGCGTGTATGTATAATATAAGCATTGAAACGCGGCGTTTTTCAATTTTGCAAGTTTGTAACGTCTATGCGGGACAATGGAGCGGCCGTCGAGCAATTTTTGCATTGTGCCCTGCCGGATGAAAGAGACGAGAAAGACGGACGATAGAGACGGGGAAAGTCCGAGCGAAACTTGCCGGAAAAAGAGACGCGCGCGGTTTTTATGCACACGTCGAGGAGAATCTGTACAGAAAGAGAGAATTTTCTCTGTTTCTCTTCTCTTTCTTGCTTCTGTGTGTCCTTTTTAAAGTCGCGACGACGCGACGTTCCTCCGTGGAGAGCCGAGTCGCGCGCGAAATGCTAATGCTAATGCACGTTCGTTGCATCCGAGTAGCCGGATAAATTCGCGGACGGGGCAGGACGAAGAGTCTTTTGCACGCTGGCTACTCGGCTCGCGCGAATTCTAATCGCGCATTTAAATATTCATTCGGACGACGACGGCTCCAATTGAGCCTCTGCCGGCGTCGTTTAGCAACGGGTCGGTGTAATAAATCAAGATGGGATAGTTAATAAATTAGTAAGTCACTAGGCTCAGTGGCGCCTTGTTCCAAGGACCTAAACGAGTTTCCATGTTCCTTCCGTGACACGTGTGTGACTACGGTCTCTTGGGTTTTGGAGATCACGAGTGTATATGGTACTTGGGTCGTTGACTTGTTTGGGAAAGTTTCAGGTTCCTCGTATTCTACTTTGTCTTTCTTGGTTTTTGAAATCATTGAATATCTCAGTTTTATAAAAAAATTTATTTTATCATATTATAATTTATTTTTATATTTTGGAGGTCACGAGTATGCAGTACCTGGGTTGTCAACTTCAGTAGAAAAGTTCAAGGTTCCTGGTTTTCTATTTCATTTTAGTTAGGTGAGTTTTAAGATCATCGTATGTGTAATTATACAATTTTTGGAATTTTCTCACATGATGTGAAACTCCTACCCTAATCAAACTTGAGGAAATAAAAAGAATCGTTGTATACTTCCAGTTACTGCTAATAAAATTAGTAATTATAAATCCATTAAAAGCGGACATCCGTACCCTTGAAATTTTACGTTGTATAAATTTGCATAAATCATCTGAGTCTAGCAATATCTCTCCAACGTAACTTTTCCGTATTCCAATTTACCAATGTTCAAACTCCCACGTATCAGGTCTCACGTGGGATTCCAAAGCTCTTAATAGACTAAAAATCAAAAGGTCCACGGTAGAAAAATGAATAACTCAATAACGTAGAAATGACGAAGATGAGTAATCGATCAACAGCCATTAAGTCGCTTAAACACAATCTTTCCATTAACTTGGGCCATTCGTCAGCGTGTCCGGAACGCGCGAGCATACATCAAAGCCTGGCACAATGGTCGCCGATATATGCAAAGTGACTCGTGCAACATTCACTCGAGACACCCACGCCGTTGCCAAGAAACATCTCGACACGATGCAAAATCCTTTCGCGTGCTCGTCAGTGCCCTTCTCAAGACTGTCGTCATGCCATTACCGTCAAATTACAAACGCACGGCGCTCCCTCCGGTGATAGAAAATTATGAAGACGAACAATGACCGCATTTTTCTTGTAAAAAATGAGAAAGAGAGAGGTAGAGGAAGAAGAAGGAATTCTACGCAGCAATTGAATTTTCTCTTAGGACACCAGTAATTCTGCCAAGAGAAATGGCATCGAGGATTGTATGAGCTTTACTAATTTTCTGCAGGTATGTTGACTTCTCGCGTGATTCGAGGAGTTAATTAACCTGTAGTAAATATACCGCTATAACAGTATCGATGACGTGAAAATTGTTTTTTGTATTCATTTCATCGATGATGAGCGGGGATAGGAAGGAGGTTATTCTTTGAAATATGCATTTTGGAAAATTGAAGTAATGTAAATCATAAAGTAATATTATGTTCTTCTTTTACATCTGATTTCTCAATTCTAATATTCGTTTAAAAAAGTGAAATAGTCTAAAAATATAAACAATACAGAGATACAGATAACAGTACAGTACTTGCTTTATAATTCGTGAACGATGGAAACAATTTCGTTTTTCACTATACCTGACATTGCTGGTCCTTTTATCACAGTGTGAATTTTATGTTAAAAAACAAAATTATGTCAGGAAAAATGAAGAGCTCGCTGTAACATCTAGAATCTCCAGGAGATATAACGGATCCTTTCAAATTCCACTTCTTTACTAACCATAGTCACAAAAATATGAATTTCGATTAAAATCATCCCGTTCCTCCCATACATCAACTCCCTTCTACATAACGAAAACAGAAAAATTCCCGAATGCAATAAATCTAAAATCCCAAACCAACGCTCATCACGCGCATTGGGACGTGTGCGCTGTACAAGCTCGACGCGCATTGGCGGAGCACATCGGTTTTAATTAAATCAGCTGTTAATCATAGAAACGGTCGGTTCTAATGCCGCTAATGCCCCACGCGATATCAATTTCTAGTCAAC
Organism: Bombus flavifrons; assembly: GCF_040668555.2. Lineage (NCBI taxonomy): Eukaryota > Metazoa > Arthropoda > Insecta > Hymenoptera > Apidae > Bombus > Bombus flavifrons. The sequence continues at coordinate 8,955,957 of NC_138456.1, forward strand.
GCGACCAGCCAAATTGGATCCAGCCGACTCTCGATTAAAATGTTATCATGGCGAGTCCGTGCCGGGAATCTGCATAGAAATAACAAGCTGTCCCGCGACGAGACTTGTCCAACCCGCTTTCCAACCTCCACCCTCTCGTTTCTCTTTCTTCCTTTCTTTATTTTTTTTTCTTTTTTTTTTTTCTTTATTCTTCATCTCGAAGCGGGAGCAGCCGGTCTATTTTTCAGTTCGCTGTGCCAGAAGTCGAGAGATCGCGACTGGCGGAAGCCAGCCTTCTTATTAGCAACTGTCGTGGACGGGGGATCACCGCATCCCCGCGCATTCTCGCTCTTTTTTCCAGTCAACGGAGAGGAAAGAGCGTCGGTCGGGAGTCGGTTTCGCTCCAACCCCCGCAACTCCCACCGACCAACCCCTTTCGCCGCTTTCGCGCTCGTCTCTGCTTCCGTGACGGCTGAACGAGGGAGGAGCAGAACGGAACCAGTGTCCTGGAACAACGGAGGGAAAGAGCCAGACGGGACACGGAGGAAATGATGGAAAGACGGGACCGGAGATCGGACTCTCCTGCGCACAGAAAGAGTAAAGGGGTGGGGAGGGAAATGAGAGTAGGAGGAAGGAAATCTGGCGTCTTTGAGTCGTTTAATGGCTCATAGATGAACAATGTGGGATTTTGGGCGTTCGTTGTTTGGTCACGAGGATCCTATGAACTTTGATGTATGTACGATATATTGTTGATTGAATGTTGAAGTTCAATGTTGGTTGAATGAAACAATGGACATTTGGGGTAATATTATAGGATTCTTTTGTATGATAGAAATAACGTGAGCGAAATTTTATAAGTCACAAATTACGAGTTATCGAGATTAATAAATTCTTTTACATGATCGATAAGTGAGATTCTAGAAGAGAATGCTACATGTGATTATTCCATTTGACGTAAAACTGTAGGGTTATAAGACTGTAGAAGATTGTAAGATTGTAAAACTGTTAGAATTTCTTTCTAAAATTGTTAGATATTGGATTATAAAGTTTTGTATTTTACGCATAGATAATGAACAGGAACAGTACTGATCGTTTTTACACAGCTTACATTGGAAGACGCGATAAAACCTCCAACTCCGCCTCTGACTTTTAAATATGTATCATATAAATGTAAAATATTATGTAGAAATCAAAACATCGATATTTAAGATTTTTGATATTAGAGCATCGAAACATAAAAGTTAGCCAATTTTCCTTCCAGATGACGAAGCAGATATTAATCGGAACATCTCGGAAACTTGATACTCAATAATTTTGTAAAATTTAATACAAGATCATGTAACCCAAACATTTCTTTAAGAAACATCGTTTTCTCTTCACGAAACAAAACTTTTCCACAACGATGATCAGTCTGATCTAATGTAGCGATAGAGCCTAGGTTCGAAGTTGTTTCACCTGTAGGATATTTACGACTTTTGGGGGAAAGCGGATCAACGTTGTCGAACTTGTAGTGTTTCAGACCTGTTTCTAATGACCTGATTCTTCGATAATTTGATGTTACCTGAGATACCTGAGAGTTTCGTGGAATGCGATCGCTCGAGACAGGTGTCGATGTTTCCTGATAAGAGACCTGTGATCGTCGGTAAGGATTCACGTAAAATCCTCGACATGGGTAAGAATGGGATTAACAAGTTCTACAAAACGAACAGTTGTAGTACAAAATTTCTCTCAGATAAAATACTTAGTAGGAAATAAAGGGCAGTTTATATATTGAAATTGATAACTGAAATAAAATTAAAATAATAAACATTCCAGCTTATACTTTGAAGAATTAATTCGTGCATACCAGAACAATAGTTTTCTTGGATTTAAAATTTTATATATATACGTTTATATATACGTTTTCATACAAGATATTTTTCACATTTCCTTCTATTATTTCAACCACCGCACTCTGCACATTTCACTGAAAATTCATATTTAGAACGGTCGAAAAATAATTCATAAAATATCACGTTTAATATCGTAATTGTAGTACATAAAATTATATAAAGCGTTGCATAAAATATTCTTGAGAATATCGCTTTTGTTCTTTGATTTCTCATTCTTAACAACAGTTGTATATTTCATTCTACAGAACACATGTTATAAACCCACTCTACCCTTTCATACATATTTCATTTAAAATTCATATTCAGAGCGGTTGAAAAATAATCCCGAAAATCCCATCAAGAGATCGACGTGTACATCCCACTCGCAGCGACCCTTGAAAAAAAGCAAGGAAAGAAACTAGAAAAAAATCCTCTGGTCAAAAGGGTGTCCGCTCGGACCACGAATTACCGCTCGAGGCGGGATTAACCACCCCAAAACGAGGTTACAAAAGCACCCCTAAACGACCGTATTTTTACCAGCGACGTTCGCCTTAATTCTTTATTACGGTCACAGTAATAAACCGCCTCGGTTGAGTTTTCCGTTGGAAGCCCGTCGAACAACGAGGCTTGTTCGAAGCTCACGCGCGAACAAGCTGTTACGAACGAGAATCAGAATACGAGAAGCTTGGACCGGATGAGGAAAGGGGGGTAAAAGAGAAACCACGAATAGCGGGATATAGGATGAAGAGAAGCGTGGAGGAACGAAGGAAAGAGAATCTCCGTCCGTCTGTCCGTTCATCCGTCGGTGCTCGTATATCTCATCTGCATAGAAACAAGCTCTCCGGGACAATGGGGTCCTTCGTCCATTCTGAACACTGCAAACACGGTGCAACCGTGTTCCCCTGGACCAATGGGAAAGCACTTCAGTATGCTCTGCTAACCCTTTCGACGCGGGGACCGGCTATCATCGAGAGACCGCGGTTATCCTTTGTGTATCATACAATAATTTCGTACCTGGTAACGTTGCACGGGGGTTGCCGGCACCGGTTGGCCAGTCTGAAAGACACACACAAGCCATTATACACGCGTTCTACACGGATCTATTTCCCTCGTCTTTCTTTCTCCATTTTTTCTTTGTGTCTTCTTCTTTCCTTTCTTTTTATTCTTTTTTCTCGTTTCGTTCTATCTGTTTGGTCGCGCGAACTACTCCGTGAATCGTGCTGGAAAAATCGTCCTTTCCTCTACACGGCCTCGCGCAGCCCGCGCTTATAAATATGAAAAGCTGTTGGAATCGAGTTACCAGCGCGATATCGGGTAGCAATCGACCCTTTGTGCCACGCCAGCGACCTACCCTCGCCAACCACCCCCTCTCGAAATTGTTTCTTTGATCGCGAATTTACTGGAATTTTTACACGTCCCTGGCAAGTGTAAATGTAAGTGTCGTTCGTGTATGGACGCGTGCAACGTGTAATGGAATGGTTCTTTTTTTATAAAGGGTTGTTAGATGCCGGGCGAAAGCTGGAACTGGAGGGTGAATGGGGAATGCGAATAATTTGGCGCCTTGGCTCTACGAGTCTGATGGGTTTTCGCATATTTGGTTTTATTATAATATGCTAATTTTTCTGCTTACGATTGACGATATATTTTATACTTCAATTATAAACGTAAGATAAATATTTCGTTCCTCAAATTTAATAATATGTTTCAAATCTGTAGGTGTCTATTCATATCTTGTAAGTTAAATATCCAGCAGGAAAACGATGATTGTAAACCGTAGAGTCCTCTCATTGCTTATAACGTGCAAATATTCTTTAATTCTCCACAATTCTTGTGTTAGAAAGTTATTAAAATTAAAAAGATATTATACTGCCCAAAGATTAATTCACCAGAGTTCCACATTCAGTCCGCCGTAAAAGAAGCTTTGCCAAAACCTACTCCAAATATTGTCTCACATAAAACAGAAGAAAGTGGGATATTAATCCACAGGGAAGAACGGAACTGGAAGGAACATCGTGACACCGCGAACAGCGCATGAATGAAGTCCACGGAGCGCGGCGATAGGAAGCTGAATTGCCTGTCTGCGGTGAAAAGAGGAAAGGGCAAACAAAGTTGTTATCGGTTAATGCCACGGAATCCGCTGCAACTGGTTTCTCCAGCTGTGGCTCTACGGACAAGGATCTAACGCGTGTACTCCTATTCATATACCCTCTTCCTCCCTTCCATTCCTTCGTGCCTGTTGTTTCTCGTTCTTCTTTCTCCGTGTACTAGCGACGCAGTTCACAAAATTTTCGTTGCAAGCCCAACGGGAATACGCGAGCTAGATAAAAGCTCGTTTTCTTCCACGGATGCACCGGCAATAAAAGTAAAATTCACCGCTGCAGTCGCGTTCCTCGGATTTCTTCCCCACCGATACTCCTGGACAATCGCTCCTTTATCTCCGCTACAAGGAATCGAGATGTTCGGAGTTTAGCGATGCCTGCAGTTGTACACTCGTATTTTCGTGTACTTCGTGGAATCCTTAGGAATTTCGAGTGACTGGAGATGTTGGTTCTTGGAGATCTTTGTTATCTTTGATATTCTGAATGGTAGAACGAAGATATTGATTGCAGTTTTAAGCGAATGGTATTCCTTTGTAATGAAAGATCCGTTTGTTGCAACGAAGTATTGTTGCGCGATATTTCATCATCATCGTGATATGTGTAGAACTCTTTAAGAAGGGAATAATGAAACTGCATACATATCCACATGAAATACAAAAATGTATAACACATTTATATAAAAATCAAATGTTAAATCTCTTCCAAGTAGAATAAAATAAAAGTTTAATTCTAAACTAGTAGAATTTAATTAAAAAAAAGAAGCGATCAAATTTCCTCCCTCAGCTTATCTTTCGCTTCAAATACATTCAAAAGAACTACACGTAAATCCATGCGTACGGTCATCAAAATAAATCTCCTAGCCTATCGCTCTGTAAGGATCCACATAAACGAACGGTAAACACGAAAGGAAACACTAAAATTGGCTACTCTTCGTTCCCGAAAACCCCGTCGATCATCCACAGCAGTAGCGTTATTTGCTCGAGGCAACAAAGTAGTTTTCGGCCCGCGAATCTCAATCCGTCTGTTGAAGAGGGATGGAACGATGGAAGTGAAAAATTTGTTAGAAATTCTGAAGGATCCCGGTAGAAAGTTGTTCTCTCGCCTGGCGAGCCTTCGCTTTGGCGTTTCTCTTCGAGTGCAGCACGCCATCTTGGACCAGCCATCCTCTTTCTGCTCCTTGAGCCACCTCTTTTTCGTAGTTCATGGTTAGATGATCGCCCGCGCGAGCCTTCCAGAAAGTTAGCCGTTCACTGTGTTAACCGGTGCCCGCGTCTACGGCCGGTAATTAATCGGAGAAACTCGGATCGTAAACAACGCGGCATCCATTAAGATCGCATTCATTAGACCGGAAGTGGGCGCGAGAGAGGCGGTGGCCGCCTTATCTCGCCGCTACCTCTGGCAAAACTGCAGTCAGCTCGAGGATACCTCGTGGAGGACCTCGAGGGGTGTGGACGGTTGGTGGAAGCTGCAGACGGTCGAAGACTTTCAATAATTCTTCGGAATAACTTTGAAGCACCGGAGACGGACTGGCGAGTTTCTCCGGGGAACTTTCTCTCTCCTCTCTCCTTGGACCGCCATCTTTTTCTTTCGGTTTTCCACGCACAAGTTTCCCGGTCCTCGTCGGCTAGCCTTCTCTTATCTTTTATGCATTATTGGACGAATGGCTGAAAAGCAGCCGGGGCTAGGCTCGTCAGCCTTGAACCCCTTTTCTCCCCGAGCTGGCCCTATTCTCTCATATTTCGGAACCAATATTATGCTAATATCACACGGTGCACCCGTCTCATGAGATACACCGATGTAAAGGATCTGTCGTGTCTGTCACGGGCTTTTGAATAATTTCATAGGTGGCCGGGTGTGCGAAAAAATATTAAGGACTATTATTAGTCTGATAGGGTGAGGCTGGAGTTTGACAGGCTTTCAGACGAGGATGAAACTCTGGGGTGGACTTTCAGATTCTTGGTGGGTGAACGAGTTTTATGAAGTTTCGTTATTGTATTTTATGTGGAACGTGTACATCGAGTTTTTGGGTTAAGCTTCTTTTAAATTATACAATTTTACTTTCAAATGAGGATTTTCATATTAGAATATTTTTTACGAAATAATGGCGAATATAGCGTCTCTAGGACTTCTTTTATGAAACTTATTATCGTTAGAAAAATTATATAAGGACAGCAGAAATACCAATACACGATATCCATTAGTGTTCTTCTTATCGCAAATACTATTTAGAGTTTGATTAAAGGATCAAGATGTTTCAATGACTAATTTAATATTACGTGATCTACAAATAAAATTCTATTTTTCCTTGACAACTAATTTTAATAAAGACTAGAATTTCATTTACAGATCACTAATTTAGAATTAATTTTCATACCTAATAAATAAACCATATAAAATTTTTAAAATACATCTGTTTTAATTCAAATTAAAATGAAACTTCGCTTTTCATCTATTAAGTAATAGGTCAAACTTGTCTCCTGTCCACAAAAGTTATTTTCAAATCTCCTGTTTATCTTCTATTTACGAATTTTAATAAAACTCACGCCCGTGCTTTCTTTGCCAATCCCGTTCCACTAATTTAACACGGAAGTCGACCATCTGGAAATTTACCAAGATCGCGAGAATTCGAAGATCGGTGTGTAAAATGAGTGACAGTTTCCTTTCGTCACGTAATTGACATCACGACAGGGACAAATGAATTCCCTAGAGGCGATATCTCGATCGACTAAAATATCTTCAGTGACGACCGGTGAATATCTAAATAAGCGACGATAAGGGTACATGTTATCGTTTAATCGAACGCTGAATTGAGGTTGTCGCTGCTCGCGGCCTACAATGTGATTTATAAGAGCTACTACTCAAGGAGAACCAGCGTACAATCTGGTCCACATAAGTAGACTTTCAGACGTCGCGACGTTAGATATTTATGGATCATCCGTGTCGATCGTGTTCATTTTTCTTGGTCTCGTGATTTTTTTGCATCTTTTTTTAAGTATCCATGAAGTATTAGGTGTCTATAATCCTGTTCAACATCACATCTATGCATATTTATTACTGTACATATGTTGTAATTAAATATACCAAATTTTTTTAATCCTTATACCAAATATATCTCGAAATAGCAAAAAAGTATGAATTACAGATTTTTAGTTTCTCCGACAAGAAAAACTAATAAATTCGAAATTATCAACGTGAAATATAAAATACAGAAATCCAGGATTTCTCAAAATTTATAATAAATCGAAATTATTATTTTACATTCAGAGAGCTGTATATACCCACGCGTATGTTTGATTCGGGCAAACAGAATTCTTATCAATATTTATAACTTTTAAAATCAGGTTAAAACCTTAATTTAATGCAATATTCCGAGATCCGGCAGGAAAATGCGAAAATTTAGTATAAATTTTAAGCATGAAATATTCAAGGACATGGTTTCTGCATTATTAACCCATTAATAAATACTGAATAAGTAAAATCACGAATAAAGAGATTCATAATTTTATCGCGAATCCAGAGCAGTACGTATTACGTTATGGATACAATACGTCGATTCTTTCGCTCACTGTTCCAACTTCCTCTATTTTTCACCTCTTTACAAATTATTAAGTAACGTATTCTCTTTATTTGGAGACAAAATATGTGTAACGTTCGGCAGCCGTTTATATTACAGATTGAATGGTCAGATGGATTCAACGATGGTTTATCCACGGAATCGCGAAATACAAAAACACGATTGATATTGGCTTGGGAACGAGTGAATAAAATGCAATTCAACAATTATTGTTTGACATAAATCCATAGGAGGGAATAAAATATTTGAGTGAATGCAAATGGTACCTGAAACGATATTTAAAGAACAAATAAAACCGCTCGTTGCGCTATCTGGCAAATGCGTTTGGCTATGTTTATCCAAACAGCGCTTTCCACGAGTTCCTATCTGATTCGAACATAATTTGTATTTCCCATACTCACGGGTCCGAAAACTCTTATCGATTGGACAGACAGCGTGAAACTTCTTTGAACTTACCTAAAACAGAAAAATAGCTATCACTTAGTATAACGGGAGATTTAAATCGCGAGCTATTTCATTGGTTTTAAGCAATTGTATTTTAGGCAATTTGTTTTAAGCAATTTTTAGTTAAAAGCAAAAGTAAGAAATTTTGTTACCACCAGGAAAAATATATCTTATATATAGTAATATAAAATTACTGTATGTATATTTAATAAAGGTGCTGTCATATATTGTTATTTCGTTTTTAATAATCTGCTTTTTGATCTTATCAGTCTAGGTTAGCTTTAAGTATTCAACTAGACCATAATAGTTATACAGGTAATAGTTAGAATGGTATCTATTTATAATAAAGACAACTCACGTTAACATTGAAAATAAACTTCTATATGATAAAAATTTATAGTAATTATTTATAAATATCGAAACATCCAAATTATTAGTTAGCAAATTGTATAAAGCAGCGATTCGTAGTGAGTGACACCCATGTTACTATAAAATTTTATACTAATTACTTGTAGTATTTCGATAGCATATAATTTCATTAAGAGAGAAAAGGATATCAATCAGTGTGACGGGAAATTTGGTCGTTATAATTTATTTCACCGGTTTCGCAAGTAATAATAATTTACTAACTAATAATTTGGATTTCAATAACCTTTCAATAACGTTTATTCGAAAAAGGAATATCATTTGGCGGGAATCGTTATAATTTATTTCGCCGTGATCGCAGTTAATAATAATTTACTAACTAATAATTTGGATGTTTCGATAACGTTTGGAGTTTATTAAAAATTATGGTAGGATATATGGCCACCGTGTATCGGAATAAATTAGAAATCCACGCGGACACACGGATAGGAAAGTTCGTCGATAAGGACACGCCGATTCGCATACATATTCATCGGAAAAAATACTAACACCTTCAGTCAGTTTATCAGCATAGTAATTAACTTCGTCAGAGATCTAAGGATTCGAGCACTATATCAGAATAGATTTGCATATTTATACGGTCTGCGTCCGAAAGTTTCGTCTGGAGGCAAGAACACTGTCCAAAGCGAATTCTCGTTGGAAGGCCGAGCCCGATCAAAGGTTTGAGGACTGTAATATTGTCTGGGAATAAATTTACGATCATACGGCTATCTATAATCGAAAGTCTATAATGCACGCGAAAGCATTGATCGATTCCGAGTCTTATTGGAAAATCACCTTGTAATGTCGTGATTCGATCAACTTATAAAGACGTCTATTTCAAATTTGCAAATCTAAATTAGTTATGCGTAGCTGTTAGTCAATTAAAATTCGTATCGATAAATATAGTTGTTCTCATTATGTTATCAAAATACATATTAATACAAAATACGTATATTGCGTATTGAAAGACTGTAATGTTAAGATAATACAAGATCAAGATTAGATTGGGATTGAATCGACATGCACAAATGACACAATGAGTCAATATTTATTTAGTTTCTGCAACATTATATAGATCGAGCAATCTAGGGTTCTATGAAGCTGAAACTACGTCTACTTCACTAATTCACGCTGTGTTTGAATTCTATGTAACTTGATACTGTATTCAGTCTACAAAGCTAAATTAATTAGGAACGTACTTATATAAATGCGAAATACTAGATTGGGAAATAATAATAGTAAATCGTATTTTTCTTAAAGATGTTTTATGGCAACGTGAAGGCACTACAATTTATAGAATGTAATTAACAGAGTGAAATATAAATATTTATAAGAGTTTCAGGGCATAGAACTGCTTTGCAATCCAATTTTAAAGAAGTTCATACCCAAGAAAGATGAATAAATCTAAATATATTTAACTTATGAAAGCGATTAATAAATCTTAAATATTCAACGCACAAGTTTAATGTAAATCTTAAATATTCAACAGATAACACTTCATATTTATAATATTTGCGTAGGTGTGTAATAAATCCACCCATTGTCAGTACTACATATTAACATATCAACAAAATACGACCCCATCAGTTTCTCAACCGAGATTTATAAATCTCCAATGACTAATAAACAAAATTTTACATTTATAATATCTATATAGGTATAAGTTCATCGAAATATGCCAAACATTTGACATTGATTAATATCTCGCATTAAAATTCCAGACAATATCAGCCCGTCAATCTTGTCAAACTTGTCCAACAAGCAAGATTAAGGGGAACAATACATCTTAAGAATTCAAAACACAAGACATAATCTTAAATATTTGACGGACAAAATTCTACTTTTATAACACCTACGTTCCAAATATCTCATTGTCGATATCATTACGATGCCAAATTAAGATCCTAAAAGACAATAGTATATCTTATCCTTGTCAAATTTCTCCGACAAATCATAAATATCCAATACACGAAACTAATAAAATTAACGAAACTTAACAAATAAAATTCTACATTTACAATATCTACATACTAAACATCTTATTGTCGATATCACATATCAAGGTATGCTAAAAAAAACAACGAGCAATCAATCCCTTTAAACTTCTGCAACAAAAGAAATTAATAATTCTAAAATATTCAATATCGAAAACTAACGAATCTTAATTATTTAATAGACGAAATCTTACATTTATAAGAGCTACGTATACGCAGAATAAATTACAAATAACGATAGGTACCATGCTATCAATCTCAAAGTTTCCCAACAAGAAGTATTGGATGTGTTCACGATAAACAGAATTTCACAATCTCCACATATAACGTATTCATCGTCGTGAGCTGCTAGAACTAAATATAACAAGCATCTCGTTGTCAGTACCACGCGCCATCAGACCGAAAAATACCCTTCGGCTCGAAACTTGTGCAACAACGTCTAAGTACGAACATGATGCTCGTATCGTGACATCAATCCTGTACAAACACCAAACATCGTCAACATTGTGCATCAATCTAACTCCAGTATTCTGAGCGAAAAGGCAACTCTATGGAATATCGACTATTTAGAACAGAAAGCGGCAACGAGCCGAAAATTCCGTCAAGCGCAGTGGCCCAAGCCAAAGAGCGAAATCGAGTGTGGCCAACGCTGAGAAAGCTTGAACTGGAAAGCACAATAACCGTGAAAGACCGGAAACATCGGGAAAACTCGATACGGGTGTTCGAGCTAGAAGCATAGCCGAACAACGATCCCCAAGGGCTTGGTTCTCTCCCACATTCTCTCTCTGTTTCCCTCCACGCTCGCTCTCTCTATCTCCCTCTCTCTTTCTCTGTCTATCTCTTTGTCTTTCTCTTCGCTAGATTTCAATCAAACTCAGCGCGCAACTTGGCATCGCCTGGAGCTAGCGCGACGATAAACGTCTTAAGCTCGATCTGCAACTTCGTTTCGACTATGTCTACGGCGATTAAACGGAGGCAAACGGTGGCTGCAATCCGAGCAATCGTTTCTGTACTGGGTGTTTCGAACGTCCCGTAGAATAATCTGCAAGTGTTCTCTTGGCATTGCAATTAGGAAAGTCGAAACGCTTAAAAATAGTCAAAACAAAGTTTGCACCGTATTATTGGAATTTGAATTTAATTCTACCGCAGTGACTTCGGTAACATTTTGCTATGGTTAATTTCATTATTCGTTCAAATTTCGGCTACTATCGTCGAACTATAGGTGTATGTTAAACTATGTAGTAAAATAGATTGTATCGTCCAATTTTAATTTCCATATACGAAGATATTTACTGGATGTTGGAAAAGCTCTGTCGAATAATCTTGCAGGTCTTATCTCAATATGGTAATTACTAAAATTGGAGTACTTGTAAAACAACGGAAAGGAAGTTTGCACTGTGCTATTAGAAAATGGATGAGATTTTTCAAAATTTTTGCGACCACTGTAGCAATGTAACTATAAAAAGCTTTGTAAGCTATGTAACTATTTAAAACTTTCATTATCTAAATATGGATTACAAACTAAATTAAATATTCTAAACCAGACTACTATGTCTTCCATTGGCCACCTCTGGTAGATTTAAATTTCCCGGAACGAAAGATTCCCGAATGCAAGAAAAGATCTCAAAATATAAAACATTCTGCAAATCCTCCGCGCAGCTTTCAAACCAATTTGCAAAACCCGACGGATCTCGATTTCTCGGGCATGTGGCGAGCGTATACGCTCGATTATCGAGCGAAGGTCGCTGCTAGCGTACGATGGCACGCTTTTAATCACCGTTGGACCGGATTCGAGAGGAGTCGATAGCACGGGTCTCGTTGGGCCTTGCGCGGGACACTCCGAAACAAGGGTTAAAAGCTGCGATGGGGTGGAAACGCGCAACTACAACCTATCTGCCCTGGCATAGAGAAAAGCTTGTACACGGGACGAGGGGAAAGTTTGAGGGGTTGCACGGTGGAGGGTTAGAGGCAGGACTTCCAAAATGGAACAATTGAAACCGGCCGCGATTCGGGCAGGTACCCTCCTGTTCGCAAGTTTAACTGATTGGGGCTCCGATGGTGAAGCTTGAGCTTGTTTCTTATCCTGCGTTGAGAAGGTTGAGTGTAATTAAAGATTGGTTTTTGAGCTACTAAAGGGGTTGTTCTAATGAGACTCTTGCATTTCCTATAATTTGGTAATTGGTTATTGGGTAAAACTGTTAATTCGAGATGTTTTGCTTAGCATAAATATTACTGACTTACCTATAAATCTCTAATATCCTCCGAAATAGATTATGGTTGCGTCGTACATAATTCAGCATCATCAAGAGCAACTCGACGTTCTAAACCTTATCCATAACACAGACGCCAGAATAATAATAGGAGCGTACCGAACGAGCTCAGTCTCCGGCATTCTCGCCGAAGCAAATGTAATACGACTGGAACTCCGAAGAAAATAATTCACACTCTCCTATGTCACCATATTCGCAACAATCAGGTGCATAAAATATTAGTAAAACCGCCCACCGGTTCACATTACACGGAAAAAGCACGTGCAGTCAAGCCATTTCACGTAAGAGTTCAAACATACCTACAGCACATTTCACTAAAGCAACACCACATTTCAAGGACTAAGTAGTAACAAAGACTCGAAAGACAAACACCTCATAAAAACAAAGATAAGGGAAGAATGGAACAACAGTCAGAACTGCAACAGCTTTTTACATAAATCCAGAAGAAACACACATCAAATAAGTCGGCTATGATCTTTGTAACAACAGAGCAGACTCAATGACTCAAAACTTATGAATATTGCAACACCAACAACACCATGGACATCTACTTTGCTACTCCATAAAATCCGAAGACACAAGACGTAACTTCAGGATACTTAACGATGTACAGTCACTTCTAACTAATAAAACACAATGTAAAGAAGACTCTAAGCTTCCCAAAAGAAATATACCTACTGCGCCGTTTATAGAAACGTACGAATCGTACCAACTTGTTAGATAACTAATTACTTACTAATTAACAACGCTAACTAGGATAACTGTATTAAACTGAGTATGTAAACAATATTTGACATTTATATATTTATAGGATACATGTAACTATAGTCACTAATATTTTACCAGAGGATTTACCAGATTATAAACAATAAATAAAAACAATATTCCTTGGTATGTGTATATGAAGTAGTCCGAAAAGTTTCTTTCGTTTTATAAGGAAATAATGGATGCACAACATTTCCCGTTTTATATTATTTTATCGAATTACATATGATCCATTTTATTCTATCAAACTGAAGCTCACAACGTTCAACAGATTAGGTTTCATGTTTGTATAAAGATGTGTTGTAAAAGACGTGTCCAGAAAGAAAAGACACTTTCCGGACAACCTAATTTTGTCTTAAGCCGTGTGCTGTCTGGTATTATTAATTGCATGATATTGTGTGAGCAATTAGGATTACGGTAAATGGAAGAGAGGTAGTATCGCTTAATAGTATTGAAATTTCTATATCGATGTGTATACGAATTATTGTACGAAATTGGTTAGGGGACAAAGCTGCTAGTTTAAGAGGTTTTCGTTGTCGATTAAAAATGTTGCTTTTAGCTATGCAATTTTCTAGTACTGTCAGTTGCATGGTTTTGTGTGAGAAGTTGATTATTTGGTAAATAAAAGACAGGTAGTAGATATCGCTGAATAGTATTGAAATGTTTGTATCTAGGATTTCGTAATTGATTATCAAATTAACTTGAAATATTCAGCTCATTTCAGTGAATATGTTGATTGGGGTCATGTATAGTTTTCTCTTATTAATCGCACGGTTTCACGTGTATGATTTAAAGTTTAGTATTAAACGCTATAATTACGCACGAAACTGTTATAATTTATGAAAAATTGAAGTTCTATTCTATAACTCGAAAAAAAAAACAATTTTCGAGTATAAGCTAAAGAATCTCCAATAAAGTAATATTCTAAAAAACAACGATTTCGCAGAATCTCGTGAGACCTTATCGAATAATTAATCGCACAGTGGAACTTCCGTATTCAAAACGAACTCCGTTCACCTCAACCTAATTACACGCTCGTTTATCAAAGCAGCACCTCTTTTCTACATCATTTAACAGCAATATCCAACTCCATCCTCGACTTCAACCTAATTTTACTTACTGACACGCTACAATACAGAGCAGAAGGCAAATTATATAACGCAATCTACTTGAAAATCTTCACCGTGCACCAAGCACGTATCGGAAGTTTCAAACTGATCAAAAAGAGCTAAAATCTCTCGGAAAATCAAAAGATCAACTTCCCTGACTAAAGTTAAGTAGTTTTAATTAAATCTACTTCCATTATGATATAGTACTTTTATTTTTTAAATCGATAGAGTCAAATATACAATTAAATACTCTATTATTATTATTCAATATTATACTAAGACTAGAAAAACTACTGTTATATCTATAAACCTTAAAATGATTATAAATAACATCGAGATAGTAAGGTTACAGAACAGTAATTGACTACGGGACTGTCACATTACAATAAAATTCACATGGTCTGAAATCTTACCAATGATAGTTCTTAAAGGTTAATCATATTCCACTTTTTATTAATTTATATACTTGTAAATAACAGAGTTGTGAGTTAGAAATAGTTGAGATTTACTTTATGCTTTCTTATATATTTATTGGATTAACAGTCCTGTATCGCTACGACAGCGATAGTAGATTGTAAAAAGACTTGCACCGTGCATCATCGTTAAGCGAGGACTTCCGGCGCAAGCCGCTACTGAAATTCCTGCGGAAACTTCTCCACCCTTGACCCTGGAGATATATCGTGAAAGTTTTGTCAACCCGAAAAACTCATCGGCAACTTCTATCCGGAGCGAGGATTCCAGTTATGGAAGAAGAAACGGCCGCCTTGGAATCAGCGAAACGGCAATTTATTCGCTTCTTAGAGTCGCGTAATGCCAGATCTAGTTGAATTTTATGAAGCACTGTCGTCAAGAAGGGTCGAGTAAGAAGGGAAAATAATTTTCTGAGGAAGCGTTCTTCAGCAGCTATTGATATCTTCGAATCTTGCTCGTCGATGGTATCCATCTTTAGAAAACGTAGGAATGTGATTTTTGAGAAATATGTTTCGTAAGAAATGGAACGTTATTTAGATGATGAGTTGGGAAATATGAAGTTCTGATAAGTAAAAGTTCGATGTTGATATCTTTGACAAAAATTGTATTGGTAGGGAAAAATTGGTATTATCAGGCTATGGAATTGTGTTCGAACACAATGATTCATTATACGAGCTACGGTTTATCCAATTGTTACTACTTCTAATAAAAATGAACTTTTCTACGATAATAAAAATTGAAATGATGTAAGTACTTTTCAAACTTCCTATAACTCAATCTGTTTTCCTATACTTTCACGATATTTAATAAATTTTACACTACAGCAAAAACTGTTATTTCCATTCGACACTTTTGACGAAATATGCGCTGCGTGCAACTAGCTAAATGTGAAATTGCTTCTTTGAATGTTTACAGCAACTGGCGATGTCTCACCTCGGCAGTTTTCCGAAGCAAGATTATCTCGACAGTTTTACGGCGGTAAGCCGTGGAAAGTCTGCAACGGAGGTTGAAAGAGGAACAGTCATTATCCGGGCTCACGCGACAGCGGAAGTGAGAAAGAGGCACATCGAAGGTGTTTCCGCCGATCCATTTGTCGTTCTGGGGAACTCGCAGGCGTCGGGAAGCAACGCGCCCCCTTAATTATTTCTCCTTTGCCAAATGAACGTAGCTCTCGTCTCGTGAAAGCGTCTCGAGACTTCATGAACGAGAAAATTCCTCGATACTTGGTAGAAATGGATTGCGTGAAGTCAGAAAGGAAGAGAGAAGGACAGAGAGAAAGAAACGTGACGGTCATCGCGATTAATTAGATCGACAGAATTGATCGGGGGCCAATTATTCGGCGCTCTCTTCAATTAAGAGGGAGGCGTCTCGAAAGCCTGCGAAACGGGCGTCGAATTAAACCGAACTAATTGTGCCTGCAGCTAATTAAAACAACGCCGCCGTAAAGTTACTCGAGCCACCAGCCCTCATCTGGCCGTGAAAAGCCTCGAGACACACCTGGGAAGCGGCTAAGAAACCGAGTGTACGTGCGAACTCTCTCACTCCATCGATAAGCTTCCAAGGAAAGAGATGTAAGCGAGTGGAAAAATTTAACGATAATTTGGTTTAGTTCGGGATTTTTTTGTAATTTTTACAATTGGTAATTATCCAATTCGTGCATTTGGAAATTATCGTAGTCGATTTCCGTACATTTGAAAGTTGTTAAATTTAATTATTGTATATTTGGAAGTTAATTGCCTTTGTGAAAATTATCTAATTCTCTAGTTCGATAACTTTTAATACTTGTATTTGGAAATTATTTAATTTTTGATTCAGGAGATATCCAATAGCTACGTTTGAAAATTATTGAATTCTCGTCTTTGGAAAATAGGATTTAATTCTAGCGTTTATTTTGAAATCCATTTATTTCTTCCATTTTACTTATCCCGTGTCTTAATTATTGATCCTTCGTGTTCCTTTAAAAAGATGTCTTTGCTCTTCCAGAGAATATTTTTCCCTTCTTTTCCCCTTTGTTGTTCCTCGTCTGTGAAATTACTTATTTAGAAAGAAAAAAATAGTGTTTACGTAGAATTTACAATTTTAAGAACATTGTTTCAGACTAGCATTCGCTAATTTTCACGATTCACTAGAAAGGGAAAGAAAATTCACCGAGTGAACTTAGAATGAGAATAGTGATACTGTTAATTTAATTTCACTGAACTTTACCTACAGCAGTACTTTCTAGAGAAAATAACGACAGGAGTATGCTACTTTCCGACCTACTTCCGCTACTTTACATGCTTTTTCGAGCACAAAATCTTTTTTAGCAGCAGTTCTTCTATGCGAATTCTTCAGAACGTCGCATGCCTTTTTGTAAAATTAATTTTTAAAGCATCGTATTAGACACAAAGAACGAAAGTATGCCAGTAATTTAATTACCCAACCTCCTCTTTATTCACTTCAAGCAAACCAGTATAATAAGTAAATAATAAAAAGAACTAGAGGGTTTTAAAATTTTATTCATCTTCAAATCATTTTCGACAGGCTAATCAAAAGAAAGGAAAGAGAAAAAAATCCTTTCGCTAATTTGAAAATTTCCAGTAAATGGAATTGATCAGTTGCGTCTAATCGACGTTATCAAGATTAATACTTTGGTCTCTAAAAAATTAATTAAAATATAACACAAAACAAAAAAAAAAGACTCTTACAACAATTACAAAATTTTCAAAAAGCAGAGTCGGCCATTCTATCTTCTAAGTGGCTCAATTAATACCTTCAATCTCGATGAATCGATAGAATCCCCAAGGAGCAATGGAAGTTGAAAGAGAAAGGGTCTTCGTTCCTCCAAACAAATTCATATTTCACGGTGGAAGGTTTTCAGGCTGTATACGTGTATTATGGTCGTTCGGTGAGGGAGCAGGTCAGATAAAAGTGAAATACGCGGGTTTACTATTGAAACACGGCAGCCGTGTCTCGCGATAAAGATAAACGAGCAGAGAAACCGTGGCGAGGGATCTTGGCTCGTTCGTCATTCGACGTCCTCCTTTGTCTCGTCTCATTACAATAGATCAGCTTTGACGATTCCTTATCCCATTTGAATCCACTTCCTCGGATGAACGATAAATTCCACCGAGTATCTTGTTTTTCGCCACGAGATTCTCGCCTCTTTCTCTTTGAACGCGCTAGAAACGCCTTCTAGAAGATTACTTTGAGGTGGTTGCAGCATTTCGTGAGTAAACAACGTGTTTCTTCCAATTGGTACGTGGGATTGGAAAAGATAGAATTAGTTTAAATCCATTTTCTTTGAGAAATCTTAACGTTCGTTTGGGGTAGATATATCATTTTTTTAGATTTCAAGTAACATTGTCGAATGTAAATTTTAATTTCAAGTAGTCATAGTTCATAGTTCGTATAGGTACGTACTATTAAGTTAAAAATGACCTCAACTTATAAATAAAGTGCATCTAATTAAAGCAACATCTCCAAATCTAAATTTGAATTTTAACAAATTTTATTTCAAATATATTACAATATTAATTTCAATATGAAGAATTTTTCAATGTACAATTATACTTCTAAATGAAAAATAATCTAATTTTATAAATAATCTGAAATGCAGTTAAACTGGTATTCTATCTCTCGCAAATTCTGACGTATATAATTAGAATATCAATATTAATTAATAATAGATATATAAGGATCGCTATCGCTCGAGAAAAACGATCCTATCGATGTTTCCTATATGGATTAATGACAAACGTTCAGGGATAAAAAGAGGCAATTTTGTTGTAAGATTTTTGCACAAAAACTCGGCCCAATAGATGAAGGAGGCGGGTCGACGATGGAGATTCAATTTTGTACGGACGATGATTTATTTTCGTCTTACGAGGATTTATCTTCCGGAAGCTCGTTGTATTTTACAACGTCATCTTCCATTAGGTTCGCAATCTGCAGGATCCCGGGTTGCCGGGATTAAACTGGTCGAATCTAATCGCGTCTCCGAAACCTGCATCAATCACTCGCAACAAGTTGTCACGCGTAGCTGCATCATTAAAAACATGAGACAATTAAAAATGAAAACACAACCGTTTAATCTAACATCATCCTAAATCTTAAATTTCGTAGGATCTTCGATTTATCTTAAAAATGTTCTCTTTGGTTTTAGATTGATCCTCTAACAGAAGCTGTCGTTCTTCATATAATCCAGTCGAATTAAACATGAAACGTATCATTTTACAAAAAATATTTTAATAGATATTCTATCACTTAATACGGTCTTGATTATGATCAAAAAACCTAAAAATCAATCTCTGATAAATAAATAAAGAACCTGACCTTTACAATGATGAAGCACTTTTTAGAATGTTTTGTGCCTAATATCTAATTTTGCTGGACAGTCGGACAAGCTAACCCATCTGACTCGCAGTACATTAACATCCCATCAAATTCACCAAGGCCATCGAGCCAGTCCAGTGGCAGACTCCCATAAAGCGATTATCTCTCCTCATTCACGTGCGCCAATCGTCCAGTCCTAGAAACCGTTCTAGATCCGTTTGGAATTATCGAGGAAGCTTCAGAATGTCTGAAATCATCGGTACGATCCCACTCTACGGACCAGACGAGAAGAACGGAATCATACAACACGGTCAGGGAATGCAGAGTCGATGTGTGTGCATGCGTCGAAGACAATCACGGCGAAACCCTTTGGGCCAATATTGACGCAGCCTGCTATCGCAATAATGGACAGACGCGTAGGGATAACGCGATGCCGCGCGCGTATATTACGCTCGTGCCTGTGTTTGGACAGTTGCACGCGTGTGCATGCCACGAACACTCGCGCCATTGTACACCTCATAGTTGGATGCCACGCGAGTTCCGTGAATCCTAGGTTTCTCTAGCCACCCACATCATCGAATCCTAAATTCTGGGAAAGAGATCAGTACGTCGATCGGTTCAGAGTTTTCCAACAAGAAAGATGAGCAAATAAATATCGTACATCTTACGTTTTCACGATTAGATTGTTTTAAACATTCGGCTTTTGGTCGTACCAGCAGTACGATGTTTTTTACATTTTTTGTGAAAATTTCAGTTCACTTTTTTAAAACAGACCTGAAAATTTTCACGTCATTTAGCTGTCCATGCCAAGTTATAAATATTGGAATTCTCCTATATCGATTCGTTTAATTTGTGCTATACTTATTTCTAGTATAACACATAGGGACACCAAAAGATACGAGGTCTTCAACCCTTCGTCGAATCAAATAGCCAGTTCTGGATTTGGGAAAGAGAGATTGCGTGTTTTCTTTGGGCGAGAGGGATTTGCGAGATTTATCCAGCACGATAGAAGGTTTGCTGAGCAATGATCAACCCTAAAGGGTGTCTTAGGCCAGCAAATGGGATTCTCGTGTTGACGAGAACTGTCAGCCTTTTGTTCTATTCTGGGGAACTCGACGAGTTCGCGGGAAATTTGTTTGCTCGTGACATACCGGGGTGGAGTATATGATGACTGGTTATCGACAACTACTGAATGCTATGACAACTACTATAGGGATGATGTAACAGCGTGAATTTCTGATTATGAGTCTTTGTTTTGAGTTTTGTGGATCGAGGATTGGGATAAATATTGAGTATCGCAAACATCTATACAGATAGCGTACACTTCTATGTTCAGTCTCATAAAGTATTTACCATAGTTATATTCCTACATAAAACTCCATTCTTCTAAAATTAGTCAAACGCCTTAACTCGTTAATCAATCCCAGATATCCAAAAATGAACAACAAACTCGTTCTATAAATCTTTGCAGATAAATCTGTATATAAACTTCACTTCAACCTTTCCATTAATTACTTCGTATATTTATCTTTACTTAAATGAAACTTTGGTTCAGTTCACTCGTCGCAATAAATCAGATAATGTCGTATTATAATTAATAGACAGAACAGATTTTATGGTAGATGTTTTTAGGACTTATTGTCCTAGATTTAGTCAGCCTTTCTATTCCCTCTAACACTAAGTCTATAAAAATGCAAGTGCTGAAAATGCATAGCGCTTAAGCGATGAATGTTACAAATGTTACAAACTCAACACAAACGCCCTTTTGCATTAAAAGCTTTCGCTTCTATCGCTTCCATCATTTACTCCATCCCAACTTCAAGATTATAAAATCCAGTCCCAAAAGTGCATCCGACAAAAATCCCGTTTCAAACAACTTTTCTCCGGTCGGAGCAACCGGGCCGATCAAAGTCGTTTCGATCGGCGTATCGCCGTGGCCGTTAAAAGCGTCATGTAAAAAACGCAGAGTCCGGAATCGAGAACGTCACGGGTGGTGCATGCGGACCTGCAGTCCCTCATAACGTATGCAGTGCAGCACTTTATGCGCCAGGTGCCGGTAGTTATATCGTACGTGTCTGCCTTCTCTCTCTCTTTCGTCCAGCCATTCCTCCGGTATACATCTCTTCGCACGTATATACAACAGGAGCGGTCCTTACTAGCGCGTTTTCTTTCCACGGAACGAACGTTGTTAGACGTTGTCCCCGTCCCCGTTCACCCGCCAAAAATAAACGTCCCGAAGCTGGGGAACAGGTGCGAATCTTCCGAGACACGCTCGGAATACACGGAGGATTTTTAACGAGGAACGCGTGTTGCTTGTCCGTCCAGTGAAATATTAGGAATACTGGAAATAGCAAAGAGGTTTACGCGTTCATTTGACTTGGTCTACCTTGTGGAAAGGGGGAAATCGATAAATATTCATCGTTCCGTGTCGAACAGCTCTCTTTCGTCGTTCGATGACGAAGTATGGACGCTGTTCCACCGGAGACCCGGTGCAAGGTGAGTTTTTGCGAGTTATTTATCGTCCGGTTTGAGAACGTCGTCATCGCTGCTTGTAGCGGACGTCTATAAGGTGGAGAAGTTATCAGAGTATTGCGGAACGGTAGGCGAAAAATGTTTGAGAATGCAGAAGCTCTTTCGTTGTCAATGGACTGAGCCTCTTTTGAAAGCTGTCGTGAGTTTCAAATAGTTTTGTATGACATAGAAGGAACGTAATTTGCTATTTTAAAATACTGCGTATTCATCCTTTCAGGCAAGCATCATTGTGGTTAATATACTTTTGCACGCATAACATTAGTGAATGTATACTTTAGATATGTTAGAGTTGTTTATTTAACTTTTTTTTTAAATTCACATTTAAATTAAATTTAACATTTTTACTTAAATTCACGAAGAAAATTTATATTTTCAAAAGGAATTGTAGCAAATGATCACTATGTACCATAATATGTAATACACTCTTAATGATAATTAGTTAAAAGGAAGAAAAATCGCTTAAAACGTGGTACACTTCACGGTACCCCAATCAATCACTGTTACTCGACGCGGAGTATAATTGAACCACAGGGTACAATTGAGACTCGATGATTCAAGGTGCCACTGAACTAATTAACTCCGCCAGTTAACACACTGGCTAACAACATCGATCAATACGACCGTATATCTCAACATGTTAACAGAATTAACGCGGTATATTATTAACAAACATAGTAACTGTAGACAATGCCAATTAATATTAAAGCCGACACATTATGACTGTGCTTAAACTTCGTGTGCTCGAGACAAAAACCATTTAACATCGTCCTATATAATAGCCTAGGAAAGTTATTACTCCTTCCAGTTAGTAGGAGCTCCATAAACTCGACCATCGATCAATTTTTAGATGAAACATTGTTCCAGGTAGACTAACATAAAGTAGCCAACCTTCGTAATTTTCGTCGAATACTAATCACTGAAGTTAGAGGCCGCAGGTCTTAGCATGTCGCTCTTACGAGAGAGGCTTTAATTGTTGGTTTTAAAACTGATAGCCAATTAGTGGCCGCAGTGGCACCCATTAATGCTACCTTGTTCAAAATGAGCTTCGTTTATAGATTGAGCGATGGTTCGAAGCTTTTGAAACTGTCTTCCGAAATTGGCTTGGGTTTACGAGCAGTGAAATCCATCGAAGGGAATTCGAATACTGTCAGTGTATAAGTGTTGCAATATTTTTTTTCATCCATTGCACGCACACGAATTTTTATACACAGCCTTTTTGTCCTTCTAAAGTGTAAATATATTTCTGTCTTTTTTAACGTAATATATATTCTATCCTTCCTTCTTCACCAAAAATTTGGTAAACTCTATGCTTCTTTCCCCTTCTTCTGCCTTTTTACTATGCACTTGAACTTCAATGAAGATTTATTTCAATTATAAATAAATAATAGATATACATACGCATAACATAAAAAATAAAAATAAAATAAAGTAGCTTTGGATGTGTTAAATCCCTCGTACATAATCTCCCCGCTTCTATATTTTTCTATTTTTAAACACAACAGAGAAAGCTATAAAGGAGCGACATTTTCCATTTCATCGTAGGTTCCTCTCGGTTTCAAATCCTTTGAAATCGCTCAGATGATCCCGTATCATCCGTGATAGTTTCGAAACGCGGCACCCGATAAATTTCTCAACCGAATTTACCGAGAACCTAGAAATTTTCGACGCTCGCGGCGACTTTCAAAGGGTCGCGTATTGGCAAACGTTATTTCCGCCTAAGGGTGGATCATTAAGCAACATTCCCCGGCTGCGTACGGAATAAAATCTTGCGGAGCCCCATGCAACAGGTGAGCCCTGCGATATTTCACGTTTCGGAAGTAATCTCGCGTTTTAGCGCGCGATCGCGCCGCCATAAAGCGCGAGACAATGGCGTTGAAATTAGAACTGGAAGGCCACCGATGAAAGCGTCCCCCAACACAGACGATTAATCAACTTTTCCGCTTTACTTCCTTTCATTTTCTGGGAAAATACGCTAGAAGATAAAATAGGCTGCGGAACTAAACAGTTTATTACGCAAATATATTTTTAATTGACTGTACAGTATCGTTTTAAGACTTTTTAACGACGCAATGTAGCAATGATAAAGAGATGGTGTACGACACGGAGGAGAAAAAATGTTAATGAAATGGAGAATAGTATAATTCTATAGTTTTACTTCTGTGTTTAAAAATATGAAAATATAGGAATAAAGAAATGCTGTACGACCAATATACCAGATACATATGTATTTCTATTATATACGAGTGATCTATGATCACGACGATTATGCAATGACGATCGTCACTTTTCAACATCTTTTGTAGATTGTACTTCGTAATAGTGATCTAGTTACCTAACAATACCGCGTTTGTTATTATTACTTGATATGATTCTGCGATTATGATACGAGTAAATATCTCAGCGACGGTTCAGTTTAATGATTTCGTTGACGTAATTTTTTTTCGCAAGATAAATTATTATCTGTTATATATATCATTTATGTATATTTATAGCTGGTCTTCGACTTCAATTAGTTGATACTAAAGAATAATTTAAATTTCCAATCTTAGACAGGATATTGTAGAAAAAAAACATGCAGAGATGAGTTTATTCAGATAATATAAGTACATCGATTTAATTAATTGTTTGATGACGGAAGCGTGTCTAATTTGCATGTTAATAGAATGAAGACACATCTCCGTGTACCTTTTAATGATCTATCATTTTCAACATGCAGATAGGAAACGTGAGCCGGATAAATATCTTGCATTATCGTTGCAAAAACCGCGGCTTCGTCTGAGAGACTTGATTTACGACTGCATATTAGATAAACTTATTTTTCTTTAGTTTTTCGCATGCTAAGAACTTACTGATACTCGCGCATCATTAATCTTTTGTGAAAACAGCTCATAAAATTATCTTTATTTGCTGTATATAGTATAAAGAAACAAGCTTCACGATACTGCTTTTATAATATCGCAGAATCTGATCATTTCTTTGGTGTTTAACATCCTCTTTTCATACAAATTTATCCACCAGCTACTTTCTTTGTCATATATAGCATTAATTTAAACGATATTCCATCGTGTTAGTATAAAATTAGTAGAATTAATATATCAGACGTATTGAAGAATATTTTTCAGCAGAAACGTACGTTAAATAAAGCCCTATAATCCTTATAAATACATAGCTCTGCGTTGCGATACATCTGCGAAACTCCAAAAATGAGATCAATTTCCAACACCAAGGAACAAAACTCAGAATATCGGTCCAAACTTCTTGGCCAAAAGTGATCGCCGCCAGTGCTGCCAACCTGCGCAGCCGGTCGACCATCACCGTAGAAATCTCATTTCAATCGACTCCGTTGCTTCGAGCAGATCGTCGATGCAACGATAATACACCTTGGTCCCCTCCTCGTCCACCGGTCATTACGTTTCTTCTGCACCGGCTCTCTATTAAATGTCGGGCATAAAATTGTAGGTTATGGCCAAACCATTACTCAGCTAGCTTGCGTCGAACAGAGAAAGAGAATGCACGCGAGAGCTAAAAAGGAGGAAAGACGAGGGTCCTGGCGGTCGGATCGCTGAATGAAATGAGTTTCGGCCGCATTAAGGTCGTGCAAGTACCAATCCCGTTCTTCCAGTTCCAGGCCAGGTCCGGTCGCGAGTGTCTGCGTGTACGCACACCGAACAGGCCGAACAAAATCGGTCCTGGCTGGTTATAAATTGCCAACGGCGCACGGCCATTCAGCAAAACGCTCAAGGTCCACGGAGTCCTTGGTCGGAGCCGGTGGCATCGCGATGCCAGGCCGCAGACCGCGCAGCGCCAATTAGAGGCGAGTTGCACCGCTCGTTGATGACAATTAGGGGGATAAATTGGAACGATTGATTATGCGTCTCTAAGCCGTGTTCTCGAATAACGATTAGAGATTCCTCGCCGCCTGGTCTTAGTTGGTTTAGTAATCTAGCAGTGATTAATGAACTGTGCATACTTATGTAAATAAAAATATTTTTATAAATACAATCGAAGAGATAGAAGCTAAGGAAAAATTCACATTTCCTATTAAATATTATTACGAATGCTCCGTTTTTCATAATTTATATGCGTTTGCGTGTTACACGCATTTTATGTACTTCCTCGTATTCAAGATTTCCCATAAATACATAAAAATCCACAGTCTAGTAATTAGAGATTCTTTGTTGTCGCTTTTACGATTAATCTACTCTTGAGACCGTTTTCCGCTATAATATATATAAATAATAATCGGTTTGTTTAATTGAACTTAAGGTTGGTATAAAAGCGTTTATTCTTCTTCAAATTTGTAATTTTGCTTCTATAGCGTTCCATTTCCAGCGTACAGAAGTCATGTTATAGATCAATGACATTATTAGATATCCGTATCTTGTATTTTATATCAGATTAGTAAATACAAATCAGTTTTGTTTCGAAATATTGATAACGGTAAAAATAGAATCCCGATATTGTTAAATGTGGTACAACTAAGTGTTTCATAAATGTGTTTCATAAGTGTTTCATTCATAAAAAATACCAAGCTCACTCGCGAATGAAAAAATAACTGAAAGCTACTAAAAGAAGTCTCTTCAAATTTCCAAAATTCCGACGATGTTGAAATTGCACATTTCGCAGATATCACCGAAATTCCATATGCCCGGCAAACTGGGTTTATGAGCCATCACCCGATACCAATCGAACACGTCGATCCGCAACAACCACCCTGTTCCAAAAGTATCATAAAATTTGCGAACATTTAACGTCAGCATTTCCCCTCTAACCGCTAACTCGTACTCGCGGCAACACTTTTCGACCGGACAGAGCCGCATCGACACAGAGTTAAAATCCATAATTAACAACAAGAATTCGATTTGGTGGTGGTGGATGGGGGAAGGGTCGGAGGTCGGACAAAAGCTCGGTCCCAATGTGAATTACAACGTCTCGAAGGTAGCCGCAACGCGACTCTGGCCGTTGTACAATGGATCAGGCGCGGATTAACGACGGGCAGAGGCCACAAAGCGCATGGAAAGGAGACTGGGAACGCATGTTGATTCCGGAAACGAGTCCCTCGGCTCTTGTCTAATGGACGCGCGCGACGCGGCCTTCCACATTAGCTAGAAACAATCGCATTGTTTTTCTCACAATGCCGCGCCGCTGCCGCCACCGCCGTCGCCGCCGCCGCGAACGTGCGACGTCGCCCGCTTCGTGAAGATTCCGTCTGCCAGCAGCCTCCTATTCTCTGCGTCCAGACTGCGAAGAGAGCGGAGCAAATGGTCGACGCGTGTTCGAGAAATGTTCATGCGACACACCGTATGATAACGTTGCGATGGAGACATTGTCGGCCGAGGTGAATGGCTCCCTTCTTTCTTTTTATTCTTCTTATTCTTTCCATTCTTTTTTCTTCTTCTTCTTTTTTTTTTTTTTTTTTTTGAGAAGGAGGAGAGAAGGACATGGCTCTCAGAATCGACGATGCGAAGGACTTTTCGTTGTTGGAATTTTTATACACTTGGTTATTGTCGTATTCTTATGGCACAATATTTTTGTGTGTGCAAAATGTAAGTACTAGGTTATGGGGTACTAAATTTTTATGCGTATAAATATCAGTATAACATTTTTGTGGATTAAGATTATAGCGGATTTAGAGAAAAAATATGTTCCTTTTTGTGGAACATTTTCCCGCTTGAAATTGTTATGGAGTTATAGTGGATTTGTATAATATAGAATTCTGATGTATATAAATACTGGCTAATGGAATAATATTCTTATGACATTTTTATTTATGTAAATACAATATAATATCCATAATATTTTTATGAACGTTATCGTGAATTTTGCAAGAACGCCATTACCTTCCTTGTGTTATATTTATCTTTAGATTGGATTGATTCAGATATGCGACGTTTTATTTAGTCCAAATAATTTGGTCCAACAAAAACAGAACAAAATAGTGATCTACATTCGCAAAAAGCAAGTCTGTTTTTAAACCAGATCTTCTTCTCGCGAAGAACGAATTATGATTTCACGATCTCCACAAGAAAAAAGACAAACCAGATTAAAAATGTTTTTTTCAAAGCCACTTTAAACCAGACACAGTATCAAAAGAAAAAAGCTGACGCGAGTCTCATTTATCGAACGTACGAATGAAATGCAAATCGTTCGAAGCTTTGTATAATTGACACGCGGATAATCGGTGGGGCGCAAGGCAAATCGATCGCAGTTCCAAATAAAATGTTTTCGAATTCGTGTCGACGCTCAATTTCGAATACAATTCAATCTCAGTTGGATAATCGACAATTCCATATTCGAAATATAAATTCGATTGATTTTTCATACGAGTCCCGTCGATGTGATCGATCGAAATGAGAAACACACGCAAACCGATCATTGTCAGTCAAAAAGTTCCGTTCACTTCCCACTGTTAGAGCCACGAGGGCAGTCAAAAATAGTCGCAACCTGCGTATCTTCATCCTAAATCGGTTTAGTTATCGTGTTCCACCCCTTTTTGCGCATTCCATGCAACCGCTTAAAAGTGTTAATGCCAGCTGCACACGCAGCCAGCCTCCGAATCGCGGAAATTTTAACCTTCTTGTTGACTTCCGTTCTCCAGCTTTTTTCACTTTTTTCCCCGCTATCCGTCGCTAGTTTACATTCAAATGAACGAGACGAGGCGCCTCGTGTTAAACGCGTTATACACGCACGTACAACTTGTTAGCACGCTTCGCGTTAGTTACGTATAAATACATGGATCGTTCGTCGATCTCTAATCGTGTGAAAATGAAATGGCTCGTTATTGCTTGATGGTAAACCCAGTAGCGATCGTATTTGCTCCTTTTCTTCGTTGGATATGAGTTTCGCTGTGTTAGATTTTATGATGTTTGAAAAAGATATTCCTTTTAAATAATATTTAATGTATGGAATATAAGAAAGTGTAATTTGTAAAAATTTATGCTTCAGCATCATGTAAATTCCAATGCCAGAATATCAATTTTTCTTCAAGCTTTCCTATTATCACATGCTTGCTGTATTTTTTATTGCAAAAAGTAAACCTACTTTTTAAACATAAAAAAAGGAGAAGACCTACCTACGTAATTGGATCATTTAAAAATCAAATGTTGGACGAAATAGAAAATATATGTATTTGTATCGCATTTGATATTATAAAAAGAGGAGAAAAATGCATGTGAATAACAGAATTCGATTTTGTAATCTTCATTATCTAATATAAACTTGCCATATTGTATCATAGTGTTCATAAGTTTTGTTATTCGTCATGCATTGTAGTTCTTATAGCTTCGTAGCTTCAGATTCATAGTGCGTTATAGTTCTATGATGTTCATAACATAATACAGTTTCGATAGTTTTCTCAGTTTCATAGTTTCATACATTGAATAAAATTCGTAACTATAATTTTTCGTTTTCTCATTTTAGGATATAAGATACTCAATAAAATATACTCAGGTGGATTAAACGTGTAGGTTGTTTGATAAGAAACAAATGGATAAAATCGTAATAATCAGTTGTATTAAAATCAGTATAAGTACAATAGATAGTGTATGCCAAATAATCGTCGCTCGCTCGATGCTACTATGTCGATCTGGCTGAAGATTAAAAGAAACGGGAATAACAATTTGTCCCGAGTTCGTTTGCCTCTAGACCTTGTAAACCAAAACAATCATTGGTATTCAAAGGCACAATAATATGAGTCCCTCTCCAAAATTCGAATTTTCTGTTGACTTCTTCTACGCTCATGTGCCGCTATAATACAATCGGGAAAGATCCGATAAAACAAGGATGTAAACATATTCCAAAAAGTCATCGTCGTGCACAGTTCTAAAGTGTCCAAAACTACTAGAAAAATATCAACTTTACAAGTTACTGTTCCCTAAAGTAACATTTCATCTTCGCCTGTCTAACACGTTGTTAAGCCTCGTCTTTTGGCGTGGAAGCTATTTTTTTCTTCGTAAAACATGGTATATTTTTCCTTCTTTTTTATATATACGCTAGTGTCATTAATGTCAAGCAGAGTCGTCAAGGGGCTTTTTTCGAAACTGTGTTAAGTGATCGCAGCGGGACGTGAAGTGTTCGGGGCACAGATGTTCTAAACGCTGATTGTTTTGACTGGATGTCCATCGACAAGGGCTGCCAGGCACGTGGTTGTAAAAAATTGAGAGCGTTCGAAAGCCGCTCTTGACAACGCTTCGAGTTGCATAACCACGTGTCACTAACCACGATTACGTTCGCTCGGTTAAACCTGCCGAACGGAAGCTGTTGAAGGTTTCAGTCCTTCCCTTGACCCAACGAAATTTTCCTTCTTTTAAACCCTTTATGTAAAAGTTTGTTTGATTTCCTGAATATAGAGAAATATTGGACAGAAAGTATATAATGAGTATATAATATAGTATATAATATAAATTATAGAGAGAGAGAGTATATAAGAGTATATAATATAAATTATATCAGCGCGCATATACTGTAATTTATTAATAAAAAATGTCCGATTAAAGAAAGTTAAATTTTCATATAAACTGAGCACACATCTTCGTGCTTTCGCTGATATTCAGTTCGACGAGTGGAAACGAAGATATAAAATTACATCAGAATAAACTATAGTACACTTTATCGTGAAAATATCTCATATTTCAAAAAAAAAAAAAAATTCAATAAAACTTGAATAAAATCTGTGAAAAAAATCCTTTCCGTGTAATCCGTTCCCACAAAAGTGAATCTGCAATGCCCTAGCGAAATATCCAATATCTCCCTTAACTGTTTCCATGATCCCAACAAAATCTGTTTTTTCATTATAAAAGAAAAAAAAAGAGAACGAGGGAATAGAGACAGAATTTCGAGAATAGATTGGCCTGGGCGTCAGATAAAAAAAAAAAAGGGAAGAAAAAATGCTATCATCCAATCTGGCGTTTGTTTCTTTCCCTCGCCGATTAAAAACCATCCCCTTTCCCTCCGTGAGAGCGTGTGTCGGTCGGTTCGCAGCCATTTTCGCGCGAGATATTTATTTATGGAGGCTGTTCCCTCCGCTCTGCCGCGAGAAGGCAAAATCGAACGCGCGTTTTGCATAACGATGACGAGAAGTGACCGCGCGTCCGGACGCGACACCAGTTGTCACGCGAGATGACGGTACTTTCGGCGCGAGCCTGGCGGATTTTTAATTAAAAAGCAAACCAGGATTCCGTCATCGGGGCCTGGGACCGGAAACCATCGCGGTGACGACCTCGCAACTCCCTGCTGGTCGAGGATATTTGAATTGAAATCAATTCGCGGCGAGAACGTCGTCTTTCGATCGAACATTTCCTCCCTTTTTTATCTTTTATTATTTTTGGGGGAGGGGCGTTGAGGGGGAAGATTTAAGGATTATCCGATGGGATATTTTTGACAAACGATGGTGGAAGTTTAGATAAAGTTGTAGTATTTGTGTTATCTCTTCTTCTGTTTTGATGTATTTTATTTATTTGGAGTTAAAGATTGGATATAAAGAAATATTCACAATTGCAAATGATGTTAGCACTGCGAAGAGATAGATCCATTCTGCTAAAGATTTCATTTGATATGCTAAAGTGAGTGATCATTTAATAGGATTAATAAAATTTAATAGGACAGATTGTGATTGGTGTTTTTAATCAAGTTTCTACTGATAGATATTTTTATAATAGTTAGTGCAACGATATTTATTTGGCTTGAAATGTTTCATATTACCAAAATAATTTTTCATTGCATTTTGGTTTTGTTACTTCGTGCAGATTTCGAGTGTGATAACTCTCTTCATTGAACGTTTTCTAATATTGGATATATTACGTTCAAATATCGACATTTTCCTTGTCAAGTTATTCAAATTTGTAAGAATTGTTAGTTTTAGAACTTAAGAGCAATTGGAATGAAACTGTATCTTTCAAAGTAATTTGTCTATTAAAAAATTCTGTAACCATCCTCAAATACTAAATTTATGTTTTCACTAAATTCCACGCCACTTTCACCAAATTTATAGTCACATAAGAAAATCACATAATTGTTCTGATAGCCACAATAGTCGGTATAATGAAATTTTGATATTCTTGTTATTCTTACATCTAATATATATAATTTATTTCGACTTTATATTTCTCCTTTAATGTGGTTGATAATTGACAGTAAAACAAGATTTAATGCTAAGCTAATATTTACAATTTGAGATAAATAGTTTTAGACACAAGTAATAAGATATTTTATAATTTCTTCAATTTTCTTCGATGTATATGCACACGAACTTCCACAATTTACGAATATTAGCTCAGCACATTATGTGAAGCAGAAAGAACAGCATCCAGACGATCATTGGAAAGAAAAATCTTTAGTCGAGGCGCAGACAGCTGTTGGAATTAATTGGTAGCGAGCCGACAAGTACCTCGAGGGAACGTTAGTCTTCAACGATACCTCGAAACGAATCGATGAAACGGGAGCAACCAGTCGCAACAATGTACATGAACAATTCGTTACAACGAATTATTCTCTGAATCCTTAATTGCACTTCATCAGACAGTTTTAACCAGTGATATTTTCTTCACTTAACCATTTACAAAGCCATAAATCTTGATATTTTCACTTGCTTTTGTTTGTTTGTTGTTATATAGTGTTTATCGTGGAAAATTTCCTCTCTTATTTAAAGAAAAATGAGATAAATATGTAAATGCTGTATTAAAAAGGCGCAATACAGATATAAAGTACAAAGGAAACAATAATAAATTGACTCGATGTATTTTGAAAGATAAAAGGAGAAGTTATATTTCATACGGATGAAAA
Source organism: Bombus flavifrons (assembly GCF_040668555.2). NCBI lineage: Eukaryota > Metazoa > Arthropoda > Insecta > Hymenoptera > Apidae > Bombus > Bombus flavifrons. The sequence goes on from NC_138456.1 coordinate 8,988,566, forward strand.
TTTGTTTACTGAATTAAAATCTTGTTAATCGAGCAAATTCAATATTACTTTTAATGATTTTCGTTTGAGATTAAAAACATTCATTCAGAAAATCGTTATATTATATTAATTTAATAACCAACCTTACAGGAGATAAATACCATTCATTTATATTTGCCCTGTATTGTATTGAAAATAAAGCCATTGTTATTTCTTTCACGTTCCATATTTTCGTTATTTAAATTAAATTAATTCTTGGCATTTAATCAAAGGACATTTGGTACTTTTTATTACTAATGACAACATTTTAACAAATCTCCGAGAACCTTTGTTTAGCTCAATTAATTACAATTGATTCCGTCGTGTACCTCATATTTTTATACTGTTTCTAGTTGCAAAATGGGAAAGTAAAATCTGTACGAAAACCTGTGAAATGCTTTGCATTTTATTCCTACATCGATATATCAGTATCAGACAATCAGTTCACAATAATTGTCAGTTTCTATTTTACAAATTAAAGTTCGAAGTAACTGAATCTTTAAATACTTTCCTAAAAGTGGACTGCGGATAGTTATGCAAATTCACATTTTGATGAATATAAATTAGAAAAATGGTATCTAGATAGAGAATTCATTTGCCTACTAAACATTATACTTACATATTTTTGCATATTATGTGCATTCTATACATTTGTTCATGTTTAAAATTCTCATAAATACATAAAACGTCGCAATTTCTTCGTAAACAAACAAGATTTCAATTGTATAAGGTTCAATCATTACTCAAACGTTAAACGTTTTTAGTCATTTTTTGTTAGAAACGTCGATATTTCGAATTCACCATAGCACGAATCCTAGAGAACGGTTTCTCTTTCTAGGAATTGCTCCATCGTGTTCGCCAGAAGCGCAAATAACGGCTAGAGTTAATCGAGTTTTACTTTGCCAAACACGACGTGATGCGTCCGCTTGCGCTCGCGTTTCGCCAAACTCGCATACATGACCGACTTAATCAACCTCGAAATTACGGATCCAGCGTGCGTTATCGTGCCGCTAATGGCGGCTAACGTCTGCTTTATTGCGCGACAAATCGTTTATCCTGAAGATCGAGCCAGCCCCGGAACGTTTTCCGGATGTACCATATCGCTTTCGCGAACCGACGACACGGCGCAACAAGTTGGCATTTCTCGCGTTATCGATAGACTTTTTGTTCCTTTTTGTTTCGCTCAGTTTTCTGTCTTTTTTCTTTTTTTTTTTTTCTCTTGTTCGTCGAAATGGATGTATCGAGTTTAACGTGGATGTTCCATTCGGAAAATGAAAGTTTGGCTCAGAACGAACTTGATATTTTTTGATGGATTCTTCTATATTCTTTTTAAACTTTTTCACTGAGTTATCACTATTATGTGAAGTCCCATAATTCGTCAGGATATCATTGATTTAGTGATCGTTACGATACTGTAACATAATCATCTATCTAATCGGAAAGAGTTATATTAGTTTATTTTAAATCTGTTACCGCGTCTTAATTCAAGAATTATTGGTATTTTGTTACAAAAAACATTGATTGATTAAAAATAATTATCAAATCAAGTGATATTTTCTTATTCCCTTAACAACAAAAATTGTTTCGGAGACATTGTCAAATAGTATTTCTATGAGGAACTCCATCTAAATCGTTCTATATGTATTTTGTAACCTTTAATTTGCAACTGTGTTTAATTATCAAATTGAAAATTCGTGAACCAGAGGCGGCTACAGACAGTGAGGAACCACACAGAGAGTACTTAAAGGCAAAATACATGACAAAATTTAAAAACGTTTTCTAAAAATATATTCGGTCACCATAATAAAATCATTATCATAATTAGGAATTCTACGCAGCATCGTACATCGTATCACTGATCAGACACACTGCTTCAGGGAATATCACAATCTCATTCACAGAGTATCACTGCGTCAGAAACTTCGATAAAACGCTACCACACAGTAAAATCCTCATCTATCAATCTTACCCAGCTCCATCGGTACCAATCACTGGCTGCTATTAGACCTCAAAACGAGCCTACCACTACCAATTACAGACACTGTTCTTCCCCGACTTTTTCAATTCTGCCCCGATAGCCCAAAAACCAAGAAAAGACTAAAAAGAGGCAAGAGAACACATCGGATTTACGACGTGTCGAAATTGCACGTTGTTTCGGTGAACGATTTACGATGTCAGCGGCAGAAAAGTATCCTGGTCCTGGCCCGGGGGCAGCAGCGACTTACCGCTTATTACTGTGCACAGCCAATTTATCGTGCACCTGTCAGCGATCGCGATCTCTTTGAGGGTGCCCGTTTCTTCTCCGCGCGATGGAAGCCACCCTCGTCGCGGGATCCACTTCAAAGGGTAACTTTCGGTAGGATAGGCCTCCCCGCGCGCGCCACGATTGTCCCAAGAAAAGGGTGAGCCGTTATTAAAGGCCGATTCCGGCCCCGAGGATGTTCCTTCAGAACAGTACCGATGCCTTAATGGAACAGAGAGCCCGGCCTAATTAACGGCCAGGCAAATAACGATGGGACAATGAACGACCAGGGGTAGAGTGGCGCCTCCTAATTGTGATCTTTCACGATGCATCGTGGCGTAGAGCTTTTCATTGGTTGACTTTTTAAAGACAGGAGTACTTACTCCTTGTGGAGAATTTTATTGCACCAAGTATTCTTTCTGTATTTTGGATCCGATGGGATAATGTTTTCTGCGTAACGTCTGGCTCTAGGTACAATGGTTACTTAGGTCTGAAGCCATTTCATGGTTTCAGGAAACGTTGTCCTTTTAATAAATTCTCAAAAATTATTGGAGGAGATAAAATAAAATGATAGAAAAAGAATATTGTCTCACATCTCACTGCATAGTAGAGACATCTTTGATAGAGATGTGATTACATATGTACATATATTGCTTGTGGAAGAGAAAATTCGAGTTTGGAAGAATCTTATGAATGACTTGGGTATGTAACAAATTTGAATATATGTATAGTAAAATGTATAATGTATAATGTATAGTAAATACTATGAGAGTGCTATTTCTCATGGTCGAGACGGAGATAAAGTTGAAGAAATTCTACATATTTTTCGATAGAAAGAAAATAGTAAAGAAATAATATTATAAATGGCCCGAACTCATGATAAATTGGAACATACAACAGGACAATGCAAGAGCGCCATTTTTCATGAATAACACGGCGGTGGCAGAGTCGAATAAATTATATGCATGTTCCTAGCAATAAATAAGAAAGTAATAAAAAGTAATAAGTGGAAAAATACTACAAAGAGTCTAATCGGAAACAAGAGAACTTTAAAATATGAAATAATAATCATTTTATGATATAAATTATACGTTTCTTGGACATGTACCTATTAGCTGTGAAATTTCACGGAATACTGTTCTTGATTAATCAATATTTCCGGTCGCTAAGGACCGATAGTCTTCTTTGTCTTTTCGAACGAGGCCAGATTGTCAGTGTTCGTAACAATAGAAGACATGTGAAGTTTGAAGAAGTCACGTTTGTACCAGTTTCCATAGGGACATGACCGACCTAATGTTGCGCGTGTACCTCGTAAATGAGGGGAAACTACAACAAATCCCTAGTTCAAACTAGTTTCAACAGTACCACATTAGTTTCTAATACAAACGTTATAATTAAGTTACGTATACAACGTTACAAAACAGCGAATATTGACACATAGAATTAAATGCCAAGAGTTACGTGGTTTGGCTCGAATTATCGATACGATATTTTATTTCTTGCTGTCCTTCAACAACCCTAAAAATATAAGTCATTTTTCCTCCTCTTTAGTTCTATTTTACATTATATATTTCTTACATTTCTCACAGTATAAACAACCGTGTAATCCAGATTTAAATCTTGCTTAAATAAATATGAAAGCTTGAAAATTTATCATTTATTACAGCATTACGTTATAAATTTGGTGAAAATTTGTACACCGTGCTAATTCATTGAACATTCATTGTATTATAATGAAACGAATAAATGAAAGCCTGAAAATTAAGCACTTGATCTAAAATTAAATTTTCCTATTTAGCCGTCCTAAAATAAGCGGAAACTGGAAAATTCATTATTTATTGCAATATTATACCATAAATTTGTTATATCGCACATTTGTACAACATTGCAAATTTGTTAGATTTATTACATTACAAATAGTCACGTATATTTCAGATTTTAATCTTTAACAAATAAACTTTCCAAAATAAAAAAAGACCGCTTAAAAATATTCCAGAAGGAAATTCTAGTTGAGCATTCAACGGATCCTAAAGATTTCAAGAAACTCTTCAAAGATTTCTATTTTCAAAGGATTATTACCGAATTAGAATTAATCAAACATTCGAAACGATGTTATCATAATGCCTATAAATTCACTGAATAATTCTTTCGTACAGCGACGACCGTATTCGAGTTCGGCAAACCGATCAAAGTCAACCGGATATTAACAAACAACGGGAACAAGGCTGGAGAATACGATTCAGACGAAGCTTCGCGTGTTTGCAGGTACGCACATGTTTCTCGGACTCGCTTTGATCTCGACGAAACGCCGACATCTTACGTGTTGCCTGTGTTGTTTGCAGTTGGACCAGGCCAGTCATGCTCTGTAGCTTCAAAGTGAGAAACGTCGACACGAAGTCTGCACACGTTGGCGTTATCGATGACGTTCAGTTGACGATCTAGCGCGACTGGACGTGGTGGCACTCTTTGAACGGCCACGATGGAAATAGTCGATTGGACAAGATGCTGCTTCCCCTCCTTGAGGAATGATTGCGATGGGAATAGTTGATTTTCTGAGCGGATGGCAACGCCGTGTGAATCGAGAAACAGGAATTCGAGGTTTGCGAATCTTCTTAGGAGTTGTGGTGGTTTCAACAGAATTAGAACTTTGAAGTATTTTGAGAATTTGTTAATTTGTAGTAATTGGTGTTGGAACTTATTAGATTATAATTTGATTTTGTAAACGATGGATTTTTTATTCGTCTTGGATAAACTGTGTGTATTATTATTTTTTTAATAAGCCCATTTCCTAATTAGAATTTCTTTCGAAGTTTATAATGACTCTTTTTATGAGTTACCGTAGATTTAAAGAGAAATGATAATGAAAACCACAAGTTACTTTAATGTTTGAGCATAAAACAACGATGTAACTCCAAACGTCCATTGCGTAATTTATGACTTCAAAAAACGAACGTTGGCAACTTTCTTGTCATAATACAGTAAGCAACGATCCTATCTCGTAATCTTTTTTTAATTTTTGGAAAAATCATTTGGAATATTCGAGATTTAGATTTCAAACTGCCTTGTTATACGCCACAACGTATGTGTCATCGCTTTTTCTTTCTTAATTTTATAGCTTACGATAGCGAAACATTTCCTGGATCCACTAATTTCAAAATCCATATAAATCCTCCATCGTTAAACTTAAATTTTTTAATACTGTAACGTCCTCCAATCCAATCTCTCAGCAACCACTAACAGCTTCGAAGGAAATCTATCGTATCTTCGCTCTTGAACGTTTTCTTCCTTTTCCTCCTTTCATGATCTCTTACGAAGATTCTTTCTTCGATATTTTATTCACTTCTATGTTAATCTATCTCTCCTATCGTCTTTCATATTCAAATCCTACGACAGCTACTTCATCGTTGGCAAAATCACGTCAAGTAGCCTCTAAATATAATTCCACAACGAATAGACACATGTCGAAGAATTGTACAATTCATATCGTTTTTTTAAGGATTATCGAGTAAATTTTCTATAAAAATGTTCAGAGATAAACATTAATTTCTAAGTTACATTATTAACAGACTGTAAATGACCATGATACGTTAGCATACGTAATTCCTATTCTATATTCTTCTGCATTTTATAAGAAAAATTATTAACAGTTTTTGTCACCTTAATTAAATATCGTAACCCAAATTATCACTATTGCATCACCACAGTTATCACTGGGTAAAATTACTTGACGATTGAACATAAACCAAAATTCTCAGAAATCAATCTTTGTTTCTCCATCCACGTCACTTCACATTATCTGATTATCGCGATCTATCAACCTAAAATTCTTCAACACGCAACATCCCGCGAATCATCCTTTCGATAACCGGCCTCTCTCTGTTCTCTCACCGCCATCTTCTTGGCAGCGCGACCTCGAATTTCCCAATCCTCCAGCATTCCAACTTATCCCGCGTTAATTTCACGCGCAGAACCATCCCAGACAGCGAACAATTCGCGCCAGTCGCGCGTATCTTACTGCCACCCACGCGGTTTGCTAGCGGGTCGCGCGCAGCGTGGAGAACGGCGGATCGGACAGTCACAAAGTTACATTACACGCCATTACCTTTTTCTCCGGTTCTCATCGTGAGTTGGCCGTCCCTCTGAATTACCGAACGCCGCAAGAACCGCCGCTTTGACAAGCGCGAGTGCGCAAAAACGCCCGGCCACCGCTTCGTCGCCTCTTCGCGAATTCAATCCCCCTGTGTAACTCTCTTTGTATGTATACACAGTGGCTCAGCAAAGTATTTGAACATTCACCGTAGAAAACTTTTACGCGTATATCCCGTTATAAAAAACACTGTGAAATTTTTCTAACAGCGTAATTTGAGACACGACTGCGATATTATACCGAGCACATTTGAAAGCAGTTTGAAAATTCAGAGGCGGCAAGATATTTACCGCAAACATACATATATCTAGTAAACAAATAATATAGTATGATAAAAGAAAGTATTAAAAATTATTCCATCGAATATTCAGGCTTAGAGTTGGTTTTAGCTGTGTTCATGGAAATATGAATTTGCGAAGATATCCGCGGTCTACCTATAAAGTTTCTCTGAATTTGGAAGTTCGATTTTAGCACAATTTGCCCCGATCTTACCACATTTGGAAACGCCACAGCAGAAAAGATTCCATGCTTAGTTGCATCTCAACTTACCTGGAACAAACGAAAGAAAAAGCAAACTATTAGAATAATTTCTAGTATTGAACGATGTCAAGCAAAGCTTCTTAAAATTTATAATAGAACAGGAAAGTACAAACTACTATAAGCTGATAAGTTTAGATAAGACTCAAATGCATCAAACTAATTTACATATTTATAGAATACATTGAACCTGCCAAATTACACATTGTGGGTACGAGATCGCACCATTCATTTGCGTTGGATCTCAAGAGTCTGGTTTCCCGACTTAGTGTCTTAATAAACAAGTAGCAAACCTATATAAAAAGCAGAATATCACGAATGCAATAAAGAAAGAAGGATATGAAAGATCTTATGAGCGGCAGCAAAGTGGTTATTCTTGGCAGAGAAGGAGAGGAAAACGTGGGAGATGAGGAAAAGAGCAAAATAGCGGCTACAGGTGAAAGCGACGGAAACTATATCGAATATTTTCTGTTTGCTCTTTCGAAAAACTTGTTTCTTATCGATAACGGAGTAGTTAGAGGTTTTGCAGCTCTTTTTGAAACCTTACGATAGAAATTGTGTTTCGACCACGATGCAAAATAGATGAATATGATTAGAGTCGTTTAATGGAAAGAAAAATCGAGATTATTTTCATATTCTCTCTAGGGTTCTTACTGGTATACTTTTATTCTTAACCTTGCTATAATTTATAATTCTCGTAATTTACAATATATCTATTAATATTATGAGAAAAAAAAGAATCTTCTTATTGACCTAGTCCTTGATTATTTCTCTAAAATTGATTTAAATCGACCCCGTGATTTATAAAAGTATATATGTTCAGTTGAAATATTTAGTTACAAATTCTGTCCAGTTTTACCTTAAAGTTTTCCACATTCTGCGCTATGAATATTTTTAATTCAATTTCAAATATTTAAATTAATCTGCGATGTTTATCGATGGTGAATTTAAAACAATTAAAAGCGACATCGAAAAATGCACAAATAAAAAAGAATACTTAATTTTCTTGGCAAAGAGAATTTTTTAAATTGCACTGAAAAACGACGGCGCCACTTTTGAATGAATATATGTGCTTTTATCATTTCATACAGTGTATCCACTGAATTTTAACAACCGACCGTATTATCGTAACTTCCATTTGATATCTTCTCTCTCAATAATGCAATTTCAACGCCGCAAAATAATCAAGCGAGTTACACGTTATTCGTGCACGAATTTTCAATCATCGTCCCATTGTTTCGCGTGTTGTTACTTTCTCAATTAACTGTTCCGTTTCCAGCCAGTCAACAGAGAAAACAATCGAAATGCATCATTCATTAAACGCTCAGCTCGTATCGTTCGCAGTGAACCGTTTATTTCTGAAATGTCATTTCGAACAAGTTTTTCTCTTTGCCTCTTTGCTCGCCGAGCCTTCCTTTAAAAGTCGATCTTTGTTTCTTGCCGAGAGCAGCGGAATATCGGGCTACACACAAGGTGGTTCAATAGTAACATTCGCAAACTCATTGATATATTTCATATATACAAAAAAGTATGTAAGTATAGGTTTTTAAACGTGTTACTAAAAAAATTCATATTATGATACCAAAATGATGCTTCCTATATTCTATATTCTAATTCATTTCACAGTATGTGTACATTTTGCACGCCCTATACATTGCGCATCCCATTATAGGCGTAGAACATGTGGAAAATCGCTTTCGTGAAACGTGGTTTATGAAAGTTATGGAAGAAAATGTAAATAGGAGCTAAACTTGGTACATATATACTTCCGAGTCGATAGGCACAAATAGCATCATGCATCAAAGATCTGTCATTTATTGTTATGTACATTGTAAATAATTATTAGGAAATTAAAAAAGAAAATATTAAGAGATACAATATTTGGATTTATTAAGAATCTTTTAATCTTTTCATATTGAGCAGCGAAATTAAAGAAACTGCGTAAGTGTACTTTGTTCAATTTAGATTGCAAAAGAACGTTTATTCAAGATTATATCTCGTGAAGATTATAAATCCTTAAACTAAACTCTTTAAGTTCATTTGTAGTCACTGCATGTGTCTTGATATTGAAAAGACTCACGATATGGTTTCGGGACAATAAATTATACGCATATTACGAAATCATGGAGTTCATGGTATTGTTCTGAACTTTATAATAAGTTTTTTGTATGAAATGAATTATCGAATGAATTTTCTATAAGAAGATCAAGAAAGATCGCGACAGGTGCATTTTCTTCAGTCTTTTTGCTGTAATGAAACTTTATGTCTAAAAAAGAATAGCGTGATATGAAACAACTAAAAGTGACAAGAATCTGTTAGATACGAAGAACGACGAATGTTTATAGAAGCCAAATATATAATTCAAGATATACAATATCTCAATGTTATAACTATGATTTTGATTTTGAAAATTATAAAGAAAAACAGTACACGCGTGTTTAATTTTAAAATCAGATAAAAGAACAATATCGGTAAGAGGAGATTAATCGACAACATACTGGATTTGTAAAATACGGACCTGTAAAAAATGAAAGAATGTAACCTATCAAGACTGAATCAATACAAAATCAACACTGAACATACTACGTCGAGCAAAGCGAGTCACCCTGTACATTCCAGGTACTCAAAGCGACGGCACATGCTCGTTCTCACCCTTATTGCAAGAACCACTTTACTTTCTCCTTCTGCCACCCCTTCCCGCCCTCCCAATCCACCTGTCTTACCCTCCTCCCAACACTCCCATCCCTTTCTGCATATCGCTTTCCGTTTCACGCGGTACTGTGTCGCTTCTTGTCCTGTTTCCGCGTGTAATACCGATATTTCCGCGGCGATGTCCTTCTTCTCGGCCACCGTATTACGCGAATATAATATTCTAGAGAAAAGGAAGTGGTGCTGTCCGGCGAATTCCAACGTACGACTGCCAATGGCCGAGAAACACGGCTGGCGGAAGTTAGTTTTGTGAAATATAGAAAGCGAGTATAGTCTGGCCACGAACGGAACCGGAAATTGTGAACAACGTCTCGCTATTTTTCCTCTCGATCTTCCTTTCACGAAAAAGAATCGACGTAAGCCAAATTTTTGCTGATCCTCACGCGTCTTTCACGTTCTCACGATTCCAATGGAAGTTTACTTTGAAGTACTACCTTTTATTGTTGATCTCAGAACATGAAGTTTTCCTTAATACATATTTTACAATTGAAAAAACGTTCATTTCTTGCGGATACATTTAGTTGTCGATAGATCTGCTTAAATGAATGACGCATTAAAAGAAATTTTCGTCATTTCACTCCAGCATAAATATTGATTTACATAATTTTTATGATTGACAAAACTTTTATCCGTTGCAAATTATTATTAGTTAAATAATACGCTAAATTATTTATCGACGCTCAACTTCCTCTTGCAAACCTTTCTCTTGCATAATTTTCACGATTCAAGAAACTTTCATTTATTATAAATAATATTAATTACCGATTTTTAACCAAATAATGTGTTAAATTATTGGCAAAGAATACAGTAGAATGATTGAAGTACTTTTCGTATATACATTGACATTTCCATTTCTTTCTTCTCTTCGTTCCATTGTTAATGATAATTGACACGGGGCTGTTTACGCAGACCTTCTGATGTAGGTTCGTCTTTGAAGTCTAGTGTTTCTTTAATCTTCGCAGGTAGAGCTGATAGGGATTTTTGTGTGTATGCGGTAATTTCTACATCACGTGACAGTTTGTAGTACGGAACGTTTCTGTATACAGAGAGCAGAGTTGTAATAAAGACTTTTATCATGGAATTATTGCTTTCAAACTAACCGAGTAACCGTGAAGAGCTTACAGATTAAATTTTATTTTAAGGGAGGATGAAATTTTGTTCACTGATGAGTATATTTATAATCGTTTCGAACCTCTTTGTGAGTTTGTAAACATTTTTATCTACGAATCTTTTATTACCTTATAACTCTTTGTTTTTCGTTATCGTTATTAGACATCGATTTACATAGACTACAATATTATCTAACAAGTTTCATGAAATTGTAATTGTGATCAAGTAAGAATAATAATTCGTCCAGCCGGCAAGACATTACTTTTTAAAATTCTAAGAATAAATAAAAAGAGGTAAGTACATAAACTTATAGACTAGGATGCCATTTAATAATTAATTTAGCGAAATACCAACAGTAGCAGGATGAGAATAATTTATCATTCAAATAGGAAGATATAGTTTCGTAAAATTTTTAAAATAAATTGGAAATATCAAATAAATAAATTCGTAGGGCATTTGACGAGATTTGTAAGGAGCACAAATTTGAAACGAAGTCTGCTTCAAAGGGAGACCTCGTTTCTGATGATGCAGCTGTATTTGTCAATAACATGAAAACGTAAAATATTCAGCGAAATCGATTGCCCGTTCAGTAGCATATGCACCGTTCCTTTTCATAACAGTCGAACAGGCCTTAATCTGCACAGAACTTTCTTCTGGAAGGAAGGGTTGGATTCTCTCTGATGTTCGAAGCTAGGGGAAACTTACACGAGGTTATAGAGGAATAGATAGAGTCTATAATGTTTCTACTGCAGTGAACTTCACCGTAATTTTTTATCTCTCCTTGATCAATCATCCCTCAAACATTCTTTGTGATGCAACTTTACAGCGCAGTTAATAAAACGATCTTCCAAAAGTTTCGCTGAACTTTTTTTCGAACACTTTGTGCATCTGATATTCCCATCGAAAAGTTTGCAACATGGATGAATTATTCACATTTTTATTACCCAATTTTCTTGTATAATTTCAACCTTTATTGGCCTCATAAATATACTATGAAACGTTTTATCCATCTTTTATAATTTCCTTGTATTTTCATCTGCGTCGATTATAAAATTTTAATTCATGTTTGTAGAGTTATGTAATTTTACTATCTCGATAAACTTGTGATTACATGCGAATAAAATTACCCTTAACCGTAGATCACCTTATTTTTCTACTTTAGAATGTTAAATTTCAATTCAACATTATCATTTGCCATTTTATTTAACCCATTAATGGTAATAACCAATGTACATATTAATGAATCCAAAAATTTTAACACAGAGAAAATGCAAATTTACTTTAAAATTCCCTCTAGAATATTATATAACGAATATATTCATAATATTCTCCATGAAACTAACCTACGAATATGTTATTAAATCCAGCCATCCATCCCACATATTTCAACCGTGACCTTTACAATAAACAATTTCTCCAATTTCCCATAAAAGGTATCAATTTTAGACAAAAAGTTCTTTAGTCTCCAACTTGTATCTCGCTCTATATATTATTTATATAACAATGTATCATTTTATATCGTACGTGAAGTAAAATGGAATTTCATAGTGAACGAGTATATAGACGTTAAATAGTTGAATGTTACCATAGTTACCGTAAAAGGTGGAAGAGTAATAATAATTTCGCAACGAAAAACAGCCAAATAAAGTTCACAATTTCAGCACCAACTTTGAATTTTCAGAATCTTCACAAACAACCCTTGACACTTGTCATCGAGGAACTTAAATATTTCCAACACTTAATCAGTAAAGAATCACCAGATTCTTACGCATGGGAGAAAGCAATTTTTATATAAGTTTCATTTCTTTAATCAGGTTAATCAGGTTAGAAATATGAAATTACAGAAAAATCCGCAATCTCTTAGTCAGGTTTGACCAACACCTTCCTCCGCCTCCACTTTCCTCGCCTCAACAATAAAAGGAACAAAAAACAAAAAGAAAGAAAAGCCGAAACGATCGATCACAAGGCAAATGACACCGGCAGATATGAAGTCAGCCAGGATCTTCCATAGCTGTATCTCCGCAGGGACGAGCAGCCACATGGAAAGAAACGAGAGGGTCCGCAAGGACAGAGACGCGGAATCGTTTTACCGCGTTTTATACTCGTCGATAAAAAGAGGATAGCGGGACACAGGAAACTACGTAATATTCGACCGGTACACTACCGCTGCACACGAGTAGGACGAGTGGCCGGAATTCCAAGGGAATTTCTTCCGGCCAGGATCGCGCCTCTCTTGCATCTTTTCGTCCAAAGGACCGAGAAATTCCACCGGGAAAGCCGACGAACGCTCGTCAAGCCGGCACGCTCGAAACGATAGAGTCGTGCAACTGCTGAGGAATTGTTGCCACGCCGTTTTTATTGCACTCCCGCCACAGCTTCCAAGTTTCGTCCTGGAGGAAACGTCGAATCCAGCTTCCAGTAAGGACGTAACGTAATGGAATCTCGAGAATTCCGACACGGGGCGTTTCCTTTCCGGGTCCGTTTCCGCCTGTCAATGCGAATTTGCTTGTTGGATGGCGCAAAAGAAAGAGGCTTTGGGTAACGTGACAGGGATTTCCAGAAGGTGAAGTTTTGAGGATCTTGAATGAGGCCATTTTATGGGTTGTCCTGGGAAATGAAACGAGAGGTGTTGGAAATATTGTAGTTTCATGTTTGAAAACTTTCGTATTGTATACGCAGTCTAAGTGTTGGTATAAGTTTTTCATTCGTAAGCTGGGTTGATTTGAATTTAATTCAATTTTAATATTCTATTGATAGGATATCATTGAAGTTTGATAGTAGCGTTCAGGTATAGACGATACAGATAATACAGGTAAGTAGTGTATAGTTATTTGGAGCAATTTTTTTAAATGTTTCATTCCGAAATTGCGAGCAACTGACAATTTTGTTAAACAATTTTAATGTCGTATTCAGAAATTTTGAAAGGTATTTGACAAAACTACGTAAAGTTTGATGTACGCATGTATTAGCCAATAGTTCATAGACAATGAACTTTGTACAGAAACTCATATAGGAGTCCATAGTTGCAGAAATGATTACATATAGTGCTGTCATATTATACTGAACGATATTCGCGAGAACTTATATGTGTGTTTAATGTAGCAAAATGGTCAAATACACATGTTCCTGTTATTTAGTGTCCTTACACTCATATTACTTCCAGTCAATTTTGTGATCCACTGGGATATGAATTTACCATTGAATATTCAGTGCTTGCTTGGTACAGTGGTCTCATACATTGTTCATACGTTGTTCTTTCTGATGTATGACCGAGCAATTTCTTCATTTAAGATACAGTACTTTAAAACAAAGTATCAAGCTACGTATTCAAATGGAGACTGAAAAGAAATTAAAAGAACTGCTCTTTAATTCGAATCAACAAATTGTATCTTCGATTTCTATTAAATTTACACAATTTTCCTCTCATCATTAACTAAACCATGACTGTACAGAGTCATTTAAAAGACTATTTAAATAAGAAAAGAAGTAAGAAAGAACACAGAAACCTCGACTGCTAGGAGAATTTCATGAAGGTAGAAGTCGTGGGAAATTCAAGGAAGTAACTGGCGTCGATCGTTCGACAGGGTTCGAACGCGGAAATTCCTGTGCAAGCAACTTACAGAGGGAAAGAGACTAGCCAGACACACGGTTTAATTGCATTTCCTTACCTTACCTTTCCTTTGAACTAGCCTGTGATCCCCGGAACGACGGACGAACTACCGTTCGATCTTGTTGATGGTTTAACGGGTGGCAATGCCAAAAGGTCGACGGTCTCACGACCTTTGAACCATTTCGTGTAGAGTTTTTGCGTGCAGCCCGCCGCGGCGTCGTACATGTCAATCATAAGAAGGGATTTGCAAGGAATTCTCTAGTCTCAATAACGGTACGAGCCTGTTGGACGAGCTTTCTCGCCGAGGCAGTGCACGCCAAAGGGAGAGAGCAGCTCTGTAGCTGACAGCGGCTCGATACGATCGAATGTTTGCCGCTTGCTATGTGCCAGGGTGTGATTTGTTATTTCTTCGACGTTAAGAATCACGGTGTATTCGGCTTATAAATTCGACATCGATGTTAACACATTGTTAACGGGAGACGTGAACCGACGGTATTTAATTTTTTAAACGTTGAAAACTGGAGACGTGGCACATTTTATAAACGTTGATATATTTCGCAAAAATGTGTCGAAGATCGTGTAAAATTTATTTCATTGTATATAGTCAACAATATATTAGTATTGCAAATATTTGCAGACAGTAATAGTTATTCTAAAGAAAGAATGTTTTATTGAAAATTGTTTTTTAATTTCTTTAATTCTTTTATTGTACAAAAAGAAGTATACAATTTATCAAATAACATTGTTTTCATTGTTTTCGAATATTAAAAAGAGATAACTTTTCGAGAAGTAGGAATGGCTATTGTAACTTATTTTTTAATTAGCCGTAGAATTTCTATGTGTGGACGTTGAATTCATAGAACGACGTCATTATTACATCTTGTTTAGATGTAGGAATTGTTTGTTAGAAATGACTTTTTAATTTCTTGCAAAGTTTTTATATTGTGAATTTTTAATTTGTTGCAAGAAATTTGCGATTACGGTGTGCAAAAATTTCGAAAAAGGAATCTAACCTGTCAAAAGATGAATAATAAATGCACTCACATTTTCTATAATAACGCTTTATCAATTTGAAGTTATGATAACTTGATACAATGATTTAATCTCTCTCTGGATGAGACACGTCTGAATACATCTGCCGTAATACAAGACACATTGATACATCAACAAGGCATCAAATTTCGCGCTATAAAGAACCCCAATGTATTCTACAAACAGCCACCTAAATCATTCGCAAACGTGCACGCAAAAATCTGTTAACAGCCGAACAATTTGCTCTTCGATAACCCACGAAACGTCAATCGGGGAGAATTTTCTAGGCGAATGTCAAGCAGAGAAACGGAAAGCGAGGCTAGCGACGTCTTTATTCCCTGGGTCGCGTGAGAGTGTGCCCGTGGCCTTTCGCAGGATGCAAAATTGATGTCGATTCCGAGCGAGACGGAGACTCTATAGTCGTGCGCGCGCGATTACCGGGATAATACAGGGCGGCGAGTCTAGCAGCTTCGAAACGCTTGAAAATTTCACGAGGTTGTACTTTGCGCGAGCCGTTTGACGAAACGTCACGAATTTTGTTATCGCGTTTCGGTCATGCGCCGTCGGCTCATTCATTTTCCATTGATGACCGAGGGAATCGAATATGAATTACTGCGTCCTCCTCTCGCGGAGAGACGCGAGCTCGCTATCCAATCGAGGAGACAACGTCCCCAATCGGGATCGTGTATCTTCCCAGAGTTTCCAATGGACTTTTTTACACAACGAATGTAAACCAGGTAATTTGTTAGCGTACTGCAGTATTTGTTATCGTAGTGTTGTATATAGATGTTCAATGGCGTGTTTGATGAGTTGGAGGGTGATTGATCTAGTTGTTTGGCTGTTATGATGAATTTAGTGCGTTGTGTGTCCTTGTGTGCGATGAAATATTGATCTCGAAACATTTATACGCTATTAGGATTAAGTGAAATGTATTATCGTATGGATATGTATATTTATGTATTATTATAGGATGAAATATTTGGTAGATGTAAAATGTTATTTATTTGGAGTTTGAATCTGATGAGTTAATACTATTCAAATATGTACATGTAATTCATAAACGTAATTAAATATATACGTCGTTATATGTTATAAGCACAAGTACACTGAAAATATATTTTACCACATACACATTTTTATTTCATATAAGAGAACAATTAACAAATTTTTAATGTCGGTTCCCTTAAGTGTTTTAAAAATATCGATTGTCATAATATTAGCTAACGCCATAGCGTTTTTACATAGTAATAAACATCGTAGATTGCTTATATATTTATACGATTTATATATTTAAAAGGTTGCTCCTTTTCCTTAGTTATCAAGTAATATGAAAATAACAAAATTATCATGTTTTCTCTACTGTGGTATCATGTAATATCTTTATAAGAGTTTAAACTTGTTAGAAGTGTCATAAAAATTGCTCGCAACGTCAATTTAACATTTGAAGAGGATTATGTAAATGTCGGGATAGCCCATCGTTGGTTCCTGACATTCAAACTTAGTAATTAAATTTTCCGTTAGAAAATGAATGACGAGAAATGCCAGAAAATCCTATCGATAATTGTGATATTTTACGAGATAGGATCCTATTACACAGAAAAGATATGGTTAGGAATGTGTTTACGGTTAAACTTAGAAAGACAACATTTCATACGTACCGATGCGCGAACCTAATAATAAAATAGCAGTAAACAATATACAATTTACGTGGAACCGATAATTGTCAAGTTTAGTCGACGAAGACACGAGGAATTTTAATTAAACTGTCAAGGAAATTTAAAACATTGTAAAAAAATATGTCAAGAGTCTTTATAGAGAAGAGAAGTATGATAGCCTTACAGCTGTTCTCGAGTAGACTTCTTTCGTTTCACGTTCTTTAATGTATTGTTTTAAGCTTGCACATTGCACAATCAAGCAGGATGCATTCTTCATTTTAAATGCCATTAGCTTGCTCACAGACAGTTAAACTGTACTAACTTATTAACTCATGTAATTCAATTTTGAGAAAAATATTTCATAACTTTCAATATAATACGTTATTTGAATAAAAGTCAATATAAAATATGACGAAGCACGTAGGTATATATATTCAGTAATCAGACCATGGTTTTTTATGCATTTATGCGAAAATTAAAGGTATTGAAAATGGGTAGAGTGCATGTAATACGGATAAATATATAAAATTTCGAAAACAGCATATTCGTCATAATTTTTTCGTAGATTCTATTCCTTTTTGTGTATAAATAGAAATTTACACAACGATCTGCAATCTATTGTAGTACACCTAAAAAAATCTGGAAATCGTCATTTCGAGGAGTTTGGTAGTTCTACTGTTAAATGCCGTAACTAAAGAGCCTCTCATCAACATATTCCATGAATACCTTCAATCCCAACCATCTCCGATCTCACAATATTCAAACACTTGTACAAACCTATCATACAATCTACAGAACTATACGACCCTAATCCAATTTACACTAGAGTCTGTATTTATGAGATGGCGAAAGTACTTCCACTCGTAAGGTCCACTCGCGTTCAAGCTTTCAACGCAGATTCAATACAACTTCGGCCCTTGGTGTGCCGCGAATAATCCCGCGCTTTCCGATAATTAAAATTCTATGGTAGAAAGGTACGTTCGTAAAAAGCGAATAACAAGCTCGTAATTCAAACGAATTTAATAGCACGGGTTCGCGATACAGAGGAACCCTAAAGAAAAATTCCATAGACGAGAGAGGAAAGCCGCGAAAAAACCGTGTTCGATACAGCGAAAGAACGGTGTATTTTTTCGAAAGGACGAAAGGAAAAAAGTGACACAACGTTGTCTGGACTGTTGTCGAGCCACTTACGCGGTTCGATAATCCGTTATTACGAAAATATTTGGCGGGACCCTCAAAGAGACGCCGGGCCAGCCAGACGGTGTCGAGAGGTGTCTGCGGATTTAATGAAAACCGGCGGACAAACGAATAAAATTTTCATTCCGCCACGGTGAACTTGTGGGAAATTCGTGAAACGAACACGAACCTCTGTTGGGAAACAGAGACGAGCAGAACGAACGAAAACAATTCGACTCGATGAGGAACGTATTATTCTACCGGAAAGAGGCACAATTTTCGCGACTGCGTTACTCAGAAAAGGATAGAAGAGACGAAAGTATAACCGGGACCGTCGGTGAATAATGAAACCTCGATTAGAGAAACATCGAAGCTTTGCATGAAAAGTTTCTCGAAGATCGCTCCTCTGTTCCAGATTGAAACGATCGGAAAAATAGTGTACTCGTTAGTTATCTGACGTTGCTCCCATTCTGTTCTTCTTTGGAGACTCTTCTTACATGTTGAGACAATGCCTTGAATATTTACGTTTAACGTTTTACGATATATATTTCTTTTTTGTATTAATAATATGCGAATGTTATTGAAATGTATTAATTAGTAGGAAATAAATGATCGTAAGCAACGCTAATTATCTTTTTTCGGAATCAATTACATACATCGTAAGAAATTTACATTGAAATGAATAAATTTTAATTTCTATTTAACACTATTAGAATTTTAAAAGATTTTTATTACTTTTATAATAAAGGATAAATTGGCACATTCTTCCACGATTAATGTCAATAATTCGTATTCTAATTAGGAGCCGAAAGAATTTCAACCACGAAATATTTCAAATTAACGCAAAGTTCTTTCCATCATGGCTGAAACCAAGCGGGCCAACCTCATCAGCTCCTAAACCAAGGTGGAAAAACTTATTCACGAGCCATTATCGTTAACCAGGTAGTCCGCAACTATAATAAAACTTTCAGAGGCCCGATTCGACCCTGTTTCTCTACCCTCGGAGCTCGTTAACCCATTAAGGATGAAAGAATCAGTCGCGTCACGTGGTAAGCGTAAATCCTAATTATTGTTTATATGAATTAAAAATTCATACGTACAGGGTATTTAAAATAAATTAGGATCAAATTTCAGAAGCACGCACTAGCCATTAAAACAAGTGCAAGAGTTTTAATAAACATGTTTCCAAGTATCACTAGTTTCAGTGTCCTAAAATGTTTTCAACTTATGTGTAAGAGCTTAGTAAAAGAAATTAGTATACAGTACGTATTTTTACCTTAAACACTGATTAGTGCTACAAGTGAACCTACTAAAAATTGAGGATTATTGATATAATGAATAATTGACAATTCAAATAATTTGGTGACCTCTGTGAAATGTACATTTGTGACAAATATCTTGTAACTTCTATTTTCATTTTCAGATTTCTTTCAAATTCCATGTACAACAAAATGTGTTATGTGCATCCAAACATAGTTACCATCTACTTTAACGTTACTAAATGACGCATAAACTGTGGCAACTATTTTATAAATTAGTAAAGCGATTAGCACGAACAGAGTAGACTGTTCCTAGATCTTTACAAAGCACTTGAAACTTCTTTAACCTTGCTTAAAGTATGAAAAACAGCAGGCACTTGAAACGCTTCGACGTAAATTGAAAATCGTAAAGACACTAGACAAGATATTTTAAGAAAGGAGGACAGTGAATTTTATCCACAACTTCTTAGAACACCCTGTAGATACGATAGATCGACAACGTTCGACACGCGATCCTTTCAATGGAATGTGAAAGCTTTGAGACACCTTCGACCGTTTATATCGGGTTCCTTTCGTGGCCGTTTTCAAGTTTCCGGGCGCGCGGCCAACCGAGATACCCTTTTCGAGGCGGCGCGTCCTTGGTCGCGCAGAGGGTGAGAGCATACCCTTTTCGAGGCGCCCTAAGGGCCGCTGAATGAGCGTCTGGCCTGACTCTCCCTCTGACCGACACTGGCTGCAGAAGCGTGTTCACTCGGGTATAACTAATGGTGTCCCCGCGGGGCGCCTGCTTTTTGACCTGTCGAGTACCGAATGACACCGCACGCAGCGCGATTAATAGCTTTGGTAATTGTGTCAAGCCCTGGCGAGCTGAGGCAGACGCGATTGACCGTTCCGCCGTGTTTGATCTACGCTGCCGGAAGTATGGTGCGACGGTTTTCACGACGCCAGTGGAGAGCCTTGATTGCCTTGTCTGACACTAGGAAGATTTTCTTGTATACAGTAGCTACAAAAAGTATTTGCACATACAATATTATTTTCCAATAAAGATTCTATATCTTTTTTTCATAATATCTTCGTAATTACACGAAAGTACTATTAAATGATATGAAATTTAACACACGTGGAACTAATTAATTAATATACTATAATAAATATAATGGTGGAAAATTACTTTTTGTAGCCACTGTAATGAAATCTTGATTACCGAATTCATCACGATATACGTTTTGTTGAGGGTCAAATTTCTCCAATCAGATATTATTAAATATTAGAATCTTTAGCATACGCAAATCTTTTGTAACAATTATGAAACCTCTTCTATGTATAATTTCAATTGAGTGGCTAGTAGTCTATTACAATGGTTGATGAGATTGTAAACCATTAAAAAATATTTATTTTGAATTCTTTTACAAATATTTTTGCTAAATGGGAATAAAGAGCCCCAAATAAAAATGTAACAATCTTTTTCGCTATCTATTTTCGTTTTGCAATTTTTTCCCCAAAGTGCTATCACCAAATTTCCATTTGGTGATTGACTAATAATCGAGATATCCCACTGCATATAGCTTCATCAGAATCCATTAACCGATGCTTGCCGCATTTCCAAAGTATGTAAACTTTCATCCTCTTAATCATACATTACGTACACCTCTTTTCACAATGGCGTATATCAACCTCCGCTTTAATCCCGAATAATAACTGAAATTTTGCTCGTTACTTACGCGCCGGTCATTTTTCGCGCGTTTCTCTCGGCCAGACGCGTCGGGCTTTCGCAAAAATCTTATACACCGGAAGCCGCTCGTCGGGCTGTTAACGATGTAAATTTAAAAGCCGCGGAATATTTCACAGTCGCCAGCGTACCCGGCTGAATAGAGGAACCAAGCGTACCGCGAGCCTTCAGCGTCGTGCTTCACGAATTCTATTTACATTTAATCTTCGCGCCACGTTAATTCGGCATCCGGGCGAAATTCGCGAAAAATCTGCTTGGTTACCCGGCACCGCTCGTAAAAACTAATATTAGACGTCGCGAAAAATGCGGATGCACGAACCGGAAGTCCATGTTCTCAGAGTCGTACATGGCTCTCAGCCTCTATTTTAGTTGGAAATTCAAACAGACTTCCTCTTATGAAAATATGATCCGTGACATTTATATCACCGCTAGAAATCATCCATATTTGATTATGTAAGATACTATCCAACTTTATTACAAAATTGCCTATAGCTAGTTAATTAGAAAATTACGAATAAATCGAACTGCAACGACTTTATTCTTTACAGCATAATATGAAGAATATCGTGAATTTATTTTCATTTAAAAAATTTTCTCTTATTTAACTCGTCTTTACTTCTCTTTATCTTGCAATAAGATATCCTATTCCATTTCTGAAGAAAGCAGGTAGCCATTTTTTGACTAAATTTCATCAAAATTGTTAGAGCATTAAGAAGTTACTTCGTTAATTCGTGAATAATTAATGTGTACACTTTGGTCAAACACAAACACAAATCGAATTACTACAAATCGAGTAAAGTGTCCGAATACTTATGGACTTATTATAGTAGTGTACAACCCTGTGTTTAATTTTTTCCTTTCCTATTTTTTTATTTAACGGTTTGAAAGATGGTTAAAGAATTCGGAATTTGTAACAAGATTAGAGGAAATTCGAAGATGCGGGTGGATAAGGGTGCAATTTAGGTGAGATTCAAATCTCGTTTGGAGGGGTCACGGTAATATACGCTATCCTCCCGCGACTATTTCTCTTTTGGCCACTCAATTCGTGGCCGTTCCTCTCATGGTCAAAGAGAAATTATCAAAATTTGAGGTAACACGAACCGGAAGGCAGAGTAAGCAACGATATCACTTTCTGTTTGGAGTAATGCTGGTTCGAATACTTATCAAAGACCACCCTTCCCTGGTTCTCAGAAATCCGAGTGAACTAGAGAGTTGTGAGTGAATGATTAATGATCCTACAGTAGAATCACGTGATTCTTGCTTGATAATTCTGAAAAAATGTTAATTGTATAAAGATATATGTACATACGTATGTATAAAGGAATGATCGAGGATTTTATACTTGTACATGAAAAAACTCGCGCCGATTTAATTTTTTGTTATTACTATTATGTATAGTGGAATACTACGATGCAGTGAGATTACTTTCTAAAATCTAAATGTATACTTACAAAATTGCTGTTTGCATGTATTCAATTACTTAATCTTTTTACTGCAAATCAGATAAAGAGGATCCTTTTAACCTAATGGAGAGACTGCTGTGAAAATTGTAGTAGTAATTTAAGTAATTCAAGTAAAGTATTTCAAATTATTGGGTACATCCACGAATATTTAATTTCAGTGTACTATTAGCACGTTTATTGTTTCCAGAAGGCTGCACTAATTAATTTATGAAATAATATTCCATTAATTAGTTTGTCATTAATCTATGTAAGTTAATATTATTTATATGTTGTTATTACAAAATGATCGAGGAGTCCGGATTCTTCTTCAGTATACGAGTATACTGGTAATATAAAAAATGCAAAAGGGGTTGAGGATTAAAGGGTATAAAGCTAACACTTCTTGAGAATAATTGTAATAGCAAATACGAAATAGCAAATGCACAAAGGTTAAACCATAGAGTAATTTGCAATTTCTTTAAGATAATCATCGTCTAAATCCAGACTAGGTTATCCTACACGGTAGATTACGTCGTGTAGCTTGTTTCATACTATGTACTAGCTGCGGTATAATAACTCAGATCCCTTTGTGATATCGGTTGCTCAATAACTTGGATCACAATGATAGTACGAACTGTAATAGATTGATTTGAATCATATCGTAGAATACAGAGCATACTAATCTGGATTGCATCACTGGTCTCAGCACTGCGATCTGGGACACACTTGGGTCTATGGTGCATTGATAGGCCTGGATTACATTATGGTTTCTAGTACTCTAATCTAGATCAGACTGTCTGGCCTGCCTGACAAAGTCGTATTCGCAACTTGTGTTCCGATTAATCTGAATTACATCATGGATTACAATATGTTGATCGTTCGTAATTAATTCCTTTTTTTGGGGGGGGGGGGAATTTGTCAAAATAACTACATTACCTTGTAACTTTCACTGTATTATCATAATTCGTATTTTAATAACATTTTTTCATAAAAACTTCCTTTTTATTTTGAAAAGAATATTGAACATTAAATAAAATATTCCACAATAATATTAAATAATATAAGATAATATTAATTTCCCTCGTAAAATACAATTCTCTTAATATACGATGCGTATAAAATATATTAATTATTGTCAACAGTAGGCAAAGAAAGTAAATGTATTATTTTATCCATTAAAAAGCAGCGTTGCGTTAACGCCGCATTTTATTTGCAATTTTGCTCGGTCAATTTACATTATTCAATTCCGTGTTTTGACATTATTATTATAGCTGAAAGTTCCAAAGATTCGTTTAATATATATTTCTTCCTTCCACTTAGATCTCATAATTGTTATCATAAATATTATCATCATAAAAATTTTGCATTATTTTACTACTTGATTCCTAATGGTTGAATTCATGACAGAAATCATCCATATCCTTAATTCCACCCACACTCATATCGACATAACACTTATTCCAGCGCCGTACAAGGGTTAGACAAGAATCAAAGTCCTATTACAATTCCTTGAAGACCTGGAACCCCTTGCTCGACCAGACGACTCATCGCGGACCCTCTCTCGTTTGCATCGTACAAATTGCCCAGCGGCGGTCGATAATCGCGACCGCTGTAATTTCTTTCGTAAATGAAATATAAACGAGCGCAACCCTCGCGCAATGTCTCCGATTTTTTAAACTAAACAGCTGGAATAGAGCCCTCACCAACGGTAGCGCGCGTGCTAGTAGCATTTGATTCCCGTTTGATTGCGCCTCGTCTGGCTGCGTTGTTTGAAAAGGCCGCGACTATACTCGCACCGATAACGTTAATGCAACTAACTTGTACTCGTGGCTGAATAAAAAAAAAGAAAAAAATCAACGGTAATACGCGTGTATTTGTATACTAGGGAGAAACATAGAAACAGAGAGAAAAGAAAGAAAGAAAAGAGGTCGGCCACAATAGATAATAATTATGTGTACAGTTGCGAAGGAAACGGAAGCTCGCGTGAGCACCGTAGGAACGGATAAGGCAGGCCATGCTTCTCTCTGGCTTCGATGCATGCACGTAGTTAACAATAAGCCGTGATAATGCTCATTCCCGTCCGTAGAAACGCGTCGCATTTCGCAAATCCTCCCTATCACACGGTTCTTATCGTTCTCGATCGCAAGACACCCGAATTTCCGATCGAATCTCCTCTTTTTCGTATCGACCTCCGTTTATTCGGCGTGACAAACACAGAGAACCGACTAGAAATACTGGCGACACGCCACACGTAGCGTCGTATTCGCAAAACACGGGCCAAACAACAAGCCTCGTGTCCCTCTTTTTCCATCCTCGTTTCGCGCGCCGTGGCCACGTTTCACGAACGATTCGAATAGCGCACGAAGCGAATATCAGGCCGGGACCCGGCCGCATTATTCATAGATCAGATGTAGATTCGTACATTTATAATGCACGAGCGTGACAGCTAATCAGCCACGTAAGGTACGTCATAAAATGTCGAGATAGTGTTGGAAAAATGCACGACTCGGCTCTCCGTTTTTGTACCTCGCGGACGAATTATCGTCGGACCGAAGTTTTTGCGAATCTTTCAGGTATTCAGGTTTGTCGATCGGTCGACTGATCCGGTTCGAAGGCTCGAGAAGAGTGCAATTTTATTCAATCTTGGTTTTGTGTTCGTTTCTCAGTTTCAGTTATATAATTATTATTTATTTAAGATTATATTATTATTTAATTCGGAGCTTAAATTGTATTATTATTATCTAATTCATCGTGGTGAACTACGTAATGTTTATGGTAACGTTTATGAGTATAATATTATTTGTGTTTGACCAAAATATACAAATTAGCGATGAATTAATAATTGGACTCGTTCGAAAACGAAATATTGAAACGTCATTTGCAGCTCTCTTAGTAAAAGTTAGAATGCAAAGCATAGAATAATGATTCATTCGATGTGTCGCAATAGATACGAAGCATTGATACATATCACACAGCATAACTAATCGGCTCTCACAATCGTGGAAAAGTCCTATTTTTCCATCTGTAGTTTTGTAATTATTAGAAACGCATAAAATATTTATCGAAAACGAGGAAACGTGATTACATTTTTCCCTCTTTCTGTGTCGGGCGGGAGGTGCGATAAACAACTGCGAAACGGGTGAAACTTTCGCGAAATATCTGAGAAAATATCTGAATATAAAATGTCGAGGCAGCGGTGGAAAATGCACGACCCGTGTACTACTCGCTCTTCTGCCATCGCTCATAATAGCACAGCCGGAAAACTTTATATATGTACATCCTCGATTACGGTAAAGTTCATTTCCGTGAAAATCAAATCGTGAATTAATTTAACTGGTAAATTTATCTCTGCTATCGCGAGACTAATTTTCTACTTCTCTTTAAGTATATAGTTATTGTTAATCACCTTCATACACTGGAAACGTTTATGCATTCCATCATCTCTTACTGCAAGTTAGTAATTTACATAGTGCAAGTTGAATATGAAGCAGTAAATTAAATAATGACGTAGTAATATTTTTATTCTTTATAGCCAATTAAGAATCAGTTTGATATTACAATGACATTCTATGACAGATTTACTTGTTGATATTTAATACCTTTTAACTCAAGGGCAAAAAACGTTTTAATGCTATTGATACAAGAATTAATTAAATCTGATTCTTTTTCGTGTCTTGTATCTCATATTTTTTACAATTGCAGATGACAATTACTTTTTCTGGAATATCTATATTTATAGTATTACAGTGGCTGATATGAAAATATGAATATTTCAGTAACATTTAAGAGCAGCATAAATCGAAACAAAGTATTTCATGTTCTAGTGTCATAAACATTACACCATTACATTACATTAGATTAGATGATACGTACATTGTATCATAGTTGAAAAGATAAATTTATTTAATAAAATAAGTTCTATGATATATAATCTATCATACACAAAATGAAAAAAGTGAAGAATGAAAAAATTGTAAACGTCTTCTCAAAACATCACAAATATGTTTTATTTTTGTTCAAGAATCACAGTAGGGTCAATAAATGATAATAAAATCATATCTGACAGTCTAACTACAAAACATGAAAGCCAGTAAAAGGAAAAGCGTAACAATAAAGTAAAAGATAGCAGTAAAAACAAACTAATCTCGCAAAAAGCTCTCTCTCTCTCAGGATAAACCCTTCCTAGACAAACGAAATTTCCGTGAAACTTCGTTCCCATCGAAGAACCATCGAGAGCAGCGTCGTATCGAGGGAAAATGAGCGACGACGAAGCTTTTTCCAACGAAATCGAACTCGGCGGAAAATCGACGTTTACAATTCAAATGGTGAAAAATCGCAAAGTACGAGGTATGCAACGGTGAAACATATCGTCCAGTAATGGAAATACTTTGCGCTGTGTTCGTGTCGCGGTAATGTCTGAGGTATGCAGTCTCGTGGAGGAAACACGATAGAAAACGTTGCCTTTTCCTTTCTTTTTCTTCTTGTCTTTGAGAGAACCATCTCGTTCTTTCTATAGAAAGCGCAATTGGATAGGGGGTGGTTATGGGTCACGGTTGCTATCGGATATTCCGATCGTCAGCTTCCACGGACTTTCTGGTAACGATTACCATGGCGAAAAGCAAAAAGATCGAACATGCGTCTCGTGGCGTTCAAACCGCATTGCGCTATTTCGTATTTTCTGCTGTGGAGAGCTTACGAGCTTTCCATAGACCAAAATCGACACTCTAATTTCAAAATGATATTCTTGAAATTTTCGAGATGTTTTTTGATTGTTAAGTTTCATCAGAGGCATATCCATGCTATTGAAGATACTTTTTTATTTTTGTTATTCGATTTGTAACAATGGTATGTGAATCTTTCGAAAATATTTTTATTGACGATAAATGAAATTAATGATAAATTGTTACGATATTATAATATGTTGTACTGATCATTTTCACTTGAAAAAAATACTGGATATTCTTGGAACATTAATAGATAAGTGTGAAAAGCCCGATACAAAGATATATTGTGGTTTCTCTGGAAAATATTCCAAATAAGAAATACCATTCGAAACCAGTATACCTTAAAGCGGATGAAACTTCGCGCAATTGATTTTCGTAAATTCGTGAAATTAATTTTCAATTTTCATCGAATACAAAAATGCATCTTCTTGCATCTTCTTTCCGGTGAAATCCTCAAAATAATCTAAAAAACGTCGCTCTATCATTCCAAAACACCCAGAATACTTTAATGGGGATTGAAACTTTATAGAATTGACACTCGCAGATCCATGAAATTGATTGGTAGTTCTTGGGGATGAAAAAGGTGTACGAGAAAGTTCGATTGGATTAGTGTTTTTCGTGTGATCCAGCGAGGCTGCCTCGTCGAATTGACAGTCGTGAAAAAGTAATTAAGCTGGACCGGCGCGCACAACGGCGACCAGAACAAAGAAACAGCTACATTCCGTCATTGTTCGTCTTTGAGACAAAGGAATCACTTTTTTTTCGTTATGCAACCGATGACAAACACAGAGCCGCGTTTCAACATATTCAACGGCACGCACGTTACAATAAGTCTGATTTTCGCGCTGTGTTTACCCATCGTGCGCTCTCCCGCGCGTTTATTCAACGAAAAGCTACGAATAACGAAGAATTCAAAGAGGATGGTCGGCGGTTTTTTGTGAAAACCCATCGATTATCGGGTTTTGCTCCTCCTTAGTACAGAAAACGTCCAATTATTCCGAGGATTCCGAGGATCTAGTTTCAGTTTCTTTCTATCCAACGTTTTTTCGTCGTTTTGTTCATCGAGAATTCCTATATTGCAAGTTACGAGGCTTTATACCTTCCTTTTTTCAACAGGTATTTTTGCAGCGTATCGATAACTTTTCCAAATATTATATTATATTCTATTGTGTCCGAGAGGATTCAATAACCTAGCTTTTCACTTTTTATTGTGTTCGTTCTTCTGCTGGTGCAAGGTTTTTATAAACTTTGCGCATTGAGGAAGTTTGATATGTGCACTTTATAACTAAGAATTTTTTTAATGGAAAGCAAAGAGACGTGATTTTTTATGTACTTTAATTACTCGAGTTCTACGACTACTTGAACTATATGTTTAATAAACTTTTTCCGCCGTTTCCAATACTGCTCTTCCCTTATACACAATTTTACCTTTCATACACTGTGATTAATTGTATGTTTATCTAATTTTAATTACTACCTGTGAAAATTGTAAAAAAAGACATTTGTAAAAAAAAAACAAAAAAAAAACATTTTTGGAGAACGAACCAATCCATAATTCTATAGTATACTATATCACTTTCAATAAAATCTCAAATGGTCAAATGAACTAGACAAAAATTCATTCCTAAAATAAAAAAACCACATTCACGGAAGAAAATCTAACTCAGACCTAATCCTGATTTAAAAAATCACGATTATTCAATCGAATCGTCAAAAATTCTTATCACAATCGCGTGATCGATCGGCAAAAGAGTGAAAGAGCGTCTCGAACTGTGTTAAATCGTAACGCGGCCGAGCGAATAATTAGAAGACGCGGATGTCCAGTGCTGGGGAAAAGGGAACGAGCCGGTAGAGAGATCGTGTGTCCGCTTTACTTTCTTCGCTTCTCAAGCACGCGTCCACGCTGTTTGCACAACTTGCAGCACGCGCTGCGACCGGGCTACTAGCCCGAACAAATTTACCAAGCAGCACGTACGCGAGCGGCCGTGATTGTCGAAGATGACAGCGGACGTAACCGTACCCGAGGTTCCTTTTGTCTCCTAACGTTGGCTCGCGGAACCTATGCGCTCTTGCAGACGGTTTTTACGACCGCTGCATGCGCCGTCTGGTTTCAACCAGAGAATTCTCATGGATCGTGCTGGTTCGTTTCTTGGAAACGAATTCTACTTGGTTTCCGAGAGGTTATGTTAGGTCTGGGTCGAGTATGAAATTTGGTGCAAGTATTACATCGCTACGCACGAGAAAAAAGACACATTTTCTTTGAAAAAAGGATTAAAAAAGAATTATTCAATTTTATCGTTCAATTTAATTATCCAATTTTTGAAATATGGAAATTAATCAACCTCTATTATCCAATTATTGAGTTTTATTTTCATTCTTCTAAATTTATAAAACGATTTTAGTATTTAGAAACTCTTCGAATGCTGCTTTTGTACGTTCTTCGTTTCCAACAATGGATTTAGCCAAGTTACTTAGATATTTGAACAACTGGAAATTTGTGAATATACGCTACTCCTCTTCTAATCCTTCAAGTTTTCGTATGTATTCTTCGCACATGGTTTATATTTTCTATACATGGGATATTATTTTATTGTACGATAGGGATGGTACACCCTTTTATGACTTTGTTTATTCAGTTTATTTGTACTTCATGTATTTTTTTACAAACATGTGTCCGTGACAATTGTGGGAAACAAATGTGGCAACATACCACAAAATGTAGGAAATAATGATGAATAAGTTCTGCGAACGACCCATAATCAAATCAACCATCATAACCTTATGTGTCATTTTTGATCATATTTATAAAACCGTAATCAGAATCGTAATGGACTAAAAATGATAATGAACCAGAAATCATAATGGATTATAAACCCCACTTGCCAGCAGTTTATTTTAATAATAATACAAAATCATAAGCCTCGATGAAACATCTCCAATTATCCAACTCCAACTTCATTTGTCATTCAACCTCTTTATTTTCATCATCGTCACAGAGATATTAACCTCGAATTTCCATAGAAATTCCATTGTTCGTTTTAAAGGAGCTATACTGGATGATAAAAACGAAAGCAAAAAAGCAGAGCAGAAGGAAAGAGGGAGTAGTGGAACAGCGGGACGTTTTCACATGTTGTATACAGATTTATCGGCCGTGGGGGGTAATTTGCTTAATAGCAGGATATTATGATTTTCGTAAGATTATCGCGCGACAGTCGGTCGGTAACGTTCTCATTATGCGCAATTACTTTCACACGTTTTGCCGTGGCGGTCGACCGGCTGGAATTAAGTATTCATGACGCGTACGTCATCGGTAATCGGCCCCCGTTTCCAAAGAAATTCCCTACTCGCCACGGCCGAGTTTCCACGCCTCGCAGCTAATTGCCACCGCTGATAACGACGATAGACCCCCTCTGCGTTTTCGAACGTGCAATTTGCCAAGACACGCGTCCCCGCGATTTTATCTACAGTCAACGAGAACCATTTCCAGAAACAGGGAAACATGCTTTCAAGCAACTGCTTTGCCGCGCAAAACATACCATTTTTACCATATTACCTGGTATTTATTTCATTCTCAATTGTGCTTCTATATTCTGAAATTCTCAAGGATTTGAAGGCTGTTCCAATTTGAATGTTGTTTATTTCTGAGAATTGTTTGCCTTTCTCCCCTTTCATCTATGTATGTTAATTTGAAAAATTGATACACACAGATTTTAAGATTAGAATATAAACTTCAGGCTGACTGAAAAAATCAAATTGAAAAGAGATATTCTACTTCTGCTGGATCAAAATACGATATATTGGAATTACTACCAAATTAAAATACAACAATTACCTTTGATAATTATAAAGGAGTAGTATAAGTGGCAATTAAAATTATTGACACATATTAACGAAGCATTCTTTAATCATTTTCATAGTACCAGATTTTTGTAGTCATACAAGAGCGCTACTAAATGATACGATCTATGATTCCAGCTGAGTCGTTGCTAGCCTATCACAGTGATTAATGCTATTGTAAGATGCGATTTATTTTAAAATATTTTGTAAGTATTAATATTAAATAGGAGTAGAAACATATCAACTCCAAACTAAGACATATCACACAGTAAATTTGTTAAGAAAACAGACGTTAAAACTTCCATCCGAACCTCGTCGAGCGTTTAAATCGTTGGCAAACTCGCCCCCAATACTCGTTACTCACTTTGCAAACACCCAGCTAAAAAGGGCACAAACCCTATCATAAACCCTTCAGCCTTCCCCGCAAATAAACCAACAAAGGTGAGCTTCGAGAAAACTAAAAACCCAACGAGAAACAAAGTAAGGGCGAGCAAGCACGCTAGAAGGAGGGGGGTGGAAAATGTACGATGCCTTAAGAAAGAAAGGAACCCTAAGAGGGCGAAGAACAGTAGTTACGACGAAATCATAAGCCGATGTTTAGACGCGCGCAGAGAGGAGGACGTAACCTGGTAGATGGCGTGCCACGGAATCCACGGAAGAAAGGAAAAAATGACAGGGTTGCGCCGAATGCGTAAATGTCGACCAGTCACGCGAACACGCGAATCGCCTACGCAATTCGACGGATGTTCGAATAACGCTGGGACTACGTTTACGCAGCTCGTTCGCTAAAATACAGAATTACAGTCTCTGGTCATTGAGAAATCACATTCAGAAATTTGATTTTTTAAACTAAAACATGAGAAAGATATGGCGAGGACAAGGTGATTTTTCTTTCTTCTCTGAGCTTCGTATTAATATTTGGAGAATAAAGAACGTTATTACGAAATTGAGATAGGAATAACGTATAGAAATTCACGAAGTTTTATGAGAGAAGAGGTTGCCAAACATATGAAATTCTAAAATAGAATGAAAAGATAGGATCTTTATAAAACGAAAAAAGTGATCTGTGTTATCGTCGACTATTATTTTATTTCATTCGAAGACAAAAGCTTAGAACATTTAGCTAGTTTAGAATAATTAAGTAACGCAGTAATGCATATGGAGCATGTTGAAATGGATATTAGTTGTAACAGAAAGCAAGAGGAAGAACAAACGTTTCACAATTTTTAAATAATTCAAAGATATAGAAAGCTTTGGTTGTAAGCTCAATTTGAAAAGCAGCACGAGAAGGTTTCCTTTGGCTCGTGGGGTAGTCGACTAGCCGCCGCTATTCGTCACGAAACCGCCCCCTCAATCTCGAATTCTTCGGCCGGACTTCGACGAGCGTGGCATTGTTTCCGCGTTACGTAATCGTTTTTCATCGCGAAAACGGCGAATTTTTGCCGTTGAATTATTCATCCCCATTTTTATCGCCACCAGCGTTTCTTGCACGGCGAGGCTCGATAATTGCAGGCGAATACCGGTCTAAATGGGCTAAATTCGTCGCTAGTTTGATTGTTGCTGTGATAGATATTGTTATGGGATATTTTTATGTAAGCGCTTTGTTACGTATATCGAGAAGTTTCACCTTCTGTTTGCTGATTTTCTGAAGCTTCAATTTTAGAGAATTGATTGTCTTTCAGTGAAGAATTCTTTTATTTTGACAACGAATACGGGACGTGTGAGAGATTAGCATATTGTTTAGATTATGAGTACATTCACCTATTTAGATAAAGAGAGAGGGAGAGAGAGAAAATCGCCAAAAAATCATTTTTAAATGTCAATAATTTTCTTGTTCGTACAGAGAACTGTGATGAGAAACATACCAAGATTCAATGATTGTTTTATCATATATTATAACAATTTATTTATGAATATGAACTTCTATTTCTTTAGATAGAGAAATGGGATAAGAAGAAACACTTGGTTATTCGAATAAGTTATGCTATACAAATATACTGTTCGAATAATCGAATAATTTTGTTTTCATATAAGAGAACATTATTTATTTTGAATTATATGTTATGAATACCACAGCCAAACAGGAAAAACAATGTTTAAATAAATACGTCACGATTTCATTCAGTTTCTACTAATTTTTCTTGCAAGAGGAACCATTTTCCATTCTCATTGATCGACTTTCGTTTCATTAGTAATTATTCTACTGGTCTAAGGTAATAAATGTTTGTCTAATTCTACTGTAATACTAAATAACAGAATTGTAAGCATACTTGATCCATAATAGCATTGTAATGAAAATGACGTAAGAGGTAAAGAAAGGTGATATCGTGCCTCGCCATAGGTGGCCTGACAAGTCTTCAACACCTTAAAAAGACTCTTCGACTCTTAATACGCTCGAATGAATCCTCCTAGGCAAAGGTCGCGCATTATCGGTCTCGCGAGCTCGCTAATCCGCATGCAGAAATAATCGGTTTCTCCGGTCGGGAAACCGGCCAGGAGAAATATGAGGCTCGTTCTTTCGCAAGCGTTTCGGCCCACGCTCGCTTAATGCTCCACTTAGCCCACGTACATTATGAGCATTGACTTATTAATGAGGCGGCTTTACCCTCCTCGAAGCGTACAATGCGTACGGGCCGACACTGCACGCTCAAACTCGCCTGTTACCTCTAATGAATAGAAATAAAAGATTCATCGTCGCGCTGCTTCCGATGTTCTCGCGCCTAATCACGGTTATTGCGTTTTCTTGTCGCCCAGTCGCCGTTTCTTGTGGCCAGCCCAGTAATTGCGACCGAGGGTAGTACCTTCGTGTCTTCGCTGCTTAATATACCGTGTGTCTGGCTTATTTTGATTTATTAAACAGCTCGCACTGCTAGGATTACGTTTATTCTCACCGACAATTTGCTTTTGGATGCCAAGCTTTCGTCCAAGAGGAATATCACATTAAATTGGTACTTTCTCAGTGAAACAGCGAACAGGTTCGAAAGCTTAATTGGTATCGCTGGATTATAGCTGACAATAATTGTTCAAGATAAATTTGATGTGTTTTAAACTAGGTTTTACTTCTGTTTATGCTATCTTGTAGCGAGTTAAAAGCGAGTTTATGTCATCTTGAGTTGTAGTTACGCTACCTCGTATTCAGTTAATTTGGGCTAAGTTTAATTTGTAATTTTGAGGCTAGAGAAATTTATACTATTTTGTATTCAATTACGGTTGAGAATAGTTATTTATCTTTAGGTTAGATTAAAGTGTTAATTACAGTAGAAGTTCATTTGTCTGAACTTGTCAAGCGACAGTTTATATAATTGTAGTTCATTTACTTTTCCCACTATCTGTTATTTCTCCTTCGTATAATAAAAGCTGACGTTCGAATAGGTGACTTCAATCGGCAAAAGCGCAGTTGCCTCGGATATTAACTACAATTTCGTTGCAATCACTTATTGCACTTAATCCCACTGATTCTACTGTACGCTACTTTCTATTCAGTTAAACAAATATACGGTATTCGCTCTGAAGTTAGATTTAACTATGTGTACAATCTTTTATTACACACTCCACAAATTCTTCAAAATTCCTGCTTTGTACCCTAGATTCTTCTTCGATTACCTAAACAGCTCGCCAATATTCGGAAGATTCATCGGCGATCGGAATCAGTGTAGAGTCCATCGAGCGCGATCCTTCAAAGGAATTCCTAGAACCTGTAATCACGCTGCTGTCCGAGGTAGCCATCAATAGATGGACGTGAAACGAGACAGAAACACAAGAAACAGGCTCGCTCGACGATATAACAGAAAGATAAAGATAGTAAGAGCGTGGAGGACTTAGCGAGCGAGCGAAGGACGAAGACGAGTGGACAAAGGGGTCTTTTAGGCAAATGAAGAACGGAGGGAACGATGCGAAAAAGGGAAGGCCCGCGGCAAAAGAGAAATGGGATAGAGAGACGATCACAGGGGAGGGCTGCCCTCTCCTCTCTGCTCGATGGCCATACCATCGTGTGTCTGCATTTTTCTGCTCGTAAATAAAGCGTGCCGCGCGATATATACCCACACACGGTGTACCAGCTTCTATTTCTCTCTCTCCCTCTGTTTCTCTTTACCTGCTATCTCTTGAAAGTAATCCGTGCTTCTCAATAATAAATCCGTCGTGAATACAGGATACGGGCAGACCATTTAAATCCGTGGTACATCGACCGAGTCCTCGCGAGTATTCGTGCGTGTAACCGATGGCTTATGCTTGCCCTAGCCGCATCGAGGTAATACTTAAACCTTTACTTTCGCTCTGATCGTGGGGGTGCTGCCGAGGGGAGGTGGCCGAGGCGAGGTAGAGCGCGTGCTGCGTTTTATAGCCGTGCCGGCCAGTCTGGATACTTTTTTACGTTCAATACCATGGCCCGTTGAATTATTTCGGTGTATTACGTTCCTGGATTGAACTGGCCGCGTTGCGCCTTCCTGTATAGCTCTGTTTCTTTTTCCCTTGCTGCAGCCAGCATTTCGTCTTTCCTTCTGACTTTCGGCTTGGGGACGGAAAGCGACAGCGGTCGAAGGTTTCTACGAAGCTGACTGCACGCGTACAAGATGTAGAAATGGGTTCGAGGTGAATTGAGAATTTTCTTGCAGGTTTTAGAGGGGCTGCGTATGCTGGAATATCTACGAGGGAGACTGTTATTCTTTGGCTGTGGCTAGGAATGAATGAAATTTTATGTGGGTAGTTGGATGGGTGGGAGAATGGTAGTAATAACGTATTGTATTTCTTTTAGTGCATATATGTAGCATCGTAGGCAGTATTGTATATATATACGAATGAGTACGTACATTTTTGTCTGACAATGGCTAAGCATTTCGTAATTTGAAATATAATAACATAATATAACTTAGTTCAGCTTGTAATAACGAAGAATGATAATCAGTAAGCGTAACAAATTTCATTTTGTGATTCGAAGGATGGTTTATCTATATCTCAGATGTAAATATTTGGTTGTCCGAGAAGTTTCTTTCGTTTCATGATAATAGATGAATAACAATTTCCGTTTTATATTATTTTACTGAATTAGGTATGATGCATTTCGTTATATTTCTATTATTGCGTTCGTGCATAATTCAATAAACTAATATAAAACAAAAAACATTGTGCGTCTATTATTTCCTTACAAGACGAAAGAATCTTTTCAGACAATCTAATACTAAATTAATGTTATAGATGATAGCGTATAACATAATATACATATAAGTAGGTAGACATTTTTCAAACTAGCTACAATTTACATTATCGTTAGTTTTTCATTTCTAAATTCCAAATAATTTACAGAGGGTTAATCCTTCTATTCGATCGATTCAAATCTTACAAGTCCTTCCACAAAGGAAGCTTTAATGCGGGATTTGATCCGTTTGTAATATATATTTCTGCAGATTTCAAACACAGATAATTAAATAAGAAATTTCATTGAAAGCGTCAGGTAGCAAATTGAACGAAGGTTTCGAGTGACGTAAAGCTATCCGGTTGAACCTTGTTAATTAATCTAACAAGCAAGTCGAGAACCAACAAGAATCGTGGCCTCATGTTACAATCATTCGACGACTACAAGAGATTTCAATTGAAACTACAGGCCATTGGTATTATCGCAATCAGAACCTCTTAAAGGATTCTGAGAAAATTCTCGATTAAACGAGCTACGAAATTTACGAAGCCACGCGACCGAACACGTTGTCCAAGTATAAATCTCGTCGTTTAACGTTTGGAACAACATCCACGAGCAATCTCGGCGCACGGAAAGCTGGCAAACAACTAAAAATGAGTGAAATGAACGCTCGACCGACACGAGCATGGCCAGGGAACACGGGTAACTGATAGAGAGGTAGATTGCTACGTCGTTTTGTAGCCTGTAAAGCGGTTTTGTGGTCCGCAGCGTTGTCTCTCGTAGACTGTAAACTCGTTTCGTGAATTATAGCGTCTTCTTGTAGATTGTAATTGCGTTTCCGTGGATCTCCAGCTTCGTCTCTTTGGCTGCAGTATCACTTTATGCGCTGTCCTTCGCGTAACGTAACGTACGCGTGACTCAGGGAAATGATCCTCTCGAAGACTTTATCATCAACAGAACGGAGTATAAAGTGGAGAAAGATTTAGAAAGTGCTTATCAAGCTTGCTTTGATAACTTTTCGTTTTTATACGTGACGCGGTGCTACGTATTTTATAAAATGGCAAATATCTTTCTAGGGGGAAACGCTGCAATCGTTGAATCATTATTCGAAGACAAAATTTATTTCCTTTGTATTTATTACACTAGCAAAATAATAAGTTTGAGGAGATGTTTCCTTACGCAGAAATAATTCAATACAATTTTTTATTCAAAGCTTATTATTAAACAGAAATTTCAGTCTTAGACAAAAAGACTTCCCCAACTGAGTTTTCAACTTGAAACAATTTATCTAGTAGAACTTTGAAAATACTCAATTATAAATAAACAAAAACACATTCTCGTTAAAGTACCACCAAACTCCATCTAACAATTAACCTCATTAATTCCTCTACACCTTTCTTCATCAACAACATTACACCTAACTTTTCAACCTCCTACTCTTCTAAAATCCAAAGTTACTCGAAAAATATGAAACTATGAAACATTTTCATTAAGACATCATGAAACTCCACTCAACCATCAATACGATAAATTTCTACACGAAAAAGCCCACGCGTTAAAATATCGCTTATCCTTCTATGATCGAAACTCGAAATCCAGAAAGTCTGGAGTACCTCCTACGAAACCTTCAGTGTCGTAAGAATTCATGACTGTGCAGATCCAAAGAAGGAGGATTCCTGAAGATCGAGGATCAAGGGTATCCTTAACCCAATGGCTCTTCCACGGTTGGGAACGTGGAAGCTTGTCGCGTTCGTAGACCGCTATCCGGATTCCTCTGGCGGGACGCGAAAGTAGGCGCATCAGGAAACAAAAGGAGCATTATTCGAGACAAGCTAGAGACATCGCAGACAGCGTGAAATACGTAGTGGCTGTGCACGGTGATAGATAGCCTCGAGCACCATTAACGCCGTGTTGAAACGACGTGGGACAGGCGAAAAGAAAGGCGGCGAGCGTGGCTTGAAAAATCTGTGTGGATGCCTCTTTGTCGTTCCGCGTCGCTGTTCCTTGTGAAAGGTCGATTCGCGGCGCGATAACGAGCCGTAAGTGTCGCTAATCGATAGGCCAGCTGAAAGTGTCTCGTGTACGGAGAACGCGACGTAGTATGGTCGATGTGTTTAGGTTCTTTCGCAACAGCTGTAATTCTCGATTGGAACTTTTAAGGCGGTGCAAGTCGATGTAATCTAGAAGCTGTACAGGCATATTTCTGTGTCTCGAAAAATCTGTCAGTCGGGTAAGACGAGCCAATCGTTAGAAGGTAATATGTCATTTCTTTATTTGAGTAAATATTTCTTTACTAAAACTAAAGAGGATCTTTGTGCATTTGTGGGAAATTTAAATGTATAAAAATGTAATATTGAAAAATATCCATAAAAATTTGGATTTGTATTAAATCCCGCAGTTTACTTGTCATATTTTCTCCCTACTGAGTTCAAATATTTTTAGATAAAACAATATAGTTTTCATTTTTTAACCTCTGCTTTTGTCAACCCAAAACTCAGCATTCTTCGAATACCACGTAATCAGAGTGTTATATGTATATCGAGACAGGAAGGAGGCGAAATTTCCTTGATTCCATACAATGTCGAAGGAAATTCGTTACTGTCGGCAGAGGCGTACGAAATTTCACAAACTGGTTGCAAATTTCTCGCGAAATACCTATCCACCTCCAAACTATGCTCGAAAGCCTGCCAAACAGAATATCCCTGTTCTATGTTTAGTCGATCCGCGCATTGATAACCATACTGCTTGGCTTTCTGATCCCATTCGTCTAATAAATTCTTGTCGACCTCCATTCGGATTGTTCTGTTTCATCAATAGTAATAGAAGCATCCAATCTCAGGTCCTGTATTCTATTTCTTTCTAACAAGATCACGATATTGCGCCTTCTTACATAAAATATCCCATTTAGCGTTTTTTCATTCTGCAAGTTACGTTGAAGTATTTGAAGTTCCTCGGTTTTTTTTATCTTTCAGGTAAAATTAGAAAACCTTAGGTGCTTCGCAGAAATCTACGAGTAAGACAATTAATTTGGACTCTATTTTTTTAGATCCTAACTATTCTTCGGGTAGTTCTATTAGTTTATAATATCATGTGTATTATAGCACAGTGCTATTGCGTTATAGTGTGATATTAAGTTTCAACAGAGATAGACCATTTTATTGCAGCACATGCATACAGAGACTCACGAACATATTTGAAATTTACCATAGGAATTTGTTTCGTATACATTGTACTAAAATATTCTATCTCATTTTTTTTTAGAAAGTTAAAATACCCTATTTATACATCGATTGGTAATATCATTGATAACAATTAGATTGGTTGTTATAAAGTAATCACCAAATACTCCAAATTGAACGAAGAAAGCAAAAATGACAGAAGGAAAATAATAAAACTTCAATTTTCGCGGAAGTTAGATAGAATGTTTTAACTTTGTAGGCATTTTAACTAACGATGAGGTGAGCAGTATACGCGACAAGCTTCCGGAACACGTCATCGCGATCAGAATAACGACAGGTGTTACACAGAATGTGTTATATTACACAAAATGTGTCACACAAAAAGAGGGAATAACTACGAAACGGGGAGATTGATGGCAGAACGTCGTCAAAGCGTGTCAAAGTCAGAAACACGTTTCCGGGATTGTAAGCGCGTCGATGCGAGGCCGTTCGATGCGAATTTTTCGTTTATCCGACGCAACTCAACTTAAACGCGAATCCTCGTTGTCTCTCGCTCTCTGTTTCTCTCGCTCCATGACCAGGAAATCGTGTCACAGGCTTTGTCACACACGCACACCTGCGGATCGCAATTTTCCCTGGAAATATCTGCTCCCAAATTGACTTTTTGACAACCGCGGGGACAGCTATTTCGGACGCGATCGTGGAGACACCAGGCTTTGCATCGAAACGAACCGATCGCGCCTCGTCATCGCCGAAATTGAGTTTCGACGGTCTCCTATCTACGAAATATTATATTTTCAGAGGAAATCTTCGATCCTGGGAAATTCCTTCGAGAAACAGTTGCCTCTTGTATAACTCTCGTTTCGGAAAGAAAAAAAAAATCGGAAATCGATTAAAAATGAGAATCGTTTCGATTTACAGCAAGTTACAGAGAAAATTACATGCCAAAATTTTGGAAATGCATGAATAGAATTTTAATCAACTGATTGATTGTACTTGGATTTGCAGATCCTGTTATGAAATGATGGACAACAGTGTGATTGCTTTGTCGTGTTTTTTTGTAAGGAAAATATAATTGGTGTAAGATGTATAGTGAAATTGTAAATTGAATCAAATTAAATTTCAGACTACAAAAATTCTTCGTAATTTGATATCTTCAATAATTTTCTTTATCATATGCGTGTATTTTGTGAAAAATAGTAAACTATGTATTTTTAGAACCCCTTTCCAGGATATTATGCTGTATACAATTTTATTAAATATACGAAAGCAAATACGAAAGCAAAGGTAATTCTGAATTAATACTACGCTACTTTATATGTCATAAATTATTACTTCTTGACTGATCCAATATTAATAGCTAGTGTTAGTAATGTTAATATTCAATTAATGTTAGAAGTTACAAAAAGCTTATGGAAGATTGGTAGATTGATCCTGAAACAGAAACAGAATTCTTTAAAAGAATTTTCTGGCACTCTAGAGCAATTCTTGTATGCCTTCTATCCTTCATCATCCACCCACGAGGGTCGTACGATCCCGGTTCGGAGATGTGAACATCGTGTGACCATTTGTAACTTGGAACGGAAGGAACGAGATTGGGCATCTTGTCGGGTGTTGAAGAGATGAAGATTTCGGAGGTCATGTCATTAGTCATTACTCATTATCCGTGTCATGGCAGACTTTCTGAACCGTATCTGTGGCTGCCACTAAGTGTGAATGTTGATATCTTTTTCTTGTGAATTTTGAAAATTATTTTATCAAAATATCGTAATACTTATTATTTGAAATATTTAAAAATGTTTAAATTATTGGAGAATAGATTCTATGGTTTGAATGGCTTTATAATTGCATTCTATATTTTATTTAAATATATTTAACTTGTTTATGTGAAATTGCTCTATAGTTACTCTCAAAGAGTACGAAACTCCTCAAAGCTTCCGTTATATTCATATAATATAATACTAATACTGTATACTAATATTATATTATATTAACATACAATGCTAATATTACATCAAGCACCAATGGTACAATATTCTAGCACAAATATGCACAAATCCCCATACAATTCCTCTCCACTCAAATCCCGAAACAATTTCTCAACTAACCCTTCCCAGTCCCACTAGTCAAACTAGTCACACTTCAATAGACAAAACAGTATTTCGGATGCACCAAACAGCACCGACCTAAACCTAACCTCTCGCATTCAAGCTTAAACCACCTATTTGCTTTCTCATCCCAAACGGCGGAATAAAGAAAACAGCAAGAAGCAGATAATTTTAATAGCCAACTCTAATTTAATTAATCTACATTTAGAATCTGCAACTACATAGTAAGGTACTATCTCTTACCAGTACTTAGTACTACTTATTCGTTTTTACACTTTTCTCACAAGTGCACGGAAGTATCCAGATACTTACATAAGTACGTAACAATTCTGCATATATTCAAGAATAATAGCGCAAATTTATTTTCGAACCCAATTTTATTAACCCGCTAGCCGCAGAGTTCTTTTCCACTTTCTCTTTTTTTCCACTTATTTCGTTCCTTTTTTGCATCGCAGTAAAGGTCGTCTAATGATAAACCTACACAAGATTTATATCTTAAATGATCGTTAAGTCATCAAACAATTTTCATTCCGACCATCATAATGGCAAAGAAAAAGAACAACCTCATATCTCCTCTCTCTCTCTCTCTCTCTCCTCATCTTCATTCGAACCTATCGTATTTATGAGCGTATTTATGATAGTATCTTTTCTATGACTGAAATCACCAATCGCGAGTAGGCTCGAAACGAACGTATATTGCTCGAGCACGCACATACGAGTGGGCAACGATCACTGCTGTGATCGTTGATCAGTCCATGTGCACTTCAATCAGCTTCCGCGGTTTATATTTTTATTTTACCTTTATAAGTTTTTTTTGTTTGCGATTTAGAAGTCTCCAGCTTAGATTTAAGTTTCAGCGGGCATGGCGCCCGAAGAAACAAGAGGCTATAAGCCGAAGAGGCCCGGCAAACTGCCACTCAAGAGGGCAACTACTAATGGCTACCCATCCTCTGAGATCATCCAGAGCATGGGAAATCATTATTGTTACTACTTTGTCACTATGCTCGATTTTAGTATTTGTAGTAGTAGTAGTAGTAGTAGTAGTAGTAGTAGTAGTAGTAGTAGTAGTAGTAGTAGTAGTAGTAGTTTGCTTTTTTGGCCGATGTATATATCGGTCCATCGTCCCATTGGGCAAATCGCGATTTTTCTTATTAGTGTTGCGACACATTAATTACGGGTTGTATTAGAGTTGCGAAATAACATCGCGGCTTTTCATTAGTGTGGCGAGAAAATGATTATCGCGTTTGCTTTTAGAGTTGCGATAAAATGATAATCGCGTTTGTTTTAGAGTTGCGAATTACGATATGGCGATTGTCTTTTGCAATTTTTAGAATTTTTCCTGTTTTCTATTGTTTAAAATTAGATTATAAAAGTGTTAGTTTACAATTAATTTTATAGTATTGCAAGTAGCAATACCAGAATATTTAAAGTAGCTTTTTTATATAGTGAATAGTCATTTTTATTAAATTCACTATAAGAGTTAGCGTTGCGATATTGTTCCATCGCGAGTTCTGCTAATTTTTCCTGTTAGCGTTGCGATAATGAATGATCGCGTTTTATTGAGTAGAGTTGCGTTCATAAACTGCCCAAACCCTCCGACTGCAATTGTCGGACACTATTCCTGGATTACACGTACAGTTGCAAGAACTGTGCAAGTGTGATCGTTCATCAACAACCTCTTAAATGGTTGCACTTCGATCTCTCGCTATTAGTGTTGCGTGTTGCTTAAATACAAGTGCGTAGATTTATACTTATTAGCGTTGCGTATCAAATATCGGGAATTTTCAAACTTTTCTTTTTTTTTTTAATGGTAGATTAATTGATATTGCAGATATAACAAAGCACTCACCGCGTTTGATTTTGAGAATTTTCTGCTTTATAAATATTAGTAGTAAAGTAGCGTTGCGAAACAAGAATATTCAGTTCCACTCTCGGCGTGTTGATCGGGTTTACCAATAGAGTGGAAGACGATTGAATTTTAGTAGCCCTTCTGGCTACTGCTTTGTTTCTTTTTCAGCGCCCCTTATTAATGCGCCCCTTATTACTACGTTTATTACTGAAAATACTGCTATAAGACATATTCTTAAAACTTAAAAGTTAAAAGACAAAGCAGGTGATTTTATAATAATCGGGGTTTCTCTCATCTTAGTTATTCCAAATGAACTTTTCAATTTTTAATTCAGCTTAAATTCAATTACTTAAAATTCTTGTTTTCAACGTAATCCTAGTTTCGATTAAAAAGATACAAATGATCCTCTATATTTGCTAAAATTTAATCAATAGTAATTTGATCTATAATTGACCATTATTGGTAGTTTATTTTTCATTTTTTAAATTGTTCTCGTTTTAAAGATGCCTGTTTCCTTCATATAGAAACCAGAAAATGAGTTTGTTCCAGATTTATCAATATACAGAAATTACATTTCAGTTACATATACGAACATTTTATAGCATATTAAATATGTATACTAGATACTCAAATGATATTTCTTTCATTGTCTGATTGTTCAGGCTCCTTCCCGTTTCCCCATTTTTAAAAGAAGCATATTCCGATCACTTTCACATGTAAGCGCTGCGTTGGAGATATGTGTT
Source organism: Bombus flavifrons (assembly GCF_040668555.2). NCBI lineage: Eukaryota > Metazoa > Arthropoda > Insecta > Hymenoptera > Apidae > Bombus > Bombus flavifrons. Next base: position 9,032,803 of record NC_138456.1, read on the forward strand.
TCGCGGTTAGACTACGAAACAACTATTTCTTTACGCAGGCCCATGGTCAAGTGTCATTCTGCCAATAGGTTGAATGTCGAGATCGATGTATAGTGTTAAATAACCCATGGGCGGGTCTCGTGCGTAGTCACCTCCCCGTGGTGAGACCTGGTAATTGGCATCGTTTTCCAAAAATTAATCAGTCGATTAATCTTAGGAAAACGATACCAAGCCAAGAACTACGCAACAGTCCAGTTTGGATCACCAAAAGCCTCTAAAAGAATTTTGGATAATCTAAATTGGACTGCACTATTAATTTATAACATTTAAGCCATTAATTTATAACATTTAAGCGATTAATTTAGAACGTCTAAGCCACTAATTCATAACATTTAAGCTATTAATTTTTACATTTAAACCATTTATTCCTAACACTCAAACTATTAATTTATAACACTTAAGCTATTAATTTATAACATTTAACAGACAGATTTAACGAAGAAATACCTAACCGTGATTACAGCCAATTAGATCATATTATTCGCTACATAATTAATAACTGTATCACGTACAGCGATGCAAGCGGTATTGAAGAAATAAAGCCATTTTATGTTACAACTATAACGAGTAAATTTACTCGTTTAACTTGAGAAGAATTAAAAAGGTACCTGACTTTTAAATAAGCATTAAATAAGAACTTTAAAAATCGCAAACAGTGATGTAGGTGTTATTCAAGAAAAAAGAACATTTTATTTTTTAATTAGCACGAGTAAATGAACGAATATCGATAATATAATATAACGCTTAATATGAATGTTATCTGTCTGATTATTTAATACCTTAATTAATTTCACAGCAACGTTATCGACTGCCGTTAGGCTTTTTTCCCCCTTTTCGTTCAAACTAATTGATAGTCGAAAACTAGTATTAAGGAAGTGTGAATTTAGTCTTAGCTTGCAGAAACTATTAAAATGATAAAAAAGGATATCGTATTAAATCGTTAAAGACGCCAATTTACGATAAAAATTAAGAAATTGTTCAATCCGATTTTGTTATAATGGAAAAACCGCCTCATGCTATGTCAAAAAATCGTTACCGTTTGATTAACAAACCGACACCTTGTCAAGTTATATAAGGAACACGGAAGTCGCGCGCGAGCTCTTTTGTGCCTGAAATTCCGGAGAGTGAACATCGAAGAAGAACATAAATATAAGGTAAGTAAAAAAAAATATCAAACAACAACATTGCAACTAGTAATTTATAACGTCTAAACCATTAATTTACAATACTTAAGCTATTAATTTATAACATTTAAGCAATTAATCTATAACAATTAAACTATTAATTTATAACATTTAACCCATTAATTTATAACATTTAAGCTATTAATTTACAACATCTAAGCCACTAATTTACAATATTTAAACTGTTATTTTATACATTTAAGCCATTAATTTATAACATTTAAACTATTAATTTTTAACATTAAAACTATTAATTTATAACATTTAACCCATTAATTTATAACATTTAAGCTATTAATTTACAACATCTAAGCCACAAATTTACAATATTTAAACTGTTATTTTATACATTTAAGCCATTAATTTCTAATATTTAAACTATTAATTTATAACATTTAACCGATTGATTTACAACATTTAAGCTATTAATTTATAACATTTAAGCAATTAATTTAGAACGTCTAAACTATTAATTTATAACATTTAAGCCATTAATTTATAACATTTAAGCTATTAATTTACAACATCTAAGCCACTAATTTACAATATTTGAACTGTTATTTTATACATTTAAGCCATTAATTTATAACATTTAAACTATTAATTTTTAACATTAAAACTATTAATTTATAACATTTAACCCATTAATTTATAACATTTAAGCTATTAATTTACAACATCTAAGCCACTAATTTACAATATTTAAACTGTTATTTTATACATTTAAGCCATTAATTTCTAATATTTAAACTATTAATTTATAACATTTAACCTATTGATTTACAACATTTAAGCTATTAATTTATAACATTTAAGCAATTAATTTAGAACGTCTAAACTATTAATTTATAACATTTAAGCCATTAATTTATAACATTTAAGCTATTAATTTACAACATCTAAGCCACTAATTTACAATATTTGAACTGTTAGTTTATACATTTAAGCCATTAATTTATAACATTTAAACTATTAATTTTTAACATTAAAACTATTAATTTATAACATTTAACCTATTGATTTACAACATTTAAGCTATTAATTTATAACATTTAAGCAAATAATTAACAACGATTAAACTATTAATTTATAACAATTGAAACATTAATTGGCAACAATTAAAACATTAATTTATAAGAATCAAACCATTCTTCGAGGAATCAGTAAGTCTCCCGCAAATAGCCTAATATATCGATAGATTTAACGAAGAAATACCTAACCGCGATTACAGCCAATTAGATCATATTATTTGCTACATAATTAATAACTGTATCACGTACTGCGATGCAGGCGGTATTGGAGAATAAAAGAAATTTTATGTTACAACTGTGACGAGTATATTTACACGTTTAACGTGAGAGGAACCAAAGGTATTTTAAACAAGCATTAAATAAGAATTTTAAGTATCGCAGACAGTGAGTAGGTGTTATTCAAGAAAAAAGAACATTTTATTTTTTAATTAGCACGAGTAAATGAACGAATATCGATAATATAATATAACGCTTAATATGAATTTCATCTGTCTGATTATTTAATAGCTTAACTTATTTTACAGTAACGTCATCGACTGCCCTTAGGCTCTTTTCCCTTTTTGTTCAAACTAATTGATAGTCGAAAACTAGTATTAAGGAAGTGTGAATTTAGTCTTAGCTTGCAGAAACTATTAAAATGATAAAAAAGGATATCGTATTAAATCGTTAAAGACGCCAATTTACGATAAAAATTAAGAAATTGTTCAATCCGATTTTGTTATAATGGAAAAACCGTCTCCTGCTATGTCAAAAAATCGTTACCGTTTGATTAACAAACCGACACCTTGTCAAGATATATAAGGAACACGGAAGTCGCGCGCGAGCTCTTTTGTGCCTGAAATTCCGGAGAGTGAACATCGAAGAAGAACATAAATATAAGGTAAGTAAAAAAAAATATCAAACAACAACATTGCAACTAGTAATTTATAACGTCTAAACCATTAATTTACAATACTTAAGCTATTAATTTATAACATTTAAGCAATTAATCAATAACAATTAAACTATTAATTTATAACATTTAAGCCATTAATTTATAACATTTAAGCTATTAATTTACAACATCTAAGCCACTAATTTACAATATTTAAACTGTTATTTTATACATTTAAGCCATTAATTTATAACATTTAAACTATTAATTTTTAACATTAAAACTATTAATTTATAACATTTAACCCATTAATTTATAACATTTAAGCTATTAATTTACAACATCTAAGCCACAAATTTACAATATTTAAACTGTTATTTTATACATTTAAGCCATTAATTTCTAATATTTAAACTATTAATTTATAACATTTAACCGATTGATTTACAACATTTAAGCTATTAATTTATAACATTTAAGCAATTAATTTAGAACGTCTAAACTATTAATTTATAACATTTAAGCCATTAATTTATAACATTTAAGCTATTAATTTACAACATCTAAGCCACTAATTTACAATATTTGAACTGTTAGTTTATACATTTAAGCCATTAATTTATAACATTTAAACTATTAATTTTTAACATTAAAACTATTAATTTATAACATTTAACCCATTAATTTATAACATTTAAGCTATTAATTTACAACATCTAAGCCACTAATTTACAATATTTAAACTGTTATTTTATACATTTAAGCCATTAATTTCTAATATTTAAACTATTAATTTATAACATTTAACCTATTGATTTACAACATTTAAGCTATTAATTTATAACATTTAAGCAATTAATTTAGAACGTCTAAACTATTAATTTATAACATTTAAGCCATTAATTTATAACATTTAAGCTATTAATTTACAACATCTAAGCCACTGATTTACAATATTTGAACTGTTATTTTATACATTTAAGCCACTAATTTCTAACATTTAAACTATTAACTTCTAACATTTAAACTATTAATTTATAACATTTAACCTATTAATTTATAACATTTAACCTATTAATTTACAATATTTAAGCTATTAATTGATAACATTTAAGCCATTAATTTGTAACTCTACATTCATTGATTTAAATCAATACCATCGATTCGTAGTGAGTGAATTAATGATTTATTTTGTTTTATTTTATTAACGGAATCCATCAAGTCTTTGAAGTGCTATTTTATTTCTATATAGCATTAATTTTTAATTTTAAATGCAGTATTTAATTTCTCATTTCACTATTTCGTATAAAAGCTGTGGTAACACAGAGTGCAATTTTAAGATGTAATTTTCCATTTTTGCTCAAAACCAAGGACACAACATCATATTCATGGAATCAAGGAAGCAAGTGCAATTTAACCGAAGGCAACGACATCTTATCATTTGTCCATACGCGCTACAATTGGTACCTCGCATAGTTTCGTTTCTTCGATAATAAGTTCAAAATTCAAGTACGATTATGCGGATCTACGTACTACAGCTATTCTAATTAATAAATTTCAATATTCGCCACTTCTTTATTATGAAATAATTTTACATCTCTGCTTCCAATGCTTAGAAACTCTTTATGTAAATGGGACCCAAAAGTAGTTACCTCCTCGTGGTGGGTCCCGGTAATTGGTATCGTTTTCCAAATAATAATACACCAAGTACTATTTTGAATATTAGTATTATTATTTGAAAACGATATCAAGCTAAAAACTACATGAGTATAGTCTGGTCTTGATCATCCAAAATAGTTTTGGTGATCTAGACTGGACTAATAACCCCCCGCGGGGGCACCGTGGGACATCGTGGGACATCGCAGGACACCGTGGGATGCGAGCGTTTTAGCCTTAATTAATCATAAGATAGATACCTATGTTATGTGCATTGTAAGCTCATTCTGTACAAAGATACTTATCTATCTTGGAACGAAAAATAAAGATCTCGTCTCTCTTGATCCCCTCGCTCACCACACTGAAAAAATTGTTCCCGCGATATATCGGTTCACGGTCGCTCAGTTCTTTCAAACCGTAGCGTGACGTACTCGTTCGCGCGTATTCCGGGTACGTGCGGGTCAACGTGTACTGGACAAATCTTTGGATTCGTAAGTCGCCCCAAGCACACCTCTGTGGTTAGTAACTGCTCGAAAACTGCCCGTCGTTTGCCTCGAATCGCGGGAGTTGTCATCGCACTGGTGATACCTGCGATCCGCAATACTGTCCGATTGGTACTTCGGTACTCGGGCAGAGACCTGCATTTCACGTCCTCCGTAATCCTGTTTAAGTGAAAAACTCGCGGGCGGGGGGACCCCACTGTGCAGTTGGGGCCTTGCCTTCGTAATCCTGTTCAGCGGTCCCTCCCCGGGTACTCACTTGTTTCAGTTGGAGTGTGTTAAATTGCAGGCCTGTTTGCTGGGACACTAGTATCATCGATCGGTGCCATCGACCGTGATAAGATCCAGACGACTTGACAGGTATCGAGAGAAGGTCAATGCTTGGGCTTTCCGCCGAACCTTAGAGTTATCTGGTACACGGGAGTACGTCGCGTAGGTTTGTTAGTTCTTTCGAGAGATCGCGATCTCGTTTGTTCCGTGCGCGCCGCGGTTTTTCTTTCATCGTCTGATTGTTGGGGCTCTCCTTTTCCATAGTAGCCTCATATTTTTTCTTTCGTTCCAAGTTCGACAAATGTGTCTTTGATACGGAATGTTGCCGATAGGGATGCGAATTATTGTACGATTGTACTAATCGATGTAATCGTTGTATGGGAGATGAATATTGCGTTGTGTGGGAGATAGATATTGCGTTGTGTAAGCTTTGTTTTACGTTTGTAAAGATTCGTGTAACTGCTGCGTAGGAGATAGGTGTTTCGCGGTTAGGCTACGAAATGGCTATCTCTTTACGCAGGCCCATGATCAAGTAGAGTCAGAACTCGGCATTCTTACCAATAGGTTGAATGTCGAGACCGATGCATAATGTTAAATAACTCATGGGCGGGTCTCGTGCGTAGTCACCTCCTCGTGGTGAGACCTGGTAGTTGGCATCGTTTTCCAAAAATTATTCAGTTGATTAATCTTTGGAAAACGATACGAAGCTAAGAACTACGCACCATTAATTTATAATATTTAAACTATTCATTTAAAACATTTATACTATTCATTTATAGCATTTAAGCTAATAAGTTATAATATTTTAACTAATAATTTATTAAATTTAAATTAATACTATATAACATTTAAGCTATTATTATAACATTTAAACTATTAATTTAGAGCATTTATATTATTAATTTATAACAATTAAACTATTCATTTATAGCATTAAAATTTGCAAGAAGAACCATAATGCACGGAGATTACAGTATGCTTCACGGGACTTTTGAATTCTTGCAAATAATTTCCAATATCTATAACACGCGACTATAGTGTATTAGTGGAATGTATATTTCGTATTCTAATAACGAAAATTCAGAGTATATATTCTAATTGTGAACAGTATAATTCTTGCAAACGATTGCATTGCATTCGCGGTATTTGTAAGCATTTGTTCGCTATCGAGAAATATCTCACAATTTTCAACCAAATAATATTTTTCAAACTTGTTCCAATTGCTTAATAATAATTTTTAAGTGTAAAAAAATAGCAGTATTTTCTAAATAAACGTTCGATAGGAAAAAGAAGAAAATTGTCGATACGACGTTTCGCTTCTTCCTCACCCCCCCCCACCCGCCCTTAAACAATCACCATTTCCACCACTGGACTTTACACGGTTCCTGCCTGATGTTAGTCTGCCTGATGATATTCGCTGGGATGGCGCAGCATCCATGGTACGTCCTCTGCTTCTCCGCTTCGAACGGTGAGTCGCATGCATTTCTGTTCCTCCGGTCACCCAATCATGTCGTAGGATGAAAGGTCCGAATCGGCACGGGTGACTGGTTGTATTACGTAGAATCTTTTACGAGCATAGTGACCGCGGGTATTTATTATACCCGTGAGTAGTAACATTCTTTTTTTAAATTTATTAGTTTAGGATAGGTCTTCTTGCACAGCGCGATTATAATAATTAGTTTAAACATATACACTTGAGAATATATTCGTGTTATTTATAAATATGCATGTTAATATTCTGTATGAATATTTGCAAATGGCAAATATCTACACGAATATATCTGTTTGACACAAATATACTTGATCTTAAGCAATGAATTAATCGTGACAATATTAAGTCACGTTCGTTTATTTCACTTTGGCTAGAATTTAAAATATGAGTTAAAATTCATTTTCTCCCGTACAAGAATGTGTGAAATTTTACGTGCAAGAAGACACTTCGCGACAGGCAGATTTTTGAATCAAAGCAATAATTTTGAACACTGCTTCTGCACTTTCGAGTATATGCTTTGATAAAGAGATCGCCGGAGATTATTTCTTTCTTAGTAATATATTTAGAGTCAATTATTCCATTTGATCGAGTCTCAGTCTTTTTCAATTAACGCTACCTTTTTTGCAATATTAAATTTTTGTTCTAATTTATTAAATTAATAAAGTAGAGTTACTTAGTTACTATTAAATTAATAAAGTTGATTTAATCAGAAACGAAGTAGTAAAATATAAAATCAAAGAACGTTAGTCCGTTAAATGAAAATTACACAAACTAATCATCTTTTTAGATCAGGATTTTCAGGTTTAACCCTTTCCGTGCCCATTGTCAGGATCTCATTCACGTGCCCAGGTGCTACTTGAATGGGAGAGAGACATTGGGTACGATGATCTAGAATTAAGTAATGTAATAATTGATCAGCGACTGACGATGTGTTAGTGTATCGTGCACGACGTATTTTCCACATTATGTGTGTGTGTTGTTAGGCCGTGGAATTGCGTCGCTTTCTCTCATTCGTTAAAACTTCAAATATTAAAAATGTCGAGACATATATCGATTCAATTTACGTCTCGATACAATCGCAATTTGTGATAATATCATCCACGCGATTAAATGTAACCACGCATGTAATATTGCCGTAAATTACAATTATAATTCCAAGTTTACTTACATTTATTTTAACAATATTATTTCCTCAGACGTGTTTTATCGCGTTTTACGCAATGGTCACTAGCCTTCGTCAGTCGATTTCAGGAAAACGGTACGTACCTTAGAGTGTGCATGTGTGAGTTAAGCTCGGGTGTCGGAGGCGTCCCGGGACGTCCTCTCTAGTGTAGGACCTTTGCGCCCGAGCGTTTGTGTGAGAACCGTGGAGCGAATGTGTTGGTGTGCCTGTTTTGCCATTTTTAAATATAGCGCTAGGTAGGATAGGTAGTATACTTTCTGGTATGACTGTTAATTATAAGTAGGTAGGGCCGGGCAGGTTGGCACAGTCTCTGGTCGGGTAGGCGCGTTTTCGCGTGACCAACCTGTTTCTGGAAATTTATTTGAAAAATCGACGGCGAAACTGGCACGGGTAGAGCATGCTCTCGTCTCTGGTTTTGCCTATCGATTTTTCGAATTTCGCGGTCGCGGTCGCGAGTGGGCTCGAAACGAACGTTTATCGCTCGAGCACGCACATGCGAGTGGGCAACGATCACTGCCGTGATCGTTGGTCAGTCCATGTGCTCTTCAATCAGCTTCCGCGGTTTATATTTTTATTTTCAAGTTTTTTTTTTTTTGTTTGCGATTTAGAAGTCTCGAGCTTAGATTTAAGTTTCAGCGGGCATTGCGCCCGAAGAAAGAAGAGGCTATAGGCCGAAGAGGCCCGGCAAACTGCCACTCAAGAGGGCAACTACTAATGGCTCCCCATCCTCTGGGTCATCCAGAGCGTGGGAAGTCATTATTGTTACTACTTTGTCACTATGCTCGATTTTAGTATTTGTAGTAGTAGTAGTAGTAGTAGTTTGCTTTTTTGGCCGATGTATATGATATATCGGTCCATCGTCCCATTGGGCAAATCGCGATTTTTCTTATTAGTGTTGCGACAAATTAATTACTGGTTGTATTAGAGTTGCGAAGTAACATCGCGGCTTTTCATTAGTGTGGCGAGAAAATGATTATCGCGTTTGCTTTAGAGTTGCAAATTACGATATCGCGATTGTCTTTTGCAATTTTTAGAATTTTTCCTGTTTTCTATTGTTTAAAATTAGATTATAAAAGTGTTAGTTTTCAATTAATTTTATAGTATTGCAAGTAGCAATACCAGAATATTTAAAGTAGCTTTTTTATGTAGTAAATAGCAATTTTTATTAAATTCACTATAAGAGTTAGCGTTGCGATATTGTTCCATCGCGAGTTCTGCTAATTTTTCCTGTTAGCGTTGCGATAATGAATGATCGCGTTTTGTTGAGTAGAGTTGCGTTCACAAACTACCCCAACCCTCCGACTGCAATTGTCGGACACTGGTCCTGGATCACACGTACAGCTGCAAGAGCTGTACAAGTGTGATCGTTCATCAGCAACCTCTTAAATGGTTGCACTTCGATCTCTCGCTATTAGTGTTGCGTATTGCTTAAATACGAGTGCGTAGATTTATACTTATTAGCGTTGCGTATCAAATATCGGGAATTTTCAGACTTCTTTTTTTCTTTTTTTTAATGGTAGATTAATTGATATTGCAGATATAACAAAGCACTCATCGCGTTTGATTTTGAGAATTTTCTGCTTCATATATATTAGTAGTAAATTAGCGTTGCGAAACAAGAATATTCAGTTCCACTCTTAGCGTGTTGATCGGGTTTACCAATAGAGTGGAAGACGATTGAATTTTAGTAGCCCTTCTGGCTACTGCTTTGTTCCTTTTTCAGCGCCCCTTATTAATGAGCCCTTTATTAATGCGCCCCTTATTACTACGTTTATTACTGAAAATACTGCTATAAGACATATTCTTAAAAGTCAAAAGTTAAAAGATAAAACAGGTGATTTTATAATAATCGGGGTTTCCCTCATCTTAGTTATTCCAAATGGACTTTTCAATTTTTAATTCAGTTTAAATTCAATTACTTAAAATTCTTGTTTTCAACGTAACCCTAGTTTCGATTAAAAAGATACAAATGATTCTCTATATTTGCAAAAATTTAATCAATAGGAATTTGGTCTATAATTGACCATTATTAGTAGTTTATTTTTCATTTTTTAAATTGTTCTCGTTTTAAAGATGCCTATTTCTTTCATATAGAAACCAGAAAATGAGTTTGTTCCAGATTTATCAATATACAGAAATTACATTTCAGTTACATATACGAACATTTTATAGCATATTAAATATGTATACTAGATACTCAAATGATTTTTCTTTCATTGTCTGATTGTTCAGGCGCCTTCCCGTTTTCCCATTTTTAAAAGAAGCATATTGCGATCACTTTGGAGTATATAACTTCTCGATATCTTCATAAGTTTAGTACAACGAGTCGTATGTCTCTTTTGCAAGATTCTAAATTGTATATGCAGTGTCAATAGTTTCATTTCCCTTCTTTCGTTCCAAGTTAGACAAATGTATCTTTGATACCGAATGCTGCCAGTAGGGATGCGAATTATTGTATAATATTTGTACTGATCGATGTAACCGTTGTGTGGGAGATGAATGTTGCGTTGTGTGGGAGATAGATGTTGCGTTACGTATGCTTTGTTCTACGTTTGTAAAGATTCGTGTAACTGCTGCGTAGGAGATAGGTGTTTCGCGGTTAGGCTACGAAATGACTTTCTCTTTACGCAGGCCCATGGTCAAGTAGAGTCAAAACTCGACATTCTGCCAGTAGGTTGAATGTCGAGGTCGATGTGTAGTGTTAAATAGCCCATGGGCGGGTCTCGTGCGTAGTCACCTCCTCGTGGTGAGACCTGGTAATTGGCATCGTTTTCCAAAAATTAATCAGTTGTTTAATCTTTGGAAAGCGATACCAAGCCAAGAACTACGCAACAGTCCAGTTTGGATCACCAAAAAAAGAATTTTGGATGATCTAGACTGGACTGCACTATTAATTTATAACATTTAAGCCATTAATTTACAATATTTATGTCATGAATTTACAACATCTAGGCCACTAATTCATAACATTTAAGCTATTAATTTTTACATTTAAACCATTAATTCCTAACACTCAAACTATTAATTTATAACACTTAAGCTATTAATTTATAACATTTAAGCAAATAATTAACAACGATTAAACTATTAATTTATAACAATTGAAACATTAATTGACAACATTTAAAACATTAATTTACAAGAATCAAACAATTCTTCCACGAATCAATAAGTCTCTCCCTAATAGCCTAATAGACCGACAGATTTAACGAAGAAATACCTAACCGTGATTACAGCCAATTAGATCATATTATTCGCTACATAATTAATAACTGTATCACGTACAGCGATGCAGGCGGTATTGAAGAAATAAAGCCATTTTATGTTACAACTATAACGAGTAAATTTACTCGCTTAACTTGAGAAGAATTAAAAAGGTACCTGACTTTTAAATAAGCATTACATAAGAATTTTAAATATCGCAAACAGTGATGTAGGTGTTATTCAAGAAAAAAGAACATTTTATTTTTTAATTAGCACGAGTAAATGGACGAATGTCGATAATATAATATAACGCTTAATATGAATGTTATCTGTCTGATTATTTAATACCTTAATTAATTTCACAGTAACGTTATCGACTGCCGTTAGGCTTTCTTTCCCCTTTTCGTTCAAACTAATTGATAGTCGAAAACTAGTATTTTCAAGAAGTGTGAATTTAGTCTTAGTTTGCAGAAACTATTAAAATGATAAAAATAGATATCGTATTAAATCGTTAAAGACGCCAATGTACGATAAAAATTAAGAAATTGTTCAATATGATTTTGTTATAATAGGAAAACCGTCGATTGCAATGTCAAAAGATCGTTACCGTTTGATTGACATCTCGTCACTTTGTCAAGGTATATGAGGAACACGGAAGTCGCGCGCGAGCTCTTTTGTGCCTGAACTTCCGGAGAGTGAACATCGAAGAAGAAGTTAAATAAAAGGTAAATAAAAAAAATATCAAATAATAACATTGAAGCCAGTAATTTGTAACGTCTAAAGCATTAATTTACAACACTTAAGCTATTAATTTATAACATTTAAGCAATTAATTACTAACATTTAACCTATTAATTTATTACATATAAGCCATTAATTTACAACACTTAAGCTATTAATTTATAACATTTAAGCAATTAATTACTAACATTTAACCTATTAATTTATTACATATAAGCCATTAATTTATAACATTTAAGCTATTAATTTATAACATTTAAACTATTAATTTCTAACATTCAAACCATTAATTTCTAACATTTAAACTATTAATTTATAACATTTAAGCTATTAATTTATAACATATAAACTGTTATTTTATACATTTAAGCCATTAATTTTTAACATTTAAACTATTAATTTATAACATTCAAGCCATTAATTTATAACATTTAAGCAATTAATTTCTAACATTTAACCTATTAATTTATTACATATAAGCCATTAATTTATAACATTTAAGCTATTAATTTATAACATTTAAGCTATTAATTTATAACATATAAACTGTTATTTCATACATTTAAGCCATTAATTTTTAACATTTAAACTATTAATTTATAACATTCAAGCCATTAATTTATACCATTTAAGCAATTAATTTCTAACATTTAAATTATTAATTTATTACATATAAGCCATTAATTTATAACATTTAAGTTATTAATTTATAACATTTAAACCATTAATTTGTAACTCTACATTCATTGATTTAAATCAGTACCATCAATTCGTAGTGAGTGAATTAATGATTTATTTTGTTTTATTTTATTAACGAAATCTTTCAGGTCCCAGATGTGCTATTTTATTTCTATATAGCATTATTTTTTAATTATAAATGCAGTACTTAATTTCTAATTTCACTATTTTGTATAAAAGCAGCGGTAACAGAGAGCGTAATTTTAAGATGTAATTTTCCATGTCTGCTAAAAACCAAGAAAACAACATCATATTCATCGAATCAAGGAAGCAAGTGTAGTTTAACCGAAGGCAACGACATCTTCTCTGTAGCTGCACATGAGTCAGAGGACATTTCAAATCATGTTGTTGTTTTGCCTCGGAGTATCAACACCGTTAGGTTACAAGTAATGTAAGAACAAATAAACTCCGGGCAAAACAACGTCGCCGCTATATTGTCGCTTTATTATAAAATAATTTAACATCTCTGCTTCCAATGCTTAGAAACTCTTTATGTAAATGGGACCCAAAAGTAGTTACCTCCTCGTGGTGGGTCCCGGTAATTGGTATCGTTTTCCAAATAATAATACACCAAGTACTATTTTGAATATTAGTATTATTATTTGAAAACGATATCAAGCTAAAAACTACATGAGTATAGTCTGGTCTTGATCATCCAAAATAGTTTTGGTGATCTAGACTGGACTAATAACCCCCCGCGGGGGCACCGTGGGACATCGTGGGACATCGCAGGACACCGTGGGATGCGAGCGTTTTAGCCTTAATTAATCATAAGATAGATACCTATGTTATGTGCATTGTAAGCTCATTCTGTACAAAGATACTTATCTATCTTGGAACGAAAAATAAAGATCTCGTCTCTCTTGATCCCCTCGCTCACCACACTGAAAAAATTGTTCCCGCGATATATCGGTTCACGGTCGCTCAGTTCTTTCAAACCGTAGCGTGACGTACTCGTTCGCGCGTATTCCGGGTACGTGCGGGTCAACGTGCACTGGACAAATCTTTGGATTCGTAAGTCGCCCCAAGCACACCTCTGTGGTTAGTAACTGCTCGAAAACTGCCCGTCGTTTGCCTCGAATTACGGGAGTTGTCATCGCACTGGTGATACCTGGGATCCGCAATACTGCCCGATTGGTACTTCGGTACTCGGGCAGAGACCTGCATTTCACGTCCTCCGTAATCCTGTTTAAGTGAAAAACTCGCGGGCGGGGGGACCCCACTGTGCAGTTGGGGTAATGCCTTCGTAATCCTGTTCAGCGGTCCATCCTCGTGAGTGGACCCCACTGTGCAGTTGAGGCCTCTTGCCTTCGTAATCCTGTTCAGCGGTCCCTCCCCGGGTACTCACTTGTTTCAGTTGGAGTGTGTTAAATTGCAGGCCTGTTTGTTGGGTCACTAGTATAATCGGTCTTTGCCATCGACCGTGATAAGATCCAGACGACTTGACAGGTATCGAGAGAAGGTCAATGCTTGGGCTTTCCGCCGAACCTTAGAGTTATCTGGTACACGGGAGTACGTCGCGTAGGTTTGTTAGTTCTTTCGAGAGATCGCGATCTCGTTCGTTTCGGGCGCGCCGCGATTTTTTCCTTTATCATCTGATACATCGGGCATCTTCTTGTTTTCCCATTTTTAAGGGAAACTTATTGAAATCACGCTAGAGTTTATAACTTTTCAATATCTTCAATATCTTATAGTGTCGCAAAAGTAGAACGTTAAACTGTTTAGTACAGCGACTCGTATGTCCCTTCTGCAAGACACGAAATGGTATATACAGTGTCAGTAGCTTCATTTTCTTCTTTTCGTTCCAAGTTTGATAAATGTGTCTTCGATACCGAATGCTGCAAGTAGGCATGCGCATTATTGTATAATATTTGTACTGATCGATGTAATCGTTGTGTGGGAGAACGATGTTGCGTTACGTATGCTTTGTTCTACGTTTGTAAAGATTCATATAAGGACATCGTGGGACATCGTGGGACAACGTGGGACATCGCAGGACGCCGTGGGATGCGAGCGTTTTAGCCTTAATTAATCATAAGATAGATACCTATGTTATGTGCATTGTATGCTCATTCTGTACAAAGATACTTATCTATCTTGGAACGAAAAATAAAGATCTCGTCTCTCTTGATCCCATCGCTTACCACGCTGAAAAAATTGTTCCCACGATATATCGGTTCACGGTCGCTCAGTTCTTTCAAACCGTAGCGTGACGTACTCGTTCGCGCGTATTCCGGGTACGTGCGGGTCAACGTGCACTGGACAAATCTTTGGATTCGTAAGTCGCCCCAAGCACACCTCTGTGGTTAGTAACTGCTCGAAAACTGCCCGTCGTTTGCCTCGAATCACGGGAGTTGTTATCGCACTGGTGATACCTGTGATCCGCAATACTGTCCGATTGGTACTTCGGTACTCGGGCAGAGACCTGCATTTCACGTCCTCCGTAATCCTGTTTAAGTGAAAAACTCGCGGGCGGGGGGACCCCACTGTGCAGTTGGGGTAATGCCTTCGTAATCCTGTTCAGCGGTCCATCCTCGTGAGTGGACCCCACTGTGCAGTTGAGGCCTCTTGCCTTCGTAATCCTGTTCAGCGGTCCCTCCCCGGGTACTCACTTGTTTCAGTTGGAGTGTGTTAAATTGCAGGCCTGTTTGTTGGGTCACTAGTATCATCGGTCGGTGCCATCGACCGTGATAAGATCCAGACTACTTGACAGGAATCGAGAGAAGGTCAATGCTTGGGCTTTCCGCCGAGCCTTAGAGTTATCTGGTGCACGGGAGTACGTCGCGTAGGTTGGTTAGGTCTTTCGAGAGATCGTGACTTCGTTCCGGGCGCGCCGCGGTTTTTCTTTCACCGTCTGATAGGTGGGGCTCCTTTTCCATAGTAGCCTCATTTTTTTTCTTTCGTTCCAAGTTCGACAAATGTGTCTTTGATACGGAATGTTGCCGATAGGGCTGCGAATATTGTACGATATTTGTAGTAATCTATGTAATCGTTGTATGGGACATGAATGTTGTGTTGTGTGGGAGATAGATATTGCGTTGTGTAAGCTTTATTTTACGTTTGTAAAGATTCGTGTAACTGCTGCGTAGGAGATAGGTGTTTCGCGGTTAGGCTACGAAATGACTATCTCTTTACGCAGGCCCATGGTCAAGTAGAGTCAAAACTCGACATTCTGCCAATAGGTTGAATGTCGAGATCGATGTGTAGTGTTAAATAACCCATGGGCGGGTCTCGTGCGTAGTCACCTCCTCGTGGTGAGACCTGGTAATTGGCATCGTTTTCCAAAAATTAATCAGTTGATTAATCTTTGGAAAAGGATAACAAGCCAAGAACTACGCAGCAGTCCAGTTTTGATCACCAAAAATCCTCTAAAAGAATTTTGGATAATCTAGACTGGACTGCACTATTAATTTATAACATTTAATCGATTAATTTACAACATTTAAGACATGAATTTGCAACATCTAAGCCACTAATTCATAACATTTAAGCTATTAATATTTACATTTAAACCATTAATTCCTAACACTCAAACTATTAATTTATAACACATAAGCTATTAATTTATAACATTTCAGCAAATAATTAACAACGATTAAACTATTAATTTATAACAATTGAAACATTAATTGGCAACAATTAAAACATTAATTTATGAGAATCAAACCATTCTTCGAGGAATCAGTAAGTCTCCCGCAAATAGCCTAATATATCGATAGATTTAACGAAGAAATACCTAACCGCGATTACAGCCAATTAGATCATATTATTTGCTACATAATTAATAACTGTATCACGTACTGCGATGCAGGCGGTATTGGAGAATAAAAGAAATTTTATGTTACAACTGTGACGAGTATATTTATACGTTTAACGTGAGAGGAACCAAAGGTATTTTAAACAAGCATTAAATAAGAATTTTAAGTATCGCAGACAGTGAGTAGGTGTTATTCAAGAAAAAAGAACATTTTATTTTTTAATTAGCACGAGTAAATGAACGAATATCGATAATATAATATAACGCTTAATATGAATTTCATCTGTCTGATTATTTAATAGCTTAACTTATTTTACAGTAACGTCATCGACTGCCCTTAGGCTCTTTTCCCTTTTTGTTCAAACTAATTGATAGTCGAAAACTAGTATCAAGGAGGTATGAATTTAATCTTAGTTTGTAGAAACTATTAAAATGATAAAAATAGATATCGTATTAAATCGTTAAAGACGCCAATTTACGATAAAAATTAAGAAATCGTTCAATTTGATTTTGTTATAATGGAAAAACCGTCTCCTGCTATGTCAAAAAATCGTTACCGTTTGATTAACAAGTAGACGCCTTGTTAAGCTATATAAGGAGCACGGAAGTCGCGCGCGAGCTCTTTTGTGCTTGAAATTCCGGAGAGTGAACATCGAAGAAGAATATAAATATAAGGTAAGCAAAAAAAATATCAAACAACAACATTGTAACCAGTAATTTAGAACGTCTAAACCATTAATTTACAACACTTAAGCTATTAATTTATAACAATCAAGCCATTAATTTATAACATTTAAGGAATTAATTTATAACATTCAAGCCATTAATTTATAATATTTAAGGAATTAACTTATAACATTTATGCTATTAATTTATAACATTTAAGCTATTAATTTATAACATTTAAACTATTAATTTATAACATTTAAGCCATTAATTTATAACATTTAAGCTATTAATTTACAACATCTAAGCCATTAATTTACAACATCTAAACCATTAATTTACAACATTTAAACTGTGATTTTATACATTTGAACTATTAATTTCTAACATTTAAGCCATTAATTTGTAACTTTTAAACTGTTATTTTACACATTTAGCCATTAATTTATGACATTTAAACTATTAATTTATATCATCTAAGCCATTAATTTATAACATTTAAGCCATTAATTTAAAACAATTACTCCGTTAATTCTTAACAGTTATACCAATAATTTATAACCACATTCTCCCATTAATTCAAAGTAATTATGTTCTTAATTTATAACAGAAGTACCGTTACTCGGAAGTAACTCTATATTCATTGATTTAAATCAATACCATCAATTCGTAGTGTGTGAATTAATGATTTATTTTGTTTTATTTTATTAACGGAATCCATCAAGTCTTTGAAGTGCTATTTTATTTCTATATAGCATTATCTTTTAATTTTAAATACAGTATTTAATCTCTCATTTCATTATTTCGTATAAAACCTGTGGTAACACAGAGTTCAATTTTAAGATATAATTTTCCATTTCTGCTCAAAACCAAGGCGACAACACCATATTCATGGAATCAAGGAAGCAAGTGCAATTTAACCGAAGGCAACGACATCTTATCATTTGTCCATACGCGCTACAATTGGTACCTCGCATAGTTTCGTTTCTTCGATGATAAGTTCAAAATTCAAGTACGATTATGCGGATCCACGTATTACAAAAATTCCAATTAATAAATTTCAATACACGCCACTTCTTTATTACAAAATAATTTTACATCTCTGCTTCCAATGCTTAGAAAGTCTTTATGTAAATGGGACCCGAAAGTAGTTACCTCCTCGTGGTGGGTCCCGGTAATTGGTATCGTTTTCCAAATAATAATACACCAAGTACTATTTTGAATATTAGTATTATTATTTGAAAACGATATCAAGCTAAAAACTACATGAGTATAGTCTGGTCTTGATCATCCAAAATAGTTTTGGTGATCTAGACTGGACTAATAACCCCCCGCGGGGGCACCGTGGGACATCGTGGGACATCGCAGGACACCGTGGGATGCGAGCGTTTTAGCCTTAATTAATCATAAGATAGATACCTATGTTATGTGCATTGTAAGCTCATTCTGTACAAAGACACTTATCTATCTTGGAACGAAAAATAAAGATCTCGTCTCTCTTGATCCCATCGCTTACCACGCTGAAAAAATTGTTCCCACGATATATCGGTTCACGGTCGCTCAGTTCTTTCAAACCGTAGCGTGACGTACTCGTTCGCGCGTATTCCGGGTACGTGCGGGTCAACGTGTACTGGACAAATCTTTGGATTCGTAAGTCGCCCCAAGCATACCTCTGTGGTTAGTAACTGCTCGAAAACTGCCCGTCGTTTGCCTCGAATCGCGGGAGTTGTCATCGCACTGGTGATACCTGCGATGCGCAATACTGTCCGATTGGTACTTCGGTACTCGGGCAGAGACCTGCATTTCACGTCCTCCGTAATCCTGTTTAAGTGAAAAACTCGCGAGCGGGGGGACCCCACTGTGCAGTTGAGGCTTCTTGCCTTCGTAATCCTGTTCAGCGGTCCCTCCCCGGGTACTCACTTGTTTCAGTTGGAGTGTGTTAAATTGCAGGTCTGTTTGCTGGGTCACTAGTATCACCGGTCTTTGCCATCGACCGTGATAAGATCCAGACTACTTGACAGGTATCGAGAGAAGGTCAATGCTTGGGCTTTCCGCTGAACCTTAGAGTTATCTGGTACACGGGAGTACGTCGCGTAGGTTGGCTAGTTCTTTCGAGAGATCGTGACTTCGTTTGTTCCGGGCGCGCCGCGGTATTTCTTTCATCGTCTGATTCATCGGGCATCTTCTTGTTTTCCCATTTTTAAGGGAAACTTATTGAAATCACGTTATATAACTTTTCAATATCTTCAATATCTTATAGCGTCGCAAAAGTAGAACGTTAAACAGATTAGTACAGCGACTCGTATGTCCCTTCTGCAAGACACGAAATGGTATATACAGTGTCAGTAGCTTCACTTTCTTCCTTTCGTTCCAAGTTAGATAACTGTGTCTTCGATACCGAATGCTGCCAGTAGGCATGCGCATTATTGTATAATATTTGTACTGATCGATGTAATCGTTGTGTGGGAGAACGATGTTGCGTTACGTATGCTTTGTTCTACGTTTGTAAAGATTCATGTAAGGACATCGTGGGACATCGTGGGACAACGTGGGACATCGCAGGACGCCGTGGGATGCGAGCGTTTTAGCCTTAATTAATCATAAGATAGATACCTATGTTATGTGCATTGTAAGCTCATTCTGTACAAAGATACTTATCTATCTTGGAACGAAAAATAAAGATCTCGTCTCTCTTGATCCCATCGCTTACCACGCTGAAAAAATTGTTCCCACGATATATCGGTTCACGGTCGCTCAGTTCTTTCAAACCGTAGCGTGACGTACTCGTTCGCGCGTATTCCGGGTACGTGCGGATCAACGTGCACTGGACAAATCTTTGGATTCGTAAGTCGTCCCAAGCACACCTCTGTGGTTAGTAACTGCTCGAAAACTGCCCGTCGTTTGCCTCGAATCACGGGAGTTGTCATCGCACTGGTGATACCTGGGATCCGCAATACTGTCCGATTGGTACTTCGGTACTCGGGCAGAGACCTGCATTTCACGTCCTCCGTAATCCTGTTTAAGTGAAAAACTCGCGGGCGGGGGGACCCCACTGTGCAGTTGGGGTAATGCCTTCGTAATCCTGTTCAGCGGTCCATCCTCGTGAGTGGACCCCACTGTGCAGTTGAGGCCTCTTGCCTTCGTAATCCTGTTCAGCGGTCCCTCCCCGGGTACTCACTTGTTTCAGTTGGAGTGTGTTAAATTGCAGGCCTGTTTGTTGGGTCACTTGTATAATCGGTCTTTGCCATCGACCGTGATAAGATCCAGACGACTTGACAGGTATCGAGAGAAGGTCAATGCTTGGGCTTTCCGCCGAGCCTTAGAGTTATCTGGTGCACGGGAGTACGTCGCGTAGGTTGGTTAGGTCTTTCGAGAGATCGTGACTTCGTTCCGGGCGCGCCGCGGTTTTTCTTTCATCGTCTGATAGTTGGGGCTCCTTTTTCATAGTAGCCTCATTTTTTTTCTTTCGTTCCAAGTTCGACAAATGTGTCTTTGATACGGAATGTTGCCGATAGGGCTGCGAATATTGTACGATATTTGTAGTAATCTATGTAATCGTTGTATGGGACATGAATGTTGTGTTGTGTGGGAGATAGATGTTGCGTTACGTATGCTTTGTTCTATGTTTGTAAAGATTCATGTAAGCGCTGCGTTGGAGATATGTGTTTCGCAGTTAGACTACGAAACAACTATTTCTTTACGCAGGCCCATGGTCAAGTAGAGTCAAAACTCGACATTCTGCCAGCAGGTTGAATGTCGAGATCGATGTGTAGTGTTAAATAACCCATGGGCGGGTCTCGTGCGTAGTCACCTCCTCGTGGTGAGACCTGGTAATTGGCATCGTTTCTCAAAAATTAAACAGTCGATTAATCTTTGGAAAACGATACCAAGCCAAGAACTACGCAACAGTCCAGTTTGGATCACCAAAAGCCTCTAAAAGAATTTTGGTGATCTAGACTGGACTAATAACCCCCCGCGGGGGCACCGTGGGACATCGTGGGACAACGTGGGATGCGAGCGTTTTAGCCTTAATTAATCATAAGATAGATACCTATGTTATGTGCATTGTAAGCTCATTCTGTACAAAGACACTTATCTATCTTGGAACGAAAAATAAAGATCTCGTCTCTCTTGATCCCATCGCTTACCACGCTGAAAAAATTGTTCCCACGATATATCGGTTCACGGTCGCTCAGTTCTTTCAAACCGTAGCGTGACGTACTCGTTCGCGCGTATTCCGGGTACGTGCGGATCAACGTGCACTGGACAAATCTTTGGATTCGTAAGTCGTCCCAAGCACACCTCTGTGGTTAGTAACTGCTCGAAAACTGCCCGTCGTTTGCCTCGAATCACGGGAGTTGTCATCGCACTGGTGATACCTGGGATCCGCAATACTGTCCGATTGGTACTTCGGTACTCGGGCAGAGACCTGCATTTCACGTCCTCCGTAATCCTGTTTAAGTGAAAAACTCGCGGGCGGGGGGACCCCACTGTGCAGTTGGGGTAATGCCTTCGTAATCCTGTTCAGCGGTCCATCCTCGTGAGTGGACCCCACTGTGCAGTTGAGGCCTCTTGCCTTCGTAATCCTGTTCAGCGGTCCCTCCCCGGGTACTCACTTGTTTCAGTTGGAGTGTGTTAAATTGCAGGCCTGTTTGTTGGGTCACTTGTATAATCGGTCTTTGCCATCGACCGTGATAAGATCCAGACGACTTGACAGGTATCGAGAGAAGGTCAATGCTTGGGCTTTCCGCCGAGCCTTAGAGTTATCTGGTGCACGGGAGTACGTCGCGTAGGTTGGCTAGTTCTTTCGAGAGATCGTGACTTCGTTTGTTCCGGGCGCGCCGCGGTATTTCTTTCATCGTCTGATTCATCGGGCATCTTCTTGTTTTCCCATTTTTAAGGGAAACTTATTGAAATCACGTTATATAACTTTTCAATATCTTCAATATCTTATAGCGTCGCAAAAGTAGAACGTTAAACAGATTAGTACAGCGACTCGTATGTCCCTTCTGCAAGACACGAAATGGTATATACAGTGTCAGTAGCTTCACTTTCTTCCTTTCGTTCCAAGTTAGATAACTGTGTCTTTGATACCGAATGCTGCCAGTAGGAATGCGAATTATTGTATATTTGTACTGATCGATGTAATCGTTGTGTGGGAGATAGATGTTGCGTTACGTATGCTTTGTTCTACGTTTGTAAAGATTCATGTAAGCGCTGCGTTGGAGATATGTGTTTCGCAGTTAGACTACGAAGCAACTATTTCTTTACGCAGGCCCATGGTCAAGTAGAGTGAAAACTGGACATTCTGCCAGCAGGTTGAATGTCGAGATCGATGTGTAGTGTTATATAACCCATGGGCGGGTCTCGTGCGTAGTCACCTCCTCGTGGTGAGACCTGGTAATTGGCATCGTTTTCCAAAATTTAATCGGTTGATTAATCTTTGAAAAACGATACCAAGCCAAGAACTACGCAACGGTCCAGTTTAGATCACAAAAAGTCGCGGATGGAATTTTGGACGATCTAAACTGGCAACGTGGTACACTGTGGGACACATTGTGTATTAGATACTTCTGTATGGTACATATTTCATTTTATTCTTTTGTACATTTTGTTTAACTCTTAATCATAATGAATTATTATAATTATAACTGATAACCAATTAGTTTTCATCATTAACATGATATTAAAGTCGAAAATTTTAGTGTGCATATATATATGTGGCTATATATGAAATAGTGCGCCATATAGAATTACAATTAGATTAAGATTTAATTTAATTTGGAGATTTTAGTCGGTATTTCTTCTTAAGCTCCTTTTGCTTTTCGTTTTGCTTATTCGTTTTGCTGTTTGTTTTGAACATTGCGCAAACGCACATCAAAAGTAGTATTTATTTGATGATAAATAAATTTTAGATCTTTTTGCCTAAAAGGAGGGTGAATGGGTTGCGGATAGGGTGGGTCTTCATTCGCAGATCCTCCTTGTGATGAGACTTGGGTAATCATTAGTATTTGATATATAATTACTAATTGTATTACTGTGCAGCAAAGCAATTAACTGTATAACTGGTATAATTATTAATTGTATGGCAAGTAATATGTGCAAATTAGCTGCGATCCTGACTAGGTACTCATATCAATCATAAAAATTAGTGAAATATAATTCAGACATAACTTAGAAGTGTAACTAATAACAAGTGCTTTTGGTAATTAATAAAGTATAAATAAGAATGAACTATTCTAAAATTAAATAACTCCACCCAAACCTCTTATGGATTTCCATGAGTAAGTAGGTTTAATGTACAGTCTACCATTTCTTTTGCAAAACGACTCGCGGGATTGTTCGCGTATCTGAATACCACGGTCTTCTTTGTGAAGTAAACTGCCTTTCATGTGTCGTTCGAATTGAGGATCACTGTGCGCCTTGTTTTTTAGGCTGACCTCCCTTCGTTTGTGTAAGGAGGTTTGTTCGCGTGCAGGGATTTTTTTATTCTTGACTTTCGTCTTACTTCGGCAACAAGAATCACCCCTTAAATTACGTTGAAATAGTAGCTGAATGGCCTGTATATGTATATAGTACATACTACGTTCTACATAGGATGGACCAGTTAAATGAGATCACCTAAATAAGTCGCCCAGGAGCCATACCGACCAACTTCACGAATTAAAATGCAGTGAAAGAATGATATAATTGCAAACATTAAACATTAATTATACCTTCCACTGGTGTACCTTGGATTATTCTAGTGTCGGTAGCACACTTTTCATTCAAAGTTCAACAAAACGGCGACAAAAAATCGTACGTCGTGTTTTAAGTACTCCAACACCCGCATTTCTTTTCCTTTTTTCTTCAGGACGCTGCAGAACGCTTGTATATAAATCAACGCGCACCGACAGACTTTATAAATATTTGGAGGCCGGTAACTCCCTCGTGTTCCTCCGCGTCCGTGCGACGGCATCGTCGAGCGCTGGGGGTTGCAGAGAAACGGTGGGGTGTAGGACAGCAGGAGCAGCCGTTGAATATCCGAGGAACACTCTAACCCTCTCTGGCCCCGAGCTTAATTAAGCCGTCAGAACTAACGCGTAGCATCCGAACACGTGGCCATGTCAGATTTCGGTTGTAGCAGAGTCCGAGTTATACGGCGAGCCTGTTAAATCGAGAGGCATCTGTTTCCGGATTCGCAGCGCGTTCCCGCTGCGCTCGACTTCCTCTGTAATCGCTTAAATTTCCTCCTTTCCTTCCTCCTCTCCCTTTCGTCGTTTTCTTTCTCATCTCCTTTTTTCACCTCTCGTCTCCACGTTCTTTTCTTGCTTCGGTTGTATCTGGGTTACGAACACGGGACCACGTTCCGGCTTCCCGTTCGGAATTAATTAAGCCGTCAGCGACACAGCGCGTCAGCAGGCCCTTGTCCCGCGAGATTACAGGTGAACCCTCTGCTAATGTGTGTATTTGTGTTTGTGTGTATGTGTGTATGTGTGGAAAGAGAGAAAAGGGAGAGAAAAGGTTCGTTCCGTGCTTGAGGTCCGTATCGGAAAGCTTTGGAAATTCGTTGTTTGTGGGTGCAGAAAGGAGGTCCTGCTTTAGGTTTGCTAGGGTGAGGTAAATAAAGGTGTTGAAAAATGGGATTTACATTTTTCATCCCAGGTAATTTGAACATTTATCTTTCGAAACTAACTTCCAAGCTATCGTACACGATTAAATATTTATATTATCTACAGTCAAATAGGATAACCGAACAAGTCGAGTGAAATTTTCGTAAGTGACATTTCGTTTCTGAAAAGAATGATTTTAAAAATCTACCAGATACACGTATATTTTGTCTATTATCTCATTTACTGTTGATCTGTAATCTTTCCTGTCTATAACTTCTTCCATTCCGTGTCTGATTAAAATGATTTCATAAAGGAGAACGAAATTATTCATTTCTAATAATAATTCTATTATTATCATTTATTTTTATCACGCGATCTCAAACGTGACCATCTACACTTAAATAAATTTGATTTTGCCGACTAAAGCTATAAATACACAAAAAAAGAAATTCCATCAACTTTCTGAACCAGTTTCATGCCGTAGTGGAATCGATAATTCAATCATTGTTAAGGTATGTAACAGACGCGATAGCAGAACAACGTTTTTGTTATTAGCAAGAGAAGAAATTGATGTATATTGATGCGAGCTGAAGCGACAAAGCTGTCGCGCGACAAATTGTCACTGGCGCGTGCATAGTCCTAGATAGCGAAGTAGATAGAGGAGTAATATATTTGTGGAGCAGGTGAGTCGGTCGATTGGGACATCTCGAAGGTAATTTATGCATGGCCAGGCGTAAAGCAGCTCTTACGTTTTATAAAATCGCCGCAGTCTCCGTGCATAAAACTCCGTCCGGCTGAAAAAAGTTTATCTATTACATGGTCGGCTCGGCAGAAATTTTAATCAAACTTTCAAATGAGATTTCGGGAAAACTCGTCGCATAAGCTATCGAAAACGTGTCACTGCCTGCGTGACACGACACTCTTCGGCTCGTCTTATTTTCCCTGTCTTATGTAGAACCGTGTCGTTGCCGTAAAATTACCTCACGGGTCATCTTGTCACGATCTTCCACTTCGTTCAACAATCTGTTCTTTGTTCAACGTATTCATTGGATCTCGTGGGAAGTTTTGGCATTTTTTGGTAATGTCTGGCGATGTAATATATCATTTAGTCATCTTTCACTACGGTCATGTAAAAATACGTCTTTTCTGCCGAACAGTAAATTATGTAAAAGTATGTCCGTTTTTCACATCCATAGAATTCATATATTTTGATCTACGATTCATTTTTACAAATTCAATTTCGTACAGTGTGTTTAGCAATAAAATCATTTACCCTTGATAACTTGGTAGCGTTTAGTCCACAATCCATCAGATTTTACAATTGCTTTAATGACACTTTGGCATAAGTAAATAGTACAGATTAGCTTCAATTATATAAAACTTTTTCTTATGTTTACATTTTGTGTATCTTGATATTAATGACAATGAAAAATGATTTGCCATCCGTGATTATTGTTTCAATTATGTCCTACATTGTAAGTATACAAATAGTTGAAATTACACCGAAGCACATGAATTATTTACAAAATTGTACAAATTCGTAAAAAGTCAGAGTGACTAGAAAATTAGTGCTCTATTTCCTCCCATAAATTTACTTGTCATAAATTTTGAGAAAAATTTTCAAAAATAATGTTCCTACTATCATCACTTTTCTCTACTTTTCAATTTATAACCTTGATCGGTATGCTTTCCGAATGGCTCACAGAACATTAAAAAAGAAATACTTTTAAATAATGACAAAACTCTTCACGTAACTTGGATTTCCATACTTGACGCTTTGACGAAAACTTGTGCAAAAGATTCACATTTCTCATCCTAATCTTTTCTGTTCTTTTATTTCATTTATTATCTAAAATAAGCAACCACGTGTATCATGGTTTCGAACAGAATGTTTAAAAAGGGAAATTCTCAGGGAAGCAGATCGCAAAATAAGCTGTCTATTGGGACTAAGTAGTTCCAGAATTTCGTAGTAAATCAAACTCAAAATTATCGTTTCCTCGTGGGGAATGCTAATATTCAAACTACCCAGAAACCCTGTTAATCCAAATTTTCATGTAACTGGAACTCCCGCATCCTAATTAATCCTTTGTAACAAATTACAGAATTTTATTCTCTCTATCGTGGAAAAGACAGATCAAAGTGAAACGGTTTTCATCATGTGTAACCTTCATTTCATAGCAGAAACGTGGTAATGCAAATACATAGTATCATTGAGAGCAAATGTATGTCAGATAGGAAAGAGAAATAAATTCCTGAATAAGCCAGAGTATTCTCAATTTCTATGTGAAGTAATACGTCAATATTTTCACTTCACGTAACTGGAAGTTGCTTGAATCATGCATGTATCAAGGATTTATTATAATAAGAGTCACGTAGAGTAAGTTAATTCCATTCAGGAAGTACATCGTTGCTATTTTGTACAGGGATAAAATAATAATTTTCAATAACTCTTTCTATTTAAATTTGTTTCTTGAAGCAAAATTATATTTCTACAAAAAGTACGTATTTGTATATAAATGACAAACGAATTATCTTGTCCTTTAATACATCTCATCACAATATTATATTATTTTTGCCCCTTGATGAAAATGTGATCAATTAGCAAACCTAAATAATCAAGCGTCTACTGTATATGAAGAACAGTTTAAAACGAGCAAGATAAAAATACGAAGAACAATTGAAAACAATGGAAAAGTTTGATTTTTGGAGATTTATTATACGAAGGTTATTATCTTAACAAAGGAAACATACATACGATACAAGATATAATGATAATATTTATAACCTACCTTATTATATTATTATAATTTTAAACCTACCTTACAATACACGAAGAATGATTGAAAATAAAGAAGAGATATTGAAGACACGGTTACAAACAGAAGCTCGAAGAACCCTAAACCACCCAAAACTTCCTAAATTTACCGTGCAATGCAACAATACTGTACATATGTACTACTCATCATTCTCAAATGCAAGACATAACTTTTCACCCCATTCGCCACTTCGTCGCCCTCTCGTCGAGCACAATTCGAGCCACAGAAATTCGTGTACCTCTCAAACTGGCTCAAATACCGATAAATTCATCGATCAGTTGGACCAATTCCGTCATATCGCGAGACGAATTTCGACGAGCCAAGAACGGTTGGGTCATTGAATCGATTTTCCTTTCGCAAATTTTCCCATTCACGAGTGGAACCATGTCCCCGAGGGATGTAATTGATAAGGGGAGGAAGAAAAAAGGGAGTTGCGTGTCCCCGTGACGAAAACGCGTCGAAATGACATCGATTGGCCACACAAGGCCGAGCACCTTCCCCTGGGAACCTAACGACTTGCGTATTATTTATTTAACAGTCGACAACAAACGATCTGTAATTTTTGTTTCGCCCGTGAAAAAGAACGAAGACGAGCGGAACAGCCAGCACTGAAACGACTCCCTCCAACGAGGGGTGATGTATGTTGAAATTTTTATCGCGTCTGCCTGCCTCGTCTCGCGAGCCACGTCGCCGGCTTCCTTCAAACCTTTATCGTTTCTCGTCGAAGGGAAAAAGGTTTCGATTCTATTTGACGATGAAAGATACTCTTGAAACGTAGTTAAAATTAGTTTGGATCTATTCTGTTCGATAATGTTGGCTACTTTGATGTCCCACTTTGACGAGAATTTTGAACTTTGTGATGGATTCATTATGTATAAAAGGGGATGACATGTACGGTTTGTTTCTATAAATTGAAATAGGAGTTTAATTTTCTTATCTAAGTTTAATTAATTTTATTAGTTTACTTTGATTTTACTTTTATATCTTGTATCGTACAATGTTCTATTATCCATATCAGTCACGGAATATAGTAGGCTTATCGTTAAGATATACATAAATAAATGTTTTAATTACAAAATAAAGTTAATACTTATCAGTCACGTGTATTAGAGAAGAAGAAGAAAATTATATTCTGTTTTGAAACTATTTTACTGTAGACCTATTTCATTAAAGCTTTGAATTGAACAACGGTAAAGAAAAGAATAAAATATGCGAAAAGACGATGCTTTAAAGACAAACCGAAAACGAAGGTTAGAAAAGTATCCTCTGAAATCACTTAGTTCCTCAAGACCACCGTTCCCATTCCAAAGAAGTCACTCAACAAAACCCTTTTCTTCGCCATCTCGCCGTAGCCAGATTTCCAACTCCGGCTTCGAAGCAAATTACAAAGTACAACAATCGCAGGAAAGGACAAAAACTAAAGACAAAGTAACACAGTACAACTTGCTACTAAACGATACAGTGTACAGTAGAAAATTCACAGAAAATTCACCTTTGGACCAACCGGAGCGGGCAATTGAATTTGAACAAAGAATACCTTTGTTCATCTTTCGTGCAATATTAACAAACCTTAATTTCGCTTCCAAGCTAGAACAAGAAATTTCAACGAACGCTACAAAGGCGTCGTATATATTCAAGCGGTCGGCCCACCACTCGCTAACTTGGCCGGTTTTTCGTTACTGGCACCACCGGGAGTAAAAAGTTATCCACTGGTCCATCCGGAGCTACGTCCGCGAAAGTTCCTCTGGAATCGTCCGATTACCGCAAAATGTATTAGGGTAATTAAGATGTCTGAGGCTTGTCAGAACCGAAGGGATATACGTGGAAGAGCGTCAGCTGGGGAACGAAACCGCGGTTGCGGTGTAATTGACTCAAAAGGAAAACATTAGCCCGCCACTTTGTCGCGGCCGATGCGATTAAGCGCGCGCTCGCTCTCGCGCGCTCTTGCTACTCGACGCGACGTTTCTCGCGTATTAATGTAATTGATTATATAGCGACTGCAAAGTGAAGCATCTAGCTTCCGGCCCTTTGCCAGCTTGAATTTCTCGCGAAATTGATATCGAAGGTTAAGGAACGCGAATAAATTCAGATTTAACGTCGATCTAGGCCGCTGGGCTAATTTCGCAACTCGTTTTAGAAAGAGTAGAATCCGAAGGATTTCGGAGAGATTTGGATGGTTTATTTAAAAAATTCTTGTAAAGTGATTCGATCGAACTTGATCACAATTATCATCAATGGAGTGGGTTATATCAATAACATGTGTAATATAGCTTTCAGTGAAGAAACAATGTTTGTTATAAACAATTTTTCATTTCAGCGCCATCGTAGGATTAGTATACCCACGTATGAACATCACAAGGAAAGAACACGATGAGCGACATTTTATATTTTGTTTCATGATAAAGAATAAAAATAAAAAAAAAAGAAATACTCAGACGTTAATATCTACGTCGTTAGCATCAAACGTTACATATAGTTATTTAACGAGTGAGACCTTGTAAAAAATTATCTTAAGAAATTACTCTAAATTGAAAATATATTCATTTTCTGCGATCAGAATACTTTCGTGAGTCACTCTAGATATCAAAGTCAATGAAATCGATGAGGTGTGTCTTTTTCCAGATACATACGTAATTATCGACCTAAGTTCTACGTTTAATATACAGGGTGATTGGTAACTGGTGGTAAAAGCGGAAAGGGGGTGATTCTACGCGAAAAAAGAAGTCGAAAATATAGAATAAAAATTTTTCGTTTGAGTCTTTGTTTTTGAGAAAATCGACTTTGAATTTTCGCTCGGTACGCGTGCACTTTATCACGTCTCGTTATGACGGATCTCACTGTAGATTGTTGTCTCGATGGAAAAATTAAAAAAAAAAAATTTTTATTCTATATTTTCGACTTCTTTTTTCGCGTAGAATCACCCCCTTTCCGCTTGTACCACCAATTACCAACCATCCTGTATATAGGAAAATATGTAAAATAGTAAGAAGATCGGTTCCTAAAAGCAGAACAAATACACCTGTTCGTGGGCCGTCTAATCGGAAGAGACACTCGTCCGTGTCTGAAAGCGTTGTATCCGCGATTAGCGGAGCAGGCTCGTTAACGACCGGCCTAACAACCGTTCTCTGGCGAATCAATTAACAGGAGGACGTCGAATTGGCAACGCGCCTGGCAATTATCGCGTCCCGACGTCCATTGTGCGTGTCTCGGCCGCGAACCACCGCGACAGAACGAAATTTTGCTTCGCGAGTATCGAAGTTTGCGGCTTGACCGGTTCCACTGGCTCTACGGTTAATTTATCGGTAGCTACGTAAAAACGAACGACAATGACCGTCGCTGTCTCGATGTGCAAAGAAACCTTTACCTAAAAATCTAATGAACCACGCTTTGAAAGACTTGATTAAAGGATCCTCGCGGATTCCGGCTGCTAAATGGAAGATGTGCAGATGCTTTGGTTCTTCTCGCTACATTTCGTGCCTGTTGCAATGAGATTCGTGTAACTAAGCTTCTAAATACTCTCCATCTACTGTAATTTATCGTTATGTTTATCTTTGAAAGAGTAATTCTGCTCTTGATATATATCTAGTTTATTTTCGAAAAAGTGAATAGAACGTGAACGTTTAACAGAAATGTGAAATATGAGTTATTGTTTTTATCTTTCAGCAAAATTGTTCCAAAGCATTTGTTCCAAAATGCCCCAAGCACTTGATATTTATTTCATTTCTAAATACGCGAGTGAAAGGTGAGAAAATCCTTTTGTTTAATAGATTCATCAATTCATCAATTCATCAATTTGAAGAGAGTGAATTTTAAGTGAGCTTTTGTAGTGTGGTAAAGTTTAATACACGAAAGCCGTAGTTATAGATGTTTAGCTGTGGTTATGTTATAATAATATGTGATTAGAGCTGCAAACGATTAATAACGCATTGACTGATGAATGAATTTTGTATGCTTTATCTACCTGTCGCTTATTTCAATACAGCATTTACGCATTATCGAATAATTCCAACATCGGTATAACTTTCCTCTAGTTGTACCTCCTGTATTAAACCACTTGCAAAATTTATGATCAGTTCGAGATATTAACGTCGATCTCTATTGTTTCCTTATAATATCCTTCAAATCACATCTCTGGCGAAAAATTTGCGATCACTTCATAAAAATCTGAAATTTTTAAGGTGAGTTTGTGATTCTGTTATCATATTTTTACAACAAACTTTTGACGTTTGATAGAAATTTTTATTAAAGTCAGGACCATTTTTATGAATAGACTGGATTTTTATATATTCGTGAGAAATTAAAAAATAAAAAAATATCCAAACGTACAAATATATAAGATATTTAAAGTAAGGCGTATTCATTATAATATTTAATAGATGAAACAAATTCTTATGTAAGTTCTATTTCTTTACTTATCTCCATAAATGTATCTTCATAAATATTCACAGTCAAATTATTAGTATCGCTAACATTAATTTTGAATTAACAACAAAATCAACGCAACAAAGATAGTACCAATATACTTTCGAATTACTCAAACTCTCATTTTCCACGAAAACAACGCCGTTTCATTTACTTCAAGCAGACACAGCTCGAAATTCGTGTTTCAGCTCATTGCAACGTGAATTGTTTCGCAATCGTCACTGAGAGATGGCGTCCCACGGAGACGAAGTTTAAACGCATTTAACGTTGGATTATACACCAGGATGGCGAGTAAATGAAAAAGTTAACGCGATAATTGGAACTCGGCCGTGGTTGTAACCAGGCGGCGCTTCAGAATTGCATCCTGGTCCAGATCGAATTAAACAAACGTTCGCGGAATCGCGCGAATTCACCCGAGGAAACTTTTGTTTTTCCAACGACGGTTGGTTGCATGGCTCGAGCGGCGCGTCGACTATTTTAACGAGAACCCGCCTTATAAATCTCGCCGGCGCGAACTTCTCGTTAGCTGGAACAAATTGCGGGCTAACTAACGGGACTCGCGATTCCGCGGCTATTTCCTTCGTGAATTTCATGAAAGGGGGCGATGAGAATCGAAGTAATTTGAATTCTTTTCATTCCGTAACCTCTTCATGATCTTACCCTTTCTTTCTACTTCTTGGCGTGATTGAAGTTGAAATTTGGAAGGAAGAGGTCTTCTTTTAAAATTAATCTTTTCTTACTTTACAAGTCTTAATTCACAAACTCTATGTCGCTGACATAGTTCACGCTTATAGTACGAGTATTTCAAATGAAATTTCTCGCTCTTAGAAAAAAACGGCATTTTAATTTAGAATCCTATAATCTCTGTGAGTTCGTGAATCTTTTGTGAATTTTGTTTATTATATCTATTATATCTTATATGTTTATTATAGGTATTGTACACTGTACAGAATATTCTTTTAGAAAGATAATTTTTTGAAGAATGTTTCGAAAAATACCGCAGCCAGCTTGAATATTTCTCACCACAGACAAATATAGATTTATTCGACAGAAACAGAGCTTTCGTTATATATTTTGCATATTTTATCTCTCATCCATTTTCATTTTATAGAAACGAAACCAATCGAGAAGAATAGTTCGATAAAAGAAAATGTTAAACTGCAAAAAAGTTGCGTTAAAGTGAGGATGATATATCAGGAGGATTGAATTTCATAGAGCGGTATTTTTTCGTAAAAACTGTATATTTTATATAAATGGCATATAAAGGTTTAATTAATTTATATCACGATTGATTATTCCTACTGATTTCTACAAACGATTTTGCCGATGTATTTTTAGTGCCCTACATTTCGCGTTTGATTGAAAGCTCGTGATACAATGGACACGAAATTTAATGCTACTGGATGGTCCCCACTGAAATTTCAGCTGTGATTGCCAATGCCGTGTGTTAAGTTTAATTACATATGGCGTGACGAATGTGTGCGTTGCAGTACGATTTTGTCGTGACAAATTTAAGGAAAATTCGAATTAATTCTACATTGCACGTGTTATGTAAACTCTAATGAGTTTTGTATAATTTATCCGAAACTATTTAGTATTCACAGTATTATTTTTTATCGTACGTTACGTTTCCACAAGTAGCTTTCTCTCTTAAGCCGATTACGGAATTCAGCCTCGTAAAAGCAGGATTGAATTAACGCATTTAAGATTTAACAAAATATTCTGGTGAAAAATCGTCTACCATTTACATACACTATTTTATATTTTTAATGAACTTCCATTTTTATGTCTGCTCTTGTCATCATTTTTTATCATGTTAAACGACATTAACGGAAATGTTACTCTCATATTATCCTGCCCATGCATAACACAGAAAAATTTTCACCCATCTCCTATTATTATACTATACCTTTTCTGTACTAATATATTCTACGTAAATTCTAACGGAAGAATTTTTCTGGCAACCTAATGAATATATTTTATACTATGTATGTACTATGTACTATCTAAGTATATCCTCTTTAACCAGATTTCAGTTGACAAATTTTGAGCAACATTATCAAACAAGTTACCTTCAAACAACTCCGATATATAGCCAAATATTCTAAAAAATCTTTTTTAGAATATTAATTACTTAGCCGCGTTAAAAATTTTAGTGAAACTATATATAAGTAATTACTTATAATCTCAATTTTCTACCATCTCATCATAATATCAAATAACACCAATACAAATCCAGATATTCTAGAATTCTCCTTTCCATACTATACATATTAAATCATTCGTAACTATACTTTCCTATCATAATATCCAATACTATTCAATACTTTCCTATCCAATACTAAACAAAACCAAATATTCCGAAGCTTATCCCTGCCATATGTACGAAAAATCTAAATAATCACTCATGACTTCACTTTTCTACAGTCTCGTCATCATCCAAAGCATCAGCTCGGCAAGCATTCGATTCCCGTTTCATCAAACCTCTATAATTACGTTTTCACCTCCTTAACAATCCCCCGTAATCACCTGCGTAATCACATTCTCCTATTGCAGCTACGATATCGCCATAAGCAAGAGGCAGTAGCCGAGCGCTGGAACGCGGGACACGCGCGATTAATCGACGCTTGTCCACCGAGCGTAACCTTGACTGCCGGTAACCATAAATAATCGGTCAGCGTGTCGCTTGATAAACCAATTCGCCGCGATAACTCCGACAGGGAGTTAGGGTGTCGTGTTCGACGCGTTTGGATCTCAGCTTTCGCTAGCAGTTTAACGAGCATGGGAGACGATCCAGACAAATTTTGCGCGCCCGAGCGGCCACGACGCTGCGCTGCAAAGGGGGTGTTGCGGAGAAAATTGCCACGATACGTTTGGTCAGGCGCTAGGCGGTCTGACACGGGCCGGCGAACTGACACCGGCCAATTAATAATAACGAGAGGACGTTTCGGGATTACGAGGAAATTATCGCTTTTAACCGTGCCGTGCACGGCCGAACATATCATCGGCTAGGGCCATTAATCCATACCCTTTCCTCTGGTCCATTGCAATTTCGTACGGTGGATGGCCGCGCGACACATAGCCCTCCGCACCTCTCCGCTTGATTTAATTAGACAAATCGGTCCGTCTCTGCCGGAGTCGGTCGCGTTTTCCACGCTCTGTCTGCGGCCGAGAGTTTGGCAACTGTTTCTCGATGAAGTTTTGTGGATCATGAGTGATGAAGTGCGATGAGAGCTGGTTATTAAAAGGGGTTTGCGACAGAGTGAATTTTGGTGAAATGTTGAGGTAATTTGGAAGGAGGGGAGTGCTACAGTGATTGGATTGGTAGCCTGGAATTAAAATAATTGAAGTTCCTTGCGTTTTTTACGTTTTAAGTAAAGTTATATTGTATAGGCTGTTTTGCGAAATAATTATTTCAAGTTGTGCGAAGGAAAACAATGCGAAACTTCGGTTTTATGCAGTCTCTTTTATTCGGACAGAACATTTCAAATAAGGGGGACAGTATGATAAAACTTAGCACAAAGAAAAAGGCAAAACCCGTATGTACCCTCGCAACAAACTTCAAATAACCTGTTAAAATCTCAAATAATGATCCGCTCATGTCAAGTGACTAACAGTAAACTAATAATCCTGCACATAACGGAACAATGTTCTACCTATCAAAGCGTTTCTCCTGCAGCTCAAACAAACCTCCCGGAACGAGGAAATAACCCAAGAGAAATCTTTTCTCGCAACATTTGCCGGTAAATAAAACCTTGGAAAATAGGGATAATTCAAGGAAAAGAGGATGCGGGGTCGTCGACGATTTTCTGGAGGCCCAAAACCAGCCAATAGCCACGGTTGGTCCTGGACATTTCACGAGACCGGGGTTGGGTCGCGATTTCGTCGCGGCGCATCCATTTCGGCTCGCGCTTTTATTTGCGAACGCGGCAGAAACAAACGAACGAGCTCTGGGGCTAGGTGAATAATTAGTGCGCTGAAAATGAAAGTCGTCCGGCGATATTTGCTGCCGGCCTGATCACCAAACCCCATCCCCATTCACCTCCTCTCTGTCTCCCTGTTTCTCTCACTTCAACTCTGTACGTGCTCGCGAGCTCACAATTTCGGCTTTATCGCAATTTCATTGGCCCCTTTTCATTGGTGGAGCGTGAATAATCTGGTTAAACGACGAGCGTAGCCAGGCGATCGATCGATCCGGAGATTCAACATTCGATACTCGAACAACCATCCCCACAGGTTCGTCCTCTCTTTCTCCGTTTTCGGACTCGTGTTCATTATACCAACGAGATTCCGTTGGGTTGCGTATTAGGTGGCGTCCGGATCGTTCGATTTTGTAATCGCATGAACCGCGATCCGCCGGCAAGCCGGCTTCCTAATCAAGTGAAACGATAATGAAACTATCTCGATAACGCTCGGCGAGCTAGTATAGCTCGTCGATTTGCACGGCAAAAATATTTTTCGCGGATGCTATTCGGTGGATATTCGGATCTTGTTGAAAGCTTCAAACGTCGTCATTTTTAACGTAGCATCGCATTGATTACGATTCAATTTTTTCGCGATACCTTTCTCGGTCAACATTTTGGTATTATTTATTGAAATGATGTAAACACAGTGTTCACTTATATGGATGAAATACAGTGGCTACAATTTAAGATAAGGCCATTTGTTGCTTACTTTTAACAAAGTGTACTTTTACCAGCTTCTACATTTCATTTTTCC
Source organism: Bombus flavifrons (assembly GCF_040668555.2). Lineage (NCBI taxonomy): Eukaryota > Metazoa > Arthropoda > Insecta > Hymenoptera > Apidae > Bombus > Bombus flavifrons. The sequence continues at coordinate 9,069,687 of NC_138456.1, forward strand.
AGTCATAGAAATGATATGAAATTATGTATTTTGTATGATTAATCATAGTGCAATGTATAAATAGGACTAAAAGTTGTTCTGTATTGCAGAACATGTACTTTACCACATTAATACTCGATATCATCCTTCGTACAAAGTGGTTAATAATCGATGGTTATTTATATAATTATTTATACATCATTCGCAAAACCAGTTATGAGCAAAAGATTACAATGGAAGAATGGCAACCAAGTACACACCAGTGAGGAGATAAGAAGTTTGTTTTCCGACCTAGATCACAACCGGGTCTTTAATCATGTTATCCCGTCTTCGGAAGAGAAGAAGCATCCGTGATGGATAGTTTCTCGCGTTTCTTGCGCTTCTCTCACCTATCGATAAAATCTCCTAATGATTCCCCAGTTCATGGAATATGAAACAACAAAGGAATATTTCATCAGAAAAATGCTTGAACTACTGAACATTACCACGAAAAAGTCTCGGACAATCCGATCACGTAATTTAAATAAAATCCACAAAAATATTTCAAGAATTAAAAAATATTCCATTCATCAAAGATAAAATAACAGTTTTTATAAACAAAATGTTCTTTAGAAATCTTTCTGCCAAAAATAAGCTGTTTTCTCGAAAATTTCTCTCGTATAACGCCCTCCCTTTTATGGAACATTTTATCATTAAAAAAATCCTCCGTTTTGTTTCAGAATTTTCATATGAAAAAATTCTCTCTTCTCTCGCTTCGTAGTTTATGATTCGCGCACGTGGATAATGGAAAATGTTGCGCTGTCGGATGATAAAGTATTACGCGGGTAACACCCGCGGAATTCTTTTCACAGGTCTCGAAACAATACGAACAATAATCGATACAACGAACACGTTCTAAACAGCCGCTTTCACGTGCCGAGAGTTTGCTTCGTGAACAAAGGAGACACGTTTCCCTTTCACTGTCACGACTGCTTAATTCATCTCTGCCGGTAACATTTACCGATCTCTAATTGAAATCGGCAGTTTTCGAGCGTTTATGCGCACAGTCTACAATAACGGTTTCGTAATCTCGCACCAAGGAAAAACATGGTGAATGTGGTACAGCCACTTGTGCCACGGGTCATAAGGTTCCAGACCATCTCGTTCATTGTTATGCATCATCGATCATAAGTTTCAGGCTTAGTGGTTAATAACTTGTATACACGAGCTATTCTCTTAGACAGCTTCGAAATTACTTGGTTTCTTTTGTAACAAAGGCGTTTCCGTGTAATTTTTCATATAGTTGCAATGACGAACAAAAGAAAGCTTAACCATCGCGTGAATATGGTTGCGTCATTTCAAAATCACGAAATACGAAGCGACCAATTTTAACAATATTTATGTAATATACTTTAATGTGTTTCGAAGAGACAGAGTATATTAAGTAATTTAATGTGAGAATAAACTTTAATTTTTCAAGCTTTATTAAACAATACAGTTTCAAGTTTCAATAGCCTCGTAGCATCTCAAGTATATTATACGGGATAACTTTTATAACCTCTTTGTAGTTTTATAGTTCCATAATACCTCATTATACAACACAACCTCTATTTTACAATTTGTGCAATTTTCTATTTTCGTCGCAGTTTGTAGTTCGTATAAAATTGGAGTAAAAGTAGATATAACGAGAGTAATACATAAATGTATTTAATGTGTTAAATGAAATTCATAACAATAGTTCCTATGTTCCTGTCTGTGATAGCGAAACTACTTTACTTTTGATTATTATGAATATGATGGAAAAGTATTTGCAGCATATTTAATACAAAACTTGAGCTTGCTTTTGTCTGCCATTGTATTTATCGTCTCAATCAGAATTTCTCAATTTGCACATGCATAATTATCAATATAAATGATAAAATAATAACTATAAATGTATTTTTAATTCATTTATCGGCGAGAAAGAGTTAAATCGTAAAATTATTTAGCAGCAGTGCTAATAAGCTTTGAACATAATAACTCATTTACCCAGAATTTCCTCGTTTACTAAATAGAATGTTTCATTTATGCTAAAAATACATTACATCTGGCGTATTTGTGTTTCCAGGAATTAAAACGGATTTAATTAAAAACGTTTCGTCTTTGTTAATTTTTAATTGCGACTGAAGGAGCTTCTGATAAGGGAACGACCCAGTTACCAGGTAAATATTAAACTGCAAGCACAAAAATAACATAAACATCTCTGTATTTAAAAAGATTATTTTATTAAAAATTCTATAATTAACTGCTAATCTGTATCCTATTCTTCATGAATTATGTCCTTCGATAGAAATTGACTGCCACAGACGCGCTACTAGGTACATCCATCTATCAAACAAAATATACTTAAGAAACGAAATTTACAATTTTGAAAATTTAGAGAATTTGAATGTTTGAATGTTTTAATATTTAGAGGTTTTAAGATTTCAACACTTAATATTCAACATCAATATTTTAAAAGCTAAAGTCACAGTATTAAAAGCCAGAAAACAATAATTAAAATCCATAAAGACAAAAAATTGCGATTAAGATGTTGTTTCGATGCAACGTTATGCAATGCAAGGTCCGACCTTAGTGGGCAAAAAAGCTTCTCTAGAAAGACGAAGAAATATAAATCTGAGAAAAGAAGACTTTTGATACGGATGTATTAGAAACACGTATAGCTATTGTTCCTCAAGTAGAACGACCAACTCGATTTCTCGAGATCGATAGGAAATTGCGGAAAGGAAGCGAGTCGAGACGAGAACAATGCAAGAATTAACGACGAGAAACCCGGAGCGGATTTCAACGTGGTGAATCATGTTTTTTTGTTGGTCAAGCTTGTTTTTCGAGACCACGTTCGTTTATGTTGCGGTTACGTCGACCACGAATGCTTTCCAAACTCGATGTCACACCAGGCTAAACAGGGTTTTCGAGGCGATGCTACGAGGCTTTTGTCTTTATTCAGTCAGTTTTACCTGTCATCGTGTATCGCCAGGGTATCTTGTACTTTGCTCGATTACTCGATAGATGGAACGTTTACGTGAAACGTGACTGACGTTTCGTCGATGACTTTGAGTTGTTCGATCACGCGAGCCATGACTTCTCTCGGGAGTATGATTTCCTATGGAGCTATGTGGTGAAACTATCCTACGATTGCTAAGGTTTCTCGAATCTCGGACGTTGAAGTCTAATACCGTAGACTCCTGATCATCACAATGGTCATTGATTAACGGAATAATAGCTTGCCTGAAGATCGATCAATGGAAAATTTAAGGATGACGTCTTATAAGGAAAACCGGAAAATAAGAATCATATTATTATTATGATGTGATTAATTTACGTGACGAAGGTTATATCATATTCTAAATGCTGAGTAGAACATTTCTACGGAATGATAGAGTAGCGACTACAATCTAATACTTTTAGGTATAAAGACGTTTCGATATTTCTACGAATAAAATAAATCTCCGCAAAGATCCCAGTTCTCTACTTACGTCCATAAAACTATAAATTTGCATAAATATTCACGATCCATTTATACCGTTTTCCAAGACCTGTAAATCCAATTGTACCCTAATTTACCCGGAGCTTACCACACACGCAGAGACACCGCAGTATCAAAGCCTCCATTATCGTCCAATAAGTGCTTATCTCCAACTTACCTGAAACAAACAAAAGAAAACGACGAATTAGAACCAATCTGAAAAAATCGAACAAAGTGGTCGCGAAGCGTATTCCATTCAGCATAGTCAAGAACTCATTCGTCATCGTGAAGACGAGGCTTCATAGCCCGCGGTGCCAAAACAGCCTCGGTCTCGGTTCCTCGCAGAAAAACAAGCCTCATTTGCGCTCGGGCCAGCGCGGAGCCACGCGGGCTTAATTAAGCGAATCGAGCCGATGAAGACACGCTCGTATATCTGTTATCTTTTCGAGTCCCTCCACCCACGAGCAGTGGGCTACAACTCGTCTATTGTTCCTACGGGGCTAAACACGTCATTATCATTATTCATAAACGACGGGCGGCCAACGGGTGAGCCGCTCGCGGATCGCGCCACGAAATCCTGAAGATCGTGAGGCTTCGCGGTTTGGATAAAACGGAACAGTGAATAGACGAAACTATGGTTGCGTGTTCGTGAAGTATCGAGGCAGCAGCGCGTTGAAAGGCTTGAAATATCTCGGCTGTTGTATTCTGTGTTTTATGGTGGATTCGGTTTGTAGTACAGTGGCTATAGCTTTGCGTTTATTGTAGCATTTATATTGTAATTAATTGAAGTGCAAGTGCATTACGTTTCATACCATTTGGTAGTACTTTCATACGATTACAAAGATTTAATACTAGGAAAATTCATGGGAAATAAGGCTATGAACGATTTTTGCAGCCACTGTATAAAAGAGAAGAATCTTTCAGAGGTTGTTGTTGAAGTTAGGACGAGTGTGGGTGGAATGTATTTCCATTGATTTGTGTTCTGGATTTATCGATAGAGAAAAAAAGAAATCTTCTTATCCAATTTTTAAACCTTCACGATTTATACTTGCGACCACTTATATTAAACGGTTCCATCAAAAGGGAGATCAAATAAAACTTTAACTTCATCGGATATCTATACTCATCAGCCATTATTGGAAAACGTTCCGACGATTTTTTTATTCGAGTCCTTCCAACTTTTCAAAATTCCTAACTACACTATTCCAAACATTTAGAGAATCCATCTTAAAATATTTCAATTAAAAAGGAACACCAAAAGGACTGAAACTCAGTCAGATAATTAGCCGATGTTAAAAGGACCTCGATGAAAAATTATTTTTATTTCGATTCTTCCAATTTTCAAAAACTAAAAATTCTGCTATAAGGCGTTTTAATCAAGGAAACAGTAGAATGCATCGTGGAGCATCGATCCGCAATCGTCAAATTCTCTCGTTCGTGTAGAATCTGCCTGGCTGGCCGGGGCCATACAATTAAAATTCATTTATCGACCGGCCATTACATCCGCGCGTTCGCGATCCTTTATTTTTATTCGCGTCTGAAGGGGCTCGTTACACCGACCTAACCAGTGGCAATTAATCACGAACGTTTTAACGATCCGGGAGTATCGAACGAATCCGCCGGACTCACCGCTGGATTCTCCTGTTTTAATAATCGTCACCGAATTTTGTCCATCTATTTTTCTGTTTTTTATCCGTTTCTCTTTCATCGTGGCAAGTTACGAATAGAATTCTGGCGGAACGAGTTAGAGACACGCGTTGATAATTGTCCGTCGAAACGCGTTTCGTAGATAATCGAATCGATGTCTTTCATATCGCAAACTTGTTTCATAGATCGTTTCGGATGCAAGGGAACGCGGAGCTGAGACGATGCCGTCGCTCTGTCACGTCATGGGGATTATCCATGTTACCTCGAATCTGAAACGAATAAACTCGATCAATTCTACTCTGTGATTGAAATAAGAGTTAATTCCTTAAAGTGGAGATATTTACTTTGGTTTTGATGTGACTAGTAAATTTTGGTATATATAATAATTTAATAGCCTGCGTTTGTGAATAATATGGACTATTAAGTTGGTCCAGGATATATATTATTATATTCCATTCGTTTTTTCAATAAGTTCCATACGATAGAAAACTTTCCTTTTGGAAAATACATTTTATTTTATTTCTTGTGAACCTTCGCTTTCCGAATATATTTTAGCATAATTTAGATGGTAATAAACTTTAGTGGAAACTATGGAGTGTTAAATTATGCCAAATAAATTTCAAGAAGTTACACAATTATATTGTATTAAATTTATAGAATTAATAATGTGATGTATATATAGAAGAAGAATTCGAAGCGTTAGCGAAAAGATACAACAGAATCGTGGAAAACTCGCGAAGAGAAACCCATTCGCCTGTGCCAGCAGCGACATTAATTATCTAATTATATCTCGGAAGGGAACACGTTTCGCGAGCGTTGTTGTGCGGGTGTTACCGCCTCCTGTTGTTTTGACGGGCCATATATTTTTCGACTCTTTCGGGAACGTGGCCAAGTGTTTAGAACTTCTAAGTATAGCCGTCTACCTCCGCGTTTCTGTATATTCCGCAGCCGTTGCGAAGATGAAGTATCCCAGAGAAGAGTGTCGCCCGTTTCGGGAGATAAGTTAACCGCGCCGATGCCAAACGTTGACGGTGCATGCAAATGAGATCGTGCCATGCTACAGAAGCTCCTCTGTTTGTAAATGCTTTGCACTTTTCTCATCGTACTTTCACTATTCTAATTTTTAGAATTTTATTTTTCTTCGTAAAGCTATATAGATTTTTTCGGAAAAAAACTTCTACAAAGTTTCTATGAAATATATATTTTAATAAAAATAACGTAAAGATTAAGGATTAAAATGTGTATAAAATATTCCTTAAAAAGCTTTCTTATTTCTTGGAAACTTTTTTGCAGAGAAAAGAGTTTCATTTCTTGAAAGAATCAAATTTCTACAAAATATTTCCTGAAAACTTCTTTGATGCTTTTAAACAATAAAGTTTCTTCTAAATTCTCTGCTAAATTTGTTTAGATATTTAGAAACAATTCAGTTCACACACGTTTCATATTTTCTTAAAAGTTTGTTTACGATTCTTTGGTCAAAGATGTTGATTTTTAAGAACATTTACAATGCATTACACTGCATAATAATATAAAATCCTCGATAAACTTAAAACTGAGAAGTCGCTGTTAATACAGCTTACTGTACACTATTCAAAGCAATAACTTACGTCAATTAATTTACGAGACTAACGGAAAAACTGCGATGCTGAGAAAAATTGTGTACTCTCGGGTTCCACCTTTGACCTGTTCGCCAGGATGAACTGGATTAAAGAAGCGTAAGATTGATATTAGCTGCAGAGAATGCAAAGTATGAGCGGCACAATGAACGATGTAATGCAGTGGCACGTGCAAATCTTCAGGTTTATTTGATTACAAAGTTTGCGCTCGCAGAGATGGATGGTTTGACTGTGGAAGCTTCGCTGTTGACTGTCTCACTTGTAAATTACGACTCTGTTTGCTTCCTTTTGCGCTACTTGCACCCTGAGACACGGGGAATATCGAATTCAATGAAACGCTACTTCGACAATGTTTAAGTTGCAAACACTGTCATCCATCGAGTCGTGTTCGTTCGATACCAGGCGAAGAAGAACCTCTGCTGCCAATTTACGTTTGTCACGGCGGAAATATGAATCGACGACAACTTGAGAGTTTCTTGTTATAGTTTAATGAAAGTCGACGACTAAATTAATTTTATTTCCTGGTAGAAATTAATTGTCGCTTGACACAGTTACGCGATGAAATTCTAGTTCCAATTTGCAATATTTCGATCTTCCATTTTGTCTATACTTTTGTATTATTAACGAAGGAAGCTTAAAAGGTTTTCTATTATTCGACATTAGTATATTCGATATTTGTATTCAGCCTAGTGAAGGAACATATGTTGGTAATAAAAGGAGAAATGAAACCGAAAGTTCATCCGCTACTAGAGAGATAATAATAATAATACGAAGAATAAGGACCAATGATCTATTTCATAAAGGAGCTCTAATCCTGCGGCAACTTGACAGACCACCCAGTAGCTCGTAAAGCACACGCACAGATATCTTAATTCGCCACTTCCCACCGAAACCCCATGCGATCACGAACCACCGATTAGAAGGTTAAACACCACGCATTATCCAAGACTCTATAAAGCGAGGCGAGGCACCATCGTGGAAAACAGAGGAAAAGTCGATAGACGATAGGCGAAGCCGCAATCAAGCCGCCTAATTACCGTTAACAGTGGAACGCAATCCCAGCCTTACGACTGACGATTCGAATTAATCGCTGAATTAGCGGCGCCTGTGATAGCTTCATGGAGTCGCGCCCGATGAGGATAGCCCTTAAGCGTCGCAATTACGTTGGATCTATGCGGGCATATAACACGCGAGGCTGATCGCCGCCGATGTGTTCGCCGAGAGCTTTCGCCGATTTAATTAACTTCTGTCGATAAATTCACCGCCTTATCCGGTGACCGGGCCTACTTGAACGCTTGGAATTTTAATAGCCTGTCCCCATGCCGTTCCTCCTGCTTTATGATTTCGAGTTACCTGGTCTCCGTGGAATTGGACGCGCGAACTGCTTTTCTCTTTCTTTTTGCCACTCTGCTAAAGATAGTATTACTTTCGGCTTTTTCTTTTTTCACTTGCCCCTTCGGTCATCTTAATTGCGGTTCAGTTTCTTTCTTTTTTCTTCTTTTAATTTTTTGGACCATTTGGTAGGATGGCTTTAATCTTTTTAAGAGACAAATTTATTAAGGGCAGGAAATGATAATTGTATTCAATACAAGTGCGTGTGACATGCCCAGTGCTGGACCCACAGAACTGGTAATTAACTAATTAATGATATTAGCGAATTGACAAGCAACAGATTGTGCACTTTAGTTGCAATTCTATAATTTTATTTCGAATAGGATACATAGTTGGTAACCTGTAGAATTGCAAGATTACTTGGTTAGAACCTGGTTACTTGTGTAGAACTTTATTTGTTTTATTATTAGATCTGTTACTGTTATGCGAAGGAATTCATTAGTACTAGGCTTAAATTAAGGAAAAGCTAATCTTTTTAATTTAACCTCTGTTTATTACCATGATATATCGTCTTTTGATCCAGAGATTATTTCGAGAGAATTTCGCTCTTTTAACATTTACACAGTTCAGTTAAAAGTTTTTAACTTGAAAACTTTGAACTTCTCATGGGAAATTTTTCGTAGGCAATTTTGTAGAAATAACGGATTAATATTATATAATATTATATTATATATATTAATATTATATAAATTAATAGATAATGCTTTGCATTTTTAAAAGGAGTGGCTTTCTAGGTAATTGTTTAGATAGTGTTGTACATGGTTTTGTAAATAGCCTCCTTTTTCATACCGAAGTTACTTTAAAGAACTCTAAAGCACGTTGTCGAGATATTTGCGTATGTGATATTTTCACACGTGTTGGAAATGCTCTTAAAATATATTTCTTCCATTATTAACGTGTACCCTATTATTATAGAACCGACATAAATTTCTCCTATAATTCTTTTCGGCTCAAAAAATATTTATCCATCGTCCACGTGTCACACTACATACCATATTACATTAGTATGTGCCAGAAATACATTCAACCCAGATGTGAAACAAGAATATTCTTTCTCATATCTTTCCATGTGGAAATCGTTCGATACCGACGAAGCTTACTCTTTTAAGAAACTCCTTTATTTTAATTCCATAATATACGATTACCTACCGTGTAACTTCTGTGTAACTTTTCGAAAATCTGTTTGTCTGATTTTTTTCTGATCCAATTGTTTCAAATCGATAGATAAATTTTATATTGCGTATTTGATACCCACACTTTGAAAGTAATATTAAGATTGCTTTAATTCATTCGTAAAAGCAAATCATTTTCATTTGATAAATAGTCTGTGACTCTCGTACAGCAATGTATATTCTCCGCAGAAAGGAACAGCGAAGAAACGAGTTACCGGAAAAAGAAAGAGAGCCATGTCGGTCCGGAATTCCCGTTTGATTTACGCCGCGCGCCGCCAGGGAGGAAACCGGGATAAAACGCTGATAGAGGCGTGCTCGCGGCCGCGCCACTGTCAAAAACCGCATAGAAATAGGGACATTTTCGTACTTCTATTCCGTTGCGGCACCGCGAACTTTACGACCAGTCTATTCGACTTTCGTCGCTGGATACGCCTTCCTATCTAAATGTCGTGCGACGGTATCGTGGCTAAAAGTGACATAGATAAATGCGCGTAGTCTGCTGCCGCATTCAGATTTCGTATTTCCGAAACTGGAACAATCCTGGTGAGACAGTGGTGCATGGTGCGGCGATTTGGCGCTACAAAGGATAGGAAACTTTCGAGAATTTTAGAAGAAGGGAGAGTGAAAAGTTCTCGGTGTGAGATAAGGTTAAGTTCACTTTGTAGTGGATCTCGTGAATGAAGATTCCATTGTTTCGAGTAATTGGAGTTTACTGCAGAGAGCTAATGGAAGATTCTGATCGACGATTTTCGGAAAAGCTAAGAAATGTCAATTTAGTAGCAATTCTGAAAAAAACTTTCGTAGCAATTTTATTTGAAATAAAATGTTTCGATAGTCTTTTTCCCTATCGTAGCCACGATAAAATTATCGATTAATTGTTCGAGTATTTTTATTTCTATATTCTATAATATTCTACAGATTTTACGTACATATTCTATGTGTAATTTATTCCACAATGTTTTTAATATTTTAGTCATTTTATTGTTCAATTGTTATCAACGAATTACTAAGCTGAAATACTAACCAAATGTTACGATATTTAGTAATTCAAGATACAGAGTATATTCTAATGTACGAGAATCAATCAATGAAGGCCTAAATACTTTCAGACAATTTCTATTGGGAACAATTGCTCTCAGCTATTATAAAATTGATCACTTCGAGAAACATCGATCACGTCCCAAAAGAGCTCAGCCGTTCGCCCAATAAGAAGCTTAAAGTACAACAGCCGTCTTATCAATCTCACTCTTTATCCACAAAATTAATGGCTAGCCGATGCAACTCTTCCAACAATAGAAACTAAATTCATCACCATCGTTCTTCATATACGACTTCATTTACGAAAACAAAAGGTAGAAAAAGGAAAAATGTTAACGCCTAAATTTAAGAACCAAACGATTCGAACAAATTTTTAAAAAATGTAGAAAACGAAGAAATATTAAAAAGTGAGTAATACGAGCATTTTCATCAAACTCTGAAACGTGTGCCAATTTTGGTATACGGTAGCGTGGTTGGAAAGTCGGGTAAAAGCATCGAAGATGTTAAGCGAGAATCTTGCTACCGCAAACTTCCCACGAAGGAAACGTTTCGAGCATGAAAAGGGCGAGATCCCGGTTGAATCGCGTCGGTGACATTGATATCGGCGGTTCGATCGTGGATCGATGGATCTGTGTCCAACGCGGACACGATCTCTGAGCAGCGTAGAGAGGCACAGGGTGTGGCGTAATCGCGTTTGTTTGTAATTCTAAGCTCCGAAGCCCCGGCACAATACCACACGCGGTTGCTTCGATCGGTGCAACTTGCACTCTCTCTCTCTCTCTCTCTCTCTCTTTCTCTCTCTCTCCTCTCTTTCTCTTCGTGTCTTCGTCCGCAAAATCGACCAGCATCTCTGCGGCACCCCTTTGTACAAGCTGTGTTCGCAAAATATTTGGCCAAAGTGTAAGGCGACGAAAGAAAAACGTGTTGTACGAACTCTATCCGCAAACATTACCCTTTCTCAGCCTCTTTGAAGGGATTTTCCAGCTCTTTTATGGTAAAACGTTTATCCTGCATCTTTTTAAGGGACAAGGTAGTTAGGGAAATTTGGTAAAAAGCAGCTTTTCGGAAAAATGTGGTTTGCGTAGTGGAATGTGTGTATTTTACGGGTAAAATTCACTTTGGAATCTTTTGTGCTTCAGTTTTTGCCAAAGTTTCATATAAAATCTTTGATGGATATGTGATACCTAGATCATAAACAAACACGCGATATTTATTGTACAAGAAGTATGCCTAAAGAAAGAAGATTTAATTGTTGTTAATGTAATTTCGTTAAGTTAGATTTAAAGCAATGAAGTAATAATGACGAATTAATAACGAAAGCTGCACCCGCTAATATTTTATCCAAACGTTTAATATATTCTTTTCCAGCGTCCAGTCTACAGTGCCCTACATACAATTCTGAATAACTATCCCCTGAATTCCATTTCATTTTCCAATTTCTCCATTAAATTTTTCATAAAATTTACTTTACGACGTTATAGTAACTTTAGATTTTCCCGACAAGTAGAAAATGAAATTTTCATCGACACGAAAAGAAGCTTTGTCTGGTGCTGCTCTTCGCGCGCGTTTGACAAGCTTCTTTATCGCGGCGACTTAAATTGCAGCGACAGTCGAACTGCGGAAACCCTACGGGGCAGAAGCACCCCATGTTTCGTTTTATCTTACACTAAGCCGTCTTATGCGGTTTACAGGATAAAACGAAACGTATCCACCAGGCTCGATGATATTATCCGCTTTCTCGTAATTATTTTACCACTTACAAACCGTTACCTTGTCGAATTGCCAGGTCAATTAACCAACCGTTACTGTCGTTATCATTAATTTTAACAGGGCTGAAAACACGGTGTGAACTTCAACGTTTTTTTAACCGCGTTTAAAGCTAATCAGTCGACGTAATTGCAATTAGAGGAGGGAGAAGAACAGTTTCCATCACGCGAGTGTGGTTATATTCTTCGTGATGGCCTACAGTTACTCTGAATAGCGATCGTTCGTGTTTCGAACTTTTGGGAAAGAAAATAGAACGAATTGTTATGCGAAGCATTACGTTATTTTCATCCTAATGAAATATTTTGCGAATCAATTTTTAAGGAATTTTTGACGTAAAATGTACGTTTTCAGTAAAGTACCATCAACGTTTATAATAATAAGAAGAAACATTTTACAGATCAGGGATGTTCCTAAATTATCTTCGCGGCTATCGATCTATTTATTAATGGAATGAAATGAAACCACAAAATTATAAAATCGATATCATAGGAATACGTTTAGAAGTTTCATCAAACGATAGCAATCATTGCTCTATTCGTTATAATCTAACAAACTTTAAATTTTCACGGTATCTAAAATTAATTTTCTCAATGAAACTGTTTCGCAACATTCCTTATTGCTCCACTCTGCTCTTCAATTATTCTCAGTCACATTTTCCCGCCTGCAAAATACAAATCGGGTATTTCATCTTCAGAACGAATCCACAAGCTCGCAAGAAATTCACGGAGAATTCGCAATTTCGCCAGCCAGAGAAACAATTAATTCAACGTTTACGCACAAAGGTGGCGGAAACAGCGTTTAGCCGACACTTTTCGTCGCGACGCACTTGTTCGAACCAGTCGGATGCCTGTTTCCGCTTAACAGCAGGGATAAAGCCGGAAATCCATTAATTGGGAAACGCTTGTCGCGCGTCGGGCGTTTATCATCCCAGCGAACGGAGGGCCAGGTCATTTGTTATTTACATATAATTCGTGGTACGGCGTTACGCGGCCCGACAGGCCGCAATTAACGCGCGATCAATTATTTTTCGATGGCCCGGCCACGGCCTGTTCCGCGGAAGCCCGACCGAATTCGAGCCTCCGTTTTCCAACGATAATGTCGAACCAGATGCATGGCGACCTGACCAAGGGCTGTATTTTAATTTATGCGACTCACAGATCGCTGCATTTTTCCGCCGCGCGGTCCACTGTTCGATATAACGACGTTGGGACCAGGTTTTTTGAATTTGTGTTGCGGTTTGTGGTTCGCGAAAGTGTGAGGTTTGGTTTGCCGAAAATGGTAAACGAGGTGTGACAGTTGGCTCGTAATACATGGAGGCTCCTGAATATTTTATTTTGCTTTTCCCTCTCCGATCTTTTTTTTGTGTGTGTCTGTGTGTGTATATATAAGCAAATGGAAACACTAAAGTTTGAATTAAGAAAAATTGGAAATCCTTTTTTTAAAGAGAGAGAGGATTAGAAATTTTGTTTTTACTGAACGATAACTTTCTAGTTTGAAGGAAGATGTATTACATGTTAGAAATTTGAAAAAAAAAGTATATTATTGAGAACGTGCTTTTGTGAGAATTTTTTGGAAAGGATTGGAAATGATTGACGTATAAAATGTCGATTATAAATATATGTATAGTGAAAATTTGAGGTGTTTCTTTTTTCTTATGAAAGCTATACACGCTTTCCATTATTAGTTTGAGTACTTTATTGGGAAGATGAATGTTAATTTTACTTTATTGTTGCTTGGAACTATAAATGTTAATGTAAAGACAATCACGTCACAGACACTATCTTTAATCATTTTATTTCGAATTTCGAATCTCTTATACAAACCCTGTTGGTGTTTTAATACACGCTAACCAGTGTAGATATTTCCTCAGAAGGCGATATAATGTTAAATACAAGAAGCACGTTAGCTGCTTGAAACTTATAGGACAAAGTAATTTAAAACTTCTTTTTCATAAATTCTGCTAAATCTGTCTTAGACCATTACTCGAGATTCTCATGCAGTTTTTGAAACCATTAGTATCATTAAGTAACCGAACTTGCATTTAAACAAAAGCGTCTGTAAACACTACCAGTCTACCTATGTGATTGAGCAAGTAGCTTTTCGAACTTGTACAAGTGCCACTAACAAAAAGCGAGTTAAAGTTAAGGCACATTCGTATAAAACAACGTCAGCGGTTACTGGAAGTTGTTCAGGATTCCATACAGACTTTTTAGCGATGTTTCTTTTAATGCGTTGCAATCAGTGCGAGAGTATTCGATGAATTGTGAAACAGGACGAAAGGAATCCGGTCTTGTTACAAAGAAAGGGACTTCGTGTACGCGGAAGGACGCTGTTCTGATTAAGCTTGAAATTTCTTTCGCGCTTTTCTTATGACTTCTGGCTTCTCCGTCTCGTATTATTATGTTAGACGTTAGTTTGACTTTGGAGTGTGATTCAAAAGAATGAATTAACTTTTGAAGCTACTTCCGTTGTTCTTGCTCTTTAAACTTCTTCCTTGTTCCTGATATCGCAGGAATATGCTTTTAAATTGTAAGAAAAGAAGAGTTTTAGAACAGGCAGGATGTAAAGAGATGAAAAAAAGATTAGGCGCTGTTTGTAAATTTATTATCTTGTCCTTTCTCGAGATTCTACCTTCTGTAGAAATCAGAGCATCTAGAGCGTTTCTTTTTATTTTCGAAGAATGCTCTGTACACGTCAGCGTTTCTATTCCTTTATATACGAATACATATATACTACCAGTAAAAGATCAAATGTTCCAAAAATACATGCATATCGAATTGGAAAACTTATAGTAAGTCATTGAGCAAAAATAACTCCTTATATCAAGTTGTAGACATTCAATCCTCGTTTTCATCCACGTTACTTGAATAATGCAATAAATAGTTCCAATAAGAGTTTATTCCATTAACTATCTATGAAGCTATTCTCAACTAAAGACAGAACTTCCAGTGCAAATGTAAAGATATTTTTCGATTTATCGAACAAAATATGTGCGAGAAGAGAACACGGGATGCTTGTACAATTGAATATTCCACAATATTCTATCGTACAATCCTTCGTTTATTAGAACGCGAATGTTCTAATATAATGCAAATCAATGTATCTATGACTTTTTAAATAACGAGTGTTGGATGATATTTTAAATATGGAAACAAGTTTTCAAGTGTATTCAAGTTGGAAGTGTATTCTGAATTCTAACCTTAATTCCAACTTTTCAGGTTTGCAATTACTAAATACAAATGTCGTAGAATATTTCAATATTCTTCGTTTAACACGCTATTACCACAGCGACTAACAACCATTCTGTTAGGTTGTCCGGAAAGTGTCTTTTCTTGGCAAACGTGTTTTTTTACAACAATGCATCTTCATACAAACGTGAAACCAAGTCTGTGAAATGTCGCGGTGTTTATCTCAACAGAATAAAATGGATCTTGCGTAATTCGACGAAATAATATAGAACAAAAAACATTGTGCGTCTATTATTTCCTCATAAAACGAAAGAAACTTTTCGGACAACCTATATACAATTGTACCACTGCAGCGAAATGACCTTTGAAGTCGTGGAATGAAACCGTGCTCCATATTTTGAGAATTGGAGAAACGGAGTTTCTTTTTTAATGAGCAGAACATTGTCACACGGAAAATAAAAAAAAATGAGATCAGTCGTATATATTATAACTTCTCCTGCTAAATCTTAATCCAATTTCACATAAATTCGTGTATGCAATTCTAATGGATGAAGCCAAATAGGAGACACACGCTTCTAGAATTCCACACTCCTTATCGTCATACCACATACCACGTCGGACACTCAAAAACGGAAACACCGACGGTTACCCTTCGCAGACGTCGCTCAAAGAGCAAAGCGTACTCGCATTAGAGCAACGATAACCAAGTTCGAGTCCGTGAGAGCACTCAATCGGAGCCAGCGTCTCTGGAGAGGCTTTCAACCTGCCGCCCTTAAAGTCGGGCTCCCTCGTCGCATGGTCTGGTCCTAATTCCGCTCGAGCCGGCTCTGAATCCGCGCCGGCCAATCCCGGTTAATCTTTTTATCGTCGTCATTAACGCTGAAGGTCGGCCAGAGACCCACGAGAAAGAAGAAGAAACCCAGAAGGAGAAGACGAGCGGCTTACGTGGAACGCGAGCTCTGTTACCAAGATTAGGAGGAATTTTAAAGTGGCGAGTGGCCAGAGGCGCCAGATCCGACTAAGACAGACTCGTAATACTATACTGAGAGAATACAAGGATGAAAGGGACATAGAGGAACGATGGAGATGATGAAGCACGATGGAATTGAACTTTTTGAATCAACAGCAATATTTTTTTAACTAGTCATCCTCCATTCTTCAATTTCATCCTTTGTCTTATTGGTCACATTTTCCACGACAACACGTAAATAAAAGGAAGATAGACGTTTTTAGTTTCATCAAGATCGACATGAATTCTTCCACATTTTTCCATTTAGCTTCTATTCTCCTTTCTTTAAGAAATCGACCGCACTATACTAAGAATATGTATAGAGCAAGTTTGAAACTTGGGTATCAATCTCAAAAATTCAACAGTAACACAAAAATAACTATTTTACATGAACGCTTAGAAAATGATGTTTCACATATTTCTAATGCATACTTTGAAAATGTCCGAGCCTATGAACGATAATGTATATGTTTGAAATAAATAGAATATATACTTCTACCAACTATAACGAGTATCTCAAAAAACAATTAGTTCAATAATATTACTATAAACGAATATACATGTACTGTAGCAATCTCTTGAACACAGTGATGTTTGCATATTAACAAGTCACTATTATATATGTAATAGTCCCTTACATATTCTTGCGTTGAATTACGACTATATATTCCTAGCATCACAGAACCTCTTTTGACTACCATGAGGTCGCTTAGACGCCATTCGAGCATCTACGAGAGAGACAGGTAGGCTGTAACGACATATCGCGTGAGAGAAAGACGAGTGGGAGAGGGTGCTGGAGATTAGCGGTAATTCGTCGAAGGACCAACTTCGAGGGGCCATAGACCAAAGGATACCGTTTCACGGAAGAGAGACAGACGGATCTCTTCACTGTCTCAAAGTTGCGAGTCTTTGAGAGCTGTTTCGAGCGTTGCTGGGATTCCAGACAACGAGACCGATGACTGGAAAGTTGCGATCGCTACCGAGTTGTCTTGGGTGAGACTTGGGTGGCACTGTGCTCCTTGAAACGAAGAACAGAGTATACGGAAGAAAGGAGATTTCGGGTTGGCAGGAGCGCTGTTGTGGAAGATGGGGAGCCTCGGTTCAGTTTGTCCGTTTGGGTTGGGTTTTAGGTAACTATCATTGGGGTGCTGGAAAAGGGATTAGAAGAAGGTTCTGAGTATTAAGAAGCTATTTTTCGCCTGTGATTGACATTATATCGTTCTTCTGTTTCGTCGATGCTCTTTTCTTTTGCAAATCGTTACAAGTGACTTTGATAACTTTCAAAAAAAATTTATTACATATATTAATTTATATAATTTATATACTGCAATACTTCTGACTTTAAATATTCCATATTATTCGTTATATAAATCATCGTTCTTTCATGATGATTAACATTTGATTTGATTAACATTTGGACACTATACAATTCCTACTTTATTATAGCGTAATCTTGTTCGTGACGAAGACAAAAATTATGTAGATGCATATAATTATTGCGACATATAATTATTTCTACATATCGCTAACATAAGTTTGTTAACATAATGTTTATTACTCATTGTACGATATATTTTAAATGATATTAGTTAAGGGTTAAAATTCGATATCGTATCTTACCCTAAGTGCTCTGATAAACTTCAACCCGAAGAATATTTCGTGGGCAACTCGTTTGCAACGTTATGGTTTGCTAATTGTCACGATGGTCCTCGTATATTCGTTGATTCGAGACAGAAATCAATTGATAAGCAAACGAGGGTGGCGACGAGGTTCGATAAGCGGTTATTTCTTGGTGCGTCGCTTTTCCGTCGATCTGTGCCGCGCAAACGAGGAACGCGAAGACTCTCGATAAGTAAATGCCCGGGCCGTTTCCATTCCGGCTGTTTAATGAGTCGTAACAGCACGCGTCGCGGGAATCGTTTGCATAAAAGATCAGGCAGAATTCTGTCGTAACTCGCGCGGCAGAAATCTTTGGGGATTGTTGGGGGAGGGGGAGGGGTGAGCGATCGACGAATGGAGCGTGTTTATCGGGGAATATTTTATTTACGGAAAACCTCAGCGGGGTAATAGAAAGAATTTGTTGAACTTTTTCATGGTTTTGCGAAAAGTTATTTTTTAAAACAGCGTTATTTATTTTGCAACGTGGGAAGTTCATAGTATATGATAAATGTTTTAAACCATCGTGACTTATCGTGTTTAATAAGTGCTATTTTATTTTATCATTGTATCACTCGATATATCGACGTGAAATAATTTATTCAGAGCAATCATAATGTTCATTCTCATAAATCATAAGTAAAGAAACGTTTAATTATAGAGAGTGAAGTTTGTTAAGCTACTAATGTATTCAGAGTCAGAATTTGTAATCGTCATATCTATATATAACATTTATTTTATCTTGATTTTATTCGTTTAATCTGTTACTTAAATGTAACAATAATTTTAAAATATTCTATTTAATTTGTATTTTACAGGACGTCTCAAATTTTGTCAAGTGAACTTGTATGTACTCGGTGGATATAAATAAAAGGATATCTACAAGACAAATTATTAACAGTAATTTATGACTTCGAACTTGCAGGATTTCATTAATAACGTTGGTTCACTTGTGTAAGAAGGCGCAAGCACCATTGAGATACATCTCCATTCTCATTTCTTGCTAAGAAATCCATCATGATGTACTTTTCGAAATTTTAAACAGATGGAGTCGATCTATCTGAGAAGTTTGAATAACAGAACGAAATAACGTACTGTAACGTGATGTACTTCCAGGAAAAAGTTTTCTTTATCGACTACAGGGTAATGATGTTGCTGCTCTTTATTGCACTGTACGCGGTAAAAAGTTGGATTATAAAACGGAGGTCTTGCCCGGGAGCTTGTTTGCTTTTGAACTTTTTAATTTTACCAGTGTAAGAGAAGATTTTGATTAGCCAAGTTGGAACAGAGTGTTTCGACGAGCAGTGTTATCGGTCCGATGAGTTTTATAAGAAATCGACAGTTTCATTTCATTCCAGTTTCTTTCTTTAACAGAAAATTAAGAGTCCGGATAATAACAGTGTAAGAAACTCTTACAAATTCAAATTCGTTAATATTTATGAACGATATTAATATTCACACTTACTTTTACAAATAATATTATTAAGAATATTTAGTACAACATTGTTATTTTATTAATAATATCGTTATATAAATAATAATATTTACATGTACTTATTTGTACACTGATATTTACATTATACACATAAACACTCGCAAGAACATTCGATAAATAAATATTCGATAAATAATTATTTGGTTAGCTTGCAAGTAGTTTTTCGCTCCTCCTGAAAAACCTATTTCAATTGTGTCACTTTTGCGATACACATGCGATTTGTTCGGTGAAGTAGTGTTAGTTTCGCGAAGAGAGCGCACGAATCTACCGGAGGATGGGGGCGGCTGCGTTCGAAGGCGGAGGCGGATACGAAGGATGGCGCACACAGACACGCGCTGTCAGGGTCAACATTCGAGCCAGGCGAACGTAAGGTACTGTTAATGCAACCTCACGATCGCGAGATCGCGATGAGCCGCGGGAACGGAGAAGATCCTGCTCCTCCGACGCGTCACGAGCTCCTCCTTCGACCGGCTTTCCGAGCTGTTCTCTCTGTCTGTGAGATCGTTTCGACTGCACCGATCGTTCGATTCGTTTCGATCGATAATTGAGGAGTTGAAGAGGTGAATGATGTATAGCGAGCACCACGAATGAGGATTTTCAGTATAAACAGAACGTCACAGGAGAAAATCATAATAAGTACTTTGTTACTGTTTTTCCTGATTTCGATATCATGTTACGATTAAGAAGATTTTAATACGACATAATTGAAAACGATTCAGAATATGCAGGAAATATCTGTGAAAACAATTTACACAAGTTGTAAGAAAATAGTGTTCACGTTCACGATTTTCATAATTTAAACTTTATGCAGAAAATATTTAATTAACATGGAATAGTACAAATGCTAAGATTCATAAGTAACGGAGAGAAAAATATATATAAATAAAATATAATAAGGAAAAATTAATGATATTTCTACATGATGGGATTATTGTTGCAACATGAAATATGTATTTAAAAATCACTATGCCGCTGCTAGATCGTGGAATAGAGTTTGGGGAGGAAGACACCTTTTTTTGGAGGTGGATCTCGTGTCTTGAGGATAAATGGAGACCACGGCCGAGGGTAGAGTGAGATATGGCGCGGATTTGTAGAGACTGTTCCACGTTATCGGGTTTCTTCTACGAACGAGGGTAGTTTAGGAAGTTGCAGACCGAAAGTGCGAAATAAGAGTTGCTGGAGGTGGATAGCATTGTTTGAGAAATTTAGGTACTATGGCGTCGGATAGTTTGGTGTTCAGGGCTATGGGAAGGTTTGAAGATATTGTAATAAAACAAGTTTTGTAATAAGACGCGCAAAGTTATTGCTCTGTCTCTCTTTTAATATATGTTAATTATTTGCCAATGTTGCTTCAGCAGTTTCGTTACAAAAATCTTCCTTGCGACTACCTCGTTAATTAGCACATTCGTTACTACTAGTACCTGTTGCGTGTACTTGTTTCATCAAACATATCCTTGATTTAACTAATAATGCTTGTTTTAAGTGCTTTGCTTTTTGTTTCGTTTACCTTTCTAACTCTCTTCATTGAAATCCATAAAAACAGAAACCCGACAGTTGCACTACTAATTATCACTTGAACATGTAAAGTATTAGATCGGTAAAACATATGCGTCAAACAGTCAATTCTACATACAGTAGCTACAAGAAGTATCGGTACATAGCCTTATACTCCAATGAAACGCTTTTTCATCAGAAATTGTGTATTCTCGTAGCGTCAAGTTTTTGTAGTCGTATGAAAGTGATCAACAAAATGTAAATCTATAATAAACAAAAAATAAATAATAAAATATAAACAAAATGAAATCTAATATACTTTGTAATTAGTACAATGATACAACGGTGTACGAGAATCTTTTATAGCCTCCGTGTTTCATACTATAGACGGTTTCATCAACCTGCAACAAAACCAACTAAAACCTCTGTTGTATCTTTCAAGATTCCCCTGCAAGATTCTCGTGATCACAGGTTGCTGGAAAATTTGCAAGACAGAGCGTCGAACGGGCAAGAAGCATGGGTCCCCCGTGTGCAAGAGAAAATCAATCGGGACGCGACGGCATGTAGGTACGAAGACGAATGGCGTGCGGCTAAGGGGAGGCCATGCAGGCGGCCACGGATGTAAGAAGAAGAACGGAGGAATAGCAGGCAGCCTGGTAGGGTCGAAGGTCATTCACGTGTTGCCGTTCTTTGCCTCCTCCACTGGCTACGGCACCTCGCTGCAAAACACACCTGCCCGACACCGCGGTCGAACTCTTTAACCACGCTCGAGACCTTGTTCCTCTCTCGTACGAGGCTCACCGTGTGCCTCGAGGAGGAATCGTCGCGTCGTTCCCGGCCTTCGGACGCTGTTGCGAGGTGGAAAGGTGGAATGGTGTTATAAGTGTTAGTTGGTTTTGCGAGGGAAGTTAAACTGGTTGGTTTTGCATGAAACTCGATTACGTTCTTATATCTTTTTTATTTTGTTAGCAAATTATGAGTTTATTATCTTTTTCCACCAACTTTGTATCGATCGTTGAACATTATTCTATTGTTTGTGAGGGCTTTGGTCAGAAACGTTCTTTAGTTATTACGATGTATTTTCATGTACCATTTTGAATAGAATAAATCAGAAAGTGTTTTGTTCTTTTTGGTCATTTCAAAAAAAGCATTGGATAAATTAGAAATATTTCTTTCTTAATATGTAAATATTAAAATTTCTTTTCGTGCTCATAACTTGCGACATTTAAGCTACAAGAATTTGAAGATCTTCGTCGTTGTTTTATTTCGTATAGTATCGTTGGAAAAAAATTTACTAAGAAATAACTGGCTTTTGGATAAAGATTTAATGTTATATATTTAGAATATCGTATAGGAACTTTTAGGTATACATAATTCGTTCGATCATCAAAAATGCACCAAGATGCAGCGCAACCATCTATTATTCAGAATGTCGATTATACCGTGATTGATTCTTTAGTCATTGATTACCATGTTATGTAAATTAAGATTCTTCATGTCATATTATACTTTCATTCATTTCAGCGCAGAAATGGAACTACAGATCAATATATTTTATTATTTTTATATAGCTCTTTGTTATTAGTTTTATGCAAGTGAAATATCGGATATTGTCCGATAATATGCATCAATGTAAAGTAGAAAGTAGCCGAACAATGCCAGAAATTATTTTGTTGTTGACCAACTAACAATGTATTCATTATTTCATTAAAAACATATCCAATTATGAATAAAGTTGTTTTTTTTTCATCGTCCGAAAAATTGTTTTTTCCAATTACTTTGCTTTATGTTATCTTTTTTCAACAAATGCTACGTAATATTTTAATGAATAGAAAAGTTACTTTCAATCTGAATCTGGCTAACTAGATACGTAAAATTTATAAATTGCTAAAGCAGTCAGTGACATAAAGATAAACGATACTTCAATAGAATGCAGCAAAATATAACCAACATTTCGTAAATTAACTTTTTCAATCTACCGAAGTCTTATACCTATTTCCTCCTCATTGGACACCCCAATGGTGGCCTATATTTGTCGTTCTTTCCCACAACAGCCGCGACGCAACAGTCTCATCGGTCGACTGTATGGTTTCTTGGGGACGTTGCGCTATTAGCAGCGAGAAAATCAATACGAACGATGTTCCACTTACGCGCCTTGTTCTCGCACTGTCCCGCGAACATACGAACGCAACGTCGAATAAGTTGTCGTTACACGCCACGGATAATACGTGTCAGACGATCTGAAAGTCTCTGTGCGACGCGTTCCGATACCGGGGGCCTTGTAGCCGCCCACGATTCCAGACATGCCTGCTGCTTTTTCAAAAAGCGCCACCGATACTGTGAAACGGCTAAAGTCCCTCCAACAACTGGTTACTTTAAATCGCGTATAGTATCGTGGTTATTTAGTTACGTAAATAGTATACTAGAACACATAGAAATCCACAGAAATATTGAGAATTCTATAGATTCTTAAACAATCAAGAAAGGTAATATATATAGTTATTAGTAGGTTTGTGAAACATTAATTATAAAGAGGATAGAAATATTATTAAATATGAAGATAAAAATATTAAGTTGTCCGAAATGTTTCTTTCGTTTCATAAGGAAATAGTAGACGCACAATGTTTTTTGTTTTATATTAGTTTATTGAATTATACACAAACATAATAATAGAGATAGAACGAAATGGATCACACTTAATTCAATAAAATAATACAAAACAGAAATCATTGTTTATTTATTATCACCTTATGAAACGAAAGAAACTTTTCGGACAACCTAATATACAGAATTTATATAATGTGTAGAAATAGACTAGAGTAAAATATACAATTGAAATCGACACGTATTTCATACATTCTAGAAACGTTAAACATTCTAATTCGTTTGCCGAGGAAAGTTTTAGGAGTTTTCAGGGTAGGAATATAATTATCAGGTTGTTGTTGAAATCTTTTGGAGAAGATACATAGGTTAAAATGGTGCAAATGATTTAATCTCTCGATACAAGAAATCGAATATTCAAAGAGTAATTGCACTCGAAGATTGATAGTAATTGGTAGATCATACGACTATGAACGTTCATGCAAATTGATATTCAAATATAGATAAAATCAAGTATAACAATAAATTGGAAGCTTACGAACAAATGAATTTTATGTAAACTGACCATAAAAAGTGGTTATAAAGTGTTACATATTTCATATTACAATTGAAGTAAATTGTAATAGCACAGAAACGATATCGAATCCGCACTTGTCCTCTCAATACCACATCCCTTATCATTCCACCCAAGTTGCCAGCATCTCAATAGTGAACATCTGCAACAGACCAATTTCCCCTGAACCAAAAGCTACAATATGTAGATATGCACGCATGTTGAATAATACCAATACGTATCTGGAAAAATTTCTCAAGAGCAGTTTCTTTAAACTCGATCGACTGAATTTTCGAAATAACAAGAATACGATGGCGATACAGGCAAACAAAACTTTATAGGAAATTGGTAATAGAACACCCGAATTAGAAATAGAAATTTACCTTCTGTTGACACGTAATATGAAGAGATATATAAAATATCTGAAATATAGCACTCCGCCAGTTATAATATTTGGCGCATGAATAATTTCTCTATTCACGTGCCATCCCTTTAATTGCATTCACAAAAACATAAATTTCTATAAACATTTTCACATTTAAACTGATTCAGAAAACTGGTAAGAAAAATTCAGAAGTACATAGAAATTTTCTTTGTCTTTTAGAAATTTCAATCGTGTATCGATGTACTTTGTATATCTTGCATACTTCATCTGCAGTAAACAAAAATCTACTCACATCCCAAGTGAACAAAAATCGAATAACTGTATAACTGTGCAATTGCGTTAAATACCAAGCCTATAATCGTCTCCTCAACATTTCGTCCCAATCGTTTCACCAAACCTATCGATATCTCAATACCTAGCATCTGCAACAGAGCAAATTCCCTTCAACCAAAGGACACGTACCCACACGCACGTACGTATCATCCATCGTAACATCCATAGAAGTTCCTGCAGCGTATGCCTAGGATCGATCGATCGGATCTTTGGAAGCAGCAAATGGCGATGGCGGTATCGCGAGGCGGTTCCCTGAATTTTATGTTTGCGGAATGCCTATGATCCGTGCCCGGTAATGGGATTTCCCAGCGACACGGCGTGGAGCACGAACAGTCAAACGAGATTACGAGTAGATCGCGCGGCTAGATGTTCCGGAAGGTTAGAGGCCCGCTTCTAACGAGATAAACAGGCACTAAGTGCAAGCCGCTTAGGTTACGGCGGACGCCTTTCTATGTGAAGACAGAGAGAGAGAGAGAGAGAGAGAGAGAGAGGGAGAGGGAGGACACCAGAGAGAGGCATCCAGAAAGGGGCAGAAGGGGCAGATCAGAAACAGGGATCGCGTAGATTTGCACGCGCGAAACTCACGGCCGTGAAATCTACACGAGCGGAGATCGCGGTTCGACGTGGAACAGGTGAAAGCTGCCGCGAGTGGAGGAATCGTCTGGCTTGTATCTCGCGATTATGGCAATTTCGATGTGTCGTTTAACATCGTGCGATTAGGGGAAGCGAAGTGGAAGTCGAGAAAGTGGCTGGAGAGGTGTAGCGATGCTTGAAGATTCGTATCGGTTACCTTTGTTCTTTTCCTTTGAGGTTATCGCGCTTTGGGTTGGAAATTAAATACAGTGGAGTTGTGATTATCCCGATCAAGTACTTTGTTGATTCTTATTATACAAACTTTTTAATAATTTTCAATATATCTTTGTGAACTATATCAGTGTAGAAGAGTAAATTTCTTATTAAGATTTAAGGTGCTTTTATCGTGTAAAATTGAATTAATACACCATGAAGGAAGAAATATTTCCAAAAATTCATTAATACGACGTTTTCTCGTTATGTCTTATAATTTTTACAAAGATAGACGACCAACTTTACTAGTAAATGTTTCTTGGAATTCGGTTAAAGACCTTTTTGGAGAATAAGGAAATTTAATTTATTGGCATGAGATTTGATTAATGAAGAAGTTACTACAGATAATTTAACAAGTGGCACGTTTCTTAACGAAGAGAGGGGATACAGGATAATAAGAGAAAACGATCGCAACTTCGAGTCGTTTGCTTCAGGTTGTAGAAATAAAGTATAATAATTGGATGATTAAAAGGAAGTGAGGACGCTAGAAAGCAGCTGTCAGCTAGAACTGGCAGGTGAAGACTGCTAATGGATAGCTTGACCTCCTTATTTTCCATGAAATTATGGTCGAAGAATTTTGCGACATTCGCGTTCTACGAAGTGTCGGCGACATTCGTTCGAAATTAAACTACGAAAGATTTAAAGACATGTATAAGTTGGTCTAAAGTTAATACAATTTGTGAACTAAAAATATATATTAAAATATCCTACACAAGTCAAATAATTAATAAGAAATTATTAGAATAATTAATAAAAAAGCAATTAATACAAACAGAAATCATACTATCTATAAGTCATAAGGTTTCATTTTCGAAAAGTGTTTAATTTTTCCATAAAAACTACTCCGGTAGTTTAATACTAAAATTAGCGAACTTACTACAATGACGAATTTCAGATGTTTTATTTCCAGAATTATTTTATCGAGATAAGAACACAATTACATTATGTATATGCTTCTTTATTTTAATCACGTCACTTCGATATAATAATTTATATATACATTTAACTACATATTAAATATTGACGATTCTAATGTTAAAAACGTATCTAATGGAAAAAGAACATAAAATAATGTCAAATACCCCGCACAAATCTTCCATAAAAATATCACCCTTCAGTATAAAGCTTCGAACCAACTCTGATAAAAATTCCAACAACTCTTTGCATTCACTTTTCAATATTCCGCCTGAAAATAAGCGATTCTATCCCTCAGAGGAGATCACGTTTTGAAGTTCAGCCGATCGAAACTCGAGGACACCTTGGACCGGTTTGACTCGAGCCTGACTGACGATCATAGAAATCTGGAGAGCATCCCGGCCACGAACGCGCGTCACGGACGCATCACCTTTGTCCTGGTGTTGCGTAATTTCGCCGGCAAGTTGGCGGAAGGAAGGAAGGAAGCGTACTCGAGGCGAAGTGCGGAACGAGATCCGCTCGCGTTGCGCCGCGCGATGAATACAGAAAGCCGTAGGGGTCTGTGCTGTCGTGGAAACTCGCCGTGTCGCAGCGTGCCTCTTACCCTCGTTGTTCATAAATGCGAAAGTTCGTGGTCCGCGAACACGCGTTATTAACGACAGCGTAGCTTCTTCCAGCTACGATCTTTGTTCGAATTGAAAGACAAATAGGGATGAATTTAATGAAATTAGAACGAGATTGGGTCTAAATGTATCGTATAAATATTTCGTAATGTTTTGTAAAAGTTAGTAAGCGATTAAAAGGAAAGTTACTATATAGCAATTAAAAGCTATTAAAAGTTGTGTTTCGTAAACGATTGGATAACATCCTTAGAAGTTAAGTTCGTCGTACATATTTTTATTTTGGACTTTAGGTCCATGAAGGTCTCGTTAAGATGGATTTTCGATCGTATCGTTTTATCATTAGGATACTGATGTTTGTTTTTGATGGGTTTATAAGAGACGGCGACATGCTTCTAGCTTAGTAACGAATTTCGAATTAATAATTCATTGTTTTAAGAATTTTTTAGGAGAATTCTTAAAAGTTAGATCTACTATGTTCCTGCGCAAGTTTTTGTTAAGTTTCTGAAAAAAAAATTCTCACAACTTATTTTAACAAATGAAGGTTGAAGAACAAAAATACTCGTACAATAATTCTCATACAATAGATGATACGCTAATTACAACGTTTAAATTGCATTTCTAATAATTGTTGTAATAACTACTCTAATAAATTAATAATAAAATTCCGCCGTCATTCAAAGTTCAACCCGTCTGGCATCAAAATCTCAATCTCCAATTCCAAAGCAGAATAGAACCGCCGCTTCTGAAGCGGCTGTAACTCAATTGAAAGTAGGTCTTTGCGATATTAATTTCAAGACAGCAGTTGTACAACACAAGTTCCATGGAACAAACGGGTAGAAGTTTAAAGATGTTACAACAGGTACTCCAGCACACAGAGTTCATATTCAGGAAATTGTCGCGGGGCGGTTTTCGTAATCCGGGCGCGGCAAAATTGGGTAATTATTGCGATTTAATATCGCCAGCTTCCTGTAAACTCGTTAGGCTTCCTAATTGAGATTACAGCGGCAGATCCGCGGTGGGAAGAAGATTGCGGGATACACCACATGCGCCCTGATACTTCGGAAGACTTATCGCTTACAAAACTTCGTAATAACCTCTCCGAAAGCTTGCGTAATGCCTTAGAGCGAAACGATACTTTAACGATCGCGAAGATCCACCTTCTTCTGGCAAACTATTCACCCAGAACAACTGCTTTCCCTCATTTCAAAGAAGTTTTAAATTAAAGCAGGGGCAAGACTGTGGACTTTGAGTCTATAAATAACCAGTCTATTTCCATTCTGGTTTCTTTAGCGAACATAATTAAAATCTCATTTGTCTTGTTAATCGTTGAAAGTAACTTTTTGAGAAGTTTGTATCGGGAACTAGTAAAGTAGATTAAAAACGTTGTTTGATTATCAGGAACATTGTGTGAAACGTAGGTAGTTTGTGTTTTATGCTGTTCCAATAGATGCTTTATCAGCACTTGCTTCAGCTTTTGGATGGAGAAGTTTGAACACAAGAAATTGTTCCTAGTCAGAAAGATCTCGGATGGTTGCGCGCTCATCTTTAGAATCTTACTTTCAAGCTCTTATTATTATTAACAACAAATATTCTCAAAATTTTCTCCCTATAACCGAAAATCAAAGAATACAAAGACTAAAATACCAAGACCAAAGAACCAAGAATACAAAGACTAAAATACCAAGACCAAAGAACCAAGAATACAAAGACCAAGAACTACGTCCAACTAATCGAAAATTGAAAAATTCAAGATTGAAAAATAAACTTCAGTAATCTCAACAAACAGTCAAACTTCTCGAAGAAGACTAAGAACGTGTCCAAGCAATGGACGATTGAAAAATTCAATATTGAAGAAATTTCATCAGCCGACTGAAATTTTCTGTAGACCAAGAACGCGTAGAACGCGTCCGACCAAACGAAAATTGGAAAATTCAAACTTGAAGAATAAACCTCGCGGATTGCAACGAGGACTTACAACTTTCTCAAGAAGACGGAGAGCACGTCCATTGTAATGGAACGTTCCGTTCCCGGAAATCAACGCCACGCGAGTCCTTATCCTCGGCAGGCGACCTTCGTAGCCGAGGATCGCGTTAAACGGCGAAAACAAAAGACGAAGAACGTCAAAAGGAGTCGAACAAATATAAGAAGCGCTAAGAGTGAGAAAGACAAGTCGTGGAAGTGGGCCCGTTTCTGCGTAGGCGTTGCACACATCCAACGACCCGGAACCTCGGCAAATCTCTCTCTCGTATCTGGTTCCTGGCCCGTTCCAACGTCTCCTCTCATAGGAGCTCGCACGCCGTAGCCAGCCTGCATTTACGTACCTACTTATCTCGTTAGGGCCGCGTCTCCACCCTCCCACGCCTCCCGCGATTCTCGACCTCGTAATCTGCCCGCAGATCCCCTGTGTCCAGTGAAAAAGTCCCTGGAACTCACGAGGGCGAATTCAGCACCGCCTTCGAAGATTCGAAAAAGAGTCGAGTGGGTGGAATGACGTTACCGATTCAGAAAACGTCGTTTTCAGGGTTTCAGGTGGTAGGAGATGGATGCTGATGGGATAGATTAGATGTGTGTAAGATTGTTCACTGTGGATGGTGTAGGTTTGCTTGTATGGTTGGAAGTTCGTAGTAGTTGCAAGTACAAGTGAGCGTGGATGGACACCCGGTGGGTGTTGATTGAATGAAAATTATTTGATGAGGGAACTGGTTGAAGGACTGAGTGATTGGAGCTGCTTGAATTTTCTGGAAGAAACTGGTCGATGGTAAGTAGTAGGTTTCGTAGGTAGGTGGAATTAATTAATAGCCTAATGACAGAGCATGTTTATTGCTTTTCTATATTTTATTGAAGAGCTCTTCAAGTGTAATTTGTTTCTTATAGAATCTGTATGAAATCAAAGAATAATTTATTTATCTCATTTCTGTACAGACATATTTGACAATCAGATATGTATCTTTACATTCTGTAAATAATTTTTATAATGTTCTTGGAAACATATACATATATACATTAACGAAAAGCGAACCAAATCATTGCTTAATCCAATTGCAAATTGTAGACATAGGACGTAAGTATTTCAAATAGATAATATCTAATTTGAATAACATTAAATAAACAATTTAGAAATATTTGTTGTATAAATGTATTGTAATATTAAAATTCAGATCGTATTGCATTTACGAAATCCTGTATAATAATCAAATAATGAACAAACGACGAACAACACGTTATAAAATTTCAATACATGTAGATAGTTAATTGTTTTTCAATTTCACTCGATGAAAGCACGAATGAGGACTCTAATGAATATTTAAGATGATGTATCAATACATAGTTATAAAAATATAATAAATTATAAACAAAAACGAAAATTCCTCGCTTTTACATGAAATTGAAGAATTTCATTCGATGCAATTACGCGCGGCACAAACAAGCAATCCTCCTTCTTTCTCTGTCCAACCAGTTAATTGTCCAAAAATCCATGCAGAGCGGGAAATATTGAAAAAAGGAAGACATTCGGAAATATTTGCCGCGGCCGCGTTTAATGGGACGCGGCATGGTAACGCGATTTATCGCCGCTCGATCCGGCGCAATTTATTTAAATGGCCGTGTATAATAGAATATCGTTAATAATGAATCGCGTAATCTTTCGATTTATTATTGTCGGTCCGCTTGAAGCTCAACCTTTTATTCGATATCCTGCAACACGTAATCGTTTAATTATTTAATACGATGGCCTGTTTTGCTCGTTTGCGCCGAAAACATCTCGCGTTCTTTCTTCGTCTCTCGCGAAATTCGAAATCCATGTTCGTGGCAATAAATTCTCGGAATTTCGCGTGTCCCCCTATGGCCGTTCCCTTTTTGAAAGAAAGGAAAGAGTCGTACGGACGAAATTCTGCGAAGGAAAGAAAGACACAAGGGGTAGGAGCGCTGTTCTGTCGGGACGAGCACAGTGAAAATCTCACATTCTGCTTCGAGTTCCAGGGCAAGATCGCTTAACGAAAGATGTTCTGCGTAGGAGGGTGGCTTTTCTTTTACATAATGTATCCTTTTTGTTTGACGGAAATGGTGTTGGCTTTGGAAAACTACGAGACCAACTCGGTTTGCTCTTCCTCTCTTAGGCTACTTTATTATTTTTATTCAGAAATTTATGCGATAATTGTGATAATTGACGTGATAGTTACGTATTTGTAGTAAGATCTAAAGGCACGAGAATATTCGGAAACGCATAATATGCGCGGAGAAGCTTATAAAATATTGCAAGTATAGTTATAGACGTATTCATAAAAATATGAATTTGCATAAATATCCACAGGCTACTTATTATTCTACGACTTGATAATTCGACACTCAGACAGCAGAAAAATAATCTTATCGCGCATAAAATCACGAACACTTGACTACAAATAAGGAGAAGGTAAATCATTCTTATTGCCATTTCAGAACTTAACCTCCGTCTTTGAATGCACTTACGACAACGATATAATATTAATAACTGCATAATGACGTGCAGCAACATTCCATCGAGGCGGACAGGATGATCGTTGAACGGCGATGGCACAATTGCTCTTTGAAGGCCGGCAAAGCGGCCAGCACGGCCAGAAACCACAGTGTATAATAAGCAGCGTAATTGAAGTAATGGACTAATTGCGAGATTCGTCGCTGCTTCGACACAGTGGTAGTAGGCATCGTTAATGCGATTCTTGAACGGCTTTTGACCTTAGAACGAGCGGCTTGAGAATCAATTTGCCGCCACGTCGTTCAAGCCCTGCTCGATACGTTCGTTTTTATCGCGGGTTTCTTAAATTAAATCCTCGTTTCAAGGGTGCTCGCGTGTGGGCGTACTTCCTCTACTTAAACCCGTGGCTGGATTAGTCGAATTACTCGAATTTAGTGATTTCAATTTACGTTTATGCTGGTCAAGTTATTTGACCTGAAATCGCTTCGATTCGAGTTGTTTGAGATCAGCTGGATATGTAAGGAGAAATGGATATATAAATTAATGCAGCACACGTTCATTCATTTGTCAATACAGCGTCTTTCTATCGGGTTCATTTCATTTTCACAGTTTCAAATTTTTGCAGTCATATAAAATTATATGCTGTTAAATGCTAGGTAATTAACCGTTTGAGTCCCAGGAGTCTGAAAAGACAGGGTCGAAAAATACCGAACAGCGCGATAGCGCTTGTCTTAATCGATTGCAAAGAGAAATAAGCGACGTAATAGCGCTCGTCATATTTGTTATTTTTATGAAATATATCTATATTATTATATAC
This sequence comes from Bombus flavifrons, assembly GCF_040668555.2. Classification (NCBI taxonomy): domain Eukaryota; kingdom Metazoa; phylum Arthropoda; class Insecta; order Hymenoptera; family Apidae; genus Bombus; species Bombus flavifrons. Next base: position 9,102,150 of record NC_138456.1, read on the forward strand.
GCGTACTATTAGCTTATAAATATTTCAAGCTCTGTGAATAAAAATTGTTGAGAAGATAACAATGAAACACAAAATACCGTCAGTCGTCCATAGCGTTCAAATGTACTGGGACTTTTCGATACAAAATCTAAATAGCGCGATCGCGCTGCTTGGGACTCAAACAGTTAATAATTGCTAAATAATTAATGAATGAACGTAGCGCTATAATAATTACATTCGCGTACAAATACTTTTTGTAGCCACTGCATCTGGAATAGATTCGATTCAACACGTTATTGTGTAGATATTAACAAATAATTTCATACACACAATATGTATCAGTTTTTATAGTATGAAGCTTTACATACTTACGTGCTTGATACGATGTTATGCAACTTTTTCTTTTGATAAATGAATTCATAGAAGTAAATCACTGGTTTCTTAAAAGTTGAACCGAAATCATGTACCAAATAATGAAATTAAGAAACTTGTAAAATATGCAGCTGATCAGTTAGCTTTCCGAGAAACTCGCATATGCTGGTCAATAAATGCATCTCGTAAGATTCATTTACACATTTTCGAACATTCCCAAATAATAAAAAACAGTAACTTCTTCCTCCTCCTTTTTTTTTTTTTTTTTATTAAGCTTAATACACCCGGCGTCAAAACAACAAGTACCAAATTTTCGTTTACAGTTTCATATTACAACCATCAAGTTCACACTGTTACTAACAAACCACGCTTATTCCGTGCTTAAGCTTTGCTTGAAGAAGAAACACGCGACAAACAGGATATCAGACGCAAGAGAGGTGGCAGACGAAAACTTAATTTCCAAAATAATTAAAAACTAAATGAGCACGAGGCAGCTGGGACGAAATGTTGCGGTGACCGCAAAGAATATTAAGAACGGTACGTTTAAATGGGCCGCATTGTCGCGGCCGTTCCTTTTCCCGAGGGCGACGAATGGGACGCGTCGCCGGCGCCGCGGCGGCTGGACGCGCGCAGTTCCGCCAACGGCTGACCGCGGTGAGATTTTTATGCGCGTCAAAGCGTCGACGAGCGGCCGTGAGTTATCGCGCCACGACCGAAATTAATTTTACCCGTCGACTAGGGGGAGAGGAGAAACGTGCGAGAGACGCGGCCGTTGAACGCCGTTGCTCGGAGTTTCCGCTCCACGAGAACCCTTCTCGTCGATTTTTCCGCTCGTATGGACGCGCGAAACCGCGACCGTTAACCAACCGATGCTGAAATTGCGCGATGATTCTCGAGGAAAACACTTCTCGTCCTTTCTTACTTCTTTGATATAAGAGAGAAAGGTGAAGATGAGGCAGATTTGCTAGCGGTTTATTGTCGAAGGAAGCGAAGATTTATAACGTGTTTTTAAAGGATCACTGTCCTGAGATTATATCGGTTCTACAGATTATATCGATCTGTATTTACGAAGTTTGTGGCGGTATGTATCCACGAGCAAATAGAGAAGAACAGCTTTGATCAATTAATTCGGAATGAAATTCTATATCATTCGTAACAGAATCACAATTCAATGGATTAAGAATATTCTTGTTGAGTTCTTGGTACATATGTTATTATAAAAGTAAGTTTCGTTAACCTTCTACTTGAGAATTTGAGAAAACAGGGACTTCAAATCTGAAGAACTCAAGAATACAAGAACTTGAATAGTTAAGAAATAGGGAACTTAAATAGTTAAGACTTTAGGAACTCGGATAGCTGAGAACTCGAGAATCGTAGGATCTAAGGTTGCAGGAACTCCGGCATTCTGAATCTCAAAAATACGTAAATCTATTAATTCAGACGCTCAAGAAAGCAAAAGATTCAGAAACTTCAGGCCTCCGGAATGCACGACAACTGGAACTTACGTATGAATTTAAACGTGAACTTAGCTATTAAATCCAAGTATCGCTTGTCCAAATTAACGCCTTCTTTTCCAAATATTCACTGTATCTAAATGCACAAGATTTCCTGCTTAAGATCCTCGAGTGTCTTCGAAACACGGAACTACGAAAAGTAAATCAGTTTCTAAAGAGCTAGCAATCAGACTCTACCGGCATCTTTCGATTCTTCTCGTCAAAGATCTCATGGAGCGAAGTTCGACGTAAACACGTTTGGATCACGATCGCTCGAACTATCAGATCAGCGACAGAAATCTTAAGCAGCTGCATCGGATTATCCACAGCTTAATTATTTCGAGAGATTCCGTTAATCCGCGTTCCATTTCACTCGGAATATCTAATAAGCCTGAAAGCTTCGAAACCGTCCTCCGTGGCTTTACGTTTCGTGATGACTCGATTATTTTGCCAGTTTTCCTTGGCGACGCCGGTTAGCTAAATATCGCGTTCTCCGGACTAACGGATTTGTTGCAGAATTTCCACGCGCGGAACAAAACTATCGCGAGAAGTTGCTCATGTTTATGGAGTTAATAACGCCATATCCCCACTGCGGCGCGTATCCATCGCTTTTCTCGCTTTTTAGCTAAGCTCGTGATGACTTACAGCGAAACGAACAGACGTGTTATTGTGACAGAATGAAATTTGTTACGCCATGATGCGAATTTTCTTGCGTTCTATCGTCGATAAAACCGATGGAAGTAGTAAATTGATTTGAGAATTTTTTAATTCTCTCGAGATAACTTAGTTGCATGAAAGAGATTTGTACATTTAGGTCGTGCGGTGATAGTCGAACGATTAGTTTAATTTTTCAGTTATTGTGCAATATTTTGTTATTACTAAGACGTTGCTATTCGAAAATTTAGAAATTTAAGAACACGAGCGCTTGAGAACTCGGGAATCCGGAAATTGGAAAAGTCATCCTCCTAAAGCTTGAAAATTAGATAACTTGAAAATTTGAAGTACCTAAAATTCGTAAAAATAGAAGACGAAATTAAAAGGATTATTTTACGGAATATAATAAAGTTGGCAGGTTAAGCGATAAATATAAGCTGAAGATACGTAATTGACTTACTTCGTTAGAAACGTTAAGTATAGCTTCGCTTATTTTAGTCAATTTAGCTGCTTGATCGAATAGAAAGCTTTCAAAGAAATTTAAAGTCACTCTTCAAAAGTTGAGTTAATTAAAGGTAAATTGGGCTAGGTTATATCTGTGTTAGATTTGAGATAAATCTGGGATTGGTCTGATCTTCAACTGGATTAAGTTTCACTGGCTACAGTATGAGCTAAGCGTGAACTATACTGGATTAGTCTGGATTACTTCCACGTTAATCCTGAGGTAGATCTATCTCCTAGGGTACGTCTGTCCAGGTGCAATTTCGAATCGAGCTAGTTCCTAAGCGCAAATTATTTGTGTACCAATTTGATGTGTAAACCCATATTTATATTTAAGTGGACCTCTGGCCTTAAGTTTGACTGTGTGCACAACTTAACTAGAGATTCCTTAGTATGAATTGCACGAACAAGACGTGGATTAAGTTCCAATTATAATCATTGCAAACATATCTAACGCAGAAACTCGATCAGAAGCATAATCCATTAAATCCATTAAGGCTTGAACTAAGTTTCATTTTAATTAACTTTGGTCTAGTTTCACATTAATCAGAATTAAGATATATTTGTACGCACATGTTAGTTATTGAAGGGATTTTCCTTCATCAATTATCCCCTTCCCCCCAATATTGAACAATGTTGAACTCTCAGAAATCTTCATCCAAGAACAGATTCACTAATTTGATTTCCATTGTTTTTACAATTGTCTTTACTTATTCTTCTTCTTCCTTTTATTACAACGCTTAATCTTAACCATCCTCAACAACTCTGACCGAATATGGAAGCTGCATTGAAAGTCAGAACATGGTAAGAAAATCAAAACCTCCTTTCTAGCTCAAAATTTTGGATCTGGAGACCCGAAATGCCGAAATAGCATTTTTTTAAAACTTGTTCCCTCAAAACACGAACTTTAAATCGTAACAAACTAAAGGAGAAAGAAGTGCTTTCATTGTTAAATGCTGCAACTTTTTACTTCGAATTATTTTCTGAAGAAATCTATTTGTCCTAACCGTATCGTTCTATTGTATAATATAATTAACTTCGCTTATAAATACATTGACGTTCGACCAAATATCTTGTCGTACGACGGCCAAAACAGTCTTCTGACAAGAAGAAAAATGTCTGCCACCTAAACCATATTTACCTTAACTTCTAATTCATCTTGCGATCTCGCTATACCTCGACCCAGACTGTACCAGGTCTGTAAGTATGAAACCGGAATTTGCCTCTAAATGGCCCTAGCTGATAATGTAGTTATCACTAAACTGCGTCATTGATGCCAAAAGTCTTTGTTGACATCTCACAAACATTTTCGACTCGGAACAATACAAGTTTCATACAACAGTTTGTAATAGCGTTGAACATGTCAAATTTTGTGCCTGGAAACTACGATTTGCGGACAGCATTGATTTTCTGTTATCATTTGAGGAAAACTGCTGCAGAATCGCATCGAATGCTTGTCGAAGCTTACGGTGAGCATGCTCTTGGTAAATCACAGTGCTTTGAGTGGTTTAAAAAATTTAGAAGTGGCAATTTTAACGTGAGGAACGAAGGACGTGGAAGACCACCGAAAAAGACCACCGAGCTGTTAAAACCTGGCGAAACCGTTAATACTGAGCGCTACCGACAACAAATGATCCATTTGAATCAACCTTTGCGCGAAAAACGACCAGAATATCAAAAAAGGCAACACAAAGCGATTTTGCTTCATGATAATGCACCATCGCATACAGCAAAACCGGTCAAGGAAACGATCGAAGCGTTCAGTTGGGAAATACTTTCGCACGCGGCTTACTCACCAGACTTGGCTCCGTCCGATTACTATTTATTTGCATCGATGGGACACGCACTTTCTGACCAGCACTTCGCTTCTTACGAAAATGTACGAAAATGGCTCGATGACTAGTTTGCCTCAAAAGAGCGACAGTTTTTTTGGCGTGGCATCCACCAATTGCCAGACAAGTGGGAAAAATGTATAGCTAGCGATGGGCAATACTTCGAATAAAATATTTTTAATCATTTTCATACAATAAACGTGTATTTTCTATGCAAAAATTCCGGTTTCATATTTACATACCTGGTACATCCAAATCAAATTTTTACTATTCCTCGTTCGTACTCGAGTTTCTCTCAACAATCTCCCAAACTCTTGCTTACCTTTCACCTGCCACGCACTACAGATCTCCAAACACCGACCACTCATCTGTTCTCCCTAATCATCCGACGTCATGGAGAAGCCAGGACTGGTCAGAAATGACGGACGAAAGTCGGCAGACGCACGGAACAAAGGAAGAGAGTGTGGCGCCATTAAACCGCGGGACAACAGGAAGAGATCCGCGGCGAGGAAACAGGGTTGCTGTTGCTGTTGCTGTTGCACTTGTGCCCTGTTCGGTGCGCTTCGGGGTGTCAGGCGGGTCGTGTCGCGCGGAGAAAACGAGACGCGGCTTTGCCATTAGCCGACACCCGTCGTGCAACGCGACTGTCCTCTCTCTCTCCCTGTTTTTCTCTTTCTCTCTTTCACCCCGCCATCTATCCTCTCTGCACATGGCTGTTGCACGCTAATTGGCAAACATCGGCCAAGCTCGCTTATCGCGATCGGCCGGCGATTTTTGCAAATTACGACGCTCGTCCGACGCCGCGCGAACCAACCGAGCCAAGATCCCCGATACCGTGTCCGCTGATATCGAAACGATCCCCCTGTCCTCTCTCCAATGCACGCGACACGCCTCCGTTCTTTTTTTCCATCTCCATCTCCTCGCCTTCTTCATGTTTTTCTTCTTCTTTGTTGCCGTCCTCGTGCTTTGCACTTATGTGTTCTTTAGTCGAGCGAACGATATTTGAGCAGTTTAAGTGGTAATAAGCAAAATGCGGAAATTTAGCGATGCAAAAATATACATCGTATATTTCTCCAATTTATCGTAGATAAAACGAACCTCCATCTAAGTTCTATTTTTCTAGCTGTGTCGACGAACGTATAAAATTGTAGAGAAATCCCCAGTCTACTTACGAGACATCGAAACAAATTTCTCCTGACCTAAATCTAATTGAAAAAGTTTATGTGAGTCGGATGTTAACTCGAAAGACACATAAGTGATTTTCTGTGTTTAAACTAATACAACACATTTGTCATAATGATAGTTGGGATCATATTGTTCGAGGGAAGTTACAAAATGTAACGTTCAAAGGATTAATGTATTTTATTATTATTATTGCTGTTACTATTGTTATTACGTTAACCCATTAACCTACAACTACGGGCATAGCGCGTAGTACATTAATCGTAAATATTACGAGCATAGCCCATAGTACGATGATCGGACCAAATGTAAATACTTGAACGTAAATCGTAGGTTAAGGGGTTAAGCATTCGCTCGTTACAAGCTTAGGTAATAAGCGGGTTATGGATATGAATAAGCAAAGAATATTTTAATATTGAGAAAGCATTGAGGTTGTAATGGTCCATTAATAAATTCATGGTATTTCAATGTAGAGTAATTTGAAATTTGCTAATGTTAAAAGATCTTAGAAGTTGTTTTGTGTTTAAAACGATAAGAGACTGGTATGGTTTAAAATGCAAAAAATGAAAATGTAATAAAATATGAATAAAATGGAATGGATTGTTCGTGGTAACTCGAAAGGAAATGGAACATTCGAGGAATAAACGTACTTTAATGTTGAAAGAATAATATGGTTGAAATGTGGTCCGCTGAAAAATTCATGAAAGCTATAATTTTCAACATTAACCTATATACGATTATTTGAAACTTGTTGCAATCAAATAGAAAACGATATTTTCCTGCGGTAAAGTAATATCAGAGAGATCTTTGATAATTGCTTCGAGAATATAAAAGAGAAAAATATGTATGTATTACAAAATACAAAAGGAGCGTAGCCCATTGTTCGAAAAAAGAGAAAAAAAGAGGAGCATTCGGGGAAGAAATATATTTTAACAGTAAAAGGACAATGGGTTGAAAATGGTCCATGAATAAATTCTAGAAAGCTATTGTTTTCACCGGTAACTATAATCGTTTGAAACTTGTTGCCTTCAAATTAAAAAATGAGAACACGAATGTTTTTCTGTTTTCGAAACAATGATATACTAATATTGCTTACTACCTAAATAACCAAAAAATCCTGGCATTTCTAATATTAAATTATGAACAGTAAAACACAAGAGGGGAAAAAGGTATGCATATTTTTCTGTATTTAGAATGATAATAGACTGCTTATTAGTAATCGCTTACTAATCTCGAAAGATAATAAACTGTGAAGTAAACTACTACCATAAAATTTCCCTTAATTCCAATCTGCATTTCATTTATCTCCTAATAAATTCCTCCTAATAAACAGTATTTACAAAGTAAATGATTGTGATTGAAAAGGAAACAGAATTGTTTAAATAGCTTAATAGATGGTATTTGATTAATAAAACTGCCGACTGAACTAATAAAAGTGAGAAAACTGAGAAGAATTTGATGTTGAAGCGATCTGCTTCAGCATAAGAACAGAGAGAAAGAATAGATCGTAGAGGTTTCGGATTTCTTTCTGTTCATGGAGCTCTGTAAGGGAATCTTCTCGTGAAAGCACAACTTCCTTGAGTTCTTTCCTCTTTTTGTGAAGATTGTCCGCTCGTAAAGTAGGAACAGCTACCTTCTCTATAAAATATTTCTGAGATAAAGATTCTGATCGAGAAATGCTTAAGGAAAGCTTGACATCCAAATGTTCTACTTTGAAATCAGATTACACAGATCTCGGGCGTTTCTTCCTACCTTCGTAAAGCTGCGCCAGTGGGCTCTTACATAAGAGTCCGAGGAACTTTGTTAATACTGTACAACTTGTATAATATATTCCAAAGTATATCATATAAGATATTCCCGTTAGATCATGCGTCGGCACTTTGTCTTTGCAAATGGCGCTTCTATAATATATAACTGTACAAAATGGTAGGCCTCGCAGTTCTAGATAGGTGAATTACATTTTATGTTTCTCTATGCATCCGTTAGTCTTTAGCAAAATAACGAAAGAATGAGATGATGTTGTATATACTTTAGATCCAGCAAAAAGATATATTAAAAACGAGAGGACGATTTAAACGATACTATAGCAGCGTTATTCGAGTCGACGAGGAAGTATTAGATAAGAATTACTAAAATAAACAGCAAAATATCTTCCAGGAATAAAGAAATGCGCTATGAATTATGATAATTACGAGTGTCGATATTAACATTAATCGAACAAACTACATTCCTTTTGATGAGTAGAGGGTATATCCTCATAGAAAATTATAGCCGTCGAAATTATTCTCTAATGAGGCATTTTTTTTATCAGGTTCTACATATGATTTTGACAGTGTCAACCTTTTGTGCTCATATGAAAGTAAATATTGGATATGAAATGATATGATATTGAACATATTCGGATTAACTATTACGTAATGCTATAATAAGTACAATATCTTATCTAGCCATTGTATATTTCATCGTTCATCGCTATGTCGCTAGTAACGAGTTAAGTAGCCTATTTTCAAATATAAATAACATAAAAAGTTTGACGAATTACGAGACAATTTATTTAATTTAACTCAAGTACACTGATAAATCAAATAATCGTACCTTACTTTACCAAAACTAGTTCGCTAGCAACATAAAAATAAAAGAAACAAAACAATTCCTAAAGCTTCGAAAAAATCCAAGAAAAGAGACATATAAGTTAGAATGAACAAGGTCTGGTAGCATAACGATGAAAAACGTTCTTCCACACGGTTGTAGAGTGGTATCTTGAAAATGGCGCGTTTGTAAGAGACGAAATTTAACGTTGAATCATGACGAACCGCGCATTTCGAGAGAGGGTGCGCCTCGTAATTCCCCGTGCATCGATTTTGAGGCGGGACGCGACGAATTATGCACGCGGCGGTGGCCCCAAAAGCGAAAAATCGCTGCGGAACGCGTAAACCGCGTCCCATTCTCCCTCTCCCTCTCTCTTTCTCTGTGTCCTCGAGTTTCTGTTTTCTCTTGCATACTTTTTCCTTTGTTTCTCGTCGATCTGTTTGGCTCGAGTTCAGAGGCTGGTAGCAAAAATTATCGTTGCTATCGGATCGGTGCACACGATAACGGTACGTCGCCGGGACGGAAATCGGTTTTTGCGCGACCAATTAGATGCGCGGCGACGATAAGTCGAGGACGGGAGCACACGCGGTAATTAGATTTTCGCGAAACGCTGATCCACCTCGATGTCTGCCATTCGCGCAATAATTATTAGATATTGACGCATTCGGTAACCATGGCGACCATTTTTTTATGACACGCTCTAAATAGTATACCATTCATCACGCAGTATAACGATTTCGATTCTTTGACCATTGAACCTGACGCGTTCGTTTGATACCGATGGTCGCGATAATTCTGCAAAGTAATGTAATCAGCGTATTAATAATTGCTGATATTGCACTAACAGTGTGATCGAATGTCTTTGTACATAGTACTCTTCCATTTGGAGGTTTCGTTTCTGTTTGCGGAGTGGAATAGAGGGAAATGTTGAAGTTCGCGTTGAGTAAATTTAATTACTGTATTCTTGGTTAATTTCTTTCTGATGGTTCTGATTATTTAGACACTTTGATAAATTGGATGAGTCTTTCCTGATTCTTGTTTTTACGATTAGAACCACATTTATTGTAGATGTCAGGCTTGATTAACATTATTGATCGATCCATTCATATGGAACATATATGAATTCACGGTTAGTTGTTTCTAATCTTTTTTTTTTTTTTTTGGCCTTTTAATGCATATATTTCTTCGGATTTCTTCTTGAAAATGACAATACCAACAGTTTAAGTAGCTGTGCGATATATTTTTTATAAGACATATAGATATTTTATCCGATAGTTTTTAAGGAAACTTTTATAGAAATTCTTTTATAAAGTACTTTTGCAACTTTCTTACGGTAGAAGAAAGTATAATTTATGATTGCAGAGAGAAATTTCCAAATGAAACAGGTTATAAATTACTTCCAACCTTACAATTATTTACGACTTTTATGACTCAATTATTTCCAATCTCGCAAACGATGGCACCTAAGGAGGGTGAAAAGAGGGAAAAAAATCCACGAGAAAGATAGAAATAGTCCATCGATCCCCATCTTATTCCCCCATTTCCAAATAAAAACTCAACCAGGAGAAGAAACCACTCAATCTTCACACACACAAAGATCTTGAAATATTTATTAACTACTTATCACTCGGTAAAAATTGTCTAAAGTTCGGTTCAAGTTACGATTAACCCCAAAGAATCAGGATCAAGTTTTCAAACAAAATCAAATTGCCTAACTAAAACCCCAACTAAGAAAGAAAAACTTCCAATATTTAACCTCGGAAAACTTAAAACACTTGTTAACTACTACTCACAAAATTAGTAATAGTCTGAAATTCAATTCAAGTCAAGATTAACCACAAACTACTCAAAAATCTAGTTTTCAAATAAAATCTCAGCCAAGAGAAAAAGCCTCCCAACTTTCAATCCTAGGAAGCTTTTAAAACATTTATACCTATTACACAGTAGATAACTAAAAGCCAATTCGAGCCACGATTAACCTCAAAGTACTCAAAGGTGTAATTCTCAAATAAAAACCTCAACCGCTAGAGAAATCCTCCAAAATTCTAATTCCTAAAAGCTCTTCAAACATCTAGTAACTATTACTCACATGATAGAAATGTAAAATCCAATTGAAGCAGCGATTAACTGCAAAGTACCCAAACCGGTCCTGTAAAAAAGACGTTCACTTACCTGAAACAAACAAAGAAAAGGAAGAATGTAGAATGGTCACAAAGGGATCCGTGAAATTCGCGAAACGAGGGAAATTAAAGTTACGCAGAGTGTGAAAATAGAGGCTGGTACACGTATGGCGCATTATACGTATACGTGTATATTATAAACGTAACGCGAGCGGCGACGCGACGAAACTTGTCGTCCGCTCGTGGCGGCGAGAGACTTTAATAAAAAACGCATTACACGCGTCAGGTGATTTTATCCGAGTTTCGTTTCGCCTTTCGTGTACGTAAGCCAGATTGTACACAAGAGAGTGAGAGACAGAGAGAGAAAGAGAATGAGGATAGGGGGCTGCTGGATATTGCGAGGCCGCGATACATAGAGGGTGTCCCCTTCAATTTCACGTGTCTCCGGGACTAACAGATATCGTCCTGTAAATACAGAACATCGTCGCGAACGATATTTACTTGGCGTGGCAGCGACCGCCATGTTTGTGTGAAATTGCTTAGCGTTTCTCTTCTGCTCGAATCCATTGCCGTTCCATTTCTCTTTCTTGGCTAAGGAACATGACGAGAAGAACCAGGAACCTGTAGTGGGTAATTTAATTCTATGTTTCATTGTCGATGAATTCGCAAAACCACAGCAACATATATACTTTTAGAGGCTCTGGTCTCAACATAATCATTAATTAAATTTTAAAGTTGAGTTTTCAAACGTAGCAACAAACCGATGATAAAATTGTCGTTGATGGATAACAAATATTCTTTACTGCATTTTTACTAATTTCACGTTTGTCTTAGTACTAAAGTATAAAGTATAAATATTTAACAGAAATGCCAAACTCAATGAAAAAACCAAAAGGTCCTAGATGGACGAATAAATATGAATATCGACTGTATCATCTTTTTCTACATTGAAATATAAATCGAAGTTGTAAGATCAGATTTTTGCAAGGGTCAGGATTGAAAATTTCACCTCGTTTTTAACCACCGTCGAAGCTACAGACACGGATGATCTCGTGTCAAGTCAGCTTCCAATCTCGGTCCTTTCGAAAGGACTGTGTTCTTGGCGTGTGCGTTGGTCGTCGAATAAAATACGCGAGAGATGAGCACGGTTCGATGCTCTTTCAGCGACTTCTCGAAGAGTTTGGCGACGTATCGAGTAGCGAGGAAAAGTGGTGGTGCTTCGTGTGTAACAGTTTCACTCCGGCAAAAGTTTCCAAGTTCTCGGGTTCATCATATCGAAGTTTGCCTCGCGGTACGTGCAAGAAATACGTTTCGCGTTTTCGTTTCTCTGTTTCTCCTCTGCGCGACGGTTTGACGAAAGGCCGACTCTATTAAGAGGGTTGTTCGTTATGAAACCATGAAGCGGGAGAAATCGCGCGACATCAAAGCGGAAGAAAAGTTACCGAAGCGGTAGATTCAAATCGAAATCTACGCCGGGTTAATTTGCGCTCTCGGTTATTGCGCCCGAAAGGTTCCGCCTCTTTCGAACTTACCGCGTGGAATTATTAAACTGAGGTCAGCGTGTTGGTGATTTAAAAGGAAATAAACGTTTACTACAGAGAAATGTTTGAGAGATTCCTGGTATTTGTGAAGTTGTTCGAAGTGATTACCTTCGCAGATTGCGCACGAAGGTCATAAGAATTTGATTTGGGTACTTTTGGAATTTTTTAGGGATCAGGGTTTCTGAAATTTTTACAAGTTTTAGGACATCGAAGTTTCTTAGAGTATGGTACAGCCTCGAGGGTTTGAAGTTTTACAAAGTTTTTAAAACTTGATGGAATTTTGAGATACCCGTTCAAGATTTCTAACAATATAACAAGTTTAAGATCTTTCAGAATTTTTAGAATTCTTTCTCAGAGCGTTAAGGTTTCTATGAACTTCGAAATTGCTGAACATTTTAAAATCTTCAAAAATTCAGAAATTTTTTTATATTTTACTGCTCTTGAGTTCATCAAGAATTTGAAGAATCCTGAAATGATCGATATTTTTAAGCTCTTTAAGAAATCAACTTCCTCCAAAATTCTTCAGAATTTCGAGGTATCCAAGATCTTCAAGAATTTCGAAAAACTAAAAATTCAAAACTTTCCAGGATGTTTTTCATTGAATCCAAGATCCAACAATTTAGGAATTCTTCAACATTCCCAAGAATTCACGGCCGCAGCATCTTGAAACCATTAAAAGATCATTTAAAAAATAAGAAGGTCTCAACTATCTCGAAAGATTTCCAAGATCTTCAGGATCTCCGATGGTTTTACGAATTTTAAGACCTTCGAAACGTTCAAGATTTCCAACATCTCCAAGAATCTTGCACCACGAAAATTCCCAATACCTTCTAAACTTTCAAATTTCGGATATACAAAAGATCTATCCGAAGAAGCCAATAACCATAAAATTCTCACCACACAAAAACCTTGAAATCTCGAAAACAGGTTGCAAACAATCTCGGGGAATCTTGGCGAAACAATTCGGTCCCTCGAGCAACAGCGAAGGAAACGTAGCAGGATCAGGGCATCGCACCCACTAAAACCACAGTCGAAATCTCCGCATGTACTCGAACGCTGCGGAACTACCACTCAACCGTAACCTCGTTTTCCATCATCCCCCTCCTCTAGCATGGTTATTCCAGCGTGTGCTCGACCAAGAAACCGAGACGAGGCGAGATACATTCTTCCATTCGGCCTACAAATTGAGGCGAATAAAGAAGTAGAGTCCAAAGAAGGATGCGATTAACCAGCGGAGCGCAGACGACTCGGTAATATACGATATTCCTTGACACCAGCCCGGGGATATTAAATAAAGAATCCCCCGTAGTCTCGCAGGAAGCCCCGGGGCAGCGTTTCGCCCATTACCGATCATCCCTTGCGCGTATTCCTCCGGAGACGAGGCGCGTATCTGCCGATATTATGGCCCTATTCATGCCAACTTACCGAATATCCTAACAATGTATTACGCGAGTCGATGCCATTCCAAGCGCCATCATTTCCGGTCCCTTCTCCTCTCTGCGTTAGGGAGAAAACATCTTTATCTACTATAAGCGAGGAAGAGGGGTTATTACGATTTTAATTATGTTTGACGAGAGGGAGGACACGGTGAAAAATTTAGATTCATCGATAAAGAGGAGATAGATTTGAGGAGGTAGATTTTTAAGGACAGGTTGTGTCATTTGGGTTAGGTGGTTTACTCGTATCAATTTCTTTCCAATTGATCCGCATCCAACATGCTCCTTTTTAATGCCGCACGTGTTTTGGATATATTTGTGTATTCTCGTAACTAACAGTGTAATGTTATACGTATATCATATGATATCGTTGTGTTTTCATATTATATTTTCACATATACTCATCGAATCACATATTTGATGTTTGACTACCATAAAAAGGCGCTTCTTACGACCATACACAGAACAATCGTATTTTTCCTCGCCTCACGATAAACACCAACCCCAATCATCGCAATAAAATCCACCCCTGTTACACGCAATCCATCGCCACCTTCCCAAACAAACAAACCCACTCATATACCAAACTGTAACTAAAATTAGTTAGCAAACACCATCACAAAGTAGACTAACGCAAACGCATCAACGCAAAAGCATCCTAAACTGTCGCGTGACGCTCTAAGAAGTCGTCGCGAGTGTTTTCTTTCAATTACCGTTAGCAGGCTAATAGAAGCGCGGAGAATCTGGTCTTGCTTTCAGTCCAAACAGGCAAGCGCCGGCGATTTTGCGCGTCTTATCGTTACTCTTCTTTCTTTGGGTCCGGAACCGAACAATTGGAGGCGCGAGAAGACGAGTTGTCTGTCGACAACGACAGACAGAGAACAGACAAGAGCGACAGAGGACAATGATGCTACGGCTACGACGAAATTGCTCGAGATCTTGAATGCCGGCTCTTCCTGAGTTAACGTCGAAAAGCTTCTGAGTGACTTGCTCCGGGTTTAATCACCGGCAGAAACTTCGCTAATGGCGGCTGCAAAGTGCTCGCGAACGAACCCGATGCCTCTCTCGCCCTCTGTCGCCTCTTTGTCGCCGAAAACTTCTACAAACGCGCGTGCACGCGTTTACATTTCGCCAGTAAAAAGGGGGAGAAACTGGGACCGTTCGTCTCGAGGATCGAGCGTGCTGTGGCTTGATAAGCGGACACACTACTGAGACAGCGAGCCTTCAACCGGGACCGAGCGGTTTCTTCGACCTGAGACTTGTTCGCCAAGTTCCTCAGAATTAGGAGCACTGAGTTAGTTTTTGTATGGGTAGGTTTATATCATTCGACGTATTTCCGTGTCTCGTGTATTCTTTTCATAGAAGAGACGCTTTGGGGGTAGGAATTTGGTTAGGAAGTAGTTCTGTAATAGTTTGGATTAAGTGGATTTTTGTTTGCTCTTGTATGAATACGTTTGTTTTATTCGATGAACGACGAGTAGTTTCGCACCTCGTGTTTTCTTTCCCTACATAAGACGCTTTTGGAGTGGGAATTTTGCTAAGGGGTAGCTCTTTAGTAATTTGGATTAAGTGAATTTTTGTTTGCGTTTGTCTAAATACGTTTGTTCTACGAACGATGTAATACGAAATAATACGAAGTCTTGCTTTTGTTAGCATTATGAGGATATTTACTCGCACAATTTATGTAATTCTAATGATGTGCCACAACATAACGAATAGAGAGGGTTAAATTGATAGTACAACAGCACAAGAAAGCTTCGTGCTTTCTAAAGCCATAGGGTTTAGGATTTACCAAGCTCGGAACTCTTTGAAACACAGCACTGACACGAGTTGGACATCTTAACATGTCCACAGTCTCGACAATATGATGTGCTTTTCAGAAACTAAACGCCTTCAGGCTTTAGATTTATTATACTCTCTGCAGCCTTTGCTGCATTAACATCAACCAGGATGAAAACCAAATGACTATGTCTAGAATTTACTAAATGTAATACTCTGTGAAGAATTTAGTAACCATAGCGACTAGCCATCTCTCGTTTCTACCATATTATTCTTGTCATTGAAACAATGTTATCTTTGAAAATCTGGTATATTGCGAGTCTACAGCTTCATCATGCGAAACTCGGTACGTTATAGCTACAGGTGGTGCACATTTTCATTTAACCAATGCGTAGCTAAAATGTTTGGTGATCTTGAAACTTCGGATTCCCTTGGGTTCTGTATTCGTAAAAATGTCACTTGCAATGAACAAACTTATAGAAATGAATCATTCGTTCATTTGTTAACGAGTTCAACGTTAATAATGTACCTGAATAATGAAATTGAGAAAAGAAATGAGAAACTAATACAAGTGAAGTTTTTTTAGAATTCGTTTGAAAAGAGTTAAAAATTAGGTAGCTCGTGTGTTACAACGTAACTGTATTTTTATCCATCTACTTTAGATATTGTCGTTATAGAATGATGATACCATCCAAGAAAGAAGAATATATTTTCTGGGTTTCGAATTTGCTTCGCGAGAAATTCTTTGTTTAACAAGCGACGCACGTCTCCAAATGTCACTTTGTAGCAAAAAGACAAAAATATGTGCTCTGTGAAACTCAGCAAGTTCCTCGAGTTCGCGATTTGATAAGTGTGGATTACAGCATGATATGCTCGCTGTCACTTTGTTCTATCTACTCTGTTGAAACGGAGACGTGTCCTGCAGAATTTTAGAACTTTAGAACTACCCTTCGCTTCGGCTCAACGTGATAAGTTTGGATTCCTTCGCTACTGAGACCTTTTTCCAGAAACGATTGAACGAGATGACAAAATATGAGAATACTAGAAAAGCTTCCACTGACCATGAAATACCGCGCACAATGTAAGATTTAAATTCCACAAACCATTGGTGAAAGAATCATCCTTTCAAATATTAAAGAATTTCTTTCAAACTTTATCACGTCTCAAAAGTCTACAAAATCTTAACACGATTTTCGAATGTAGAAACCGCTATTACCTGCCATTGACCTACATCAAAATCTCAGATCGTCAAATAATTTTAAAAATACTTCGCTAATCATATTATCATTTATTGAATTATAATACTTTCGTACGAATCCATTTTTCCATTGTTACTCCTACCGCTATTAAAATTCCATATAAAGCAACCCAATCGTTTCATTCTCTGCACGACATATCTAAACTCAAGAATTGGCCGGATCGAAAGAAAGAAATACTAAGGTTCTGTATATAGGAACAGGACAGAGACTAATTTCGAGAAAGGAGTTTTTAATCTCGAGCAACCCCTCGCCAGTCTATATGGATTATAATTATATTCGGGTGGCTTCGTTTTAGGGAACGCCTCGCGAACCCTTCGCAGCTTCGGGCAGCCGGCCCGTTTCGCTGCTATAATTGGTATTTATGCCTGTGGCCGCGTTCGCCGTGATTTGTGGCTGAAACTCCGTTAATGAGACGCACGTGTCTGTTAATTAACCGAGACCTGCTGCGCCTACCAACCGAACGATCGGCCGGATTAGCCAGGTTTTTTCCCTCAGGAAACGTCGCGAGGAAGTAGAGGCGAGGAGCAAGAGCCAAGACCTCGATCGCGTGACGAATTTCACCGGCCGATTTTTTTCAATCACCGTCTCTTCGCTTCTTTGATCGTTTATCTTGCCGAGGGACTTTGTTCTTGCTGCTGGAAGTTGCTTGCTTGATAGCAGAGAAAGTTTGTAAAGAAGGACGAAGGAAGTTGAAAATGGGTGATTTGAGTTTAAAAGACGCGTTTTGTAGAATTTAGGGAAGATTTAGATGGCATCCTTTGGAGTTCCTTTTTCTATTTTGGTTCCAGGATTATGGTGAATTACAGTAGCTGTTGAGAATATGAATATGCATTGTGGAAAGTTAGAGAAGATGAGTTTTGGATTTTTTGGGGATTGTTGCTAAATATGCGAGGATAACTGGATTGAAAATGTAAAAGGTTTAAGTGAAAGAATGAAACAAACGTAAAGAAGGGAGCAAATGAAAAAATAAGCGCTGTTGGCACTCACTTCACTGGGACGTACTAAAGTAATTTCCATTTTTTAATATATTCGTCATATTCTGCCAAAATTGATAAAAGATATCATTACATCCAAAAGACACCTATGTTTCTAATTCTAACAATTTACCAATACGAACCGTTATGCTTCCTCTAAATTTGTCCAAACAATTTCATCTCCATTTAATCTAATTCCAACAACTTCTAAATAAAATTCTGCAGCTAAACAATATCTCAAACGAAACTCCACTTCCTCCATTATTCAACCACGTAACTCTACCCCACCTGCCACAACAAATAACCCGAGAACGATCCACAAACCCAAATTACCCCACAACCCTGCCGAAACCCACCGTCTCTAGCCAGATTCACCTAAAATTTCCACCCTACGATCCACGTAACGGACTCTTCGAAAACACCCTCACATAAGAACGTATAGAGGGTGTAACGCGTGGGTCCATTGGCGGGAAGTTAATAAAGAAATATACAAGGTGTCCAACCTCCGCATTTAATATCAATTTGCCCTGGCCGGTTCTCTTCCCATTCTCTTTCACGAATAGCTGTCCCTTCGGTCGCGGAGGCCGAGACGACATTGCCACGCGAAGGGTGGAGGGTTTCTCTAGGAGAAACGAGGGCTGGATGACGAAGAGGGTAGCGAAGACTGAGGACCAGCAACGATAAGAAAATAAGAGAGAGCCGGACGAGGCCGAGGGGAGGGTAAATGGCTGGGTATCGTAACGCGAGAAAGAGGTGGTGAAACCGGCTACTAGCCAGGAATTTTCGTGGTGGAAGACAGCCCAAGGGGCTGAAAAGAAAGTCACGAGGGAGCGTAACGCGTCGCGGAACTTCCTTCTTCGCCTGGGACGAAGTAATTGTTAAAACGCGTTCCGAAAGATGAGAGCTGCTGATTACTTTCCTACCCCCTCGCCTTCACCCCTTTAGTTGCTCTAAGTGCGTCTCGCGACTCCTTTTTCCCTCTTCCTTTCCTGTTTATTCTTTTTTCTTCTTTTTCTTCCTTCTTTTTCTTTCTTCACGCTTATTGTAAATGCTGCCGGATGCGGCGTACCCTCGCGGCTTCGTGGAAATCTAGCAAATTGACGGGGTCCTCCTTGTCTCGCGAGAAGGAAATTAGTGGAGTAACGCGGAGTACTTAGACGCTCCTCTGCTTAATTCGCCGTGATACCGCTTTGCGGCCGAGCGTTCCGTTTTATTCCCACTGGTAAATTTGATGCTGGATACTGATGTCGGCGGAGAAGGTGATTAAGGTTTTTCGCGGCTCTTTTTAAATTGGTCCGAGTCCTAAAGTAGCGCTGGGAAATTCCTTCCTTTGTGGATTCGTTATTCTTTTAGGAAGTTCTCAGGGAGATGGAACAAATGCTTTTTGCTCCTTGGGAGAAATTGCCGGGTTGCGGAGAATTCTATTAAAAGTAGTCGCGCGATGCATTTAATAGATAGGTATATTGCGATTGCTATCCTATTATTATATTATATATACTAGACCTGTTAACTATTCTATGTATTGTAGACTACTAGATTATAGATTACAGAAGTAATCTATTTCATTGATAATTAAACGTAAGCGTAAATGTAACGAAGTACAGTCTACGAACTGCATTTAAATCTTTGTAGCTGCGTATTCTGTATAATTATCGTACATTTACGTTTATACAAAATGGAACGGTTGAACTAGCCAATGAAACTTAAGTAGTTCTGCACTCGTTACAATGTTCCAAATCTCTAAAGAAAATTGTATAAGTACTAGATTCTTATGGATATCTAACTATTGCCTTTTGCTATTTTTTTTAGTAAACATTTAAATAGGCGTTAACTATTCGTTTAATAATTTCTAATGAATTTTTTGCGAGTAGTTGTACCCAAATCGTTGTGAATAACTTCCCCTTTGTTTTGCGATATTTCTAATAACTACTTAATCGAATGTTGTAACAATTTCTTGTAGACAATTGTGACCAATCGCAGAAGCTACCATTGAAATCCCAATTCTATTGTTCCATATCTCTAATTAGGAAACCATAAGAGACGGCAATGAATACTGCATCTCTGAAACTACTAGCAACCCCAGGCCAAATCGAACCGAATCCTATCGATCGAAACCCGGAAATCCTTTCGATTAACAGTACGTCGTACCGGACGCAAGGAATTAATTCTCCGTCTCCCCCAACCCTGACCCACCCCCAAAACCCACGGAAACATGAATTATGTCCGAAGAAGCGCGCAGCTGTCACCGAACGGCTGTGGTAATTGCGTTATTTGCATTTAAAGCGGAAAAAGCGCGGCAGGGAAGGTTGGAAAAGGCATGCTTCGAGCGTCCTTTGACCGCTTCCCATCTTCGAGACATAGGAGGTTCCCGTGGTATCCCTTTGTGACTGCGTTTGCCTCTTATTAAGGCCGACAGGCTGGCCAGTGTGATTGCTGACTGCTCGGATGCCACGTTAAGGTAGGTATTCTGAAATTCTGTGTTTTCTCTCCTCTTATTACCCTCGAACGACTGCGAAAGTGTTTCATACCAAAAATAACAGATATTTTTGAAATTTTTACAAAGAAATGGCCTATCTTTCTCTCGCAAAGCGGTCATTGAGAGAATATTAATTCTTATTTAAATAGAAAATAATGATCGGTTAATCTTGAAGAGGTTTTTTGGAAAATTAAATGGGAAACGATATTAATTTTTAATGGGTCTTATTTAACAAAGTTTATTGATAAAAAGTAGCTAATATCACGATACATGTTTCATATTCGTAATAGATAAGCTTATATCGTGATGCGTACGCGACGCGTACTTTTATAAATGTGAGAAATTCAAACATATTAATATTATTTATATGATCGATGTTACACATCTATCAATGGAGAATTCTGATTAATTTATTCAATTCGTCATTTTTTACATTCGTTCGCAACGAATTATATCCGAGGGAATATTTATATTTTATTAAAAATTAAAAATTGGATATTTTTCCTTTCTTTCTCCGTAGTTTGCATACAAAAATGTATAGTCTGCAACCTACAGTGGTAGACAAGGGAAAATTTAGTAGGTAAGCGGAAAGAAGCATCATAATTTTACAAAAAGCAATTATATTTCATTGTAACGTAAAATGAAATTGTTTGTCACTTACGAAATAGGCTTCAAACATTTTTATACACGAACTTTTTTTATCGTTTCAATGTCTAGAATCAACCCTATAAATCTCTATATTTTGTTATACCGTATGTGCTTCAGAATAACGTAAAACAGCGCGTGTTAGTGTTAGTACGTAATGCGTGTTAGTATAAAAATTATAATACATACTAATCTGAAATTTTCTGACGTAAGTCACAATTTCGATGAACTCAATTCCTACAAAGGGAAATTTACAATAATTATCAACGGTTTACACTGGCTGAAACGGCATTTTCATCCTATTGACTCAAGCACTCCTCATTTCTTCTAACCACCCTTCTGTTCTCATTTACTCGGCTCTATTTACACGCTTTTTCGCTATTTATTTTCACTCGACTTTCACCCTTTTCCTCGGGCTATCCGCCCTTCTTCAAATTAATATTTACACCTGTACGCTCTAGCCCATCAATCACAGTCGCTACACTTACAACGATCTCACGGATGGATCTTCACACCCCTAAAAGTGCATTATTTCACACGGCGAACGCAATACAACCCCCGTGTGTCTCTCATCCACTTCATTCCACATTCCCTCTTACCCCATTACCTTCTCGCTCGTCCATCCTGCAATTTTCACACTCACACACACACATACACTCATTGCCGGAGGGGCAGAGAATACCAAGCAGTAACAATTGTCTCAGGCTTCTCGTTTCGAATTCCACGACGAATGAACGACAACCTGATATACATCAACGTTTATAAGTACCAGGACGTCTACAAATTTCGTACGAAACGCGATTATTAATCCAGATTATGAGTAAAACTATTTTATATTTGTGCCAAGATATTTAGTAAAAATTTGTAAAAACTACATGTAACAGAGAAAAATAGCGATTGAACAATTATGCGACTTTTGTTACTCTTAATCCAAATAGCATGGAAAAAATTTGCGAAAATTTATGTAGGAAATTCTGACAAATCTACTCGACAATATAACAAATGACGATTACAGGAAAAAGGTATGATAAGTACGTTTCTGTTGGTTTTCTGATTTTAAATCCATTTTACGATTAAACAGGAGGATTTCAATATAAGAAACTATTACGTCCAAAGATGTAAGCCTTTCAAAAATAATTAATAAGTGGACAAAATTTGATACAAGACAAAGACATAATTACTAACACCAATGACATTCTAATATCTCCTATATTATAATATTATGACGAGCAATACTTTCAAAATTTTGATAGAGGTAATAAAACAAGTGTTTAGCTCCAAAATCAGATATAAAAGCAATTTCGATACTATAAAATTAATCAACAACAGGATCTTAAAAGCGCATGTCTATAAAAAATATAAAATGTAATTTGTTACCTTATTTCCTGGTAATCTTCAAGTATAATGGAAAATTTCATAATAAATCAGTAATTGTGTAAAAATATATAAAATATTTAAATTCTCTAAGTCTTCTCCTGTGTTCATAAATCCCATGATTTATTACCAACTGACTAAACTCATCATAAACTTATATTCCTGTAGGATGATCATTCGCAACGATTACTCGAAGAAACTAAGGGGCGAAATTATAGGAAGGAAATTTCTAAAGAACCATCAAGGATGAATAAAATTCAAACAATGATCTGCAGTAACAACACGGTAGTAGCTTTTATGAAAAACGATTCGTCGTAAGTTTGCCTCAAGGGATCGGATCGACGACTGATCTAAATATTAATATCGCGAGATCGTGGTACGACAAACGTAACAATCGTACTGAGCTCATCCTAGAAAAATGTTTTGCCTCGGCTCGGGAAAACTCACTGTTAACGATACCTTCAGCTTGACTGCTACGTTTTGTTTCCATAACCGGTGGAATAACACTCCGACCGCTTATCTTCGAAACAGCTACCGTTCTCGATCGCGAAAAGAAACTTACGTACGGGTTCCTCCTCCGCCTCGCCGGAAGTCCTAGTTTTTTCAATGTACCAGCGCGAGTTCCACGAAAGAATCGTTACGTTTGTCCCAGTCTCTCCTTTTATTCTCAATTTTTTTTCCTTGCCTTTCCAACGACCGCCGCGGCATGATTAACGACGGCATAATGTTGCAGCGAACAAAAGTGAATCCGTAGCAAAAGGCTACGGCAGAGAAACACGCCGGATGCACGGAAGACGGACAACGTCTGTATCCGCGCTTTCCTTCTCGCCAACTCTGCCAGAATTACGAATTTCGTCTTTATTCGTATATAAGGGGTGGCCGATTTTTTTATCTGCTATTATAGATATTTGGAAAAGGATATGTTGTATTGTTGAACAGAAAAAAGTGTTTTTAGAGGATTGTAAGGAATTCGAGATTCGAGATGTAAAAGGAATGCTGATAAGTGGTGGTGCTAAGATCTGTTAGGATCACATTTTTATTCTTCTCTGATCCTTTTAGGAGCCGAATTTTTATACATTGCGTACGAAGTTTCTTTGTCGTTAGTCATTAACAATAGAAACACATCTTTTTATGATTTTGGACCGATTTTAACTAAACGAACATTAGTCGTTGTAGTTCATACGAAAATAAGGACAATATAAATCACCATTTTGGGACATCGAAATTGCATAAAAAGTACAGACGTTCAAACATTTTAATCTTTACCGATTTTTTCAAAGACTATCCTTACAGACAAATTTTCAGCTTCCTAACTATTAAACATATAAGCTTCTCTGTTTTTAAATATTAAATTTAAAGCATTGTCGTTAAGCACTAAATTCATTGTATTCATTGTCCTATTTTTAACTCTTTCAAAATATCACTGAATTCATCCTCCGAAAAATGATCAAAGTCGTCACATTAAAAAAAATTCCATTTCTCGTTGTTGCCAAAAGTACAAGTGGAAAGATGTATGTAAGTACCTACACATATCTGTATCAAGAATCCTCTCTCTACCCGTTACTACGTCTGTCCTTGCACTTTCGACCCCTAGATCCTTCTGATCCTTCCAGCCAAGGCTACAGCTCGTCCACAGGCTGTGACGTAATTGATTTTGCGACCAGTGTCCTTCGACCGGCAGAAACGACCAGGCTTAATGGGCAGACGTTTTATCCTCCTCTTTTACGGGACCACGTATCCGACGAGCCGCCGCCATTACGCCTGCTGGCGAACTTTCCCCGACATGGAATGCGACAGTAAAGAAAATACGCCTCACACGAGCTTTTACTGACTTCCAGGATACCAACCATTCGGGAAGTTTGCCGGAAAATTCTGGATGCTTTCGAGTTGGTGAATTTGTTGTACTTTTTGTTCAGGGTCAGAAAGGAAGCTTTTCAAGGATGGCTTTTGAAGAGGACGTGGATGTAATTACGTGGATAGATGTGCAATATTTTGACATGATAAAATGGTTCTTTAATGTAATAATGTCGTTAACATTAGACTTCCTTTAAACACTTTCACCATTATCAGGATCAGAACGTAATCTAAGTAATCTATTTTATTAGATCAATTTGTATCCCAATGTCGACTCAATACCAATTAATATCTAGTTATGCAATTACAAATCAATAAGGAGACAAATCTATTTTTTCATCGAGATTTAACTAGACGAAATCCGTTTGATATTATTGAAATGTTTATTAGGGAATGAAAATAATCATAGTTTAAATACAGAAACAGACACTTAGTACTTGACAAAAATTAAACGTACAAAATCTTCCAAAATTAGTCTCCTCTCCAAGATATCACATTTGTATAATTTTTACCAACAAAGTAAATTAACAAAATCCATATAAGAAATCCAAATACATCCATCGCCTATTGAAAATTAAATCCTTTACTATTGCAGACTCACTAAAATATTTCACTCTTCTAACTTTTGCCGAAACAATAAAATCACCGCAACTCATAATCAAGAAATACACTCGCATTTCCTATAAACATTGACCTTACCAACATTATTAATCTCACGATCCCTACCATAAAATAAACCATCGCAATCCCAGTAGAAAGACACATCCATCATGGAAAGAGCCGCACGCAATCAAAACCTCCCTTGCAATTACCATTAGCTATCAACTATGGAACATTATCCGGACGACAATCGCTACCACGTAACAACATCGACGCTCGAGCATACACTCGAGCGAAGTGATCGCGGTCCGCTGCGAAACGTGGCAGAAAACTATATTTCACGCTTGCTATCGACGCCATAAGGACGCGCGTAGCGCCTCTAAGAGGATGCAGCAGCGGCGAGACATGCGTCTCGTCGTATCGGGTTATGGACCTGTAAATACGCTGGACGTGTTTACACGACCATAACCGCGGTCGTCTTGTAAATAAGTTAACCCCGGGTCTCTGGCCGGGTTTTACGAGGACAACGACAAAGTACCGATATAACGTGGTCCAGCGTTCGCCGCCTCAGTCAATCACGAGCTTCCTCCGAGCGTCTACTCGACCATTCGAACGCCGATCTTAACCCTTCTCTAGCGACATGCTAAATCACGGTTAACTTGTTCTTGCGCAATGCACGAGTTCGAGGGTGGGAACGACTGCCGGAGACCAGACGTTTACGTCTTCCGTGAATTACGGAAAACTTGCTGGTCCTGGAGTGATTTGGCTGTAGGAGTTTCCTTCTGGGAGACGCTGTTTCCTCCTGTATGGGGAACTTGAGAATTAGGTTCAAGGAGTTGTCTGGCTTCGTTTAATGGCTGGCATTGGCCTTGATTTGTGTTTCCAACTGATGGTAGATCGTGTTATTGCTGGATTCTTGGGAGTTGCCCTTTATTTGCTCCAAGATTTTTTAAATACGTAGATATTCGAGTGGACGTTGTTCGACTGTTATAAGAATTTTGGGGAAATTCTTGAGAGTAGTCGCAAATTGTCAGTTCTTGTATCTCGTGTCTTACGAACGTTTTTGATAGCTACTTAATTAAGGTTCGTTGTAATCATTTATTATGAATTCCTGTGAGTAGTCGTGTATCGACAAATATACTTCTGTAACGATATTTTTGCGAATTTTGTAAATAATTGCAAATTTCTCAGCTCTGTGAATGGTTTATCCCTTGCTTGAGAGTTTAGATACCCTTGGTATCAAGTGAAAAATATTATAAAATTATTCATAATTTGTATTCAATAATTCATGCTAAGAAAGCGAAGTTGAAATTATAGTTGAAACGATCACGTTATTACAAATACGACGTGTCTTTGCTACGATCAACTATAATCTGCAATCTTTATGAGGAGTATAAATTTTTCGGTGTTGAGACAATTTAGATAATTCGAGATTCTGGTTCTTCTGCAGACAGCGTTAAAATTACATCGATACATAATATATTTCATTTTAGAAATTTTTATGATATCCCCATCTTTGTACTTTTATTCTGAAAAGGCAAGTGTGATTACTATAATTGTTAGTTCGATAGTACCACATATCCTATTTAACAGTGAAATGTAGACCTAGATTATATATGATTTAAATTGCCTTTTTCAGAAGGCAGAAGCATAACTGAAGTAGAATGTTGCTAATAACAGATCATAGGTAAACTGGTTGAACGTCTCTCGTTATGGACTCGTACAACAAACATCAGGCATCTGGAAAAGTAATGTTGGAAATCATGGTCTGGTGCACATATTTTCCCTGCAAACAGGCAGTATTTTCGCAACAGCGTCGTTCGACAAACATTTTTAATGCCCCATAAAGTATCCAAGCGATTTTGACACGTTCCAGTTGCGTTGGAATAAAAATCCTAAAAAATGACTTCGGTGAAAATATCACGACGATATTTCACCAGGTATGTAAAAGCAGCCAAATGCCATCTCCAAAGTTTTATGCTCAAATTTCCGTCGCTGACACTCTTATTTTAGACCAATCAATATTTAAAATTTAAATTCAGGAATTCGAACATTGTATTTCTACTCGTAAGTCAAATTCTAGGAAAAAGTAAACGTAGAGAGATTTGCGATTAGCTTAAAGTTAAGCTTACGAGATACGACTTAGACATAGAGTCTAAGTAATTAAGTAACGAATTAACTTCACATTGATCGTTTTTAATTTATCTTCGTAATTATCTATTTATAAATACTGCTTTTCATATTTGAACAACTCAATCAAGAATTAACCCAGAAACTACTATCATAAAATAAGCTGGTGAATAATCAAAGTGGAAAACATTTTGCCCCCCCCCCTTCTCCTACCCGATATCTAAAGTACC
Organism: Bombus flavifrons; assembly: GCF_040668555.2. Classification (NCBI taxonomy): domain Eukaryota; kingdom Metazoa; phylum Arthropoda; class Insecta; order Hymenoptera; family Apidae; genus Bombus; species Bombus flavifrons. The sequence goes on from NC_138456.1 coordinate 9,129,170, forward strand.
AATTATCGAAATACCAAATGACCCAACTTCTTACGTGAAAATCTGCATCCTACAGAAATTCGAGCGATCGATCCGAGGTCAATCGACGATCTCCGAAACATCGTGGAACTTTGTCGCGAATAGAGCTACTCTCGCGTTCAGATGGCCCCGATTCCGCGTTATCGAGTCGAATCTTCGTATTCGGATGTGCAGCTGTCGCATGTTCGCACAAACACATCGAATCCCGCACTAATAACTCGAATGGAAATTGGCCTGGGGCATTCGAGATATCCGGTCGTGTTTCCGCCACCGTGTCCCCTTTCTCAATTATGCGTCTTCGAGATGTTACTATTCGCTATAAGATAGCGAAATCCAGGCTGATGCATGGGCCATACCGCAACACCGACTCCGCGGAGGATTACAAGAATGCAAATTGCCGTGTGAGTTGTCGGCACCGAAGCAATTTTGTTAGCATTCGAAGCCAGAAGAGAAATTCCCTTCTGCTAATGCGTATCATTGTTAGTTAATCGGTTAATGTGTCGTTGATTTTTTATGTATTTTCAAAGATTGTCAATTTTCAGATATTTTTAGAGATTCATTCTAGAAGTGAGCTATTGGCTAGGATGAGAGGTTAATTGTCCATTAAAATAATGGTATTTAATAAGAGCAATATTATAATTTAAAATAGGACTAACAAGAAATAGTAATAGTATTTAATAAGTTCTAAATTAATTTCTTCCTTTAAAGCATATCATTCCCAACATCGCGTAATTAAACTTCGAAGCATGTACGTTAACAATCGAATATTACATTTATAATTCTGAACTCAGCTGTTTCCATATTCGTACAAATAAAGAATTACCCTTCCTATTATATCAAAACGAACCACCCAACCAACCTACAAAAAAAGAAAGAAGTAATCGTGCTTATGCATTCCTTACATGATTTAACAAATTTTCGATCCATAAGTAATTGAACAGCCGCTTGAACCGCCTCGCGTTCCCTCAGCCTTCTCTATTTAACAGATATATTCTCTTAATAAAACAGACCGAAAGGGGCCCCGAAGACGTTGTAATCCATGGTGATCAGGCTGTCAGTCCCGGCACGCGTTCGCGAACGATCCGTAATACACTAATTCCGGCGCGAATGTTCTCAGAATTAAATAGCGATCAATCTTCCCCACAGATTCCCCCAGCAAACCTCCCTCCACCTCTAAACCACCTCACAGTCGAACAAGACGGAGCCGAGGTGAAAAAAACAATTCCGCTTTTATCGAACCATCCCCTACCTATGCCTTTCCCTCTGGCACGCGTTCTCTCGACTCTAACGACACGCAAACGAGCCTGCTCGACGTCGACTTCCGACCAGCAAAGACTTCGTCGACACGGCGTATCTGCTTATTCATCGTCCGCGTAATGGGGTGGTTCAAGCCCCCACACCCTTTCGAACAAAGCGAAGAAACGAATTGGCAGGCGGCTGACGGCTTCCGAGGGTGACTTTCGCTGTTCCTTCGACCGACGAAGATGGTGTGCACCGCCCCTAACACTCGAAGGAACGGGTCGATGAAGAACAAGAGGACGTAGAGGGAGGATGGGAGGATGAAGACGGTGGTTAGGATGATGGTACAACGATCGTTGTACTATCTCCGGTGAACAAAGCCAGAGCTAACCCCTGCATGCCGGAAGCTAGAACAGGGGGGAAACAGGCTGAGTCGCAGGACTTCCGGTTCATCCCTTCGATAGTTCAGTCAACGCGATGAATCGGCCCATGCTCCCCGAAATTGCGTTTGAATCTCCTACAGGAAAGAAATATCTTTTCTATCGTCTGTTTGCCGAGTGTTTAAGAGGTTAAGGAGATGGTAATTTGGATTTTAATTAAATCGCAGAGGCGACCTCGTTGGTTGGCTGAGAAGGTCTGTTTCGAGGTAGATAGAAAAGTGAATCGATATTTAGAATTTGATTCGCGTATCTTGAAGTAAAGATCATCCTTCTTTCACTTTTTATTGGTAAAGGCAATACGGATAACAATTTTTATATTCTGAATAGCTTATAATCTTTTCCTCGCATATTTGTAGGTGCATTAAACAAGAAGTCCTATTTGTTGTAGCTCAAAGAATATTAACTCCGATAGTAGTAAATATAACAGTGCAAAGTGTGACATTTATGTCATGTGTAAATTTTTGTCACTCGAGGTACTAAATTCGCACGAAGCGTACGCGAAACGCTATCTCAATCAACACCATCTATTCCCAAAGCTTCTTATACTATTTCCTGCAAATCAATTCGTTACGAAAGTCGCGATAAAACGTGGATTGCGGGCGGCTCGCGAGCAATCAGCGACAACGACGAGAAGTCGTCCACAAAGATTCGATGAATCAGTGGGGCAACAAAGGGAATAGAGGGGAGGGGGCAAAAAACAGAGGAGAGGAGGGGAAAAGAGGGCAATGGTCTCGGCCAGGGGGATAGTCAATTTCCATCGACCCCCTACTGGCACGAAAAATGAACAGAGTCCAGCGCGAGCTCGCCGGCTGATTATTTCGCTTTTTGCCACATCGTTGTGCCGTGGCGTCGCTAAGAAAAATGGCACGATCCAGGAATGTGGTTTTTTCGTCGCTCCACTCCTTGCCAGTCGAACGATTCGTTTCACCACTCGTGCAAAACCATGGACGTCCATCGCGTGCCGGAAGGATAATCGTCGCGTTCGAAACGTCACCGGATGACTCGTCCGGATTTCGCTCGTGATTCGTTCACTGTTACGTCTCTGGCGAAGTTACGAGCGAATATAGGACGGAGGGATTGATGACTGACTTCCGGGATTACCCCGTGTGCTCCTTTTTTTCGAGAGGTAGATGGATCGGGTGGAAGCGAGGAGATTGCACGATGCAAAGGAGCCGAGGGTGATGCGGATCTTTATGGAGATACGGAGGATTCTTGCTGCAGTAAAAATTGGGGTTGTCGAGTTGAGAATGTCAAATGAGAATACGGGTCTACTTTTTGGTAGTTTTAGTTGGAGAATATGTGTTAACCGTCTACAATGCTACGTCACTTGCAAGTTACGAACATTTATGTATATGCGTGTCTTTTTATTTTCATTTTACTTATTTACGATTGCATTGTTGTACTGCGTAAATGCTTTTATAGCAATTCAACTATTAAATCCTGTCACAATTTCTCTTATCCATTAGCAAAAGCAACATCAGATAGGGACATTTAATACAAATCTATTACTCGAATTACGACCTAAAAGCAACGTAAGAGCGACTAACAAGATTACCATTCCCAGATCTTAAACTTCTACTTCTACAAATTGAATAAAAATTCCGCTCCCCTGAAATATCAAATTTCTTGTGTCTAATCTCATAACTAACATAACTGCAATTTATAACACTTAATAGCATGCGCCACGAACAGCATAAAGAAGAATCTTTTCAAATCTACAAAAATCCAAAGTTCCATTCGAGGTCGATTGCGAGCGGATCCACGCAAGGTACTAGATCAGTCATCATTCCGGAAGAGGTTAATAAACGTCGCCAGCAACGAGTGGCGAACGAGTCGTTCGATGAAAAATCTCGCTTGTTTATCAAGAGCATGCGAGAGTCTCGGAAGCCGGAGGCAAAACGATCGAAGTTGTTCGCCGAGGCACGTTGTTCGACGGCAGTAAAACGATGATATACGAAACGCGGAATCGAGGCGACACCGGGGCCAGTGAAAAGAAGGAATCAGCAGGAAGGAAAAGGAAAGAGAGAGAGAGAGCGAAAGAGAGAGCGAAAAAGAGCTACGGAAGTTTCCAAGTCCGCGACGAAGACCGTATAATAAAACAATCGTATTCCGGGCCAGCGGAGCGAGAAGCAATAAGGGCGTACGACAGTCCGAGAATATTCTTCAAAACAATATTTCGCGATCGTCCAAAAGGAGACAGAGCGGCGTCGTCGTCTCTGCTATCCTTGCTAAAAGTGTATCGACGAGCGACGTTTCTACGCGAGCCTCGACCGTTTATGGATTTTCGATGCCGTCGAACGTTGCCTCTGAAAAGTCGAATACCACCCTCTCTGACTTCCTTCGCGTTTGCGCCACGTACACACGGACCAGGCTTCGTAAAAAGTTCCTCTTCATGGACCGTAGGCACCCCTTTTATCCGACGCTTTTCGTCACTGGATACGCGTGTAAACCTCCGTCGAAGAGTTTCCTGTTTCTTCGAGAGGAGATTCTCGAGGTCCGTGCGATGTACAACTACGTTGAATGGGAATGTTCGATCGCTGACAGATCATGGGTTGATACCTCTTGATTACGCATATGGCTTCCGCTAGGAGAGGGCGAGCTTTTAGTGCTCTTCTGTTGGATTATCGCGTCGTATTAAATAATGGAAGTTTGTTTTGAGGATGCGTGTACTGGTGATTTTACTTTTATGGGTGGAGAGTAAGTTCGTTGATACTTTTTATTTTCCTTTACAAGATTCGTCGCGTGACAACACATTCATTTTATAATTTGTTGTATTTTAAAAAACATTATCAATAACTATATTACCTGCTTTTGTTACAGGATTATATTATTATCTATTATAATCTACTTGTACAGAGTTCTACAGAGTTCTATATTCAGAGGTTGAAACGTGACAGCACAATAGAACGATTCAACCCTAAACTTATTCAGTGACCCTAAGTCACCGTAAACAGATCTCTTCCATTCAGAAGTAATTCTGAGCTTAAAAAATCGAAACGTGACGACCTAACAGTAGCCTGGGATCAAGTTTATAAATCAATATCCTCTACTCTTGCCCCTATTTCTACCTTCGACAAAATCTTCCCTTCCTAACCTCTAGAAAAACGTTCCATAAGACGGTCGAGAAAAAGGAGTATAATTCTATCAACGAATAGACTGATTTTATAGGCGATTTTTTGTTCGAGAATCCTCAGATCAATTCAAGCATTCAACATATTCTGCCTTCGAACGATAGACGCGCTTCGTGACAATATAATGGTGGCATGATCATATAATAGGCGATGATGAGTACGCAACGGGGAGCGTCTCATTCACGTGAACCGAGGAAGTCTGTACTTAATCGGCACGATGATGGCAATCACGTCTGAGCAGGCCTGTCCCGCATTCTTCACTGAAACGTTAACCTCCGGGCAGTGTCGATGATACGATGTAGACACATGCAAACAGACAGAAGTCAAAACGTCGATCGTTGAAAAACGATTCATCGAGTGCTCTACCATGCTGATGTAGCTGCAAGGCAAGCCCTTTTATGAATATATGTATAGATGATACCTCGTTCGTAGACTAACGGTGAACAATTTAGAATCACTTTTGTAATTGTATCTATAGTTATACAGTTATTAATATATTACCTTAAATATGTATATTAGGAATGACATTCCTATACGTGAATCATAGTTTATCAGTTAAATTTTGAGAATTTACTTGGGAAATTATATTCTTTCTTATACATGCATACTAGGCTGTTTTTACGATTTCGTTGCATCTATATTTTTGCACGTTAAAGTTAATTTATATATTTTACTATATATTAATATACCTGTTACATTATCATTAATCCAACTCTCTAGTCGTTCCAGTTATCAGCCTCGAAAATTTTCTTGAAACATTCGAATTGAACGACGAGACATTTCACGAGCAGTGTATCTAAATTCACTCTCTAATATTCCCGTTTAATAAAAAAATCTCCTTATGAAACATAACATATATTTAAGTTTATAAAGTACGGTCACTAAAATCTACCGAAAATATACCAAAATAAATAATGAGACGTCCTACTAACAATGAGAAATTAGTACGTATCGTTAAATCTCCAAATACTCGCCGTTCCGCTTATTTAAATACTTCAAAACTCACGAAATATTCCAAATACTCCAATTTTTCGTATAGCAAAAAATTCTACAACTTCATTGCGTACACTTTGTAATAATATCTCATTTGCGAGTGAAGGAAGGGAACGCGATAATTACGGAAGAAGGCGTTGGCCTGGCAAGAAATTTGCTGATCATTCAGTGGACAATTCGTTTGATGATGCTCTCGACTGTTTCCTAGGGATATTGTGGACGAGATGCGGTCGCTATGGTCAAGCTTATAACCAGAATACGACCGCAGCTCGGTGAGCGGCAGCAAAACGTATTTCAATCAAAGTTTCGAACGGCTAATCCCGAACGATTCTGGCTGAGACGGAGGGATCAAGGATCGACCATAAGCTCGCTTCTGTTGAATAACCTCTTTGGCGAGCATTCTCCTTGAAAATCGGCCAGCCAGCTTCGTCTACGATCGCTCAATCTGTGGATACTGTTAACTAGAATCTTGTTAGAGTGTGTTTAGCCGAAGATTGCCGACTGTTATGCTCTTTTTGGTGAGCTTCTGCTTTGACTGGATGTGGGCCAGCAGAAGGTGAGATTATAGACTGCGTTTTGGGACGTCTCCAATGCAAATTTCTAGAGGATCTCGGGCTTAGGTCTCGGTTTTTAAATTATTGGCTTAGGAAGTATAGTTTTGGGAAGTTTCGGTAGCTAATCTAGCCTCTTCCGTGGCCTATAAGTGTAGGTTTAGTAGCGGAAGTATTATAACTTTGATGTGATGTTAGGATCTTGGCTTTAGATCAAGTATATAGAATTTTCTTTCTTGGATTATTTTGTGAGAAGCTATCGAGGTTTTGGAAGAATAATAATGTTCAAAGATCTTTATGAAAGATTTATGTTTGATCTAGCTCCGAATATCTATTTTTATTTTGAATTTCGTAATTATCTCACTTACACAAGCGTAATGCAGGTAAAAATATTCCATAGAATTATTCCATAAAGATTCTGTAGTATAGCTTCATAGAATATCCTATAAAAAATAATTCACTACAGAAACCGACAAGTATAATATTCGACATTCCTAAAATATACAACAAGATTCATCTGTCCCAAACTTAACCTACGCGGATTGATTTTCAAAGACCAATCATCCTCTCATCCTCTATATTCCAAACTTGGAAATCTTCAGGCACACAACAAGCTCCCTGATAAAAGAACAAAAATAAAAAAATACCAGCTATAAAATTACACGAGGTCAGTACCTAATCCATTTAATATTCAGCTTTGTAGCAGCAAAACCTACCGAGACTCCCTTTGATCTAGCGTACACGAATATTCATCTAGTTGAAAAATATAATACGGAAATCGAGTATAGGAGGAGATCACGTAATGCACCGTCCGCTGATTCGAGGCGGCGAAAAAGCCGAGGTAGGAGGGAAAGAAAGGAGAGGAAAAGGGCTAGGATTCGATTCCGGAATTTACGACGCGGACGGTTTCGCCTGGGCCGCTGAAAAGAACCGAGGCAAACTTCGCTTGGAAAAAGTCGCGGTCGATGGAATTGCATCTAATGACATCTGAGGAGACAGGGCCCCGAACCGGCTCTGTTGACAAGTGTAATTCCTCTTCTCGATTTCGATTCCACCGGTTTGTCTCGCGCGACAGACGGAACTCGCGACCTTCTCGCCCGGGGAACCGAGTTCGTAACTTGTTGCGCGACCGAACGACTCCGACTTTCTTTACTATACACGCCAGAGGGAAACTCGCGGTCCTTTGAAGCCGATGGAATTTAAGAATCGAAAGAGCATTAATGTACGTGTTGTAGTCTTTTTTCAGAGTTGGATAAATGTTGAAATTTCGTGTTTAGTTGATTGATTGCGAAGGAGAGGACTTTGGTGATTTAACGAGGCCAAGTATTTGTATTTTTTTAGATGGACCACGTTAAACTAAGGATTTTCGTGCAATGGAAACGGAATAAAGTAGAAATGTCTTAAGTCTTTGATAGGTTTCTTTTACCATTTCGATAGAAAATGTATATCTGAACTTATAAATTAAAATTGTGAAGTTCAAACAAATTAAAAAATATTGTACCAATTCCACGCTTTTCCTTAATGCAGTTTCTTTAATCGTAAAGCAGAGATAGTCTTATTCCAAACATCATCTGAAAGAGTTCAATTTCGAAAGCCAATTAAATAAACTTCTTTACATCTTATTCCAAAACACATTCGAAAGACTTCATTAATAGCAATGAATAATCAAAATGACTAGCGTCTAGCAAATTAAATAAATTAAACGAGTCATGTAACGACTTTTATAATCGATGTTTGAAATCCGTAGCCTCTTCGATTCTCACAGATCGAATAAATTATATTCCGCTTCGACTTAACTTTACAAAGTAATACACGGCGGCCCAATGTATACGACATCGGCTATTCAAAAATTTTTGCGAATAAAGTATTTCCTGCTATGATTTAACCCTTGCGAAGCAACGACGCAACATGCACGATATTGGCTATTCACGAATTTTTACCGGTTGAGCTCTTAAGAATAGGTATTAGAATCGAAAAGGAGGAAGTGCCATCTAAACGGCGAGCAGCAACAAATAGCAATAAATTCCGCAACTTGTTGCACGGCGAAACTATATTCAATTCCGTGCGAAGGAAGATAGAATCTTCAGTTCTTCGAACATCCATGAAATTCACATTAATTGAATATTCATGAAACTCAAGATTCTCTTGCAATGAGCGTGCATGACATTCACCTTCCTTTCAGCGATACATAACCTCTTGTTCCTAACCTACTTCATAACAAAATTACTGTTATCCCTTTAAAAAAAGTGATTATCGCTCACTACTATTTAATAATCCAGATAAGCTCTATGCGATTTTAATAGGAAGCTGTAAAATTCATTGACACTTCCATTTGTTTCAAAGAGAACTCAAAGGCTTCAAAACGAAACTCATGTAAACAACAAAAAATATTAAAACAAATAATATCAATCTTACCACAAATTTACGGTAAAAAGTAACACGATAAATTCAAAACTCCTTCTTCGCACCTTCCTCAGGAAAAGCTTATCATGACAGTCACCTTATTTTCGGCAATACGTAATATCTTATTCCAAATCTATTCTATAACACAATAAATTTTCACATTTTCTTTGAAAAAGTTCAACTACTGCTCGCTACTTCTCAAGAACCATTAAACGAACTTCACGTTAGAAGCCTGGAAAGTAAACTTTAAATTCCGCGTCCATTGGCCTCAAGAAGAAACTCACGGACAAAATCCATCGAATCGACGAATACCTTTCGTCGATTATTCCCGAAACGATACGTTCGGCGCTCGGTCGGCCGATTTCTTCGATCGATGCCATCTCTGGCGGCTGTTCACGATCGCGGCGCGGCTACATTAATAATTTATGTCGTCCGACGATGAGACGTCGGCTCCCCGACACGATCAGAAATCGTGAGCGCAGATACGATCGCCTCTCCTCGCGGAAACGCAAAAGAAACTCTACTCCATCTAGTCACGCGCACCCCTCTCCTTTCACCCTCCTATGTCGTCATGTTCGCCATTTCATCTCTTTCTCTCTCTATCCTAACCAAGAGGGCTAATAAGGAATTAAGGACACGCGCGAGCGTTTCTCGTGTACTCAACGAGTCACCTCGAGGAAGAAGATAGGGAAAGAGGACAGTCGACGTGCAAACTCGCGAAACATTTTGCAGCCGACGGAAGGAAAAGTTTCCTGGATGAACTGGGTCGAGGCTTCAACGGGAAATGCGTCGATTTTCCTCCGGATCATCCGGATCCGCTGGGGGAAAAGAACGAGTCGCGACGGTTCATTGGATTACGTCCTACGTTGAAAGATCTTGTCGGATGTCGCACGGTTGAGAAGTTCTTCGAAGGATTTTATGCGAGCTTGCCTGGATTCAGGGGTCGCTTTGATCATGATGGTATGAGAGAGTGAGGATAAGGTTTGAGGTGGGTTTGATGAGTTTGGGATAGTTTGGATATGAAGATGGTTTGAGGTAAGTAAGATTTGATACTACCGTGTACATGGATATTTCAAGAGATTCTTCGTTCATTTACCAACAAATTCATCTTGAAGCGAACTATTAAAATACGTGTAGTTCGTCTAAAGATTTTGACGTGCCATCTCAAAGGATTGTTTCTTTTAAGGCAACAAATCATTATCTATCTGACAATATTATAACAGCATAACTTAAATTTTTGGAAGATTAAAAGAGAAACATCCATTATAAAAATTATTGTAAATTATGGTTTGCCCACTATTGAAGCCATTATTCTTTACTAATTTAATTATTCTGAATAAGTTATATGACGTTGTAATTAAAATATATTAACATATAATAATAATATATCATGTATTACAAAAATAACACACATCTAATAAATTCTGTTATTTTCACCTATACGCTAAAGAAAATCTCGTGAATTAAAGAGTTAAAACCCACATACATCAAAAAAACAGCACAAAATTCAATAAATCCTTCACGCTTTACCGAAAACAGCAAAAGAAAAATATTACGCGCAACAACGAATCCGCAACAAATCATAGGCAACAGTCTACCCCAAAATCCTAACACCATTCGCAATAAAATCTCCTCCTCTGTCCTCCCACACAGTCACAAAAAAGAAGAAAATCCAGGAAAAGCCTGTATAGCTTTGTAAAAATGTATCAAATCGAACGACAATCATCGCGTTTGGAATTCGTATTTGAAATACCGTCGACGCGTTCGCGGTCGCTTCGATTTAGCAAGCCATCCCCATCGTGTATTTATACAGAGCGAGCGGCAACCCCAGCGAAGAGTAGGGGATGCAACGACTCGCGAAACAGGGTAATCGCGTTCGATTTTGATACACGCGCGAAAGAGTAGCGCGTTTTCGGCTGGCCGGCCACTCCGATCGGCCGCGATGCACACTTTACTTTTTGAAATCCACGGGCCAGACGACGACAACGTTTCGAGCGTTTGTAATTAACGTCATCGCCCCCGGGCTCTCGCCCTTTCGATCCGCAAAGGGGGTAGCCTTTCCCTCCGGTAACCATCACCGCACACTTTTACAACGGTTCAAACCGTCAGCCATTCCCTGTCAACCGTCGGCCCTCTCTTTCCATCAAGCCTCGTATAATTAGTGTCCTCTGTTTTCCTCGGCCGGTAGCTGCGTTAATAACGGCGTGCCATCGGTTCGATCGCGTTTGCGGCTTCGCTTATCCGTTTGGAAACGAGATTCAATTACGATCCTCTGCCGCTAGTGACAACGCGGAGGTGTCGCGTGTTCCCTGTATCCGCGTTGTAACTCGATTCTCTTGTGTGTGTTTATCGTTTCTTTCTTGTGGTTCTTTTCGGGCATCGTAGTTGCGCGATCGTTACCGGGTCGTTTTTAATACTTCAGCTTGTAGGAATTTCACAACGATCGACGATTCGGGGTGAAACGAATTTTATTTTTACGTATGGTCTCTTATCTTCTTTTTCACATTATTATTTGCGCTTTTACGCAGGGCTTGAAGAAGTGTTCTCTGTGGTTTGTAACAGTAACTTGACACATTTGTGAATATAAAATTCATCTTTAGATTGAATACTTATTATATGTATATGTCCTTGTTCGAGAATTTATGGACATTACATATATATGCAGGGTGGTTGGTAACTGGCGGTACAAGCGGAAAGGGGATGATTCTACGCGAAAAAAGAAGTCGAAAATATAGAATAAAAAAATTTTTTTTTTTAATTTTACAGTGAGATCCGTTATAACGTACCGCACGCGTACCGAGCGAAAATTCAAAGTCGATTTTCTCGAAAACAAAGCCTCAAACGAAAAAATTTATTCTATATTTTCGACTTCTTTTTTCGCGTAGAATCACCCTCTTTCCGCTTGTACCACCAGTTACCAACCACCCTGTATATATAATTACAAATTGTATTAAAAGCTTACATAATGTATGATATACATTCATACATACGATCTAATCAATACATAATGGAAAGAAGAAAGGGAGCTAAACGTATGCCTTAGACTTAATACATATATGTACATTGAAACACGAAAATCTTTGCATAAGAGCTTGTTTAAACGACGAACTAAAAACTGAATAACGTAATATATAATAATGTAATAGAAGTTAATTATTTACGACGTAATGAAAGTTAGGAAAAACTGTCACGCAGCAGATTGAACTCGAAACTTTCCCAACCTAACTAATAATTAACTCCCCCATCTATTTCGCCATTCCTCGTCAATTCTCCAAAACAAACGGCAGTCGACAATACCCAGACTCCCTTTGCCGAATTCTAATCTCAGTAGACTAACTTCGAGCCAGGCAACGTTCCAGTAAATTCCACCGGTGGCCGGGGTCCTGGCAACCGATTTTCTTCCTTTCAGAGTAAATAATATTTCAATTACACTCGAGCCACCCCTCTTGGCGGCGTCGACTTCATCGTGGCCAGGAGCCGTAGCCAGGCAAATCTCGCAGCGAGTTATCGCCGCTAGACGCAGGTGTAGACCGAAAAGGGAAGCCACAGGGAACTCGGAAATGGAAGGCGGCTGGCGTAGGTAGGGGTCGAAATAATATTCGTAAATCTTTTCTATAACAGATTCTACGGGAGGGAGGGGTAGACAGTGTGGGTGGGAGTGGTGAGACGACGCCAGTGGCGGGGACAAAATAACCGATTATTCGAGAGACCACGTAAGCCAGTACCCCGTGACGGGAATTTATTCGGTCGATTTCGAGGCAACCCAGTGCCGCTGACGGTTCTGACTGATAACAGCCACTTTGCACGGCTTCCCCTATTTTCATAGACAGCCCTCTGCTCGGGGCCGCTTGATATTCCGCCGGTGTAAAAGCCGCTGGAACCGCTCGAGGCCCTCTCTTCCGCGGACCAAAGTCGATTCTCGCGAGCCACCACCGACAGACCACCCTTCTACTCGCGTCCATGCTACACTCGACAAATACCGGCGGACGTGAATTTAATTCTTGTTACGTGGCCCCTTTCCCTCGCTCAAATCGATCGTCGCGATGCTGTTTGCTTACGAGGACCTTGAATCTATCGAGTGCCCATGCGATTACGTATGCCAACCGTCTTTTCGTCCGCGTTTCGCGCAAGGGTTGAGAATTCGATTTTGAAGAAGAATTGAGGAATAGAGAATTGGGAGATAGAGAGTAAATATTGGGAAATTTTCGGTTGTTGAATAAAAATTGTATCACGTTATTACTCTATTATCGCTCTACACTATTTTATTGTTGCCTTGTTGTTGTTGAATAAAAATTATATCGTACCGTTACTGTGCTAGAGTAGAATAGAAATAGGATTCTTGTATTTACGGGATTGTCATTTTTTTGATCGGCAGTGTATAACATTATAAATAGATGACAGATATATACGATAAAGATAAGTATTAGTAGACATTAACTAATTTCAGTTTTTATAGGATGAATTCCGTCGAGTGTATGCGATGTCTGTAATGGATATAGAAAATATATCGATGGCTCAGGTGTCTTTGCTTGATGGTCCTTGTGTAACATTTATCAGACGGGATAAGAGCACAAGACTTCTTATTTTTTTACACGCAGCGGTATATAAATCTTTGCATTTTTTTGAGCAATTTGTTTAACTATTACAAGCCAACTGATCACGCATGAAGTATGAACCTGTTATCTGACTAGCCAACTGTAAGAGGATTAAAAATAACTGTGTATTACGTCTCATGTGTTTTGCTTGAATTATTCCACTACGAATTCCCTGACATTAGAGAATAGTATAAAGTTCCCCGAATATAGAAAAGAATATGTACATGAAGAAGCTTCAAAAGTATAGTACGATGTTGAGTTTCAGATAGAGATTTTAATTTGTAAAATATCAAAACTGGCCCATGAAAACTATATTTTGTAAGAGTTCATATTTGAACTCATCTCTTACCAGAATTCTATATTTGAACGCTATACTTGATTTCTAGTTAACATAATGAACACGTACGTTTAATTAACTATACGCAATTCTTAGAAGTTCATTTAATCGAACAGCGACCAAATTTTTATTCAAATAAATGGAATCTACGTAAACAAAGTACCACCTTAATCAGAGAGATACTTAAATACCCACCCCTTAGAACTATCATAAAGCGCAAGATTAATATATAACCGAAAAATCAACTGTCAGGGCCGGTTATCTTAATCCAGCCTACCGTGGGTCGCAAAAAAAAGGACGACGGTGACACCTCTTAATCTCAATATTCAACCCCCGAAACAGCCTCGCGGAACGAGCCATAAATCACCCCCGATGTCAGTGCTAACGATTTTCCTCGTTGAGAAGACACGAAAGAAAACTTCCACCGGTGACGGTTAATCTCTCAATTCTCGACTGCCACAAACATTCGCGGGCAGCTTGCAGGTTCGAGCCAGACACACAATGTGTCTGCCCGGAGCCGTTTATTGCGGATCGCGCGAAAGGGACGCGCGCGGCGTTGGCATTCATTAGCGTTTTTGGCAGGCACACGAATTTGGCCCGGGACCAGCGGCCGTTTACTATTTTGCCCGGTGGTTCACGCTCTCTCACTCTCGCCCTATCTCTTTCTTTCTTTTTTCTCTCCCTCTCCCCCACCCCTCTCTCTCTCTCACCTCTCGTGCCGGAAGAAAGTTCCGCTCTCTAGGCTCGCTAGTTTAATTGCGACCAAGCGAAAGTTAGACGGATAATGCGAGAAAAATTGCTGACAAACTGAGGAACTTTGTCCTGCCCGAACGACGTAACTTTGTTTACCGTTTTACGAAAAAGATTTAATAAAACCAGGTGCCTCCTTCCTTTGCTTCTTAGCGCGAAATTTCAATCTGCCTCGTTCGTCAAACCTGTTCCGTGAATACTTTCCACGGTTAATGGCCATCTGGTACATCCGACGAGTTTCCAGCTTTTTATTAAGGTGAACGGCATGAAGGGGTAGAAACACGCGACAGGAACTCAAAAGAAGTTCGCTTGTTTTTACGAGATGTAATTTGAAAGAAGGTTTCCCCGAGATTGGTATTTATTGTGAAGATGAAACAAGCAATGGTTATGTTTAGTAGGCTGGTAAAGCGGAGAATGTGTATGTCTGTGCGTTTATGGGAAATTTAAGTGTGCAAAAATGTACAGAACGTATAGTACTGTGTGAAAATCTTAGGAGGAAGCCTTTATTATATCAAAGCGCTATTTTGTCATGAAGCTTTTACTCGAGCTCCACTCCTTTGGCTACATTCAGAAAAATATAAATCTGCATAATCATCCATAGGCATATCGTTCGTAGACAAAGAACCTCCAAAAATCCTAACCTAAAAAGTATAGATGCGAAAGAATGGAAAGAAAATACGCGTGGAAATCAGCGCCGCGGCGTCAGTTTAATGCAGAAAGTCGCGCGCGTATTGCAAAAAGACTGGCTCGAACAGATAGATGCGTGCGGGGGCGGATGAAGAGAAACGCGGAGGGTGCGCCGCAGGGCAGGTGCTAATTGTCCCAACTGCCCCAGTGGAAAACGAACGAGCCAGCGAACGAAACGGGAAATCGCTTGGCCGAGAAGCTGGCGTGTCGCATGATTTGCGGAGACTTTTATTGCCCTCGGTGAGAAACGCAGATACTGCTCGACGATATGCCTCTACTTCTGCCGACTAACGTACAGGGAGAGAAATGGAGAAAGATAGACACAGAAAGAGTGTACGAGGAATGAAAAAAGAGAAACAGGAGCGATCGATCCACACCCCCGCCACCCGTCACGTGTTTCTACGTTCACGCAGCCAAGCATCCGTATCGGAGGGTTAGCCAGACCACGGTTCGATGACTTCTCTTCTCTTTCTTTTTTTTCCGGGCTCACTGTACGTTTTTGTCGATGCTCGCGGGGACGAGCACGATGAAATCAATCATGTTCGCGAACCTCGGGGTTTATTCTCAATGTAAAACCAGGGATGTAGTGTATCTTGGAATATCTGGGATGCTCACTCGGATACAGATTATGGGTTCTGTGTAATGTTTCAGAGGATTTGTAGATGGTCCTTTGAAGTTTGGTGATGAATAGTCCGATAAAATAAATTAATTTTTCACATGGAACCAGGAACGTCGAGTGTCTTGGAACATCGTGGATATTCGTTTCGATACAGATGTGTAATATTTTGAAGGATTTTCAGATAACTCGTTCGTAGTTTGGGAAACATTGCTTTGTTTCGTTTGGTTATATACGCATACATAGAATAAATTAACTTTCTTTATAGAATCAGAAGCGTGGAATTATGAAAATATCTTGGAATATTTTGGATCAAGAGTAAATCGGAATTACAGCTAAAATGTGACGTTTTTGGAAGACAATTAGATGGTCTTTTGAACATTTTGAGAACAGATATCGTTTGGGATGGTACGAGAACGATGATTCAAGTGATTTGCGAGCGTTATGCGACTTTGGGGTGGTTTAGAGCTACAAGTAAGGAGGTGACAAATGGAAGTTTGACTCTAATTGTTGCAAATAGTGGATTCGTTAGTATGTGGAGTAATTTAGTGTAGTTAGTTGCGTTACTTAGAGTAGCTCAGGTAGCGGTTTTAGTAGTTAGTATGGGAAAATCTCTTCTGGATTTCCGCTTTCTTAAATTATATAAAATTTTACAAAAACGGTATTCGACCGATATTTTTAATATACTTAATTCTTGTTTAGTATCAAGAAACCTTTTTAGATTTACTGTACATAGGTAGTTTCATGAAAAAGAAAGAAATAATAAATCGATTCTATTCCTATTATTTTGTCCCACTTTGATAAAACCAAAGCTTCGTGTAGTGATTATAGGAATTGACATTTTTTGTTGCCTCCTAAAAGGATTTAAAGATTACATCAAACATCCTTTGCGGAAAAAGAGCAAAGCAGAGAAAGCTTTTTCTGTCGAAACACAGAGTATATAAGGGGTTTCGTGCACGTTGCTCGTTTCACGAGGCGCGACGAACACCTTACGAGCCGACGACACGAGAAACGCGCAATTTCTCGACGGAAAGACGACGTGATCGTGTCCCTATCGATCCCATGGATCTCCGTGTTCCGCACCTTATCGTGGTCGATTCAGGAATTTATACACGCGGCGGTAATTGTGATTTGCTAGCAGTCCATGTGAGAATTCACCAAACGAAATCAACCGTGAAACGTTTTCGACTTCCAAATCATTTTGCTACTTAAAACGTAATCGTTGTGCCATAGGAAATGGTACTAAAATTAAATTATCAAATATTTGGGATCTTAATGCATTTGCATGTGTAATAATTTAAGTAATACGTGAATTAAGGAAAGCTAAAAATTATTTCTATATTTAATCTTACAACCCAATTATACTGGAGCATCGTGTTCTCTAACTATCATAATTTTATTAATGTTATATTAACTTCAAAGAAATTCGAACCTTATCGAAGTTGAGCAGTTGTTTAATTCAGTCAAATTTGGGTAACACGAGGATTTTACATACATAAATTAGCAGAGTCATAAATTGTTTATTTCAATTATGTGTATTTCTACAATTATTTTATTATTCACTCGTTGGTCTTGTTATTTATTTAAAGAACCCATCAACGTACTAATTATAAATACAAAGATACATAGATAACTCTTTTCTGCTGCACTACCCTAAATATTCTACGAAAGAAAATAAATCCAGAAAAATCTTTTAACTCCTCTTAAAATTCTTAAATAGTCGAACGTAGAAACGATCGTAATAACATGAAATAACCTCTAACCGACAACCGTTATGAATCAAATTGCTCCACCAGCAAGAGCCGACCGACCAGTTCATCTGAATGTCCTTTTCTTGGTCGTGGCGCGCAATAATGAGACAAAATGGCCGTGAGAAATGCGGTCGCGTGGCTGTTGGACTGGGCCCAAAGACGATGAATTATCGGGAATCCGGGATGGTAAATTTTCCGGCGGATGCCAGTGGTAGAGCCAGCTCGATGCAATTGATCGCTCGGCAAGAAAACGTACAATACTCTGGCGAATTTGCGAATGACTCGAGGCTTAAGACTCGTTTCTATGAGTCTGCGGGTATTCTCGTAGCAAGAAACGACCGTACGCTAGCGTATGGAATTAAAGTTCGTGTCGGTGTTCGTGGAATTTTATGTTGATGGCGATGGCCGAGCTTAACGAACCATCGTGAGCGTGGACCAGCTTAAAACAAGTTCGCGACGCGGTCGTTTGGTCAGTGGAATTGCGAACGCGACCACTCGACCATCTCGCGATCGTTCCTCGCAACCCTCTATTGCTTCCTATTCTCTTTCCTTCGGGATCACGGCTAGGTTTTACGGAAGGTGGATTTGGCTCGTTTGTTTCCAGCGGAAAGTATTGTTTTCTGAAGTCGAACGGCAGAAGAAACAACGGGAAACCGACTACGGTATACAGAGTGATTTAAAAGTCTTACGAGTGCGCAGCTATAACTAAGAAAGAATAATAGGAAACCTGTTTGGAAGTTGGAGGATATTGAAGAACGTGGCGTTGCTTGTTTCGGCGTCGGAGGTTATTCCTTCTTGAGGATTTCTCGCACTTTTATGAGATGCATGGTATAGGTGTCCGAAATTCGGAACAAGTTACG
Source organism: Bombus flavifrons (assembly GCF_040668555.2). Classification (NCBI taxonomy): domain Eukaryota; kingdom Metazoa; phylum Arthropoda; class Insecta; order Hymenoptera; family Apidae; genus Bombus; species Bombus flavifrons. The sequence goes on from NC_138456.1 coordinate 9,147,541, forward strand.
TAATAATGAAAGGATATGGTGGAATGTTGCTTCCAAACTCGCGTTTATTTCCAAATATTAGGATTTTCGATGGATATATATCAAGACTATTAGAATCTTGAAGAACGATAAAGAGGATATTCAGAACCTTAATTTCTTCAATTTTCTTTAATTGCGTTGAGAATTGTGAATCTTAATCGCTGAAATAAATGTATAGGTACACTTAGATTACGCTTATAATCGATATCAAAATAGTTTCAGATTTATTTGATACGTGATTTACAAGATATTCGTCGATACACATTTGCACGCGTCTCAATACTATCTTTGTCTCACCATCTTCTTTACCACACTACTAACGGAACAGTTGCATTCTGTTTTACGAGACGCTGTGCACGTACATACTTCCACACACTCATACTCATACACGTGTATCACTACTACGCGGCTAATCCAGTGTAGCACACAAAATTACACATATCTCAATAAATTGAATTTAGTTTCTTTAATTGAAAAAGTCTGAAGATATCAAACAAGTATATATTTCTACGAAGATGTAGTATAAATAACTCTATATGTAGAATATTGAGAGAGATTCTAAAGAAAAATTATTTTTCTTTGTAAATGGACTATGCCTTTTTTTACATATTAATGAAAGTAAAAAAAGTTTCTTTTCGAATCGTTCGAAATAATATGATCGTATTTCCAGTCGGTAATAAACCGCACAAGAATTAAATTAATCAAATCTAATTCTTTGGTTTGAAAAATGAATCAATAATTACATGTATATGCTAATGCTAACATTTTTTCAAAAATTGAATTTGTCCGGTTTCGGCTCCTGAATTCACTAAGCGTAGCAGGAGCGTAAGACAATAGGGAAATGCGAATAGCGAAAACAGTATTCCAGAAAATTAGAGATAGCCGACAAGTTTAATGAATACAAGATGTGAGGAATAACGAATATGACGATCACGCTTGCTGTGTAAATTTCTGCCATTTTCTCGGGCGAAATGTCCCGCGATATTTCAGCAGAAGATACACGAAAGAGTTGCTGAAAATCGCTACGTCAAGAAGAAGAAGGAAGCAGAACTTCTGCCATCCGAAGTTTCGCTGCTGGATCCACAAGAGAGGAACTAGGAGAACTTTCTCATAGGTACTTTTAGAGTGAAGAATACGAAAATTTCATTACCATCGCTAACAGAAAGACGCAGGCATTGCGCGCGAGACACTTGTGACAGAAATTTGTTTGACTACAACCTCACATTTGTAACCAACTTAATCTACATATTCCTCATAGCATCCTCTTTCGCAATATTTGACCTATTTCTAACTGTTACAAATTTATATCTATTCTGAATTTCAACTCCTAAATATGTACAATCGATGAAAACGATATAGCGATGTAGATTGAAAGTGTTTGAAAAAGTTGTATTCGATTTATTAATCTTTAAATATATTTTACGCAAGTATGAACATCTTTGAAAAAGTCGTATTCGATTTATTAATCTTCAAAAATATTTCATGCAAAAATAAATAAACCGAGGCATGTACTTTAAAAAAAAAAAGTTTAAATATTTCTAACACGAAGGGAAAAATAATCTCTAGTTGACATCGTACGATTCAAAGCCAGTGTCAAATTCCTCGTCCACTATATACATCTTTTAATTCATAAGTATGTCATACAGAATCGTGTCTAGAATATCAGAATATTTTCAAGTTGCCCAAAAGCATTTCTCAGAAAAGAAACTATCGACAAGCGTATCACAGAGGAGCGACGATAGAAAACACAATTGCTCCAATCGTTCGACAATGTCGCAATAAATCTCCGATTCGTCTTTTGACAACGGAGCCTGAGATTCTCGCGAATCTATACACTTGTCATCTCGGTAAGAAGCAAAATCTTCGTCGAACAGACCCACTTCCCGTCAATAACGCAATTCTCGTTGAACGAGTCTTCAAAAGCGACGGCCGATATTATACGTCGCGAGGCTTCTCTCTATTTCCTGCACCCTAACAACCTCATTGATCCAACGATCTTATTATAGACCGATCTCTCGTGATCTTCAGCCAACGTCGTTCGCCATCTTCGTCGATCACGTCGATGTCCATCGACAGACTCGTGGATCGACGCTTCGCAGCACTGATTCTACTACAGAAGAATCTATTTATCTCTGACGAGGAATTCAGAAAATCCGATTAGCGATAAAAAGCTCGTTTCCAGCCACCGGAAGAGGACGTCTGCTCCAGCTTGGCCGGGTACAGGTCCCGATAAAGAGGGACGGGGACAACTGAAACGCGACAGGACGCGACCACGTTGTTCAAACGAATGTTTGGTAACTGAGCGTCACGCTGGATGATGGATGACACGCTAATCGTTCGTATTTACGCGCCGCGACTTTTTCGGTTCCCTCCGTTCATCCTGGTTAGAATAGAATGACCGGCCAAGAATAAACTGTTTGCGTTCGGTGAAAAATATAGCCCGGTTGACTAACGTTACTCGGACATGTCTGGACCCCCCTAGTCGAGCTTCGTCGATAGCGATTAGATTAGGTGATCGAATGGCACGGTTAGATAAAATGGGATAAAAGGGTTGATAAATAGAATCTTGATTTTAAGGACATGTAAGGGGTTTGGTATTACACGAACCTGAAGGGAGATGATAAGAACTGACGTAGTCTTTCACATACCAAAGCTAACGCTAGGCCTTGATGCAATGTATGGTACACTTACCTGAAACAGAAAAAAGAAAGTTATTAACATTTGCTGGAGATTTGTATTAAAATCTTGTATAGAAAAATAGTTTTATGTTAGAAATGAACTTACAAGTATATTTCTATCTTATAACTATTTCATCTACTTTCTACAGTATTAAAAAATGTATAGATAAACGATCGAAAGGTACGTTAAAAAATCCTACGAATTTAAGCGAAAAAATTCAATAGATGTAAATAAAAATCTAGATAAATGAGAATAAAAAGCTCAGTGAATATAAATTTTTCCAGTATATGTAAACAAAAATCCCATTGAATGAAAGCAAACATTTCAGTAAACTTAAAGAAAAAATTAATGGATATAAGTGAAGAAAAATTCAATAAATGTAAGTGAAATTCCAATAGGTTATAATATCCTTAAATGTAAGAAATGCTCGATTAATATAAATATAGAAATTCTAAGTGCAATATATAACCCAATGATTACAAACTAAAAATCCTAATAAACAAACTAAAAAAATTAGGTGAACATAAACAATAAAATCATAAGAGTCAATAAACAAACCACGAAATTTAAATCACACTCGCCAAAAACATAAACATCGTAGACGAGCTAGAAACCTAAATTATGCAAATAGCTACAACACATTCTAATCCACATTAGGGAACATAACGAAACCATGTAACACAATAAGCTACAGGCACAAATCGAACACGCCAGATCGACATGCCTTTTCCAAACTGCTTGTGAATCGAAGCCACCTGGAAGGCAAGGTAGTGTACAAGAAATCTTAAGGTCGTAACATGTAGGACGTTCGTGACTAGATTGAAACAGTGTACGAGTAACATGCGTGGCCAACGAAGAACAAGAAAATCCCGGAGCACCGTAGAGATTGACAGAGGGTTCGTGTATCGCGTTTCATCGTCGCGTCCGGAACGTTTCCAAGCTGAACAGGCATCACTCAATGGAAGAAAAATGATTCGGGCCCTTGGCCTGGCATTAATCGAGCACCGACTTAAACCTTGCTCGCGACACGACATTAATCATTCAAAAATCTTGGTCGTTACAGCGCGTCACCTTTCTCGTTTCTTAAATTACGACTTGAGTGGAAACGCGACTAGGAGAAAAAGAGCAATCTGAAGAAGTTTTTCAGCAAACTCGTTAGAAGAGTAACGAGAAGTTACTTAGAATTGATTCTTTTTACGTTTTTGTGGGAAAAGCTGGCAGGATGTATTTTTAGATGAATAATGGCTCGAGAATATTTGTACAAGTACTTTTATCGGCGTAATTTCATAGAAAAATTGGCTGTATAACTTAATTTAGCATCATAGGAATTTTGTTCTAGTATTATTGTCCTATAATACTCTTCATCTAATACTATATTTAACTTCATTTAACTGAAATACTGTATTTAAAATTATGAATTTTTTAATTTAAAAACGACGTGCTGCAGTGAACTTCCACCCGCGACACCTTCCTAAGGTTAATATGAATTTTTATGAAATTATTTATCCTTTCCATGATTTTTAATTCACATTCCATCGATATTATAGGTACACGCAACTTGACGTATCAACATGTGACTCTAGGGAGAAATTACACATTGCTATGAAAGAATCGGTATTCCATTTTCGATATAATACTTTACTGTCACATACGATCTTAGATCAAGGTTTCTTGCTCGAGAATATTCCACGTAAAAGGAAAATGGAACACGGAAAAGAGTACATATCGAGTGGAGGAACACGAAATTCTATGGAACTGGTCAAGTTTTGTGTGCAATCAGGCGCAACTGGTCGACAAAGCGTTGACGAATCGCCAACCGACGGGTTCCCCGCCGAAAGAACCGTAGGAAACATCGCCCCTCGCGATCAACGATGCGTGTCGCTTCGCGGTCCGTGCGCACTCGATGCTTTTGATCGATCGTCTCGTATTTATTTATATTCCATCGAACAGCCGCACCTGGTGCCATTAGCTGTTTCTCATTCGCCGTGCGGACGGCCACGAGGAAAAATATGAAATTCCCCTAGGCTGAGCGAGCCGACACTCTATCAATTTTTCGTGCTACGAGAAGAGAAATCTTTGTCGAAACCGGTTAATCGCCTGTCATATCCAGGAAAATGAGAACCTGCAATTCGATCGGAGACGTCTCAATAAAATTCGGTCTCCATCTTCCACATCCTGTTCGCTCTCATCGCTAAGAAATCCGATCTCATCGTCTTTGGAATAGCAATGAGTTTTCAATAGTTTCGTACGAGTATTTCAGAAGAAAATCAGGATTATCTGTAACCGATTTTGAAATTTTCGAGTTCTTAAGCAGCCCGAATTGGTAAGTTTTCAGGTTTCCAAATTTTTCAATTTCTAGATTCACAAGATGTTAAGTTTCAAAGTTACAAAATTTTGAAGATTCGAAGATCTATAGTTACGAAGATCTATAGTTACGAAGATCCATAAACTCAGAGATCGAAAGATCTAACACGCGGAAGCTCTAGAAATCCGATGGTCAAGAAGCTCCCAAGACCAGAATCCCTAAACTCTCGAATTTTGAAATCTTACGAGGTTTTAATTTCTAAATAACTATTTTCCCGAGGTTCTACATTTTATAATTTCCAAATTCTTGAGTTCCCAAATTCCAGGGTTTCGAAACTCCCGAGTTCCCAAGTTTCGAAGTTCTCAAGCTCTCAAGATCCTAAGCTCTCCTCGAATCTTCGGATTCTGAATTTCTCAAGTTTCTAAGTCGCTGAGTTCCAAAAACATCAAATTTTCAAATCTTCGATAATACTTAACCTTCCAGGTCCTCCATTTCGTAAATTCCTCGAATTTCTAATCTTCCGAATCCTAACATTTCCAAATTCTCAAACTGTCGACTTCTTAAATTCCTCGTTAAAGTTGTCGATTTCCCAAGATCACGAATTCTTCGGTTCCCGAAGTCCATATAAATTCTCAAGTTCGTAAGTTGCCAACTTTTCAAGTTCTCCATTCCCTAATTACTAAATCTCTAATCTACGAATTCCAAAATTCTGGAATCTAGCGGTTTTCGATTTTCAAGATTTTTGACGATTAATTCAATACTAAGTTCTTAATAGTACATAAGTATATACATATTTACTCGGCGTCCACAACACAGTGATCTTATATGGCCAACTACTGCAACAGTTTCTCTCTACAATTTTACATGTTAAATAATCGACCATTAGAGAAATATTAGAACAGTAACTTACCACTTTCACACATTGAGTCCGATTTTTCGTTTTCGTATTTTATACAATTCATTTCTGCTGCTGTTACAATTTATACTTTTTCCTTTGAATTTAGATTTTACAACAGTAGTTTATGCCAAACCTCGCCCACCGCGCTTTTCCCCAACTTTCTCTTTGCGAAACACACATTATAGCGCGCCCTCACTTGTTGTCACTCGTGCAGTAATAAAGTGGATATTGTTATTATTATCGTTATTCCTAACGTGACTCGTTTCATTTTTACCTGGAAAACCGTCTTGTTAAACGGTCTGCTTGTTTCGCGGGGAAATAAAACGCAGACGATTGTTCGCTCGGTAAACAATTTTCACACCGTAGTCAACTATAATATGTGTTCTCTTTAATTATTTCAACGTTGTTTCTAAAGCTACTAATGGTCTGCTCTAAAAGCGCGCTGGATGAAATAGAGATACCTAGCAGGAATAAAAGACATACGTAATAAGATAGAAAAGACAGATTGTAAAACACTGAAAATGGAAGAAACTTACACACAGATGAAGGAACGGGAGAAATAACCAAGCTGATCATTGCTATACCTTTTATGGGCTAGCTTCCATCGACATAGATATTTTGACATTCATAAGTAATGCATAAATATTAAAAGCTGAACTATACTTTTATGTATTTCAGATATATTGGCAACTAAGTGATTGCGGATTTCGTCATTAGGTGGTATTGACAAAATCCGCAATTACTTAGCTGCCAACCCAATAGATCATATTTTTCTCTTAATATTTCATTAGCATAACTATGTATATAAAGGCTTCAAAATAATTACCTATCAAATAATTCGCTATTATCTGTCAAATTGGCAGATGCAAACAGCCTTCCAACGGACGTATTAAGAGTCAATAAACTTCGTCTGGTATTCGACGTAACAAGAAAACCGATCGATCGCGATTAAACTTTTCTACCGATTACAAGCTCCGGTCTACAGTGGTTTATCTAATTTATCAGCGATCCTGTCGAGTGTAAGCAACTCGCCGTACGGTAGCCAATTTCAAGACCATGGAATTCGTACCCTGAACTGCTAGGCTTCCAGACGAATTCGACCTTCTAAATCCGCGTTGCTTCTTTTCCTCCGAGCTTTCCGCCAATTTTAACGAAGTGTATCCCGCAACCAAGGAGAAATTCGATGGCCTGCAGACTTCTCATTTCCCCTGTGAACAGACTACGTCGCTGTTCCAGTCGACGGCGAGCAAAAGACGTAGCAACAGACGAAGGGAGGCAGAGAGGAAGGGGAGGAGGAACGACGAGAAACAAGACGAAGACGAAGGGAAGAAAGTGACGGAGGAGGGAAAGGAAACTGAGCGAGTCGGCGTAACAATTAATTTACTTCGCTTACGCTCGAGTAATTGAAAAATTGTCGATAGCTTGGAAGGAAGTCGATACCCGCGAGGAGGAAAACGAGGAAAAGAGGAGACGACAAGCGGCAGATATAAGAAGCGAGGAAACGTCAATTAAAGCGGTGTGAAGGGGCCGGCGACCAAGGGCGGAAATTAAAAATGTAAATCTGCGTGATTGGGAACCGCAGAAATTGCCTGGACCATCTTGCTTTCGATCTGCAATTCGCCATTTTTATTATAATCGGTTTGCGTGCTTCGTACGCGACCAGAATCTGTATAAGATCCCTTAGACCATGCCCTCTGGTGAATGGAAATAAGCATCGTTTACATGCTTGATAAGTTTGGCACGACGATTTCACCGATTTCGTGCTATGTTCTCTTTTTGTCTTTTTTTTTCCTTCGTGTTACATTCTTTTTCTGTGAACGAGGGATAGAGAGGGCGATATAAAATAAAATAAGATTTCTAGACCTTATGGGTTTCTGAGTATTATCGCTATTTGGTATTGAGTAGCAATATAGACAAAAAATCTTTCGTTCTCCACTTGAGTGAAAAGTCCACTGATTCACTTCGAAACGCCTTAATAGATCAATAAACCAACTATGTTACCAAGTACTCGAGAAGTTGCGGGACTTCCTAAAGCAAAGAAACAATTCTAAATTGTAAACGTTCGAACCCACTGAACTACATACCGTCGAAAACCGATTAATATTCAATTTGTTTATCCAATAGCAAACTTCTTAACAAAACGAAACTAGCTCGCATCGGCTAGGAAACGCTGCCTGGCCAAGTACACACTAGACACAGCGCACAGCAGATCGCGATTCAAAGTAAATATCGAAATAACGAAATATTCCAGGTTGTAGACTTCCTATCAGGTCGATCTTTACCCATTAACAAGGCCATCGAACAATCTCAAGCGAATAATACGCGGTAGAACGATCGCCTCGCGTTTCACGAACGATCTACGATTTCACTGGTGCAGAGTTCGTTCAGCTGTAAAAAAGAAAATCGTTTCTCTGGCGCAAGTATAGTAGTGGAAATATCTATCACGAGTTCGTAGATCGTAGTTCGAATGTGTTACAGGGTATAATTCGTGGTGATGAGCGTGCATCGTGACGCAATGAAAAATTATGCGGTCACGTGACCAAAACATTTAACTTCCCAAGTTCCCAAGATCTCGTTAATTACACGAGAAAAAGTAGCTCTACGAATAGACTACCGTATGGTAAACAGATTTTTGTCGACTGTTTCTAATCGTCGTTTTGCGAGAAAATCTCTTGTCGCGTGTATTCGTATCTTGATCGTAAAATTTATTTTTGATGGAATGGTTCTTTTTGTAAGATTTGTTTGTTGTTCTCTCTGGCTGAGAGATAGATTTCATCTTAACTCTTTCAGGTACGGAAGCTAAGGGTCATTTTAATTATTGATTTTTCTATTTTCATATCTTATACCTTAGTAATTTAAGAAGAATAGGTTTATTACCTTTTTTAAGCAATATCTATATTTCCACTGTTAGCGTAGTTCTTTCCCACTAACGAGAGGCATGAATTTTAACTTGAATATGACATAGAATAGATTAAATTACATAAGAAACCTAGTCTTAGTCTGAACTAATGATATTATACGAATGTAGTGTTCAGCTACCTCGTGTTCAATTACCATTGTGAAATATTCATTGACTTATGAATGGAAATATCTATCATAGGAAATATGACAAAAAATGAATTTCCAATCTTCCTAGAAATGTCAGTAACGATCAAACGAATTCATTCGAGTTAAAGTTAATAATGCAGAATATTGACATGATATCAATCACAATCTATAACGAATATAGATAGACAATTAAAATACCGTTCGCGACGAACATTTCGAGTCGAAAGAATTGCACAATTTACGATTCTTATTACGAGAGCAACAGATTGCATCATAGATATTGTGATTTCTGCTCTTTCATTATTCACTTTCAATTTGTCACGTATCCGCTTAGAAATAGCGGGACCACGTTACGATAACTATTGAAGAATCGTAAAAAAAAAGACTTTCTGTTCGGATTTTTCGATCTAAACGGCAGCACCGTGAAAAGACCTCACTGTCAGTCTGATTAGACGAAGCTGACCTTTGAAAGGAATTCCACGCAATCTAGAATCAACGCGGTATAGCGATTCGGTTGCGATACGAGGAATTTAATTTCGACTCAGATCCAGCTGCGTTCGACTGCACACGATCTCGATGCCTCGTTTTACGATCACGTAGCTACGAGCAACGAGAAAGAAAACGTAGCAGCCGCTGTAATCCCTATAATTGCAGTCGAGACTAAATGTCGATGACCATTTTTTTAATATTTGCATCAACTTCTGTTTGTAAACCCTCGTGTATTTCACTCTTCGTTAATTTTACACACGAAAAGTTTAGTTTATTATTCATAAATAATATAAATGATTTTCTACCCGAATGTATAGAAATTTTATTATTTTTCTTTCTCAATAAAAGAATTAATAAAATTTTCTCAATAAAAGACTTGTGTCGATTTAATATCAAAAGGTGTATTAAGTTGGGAAAATAAAGAACAGACGGGGGTTGATCATTTCGTTGAAATATTGTTTTATTATGTTAAGGCAGTGGTTGAAGTTAATTTTAGGTAATCTTAGTATCAAGATTATATTTTACTTTGGTATTATACTCGATGGCTAGAACCACAGATTTGAGAACTCTTTGTCACGTTAGTTTTATGCTTCTGCCACAACCCTCAGCTTCTATGACATTCTATTTTCATTCCTATCTAACTCGCTCAACACTGACTGCAATCATTATAAGATAGATAGCTTTCAGAAATTGACTATATTTTTTCAATTATAACAAAAATTAAAAGAACTAAGAGGTATATTATGTGACAGACTTTGGGTATTTTTTAAATAGTAACGTTATAGTTTTTATTTTACGATCCACCTTTCGATCAATATGATTTTTCTAATCGTTGCCTGAGCATAGGAAGCTTCAAAAACTTTACTTATAATTCTAACTTCATAGCTTCAATTCTTCAGATTAAAGGTTATCAATTACTACTTACAACACAGTTAATAAAAAATGCTTATACAGGGTGGTTGGTAACTGGTGGTACAAGCGGAAAGGGGGTGATTCCACGCGAAAAAAGAAGTCGAAAATATACAATGAAAATTTTTTTTTTTAATTTTTCCATCGAGACAACGATCTACAGTGAGATCCGTTATAACGTACCGCACGCGTACCGAGCGAAAATTCAAAGTCGATTTTCTCGAAAACAAAGCCTCAAACGAAAAATTTTTATTCTATATTTTCGACTTCTTTTTTCGCGTAGAATCACCTCCTTTCCGCTTGTACCACTAGTTACCAACCACCCTGTATATGTAGCCTTTGAAAGGTTAAGGCAAAATTAATCGACTAAAGGATTCTTATACCGAATCATTAATCTTTGATGTACCAATTTACACACTGACTTACTTCTCTCCGCACGATACCTCATTTTCCATTTTCCATGGAGCCTTCGAAACAAAAACCAAGAAACAGACAAGGCATTTCTCTAATCTCAAAGAGCATAACTGCCTGAACAATACCGAAACAAGATCAAAGGGTCAGCAACGAGTAAAAGCATCGACCTGCGGCCAACAACAAATCGCGATAAATCTACTACCAACTTGTCCATTCTAACCAAAAGGAATTTTAATAATTCCATTCGTCTTGATACCCTTCGCCGCCATTGATTTAGCATAGAGGGCGCAGCAAGGTGTGCAACACTATAATTTACGCGACCGCGTTTCCAATCGACGCTCGGAACATTTCCAAGCAACGCTTACGTCGCGAACGATTTCTCGAAGGGGAACGAGGGAAAAGGAAAAAAGAAAGACCGTTCTCTGTTCGCGAGAACGCTCGTCAGCGTTCGAACGGGTCAAAAATCCCTTTGGCCGTGCGTTATTACCTCCATTATTCATAGGACACGAGCAACAACAGATACGATCTAACACCTACTCGATCACGGTTCACCGCCTCCTCCCGCGATCGACAGCAACGATATCACTTAAGCCGCGTCCGACCGGCCGATTTTCATCTTCGATCGCACCCCGTCCCCCAACAAATCGCTCCAGATCCTACGTCCGCCGTCAATTTACGGTACCTGTTACACTCGACGAGCCTATCGCTGATTTCGTAATCACTATGAACGTTTTCAAACCTCTCTGCACGGACACGCGTGATTTTCGTCTCCAGGCGAGTAGAATTCGGCTGAACGACTTTTCATTTAGGTTCAGAGATAGATTTGTAACAAATTGACAAATATCGTAGGTGCAATAGGAGAATGAAGTTCTTTTTCTCTTCGAGATGTTCAAGATGATTTGAGATTCTGATCATCATTACGGAACGATGGATAGAAATGTGATTTGTTAACGTTAGATTATACGATAGATTAAACAATTTGTACTATTCAGTAATAAATAGCTGATGAACACTAATAAAAATATTTTTTACTCATCGATATAATTAAAAAATATTACGCCTATATTACATACATTTTATCTTTGTACGATTTAATGCTACAAATATAAACAACAGCAATAAAAATTTCTTTCGTCCATGAATATAATTCAAACAATATTATATTTCTATAGCAGCGATTTTTATCCCCCACTATATTAGTCCAAATTTAACTCCAATTGAATGATCATGTTTCTTTAATAATTCTGATATTGAAAGTTTTACTGTGTTTTCTGAATTATTCATTTAGTATTAGAGTTACGACAAAAATTTAAGGGTGCAAAAGTTTCCATTGGTCGTTTTTATCGGTCATAAGTACCCGATAGCTAATGATTTATAACTGAATCATGATATAGTAGTCATGATCAATGTCCCAAAGCGAGAGGTTGTTATTACATTCTACCCTTTGGCAATATTCAATGCACAGAAGACATGTGCATTAGAATGAATAAATAATTCAAGAACTAGATTGCATTTAAAGATTGCGGTTAAAGATTGCAGTGACATAGTGGCTCTGTGACGTTCCTGATGCAAGAACGAATTCCTTCGCTTGTGTCACTTCAACCATAATTGCAATTGTAGCAATAAATATAGGAGATTGGATACTTTTAAAACTACTCCGCTTCATTTATGAGCGACAATAAGTACTGAAACCTATCGTCTTTTCTGCTTTCGACATTCTCCATTCTCTGTCACCATTCCTTCTTATTAGAAAATATCTACTTTAACACATCATATAGGAATGACAAACGTAACCATAATTTCATCAATTTCAAAAAATCTGGCATTTCAATAGCTTTCAATTGTAAGTAAATACAAATATGTATAAACGTATCATTAAAGAAGATAATTATCAGATTTTTGTAAAGCAGTGATTTAATAATTAAGATTACCAAATAATTTAAGAGATTATGTACACATCTGTGACAATAGCGAAAGTGATAGTAAAAATACAAACATCTGTAATTTTTTATGAAAATTCCCCAAAATATCAGAAATTTGAAAAATGTTTAACAGAGAAGAATATAATAACAAAAAGAGTAGATATCGATAAGGAAAATATAGTAAGCAAAATGTTATATGTTAACAAAAAGTCACCCTTCGAATTCTGCCTTAAAAAGGAATCTACTTATAAAAAGTTCTACTTTCTTTTAAAAATATGCTTGACATCTGAGGGGACATTAATTTTTCAAAGATGAAATCTCTTTATCACGGAATAACTATTTTCAGTCATAAGGAAGCACTTTACCTCTGAAGATATTGAAGAAAGGCGAGAAAGTAGGAACGAAGGAGCGCAATAACGCAACGAGAGGAAAAACAAAATCCACTCTCGACTCAGTAACACGGAGGCAATCACGGGGAGGGTTAATAACTGTTCACAGTCGGTAGGAACGAAGTGCCATGAACGGAAAAATCTCGATTGTCTCGGGCTTTTTAAAAGGCGATCGCGTCGAGCGTGCGACGTGACGGGCGTTCCAATGCAACTCTGGGAAAGAAGTCATTCAAGTGTCGATAGAGCGGACGATTTACCGGCCACATTCGAAGAACGCGATCTAATTTGATTCGTAGTGAAACGCTCGCGTGTGTCAGCGACAATTCGCTACTCGCCACGTCAAACAGCCTATTAACCTGGTCCCGCCATGTTACTTCGCATTTTCCCAGCTTTTCTCGAACGCTATTGTATGTAAGTCGCAATTTTCACTTTGAGCGTAAGAGGAATTTATTTTATGGTTGAGTTGCAATCTCACTTTCAAGTCATTGCTTCCAACAGTGTGGTCGTAAATCGATTATTGAGTCTTACAGAAACCAAACTGGTCAATTTTACACAGATTTTTTGATTCTTGAAAATTTTGTTCCGTATCCGAGTACAAAATGTCGAACTTTTGTCATGTTTCTTGATACGAAGTGACCATTAATATTTAAATTTAGAAAACGAAACAAGTCTCTACCGAGATCCCACTTCTTTAATCATTGAATAAAAAGAATTAAATATACGTAAAGCGAAGATACGCAGAACGCGCGTAATATGTAAGAACATACAAAATATCCAAAATAAAGTAATCCTTACAATATTTAGAGAGCGAAACAGTCCTTTATTTGGATACTTCTTCAATCGTTTGATCAAAATTTAGAATTTGCATAAACATCCGTCTACTCTTACCACCCTTACTAACCCCCCGCCCCACCCAAATTTCCTTGTCTTCCCAACGCAACAACACACATTCTCCCTCAAATTAAAATCCGTCCAGCGACAATCACGCAGACCCTCCCATTCAAACATCCTCAAACCACCCCGTTTCCCTTTAAGCCAAAAGGTGACTCCCGTCCTCTCAGACGCTCCACTCCTGGATTCTCGTGCGTGCGTCCGTCCCTTTCTCTCGCTCTCTCTCTCTCTCTCCTCCTCTCCTCATCATCCCCCCGTGCACTCAGTAGAAAACGCATGAGCGCACCCGGCACCGAGAATCGTCTTGCCGCGCGGAGACCCGACAGAGACCCTTTTCGAAAGGGACACGAAAGGGTTGGAATGCGTTGGTGCGTGAGCCGAAGAGACCTTTGGCGACAGACGCCACCCCGTTCGCTGGCAAACAGCGACCCCGTAAAGGAATTCTCTGCGGCCGGCGGTTCGTAATTTCGCGCGATTTACCCGTGATTGCGCGCAATCCGGCAACGAAGGCGACCTACGAATCGATACAATGACGATCAAGCTGGACCTAGACACCGTTCCGACCGACCGTTTTTGTTCTAACGTCGGAAGTGAAGGGTGGATCGTGTTTGGACGCGCTCGAACTTCTATGAGGGTTGGAATGGTATAATGGACGAGGGAGGAAGTGTTGAGTTTGTGGCAAGGGTGCTATGGAGAGAGGTATGAGGGAAATTGTTTAGAGAGCGTGGGATATGATTTGGGTTTATGTTATCTGAGTACAGGGTGATAAGCAAGTATCTTAGGTTCGGTTGATTAAAGTGGAGATAGGTTTAAATTTTGGTAACGTTTAGTAAGATTTTCATATTCAGACTGCCTCTGGCTTTCTGGTTTTAACCAAGTTCCTTTATATGAATTTTTACGTTTTGGTGAGTTGCCTTTAGAATTTGGAATCGCCGTAAAAACGGGTTTAACGTTCTAAGGAGATTTGTAACGTAATATTCAAACGAGAGATTATCGATAACGATCGCGTCATATTTTTCTGAAATTCACGAAACTTCTTAACGATACAAAGATAGGATTGAGTCGAAAGTGACTCAAGGAACGTAACAGAGTTAAACCGCATATGTTCGATAGAATATGTATAAAAAACGATCGATCAAACCTATCATAATCCAATTCTTTCTCCACTCTTCAACATCCACAAAATCCCAACACGACTCCCCCAAAAAACTCAACTTGCACTTTCATCGACGTGGTCGATGCCTGCAGTTATCGATGCACACGCACGTGAACGCACACAACGTCGTTCGCGACAGTACTTAAGTCGAGCTCTCAGTCCGGCGTACGCCACACCCGTGCAATCGAGACGAGCCGGCTGGAGGCAGGCCGAGCGAGCGCGCGTTAATTCCGCTCGCATAAATTCCAGGATTAAGAGCATACGTTATACTTAGGGAAATGCGAGTTTCGTGCTTTTTGCTTCTCCTCGCCTGATGCTCTCTTTCTCTCTCTCTCTCTCTCGCCTCTTATTCGACCCTTCTCTTCCCTTCTTTTCTTCCACCTTCAGCCAGACTCTCCGACATTCTTCTACCCCTGTCATTCGTGTCCCTCGTCTTACGCCTTCCTACCACCTTCTGTTTCCTCGTTGTTTCATTCTTCCATGCGCAAATTGTAACGCGTGGAACGAACGACGTTCGACGTATTCACCGGACGATCGAAAGCAGTGGTTATTTAGAAAATTTCGAGAAGGGAATTTATAGTTAGGCACAAAAATCAAAGGACAGGTAATGGAAATAGATATCAATGGAGTTTGATCGAGCTGGTACTCGATCTTAAGAATCCTTGGAATTCTTGGAATCTTCAAATGTTTATATTCTCGCTTGCAAGATTCAAAAATGTTTGATCCTTTAAACTACCGCTTTCCATATTCTTCGGGATTCTCGAATGTTTTTATTTTCACTTGAGGGATTTAAAAATACCATGCTTGAATTCTTGATCCTTTGAACTCCTGCTTTCTTGAATTCTCGACGTCTGAAACCTTTAGAAACCATAAATCTCTATACCTTTGCAATCTTAACTCTCGAAGCTCTGAACATCTATCTACATTTCTGTATCCTCTAGTCTCTGATTACACAAATACCTCACTCTCGAAAACTATATCTCCGAATCTCTGATTTCACAAATACCTCACTCCGAAGACTTTGGAATCCTTAATACCGCAGCGCTCAATACTTCACCCACCCGCTCCTTATATTCTTCGATATTCAAGCGTTCCTTATTAAGCGAGCCTTGGCGATTTCAATTTCAACCGCAACTCCACCCCAACGTCGCAATCGACGCGAGAGCACGGTCAGTCTATGTAGTCGGGGGAAACAAAGATCGATGGCCGATTCGTTAAGGGTAGCCAGAGATTCGTTGGAACAATGGACTGGCTGGAAAGTTGCGGTAGCCAAGTAGTTAATGGTAGCGCACGAGGCAGCACGCGACGCGTTAAGTGTCTCGTCGTGCGTGCTTTTCAATAACGTTGGAGTGGACACTTGAAACAGTTTCCTTGTAAACATGCTAATGGACCAACCGAGCAGACGCGGACAAGACATCGAACGCTGTTTCGTGACGATTCTTTCGACTCCGACGAGGATTAACGACCGAAACCATTCTTGTGATCCTTCTTTAAAACTAGCGCAGAGAGAGAACTCGTTAAGTGACGATCGTAAATTCGGTGGAGAACCGTCCAATTCGACATGGCGGCTTACTACAAATTCCTTCGACCGACAGAACATCGTATCCGCGACGAATCGACCTCGCGACGCATTAAGACACGGCCAAGAGCCTTCCGTTTCGATTGACCAACGAAACGAATGTCGACTAGTTAGGACGTGGAACCCATGATCGAATGGGAGGAGAGATTCGTTGATTTTGCGACGTCCATAGGTAGAGGAACTCTTGATTAAACGTTCGCCTGGAAATTGGCTCTGTTCGTTCGACCATTTGCGAATTTCGACTTTTTCTTCTTTTGGTTTTTCGGAAGGGTAATTGCGAGATAAATATCGTTGACGGGAATGGAGAGTCTTTGGGGATTAATGGAGATGGCTAGAAGGTATTGGCCATGCCCGGGAGATTGATTAAAAGGTGAATTCTGCTGGTTGCTGCAATCTACGTTTAATTAATTGTAGAATTAATAGCGCTGATGTGAATGACTGAAGATGGGAAAGAAGAAGTTGCAGATGGACTAACGAGGTTAGTAACGCGAGATTGACTGTATCCGAGTGATTGGTATTTGTTAATTGGAGGAAGCAAACTATGCTCGGTAATGAACAATAGCGGACGACGTTGTGAAAGCAATTAGATAGCGAAGAGAACATTGATTTTCTAATTAAATTTATAAATGTTAACGGAATCATCCCGGAACTATTTTCTGAAAAAATTCATGAATTTTTAGAAACGGATAATCGAATTCTTAAGGATACGTAATATTTCCTGATTTCTTAAATAATATAAAATTTTACTGTAAAACATTTTTAGTTGTCAAGGTGTAAAAATTCCTCTCAACTTTTAACATTTTTAACTTTCGCCAAAAGTGTATCGCATTTCGCAAAACTTACAAAAGATCAAAAACAACCAGAAGTCCCAAGAACGAGCCAAGAAGGAAGAAAAATCGAACTTCTACAAATCCAGAACTCCAGAACAATTAGCCTTGAAAGGAATACCGCCGCGAAGCTACTATCCCAAGGCAGAGAAGGAAAGAGCGTGGATTCAGTAGAATCGTTCGGAAACCGTGGGACAGAGAGTCGAGTGGAAAACGTCGCGGGGAATCAGCGTCGATAAATCAGCTGGCCGGCAATAAACGTCGCCGGGCTCAATAGTTAATGGGGAATCGTTGATTATGTCGCCGTTTCGGCGATAATCCACGGTCGGCGATATATATCGTCGTGGACTTTTTCCGCGAACGGATCGCTTTCCACCATCATTCGGCCGCCAATTCGCGAGAGTAGAAAGAAACGCGCTAAATCATCGACAGGGTACTCGATTACACCGGTCGACGATAAATATCCCATCGCTGGAACGAATCCTCCACGGCCAGTTACGCTTACGTTACTCTGCTGAGATTTAATTACTATACATGCATCCTTCTCGCTTATGGACAGTCGTTATGGATGGTTCTTTGTCTTGCTTTTGTTTCTGGGCTTACTGGAACCTTTTAATGTCTTCGAGCTTATCTTGTATCTTAGTTATACTCGTTTTATTCCGTTTTCAGAGTTTCTCTTTGGCTTGATTTTTATGGCTTGTATACGTAAAGCTATTATATTCTCTTTTTCTTTAGCATTTTACCCTGTCATATAGAGTTAAAGCATTGTTCTGTGAAGAGATCTTCTTAATAACCTGTACTTTGTTAACGTTAGAATTATATAGCGTTGGTTTTATAACATGTTAAATACATATATACTGTTGTTTGGTAAGAAGGTTCTTTTGATAATTCATACTTTATTAATTTCGGAGTTTTATGATTTTAAATTGAAGCGTCTGCTTTTACCTCGATCCCTTTGTACATCGTGACTTTGTTGGTAGTGACTGTTTGACTATATTATTTTACTCTGTGTTTTCAGTCGTTTTTAGTTCTCTTTATACTTTATCTTTGATATTTTCGTACCGTTTTATGCTTGACTTTAATGACTCCCCGACCATAATTCTTTTCTCTTTTATCTAAATTACTCCATGTTCTACATATTTTACTTGTATACGTCTTACATGTTCTAATTTTTTACACTCGACTGTAATTCTTTTTTAAATATATTCAACCCTTTACCAACCCTTGCATGGTACAAATCTTACACGTACTTAATTCTCATTCCCCATTGTCCCCTCTTGTCACATTTCTTGCACTTACTTTTAAATTTACTATTTTCTCATACCCATTGTTTTCTTACTCCAAAATTACATCTTTCCCACTTCTTTCTTCTTTCGTCTCTCTTCATAATACTCCGTCTCTTTTTCAGAAATTTTTTATAACCTCTTCTTCTCTCATCTCTTTTACCTTCTTTTCTTATCTTTCTTTCGTGTCATTTTTTACTACTTTTACTCTCTTCTTGTATGTCTTTTATCTGTTCAAATTTCTTAGATCCTTTTCACTCTCTTTCTGTTATACCACATACCTTCTCTTAAGCCTCTCATCTCGAGCTGCCGATTCGAGTTCGATCAACACGCCCCTCGCTTGTAGTCAATTATCGATACGCCAGTTGCAATTACTCGCGATACCGATAATAATACGTGCCACCGCGTACGGTTCCTTGGAAATTATACGCTCCTACGAAAAATAAACGACACGCACTACGAACGTGTCAGCAGCACGAGAAATCGTTTATGCGAATGCGTTCTACTTCGATTATTCCAAACCATTTCCTCCCTTCTCTCTTTATTAAGATTTTACATAATTACGATCCGTTATCGAACGTGATTTAAAACGATTACGAGGGTCGATTTAAAGTTATGTCAGCCCACATTTGTCGTTAATAAATTTGCGGATGTGTTTATGGAAATTTATACTTTTGCGAATAAGAGTAAAAAAATGTAATCTAATCGGAGGCGTCTTTCATTCGAGGATATATCCATTTTCATACTGAGTTTTATAAGCAGTACTTTACTTTCAGTATTCTACGTATGTTTGTATATTTTCATCTTCGGATTTCTCACGAATGCATAAACATCCGCAATCTAGCCATTAAATAAGTTTTTCCTTTTACTCTTTAACAAATTCCTCCTGTATATGAAAATTCATCCAAATTCTTTTTAACTTCTGAAATCAATAAAGTGAAGCAAATGTAATTGGATATTTTAATATTGTTTAATACACTATGCAGGAAATAGAAAAATTACTATTTTCGCTAATTATTACAATAGTATACAAACAAAAATTTGTAAGGTGAAATTTCACATTGGTAATCTTCGATACTAAAACTACCAACCATTAATACATGTAATCATGTTTCTGTCTCAATACCACTAACACCAACATTCATCAAAAAGACGTTTATTATATTTGCAATAACGCCAAAGTAATGTACCCTATACAAATGATTTTAATTGTTTCGTTAATTCTACTAGTTATAATTGAAAATCGAAAGAATCAATTCATTCCTTTTTAATTATCTTCGTTAGAAGATTTCCTTAGAGCTCTCGATTAAACATTTTCCAATAACAAAGCGGCGTTTAAAAATCGATTGGAAATTATCTTGGACTCTGCGGGTTCGTTATTTACTGTGATATCGGGAGTCGAGACGAAATTACGCTCGACCCGCGAGAACTAACGAAGCGATGTCCTCCACGGAAAAATTAACAACCTTGCCGAGATTCGCATTGTCCGGCCGCGGGTTCGCGGAAACGGAACAATTAATACCGGCTGGAAATTATAATTGACGTCGCGTTCTACGCGTCCCGGAACTTTTTAATTAGGCATCGCGCCGCTTAATGTTCGACGACCGGATGAAACTCGGGAAAAATGCGACATACGCGGCTTCACCTGCCAGTCTCCATACATTTATTTCGTTTCGATACAACCATCAATTTATTTTTGACACCGCTCGAACGATCGTGTAAAATCGTTTCAGCGAACTATTCTGAGTAGACGACTTATCGCTGTCTTTGCATCGACGATTCTTGATTGATTGAAATAAATTTAGGTTTTCATATTGAGAAAATTATCTACGAATCAGAAGGACGTTCGCGAGCGGATGTTGTTTTAATTTCTATCATAAGGAATCTTATATCTATTATACAAAGAGATATCTTTATTATAGCATCGGTGATTAAGCAAATGGTCACATAAAAAGTATGTTGATTTTATACGAAATTTCTTGTATCTCGATTTAATATTATTAGATTCTCCGAAAAGTTTCTTTCGTTTTATAGGGAAATAATAGCACAATGTTTTTTGTTTTATATTAGTTTATTGAATTATGCACGAATATAATAATAGAAATAGAAGGAAATAGATCATATCTAATTCAATAAAATAATATAAAACAGAAATTGTTGTTTATCTATTATCACCTTATGAAACCAAAGAAACTTTTCGGACAACCTAATACTCTGAAAAAAATACCTACGACTGAAAAGGTGTTTTACTTATATTAGTAATAGATATAGTATATCAAAGTCTAATTTTATTTTATCGATAAAAGACAATTCCAATTTAATAAACGATCTAATCTCCAAATTAAACAGAATCTAACAACTAAAATAAAAAAGAATAGAATCTATTTTGAAATAATTTAATCTCCTTAGTTCTCTAAAGTCCCACGAAATCATTCGATTCAACACCAGTCAGTCGTATCCCGGAGCGTGACTTCGGCAGGTCGAAGCGTCGATC
Organism: Bombus flavifrons; assembly: GCF_040668555.2. Lineage (NCBI taxonomy): Eukaryota > Metazoa > Arthropoda > Insecta > Hymenoptera > Apidae > Bombus > Bombus flavifrons. The sequence goes on from NC_138456.1 coordinate 9,168,842, forward strand.
GTTACATCTCGTTCCAGTTTCGAAAAGGCAAACCTCTAGGAGCGGTGATCGCAGTTTGATAAGCGGCCATAGTCGTGGGAGTACAACACGATCCTTTCTCTGGCCAAACGAACCCACCTCGATCTCCCATTCACGATACCTTACCTTCGAACCTATTCAAACCTCCACAAACGTATTCAAAAATCTCTTACCGTTATTGTCTAATGATTCATCGAGACACGAATACGCAGAAACAAAACTAGATCAGAAATACTCGTTCATCGAACGTTTAACGATCCAATGCTTCTACTTTCCTACGACCCGAAGCGTTTGCAGTGCCTATCGGATTTCAGTTGTTCACGAATTAACCTCCCTACATTAGTAAAAATCGCACGTGTTATAATATGATTTGTAAAAGTACTTAATCAAGTCAGTATATGTTCCCCCTGTTTACCTAATCGGTTAACTTCACGAAACTGAACATAGAGAAAATTGAAGAAATTAAATAAGAAAATTATATCAAGGGCTTTGGTACTAGAATTCCAACAATTTCAAAATTAGAGTAACCATTTTGGTCTATTGACCTTGTCAGTGACTGATCTTTTGCAACACCACCTCCATTGATTCCTCGGTTGGGAGAAAATGTTCCTCTCTTTAATGACCACGCTTGATATATCAGCGTATTTCGCCAGCCTCAACAGGTAAAAGGAAGCGATTCGAGAAGTTCGACCGTCGTCAAAACTTCGTACAGAGTCGAGACGGGTGTTTCGAGCGAGGGCCCGAGGTGTCGAATGCCTTCGACCCGGACAGAGACTCCTTCGTTCTCCGCACTAGTAACGCGAGGACGAACCAAGAGAGAGAGAGACAGAGAAAGAGACAGAGAGAGAGAGAGAAAGAGACAGACAGACAGACTGGAAGAGATCGTCGAGCTCAGATAGAGTTCTGATCCACGAGAACAGATATCCGGACGAGCTTCTCAATTAGGGATCGGAAGTGGCTCCGGGCTAACTGGCGTGGTCTTTGTTCGACGCCTCCGCCTCCTGGGTCCTCCGCTTCCGGCCCAACTATTCGGCTATCGCGTGTCACCGACCACGCGTACGCGAGACACTTGCGCCCGGGGAAAATTGGCCCCGACGCTCCTGCGAAATAAAGGGACGCCTCCTCCGGTTCGAGCCTTGTTAAGACTTGCCGAGCGCCAAGCGACCTGACCCCGTGATATTTCATGAGCCAGACGACAGCGATGTACACCGAGATCTTCGCTGTTAGTGGGGTCCACGCACCCTTCGATCGGTAGACTATGGGTGCTTGTTTGGGAGTGGCGAACTTTACAAAGGTGACGACGGCGAGTGGAAGCGTGGAATGGGATGCTGATATTTTTATGGTGTTTGGTTCCGTGTGAGATGGGATTTTTGAATGTGATAATAGGTAAGGAGTAAAGTGTAGTTTATTTTTGCAGTTCAATACGTTGGCTCTCACAAGTGCTTGCGAAAGATTGTTCCATCGAATAATGTTTTAAAATGTAACGTGGTGTTTTTGAAATGTGTTTTTTTTTTTTTGAAATTGGAATTTGTTGTAGATATGTGTGATAGATCTAGAATCGAAAAATTCAAGATATCTACTCAATTTATTTGTTGGGAAATTGTTCAGATACTAAAGAGATAAAAATTAAAACTCACGAATGCAAAATTAGCAAAGTATGAAATACTTGACAAATTATTTTAATTCTACGATTGTCTACTTCGTCGATATCGAATAAAATTCTCGCAACTCGTGCTTCCGCTTTCAAAATTCTTCAGTGTCGACTTAAACGTATTTAGTATTTGTCTACTGTTTTTCTTACCGCGCAACTTCCCTAGTTTCCCTCTTAACAGCTTAACAATAACGTTAACTAACTCGCTAACGAAGCTCAACTTTTTAACCGTTTAATTAAATCCTGAAACATACTTTGGTCTTTCATTTTTTCCCGATCGAGGGGCAAAGTTAACCAATTCCTTTCTTATGTGCAATTCTACTGTATTCTTCGTTCGTTCTTTGAACGATCCACGTACCAAGTTGTTCAACTCGAGAAACCAATTATTGGCCCAATTTCGCGACCTTTTCCCCATCCGACTACGTTTCAGCTTTTCTCCCCAGTCACACGTCCTACCGATGAGCACGAGTTTTTCCTGGACACGCGATCATTTCTAGAAGTGCAGACGTTCGCATATGGCCTGTGACGGACAACTTTTTCCTTACTCTATCGTTATACCGCCCTTTTCGGTATCCTCGTTTCTACCGCCATATCATACACCCAGCACGTCAAATTTCCTTGTGTCCTGTGTCCAGATACCGTCCACTCGTTGCTTAGTCTGTTTTCGGCTTACGATAACGAGCTGTCCTTTACTGAACTCTCGTAATTGAGAATCGACACCAACCAACTGGCCAAGGAGAAGTTATCACTTGGATTTGAAACATCATGGAGCATTGCCGTGCGATGATAGATTTTACAGTTGGTTGAGAATGAGAGTTTAATTTTGGTAGTATAGAGAGAGAAAGAGAGAGAGAGAGAGAGAGAGAATTTTTTAATTGAACGATTGTGGAATATTTGTTTGATGAGAGGTTGCTTTACATGGTTGCTATTATTGTATTTGTTGAAACTAACTTCGTCTATCATTTCATCAAAATACTGTATATACATACCATACAATATATGATTTTATTAAATACATTTGTAAATTATAATTATAATTATACGAAGTTGAAGATAAAATGAACATAACATTACGAAAGTAAAAATAACATTTCGTGAACTTCCCAATTCAAATGTAACAATGTGTAGGTGTCAGCTAAAGAGAAAATAGAATTAAAACAAAAATTGCTCGGATGTATCCTGTAAACAGTTTAATAAAAATTCATCAAATCAATTTTCCGAATATAAAACCTTCAACGCAAATATAGCCACCAATCTATGTAATAAATTGCTAGCTATTATTTCCAAAGAATAAAACTAGAATAAAAATTCCCTTTAAGAAACCCTCATAAACAGTTCAAGATTCGCTGAATCAAATCTGAAAGTAACGTTGAAACTCTACAATTTTGCTCTTCATCCAACTTTTACAGAACTCGCTCACACACAACCGCTTAACACAGCTACCTTTACCTTTACGGCAACGAATAATCAGATTCAAAAGCAGATAAGCAGAGAAAGAGACACCATCTTCCGCGGATCTCGCGCTAGATTTATTAGCCGACTGCGTTAACCCTTACGTGCATAATGCTCGTCTAAAAAGCCAGCCATGGACGTGGATTTCGTCACGCGCGATACACACCGACGGTGTAATTTCACGGGCTGCACACTTGCAGCAACCGTTAACGAGAGGCGACTCTGTATACGCGAAGAGGAGTTCCTCTTGCTTTTTCCGACTAACGAACCGACTTCCACGCCGGCCCACCACCGTCAGGATTTAAACAGGCGGCCGCGATGTTTTTCGAGCCCCAGCTCGACCGAAGAATAAACTTCTAGAGGGGCACGGGGGTGAAAGTAACGCGGAGTAACGAGGCGTCCAATTATCAACTCGTCGTCGTCGGGCGCCGCCGTGACGCCCTGGCGATGCTCGGGGAAGCATCCGACGAAGGCACATTTTTCCTAACCGGTCCTAGGGGATGAGGTCTACAAGGTGTGTCGGAAAGTTTCGAATCGCAAGGGTGAGGTTTACGAAACGTTTCTGGGGGGTAGTTATCCCAGATGCGGAGCGGAAGGTTCGAGATTTGGTAGACAAGGTACGGAGCTTTGGAGACGCTCTGAGGGCGATTTAAAAGTAATCGTTTTGAAATGAGATTAGGTAGATTTTGAATGAGAATTTCAAGTTAATTCGGAGTTACGGAATTGATTGATTTCGATGGTAAGTCTGGTCGTTAATATTTGTTCTTCCTTAAGGTTGATTTGACAGAATTTTTAATATACCAGGATGAGAATTTTTGTAATATATCGACGAAGGTAAATTCGCGTGGATGACGATTAATAAAGGACCAAGCGAATGTTCATATTAAAATATCGATAACGAGTGAGAAGCAATTCGTAAAATGTACGAGTGGACTGGGATACACAGTACCATCACGCGCTACTCTTGCCGTATATGACAAAAATATGTATTGTACGTGTCTTCCATCCATCCATTTAAAAAAGCACTAGACATAACGTCCCTAATTAACCATTTCCACGCTCCCATATCGTTCACGCACGCTCAAAACGATCTCCACTAATCATATAAAATCATGTGAAGCCAAGAGTCAGATGTTAATGCACCCTCGAATTATTTCAACACGAAAGAAGAAACAAATACTTTCTCCGTTTAAACCCGATTTCTGACAAAACCTTTCTCTTCGTACTTGCGCTTTTATTCGTTTCAACAGTGAACGGCATATTTTCAGCACACCCTGTAAACGTGTCCCATCCGTAGCTCTCGAATCTCTTACCGAACACGGCATCCACCCCTCGCCGTGAAACGACGCGAGTTTTATTCACTTTTCCGAGGATCCGGCGAGAGTCCCGTCTGCGAGCCGCGCTAACGATTCCGCCGGAAAGTTGCAGCCTCGAGGAGCCAGCAAGAGCTGGAAGGGGTGGAAATTAAATAATTCCGCGGCGCAGACGAGCCGATCTCTCTACTCGCGAATCGACCTCTCGAGTCAGCGAGCTCGCACATAGTCTGCAGGATTTACCGTCCGGCCTTGATTGCCTCGACAAGCGCGATTCTTTGATCGTAAATCCATCCAGCCCCGCGATTGTCACATCGAGCTGCTCCTTTTGCTCTATTGTCTATGGCTTTTCTTTTTTCTCTCATCTTGTTTCAGGGAGCGGCCAGTGAGTTGGGATTTTTTAGTCGTGCTCGCGGAGGTAGGTCTCGAAGATTGACTGCTTTCAGATGACACGTGAAGGATTAGATGCGTTTATTTTCTTAATGTTTGACGCGAGGATTGATGTGTTCCTATTTAAATCGTAAAGCATTGGAATTGTCTGACATCTCAATGTTTGAACTATGCAAGCGACATCCAAGAATAGAGAATACGCGAGGTTGAGGATTCTTGGAATTTTTATTTTTCACGCGTGACAAATCGAGGTCTTCGTTCTTTAAGTATAAGAGAGCGAAATCTTTGTACTTAACTGCTTAACACCTGAGTTATCAAAACTCAAGAATATAATTGTTTCTAATAAATTATACTTTTTCGTTCGTTAAACTGCCTCACGTTAACTTATCTCTTTCTTGAAACCAGAACCGAAATCTTCCGCCACGAAAAGCCATTTACCCATCTGTATTCAAACTCGTATTTCAAATACAGAAAGCGAAACTCAGAATCGTAGCAGAATTCTAGGAAAACCTTACTTTAAATGTTAATCGAACACCTCTGTTTTCTCCACCGTGAAGCAGCGTTCCACGAAAATCACCGAAACCGGGCATCGATCGCTTGCAAATCGCCGAGCTAATCGCTTACTTCTACCCCATGGAAACAAATTATCATTCGAGGAACAAACGTTTCAATCAAGCGGCTCTCTCTCTCTCTCTCTCTCTCTCTCTCTCTCTTGCTCGATCGAAACTGCATCGTGTTAGATAGAGCAATTACACGCTGTGTCAGAAAACCTTTTGCTCGGCTCCTATAATCGCCCGCGTAATTCCGATCGACGAAATCGAGCATCTCCGGTTCCCGGGGCAATTTAGCGGCCAATTAGAGATCGATCCTGGCAGTGGTCCGTTAATTGATCCTTAATTGCCGCGATAAGTTGGCCGACCTCGCGGCCAACGGATCGTCAGATCTGAGCAAAAGTCCTCGGGACCAGGTCCCGCGGGAACTTGAGGCTATGAGAGAGGAAACTCAACAGGAATGGAAAAACGGACGCGTCCCAGGACTTGGAAAGTGGCCTGATCAGGGCTACCGGATCTTGCTGCGATCAGCCGAGCGAACTGCAAAGTTTCGCCGGCTCGTTAGTGTCGCATACAGGCCGGCCAACTTCTCTATTTACTCGCGAAATTCTCGACGACGACAGTTGAAATATAGTTTCCCGGCCAGCCGGCGGCGGCGTGCGTCGCATCGATGTTTGCTCGGCCACCAGTTTCTACAACCCACTTTTTTGTCCTGATGCTACGCGATTGCCTCAATTTCTGCTCCGGGAAAAAGATCGTTGCGGTGGAGAATCCTTTCTTTTTTTTCTAGCGGTAGTTGGAGAAGTTGGGTAAATTAAGTAATCGAGAGTCTTGAGAGTTTAGTAGGGATTCTTGAGACGAATTGGAAGGAATTGGGCGAAGTTAGCGATTAGTAGACCGCGGATGTTTATGCATTTATGGGAAACTTAAAGGTAAAAATTTGTAGAGTGACCGTATATGTAGATTACGAATCCAGATACAATTTAAAGTGTCAAACTTTACTAAGTGATTGAAAGATATTCTGGCTTAGATATGAACAGATATTTACTAAGTATATAAGTAAAAATAGAGTTGGAGCTTTCGATTTGACAGACACATAATGAATTGAAATTATCATCCTGTTAAGAGATGGAATAGGATATAAGAGTGTCGAATTTCATAAAATGAAATGAGATAATCTGTTTTAGTCAAACAGTTGCTAATTTTAGGTAGAAATGCGGTTGAAAGGTATGATTTGAGAGGTATGAACTGCATTGAAATTATTCCTGTTAAGTGATGAAATAACAGATAAAAGAGTTTCATGAAATAATTAAGAGATTTTCTGTACTCGAAAAACAAATATTCAACGTAAATAGAACCGAGACGAAAGACTACGATTTAATAATCATTTTTCGAATTGAAGTTAATATTATATTGACGTAAAATTCGTAGAAATCCGTGACGGAATAGTGCACATTCTAAATTCCTCAAAAGTTTGTTCAATTGTTGATAAAATGATTTTCCACTTTTCGTACCTAACTCTTCGATCTTACCATTATTAATTTAGCATCGAATGTCACTGGACAGTAAAAATATTGTGCTGTATAATTACGTAGAAAGCTATTCGGTTATTTTTGAATCGTTTAACTCTGCAATCTTTGTAACAAATATTCATACGCCCTAACACAATGGAATATGTTCCTATATATTAATAAATAATAGGACTCCAATCAAAGCTTCTTAACGAATTAATGCTGTTTGCCTAAAGCAAACTTTACCACGTTCGTGTATAATAATAAAATTAAACATTAAAGGTTTCGCAAGCAAGCAATTTATTTAAAAAGTGAAATACAATTTAAAGGGGTGAATTAGTCGTTTAAATCCACCTCCGAAATATTATATTTATCGTATATTAATTTAAAATTTCATCTCCATAACGTCACATGATTGGATTTTATACGTTCAATTTTCTTTCATGACTACAAATACAGGAATGTTTTTTTAAAGAATAATATTTAACGTAATTTAAAAAGAGCTTTTGTTCTAACATATCCTTCATCTTCGTTAATTCAAAAGAAAAGTATCGTACGCTCGTGTACTTCAGATTAAATACCATATCAGAAACTCGAATCTCATTCGTCGGATCGGAAAACAAACGCTGTTATAAAAAAACTTGACATCTTGGAGGCTTTCTCTCTATCTCAATCTCTATCTCTTTCAATTAATCTCGTTATGCTCGCATCAGTAGCCGCGAAACGCTGTCGTCGGAGTAAACATCGCGATTTCCCGTTAAACTTTTCCAAGTTTCAAGTTCCGCGACGTCCACATCGTACGGAGAGGGAAGAAGTTCGACCGGTTTGCAACTTCCTCCGCGCGCCTGGAAACTCATGGGTCTTCGGATGTTTGTTCCGCGAGAACAATGGACGCGCAACTGTAAGTCGCATTAAGGTAATCCTCGCGGAAACGGGACAAAAATGTACGGCTTCCGACTCGAAAGCCACTCGAAACGATCTTTCGCCGCTATCCACCTGTTCCATCGGCCAGGGAAAACGAGTATGAAACGCCGTAGTAACGCCAACAGGGCTCGTTCGTCGAAAGGATAATCCCGTAATTAATACCGAGCATGCAACAGATGCGTGACGCTCGGCGAAAGGTGAAAAAGGCTCCCAACTTCCGTGTTTCTCTCTCTCTCTCTCTCTCTCTCTCTCTCTCTCTCTTTCTCTGTCGTTTCTAGTAACTTCTCTGTGCAGTCGCGCCTCCGATTTCCCAGCTTTTACGATCCTCCATGGCCGTGCTCGGGAGCTTTGTGTCATCGGGAATTTACGGGGGATGAAAGGCGAGGATTTTGATCCAGTTTCTTTATCGGGGTCGTAATTCAAGATATCGCGCGCGACGCATGGGAATGCGACTTCGCGATCGGTTCAGCTGATTCCCCTGGGGATGTTGAGGATAATTCGGATGGAGATGGACTGCTACGAGAGACAGACTAGTATTTCTCCGATATTAGGTAAAGTGATGTAGCGTAGTAAGCGAGACTTCGAAGTTTCAAATTTCACGTGAGAGCCGTTTTAGTATTATTGGGTCGAAGAACTGAATCTAACTTTTAACACTTAATTCTAATTTCTAATAAGAATAATAATTTTTCACGTTCTTACGACAGTTAGTATCGTTCCGTTTACCAAGGTTACGTTTATACTAGCCTCATACGATAAAATGTTTAATAACATATTGATCTAATTCTTTCTATACTCACGTATACCATACACACTATGTATATTATGATAACTACATGTTTTATTTAGAAAAGATACATAGATCACTTACTGTTCAAACGATGAAAATTCGTATGTTTAACATGTTCGTAAATGAAACCTTCTAAGAACAGTGAAAATCATTCTTCAACAACGAAAGATAGTTCACAGAAACTAAACGGCAGTTAAACATTACGATTCGTTTGCCTCCAAGAAATAGACACTATTTAATTTCCATAACCGAGTTTTATTCACTACTTAATCCTCAAACTAGTCACCGAAGAAGAAGACTCCTGGCAGAGCCTGTGATGTTCCACGTGGTGCTTAGCAATCAACATAGAGTCCCCGTTTAAGGTAAACGAAATAGCAAGCCGAACCAACACCGCAGACGAGAAAGACAGAAGATGAAAACGCAACGAGATTCGAAGGAAGCCGCAGCAGCGAGTAGGATATACTTAATCGTTAACAGAAACTTGTCCCGTGTATATTACCCCCTTTCCCTTTCTTTCCCTTTCTCTCGAAACTCTTTTACGAAGACACGAACGCGTCCACCGGTAACAAGGGAATTGTTTTCCAACGATTATTCCTTGAGAAAGTCACGCTGGTTGCGTGCAAACCGACGAAGGGTTGTAAAAGTGTACTCTTCCGACTTTATCCACGGCTAATTACGAGTCTCGTGGCGTTTCGAGCAAACTATACCGCCTGCTCGTATATCATTGCTAATAATTGCGATTTTCATGGGATACACCATGAGACGATGCGCAGGTATTCAAAAGGAAGTAAGTAATTTCGGGACAAGCGATTTTTCCATTCTTTGTTATACGTTGATCTGTGTACAGAGTATGTAGATCTTGAATTTTTATTTGCAAAATTCTTTGTGAAAAGGAAGGAAGATGGGGAAAACAGATTTCGGAGAATTTATGTGAGAACTTGGGGATATGTTGTTGGATATAATTTGAAGATTACGTAAGATTATGATAGGCGTATGAATGGAGAACGCATGGAAATGCATGTTGCAGGGGTTGTTTAGCCATGCAGTATCGTGTCGGTAATTGTTCGATGGTTATTGCCATAAGAAAATTATTGAAGTACGAAGATTTGCATTTTTGTTTCTTGGATTGTAGATGAAGAAAATTAGCGAGAGAAATGAAGAAGTTTGAAATTATTTAAACGTGTGGGAACGGAGACTCTGTGTTCGTGATTTTATCACAACGTGCACGAAATAAGTACAGCGGGTCGTTCGAATAATTCTAAACATGGAAAAGCAACTTTATTATTTTCAAACGTATGGTGAATTATATGTTATTGAATATGAGATAAAAATTAAAATAAAAATAGTTTCCGAGCGATACAAGCCGCCCCTGCGGATTTTTCAACACGAGAATTGTTTAAACGACGCAGAATTAAAAATGCTTTCTTTCTACAACAACGAAATAAACTAAAAACTGAGAAAGTACGGAATGTTTGTCATTAAGTCTCAAAATACGACGAACGTTACGATCTATTATACGATCAATCATCGAAGCAAAAACGTTAATTAAAACAGGATTATTCGAGGAAAATCGGGCGAGCGATCGTCGAGGAATAAAGAAATTCGAGGGTACGTTTAATTTCATCGCGGCGAGGCGGAACGATTCAGAGAAGCGGATAGAAACGACCTAAGAAGTTAACCTCTCCTCGGTTTCCCTTGGACCTTGTCGCGAGCTTGAGAGAATGCCAACGGCCTTTCTTGCGATCCCGCAAGAAACGCGGCTGAATTGCCAGCATTTTACAAAGATCCTCCAACTTTTCGGCCCGGGACACTTGGTCCTTTGACGTGGGACGCTTCGTATCCCGTTTCTCTCCCTGGCACAATGCAAACCAATCTACAGGACACAATACCATCCCAAACGGACTTCCGACTTCTTTGTTTCGAGGGACGATTTCGACGCGTCTTAAACCACGATAACTTGTTTCGAGAAACGATCGACGCTTGGTATTTTGCTGCTTGTTATTATCGATCCTTTTGCTCTGAGTAAATTCTGCAGAAATTGAGCAAATTTATTATTTATAGAGTAATTATCCTTTTTCAAATTTTTCAACGAAAGATCAGAATTTTGTTGTTTCAATATAATTTGATCGATATTATGTGACTGAAAAATACTCCTCGTTGCATTGAAAAATAAAATAATATAAAGTAGTAATTTTAATTTTGTAAGTTAAAAGTATTGTAAAAATAACGCAATAAAAAAATCTTCAACTTTGATAGTCCCTTTACAAGTAATCCTGTTCAACGAAGTATAGAAAGAAAATAATTTGCCGCGGCTAAAACAAATTTTAACAGCAACGTTGCGTTTAATACATGTTGAGCCACGATTTCCTCGGTCACTTGGCGAACCTTTCTCCCACTAAACGGTACAGGGGTTGAGATATTCTAAATGCAGCGAGCTTACACGAAAAGAGCGGTAAAGAATTAGCGGGTGCAACTGAAACAGGCTCATTAGGTCTAATTCAGTGACCACCGCCACAAAACCTCATCAAGAACCTCAACAAATTTCACCACAACCGCTCCCAACGCGTATCACCTAGCCCTTCCTTTACTACTTTAACGAAAACCCCAAACCCAACCATTCAGACCGCAAGCCGCTCGAAAAGAAGAAAAAAAAACTGCGTCAAGAATAATCGTAAAGCGGAGTAGGAACTCACAAATGCGTCGGTGTTCTGTTCTCCGACTACCTGGTATTTTTACTATTCCTTATCACGCGAGCTGCAGATAACGCGATGATAAATCGCGCGACGATTAATTTCACGTCCCTCGACCGCCCCGGAGGCATTTTCAACGATACCGTTCCGCAAGAAGTTTAGACCCGTTCCAAACATACGAATTTTTACTATTGTTTGCAATTGTCACATTTGCAAATGGAGTGGTTTCACAGCATAGGAAGCGAATACAATATACCGAGATGAAATAATCGACGCCAAATTCTCACATATAGTATACTAAGTAATTAGTAACTTCCTCACAAATAAAGATATATTACTCATCTTGGAATACAACGTTCAAAACAATTGTAGGGCCAGTAGTATGAACGATTCTATTACACCAATCAAGAGGACAAAAGCAATGAATTATCCAATCGGCTGCTAAATTGATATGTTATTTGTATGATACATTTCGTTATATTCATCGCGTTATATTCGTAACATTTTGAAGTCCTAAAAAACTACTAAATGATATGAAGTTTAACATACTTGAGCGTGTTCGATTAATATGTAAATCCTATAATAAATACAACGACATGTACATACTTTTCATAGCCATTGTTTAGAATTGTGTGCAACGGGATATATGCAAATGTCAGCCATTTTACAGTGATCAGTGCATACGTGGCCTTATACGAGGAGAAGTTGGCAGAGAGTTTCTGGTCTCGCGAACGATCAGAATCCTGTTAGCGTTTTCATATTCAAAGCGTGGTACTACAGACCGTTCTGCTTTGGCCCGGAAGACAAACGAACAGCCAGATCTACATTGTGTCCCGGCGGATCATTAGGCGGCCGCTTAAGCCTGCCTCTCGTGTCGGCCAGCTAGTAATAGAGGTTGTTTGTTTCCCGACGGAAATCTTATGACGTGCCGGCCCTCCTCTACGCTGTTTTCCGTGCGATCCCATTTGTTCCGCCCACCCTGGCCACGCTGCGATCCTTCGTCCCGGCAATACGGCATCGAAAGTAAAATTTATACTTTCGTTCTACGAATGAACGAGTGTCACGAGAACGAGAGGTCGCTGCACGATTACCGGATTACCGGTGAGCCACGAGCTCCCCCTGTATTCAACTCGACGCTATTCTTGAGGTGGTGATTTAAGTTCTGTTCCGAAGGTATTTCAAAGAACCATTTTATTAAAATTCTCATATGAAAATAAATACACATGTATATAGAACACTGGTGCTAATTGCAAGTACGTGCTAGTTTCTTCGAGTTAATTTCAAATTCTAATACAAAAGGAATATACTTGTGCTCGCATAGACCTCTGATATCAATGATATAAGCACTAGTCTTTTAGAATTTCATGACTGTATTTAAATTCTAATGAATGTAAAATGAGAATTTTTGCTTTTGAAAAATTATTCCATGAAATTGTACGTATAAAATGTGTATGCATAATCGGATAAATATAAACCGTAAAAGGAGTCATTTATTAAAGAATTATGCTTATATACCGTATCAACAATACAGTATCGTTGATATTTCATGCTTTGTGTCTTGTTTTGTATCATAACCTGAAGTTGAATTTTCGAGGCTGACTGTGTCATCGCAATCTGATCTAATAAGCTGTTATGTCTATAAAAACGTTGAACACAGTAATAATAGCTTCTCGTAAGTACGCTGCAGTTCATATACTTGATAGTTAATCGAGGCGTTCCGAGTGATTAGATGCTGCTCGCTGTCTAGTAAACACACAGTGCATTAGGGCAAGCTTTAGTTTAAAGTCATCGACTAAATCGGTCATGAATGGATGATTGACTTATTCCTACGTGACACTGTTGCTTGCACGCCTGGCTATTTCAAATCGTATGATAATCATTCTAATTCATCTTGCAGGCACCAGCCTACCACTCCTTGAAATACATACTACGTGTACATACTTACATTCTTATGAGACAGAAGAAAACGTACGAGAGATGCCTCAAGATGAGGACAGACTAACTACACAATTCACTTTAAGGATATTTATGATGTCATAATAATCTAACGTTATTGTTTAAAGTAACCTAAGTACTAAAAAATATCCTGTAAAATCTATTTGTCTTTCGAAAATATATTCCATCAAATTTCAATCGATTCTTGATTAAACTTGATTAAACTTAATCGATCTTGCTCAAACACATTCCAAATTAACAAAACTATTTTCTATGCAATATATACATTTTAATGTTTATAACGCTCCAAGATTTGTAATTAATAAGAACATATAACTTGTATATATATGGTGACCAATTTCATGTTCTGTTTTCTCAACTTTATTATTCAGGTATATGATTATACTGAATTTTTCAAAACCTAAATAAACGAACTATTTGTATAAGTTTATTTACTACAAAAAGATGATATAATTAATTGTAAATTTGAATGTAAATTGTAGAAAATATTGGTTGTGTCATGCCATATCTTTTCTCTAATTCTTTATGGTCTTTTGAATTATTTCGCGTCAAACCTAATAGAAGAATTATTAAATAACAGCTGAAACCTATTTCAAAAGTTCTAAAAATTATCCTCCTTAATTAATAATGGCATTTACTGAAACTGCGATTACAGAGTCAATTACACACCTTAAACAAATCAGCCAAAGATCAGACTCACAAGAAACGTTTCCGATTTATCCGCCTCGGAAACGCCATTGAAGCTTAATCCAACGAACCCTATTTCATCTCATTCTGGCATATAATTCATCAGACTAGTCGCTCGATTAACCCGACAGCACTAGGGAGCCAACCAATATTCGCCAAAGTCTTTAATCCCTGATTAGCATTATTTTTTTAGAACGCGGTTCTCGCTCGTTTTACGAGAGGAACAACAAATTCCCAGAAAGAAACGGTTTCTCTGGCTTCAACGAGCCGGAATTCGACTTTTACCACGATTTTACAGTGGTTTTCGCGAATTAACCGTGTAACTTTAAGTGAAAAGTTTTTTTCCCTGCGCCGGGAGGTCCGCAGTATTTTCCAGCAACCCTTTGTCGACGCGACCACGACGGGTCCATGCGTTCGCGTGGCTACCCTGTTTTATGCGAACCGTTGGAATTCCTAGAAATGTGGCAAGTTGCGGAAGAAGCCGCGAGAGAAACGAGATGCGTCCGGTTTAACCATAGACCAAGCTAGATGCGAGCTGCTTTGAACGTGCTGCAAGAGGAAGTCCGGTTGTAGAAACAGTTTTCGGAAAAGGAACGTGCGGCTGTTAGGTGGTTTCGTAAAGAATGTACAATGTATTTGTTACGTAACACACTGTTCTATATGATATCGCGATTGTATTGGAACCTTTGCAATGGCACAGTTTGGTGAAATTTGTTATATTTGTAGTATATTCTATAGAGGATATTATAGAGGATCATTTTATGAAATAAGATACAAAATATAATATGCAGATATAATACACAAGATACAAAACGATACTGGAGAGAAAGTTAATAACAATAAAGTATGCAATATGATGTATTTTATAAAATAAAATAAGTAAATATAATAATAAAATACGGTATAATAAATTTTGCTAAATATGAAGTGTTCCATTTAACAATATAAAATATAACATGCAAGATGTATAAAATAAAATATATGTGACGTATATTTCAGAATATACTGAAGTTTTAGAATAGAAATTGTACGATGTTTCATCTAACTGTATCATTAGTTCCGATCAACGTGAAATCATATTCAAATCGATTCAAATCATACACATATTGCGAAATTGTGATTTCAAAATGAAGTACAGTATGTAACGAAGGAAAGTGATGAATCATTTATAACGAAGCGTTCCCAAAAAATGAAGCGTAAATAAAAGATTATTTTGCGAAGCCATTGATGAAAGTTAGAAATTAGAAAAAATTATTAATATAGTCTTTGATGGCTTGGAGATTTTAATATGTCAGGTGGTTGAATTCATCTGTAAAGTGGCCAGCACATACAAACAAATAAAATAGGACATTCTATTTAAAACAAAGTTGTCTCTTTTATTTCATTAACTTTCTCCAACAGAATAAACTACTGCTACATGTACATATTTACTGCACGTTGCCTTCCCACGAAACTATGTAATTTTTGTGGAAAACATTTTCATGAAATTTTAATCGTAGCAGAAATACTTCGCGTAATAAAGTTAATTGAACTAACGTTAGTTTAGGGGATATTTTGATTCATATATAAAATCAGTGAGCTCACAGCTGTTATAATACTTCACAATACTATAGCTACATCTCTTCACCTTCTCCTTCATATTTGTTTCATCCTATCGCTCGTTTTAAAGATAGAATCTTAATAATATCGGCTGATGAACGTAGGTATATTGAGATCGGGCAAAGATTATGATAAAATGGAGTGCTTTTCCTGTAATTCTTTTGCCGAATTATGGAAGCAGTTTATCGTTAAAAAATGGGAAAATAATTCCAGACTCTACAATTACAAGTAAAATTAATAAAATAAGTATTTACTTAGTTATGAACTCTTCCCAAATAACAAAAAAAGAAAAAAACACAGTAACTTTTCGTACCATAGCAGTCACTAAAAGACCTTCCAACAAGCCTCGTTCTTATCTACCCCAACTTTTCCTGACATCGAATGTCCACTTGCAGCAACGCGCCGCCGTATCTAACTAGAAAACCCTCCAACCACCCACACACCCTTTACCGTCTACGATCGAATCCACCTTCGCGTCTCCATTTTACACTCATAGATCAACCATCCAAGCTTCGACTATCTTTCCATTCTTCTATCTCCCTATCTTCCTCTACACCGCTAAATCCGCTAAAAAAAGAGAAAAAGATTCAGCAAAATCGAGAGCTACGTAGATAAAAAAAATGGCTCAAACATTATCGGAGAGAAAGAAGCAAAAGAAGATTAATATCCAATCGGAGAAGGATTTACTATGGCGTAGTGTAATCGAAATGTATTGTAGATCTAGATGGACGAAAATGAAAAATGTGACTATTCGTAATTGTCAGAAGAAAGTTATTAATTATAGCTACCGAAGGATGTTATTTGGGACTAATGAAATATTTAGGGGTAATCAGCCTCTAATATAGTTCATTTGAAGGTAAATGTGAACGTAGTTAATTATATTGATAGTTTTGTACATTTGGCATCGTCAACTTCATACAAGACGTTAAATAATAATGAATAATAGAAAGAAGAACCAATTTTTTCCCCAAAGCATTGTTAAAAATTCGAAGTGAAAAATAAAAGACAAGGAAAGCTCTGTTCTTAATAACCTACACTTTAATGACCAATAAAAGTTTCTAGTCCACTTTGACGTAATGAATTCTTTCATTTGTGTTGTTCGGCTACGTAATATTCGATTATGCTCGAACATATATTTATTTTTCTATCAGAAACATTCTCCCATTTCAAGACTACCGAACATATCCATGCCAACCGTTTTGTAAATAATTATCCGAATTTTTACAATACAATTTTAACTACACGAATACACGAAAAGTATGGCGACATCGAGTCAGGAATGTTGCAACATCAGTGGTGTTCACTGGAATTCCGTACGGTTCGCTTTAAAAATACCAATCGGAAGTGTTCGATACCAGAGGCACCGTCGAGGTTCGATAATTTCTCGAGGA
Source organism: Bombus flavifrons (assembly GCF_040668555.2). Classification (NCBI taxonomy): domain Eukaryota; kingdom Metazoa; phylum Arthropoda; class Insecta; order Hymenoptera; family Apidae; genus Bombus; species Bombus flavifrons. The sequence continues at coordinate 9,185,762 of NC_138456.1, forward strand.
AAACCGCGAGACGTAGACACCGCGGAAAGGTGAGCCTCCAAGTCCATTTAGAAGGTCGAGCGAGTCGAGGGCGCCGTAAATCCCAGCGCGTAAATGAGTTTCGCCTCGTAAAAGCGAAGGAATCCGAGGAACGACTGTGCAACCGCCGCCTCTGATACCTTGTGGACAAACTGCACGCGTTCACCACCTCCGTAGTTCCTTCCACGCTGCTTTTTAACTGCGACGAGTTTATGCCGAGAACCTGCGAGGCTAACCTCGCATAGTTCGCGACATCTCGGTTCTTTCGCGGGATTGGCCTCGCGATACTTTTAGTTAGAATGGAGATACTTTTAGTCAGATTCGAGAATCGAGTTATCGTGACACGTGTTAGATGTAACTTGTACGAAGTATGTCCTTTGCCTTGGGAAATTGTGATTAGAATGGTAATATGGGGTGGGAACTCGAACAATTATGGGGAAGACTGTGTGGTAGGTTGGCAGTCGATGATATTTGAAAGCTTGAAAAGTAGGTGTGTTTTGAAAGAATCTAAAAGCTTTTACGTTTGTTGAAACGAAAGTGAGATTAAGAATCATACATATAAATTAGAAAATTGTAGCGAGATGAAGATGGAAGATTTGTTTGGAGATATCAGAAATGAGCCTCGTGGAACTTGCCTTTGTTGGGTACTGAATTAAACTTTACGGAATATAAATATGAAAAATTCAGGCAGATCGACATGGAGGATAATTCTTTTATCGTCTGCACTTGCAGGAGATGAATACAGAAGTTAAATATTATAAATTGATATTTTCAGCTTTTGACGTATAATCAATTTTAATAATTACGTTATATTTAACAACATCACAAATGAGAAATTTATAGTACTATATTTGGCAAATTACCTGAGTCGTGTACTATATTCTTTCGTATTATACTGTACAACTATTATACAGTTCGTGAAAAGAATCTCGAAGCATGAGTTACATCTAATGTTGACATAAAAATTTCAACAGCAAAACTGGTAAAATGTATGAACGTTCCAAGTTACGCTTTCCAGAATTACCCATCATTCTGCAATTTCCCTCAAATACACCGATTCGATTACGAAGCTTGTCGATTCTAGAAGTTTGACCGAATCAATCCCAAAGATTTGCTTATTTATGAAGCAACGACGATCAGTCTTCTAGGTTGGACGCCAAGCGAACGTTTCGGCATTATAGTTTTACATTTCCATTGAAACTCCTGGTAAACTGCGCGAGCAAATCTCACGGCCAGAAATTAACCCAGGAATTAGGTTCAGTTCCCACGGATCCGATGCAAATTATTCATCCCGCCGGCGGCTATCGACGCTCAATTTGCACGGAGTTTGAGAAGCCTTGAGATTTAATTCTTCACTCCGACGGATCCCGGGCATTTGAATTCATGAGTGGTTCGTGGGATCAATGATTAGGATCCCAAGGTGTTTGGACAACCGGAGTGTCCTTTGTCTTGAGCCCGATCTCCGCTTCGAAATATTCCTCCACCAATCGTGTTGCAAAACCGATGCGTCGTATCTTTTTGACCTGATTTTATCCGCTGATTGAAAGAGGGGATGAACTTTTGCAATCGAATTTTCCACTTAAATGAATCTCGATAGAGATGTACAGATCAATTGAACTTTTTTTTGGGGGGGGGGACCCTCTTTTGTTCCACATACTATAGTCTTTTATATTGAATTATATCTTTTTTAATTGAGTTTGACTCTTGCGAATTCTATTTTATTTATTATATAATCTCTCTTTATTGATCTGTAATAAATGAATTTTGAAAGAGATGTATACATACATCATCGGGGTTTTTTTTTGTATCAATCCTCTTTCGTTTCGCACAATATAATTTTCTTTTATATTGATTTGTACTAATTCGTACGTATTTTCAAGCGAATTTCACTTTTATAAGTGATATGATATATATAAGATCATTATGAGAGGAGATAATGATAATGATAATGATAAAAATATATATACATTTTTGAAATGAATTTTTCTTTCAAAAATCTCCTTCTGTAAATTTCCCAATAACATATAAGTACTTATAAAATTCTTGTGAAATGAATTGACGCGATTCATCTTTACGAACGCATTACTCGCGCAATAGGAGATATATAAATCACCATCTGCAGCAGGACTGAAATAGAACTTCACAATGAAATAAAAACGTTCATAACCGAGTCTATTTCCATTCATGAATGTATACGAACGAATCCATGAATTTCTAAATCCTTTATCAAGTATGAACGACCAAGCGACTGGCACCTAAAAGCAGCTACTGTATGCCCTAAAACGCTGCCAGGATTTACGTACCGCTCTTAAATGGGACAACAAGCTTCCCAAGACATCGAACAACTTCAACTATTTGGAGAGATAGTTACCGGTCCATCGCTAGCTCCAACGATCAGTGCATCGTCTCAAAGACAAAGATACCATTAAAAAAAATCCGCTGTTCTTCTCTGAACATCAAATTCCCTCGTATCTCGAAGGCCACGTAGTCGTCCTATAAATTCGTCTTAATTCCAACACAGGATCCAGTTCCCTCACACGAAAGAAGAGAAAGACGAAGAAGAGAAAGAGAGAAAGAAAAGAAAAATTCAGGTTGGAAGAACAGGGATTTAAGTCCATTTTTCATATATATAGACACATATATAAAGGGTTCGAGGGCTCAGAAAACCGTACGCAAGTACACGAGACCGGTAATCCGATACTTCCGGCCGACTAAAGGCTTTAAAAGGATAAAAACCGACCAACAGAAGTTACCTCGAAGCATTTTCGACGTCGCTACCTCGGAACGTGAGACCACGATAATGCGCTTCGCGTTGCCATTTAACGGCAACAAACCTGACGACCGATCGTTCAAGACGATTCCTTCTCCTCCGCTCTATGTTCTACCTTTCTTCTTTTTTTTTATTCTTCGAAAGCATCCTGTTTTCTTCTTACAACCCCATGTCAGTTTTCTTTTCACGCTTCTACCTTCATCCAGCCCCACGTACCATAAACCTAACCTTGATTTCCTCCGTCTGCTACGTGATCCCGAGTTATTTGACTTTGCCCCTTTCGCCTCGTGTTGTATGAGAAGATCGGCCTGTTTTCCGTCAGGTCTCACGATTCGCCACGCGTTAACGCGTCGTGTAATTTTCAGATATTCGCCGCGTCAGGGGTGTACACCCCTGTCGACGATTAATCGTAATTAGTTGGCGAGGATCGTTCCATGGAATCTGTTTGCTCGGCAGGAGGCAAACGCGATGACTGGAAGGAGCTTCTAATTTAATTTTCCCGGCGACGATTTTTTCTTCCGTCGTTTTCACAAGTTCGCTGTCTTAGGGGCTGTTAATCCGTGTAAGGGGGCGCTGAGTGTGATTGTGTTTGGCGAGATTTATGATCACCTTTTTAGGGGTTCGAGTTTCGGTGGGTCGTGACGAGCTCTGTTCTGTTTGATCATTTTAGTGATTTCAGTGACTGGCTACCTTTGCGTGTCATTGAAACTTTGGCGATATGGTGAAAGTGAGATAAATAAAAATGTTGTTCAGATAAATCGACTTTATCGATCCTTTAAGAATTTGCATAAAAATGTGAGAAAAATCGTTTTCCTTATCAATTATTAATAAGAAGAAATATAAAGAAAGCAAGCTATAAGTTATAAAAAAAATACTTATTACTTAATTAGTAATTAATTTGTTAAAGTACAATATTATACAACATCTAACCTGAAATGATAATGAATAGCGAACTAAATAGCAAAGAGTACTTCATATGCCGAATTTACATTTAATAAAACTTTCTCCTTCGCTTTTTTATCATATAGACAACAATAAAAAATGCCATTTTATTTATTACAAATAACAAGGTCTATACGAAGCTTGCAGGGTCATTACTTGTAAATTTTTTGGAAACTACGTTACATCAACTGGAAAGGCTGAAGATAAAAAATCGACGATCTTAAGGAAGTAAATCATTAATCACGCTAGCAATTTTTTAAAAAGATCTTTTCATACCACCGTTTCACACGCTCAATTTACCATCCTCAATGAAGGTAAAAAATTCTACCTCTCGGAATATTCAGAAAGTATTTATATCGACATCTTAAAACATCATCAAAGCGAAAAATACATTCCATAGATTTATAAAATGATTTTGAACGGCACAGACGTCACTGATAAATAATGAGAAAATTGTTAATTGATTTGTTCGTGCAATGGTTAATCACGATGTCTATGCTTCATTTAGAATAGTAACAGATTTTTTTCTAACAACTAATCCAAGGATATAAGAAAAATACGCTTCAAAGCAATATCAGAAGCAATAAATTCTGAATTCTCTAATACTAGTTGGTGATATTGCATTGGAAGGTATCACGCATCGTTAACGAAAGATCTCTCCAATGAAGTCTATGGATTCGGAAGAGATGAGCGAGTATATACATACATACGTATATACGCAACAGGGCTCATTTTCGGAATTGCTTAAACGCGCGTATAATTGAATCTCGCTGGCCGAGATTGGACTTGCCGCATGAATTCGCAACACGGCCTGGCCAGCATTTTCGACTTATTAACAGGCGAACCGACGAAAAGGCATCGAAATTATGCGAAGTGCTTTCCTATTATCGACGATAGTCAGTGAGAGGGTCGGCGAGCATCAGCGGCACTCGATGCCAGCCCAGGCTGCTTAATTATTCGTCCCAGAGTTTTCGTTACCGCGAAATTACTGTAATGACGCCCGTAATGATACAACGTCGTACCTCGAGCCGTTTTTGTATGGTTAACCTCGTTCCAGCCGTTCCAACGACCGGCCGCACGCGAAAAAATCAAAGAGCACTTGGTTAATAAATTCGAATTACGTGTTTATTTTAAGGTCAACCTGTCGACGAAAGGTGTATCTTTTTCAGATTTCCTTTAGGTCTGTTGCAATTGTAATGTGACGTTAAAGATTGAAAGCTTTCGACCGTTGGATACTTTGGTTTGGTTAATATAAAAATATATAAAGAATTTTTACAATACCTATTTTCTAGATTTAATTTTTAGATATTTTAAAAATGACTCTTTATTTAAATTTCATATAATGAATCGCAATTTAAAGAAATTTTAAAGATACAGAAACAAAAAGGAATCTGCCGTATACATGCTATCTACTTGAAGCGCTATATTCTTAAAATCGAAACTTTAATTAATCATAAAAAATCGGGATAAAAAGTTTGGGAACGAGCGTTTCACGTGAATTCCAAGAAGCAATCAGTTTAACCAAAAAGAAGTTTGACGTGCCTGATTTAACGCAGGTTTCGGTAGCCTAACATGTCGCACACTGGCTAAATCTTGCGTAACTAATGAGTGCAACGGTGAAACTTCAGCTAACGACGTCAAGAATACCCCTTATAGCGGTCGACTTGGACCAAGTGTACTATAATCCTTTAAAAGACCCAACTTGATCCTTTCCAGGATTTACTGGAACACACACTAGGATTTTAAAAAGAAACCTTCTTCGACGACGAAATGAACGTTCTAATCAATCATCTCTTCGTTTTGAAAGGTTTACGTAAGTACAGTGTGTTCTAGCTGCCGAAAATTCCACGAAAAATCAGAATTTTGACGTAAATAAATGCGCTGCCCCATTCACTCTGGCCACCAACATTGGACCAACTTTCATTTCGACCCGTCTAAAATAAAAAAACAAACCAATGGATATAAAGTTTATTGCGCCGAGAAAATAATAAATAAAAGCCCAAGATTTATACGTGAATAACGATTTTATTCGCTGAACTCTGCGATGAATAAATTTCAGAACTGAATGGGGCACGGTGTTTCAATAATAAAGAAAATAAGAGTAAAAATTTGTTCCTTATAACGAATAATTTCCTTTAATTAGTCACATTCATTCGAAGAGCACAGAATTTTAAGAAAATCAAATCCCACGCTTTTAATTAAACAATCTTCAGATAGAATATTTTAGTCGAAAAATTTGTTCTAACTATTGTTCGAGTATACTTCTATTCAAGTAACGTTCAACTTCACTTTGGAGCCATAAATGAGAATTCAGTAACTTGGAACAATAAATGGCTCTCGAAACTGTAAAAGATTCATGTACAAGAGAAACTGAATGATTGTCAGTCCAAGCGCTGTTTAAAATTGAAGTAGATTCCTATTTCTGAATCGTACTCTATTTCAAGTTACAATATATCCACTGAGAGATATATGTTGGATTGATACTGATCCAGATTATCAATACCTCCAGGGATCTTTCGTTTATTTTTAATGAACATTTTTATCAATCTTCCTATTAAATATAACGCCATTATTTGAAGAGGATAAAATGGATTAATTAACGTTCGTTAATCTGCAACTCCCGATCCAAATGAAATCCTGGATTAAAACACGATTTTATAGAAAGATTAAGGATTATTTAATACCCAAAGATACCAGTCTTCTTTTTCGCACTTTCTCTTGGTCGTAGAAATTACGTATACAGTGAGATTTCAAAGTTTTCCACTGTGGTATAGTATTATTATACAGAGTGTTTCTTAATCAGTATCGCAGCCTTAAAACACCATATATCTTCATCCTTATCGATACTTATCGATAAAATTACTATGAAAAATTATGAACTGCATATTTATCCCATGCATTATTATTTCTCTTTTTCATTTTCATTTTATTTTCGTACAAGATTTACGATCATTAATTTTACCGTTAAACAATAATTCCGCTAAATGTGCAACTTAATCAAAAACGTTGAACCACTTTGATAACGGAATAGACTGACAAAGGAGATTCTAACCATATATAAAACTATTTTAAACGAAACCCGGCCATCACTTTCAATCTTGCTGTTCGCGACGCATCACGAACGACACCGGCTAAAACGGGGAAACTTCCGGAGTCGCGATTAATGGCCGATCTCGGTTCACGACACGGAGGCTGACTGGAAAAACCGATCCACGGGGAGTCCTACATATCTCCTATTAATTACCCCGGTAGAAAATCGAGCGTCGCTTTTCCAGTTCGCCGCCGGTAGAGCGTGGCTAGCAGCCGGTAATCACTTTCCCAACGAAGAAAACAGACGATCCGCTGTTAGCCACAGCCTGCACTTCCCCTCTATCGCGGAACTCGGTTTGAGAGGGCTCATTGGTTTCCAGTTAATCGCGCGGGCAACTGGACCGTACTAACGAGGCCTAGCTTCGTGCTTTCTCTTTTTTTGAAGTATGTTCATCGTCATAAAATATTTTAGTTTAAATACAATAAATTGATTACGAACACCGAACACTAACATAACAAATAAGAAGAACTAACGTCTCAAGAAACAAGCAATTCGTAATCTCTACGTGATAAGGTAATGATATAGAAGAATGCTGACTTAAATATTTGAAAAATTCTAACGCTGATATCCTATCTTTGTATTATAGCGGCAGTGCATAATGCGAAAACGACGAAGAGAAATATAAAAGAAGTATAAATAATTTATGTGCTGAACGACATAACCATTAATTTTTATAAGAACTATATAACATAACGCATATAAGGAATATAAGTTAGACCATAGTGAGAACGAAACTATCTCAGACTAAAGCTAATCTCGATGATCTGAATTCCCCGATGGTAATAGCTACATCCAAGTAGACCGTCGAAACTCGACAAATTTCTCCACCATTCGCTGGTCGAATAGAAGGAGCAAAAAGGGAGAAGAAGAAGAAGAAAAAGAAAAAGGAAGAAAGGCAGTGATCTCGACAGAGGCAGACGGTCATTGAAGACTGTTCATTGTGTTAGATTCAAGACCCAAAGGAGAGAATAGGGAGCAGGCGAGAGACCCGTAAATGAAAGAGAGACAGAAGAAGAGAGAGAAGACGGAGCGGGTTCAGTGCGTACAGGGTTATAAGCCGAAAACAATGGTGACGGGGTTTCTTGCACCCTTCATGCGTCAAGTTGTACATCCTGTAAGGCGCTTACCGCAGCACTCGACGATTGTTACAAGGGGTACGGTTAACTTGATCCCGATTCCAGGCGCCGCGACGCGATATACGAGTCCGCCCCGCGATCGCGCCCCTTACACGGAGTTAAACACCGCGTCTATCTTTGAATTTATCGCGCTGGATAACCCGAGGGATCCAGCCGGATCAGTGGTGTATATTGATTTTCTAGATACACGCGGACGAGGACTGATTAGAACAATGAAATTGCGATGTGCAAATCCGTTTTTATAGATTTGTGAACGTAGTTTGGATAATAACGTGAAGTAAGTATATTGTACCTCGGAGAAAATAAATACTCGAAGTAGGTTTAGCGGGTTAAGGAAAGTAAATGGTTGAAGTAAGTACAGCATAGGATAAGGAAGAAAGACTGAAAATTTTAACAAGTGAAACGTTCATTGGTGAAAAGTAAATTAAATATAGAAGTATATAGATTTAATATGATATTTTTTTGATCATCGAAAAGATGATGTTTATTGATTTTAAGGATGGAGGAGATTAGATAGTTGAGAAGTAACGAAATAGCAAAATTACAAGGTGTTTGAATCCTATCTCAAAAAGATTTATACAGTCAGAATTACATTCGATGTTATCGTAACTTTCATATTCGATAATTTATTCTTAAAAGGTTGCTCGTAATTTGTCTGTATTTTCGAACTCTCATCACCAATTAGTAATTTATATCGATCTGTTTCCATTAAAGGAATCTGTAATACAAAAATGTACATGAAATGTATGTGAATGAACACGAAAGAAATAGAGAAAAAGTTCGACAATTAAAATGCTTGTATAAACAAGAAATAAATCAGACACAGAAACATGTAGGTGTAAGATTAAAACATTATGTTAATCGTTAATTAATACACGTTAAAAAATACACGATATACAGAGGTACGCGAATTCCCTTTTAATAAACTTACAAGAGCTCTCTTACGAAATATAATTTTGAGGCGAGCAAGCGAAGAAGTGGAGGAACTGAGACGTTAAATTGGGTAGAGAAATATAAGGGTGTCATGAAATATTTTTTCAATCGTTATGTGCCAATAGTTCGTTCTTTTACGTTCTTTTCATAACTCAGCCCTGGCAATATCATTCGAAAGGGGCGCAATCTAATTTATGGCAGGTGAATCGACTCAGGATCTTCAAAGAGTGAAACGTTTGCGAACACTTGACGACTGTTTCTCAAAGATAGGGAAATCAAAGCGTACCGTCAACAAAGGCAAGTGTCTTCTATCACTCTTTTGAGAAGAATCTCGACCTACTTTACTCTGATACATGATTAAAACATCTCAAACGATTAAAAGGCTGCTTCAAACACTTGCGCAATCATACCTTCTTTAAGATTACAAAGGAACGTGTTCGACGCTTGGGAAAAATAAATTTTCGTCCGTATTGAATTTAACATGGAATCTCTGAATATAAGTCGAATATAACTCTAATCATACATAAAAAAAAGCAGAAGAATCATCTTTAAATACCTATCATACACCACAATTCATTAAAATTTAAATCTGTTAAATCAATCAAGTAAAAAGAATTGGAATAAAGGACTTACATTTATCTCACATTAAAGTGAAAATATTTTTCTACAAAAGTAATATAACCACGTGTCACACAGTGATTAATTATGTATGCTCATAATTGAAGTAGCTCAATATCTAAGTAATCTTCCTCTCATTCAACATTCCATCAAAAATTGAAGTAGCTCAGTATCTAAATAATCTTCCTCTCGTTCAACATTCCATCAAGAATTAACAATCAAGAAACACGATCAATACCACGTCACAAATTGTTCGAAACACTTTAATTCGTAAACGAATCTTCACCTCCAATTCCAATTTCCCGAACGTCAGCCTGATTCACGCGAAACAAGGAAAACACCGTCGCAACGCAAAAACAACCACCATAAACCACACTATCAATTCCTAGACCATAGCCCGATTCCGATCCAGTCTCCTGACCCAATTCAACAACCTCCGCGCGTGCGAAAAGCCTCGAACGCGGCTAGGAAAGCCGCAACTTCGACAAAACGGCAGGCGGTGCTGGTGAGAACAATAAACGTCGGCAGCATACAGCGGCAACCGCCTATCCCGAGGTTCACGGGGTTCAACGAGAGATACTCGTTCTCCAACTAAATTGCGTCTTTCGCGCTAATTACGCGAGAAGCTGTGTCGCGCCCGTCGACACTGCCGCGCTCTCGCATTCATGTTTATTCAGACGGTTTCGGTTGTCAGGCGGAATTTCATTCCGCGGGGAGAAGAGGCAGCCTGCCGTAGAGGAGAAGGGGATTATAAAGTCAAAGCTCGCGAAGAGAGCTGGCGGCAGGCCGCTGGGTCCGGGCGTCGCGACGCCCGCGTCGAGTTTCAGACGATGCGATACACAGGTCGGGGGTAGACGACGACGAGAGTTTTGGAATTCGTGGCGCGTAAGCGGCAGGCAGTAATTAATAGCCACGCTGGCGCGAGAGTTTGATTACCTTTTCGACCTTATCTCCAACGTGTCTTTCCTTCTCTTCCGCGTAGACGATCTCTCGTTCGTGTCTCTAGGTTCTCCCCGTGTTTGGCGAGTCCGCGCTGTTTCGCGTGCCAAGAAATTAGCCCCGAAACTCCGATCGAAGTACCGAGACAATGGGTTCAGGTTAGTCTTCGAGGTTTTGTTAATTCTTGCCGGAATTCCAAGTTACCTTGAGAAAATTAGCGATTAAATTTTGCGAAGCTTTCTTTGATAACTTTCCGTAACTTTAATACTATGTACCATATAATGGGATACACAAGAAGCTGAATTAATTTGCTTTCCCCTATACTGAACACTAGCTGATAATGAAATTAAGAAGTTTTCGGAAAACAAGGTTGATTGGTTTGTCTTTTCAGTGGCTTATTATTACGTTCCTACGTTGTATTTATCAAATAACGTACAAGTCCAAAATTAATCGACGAAAATAACTACGATGATTGTCATTGTTATAGCTCGTAAGTGATGGTCTTGTGATCCTCCTATACCTGCCGTTAGGTCAAGAAGGGATTGAGTTACAAATTAAGTTACAAGTATTAGAAGATTTACTATGCTTATTACTTTACTATACTTTCGAACGCGAATAGCGTTGTCCTCATTTTGTATGAATCAGAATAAAGATAGATAAATTAAGATTAGAGACAGAGTACAAAAAGTTTGGATGTAAGAGGATGTAACTGGTTTGTGTAGTGTAATAACTGCGTTCCTTTATTCTTTCAATTTTATATAATACACAAAGCTTTGTCACTCATAAAAATTATAAACTCGTGAATCGCGTTAAATGGTAAACTCAATATTGTTTTCCGTACAACTGGACTAATCTGGGTCTAATTTGATTTCTTCCCCGTCTAAAGATTCCATGCTGTAAATCGAACAATCACAAAGAAAGCGATACCTTAACAAAGACAACGATTCTAGTATAATTCATTTACGCCTATTGGTTTCCGGATTCGCTTGGACCAAAGTTATTGAAAAAACGAGCAGCAAGAGAGCATCTGCAGCTTCTCTTCTTCCGTCTCCATAACTGACAGACGGTCGATAGTCGTCGAGGGCCACGATTTCGCTCCAACTTAATTCGAGCGCACGCTCGATTCGGCAGATGTGCCGGACAAATCGCGTTGCGAACCGACGACCGGCTGCGACCAGTCGATTGGGGTCAATTAATTTCGGGTTAACGCTGTCCAAAGACTCGTTATTGCCTTAACTTGCTCCTTTCCCCCCTTTTTCTTCTGGAATGACAGGTCGGGGGCGAATTCGAGAACAATCGTTTCTCGTGCTCGATGGAAAGGGCAAAAGACATTAGAACACTGATTCTTTGTAATTTCGGTGGTAATTGCTCGTTCGAACGTTTGACATTCGGTGATCGAAGTTTAGAAGAGTTAAGCCAGTTAGATTAACGGTGACAGTAAATTAGGTAGCAGCTTTTACGTTTAGTGAATTTCGAACGAATCGTAAAATGGTAAGGAGGTTAGGGATAGTGATGGAGCGAAGCTCGATTAGAATTTAAAGCACTTCGGCAAAGTAGAACCGATGTAATAAATTTGTATCTTTAATGAATGATCGTAAACTGGGATTACTGTAACCATGAACGAAGCGATAATAACGGAGTAAAGTGAAAATTGAAAGACTCGCAAATGAAGTGATACGTACATAGTAAAGTGGATTTTTGAGAAATCGCGTTGATCAATTCCAGTGTTCGTCAATTTTTCAATTTCATTATCCGTATGTAATCTTTACTCCTTTCAACGAGTACACTGTTGTTTCTTCTAGTTTCCGTCTTTTTTGTCAAATTGGAGGAAATGAAATTCCACGTTTTTGTTCATTCTGACACATACTTTAGCAATATGTCAAAGGAATCGTATAATTACTATTATACCATTTGCATATTTAATAATAATTTGGACAGCGAAAAACGATTTACTATTTATGACATGTGATCCTAATTTGATATCGAAAAATTATACATAAATTAGACGAATAAGGTATATTGGGGTAAATCGATACATTTTCCTACATTTTAATTTCTCTAATTTTTGTAACGAAAACGATAACAACGAATACGAACACTTTCACGGTTTGCCAGAAAATTGGTGAAATAGCGGTTGAAGTTGTTTGTCTCTGGTAGTTTCAACTTGTTTTCGAAACTGTTTTCTGCTCGAGCAAGCTCGCTGGATTCTCGCTGACGAGGCTAGAACTTGAGTCGTTTCGTAGCTGGAACTAGTCCCGTAAATGGCAGTGAATTTCGAGGAATTCGTAAGATGGATTAAAACTAATTAGGTTTTGATAGATCTTGATTAAGTAGGATAGTCGAAGGTTTGCCTGTTAAAGGTTTGATGAAAGAGGAGGTTCTCGCAATCGAATGGAACGTAAAAGTCGGAAAAATGGATTTTCGATAACACGGTGGACCGCTTCTATTTCATTTGCGGTTGCCGTGGATTCACAACATCATTTGTGGTCGAATGAGCAGATAGGCTTTCGCAGAAAGCCGTCAAAAAGCTTCGATTATCAATAGATTCTGGAAACTTAAATGGATGGATAATAATCGAATCATAATGTTTGCTAGGTTTTCCCTATTACGATTAGTAAATTCTGTAGAAAGAAAATTTCCTTATTCTATTTAGCAATAAGGAACATTGCTATATGCAGAAAACGATACTTTTTAAACGTAATCATAATTTTGATAAATCTTTTCTCCGCAAACACTATCATAATAAATGTTTATCGGATTTAGCATTTTTTTAAAACTCTTATTTATATAATAAGATCACATCATTTGTCGTTAATGATTTAACGTTACGATTACTTGAATTAATCGCTCAAAACCTAATCTAAATTCAACTATATTTTAGGAATGTTTACGGCTTACGGAGAACTTCATTTCTTTTATAACGAAATTAGAATATTAGCAAAATATTGTAACGCATATTTTTTACTTATAATTTTGCTTATAGTAATCGATATTAGCAATTATTCTTGCTCTTTTAATATTCTCCAAGAAATGAAGAAAGAAGAGTAAAAACTAAATTTACAATTACGAAGAACACTCCGCAGGAAACCGCAAACTATTCTCAATTTGAAATTTCGAAAATTGTTCCAAGAAATGGATAAACCATTTGAAAGCACAGAAGAACCTTGTTTCATATCTTCCGTTATCCACCCTTCGAAACCAATCCTGTTTCATTCATTTTGGAGATAACGATTACCTTACAGAAACATATACGAGAAAGTTTGTTTCGTCTAAAAAGCAACGACGGCTGTTAACTATCGAGCGGAATTATAATGACGATGAAGAAAATGTGCAACGGCAACTTTGCACCTAACTAAACTTTTAACTCATCCTTGAATAAACACTGAATCTCGATCGATTTTTGGCGAATCCAAGACTCGAAAACGAAACCACGATACCGATTCGCATGTTCGAGCGGCCTTTTGCACGACGAAAAGTGGAGGGACACACGTGCTCAGACAATGTTCACGCAGCCTGTAATCTTATACGAGAGCGGAGAGGAGCCCGGATCTCTTTTGACAAATATGCCGGATCGTCCCACAGTGTGGTTCATCTATAATGTAATTCGAGATCGTAACTACTCGCGGGAAGATTATATTATGAAGGAGGTCGAGGAAAAAGGCGGCGGCTCGCCACGACACCATACAGAGGATTTTGTTGACCGCCTCTGCCCATTCGACCAGCATTATTCACGGTGACCGAGGCCCGTGATTCATTACGATCTCCCTGGTGGAAATTAAGTGGCCCGTTACGTTGTGAACGTGTCGAAATTATTGGCCGCGACACATCGCTTGCCGATCGTTCCAGGGACTGTCGAACGATCGTGGAATAATTTCCATCGGCGTTGATGGACTTCGTGTTTGAGTTTCGAATGAGAAAAATAGCGTTCAATGAAAGGAAATAGTGCGCGCTGAGTAGAATAGGTTAAGAGTCGAGGTTGGAACTACGAGGGTGGTCAGAACGTAAATAATGGGAATTATGAACATTAACTTTAATAGCATCTGCGGGTGATTCTGTGGCGTTTGTTTTCGCTTGGGAGAGTGTCAATCCCTTTTATAGAGAGTTTCCTTTTTATAAGTTGGGAGGAACGAAGCTTGATTTTAAAGCTGCAACGAGGAATTACGCGAGCTCTTAACATTCTGGTACACAAATCTACCTACGATTCTAAAAATTTCTATATATTTCACGTATTACATAAAACATCTTCTCTTTATACAATTCCACTCTCTCTATTTTTGGTTTCGCGGAGTTTATCGATTTGGTAAATGAACGACTCAAATGTATAGATACGAAATATTTTGTAACTTCTGTGTATGTAGATTCTCAGTTTTCTCTCAAATGTTAGCGATATGTATAATCACGATAGTCGCGTCTCGTTACGGCACTGATGAAAATTCAGAGTTCATTTCATGATACGGATAATGTATTCATAAAAAGTTTCTACGGATGTTCAAATACTTTCTTGAGTCACTGTATCTCGACCTGGAAAAAGAAAGGAAGTAAGAGAGGGAAGAGTATGGCGAGGGGTGCGGCCAGCGTTAATAATCATGCATAGCATCGAGTGTTGCAACTACCGGGCTGCATTGCTTATGCACTTGTCCCGGTGTGCTTATGAAAAACGAACAATCGAATTACTGGCTTGTTCATATGGAAATGGAACGGCGTGGGAGAAGCAGGGAGGGAGAAGCAAAAATTT
Source organism: Bombus flavifrons (assembly GCF_040668555.2). NCBI lineage: Eukaryota > Metazoa > Arthropoda > Insecta > Hymenoptera > Apidae > Bombus > Bombus flavifrons. Next base: position 9,200,944 of record NC_138456.1, read on the forward strand.
GACGGCGCACGGATACCAATGCCTTCCTTATTCCATTGTTCCTTTTCCGTATATCAGTTAGCTGAGAAACTTGTGTCAGTGTTATGCTCGTTTTGAGTCTTGTATGTCTAATATGTGCGTATGTTGCACTAGGATATTCCTTTGTATCGGTTTCGAAGAATTTTCGTTTCTTATATCGTTTTATTAATATGTACTAGGTCGGAAATAAAAAGTTTTTTTAGTATTTAATTAACGATCCCAAACTATTTGAGCATAAGTTGTGGGAACGACAAAAATTACATTTTTGCCAAAGTCGTTAACAGTTACAGATTTTATCTTCGATGATGAAACGATACTTTGTCGCTTTTCTTAGGGAACTTATTGTGTCGTTATGAAAATTGGCTCATAAATATCATCATCTAAGTATGTTTATATTTCTAACTTCTTTTCAAATGTATATTTTTCTAATATAAGATGATGCTGTTTTTAAGAACTTTGACCACCTGGTGTTCTATCTAATAATACCACCAATATACCAATAATACCAATAATACCATTGTTCATCACAATCGTCAATTATCAAAGGTAATTTTTATCAGAGTCTGCAAGAGTGAAATTGCACGTAGTAAATGTTTGGCCTTTTTGGGCCGATGTTTTACAAATAAAATTCGTTCGTTTATTTTCCTTTTGGTAAGAAACGTCGTATCGTAGTCCAATACGTACCATGATTCAAAAATATCGATCGAAAACTAAGCTCAGCAAATTGCATACGCGGTTCTCTCAAAGTCGAGGGAAAAAAAACAGAAAAATCCACAAGCGGCCAGCACCAGATGCGCTGGCGGAATGCTTTCCATTATCTCCATTACATCGTGCCGGAATCGGAACTCGTAAAACGTGCAATATCTCACGCGCACTACGTCACCAGTTATGTACTTTAAACTCGTGAGAGTACCCTTCATAGACTAATGAAAATTCGCGGTCTACGGATTTCACGATCGAAGTCCCTTGGAACCGTTTATAAGAAATCGATGAGCTGAACTAATGGACCGATTCGGAATCACGTTACTCGGGACCAACGTACGTACCGATGTCGTAAATTGTGCTAATGAATTTGGAAATTAGTCGTAAAAATACGATCCGTACGAGGAGGAAACGATCGCTCGTCGAACGATTCTCTGGGCTATAAAGAGGAGTGGCCCGTGGAAGATGAACGATTCAAACTGATGGATACCGCGTGTCCAGCGTTGGAACATCGGTTATGGACATCGGGGTTTTCTATTAAGTTACCGTCGACTGGCCATCCGATTCGTCTTCCGGCTTTGGCCAGTATTTTACGAGATACGACGACGTTACGATCATGAATTTTACCGAGTTTGTAGCTATGGAAATGGTCCTTCTTTTTTAGAGTGGGAAACCATCAAGCACGTGGACGCGAAAGTAGAGAGGGGAAAAAGAGACTTGGATCGAAACGGAATTGTGAATTAAGTGGACCTCGAGAGAAAGTGGCTGAATGAAATGCTTGACATACCGCTGGTAGGGGATCGCCGCGTAAGTAGAGTGTGAGTGCATTGAACTTACCTGAAACAGAGAAAAAGTATATTGATTAATATCGACACACCCGTTGCGCAATGTACTATAAAATTAGAAGGTTATACCTTCCATTATTTTAAATACAGGTGATTTATGTCGTGGAAATGAGACTGGACATTTGTCTGACTTATTGTATGAAAGAAATACTGTAAATTATGAATACTACGAATAGAACTAATTTCGTTGTAATTAACGAAGAAATCGTTGGTCATAGAGTTTATGCTAAATGATGTAAGTAGAAAATATAAAAATAGGTTGTACAAATGTCAAAATAAATTAGCTCATTTTTATTTAGAATCATCATGAGATAGATATTACCAGTGTACTAAGTGTTCAATAATCTCGTAATAATTTCGTAATACTAAAAAGTAAAAAGATACCGAATCTTTCGAATCTTAAAACTAAGAAATTTATAAAAAATTGAGTTGATAAGTTTAGCTTTAAATATAAAAGTTGTAGTACATTTTCGTACCACTTATGTTTTAAATATCTTTCACTCGTCACTGTATTTCCTAATCCATCCACTCACCCAAGACCAAAAACACCTAAATTTCACAATAGTCTCCTCAAGAGAACAGCTCAAACCTGTTCACCGAAAGAGAGTTTCATTAAGATACACAACAACCGATCGACGGAAGCTCCATTCATCTACACCGTGGCCCATTCATTCGGTAACAAGTTTCCCCGGTCGTATCTTCATAACGTTATCAGACAGCATCGATTCGACAGCGATTCCATGGAAAAAGGGGACACAATTTCCCCTCAGGCGCAGGAACTTCACGTCGAACCAACTGACTCGCGTTCGTTCCACGCGACGAGCAGTTTGATTTAGATCGAGCGATAGGATCGAGCAGCGAAAAGTCGTGAGCTGCGCGTGTCGTGTAGAACAGAAGCGAAAGAGATCGGTGTATGGTGAACGAAGAAAGGCGAAAGAAGAAAAGCCACGAAAAGGCACGAGACAGAGCCGGACAAAGAGTCTTCTCGGCGTAGCTTTGTCACGAGACTCGGTGGGCGGACACCGGTGCGGTATCGAGAGCTAACCGTCGATTTCTCGGTTATTGCCGCGTATTGTGGACACACCGAGCAGGTGGAAATAAAGCAGCACGATGGAGAACGGTATCCTCTCTTTTTCTTTCTCTTGTATATGGAAGGAGAAAGGGAAATAAATCGAACCAGGGAGGAGCTAGATGAGCAACCACCTACACACTTGGGGCCACGTTATAGCGACACTGCAGGCGGCGGAGTGCAATAACGGTGATATTGGAGCGGCTGAACGAGCCAAGACGCAGAACAGCCGTGAACGAGACGAGAAGGGACGGCTGGGGTTAATAAAAGCGAGGAAAGACGGTGTACAAATGACCGATCCGGCCAAAGGGACAGGTCTTTCGGTCGTTTCAATAAGTGGATCGCCACCGCGTTTCAGGCTAATTAAAACTGGTCACCGCATCCTCTCTTTTGTAGACGACGCCCTGCAAGGAAAGACCGGAAACCCGGACTCCGGACGCGGAAGTTAGCTCTCGCAGCCGTTCGTCTCTCATCGTCCGCCTTTTCCAACCGTTAAGTCTCATCTCTTTTCTCTTCCTCCTGCTCTCCATCCTGTTGGCAGAACGAAACGCCGATGACAGAAGGGGCAGACATCGCCGTCGACTTCTCATTATGGAACCCTCCTTTCGGAATAAAACGAAGTAATTAAAGTTCGAGATAAGGAGAGGAAGGCCGGGGAAATTACATTGCTCCCGGAGCCGGATGACGGCAGAGAAAAAAGGGAGCAACACGGATTGAAATTTTGCGCTCGATTTTGATCGTTTCCATCGGCAGCGGTTTGCGTATTGCATTTGGTCTTGAAATAGTTGGATATTTTTCCCTCGCGTCTTTACGTTGGATTTTCATTTCTAGAATCATCTTTTCTTTTTTTTCTTTTTCTTTTTAGTATATCCGAGCTACGCTTTATATTGGTAAGATTACTCTTTTCTTGACGTGCTATTGTACTTTCTTTTTATTCGACTTTTGTGCTTTATTTTACTCTCGAAATTGTGCGGCTGATATTAGTACCAAAGGGAAAGTCAGTATGATAAATTATTGCCTGTCACGTATTTGAAATGGAAACTGTCCAGGAAAACAATTAGAAATAGCAGAAAAGCTTGAAAAATGTTCGCGGTAGTCGCACCGTTGCGCAAAACTATTTTGAAGAATGTGATCACTAAATAATGGCCACTGACTGATCCAACTGGTTGTATAACGTATATATTTTTTGTAACTGGAATTGTTCTATTCTTTCTATTTATAGAATTCCCTTCTACGAGTTTTTGAATTGCCTTTCGTTATTAGAACGCTCCTGAGAATATTCTCATACCAGTTTCTTTATTGCTTGAATTCCTCAATTAGCAGGATTTGCGTTTTTTGTTACTGGAATTCCTCTCAAAATTGTCTCGCTTTGCTATTTTTATTGCTGGAATTTCTTTCTTGATATTCTCAGGTTACACTCTGTTGCTGGAATTCCTCGTGCCATGCAAGTTCTTGTTCCTGGAATTTCTTTTAAAATTCTGTCCAAAATTCCAACATCACCCATTTAATAAAACATACGTGAGTGCATGTAGTAATGCAATCCGTAGTTATTTAAGATCTTACGATAATTTTCAAATTCTGTATCGCCTTATTCATGCATTATATCTCATGTACGTATATATCGAAATACAAACTTAAGTACCTACACGCAGTAGATGGGATATAATCGAAGTGTAACTCTAAAAGTCCGATAGAATCTTGAAAAATCAACCATTTAGATCTAATAGTAATAGCATAATGGAAAAAGTGAAATAAATGATATTAAGATCACATGAATATAGATTTAGTATACTGCAATCAAAAGTTCAATTTAAAATCTCGCTATATCATCGAAGCTACTATGCTTCGTTTTGTTCAGCAAATGTGCCCGGATTAAAAGGTATAAAACTTTGATTCCGAATCTGCATCGCGTATCGCGTATCTATATGTACGTATATTCCCCGATGAAATTTGCAATTAGATTGCTTACGCAGGAACTCGTTATCGCGACAAAGAAGTTTGTGTATGTTGATCAGTGAGTCACACGGTATAGTCGGCTGTCATCCGACACAACCAATAGATTGAATGGCAAATTATGCGTAATTCGTCGCAATGAGACGAACACGGTTCCCCTGTACTTCGTTCCGAGAAGGAAATCAAAGGTGAAAGGGAAGAAAGTGAGCATTATTGCGATACACGTGTATCAGGTTACAATGAGAATTCTCTTCCGACGTGTTTCAAGAGACGGTAGAGAGGCGGATTTACATAAAGGGCTGTTAAACGACGTTTTAAATTCCCCGTTTATCTATGGGACAGCGAAACGAATTTTTAATTCACTAATTTACCGTTGGAAGCGCGTCAAACTCCATTAAAGATTCTCTCATTCGAAGGGATTTCACGTGGTAAAAATGAAGAAGAGATTCTATTTTTATCGCCGTTTCGGTATTTATTAGCTATCATTGGTGAAAATGATCAAAATTAATCGAAAGTAACGTAATATGACACATCGAGTCAATCACCTTCCTTCGAGGCTCCCAATAAAATTATTCAAATCACTTGCAGCTCACAAGCAATCCTATCATAGGTAATCATCGATACTTGTACACGACCTAACGATCATGTGTCAAATAAATCATCATTAATTCAATTCACTCGTTTCCTCGGCTATCTAGCTAATACATACTTTTGAAGAACGAGTATCTATAATTTTTCACCGATCTTACACATGACAGATGCGATCGAACAGGCTAACCGAGCTCTAAAAAAGAAATATTAAATCGAATAAAAATGAAAAGATATATTAGGTGATCTCATAAATAATATGTCTATTTCTTAGAAATGTATGAACATTTGCATACGACACATCTTAGTCAATTTGACATAGTATAAGTATACTATTGAGTTTTGCAGCCTAACAGTGCTGCTGTTATTTTACCGATACTTTCGCTATTTCATAATATTATTCAGATAATTACAATTATACGTACGCAAGAAGATACTTGTCTCTGCTTCTACGATTCTATCGCTCTATCTCGATAAAAACCAAGCAGCAGCCTAAAGAGACATACATTTTGCATTCAACAAGCAACGATTGCCAGAAAATCCTTCGCTCGAACCTCTCAACCTTCTTCAAACCACTTCCACCGTCTCTCTGTTTCACCGGTTGCCTCGTTCGTTGCAACACGGAGTCTCATAAAGTACACTCGTTGCGATAATGCGAATTTCGAATGGTACTCCGCAGAGTGCCAAAAGAGGAGGTATAGATTCCTAACGGCACGGTGGTGGTGCGATCCCTCGATATTCTTCAGGCGCTTTCTCTCCCTCCATTTCTCTCTTTCTCTCGTTCGGTTCCTCGAGACAATTTAGATCCTTTTTAAAACAGTTGAATGTACGAGTACACACAGAGAGGAAACGCATCCACTTTTACACGGACAAAGAGGAGGCTACGTGACGCGGCTGGATACGCACAATCAGCCCGCAGTGATTGAGGCATTCAACGCGTGGGCACGCACTCTTACGCGCTCTTACGCGCGCGCGCAAACACACTCCAGGACCGCTGTCCAATTCTCACGCTCACTGTCGATCTATTTCTGACACGTAAAATAAACGAACGCGTATGCCAGAGCTGCTCCGTGACGGGAAGTATGTATCGAGAATCGGCGGTGTGTTTCTGTTCGCGAAGCGTGATGGGGATTTTTGTGTCTCTGACGAAAGGGTTATTTCGTTACTTGTAACTTACGACGACGTCTTTTGTTTCGTAGCTTCAGCTTTCAAGGCAAAGTCGAACTTTATTCGTTTAAATTTATCGATGGAATGGTAGAATCGGAGACTAGAGAAATAGTATAAGCGCATTTTTCTGAACAAGCAAGATGTGAGATCTGTACTTGTCCAGCGACGTCTAATGTTCTAATGTGTAACATCTTTCTATTAAGGATCAAGCTTAGACTTCAGTTTTCTTATTTTGATAAAATAAGAAGACTTTGTTTCGCTTAATAATCTTGTTTTTAACATTCGAACAATGAGCGTATACCTTCGCAATTCTGGTTTGACAATTTTTGATGCGGAAGGATTTGGATTGGTCGGGGGTCGCTGAAATTGTGAAGAGAAAAATTGGACGGTGGAAGAGATGCTTGACATTTCGAGTAGAAGAAGATTGGAGGAAATGAAACTCTTTTTATGGATTTTATATGAACACCATTCTTTGAGTCTCGATTTCTTTATACGAGAGCTGAGAAAGCTTGGGAATGCCGATGAGCACTTGTGAATAGGGGAATGGAGTCCCGCTCTGACTTTCAATAGCTATTGACGTGTCCCAAACCCACGGAAATTACTACATTATAATCGTGTACTCGCGAGATCTATACATAAATTCTCCGTAAAATACGCAATAAAACTCATACCTAATATCACATTGTACGCCAAGAATGAAAATAGAAAGCGCGCGACATTAAAAATCATACTTTATTTACGCATCATTATTATTTCCTTCCAACAGTATTTTAAGCGAACCTTGACAAAATGTACTTACACTACAGCGTAATACACAGAGGTCCTATATATCTTCAAAATTCCACTTTCATCTTTTCACATTTCAAGATATTCGCATTCGAGCCCTACAGAATTTCACACAAAACGTAACACCTCGTTATGCTCATTACCATACAGCCGAGACTCTTCGTTTAATATCGAATAATCGAAAGCCAGAGGTTGTTCCGTACATTAAGTAGCTAAAGTAGCCGAAGCAGAAAGGGGAAGCTGCGGCAAAACAACCATGAACATTCTTGCGCCAAATGAAGTTCAGAAACAGGAGTTCTGGCTAATAGAATCAGCCGTTTTAGAGAGGGTGGCCTCCTCTCGCTAGAATCCCTGAGTATACCAGTGGAACTTTAGAGAAACACGAGAAAACTGTTTGCCGCGGCTTGCACGTTACACGCATCGAGGCTGCGTGCAAGTACTGTACGCAATGTCTGCGAAAAGGGGGTTGCGCTGCGAGAATATAGCTTCGTATACGATAACGATTAAGGGTGGCCGCGAGCATAAGGGTAAATTATCGTTGCAAGGACTTTTGTTCTTGCGGCGGATAATTACAGGAAATAATAGCCGCGCTAATATTTGTACACCAGGCGGCAAACGTTTTCGTAATGTCCGTTAGATGGGGTAGTTTCGTATCCCACGGGCTTGGAAAAATATTCTCCATGTTTTACCCATCATCGCTGTTAGCTTTTTCCCTCCTCTTATTTTTTTTTTACTCTTCGCATGCATACGATCTTTATCTCTTTGCGGGCGAAGTTCTCAAAGTTCAGAAGCTGCATTTAATTCCGTTCAATTTGAATTTACAGGTTTGTTAACATATAATTTATCAGATCTTACAAAAAATTCTATCTTCTTTCCAGTACATCAAGGGTATTCTTTTACTATAGCGGAAGAATTCACATCCAACACTATCACAGTGCAGTTCAAACGAAACTCGATATAAAATTACTCATGAAGGTTTCGAAATTCAAAATAATTCTCCACATATTCATATACGTATTTAGATAGCTTAGTCAATGTAGAATCGAAGAAAAGCGAATGACAGACAGTTTTTCCAAAAATCGTAAATAAAAATAAGCGTCGCGTCGTTGTGTTATTAAATTATTGCATTATTCTTATCTTATGTATCGTTCTCTATACATAACCCACTTTTTTGAAAAAGAAAAAAAAAAAAAAAGAAACAGACTTACCCTCTGTTTTAATTCCTAACTTTATTACACTGTGAAAGAGCTACGATCTAGTTCCCAAGAAACAGTGCCACTTCCCTAACAGATAATTCCCAACAAGGCAAACCTGCATTCCCACGCCATACTATACTCACGGTGCATAAGTACCTTACACGATACTCAAAAATTCGAGCGATCGTACGAGCTCGTTGTGGATCACGGTACACGTGTCCCCTTAGGGTAGTTCATTTGAATTCCCCCCCTGCGACGGAATAAAGCGACAATCCCGATTAATCACGCCGATCCTAATCCACTAAATTCCTTTACACGCGTATCAATTGCACACGCGGTTGGTACCTGCGGCTGATAAAACTACACGAGAACCATTTTACCGCGTATCGGATAAAAATGGTTAATGTAAGCGCCAGCGGTCGGCTATCTGGACGCGTATGTATGGCGCGAAGAACGTTAATACCTTGCCTGATTTTAAAAATAAATTAGATCGTCTCTTTTCCCCTGGGCGGCACTCTGCTTCCTCCGGATTATACGATTTCCTTATTTCTTCTACGTTCATGCTGGGCAATAGTTGGCACGCACGTGCCGTTGCTATCGTGCCTCGTCAGTTTGCCACGCACGCGAATCGAGAATGTAGAAACATTGTTATTATTCGAAGAGTTGGTGTTTCGTGTCGCGATGTCTTAATCGCTTGTTTTAATTAAGAGAGGCGCGCGAGCTTCTCACACGATTTTCCAACTTTTTGAGAATCGTTTGTTTCAACAGCGGTAGATCGTTAAAGCATTCGATTGTTGAGAAAATACACGTGGAAAAATAAAGCGGGGAAAAGTATGATCCTTTACAAGAAAACAGTTTGAAAATTCAGTACGGTGACGATCACTATCACGTTACCACAATTGTCTTTTTGCATATTATTACATTTTTCATCTCTGCACTCGTCGAGTAAAGTTTGAGAGAATGGGTTAATCGAGCGAATAAAATCTAACACGCGACTCTATGTAATTTTACAAAATATGTTCAATTAAATCTAACAGAATTTTAATTTATTAACTACATAATCCTTATATTCGTGAAGTACAAACTTTACTGGCATTTAATTACATCTTTAATTAATCACACAGAGAAATAACGTATATACTAACAACGTAGCGATACCACAGTATTATATTAAGCATGGCCAGAAGTAGTCTCTTAAAAGATGATCGTCTGTCACATAACAACTTAACAATTTGTTCCACCCTCTTGGCAAAGTGAATAGTATTGGTCATCCTTTTGGCGTGTTTGTCCTCTCCTCTTAAACCAAGAATCACGTTCCTTCTTCTGTTCTTGAGCAAATGTCGATGTCACTCGAACAAAAGCGTTTCTCGACCCTTGTAAAAGGAGAGTCCGAACAAGCGGTGTGGCTAATGTAAGTGTGAAAGCTAACGTCTGGCTGGTCATTAGTTAACCGTGGACTGACTATGGAGTTACATGTACTTAGATGTTCATTATTCAGAGCCTTAAAGTATAAGTAGTATCGGAGTCTAAGCGGTCTGTACACAACTGTTGAAACTCCAATCTCAAAGGTTTTCGGTGTATTAAATGTACTTGTATTCGCGAGCCCTGCTCGTTAGCGAAACCCTTTACGATGTTCATCACTTTCAAATTGACTTAAGACATTCTGCCGCCAGTACACGAAAATGCACAAACTTCCTCGATTCTAGTAGTCACTGCGATCTAACACAACGCTATATATATATATATTGTTTCTTTCATTTTCGTTTATGTTATTATTTAACCAGCAACAACTATCACATTTGGACCCCAGAGAAAGCAAAAGGATGAAAAATTCTAGTAAACGTGCTATTTCCCACGATATAAGGTTCGATCACAACTATTTTGTTTGCTTGGCAAGTTTTCCAAGACACAAAATTTTATTCCACAAAACCACCTCCAAATACGTGCGTATCAAACCCCCCAGAACAAGCCCCTTGAAAGACGATCTATAAGCAATCACAGCAAATTTTCACTGTCAGATCGTGTCCCGAGCATTAATCACCTTCCACCCCGAATCTCTCCATTGACCATTATCCTCTAGAACCACGGTTTCAAACCTCCACAGTCCGTTAGAGAGGGTCGGCCACGGCCTGAAAGCGTTCAGGAAACCTTTCAACAAGGGTAGGAATCTAATCTCTCGGAGGCGACGCATCGAATATGCAAGATCGGGGATCTTCGCGACGAATATGAAGACGAAGAGACAAGAGACGGCTAAGGATTGCAAAGAAGAAAACGAGCGAGAAGGAAAGTGAAGAGAAAGGGAGAACAAGAGGTAGAGGAAGCTTCTAGAAGAAAAGGCTTTTCCCGGAGGTTAGCGTCGCAATCTCCATCGCTCGATTGGTGTTTCCACTCGAGCGGCGGTGCACCATCACCACGATAAGAAATGCAAGCCGGTGGTCGTCTCCTTGGGTGGTGGGCTTCTTAGAAAGACGCCACCAGACCAGCGTCGTCGTTGTTTCAACCGGAAAGTGCTTTCCGTGAGATTGCCGGTCGGATTAAAAATTCGGCGGCCGAGAGAGATCTCTGGATGAGAGTGTGGACTGCGAAAAAGAGGGAGGGGAGGAGAGAGGAAGGATACGTCCTCCCTTTTAGCCGGCGCTCGATAATAGTTTCGAGTGGTCGCTGACCATTACGAGTCCCCCGTCGCGCGGCAAATGAGCATTCCTTCTCGTAATTGGAGCACGCAGGGATACGAAGTGTACGAATGAAGAGAGAGGCACACGCTGCGGAGGGATACGAGTCATACGAGGGATCCCCGAGGACTCTTGCACTCGTCTGAGTAGCCAACAGAAAAGAGAGGAGAGGCCGGCAGCCTATTGCCTTAGCGCAGGAAACGCTAGACTTTGACTTCATCAGCCTTGCTGGAAGCCTTCTGATAATACAAAAAACACACGCACCATTTGTATATGTACTAAGTCCATTTTCAATTGGGTGTAACTTCGAGAACTGACGGTTTGCACGTAGCAATTACTCTTAGAGTGCTCCTTAGAAGTTTCCAGCCACGGTGTAACTCATTCAGTTGCGTGACTTTGAGCTAACTTTTGCTGTCTTTGAACTAAGTTGTTTTTAACTGATCTTTAACGCGTTCGTTGCCACGCAAATTTTATGTATTTTTCCGTGGGAACCGCGATTAGATTGAAACACAACTATTATTTCATAACGCTTAATTTTTGCAAAATGTCACACTGTGTTTACCAATGTTATCTAAATTGCCGTGTGCCAATTCACACTGTTCAACATTTTTCATTCCATGAAACTTATCTTATTTTAATCGTTCTAAAAAAAAAATGTAGTAGCATGGATCATTGATGATTACCATGCCAGTCAACGTGTTAAGCTGTGCCGTTTATCTTGTTAACCGCTCGTGAATCATAACTAAACGAAAGATAGTCACTCGATAATCTCACGTGTATCTGCTACACGAAGAGGGAGTTGCAGAACCATGTTGAAGGGCGTCGTCGATTTAACACACACTTTCTGATAAAGAGTTTGACCTGACGATTTATCTACAGGTCTAGAGTAGATAGAAGCGCGTGGATTATTCGATTTGTAACCCGATATCGGATAACTCTTGCGGTTTACCTTCGACAAGCGTTACAAGGGTGGGAAAATATTGGCTCGAACACGACGAACGATGATTTCGACTAGTTCCATTTGATTTCTCGGGTGAGAATATTTGGAGGGTGGAAAGGTTTCGGAATGTGAGGAAATTGAAGGGACGATGTTTTTAGAGTTGCCAATTTTTTGGGTTCTTTAGGTTGTTGTCTTAGATTTTTAGATTTTGCGCATTTGTTGCACTTTTAACTGATATAATTGATAAAACTTCGAGTCTCTTGTTTCACATTCTTAAAATATGGAGTACAAATCAATATGAACAAATTCAGTTTACTCTTTCGAGATTCGGAACTATAGATCATTAAAATATCGATGACTGTACAACACGGTATGCGCACTACGTTATCTATTCGGTACAATCGATGACGTATTACACGAGACTCGTCAATAATACTAAATACCATCATACTCTTAAAAAGCTCTTAAAAAGATAACATGTAAATTAATACTAAGAAAGAATTATTGGAAATTCGAAGAATTAAATTTGAATTAGACGAATTGAAGAATTAAACGAGTATTTAAAAATTCATCGAAATTATACCAGACATAAGTACAACAGCACTAGTTGGATGAATTAAATAAAACTTTGGTTAAAATGAAAAAGTTTATTTAAAATTAACCAAACATACAAACTGTTCAACAATTCACAACTAATTTTCCGAAATAGTGTTACAAGATAGTCTAGTTTCGAATGAGTTAACCCCTATTCCCAATCTCATTTTCCACACGAACAGAATGCTAAAACGTGTGTTTCATTATTCAGTGTTAAGAAGAAACTACTTTATACAAGAGTAGAGAGTTTCGCGTGAAAACGACTTAATGCGAGGGAAACTCGTATTACGAGCTTCTACTACGAGATGATGATGTATCGCGCGGACGTGGAAGACAATCGGAAGGAATACGAGACATCGAAGCCCGCGGAGGGTAACCTGATCGCGATGCCCGTTTGCCTTTCGCGCTTTAACGAGCCGCGTGGATGCTGCAACGACGGAGGCGTCGACGAAAGGAAAGATACATCGATGCGCTGGCGTCTGAACAAGCTGATGACAACGGTGGCGAGAATATGATTAAAGGGTGAGCGATTCGTGGAGGCAGCGTACAGTGCTCGATAGAACGTGAAACGTGTGAAATTGATGGATGTGACGACTAAATGTTCTTTGTTTAGGATAAGAGCAACGTAGAAAGTCTATTTAATTGTAAATGTTTACAAATAATCTATTTGTTAGAATTTAATCTTGGAATTAAGATTAATAAACTGTGTGGAAGACACAATGTGAGTATTGAAACAATACTTTATGATTTTTATTAAACAAAGTTACAGGTAAAATACAAGTAAGCGTTATGAATGTTGACAGTTGGCTAGTTGTTCACAGACTGACTTGCTTAGTGACCCATGGCCCTTAAAAAGGTTTAGAACCCCACTCTGTATGCAGTAATGAGTGTGACCTGTGTGAGTGTCTGTGTGGCGTCACATGTGCTACAGAACCTTCTAGTAGCTTCTCGACGTGCCCATCGAGAATGTTCCATCCGTATCCTTAAGCTTCTTCCGCCAAATTCTCGAAAGAGCATGCACGTGCTAGCCGCCATGGTACATCTTACGAACGCGCACTAGTAGGTATAGCGTTGGACAACGAAAGGAAGAATCCATACGATCAACCACCTTATCTGCATGCGATTGATATCGTTGTATTCCAACACTATTTAATTCTTCTCTAGGTTACACTACCAAAAATAAAACAGATTACAGCTTTTAAGATCTTTTTATCGAACGAATCTGTTTCTATACCATTGATATTGAATTCTCCTGAAAGTGACGAATTTTAAAGAACGTTAACCCCTCTATGTTTTTGTCATAAGTGTCTTTATTCTAGTAAAATGTAATCTAATAATTCTAACAATAATCTGATGAATCCGATCATTTTAACAATCATCCCGTAATTCAAACCAAATTTAACGATAGTTCATTCTGCAGCAAAAGATTCGAATTTCTCAAATGTTCTTGTTACAGAAAACATCGAATCTTCTTTTCGTTTAAACAATTGAATATCTTAGAACAATTTCATTCTGCAATAAAAACTAGTCCGAGGACAGCCAATTTTTCGACCTTGGAAAAATATTCAAATTTTCCAGATTCGAATCCAACGAAACGTCATCGTTAGGAATTTCCCAGGATGACTGCTTAAATTGGATGCAGAGGACTTCAGAGAAATGAACGAGTGAAAAAGAGATGTCAAAGGTGAGGAAGAACGTGGGAAAAGCGAATAATGGTGCACGGTGGTTATATATATACGCGAAATCGAGGAGCTCTGGTGGACCTCACACGCCGACGAAGCAAGATCGTGCCAGACGATCGTAATTCACGCGAGGAGTGGATCGTTTTGCAGAAACAAACAACGTGACTCCGTGTGTTCACTGTTCGGCGACATGGGTGAACAGGTTTTGTTTGACCTGCCAGTCCACGCTACGCCTTCCTTTATCCCGCCACGGACATTAGCTGTCTGTCATGCGCCTTTACATTCCGCTGAGGAGTATTTCATTACTTAATAACCTTCCAAAAGGAACCCCGCTTCTGGCAAGGGATCGACCATGCTCTGGCTTCATTGAATACGTAACACAAAAGACCTGCTGGGATTGTGTAGATAATGTTCTTCGAATTGGTGATTTCCGTAACTCCTTATGAAATTGTTTAGTTACTCTTTGTGTTTCAAAGAAATTTATTTTATCGATAAATTTGACAGAGAAGACCGAATTATTGTTAAAACAAAGAATAAACCCCTCGCGATTCTACGTAGGCGTGGACTCAGCGTCGAATTTTGTTTCATTTGTTTCGCTCGTAAGATGATTTTTATTAATTATAAGCATTCGATAGATAGAAACACGCTATCTAAAAATTTGAAACGTGCACAAAAACTATCAACTAACTCGATGAATAAAAGCTCCTTTTCTATGAAAACAAGATTTAAGTACCGTATCATAAAGAAAAATCGAAAAGATGCGAATTTCTTCTTAATTCCTAGTTGATAAAACTACCTAAAATTCGAAACGTAACGTTCTCTCCAACAACGATAAAACCAACTTTTGTCGAGAAGAGAATCTTTAGGAAGGTGCAACAAATTTTACGCGAGTAAGAATCCCGATAAGTATAACCGCCGGTAGAGATTCCAATCACCGTCGTCATAAACATTTGCGCGGCTACCGGTCCAGCAGCACCGATGAAAAATAAAAGTCCAACGGTATACTTCAGGATCAACCCCCTTAGTGCATCTAAGTATAGGTTGTCGAGGCATGATTTAGCCGCGTGGCCTTTTGCACGATCTTTTAATCGTGATTTACGAGCGTTGATGAGACGAAAACGATGATCGCGAGTCGAGCGTAATTCCGCCTGACCGGTGGTCACCAGATGCGGTCCACGAAAAGCTCATCTTCACGGCGTCCGCGATGAACGCGTGTCTGCGGCGCCGCGGCGCGCGTGCATCACCGGCGAATGCAGATGGATCGAAGGCGTAACGACGTCGTTAACGGCGGCGAACCACGAAGACAGCCCCGTTTTAACGGGTCTATCTCTCTCGTCGTTCCGTGGCAATAACGTTTGGCCGGCATCCGAGATGGCATCATATTCGACCGGAAAATACGGACTCCCACGTCAGTCGACGATATATTAGTAGCGGCGAACTGGCTGAGACCGCAAATTGTCCGTCGTCTTTAGCGGTTCAGAACGAATCTTTGCGAGGTTGGGCCTGGATCTTTGCGTGATACTCGAATAAAAGTGAAACTCACGTATCCGCGGTTGACGGTGGTTCACACATATGCGGTGACTAATTCTTTCAGGATATGATTATCGGAAAATTGATTATCGTCGATCGTTTATTTGGAATATTGAGGAGAGGGCCAATTTGGAATTATTTAGAACTTTATCTTTCTTTTAAAATAAAAAATTTTTTAGAACTCCGATAGTGTTCTATTCCACAATTTCACGTATAGCGTTATTTATGCAAAACACGGTGGTTAGATTTTGTCGGGTAGAATTAATGGCGATTGGCGCTGTTTTCTCATATGTGGAAATGAGAGAACAGGAAGATGATGTGGATACACGCACTGTTCGAGGTAGAAATGAAATGTTACGGAATGGAGTAGAGCGTGTACAGGCATGGCGGAGGTTAAGCACAAATTGCTGTTGTAAAACTTAAGCCTGGGAGTAAGCGATACGAGGCATAAAGCCAGGAGGAATAAATTTTATGGTCACTGGCTGAGAACAAAGGATCGAATTGAACGTTTGAAGAGCGTGGAAGATTGTGTTAAGGTTCTCCGGCTGCTGAGTCTAAAGCAACATTGCAGATCTGGTTTTGCTACACGCCTTAGCACGGGCGGGAACAGTTGTAATGTACGGGTATAGGCTACAAGTTCAAGATCAATAAAGTTTTCTGATTTATACAATGGTGAATGCTGTTTCTAACGAACACGATTGGCCTTACGATTTACGAAATGAACATAAGGATAACAAGTGCTGGATTCTAGGCAATAAATGCCAGATATTGAAATACTTAATACCAAGATTAGCGTCCGTTAAAGTTCCAAATACTACGAGTAGTACATATTGAAGTTCCGATAAGTTAATTGAACACTCGTGATATCGAGTTTTGAAGTATTAAATACCGAGAGCACCGAGTATTTAGCATTAAGTTATTACACTATACATAGACCTATATGACATTCACACTACATACGTACATATTGCTTGCAGAAATTTTAAATATTATAAATATCAAATACGACTCATGTACGAGAATAATGGCTTTCAAGATACCAGATACCAAGAATAGCAAGCGTCAAAATATCCAATGCACAAAATTTAAGATTCCAAATTTTAAGGTAACAAATACCAAGTATTGAAGACTCGAGTACCGAGAGTACCAAGGATTAAGATATTAAGTTTCCGAATATCGAATTCCGAGAATAACTCAAATTAAAATATCGAATACCATAGGTAGCGAGTACCGAATAACGAATAGCTAAAGTATCAGCTACTTATCAAAGTAGAATACCAAAGTCGTAAATACCAAAAACACCGAATGTTAACTGCTCAAGTATCACACATCGAATATTAGGTATTTTTAATTCCTCTGTTTAGTCAATATCTGTATCCTAACAGCCACTATTCCGAGAGAAATCAACTTGTTTTATCCACTCTGATAAACACACACGGATACCATATAATCTACTCTGACGTGAACAGAGAACAGAGAACATAATTAACTTAGCAAATATGTTACAGCGAAGAAAAACGTCGGTGTTAAAGCAGATCGGTAGGTTAGATTGGCAGTCCAACTTCCGTTCTGAAATATTTAAAACTGCCCGCGCGGTGCTCTTCAAAGGCTGGTTTTTTCAAACCAAGGTGGTGTAAAAACGCCCCAAAGCTTCGATAATTTAGTTTGCAATGAAACTCTAAGCTTCGCGTCCACTTCGTTTCTTGCGTGCAAGAAACTTCGCTTTACCCCTTGAACTCGGTAATGAAAAGAAAGAGTATGGGGAAAAGGAGTGAAAGAGAGAGAGAGGGAGAAGGAGAGAGAGAAAGAGTGTATGGATTAAATGTCACTGGCCGTGTGAGACTGATTTTATCGATAAACCAAATGAAAACGGACTTTCCCAACGGCCTCACGTCAAATGGAAACCTGTCGCAACGTTAGATTAATCCTCTCCGGCAGATTAGCGGTCTCTGTAGTTTATCGTTATTATTACTTAAACCTTCTTTCGAGGATCGCGTGCAGACTCGCCGCGTGTTTCTATCAGGTGCTAAAGCAGGGCTTTATCCATTATGGATACAATAAAAACTGGTAAGAATTAGTTCAAACTCTAATCACTCGTGAAACGAAGGGGTTGCGAGGCACCAAATACGGAGAGATACGAAAACATGGTCCGAATCTCTGAAAAGTAGGAAAGTTTTAGATTTTCTCAGGAAACGTGAGACTTTTAAACTTAATCCGGAATTAGTACATATAAGGTTATTCGATGCAGAGATCAGATAAGCATTTTTGAAATTGTGTCTGTTAGAAAGGATAAGTAGAATTTTTGAAAGTCTAAACGGCGAAGTTCAATTGCGAAATGTCCAAGTTTCTAAATTTTTTTAATTCCAAATGGAAACATTTAAATATCGCTAACTGGTTTGCATTTTCGATTTCGTCATGGTCTCGTGTTTCGAACTATTCGAACATAGTACAATTCATTACTTCGTCATACATAGAATCTCGACAACCTGTGGGATAATTCACATACAGTTGGACAGCCGGAAGGAACGACCAGGTGAGTATTTCACAAACTATCTGTGAAATGCGTAATGTGTCAGGACTGTTTTGTTATCATGACTGCGATTCAGCGTTTCCGTTAATTTTGTATCATGTTTCCATAGAACTTTAACGAAAATCAACACTATAGTCTTTAGCAAAAATAATTTTCTCGCATGCAGATAAGAATTAGTACGATATTTCTAACGTTAATGAATTACTTTAACAAAATGACATAACTTTTATTGAAATATTCTGTGTTACTAATAGTAATAAGAGTAAGAAAGATGGACGATAATCTATTCATGTACTTATTTTCACAGCTATTAATAAAAACATCGTATCACATAATAATTACATAATACCTAAACTAACGAGTACTTACAATATCGTTCAAAAGCTAATGGAACATTTAATCTATTAAGGTAAAAATAACTCGACGTTACAATTCCACAATCAAATTGAAATATACTCGTTACGTTATGAAAATTAAATTCAACTATATTCCAGACATTTTACTACAGACCTATTTTATTAAGAAAAAGATTCTGTTCAAGATTATCAAGTATTCCGTGACTTGTGGACGGAAGTATACAATACCTACTGCATCTAAAACATTTAACTTTAATTAGTTTTTAAAAACAACCTCCGTTTCCCTTAGAACTAGCCAATCTTGCTAAGCTTATCTGCATGAAAACTCATAACATTGACAACGTAGTTCGAAACGAGTCGACACGGCAAAAGCCGATTCCTCTTTCGGAATCGCGGAAGCGGATCAGCACGAGCCAACGCGGGAATAAAGCGATCGCGTACCTCGGATTTGCATAAATTCCAGCAGCCGTTAATTGTCTCGGAGTGGCGTCAAATCGAACCCCTTTGTATCAACATATCGGCCATTGTGCCCTGGAATAGGTGGGCTAAATTTGAGGTATTCAGGTGGATCCGAGGGTTCAAGCACAGAGGGCGATGGGGTGCGCGAGTAGCGCGGATATTCGTCTGACGTTTACGCCTCTCTCAAAGCCGGCAGAGTCCCGGCGTTCGTCGCAGCTGACTTCAAAGCGACTTCGAAATTAATTATTACTATAACCTCGCGTGTCCCGCCCGCCGTCCCACGTACATTTCTACAAGCGTGACGAGCATGGGGAGCAACAGCGACCGGGCGAAACCGGCGGAAGCGAGAGAAAAGAGAGAAACACCGTTTCAAAGCGACCGACTCATTAGCTGGCAACGGGCTTCTCGCCCGTTACCCGAGTGCGTCCCGTACACATACCCGTTTATTACACCGATCAGCGCTATCGGTGACGTTGGATAATCGTTGCTTCGATCCTCCTACGAGGAGATTCGATTTTTCCCGAAAGCCGATCACGAACCTCGTTCGATTGTAATTACCGACGTAGCGATTTTCGCGACCCTACTCGACGCGAGACAGGAATTCGATGCTCAGCTCGAATGTAACTCGAAAGGTGATGAGAAACCGATGAAAATTCCCTAGCGTGTTGCGAATTCAAGCGAACACGAGATTCCATTAGCTGATTTTGAGACG
Organism: Bombus flavifrons; assembly: GCF_040668555.2. Lineage (NCBI taxonomy): Eukaryota > Metazoa > Arthropoda > Insecta > Hymenoptera > Apidae > Bombus > Bombus flavifrons. Next base: position 9,220,743 of record NC_138456.1, read on the forward strand.
TGTTGCGGAATGTTAAAAATTGCGATATGCCAGTGTTTTTTAATATTTCGCTAATGTGCATCGGTTATGTTATTTCGGTGTTCTTTGTATCAATTTCTTTAATCTCACTGGTGATTCTTTATTCGATATAATGAATCGCTTTTGAGTCGTTAGATTTAATAAGATTTAAGGAAAGTATTATGAATTTCATTCCAACAACTTTTTATCGTCTTCTCTGTGTCCAACTAAAATTTTGATTAAATTTTTAATTCGTAGAGTGAATGTTTTTTCATAATAACGAAATCTAGGGTTCTAATAATACGATAATTTCGTGATATAACGGTAAGGTAATTAAGATATTAGATTATATTATATGTATATAATCATTTCAGTGAAATAAGATAAAATAAACTATCCTCTTCGTACTATATAGTAAATTAGGAGGAAAAATGAAATGAAGATAAAAGATGTCTATTTTATATACGAGTGCTTTAAGGCATTTGTATCCGCGATATCAGACACGAAAGTCTGATATGATTTCGATAATTAACTCTCGACAGGTAAACGCAATTTCTCACAGTCCATGAACTAAGTTGATCATATCATTTATATCCAAACCTAACCTTTTTACTGTTTTAATTGTTGAGAAAAGTTAGGTTGGTATTATCGCTAGTTACTACAAGCTAAGTTGGTACGACTTTTAACGACGCTCTTTTGTCTTAGAAGTCGACCACGTGTTAATTGACCAAGTGTATTCTGTGTGTTAAGACGTGTTGTACGAGGTGGAGAAATATATTGGAAAAATCGAATCTGTGTGAATCGATTAATTATCAACCCCAAACCCGCATCAATTAACATTAATCTCTTAATAAATCTAGGAAAATCCTGTGATGTTTATTACGAATTTTACCACTAAGTACAGTCGTCCCTTAAGTAAAATAAAGCTGTCTTCTATAGGGATGAAAATTTTTTTCAAAGAGATTCAAGATTAAAACACGAATTTAATACTTAGTGTTCCATTTGTACAAGCGTTAAGCATGAAATTCCTTCAGCCGTGTAAAATAATAATCGTAGAAGAATGGATGAAGGAATAGAAGTTCAAATTTGTCCTTTGTTCGCTGTATGCAAATTCTACATAATAATACTTAGACTACATGTAAAAACGAATAAAGGAGTAGAATCTAAATCCTAAGAATAAATCGATAAACTGTACGTATTTGTACATTTAAATTTGTACATTTTAATCCACGATCTGACACGCGAGTGATATTCGAATATCATGGCATCGCTTCCGTTAGTTATGATCCAATCTCATTCAAAAAAATCGGAAAAGTCGGCGAAAAATTTAAACCAACGTTAAACTCGAATATCGAAATGAGCCTAAAGAGGACAAAACGTGGACAAAAAGGAGGTTGGTTCTTCGACAAACTAATTGCTTCACGCTGCGGGAACAGGAGCTCGAAAATTGCAGCAACAGCTTGTGACGTCGATCGCTGAAATCGAAATTATCTTCGTGGTTTTCTGCTGCTCGAATTTTGAGCGAAGGTTATACCCACGTCTCGACGAGACGACTTCGCCGCTACTTTATCGCGATCGGTGTCATTTTCTAAATATGTATGACAATGATATTACCGCGGCGAAACAGAGAGGGAAAGAGGCATGCGCGTATACCGACCGTGTAATTTCCTCGAGATTACACGGTATTTTAGCATACCAACCTGATGACGATACGATACGATGGCTGGCTCGATATCTCCGCTAATGTCCCGACTAATGCATTACCGCTGACGCCGCTGGCGCTATGCCGCCCCGACCATTCGCATCCACCGGTAAAAGATCAGAGAAACGCACTTTGCACCGTTAGAATTTTTAATTTTTCCTTCTTTTTCTATTTGCTTTGATAGACGACGCCTTCTTTGAAGAATTTTTCGTAAAATTTTTGGCGTATTATTTTCACGATAACGGCTATCACCTACTATGGCATTTTGCGTTTTACGTTCTTTCTGGAATTTTTGGTAATTTGATTTATTTATTTTGCTCGGACATACCTTTTGCAGAATTCCTGTGAAGTTTATTGAATACTGTTTGGGATTCGTAGTATATTACTTCTGAAAGGGATGGACGTCGACGAAGTTTACTATTGCAGCTTGATACATCTCTAGATAAGTTTTGAAACAAATGAAAACAGCGCAACTCGTGTACTTTATTGACCTTTTTCAGAGATACATCTAGATTACCAGGAATGAATTATTTGTGTAACAAATAATGCATGTGATAGTTAAATTTTCATAAAATGTTTCGTATTCGTCGACACGAAATAAAGACACAGCTCTACACCATTCGGCTTTATAAAATACAATCAGCTCCGGTCATGGTATAAATATTCATACCAGGACAATATAAATATTCACAAGAAGCGAATATCTTTGTAAAAAAAAAAACAGGAAAAAAAATAGAAATGAACATGCACACAAATCTCCTTCAATAATCAAGTCAGCTCCATCAAATTCATTTCTCCCGCGTTTATCCCGTTCCATAAATAAATATCGAAATCGTCGGTGAAAAAATCTCACGATTAGATAAAAGAGGAACAATCTAACGGAATAATTTGAAAAACCATTTCCTCTATAAAGGTACGACACATCAAACTACGTTCATTCAATCTTAACAATTTATACGATCTCTTGTTCTATACCATCCCTCTCGGTTTTCTTACTTTTAATGTTCACGATTTAAAAAAGAAAAAATAACGTAGTCGATTATTTTTTTTATATTTAAAGATCTAATAGTATAAGATCTGCTCATCGTGTATCGTCACGTTTACATTTAAGTCGTCTACTACAAACAGTTCCACGTAACATAGAATTAAAAGCGTTAAAAATTATAAAACGTTCAAGTGCGAAGGTTATTCTAATATATTACAAGCATCATATCATTTTATCTTATTAGACAATTAGCTTCTCATAATGTTCGTAACTCTTCCCTATACCATACTATATAAAAAATGCTCGTTTCGTCAAATACGTGATCCTGTCAAAAACGTTTGAGCAGTAAGTACTATACGCGCAAAAGCTGCAAATCGAAAATGTCAACGAAATATCCACATATATACACCATGGCATCGTCCAAGTTAGCCCCGAAGGTTAGTTCCACGGAAGAAAAATCGCAGCTTGAACAGAACGTATGCCGATTTCGCCGCTCGATTTAACGAAGACTACTTATCCGCCGGTAAAGTCCATCGGGTCGGGTCGTCTAATAAATTTGTCAATGGTTAGGTGGCAACGCGGAGGCGGCGACAACGTATCGGCGTAAAGTATACAAATAACGAGCCGTGTAAAATCGATGACGAATCGAGGGAGAGGGCCGGTGTAAGAGAGTGGCTCAAATGGACTGCCTCTACGTGTCCTGCGAGTTCACTGGGCAGAAGGAAGAGACACAGAATTCTTTTTGATTCCGTCGCGATTTCACCGTGTCGTTACGTGAAACCCAATCTGAAACGAGGCAACGCATCATTCGCTACGTTACGTCCTGCGTACTACAGGTTGGTAATCTTGAATAGCGCGGGATTGTAAATCCAACCATGCTTGCTTGCGACGACACGCGACGCCTTTCGATTTGAATTTTGTGAGATTAGTCACAGAAAGTCGAACTGAAATGGTATCCGAAGAATAGCATGTTGCTCCATGTAATGCGACATACAATGTATCTACGTAATTGGAATTGTATTTTTAAAATTGCTAGAAAGGATGAAAGTATCATAGGGCGAAGTGAAATGAAAATTGTAAATGTCGTAATCGTGTTTGTAAATCTCGATAGAAATGGCATCAAAATCTATTCAGAATTCTTCGTATTCGAAATTTTATAAACCACACGTGATCTCTTGCTATTAGTGGCGTACGAGGTACAATAATCAATCAGTCATCATCTTGGAAGGGAAGAACTTAATTCCATTCTGATAATTGCTTTCTCGAAAAACAACATTCCATCTACGGTACCCGTGTCTTCAAATAATCCAAATATCCCGGCATTGAGATCTTCGATGATATTTAAGCGGTCGTAAAACATTTCGAACGACATTGCACGAAGACACGCACTCACGCGCGACCGACAATACACGACAGTGACTTTTAATCCCAAGGACTGCACACCCTCTGTTCTCTCCATATACTCGATCCCCCACGAAGATCGTTCTCACGGGCTGTTTCCCTTGTCGAGAAGGCGTTTCGACCAGTGCGGACATCAAACGCGACCAATGCACGCACCGATGCGTGGTGATCTTGTTCTCTTTTAATCGCAGCAATTAAAAAATAATCACCCGTAACGCGCCGGCAGCAATTAGGCGCTCGTATCGCATACGTCGTAATTTCTGTTCCTTCCACCTCCGGTTTTCGCTTTCTCGCTCTCTTTCTCAGACTCAGACTACTCACAGCCCTTACTCGCTACGTTTCTTCCCTTCCTTTCTATCCTACTCTGTTTCTCATCCCCTCAAACGCACCCCTTCTCGTACTCTGTCCCCTTTTTCCCCTCGCGATCGTCTACACGGAAACGCGAATTCCCTCTCACCCCCTTTGTGTCCCACTCTCCCGACTTTTCTTCTTTCACTCGCTAACTGTTCTTTGGCAAACTACCTTTTACAGTTTGCCCGTGACGACGACGACGACGACGACGATGACGGCGATGGTGGTGGTGAGACACAGGCACAGCACACGCGCATCCATAAATGCCGGTGTTCCGTCGTCTCGGTCGCGTTTCAACCCTCCTTTGTTCCCTTCTTCCACGGAGTCGCGAGCAAACTAATTACAAAAATGTTAGGCGTACACACTACACGCCGAGGGAATAACCCTTGTGAAATAAATAGCTTCTGGCGTTAAGTGTGTTTTAGACGAGAACGAGCGCAGCCGGCCGTACAACCGGCTAAAGCTTTTGCGCTCTCTCGCGAGAATCGTTTTTATTTAGTGTCGCGTTTGTCCATTCTTTCGCTTTGTGCCGGTTCTAACTCTTAGCAAAGGCGATGTATCGCCAAAATTGCGCGTCCTTCCGCCACCTATCCATCAGTGTGCAGCATCAGACGGTGCTTTTGAGACGGAGCTCGTGCCGTAGCCGTAATGTATTTAAAGAAGGGTACGGATCGATATAATGGGTTGAAACGGGACTCGCGGTTGCATAATAGAGGCTCTCTTCGAATGAATGTGATCGTGGCGTGTGGTGGATGGAAGTTTCTCTTTTTGCGCTTCTCCGGGTCTTCCGTTTACCCGGCTGAAAGAGGGGTATAAATGTTAACGTTCGGTGAAAGGAAGTGGCGCAGAGTTGAATCACAGAAGTTTGCAGGATTCGTGGCTTTGGTCGGGTTGTGCTGGTGTTGTTGCGTTATACTCGCTAATATCCAATATTCTCTATTCAATATCAAATATATGTTCGGATCAAACTTTAAATAACAAAAATTCTATGATTCGAGAAATGAAATAAAGTAATAATTATGACGATGAAACCAGATCATTTACAATTCTGAAATTTCCTTTTTCACTCTAATTGTAAATTATAATTTCTTTTATATATAGATATCAATTTCCATGTATGTAAATTTATGGGAACATGGACAATTTCGCTGAATTTCACCAGTATTTTTGAATCGATCGAAATACAAACTTTTAAACATTTTGACAGAAGAAATAATACTCTATTTTCTATTGATATACTTATTTTACTTTAACAATGTACTATCTACACTATGGTAACGATAGATCACCCAAATATTTATCGCGATCCTAACAATCCTAATTTAACTAAATTTTCGGTAATTCGATATTTCTCAAATTCTTTTTCCCCGAAAGACTCCAAAATAATTGACATAGCACGGACGCGTCATTGGCAAAAGTTTGGGGAAGAACCGCGAGCAATAATTGCGAAGTAATCAGTAAAACAGGATGACCGCAGGGAGCAGGATAATTTAGATAAAACCTTGGTTGCCGGCTGAAACAACGTAATATAGCATATTTGATGACGTCTCAGAGGACCGGTGGACATTATTACAAACCTGCACGGAATGCGTAGAGATTTATGTCCGCAATCGGTGTCAAACGAGCGCAACGGATAAACGAGAATGGGTTTTAGCTCCGTTTTATCGTGCTACAGCTTAAGTTACCGAGTACCATGTGCGTAATGCAGCCGCAGTGGTCGCGTGTCCTTGTCATCATACATTTTGGGGAATCGAGTATTTCGTAATACGACTGCTATCTTCGAGTTATGAAACGCAACTTAACGTTTGTTTCCATCCGATAGACAAAGCTATGTCTGTCGTATATGCGTTGTTAAATCGGGAATTTAACGAACTGATTAAACGGAATCACGGTGTGCTTGGTTTTGGTCCAATTTTATCGTCACATGAATCGCGAATCGAACGATTCTTCGTTTTCAATTTATTGGAATCCTGTGTTAAATTGGCTGTTCTTGGTCGCGGCTTGTGGTTAATACGATATTGAAATTTTCTTTAACACAAATGAACTCCTGGGAAACAAAATTGATTAAACTACACGATTAGCCAATTTATCAAATTTCATTTTCCAGATATATTATTAGCGTTTAACCTCTAGAAATGACGATGAAATGAGATGACTTCTCTCTCCAAGTTTATCTGCTGTAAAATGTAGCATAGATAATAGTGAATTTCAAAGCATATTTTTAAAACTAGCATTTGTAACATGGACTACTTCTCTCGTCACTATGCATTCCTAAGTCGAAAAATGCAGAAACATACCTAACTTCCGAAACTTAAAAGGGCACCAAACTTAATTCTCCGCTCATAACGAGAAAACGTAGCATCCGCATTTAAAGAATAAAAAGACAAGATAAGCAGACGTCCCTTAAATTACCAATAAATCACACCGCGAAACCAGGTAACGCAAACAGAAATTCCAGAATATCCAAGCCAAAAACAAGGCATCGGTGAGCAATTAACCCCGGGTGAAGACGCGTCAAAGTTCGCGACAGCCCCGGACCCGAATGCGCGAGCGTGTCAACCCTCGAGACGTAACGTGCCGTCAAAAAGATCATTCCGAGCGTCGAAAGCTCATTACAAGGCCGTAAATAACCCGGCGGTAGTCTGTTCAAGCTCGAGCCGAACGCACGTGGGCCAAGCAGAAGCCGTAGAAACGGGACGACAGTGACATAGTGGGATCGAGATCGGTCGTGAATTGAAATTTTCGTCTGTCGGCGGTTAATACGTTCAGATGAATGGAATCCGTAACTCATTCGAATCTGGTGACGTGAGTTACGAGTCGGGCTTACGACGTCGGTATCGGTCCAGTGACTTTTTCACGCGTCGAATTCATCGGTGGCGATCTCTAAGATGGCGTGACGGGCCGCCATATTCGAGCCACTTTGGAGGACGCTCGAAGAAGCGACGCGCGTGTCTAGGCCCTCGTTACACGGCTAATTAACGCGACAAATTGCCCAGCGAGAAATAAATGCGTGCACGGTTAATCACTCGGCTGGCCGTGGTAGTAAGTAGCCGCCCTTTTCGAGGGAAGACGGTGCATCGTCGCGACGAAAGGCCGTCGACTTCTCCTCCTCTTTCTCCGGCCTCCACGTGGATCGAAATAGGCCCCGTACGCGCAGGAAGCCACGGTTATTACCGTTTTTACGACGGAGAAAGCTAATTTTCCGCCACTCGGCTGGCCCCATTTAAATCAGCAACGGGAAGTCGTTAAAACAAAACCAAAGCGGGCGCTGTGCATTCTGGTGTTCTCCTTTGTGGCAGTGATAAAATTTGTGTCGATGACGAGTGACAGAGGAGTATGGATGGTGAGAAAAGGGTTCTGAGAACGCGTGGCCTGACTGGAATGCATAGGAATTTGGCTATAAGATAGAACATAGATGAGAACGTGCAGTGCATATGTGAAATCACAATCGCCGCTATCCATGAAATGCATCCTCTTAATTATTTAAAATGTAATTATGTTTAAAACGTAAAATAAAATAAAATGTTTCGGTGACCATTAACGACGTACTTGGTGGTTTTCCAATTCCGTAGGTTTTCATAAAAGGTAGTTACGTAGCTCTTTACTCTTTGCTTCTTTCCTGCTATAATTTAATAATTTAATTCGATGGAAAAATATAAATGGGATACGTCATTAGTTAGGAAGTATAGAGAATGTATTCGTATTATGAACAGCTTCTGAAAGTAGCTCATTCGTTATGAAAGTTGGAATTGCATGTTGAATACTGCACTGGGGTCTCAGTCTGCAAAGGGTTAAGAGTGTAGTATAACTGAAAAGCCAAAGTTATTATCCGAGAGTCGTGAGAGAATTGTCAGAGACTTCATCAAAGTGAAGAAAGAAGATTTTAAAAAGTCTAGATGCAAGCAAGCGTCGTTTAATTATTAATGTGCTCTCTTTATTCCTACAGAATTCTCATTGTGTTAATCTTTTATACCTGTTCCATTATAGAGAACCAGAGCGGTTTCGTAATGTTTTCACTAGAAAGTAGAAAATGATTAAAAGAAATAAGAAATTAATAAACCCTTTCTTTCGTATTCGATCCAATTGTATTTTCCCACCTTTAAAAATATCTCAATTATGAAATAGATATGAAAAATTATTATACGTGTTTCCCACTTGAATTTCACATTAAACTTCATAAAATATTACAAACCCTCTTTATTTGCTAAAATAGGAGCAATGTGCAAATAATATGAAATATGAAATAATATTTTTTTTTATTTAATTCTTTACATTCACAATTTGTCCAGTTTGGACATTTGGTAGAATTTTTTAGCTGTTTGATTATCATGTGGGTGGCTACTCCCAGTGGGACACCATCCATGAAATAATAATATGAAATACGAAATATGAAAATCCGAGGATCGTAGCATGCTTAAGTTCGCTATTAATTCAAGCAGGTTAAGTTAAAAGCTAGTATTAAAATTTTGCTAGGAAACTGGAGGAAGAAATGTTGGAAGAAATAAAAAATCTATAAAATACAAGTACATAATAATTCCCATAATAAGCTTAATCTAAATTTAATCGACGATCTAGCAGAAACGGTATGCGTCATAGCCTAACTGCGTCATCATAGCTTTTAATCACCGTTTGAACAACCATGAGCTAATCCTAATCGTAGATAGCGTTCGCGTTCCCGAAGGAGCTGCACGCTCCGGTGATTATTTCGTTGCATAGACGTTATACGAACGATAAGCGATGCGGTTGGAGATGGTTGGGGCCAAACGAATCCCATTAACCCCGCGCACCAGTGACCCAATGCGAGTCGCGCGCGCGTTACGTTCTCGCGTTCGACGTGCTCGTTATGTGGGCCAAGTGGTTCGAGTGGAAATTGCTCGATACTCGAAGCGGGGACAAATTGTTCACGGAAGATCGAAGCATCGAGTTCGCTGTCTTCTCATTTTCGGTATACGTCTACGGAGTTTAATTTGCTGATGAGAGATCGGTAGATTAAAATGTGGAAGCAGGTTAGAATGCCGTTTGGGTCCACGGATTTTACTAAGATATTCGGCGAGGCTCGAAGCGATTAGTTGGGATTTTCGGAGGACTTGTTCATTTTCGTAGGAGTTTTGCGATTTCTAATTAGTTTTATATAATTAGCGCGGTTACGAGTTTTTAAAGGTAAATTAGCGAACGTCGCCTGTTTCATTTCATGGGATAAAATAATTTTGCTGGAAACATCTCGGTTAAGATAGAAAGAAAAAAGAAGAGGATTAAATACGTAAAAGTCCTTAATCATGTTTGAAATACATGATTATGGCAATTTTCTGGAAAAGACGGCAAATTGTGAAAAAGTGAAACATATAATACCGCTAATGATAATCATTAATTGTACAATTAATTCGATTCTTTAAGGAAGTTTATTGAAAAGGTTATGAAGAAGAAAATTCAACTTTATACAGATGTATTAAAATATTATGTAATATTATAAAAGAGTATTAGACCCTGTTAAAGATGATTAAAAATCCTATCTAATAAAGGGGGTGGGAGTTTGATCGCATCGAAAATCAAAGCAATTTCAAAGATACATTAAAAGTATGTCTTACTTTATGAGGATTCTATTCCTAACTACACCACTGCCTTTGGAAGTAACTCATCATCAAGAAAATTGAATCTCTGTTTGAAAGAGAAAGACAAAAATTCCTTCCTTCCAAAACCAAATGAAAACCGATGAATTCGTAAGGAAGTAGGTAACAGAGCTTCCAACAGAAAGCTTACATACTTTCAGTTCCGTTTGTACGCGTCGATAATTTTATTAATATAATCTTACGATATTTCACTTGTACTATACATACGTTATTTTAATTATTTTTATTTGCCCCATGTACCGATATGTCAAAGAAACACGATAAATGGCACAGGTCCGCAAATCTTGTAAAAAGTTCCACACAGATTGGTCATATTTATCCACATAAACTGATCTTATTTGCCCACATAAATTTCACACCGACGCTCGAATTTCGATGGCTAATCACGTTTACAGACGTATGAAAACAGCAGTTGACTACCGTCTGTCGCGGATCCGCGTCGGCAGCTGCACCATCGCAAAACTTTGTCCCAACCTTATTACGACTGCTCTTAACGAATTTAACCGTCAGCCAGTAACTTGACGTTTGAGTTTCGCCGTCGTACGACGACGAACACGTGGATGTAAAATGGCGCGACGTCGACGACGACAACTGATGTCGACGTTACCGGTCTCGGAATAAACTTTCGTATTATACGTACTCCTAAGATGATCTTCCACTCTGTAGCAATGTAGGAACATAAAAATTCTTTGAGACTTAGGCTAATAATGAGATATATTAGCGTTTATAAATATTCTCGAACACTTTAGCTGACTCTTAGTGGTTCGCGAAAGTATTCGAACAATTGGAAACCTCTTTTATCGCGTGTGTTATACCAAACACTTTGATATTTCATTAATATAGTAATGAGACCCGGCCAACGGTATTACTATATGCTTGGCATGGCTAACTCGTGCTGTGTACTAATTTTATACTAAATATGTGTATGTGATAAATATTTTGTTATTTTGTTCAATTATACAAATTTTCAAGTCTGTCCCGAAGACATGAACCGGGATGTTCGCGAAATATCCGGACAAAGCGTAAATGACCTAATCCATCTTACTAATAACACGATTGGAGCCAGAAAAATCACAAATATGTCATCTTATAACTTGTATATTATTCTCAGACTGATTGAAAATGTTATGTACCAACATAATCAAGGCAGGTTGTTTTATCTCACGATAAAACAACACATAGTCGAATTTGTTACGGTCCAGATACTTTTGGAAGTAATTGTAGCGCGGAATCAATTTTACAGTAAAAGAATGACGAGTTCTCCTATCATTTCCTTTGGTGAGGAGCATCTTCGTTGTCGAAACGTTTGACTGTAATTCGATTCGCTGCGACACGACAGTTACGAGTGTTCGGACATTTATTTCCGCGAGGACAACCGTTTCCTCCGCGACGATCACCGTTTCCGGCGCGATCGACGTTACGAAAACTCTTTCGCCCCAAAGTTTAACGTCGCTTCGTAGTTCTCGAGGCGAGATGGCTCTCTTAAAGGAAACTGTTCTGTTTACTTCGATGATGAAAAAGTATATAAACCCAAGTTTCGTAGTACCTTTCTCGCCGGGTTGTTTTAAGCTCGCACAGGAGAGGATTTCGATGGATTAGGGCAGTTTCAGTTTTCGAAGTCGGTGGTCGTTAAATAGTCCAGAATGTTTCAAGTCTTCGAACTCTTGGCAATCTATGGTGTATTTTTAGTACCCAGAGTGAAATTGTATATATTCTCTTCTGGTAGGTTTGATTAAATCTGCAATCAATTATGCTTTTAATTATCTTTTAATTGTACAGGTATTTTATTCACGGGCGAATTTTCCAAGACAAGAAAAGAGTAATTATTTTTCTTATTTCTGTGAAAAATATATAACCGTTAGTTCATCCAAATGAACTAATCAAAAGGATTTCATGCATTTCGTCAGTACCTGTTCGCAAGAACCGATAATTATTTCCTACCTTTTTAGAAAAGATGATGAACGCATACATACACAGACGAAGAATGTGATAAGAATGATTTACGTCCTTTTGTACAAAATTCAATCGGACCAATTATTTTCACACGAAGCAACGCTCCATAATTGATTGCCTCCCTCAAAAAGATATATGAATCAATATAAAACAAATAACATTAGAACCACTTTTCTCAAAAAAAAACCGGCCAATCCAACGCAAACAAAGACTGCAATCAATCCACTGAACATTCCCAATAAACCATCCTTTTCCATCCATTAATAAACGACCGGAACAAAACCGACACAAACTGTAAACCGAGGAAGGAATGGTTTCGCGCGATCATTGAACACACGTTTCTTGTCTCGTAATCCGGTATTTCATCGTGGTGCGCGTACAAAGGAGCAATCACCGCGAGAAGCACGGCTCGAATTCAATTGTACGAGTTGACCAACGGATCCGCGGCTCGATGCAACAAAAGACTGGACAACGAGATACAAAAGCCCGAGCCGTGTATCCTCGTGTAGATTAGCATCGACGACCGTGCGGCGATAAATCTCCGTTTCGGGAACACGTTGGATCAAAACCGAAAGCAATTACGTCGCCTCGTATCCGACGTTCAAACCGATGCCGTGCAGGTGCCGCGAGGGACCGGCCCTTTTAATGCTCAGCTCTTAAGTAATAAAGTTAATCGCGGCTGTATTGTGCACCAGCCAGTTCCAACGGTGCTCGCGAGAAGAAGAGAAGCGGAGAATGCGGGAAATTTCGCGTGAATGGACTTGGAATGATTCTTCGATATTTTTTGAAACCTACACATGCTCGCGAAAGTATTTGAACATCTACCATGGAAACGTGTGTGTTCGAAGTTCGTATAAAATAAAATTACTTCCAGTAAGCGGTTCGTTTCTAGAATTAATATTGTTTATTTCAACTTTACCATGGAAGATTTTTATGTATATATTATGCGTGTTATATAAAATAGCTATTGACAATTTATGGACAGTTCATTGTAACGGTATATGGTATTTAATGCTTGCAAAATTTTTTCCCTTTTTTATTTTGTCATATATTTTGTCTATAAAAAAAATGTTTTCCCGTAATACAAAGTCATTCTGCTACTTGACGCCGAGTCATATTTCTGATAACAATACCTGAGCGTGGGAAACGCATGATATACTAGAAACATCATTTCGTGCCAAGCAGTTAATATTACAAAGGCCTGAATCATAGATGATTCTGAATTATCGATTGCTATGCAACATCAGACATTTGACTTTATATGCGAATAAATAAAAGAAAACTCTTATTCCCTGTAAGCCGTTCTAGGTCAGAATGAATATGTTAGTTTATCGAGTGCTTCCTTGAGAATCTACGTCTTCGGCTCTGTCCGATTTTGCGTAACATTTAGGTTAACCTGTTCTGCAGGTTCCTTTTGCAATCCTTAATAATTGGCATCCTGAAGTTTTTCAACGTTCACTCGCTGTTTGCACCTTAACACCGATACGTTCTTTCTCTCCCTCCTTTCACCGAAAGTGAGTTAATCGTAAAATCAAATGAATTCATTCGAAATCGAAGATCTTGTCAGAATAACAACCTAGAAAATGGTTCATTTTCAGAATCAGTACTGCTTCTTTCAACTTTCTCAAGTAGCAATAACATTTCTTTCTTTGTGACATACTTCATGCAAGAACTGATGCATCTACCAGGCTACTCTCATGCTTAAATAAATTTCGACGATATTACTTTTCACATAATTAATCGCGCAGAATTTACACAAAAGAACGCTTATGCCGAGTACGATAGATCCTATACCAATTTTATCCTCGTACAATGCTATAAAATATTTCATCTTATCTATGAAATATTAGCAAAAACAAATGGAAAAGACAAAATCACACGTGTCCAGTGTCCATTCCTAAATGTGTCCACTACAATATATATGTACGATATACGATGCAACCGGTGCGTCGTACATTTCCACTAAATAAAATCCACACTAAACCCTGATAGATAACTTTGCGCCGAAAGTTTCACCGTTTAAACAAAATACCAGCTAGCAGAGGCGGATAACAGGCTCGCCGGCCCATCGCAATTAATAATTGGCGAAATGTGTTGGCCGTCCGCGGGACAAGAGGGATTCACGGAGCGCGCTTAAGGCCGATCGTTAATTGCGCGGCTCGAACGAGGGAGGAAGACCGTTGGAAAGTGTAATGATATAGTATAAATGGAGTTCGAAGCGGTGCACCGGCAATAAATTAAGGCGGAGTAGAGGTGTGTTCCGTGGCGGTGCGATTACGGCTGAGAAACGCTGCCACGCTCGCCTTTGAACAAATAACTATACCCGTCGGCGATCCTCGCCTGTTTGGATTTCATACTTTCTACGCTTTCGAGGGGATCGCCTGGAATCCGCGCGCCTTCGACTCTGTGTTTTCGCGCTGTTAGAAGATCGTGACGCACCGATACCACTGTACCGAAGGGAATCGCCATTCTTCACGCTTTCACTTTTACATCACAGTTGTACATCTCTCCGTTGGACAGCAATGGCTAACTGTTGACGGATCCTCGATAGGTGCTAGGGAATGCCTGCATCGTGTCAACCATCGATTGTTTAGTGGAGGTTATTCAGCGGAACGCGATAAAGAGTGTAATTTGATGGACCGGTATCGGCTTGATCTTGAATGAGAGAGGGCGATGAAAAGCTTTGATAGGGTACTTAATCGTAGCATGGTGTAGCAGATATTATGGTGTCACAGATATTACGCGACGATCACAATTATTAAACGTTTATGTTATTTGTTACGCGTTCAACATAATTATTATATTTTTATCGCGTAATGGATTTTATATTATTATTTTGCATAACAATATATATATTTGCATTTTTTACTTACTGAAGGAATTCAATACAGTTTGAGGATATCTAAATGTTGCTTTTAAATTTTCCTATTTGATTTTCATAATCGCAAGAAAAATTCGGGGGTCGAATTTCGGAGACGATTTTTATTCGCTAAATGCAACAAATTTTTACAAAAGAACGAATCATCTTTATATTCATAATAGGATAATTTCAACAACTTATCAAATTTTAAATACTGGCCCTGACAGTATCACGAATAAAATAAATTTCTCTTTTTATCAAATCAGATAATAGCACCGTCTAGACGATATCGAAAGTGGGTTTATGGAACATTAATTTATCCATCACATTTGCCTATATATATAAATTCACAATTATTTTATTTCCATACTATCAATGTATGGTTTCATAAATGCGTAAACAGAGTCAGTCTAATACGTAGAATACATAAAGAACATGAAAATAATTCACACAGATTATAAAGATAGGTAAATTCACGTAACGAATTTAATCTCGTTACATAAATCATGAAAAATATATAATCAACCCCTTCACGAAAGTATTAAACGTACCCCGATACCAGAAATATAAAAATCCTCTTTGTTGTAGAAAATCTGTGTCGAATCGCGGCAACTCTGTTGCCTCGAAGGGAGAACAATTATCAAAGCAATTAGCGTCATTCGCAGTTTCGTAATACTTGGAGGCAAAGTACTTTGAAAGTACGATAATGCATTCCCGTATTCGGGGCGAAAATCCCGGGCAAAGCTTTGGATCCAATCGAACCGTTCGAAATGACAATAAAACCGAGCCATTGGAATCAGCTGTCGATGTTCAGAGAACCGCGAGCGAATCTTCGGTTAATCGCCCGCCGCTCGTTTACCCGGCTAATTGTTTGCCCACATTTTTCCCCTGAACCACGAGATTTCTCTCGCAGACTCGTCCTCGACCCGATTTCCACCCCCTGGACGACGCTTCCCTTTAAATTCGATCCCGCGGATATCGAGTATTGGCAGCACGGATTCGCTATTATTTTGCTCGATGCACAACTGCGAAACCAATAAACGAGTTCCATCCACTACACATATATACGTAGCATACATATATACCCTATAATGTGCACATATAACGGAGGTTAGGTAGGAAAAGAGATGATCATGCGTCACTAAATCAGCCCACAATGCGCCGAATAAATGGGATAGAAACACGTTCGAAGGTAAGATTCATGCGGCGAATCATTTTCTCCGACGTGTATACATGGCCGGTTGGCGGCGTGTTTATCGGAAAAACGGCGCTCCGCATCGTTGTTGTTCGACGGCATAATGCACGCGTTTCGAACGAATTTCATGCATATTTCTGGGAATAACGTGGCATCGAATAAACGTCGACCTGTCCTCTCGTGGCTCAGCCGTAAATCGGCCGAAATCTCCAGCGTTCCACCGGTTTACGTTCCAATGTTTCACCTCACGGGCCTAGTTATTCTTTAAACTTTTTCGCGAAAACTTTCTATATATTGCCAGAGGTTTTGGCTATTCATCGATTCTTGCACTTTGCGTGGTGCGAGTTTACTCATTTTCGCATTAACGAGACAATAAGTTTCAGGATAGTGTTTCGGAAAGACTGCTCTCTGATTGCTGTAATTTTTATCACGCTACTGAAATTTATCGGTATATATCATCCTATTAGATAACTTACTTGTTTCTAAACTTGAATATGTCATAATCCTTGTTATGTAGAAAGAGTTAAGATTTATATATCTCTGCTTCAAAGCGATACATACGAGCTGTCTACAGGAACATTTTCTTAAAATACCTTCGATCCCCGTCGTCTAATAATTTCAAGCCCAGTAAAAAAAACTCCAGGCTTCCCATTGGAAGAATCCTGTTTTCTTCCACGATAAACTCTCGAATCCGCGGAATCGATGCCGGTATTAACATCCGAGACAAGTTTTTCGCTGCTCCCCCGGCATTGCGTCACGTTTCTCCGGCCTCGTGATTAAACGTCTTCGACGGTGGAGCGAACCATCGACGTTGCGATGGAAACCAGGCCTGAAACGCTTGACGTCTCATCATCAGACGCAGCAATAAGAGGTATTTCTGTCATCCCCGTAGCGAAAGATCGTCCCGCTCACAAGAGATGGTAATTTTCCGGAGGAAATGATATCCCGGACGGTGCTCCCGATAAGGCGAACCGCCGTTTCCTCGTTTCATGCTGGCGGAGGAACACGCAGGAACGCCTGGTGATGTACTTACAAAGAGAGAGACGAGTCCCTACTAACGACCAATTCAACTAGGCTCTAATACGATGCCTAGGCTATGCTCTAAACTTCACGAATCGTCCGAAGATCACTGATTTCGCATCAAGAAATTGAATCAAAAGAAGAGAAACGGGGGAAGATAAAGGACAATTTATCGAAACGTATTTAATGTGAGCAGATGCTTTTGGTGAAAAAATATTTCCGACTAAATTTCGAAGAATGACGATAACGTGGATTACCTTTTAACGGTATAACGTTTGTCACAATGTTTCTAATATAAATTTAAACATTTGGAATTTTATTATGTGTAACGCGACTATTAATAGCGATTATTACGTATAAAAAGGTGAAAGTATATATTTTTTGTATTTGATATACTTTCCTATTGGGATTTTATTACGAATAAATAGAACGAATAATGGAAACAATAGTCTTCATTTACATAGCGATAATGATTTATACAGCGTTAATTAATTCGCTTGTTCTCCTGATAGTATTAGGTATGAGTACAAATGTAAAATTATTAACTGCAAGTTACTCCCGTCAGAAGTTAATTATAGAATTCCTGGCAAGTCTTATTTCACTTGTAATCTCAACAAGTTCGACGCGTCTAGCAGCAAAAAGGAGGCTACAAAGAAATGTTCGTAACTATTAGATATTTAACTCGGAAACGGAAATGCTAATTCTATCCTCTACGTCGTTCCTCATAAAAAAAATCGTTAACTATTCCCAGCCGATTTCAAACAACCAAAAGAAACTAAGAATACTAAACTTCAACCCATACCGTCTGAGAAAAAGTCAAACAGCAAATGCCCATTTGCGAAGCGGGGAGGGGGGGGATGCTCACCGAAAAAGACACAACTCTGCCCCACTTCGCCACTTAAACGCATCAAATTCACAATTCCATAGCACTTTGGTACTTCGACGAAATCCCTCGCCACTCTTGTAGAACTCGAAAACACCGTGGCACCTTTTAAGTCGCTGCATTAAACACAGGCTGCTCCTTTCATCCGCGCATTAAATACAGGGCATTCCTTTCATCCCCGATATTTGCTTACTCCTACCACGAACGGAATCCATAAAGGCGATCTCCTAATTGTTTCGACCAGCGCCCAACCCTCTTTCTCTGTGCGCCCTTTCCATCCAACTTCTTACTCTTCTTTCGGCCCTATCCTCGCCATTATTTTCAACCCTGGCTTTTCTGCTGCGAAGGGAAACAATAACGACGGGGAACCGGTGCCGATAGACCCGTGGAACGGAAGTGAATCCGAGCCAGTGTATCTCCGCGCGACGTCCACGCGGAAAAAAGACCGAGGGAGACCCGGAGGAACACTGTCATAACTTAATCCAGGCTTACGACCAAATTCCACCGCTCCTCTCTTTACTTTACTAAACCATTCTTGTCTCCTTTTTCTCATCGATCGAACCGGAAGGCTGGTTTCGAAACGTCTGACAGGATATATAGCTCGGTTCCGCCTGTTTCGGGGATTAATCAATTTTTCGGTGGCTTCGGCGAGCAACGGATGATGGAACACGTGGACGAGTCGGTTAATTAATCGACGCCGGCCCGATCAAAGAGACTCTGAATAGAGTCTTCAAGCTATCGACGAAGGGAAAAAAAAAGAATTCGATAACGGTGGCTTGTTCGGTCATGCTGTAATTATGGTAATGCGTGTTGAATTGATGATGACTTTATAGCCGTTTTTTCCATTTTCTTTATTGTGGCTGCTGAGTGGAGGATTTAGTTTGTGAAATAGAGAATATGTATGGTAGAATGTTTGTAGAGAATTGGGTTGGGACGATATTTCTTCCTGAATGTGGGACTATGTCTTTGTTTCTTTTTCGATTTCTTTGTAAAGACGATTATCTCTCAGCATAAATCTGAGAAAAATATTTAAGTCGAAGAAATTTCGACAATTCCCCGAAGACGAGAGTCGGTCGAAGCAACTGCTTCGCGCAAATGAAAACTAATCAGTTCGATCCCACTCCTAGGAGTTTCCTCAAACGTTAAGACATTTTTCTTTCGATATTCGTAATCGTCATCTCGAGTGTTACCAAAGTACAAAATATTCCTCTTACAAATCAGTTCCCCAAAGTTTACTATCCAAATTGCTTTCCTGTCAGTAGCAAGTCTAAAAATTTCGACAAATTTCTAACAAAGTATTAAAACACCAAACGTGCTATTCAAGCTGGCCCCTGTCAGTCAAAAGTGGCGAAGAAAAAGCTTGAAAACAAGAGGAGGAGGAGAAAAAGAGAAAGAAAGCGATGATGATGGGTGCTGCTCAGAAAGCTTTCTGGCGAGGCGTCGCTTGTTTTGACAGACGCCAAAGATATATACGCACGTATTTTGTTTGCTCGTCTTTTCGACGACCCACTTCCCTTTCATCCTACAATATTTAAACACTTATAAAAACTTCTTATGGTAACCAAACATTTTGAAATTTCATTAGCACTGCAAGGAGAAATGGCCATTATAATTTATACTGGTAAAATTTGAAACCAATCTGACACATAAAAGCACACATATTACTACTATTATTTGCCTATCACAAAATACGACAGCGTAAAAATTCGAACTATGTAACGCTGCTACAAGAACATTTGTCCATTATATATAAAAATTTTAGATTGATTTTAAATTTTGCCAATAACACTACAATAATCATCGTCACAGTGTTGATAAAATTTCACAAAATTCCATATAGCACACACAATATATCCACAAAATTGTTCCATGATGCGTAGATTCTGCATGTTTGTGCATTTTTATATTTTAATCGACATAATTAAAGAAATTTGAAAACCAAATAGAAATTTATTTCACCATCTAAATTTGAATATCTTATATATTTTTGCACGTCATATACATATGCATTATGTGTATTTTGCACTTTAGAATTTCCCAGAAATACACGACAGCCCGTAGTCTAATAACAAGTATTCCCATATTTTTGCGAGGCTCTATACGTCGTCCTCCTTCTTTCGTCTCCTATCATCCCGCTCAATCCTCTAACATCTCGTCGTCGCGCGTGCCCTTATTTTCCTTCGCGTCGCTGCCCACATAAATCTTATTCGCGCTCAACACCCGCGCATCATCGCCTACCGGATCCTCCGCCAAAAAATAAGCAACCGCGACACCTCGCCCTGTTAAAATATCACGACAGTACGACCCTACCCCTTCTTTCTTTCTATCGCGATCGTTCGACGATGAAATCTCGAAGTACCGGATCCACTCTTCCGTTCCAGACGTTTTAAGATATCAGTGTGTTCTTCACGTTGGATTAATAACAGATTGTCTGGCACGTTGGCAGCTTCTTAACGCTAGTGATATTTCGCCTGGCGAAGAGGACGTTCATTGAAGTTTCGTATTGGCAATCGATGGTTAGCGTAGTTGATGAGCGCACGTTTTTCATTTCGGAGGTTGGGCTGTAAAATTTGTCCAACGAACATAAATACTTGGGACAGTTTGTCAGACAAGATCGTTATGCTTGTTTCGATGTCTTTTGTGTTGTTTCAGCTATTCGTAAATTTAATCGATTGGTTTCTGTTTTTATAAATTTTGAGGTTTCGCCAGTGTATACGATCAGTTTGTAACTTTTTAGAGACGAAACGTTTTACGCTGGTTGACTTATCGATATTGTAGAAATTTCATAAAATTTTTGTATCAGACTATGCGATTAATGCTTAAACTTCGAAAAATAGAACGATATACATTGATGTAGTCGATCAATATATTCTGTGCTCATGTGAAAGATTCTGCGATCATTTATATTACACATGTTATAGCTGATTTGTATTTTATGCTTCTGTCATTTTTATTTCTGTACCAAATAATGCGATGAATATTATGAATGTTATCGTGTTGATGAATCTACATGTCATTTATTTATTTATTCCTTCTCTACCTTGGCTGTCTTACAAATAAAGATTATCATACAAAAAATATTGAAACCTGTCATTACGTCCGAAATTAAGAAATGTAGAGTCCTAGACACAGATAGGAAAAATTTACCAATCTAAAACGGCACTTCAAGCGAAACATTTTTATTAAAATCGTTGAACCTCTACACTTTACACGACTTATCGCAAAAACGACACGTAGAATTTTGTAATTTTATTAAATGACACAAATATGAGTTATAAAACGAACTATGTAATTTTTCAGTTTTCAGCGTATCCAAATCCGATACCAATAAATAGAACGAACAGAAGCATTAGAAAAATCCTAATCCCTAACGATCATCAACGTACTCCAAGTCCGCGTACAATAAAAATTCACACCAGCCTTTTAAGACTTCGAAAGCCTCTAAACCTATCAATAAACAAAGCAACTACCCGTATTAGTACCGACAGAAAGAACAAGCCGTATATTAACCAATAGGAAAAAAACTAAAAAAAATAGAAGAGGAAACGTTCTCGTCGCTTGACAAAGGAAAACTGGAGTTAGATATAAAGGCTGCCGCGTAACCGAGGCTTGTTTCAGGGGTCAAGAGTTCCATTTGATTGATCTCGAAATTCCATCCCGTGTCAACCTGGTGAAATTCACACGCTGACCCCCAGGTGTTTGTGGCGCAGTTCGCGCGAATAATAATAGCACCTGGAACCTTTAGAGCGTGGATTCTTGCGCGGTTCTCCGCGGGCGGTTTTTATTGTCCGAAAAATGTGGAGCACTGACGGTGAAACCGAAAACCTGTCCAATATAAATGTTAATGGTGTTAGACGCGAACGAAAAAAGAGAAAGAAGAAAAAGATAAATTTAAACGATCTAGAAGACGACGGAACGAAGATGTACGGCTCGATGGCGAAACCGCAGGGAAAACGCATGGAAATGTCCGTCCGAACGATTCCACCGCTTTATATGTTTCTCGACCCTTTTCCTGCTTTCTACCCACCCTTCTACAAGGGTGTAGATGTGTCTGTCGTCTACCTTCGGTACGACACTTTCCAACGTTTATGCGATAGCTAACAGACTGCGGTAGAGGTGTCTAAGGAATTGAATACTCTGGGGTTTTCGAATATGGAAGTCGTTGATGTGGAGTGGTATTGTAATGTTCTTTCGTTACAGAGATACAGAGAAGGACGGTTCATGGCCGTAGAAGTAGGATCGCGTGGAATCTCACTTTTGTAATTGCGACACTATGCCATAAATAGGATATTGTCCTTGGACATTCAATTAGGACCATGCGTGTTTACAAAAATTTGATTATCTTAATTATGACACTATACTAGATGATAGTTTTACGTTACCCAAGCTATTATTCGATAGAAAGATGCTTCACAATTGATTCGTTAAAAACGTAAATGTAAAAGAACAATATGCAAGGAATAGAAATATACTTCATTGAACAAAACAAATAATTTCAAATGATGCACGTGTCTTGAAAGTGGAAATGTCTAAAAAATTTCCAGATTATCACTGTCTCTCTTAAGTCGTACTACGTGTATCAATGCATCTTTTTTCTCTCTATGCAAAAATATGTGCCTGGAGAAACTCATGCCTGGAAATAGTTTATCCAGAAGATACTTCAACTCGCTTCGTCAGCCACAAAATCCCTATCTAAATCAATTCCAAACCAATCCCAAACCAATCTCGATTTCCAATCTCGCATCTTCCCACCCATAATAAAGACGTTCCTCAAAATACTCTTTACCCCAAATCTGCTGCTACAAGGGGCAGCGCAACACGGTTCTCGCGTACAGCTGCGTATTCCCGTGGCGGGCCATGTAGCGCCGCGTCGCAATAAATTTCGGTGACCGAGAGCAACCGCAACATTTTCGCCGCGCGCTTACGTGTTTGTCCTGCGGAAAAAAGAATTCTCCGCTTCCCCATCGCTCATCTCTCTTCCCTCATCCTTCGCTCGAAATCTCTGTGTTGTTCCTCCTCCTTCCCTCACCTCGACACTTACGATCTTTTGAAAGTCGCTTCCACCCCCGCACACACCTTTTTCGTTTGCATGCACCGGGTGATTCATGCGCTTCGAGGCGGACGCGCAGTCTCGCCCCCTGGAGTGGAGGACACGATCCAAAAGTCCAGGGGCGTTCCGCGGTGAAAACCGCGATGTTCTACATCATCCAACCGGCCCGTACCCGGCCCTCTTTCCCGTTATTTACGTTCCTGCCGAGATTCCGGATACTCCTTGAGGAATGCCCCGCGCGCGTACTCACGCCGGTGCCGCCACCGTGGTAACTTACGATCAAAGGGGACACACGGATTTATCTGTGGCAGGGAACGATGTCGTTTTGCGACGGGCTGTCTGATCTACGGGCCAGTTAACTGAGCGTTGTTCGCGTCGTTCTCCGGGCGTCATTTCGTGTGAATTTCCAGCACAAACAGGAGTACTGGCATTCTCCTGGCTGTTTTTTAAGCGTCTCGTTGGACCTGATAAGTTCGATGGATTCTCGGGTTGTTGCGGTAATGTGGATGGGAGATGAAGTTCCGGAGATAGAGCGTGCCTTTGTTTTTTTGCATGATTAGTTTTTTTTTTTTTTTTTTTACAGAGAGATATCCTTGGTACGATATAAAGTTTGTTAGAATGCTAAGGTACATCGATGTCGTTGCAAGGACGGAATAGTTACATTTTATTAGAAAGAAAATAATCTGACATTTTATCTTACAGATAAGTTGTTCTACAGGTGCGTCCTCGGGTGTTTGCGCAGTAACAATAATATTGTGTTAGTAATTTTATTAGTAGATAGAATAATATAGATAGAATAATGCAGCGTCGATAATATTCGTTCCAAGTTATTCATTGTCAAGGAAAAGGTTCCTGCTGGCAGTACTGTTAGAAAAGAATATATATATATATAACCAAAGGTTTTCCAAGATCTACTTTACTCATCAAGTTCAAACCAAATAAAAGTGCCATCTTTACACAAACTACATCGAACCTTATCTCACTCTTACAACGAATTCTTGTAAAGTACCGTTAGAAGGTACGCGACCAAAGAATTTCCGAATCAATAAGACTTCTAAAATAGCCATTACTACACTAGTATTCGACAAATATCGCAAGCAAACAGATTCGAACTTACCAAGCGATCTAAATTCCACCTCCCGAACCCAAATCAAATAAAACTGCCATTCTTCTCCAAACTTCGCCGAACATTTCGCCAGACAACTGGCTTCTCTCCATTACCGTCGCGATTCTCGTCATTTCGAACATATCTGTCGGCGGAGATTACGAGGTTGCCCTTAATGGACCAGTAAAGAACGAGCCATGATCGGCGTAACGGGCAAGTTTCGGCTGAGTTTACGTGAAATCGTCGATAAATCAGAATTAGGGCTCAGGGCTGCCGGGGCATGGTCGATTTAGTCAAAGGACGTCGAACCGTGAGCATAAGGGCGCCGCTGTCAGCGGACAAATCTCCGTTTAGAGGGGCCATTGTCAGAGGATTACGCGCCCATGCAGAGATCCCGAGGCTACGAGATCTCTCTCTCTCTCTCTCTCTCTTTCTCTCACTCTCGCGCGCGCGCAGAGAACCCGTTTGAGCATCGTCAGATTTCGGGTTTTCAATTGCACCGGAGAACCTGTTGAAGGGTGCCACGACGGTTACAGCGGCACATTTTACGAGATTATCGGCCGAGACTAATCCGGCCGAACGTTAACGACAGCCAAAGTATGC
Source organism: Bombus flavifrons (assembly GCF_040668555.2). Classification (NCBI taxonomy): domain Eukaryota; kingdom Metazoa; phylum Arthropoda; class Insecta; order Hymenoptera; family Apidae; genus Bombus; species Bombus flavifrons. The sequence continues at coordinate 9,245,475 of NC_138456.1, forward strand.
CCTTGGAAAATGTTTCCGCCCGATTGCCCCCCAACCGCGTTCAATTCCGATCGATCGAACAGGCTCTCATGAATGGATTTCAACGATCCAGCCGATACACGTTCTGATCGAGAAACCGTTGTGTACCCTTTCTTCGGGTTGGATAATATTGAATTGTGGCGTCGATGATGAGGAGCCGAGATGCGATGATAATAAAAGCGATGAATTGATTGTTTTAATGGGGTTAGGTTCGTTGATGATAAGAATCGTTTCGGAAGCAACGTGTCGATTTTTCAGTGTCTGAAGAATAGCGAGATTTATCAATAATTTGAAGATGAGTCTTGTAATAAAGAATCGTAATTTGATAGTAAAAATGATGGTTTCATCGTGATAACAGAAATGTTTTAGAGAATCGTTTTGGGAATAGCGTAAGTGTTTGACATGTGTAGTATGAATTTTTCAGTACCTTGTGTACAATAATAGCGTAGGTGCTTCATATTGTATCAGTCCTGAATAATCAAATTTAAATTTCGATTTTCGATATTAATTACAAATTAAATCATATTGTATCAGCCTCCTATCTAAAAGTATTAAAGAAACCAATATAATTAACTTATCCTTCGGAAACTGAAAAACGAAGTTCGATAACGACCAATATCCGAAACCTAATTAACCTATATCATATATCATTTCACTTTTTGCGACACAAACATCGAGTGATTAATTGCATTACACAAAAGTTTTTCCCCACACATTGAAATCTATCTTTCTTATTTATCTACAAAGGAACCCCGACCCTCGATATCAGGATATCAGGGAAAAATCATGAATTATACATTGTCCAGTTCTTTTTTTATCCCGACTACAACATATTCATATTTCACAAGGTATATCAGAGGGAATCTCCTATCTTTCTATATTCTCATTCACCGCGTACACAACTCATCCTCGAGAAAACTCGCCCCCCGGTCATAAACGTATACACATTTTCACAATTCCTACGACATCGTCCACTCTTCCTGTCACAAATCCCACGTCCGCCTATAAACAACGTCACAGGTCGTCAAAAAACGCCTGAAAACGCCGCTGGCTACCGGTAATGTCACCGACGATCATGCTCGTTTGGTATTGGTAGAGCATCGCGAGCGTCCGCGACATCGATGAAATGAGCAGATAAAAAGGGGACCGACCACCGAGGCGATCAAGCGGGGATTTTAAAACGTGCCCGTGCATAAAGGGACACGTGTAAACCGGCTGGGCCAGGATATCCGCGAAAAATTCGGAAATGTCGCGCGACCGATGCATAGTCACGTGCCACGCGTCCATGATTACCAGGTGTTACGGTGGTCGATTAATCCGGCCGCGGAAATGGCCCCCGAACGGTTACAGCCCCCGTGACGAGAGTCCCGGGCTCGGTATACACGCAGCGGGAGTCCATTATGCCGGAATGAAAAAGGAAGGGCAGAGAGAAGGAAAAAAGATGGATAAAAAACGCGAAGAAACGCACCAACTTCTTCCCTTCCAGAGACTAATTTCTTTGTTTGGCTAGTTGCCTCTTTGAAGGAGGCAGGGTGACAGCGCCATTAATTTTTGCATAAAAAGCGAGGGAGAATGAAATTAGTGAATTTAGATGGGTGATTCGTTTGGAATTCAGGAGCGAGGAACGAAGCAGCTTGTGATTAAATGTCTCTGGAATGATGGTAGGACAAGATGGACACGTGGTTAATATCGAATTTCAGACAGCATCGAGAGTTGAATATACTTTGATCGGGTTGTGATAATAATATGTCGGAAGTTCGATTATTAAAACATTGATTAATGGAACGATCGATTATCAGAACATCGATTAATGGAAATTGAAGAAATATAACAAAAATGCGTGGGAAATACAACTTCCTCGTTGCATACCAACGCTAAAATAATTTCAATTAGCAAAACAGAATCGTTTATCAACGTAATAGTTCGCCATCGAGGAACGATATTCGGTAGAAATCTGAGGACTTTAAAATCCTGGTAACGTGGAAAAATGTAGCTCGACAAACCCTTCCTCCTCCCTTTTGGCCATCTCTATTCGGTCACGATAATTCTTTGTTTGACCCCCGCGCGCACTCTCACGTCGAGAAAAAACCATTAATTTCAGCATCAGAATGGACCGGGCCAGACCTCAGGTAGAAAATCGTGCGGGCCAGACATATCGACACCCTTTCCTGAATTCCAATGGAAACTCCCGCAACCGTCTAATGGAAGTTTCGCCGCTCTCTCGATGAAAGTGCACTCGTAGGTATGCCCCAAACAGACAACAATAAAAGAAAACCAACGCCAATGCCAAGGGGTGGAGATGGTGTTGCGAGAATCGAGACGATGCGGAAGCCTTCTTTCTCTTCTGTGTGCGGGGAAAACGAGTCGTGTACCAGATTTCTCGGCGATCTCCGCGAATCGATCTAAAGAGGCAACCAACAATTTTGAGAAGATACCCGATTGCTTCAGATTTTATGGAGTATATTGGATTTTCATCGATGAAAATTTGTAAGGCGATTTCTCTTCGAATCGAATGAAACAACTTCCAGAAAAATCTGTGGACGTTGAAGTTTACAAAGTGTAAACTCTACGACTTTCTGGTTTCAGGCTTTAAAAATCTCTGTAAACTCTGATCGAGCTCTAAAATGTAGAACGTTCGACGATGACTATTAGAAAAAATCGACTGAAAGAATATCGAGAACAATTTTACATAAAATCGCGAAAGGTTGAAGGGTTGTAGAATCTTAGAGCTTCGTGATGTCAGTTCTAGAAACTTCATTTTAAGTTTCAGCTCCGAAACTTCGAAGATTCGAGCTATACATCACTACATATACAGTGTATTCTTCGTTATTATTTCGATGGTTTTAGACGTTGCATATGCATGAACATTGTAATTATCTTGATTCTCTCTTTGGCTATGCAGTTTCTCCGTAGTGCTCCACTCTCTGCCCGTAACTTCCCCGAACAGAACCAAACTTCCTCTTTGATTCTATCGTACTTTGTACGCTGGTGTATGCACAATATATGTATACCAGTAGTATGCATCTTCTCACGCTTCAAACTTCTGCCGGATTTCTAAAATCCATTCATTCGGAACAGACTCGCATACATAGAACAGATCTTTGATACCTTTCGTACTTTCTAAACTCCTATCTTTGAAAATTGATGCACGAGAATGTCACGTGTGATGTTTACGAAGTTCATTCGTGTAATACAATCTAAGTATTCAGTCGATGCGAAGGTAATATCGATTTTTGAATGTTGGAAGGGTCATACATCATAGTTTAGGATAAAATTATTTTATAAAGATTATTCTAAATAAAAGATTTTACAATGTGGATTATTAATAGCAATAGATATAATAAAATAAGAATTATCTTATAATCGTATTCTGTATTTATAAAGCATTGAACTTAGAAATCAGTATTGATTGAGCGATCTTAACTTAACCACGTAGCACACGTACACAGAGAGTGTAAGCAACATCTGTGTTCAGTCAGTTACATCAAATGAACTTTAAAAAGGTATAAATATTATATTATATAATATTTAAATGGAAGTAATATAAAGAAAGAACTATTCAAGCCGAACAATAACATCAAAATCAGCTTTTGTCTATGAAGATGGAGTGAAGAAAGTTCCAAGGCAGTGCAAGAATTCTAGCAAACGATAATAGACATCACATAATTGATTTACTTTTATAATATATTCGTAAAATTCACCTTCAACCGATTGCTTTGTGTAATCATAGATAATTAAATACTTTTAACAAATATTAAATTGAAATTTACGTTTCAGTTGTATGACTATGTGATCTTTCAATCAAGCTTGTCATTAGTACTTCGACTGCCACTCAGCATCATTAAAGGCACTTTCCAAGAGAAACCACGTGTGCCTTCTCGTTAGCGCATTCATACCTTTGACGAAATATATTTCAGAATTCCTCATGAAAGCAAGTTTGAAACAACTTTCGAGAGAAATCTGACGTAATCTCGGCAAGATGGGATACTTTCAAGTCACTCGCAGCATGTGGACAAAGATCATTTAAAACAAAAATCAAAAAGAAAGATCAAAAAAGGACATTCCAGAGAATATTTAAAAAACACATGTCCAAAAAGCAGTAAAGAATCGTATTACTTTTCGAACGAGACAAAAATGTCCATCTTTCAAAATCTAATGCATATTCATCTTTTTAAGTAATAATAACGCAAAAAGCACTTTTATGTCGAGTATATTCACTGATCATCCAATATTCCACGTATAAAGAACCCAATTAACGTATTGTCTGCCGGAATTAATGGAAGTGCGTATTCGAATGACATAAGCAGTGATGCGCGTAAAATTTTTAATCTTTTTTTTAATCCTACGATAATAACGTAGAATGGATACTAAATGCGCCATAAAACGCTTACACGACTTTAGTTTTTAATAAGATGTACATTATACGCATATTACAATATGTATATCATGCTGAAATAAGCGACAATAAAATGCAGTGCTGCGAATAAAATATAGTAAAACGTTCTTCTGGTAAGGAAGGTATTTTAAACCTCTGAATACTGTAGGGTAGGAATTTAAAGAATTTAATATTTTTGTAGAGAAATTCACACAAAATACACTAATGTTTTTTTAATACTTGTCAATTGTAAGACGTTTCACAATATGCAAAATATCGTGCACGTGCCGTTAACCATGACAAATGTCACAGTTTGTTCAAATTATTATTATTACCACTAAACGCGATAAATACTAAAATACGCAAAAAAAAAAAAAGAAAAAAGAATTATCTAAAAAAGAAAAAAATTCGTGAGAATAGGCCAACAGAATACTCAAGCCTCTCCATTACGAAGCATCTTCATCTTAAGCTACTTTCTCAAGAATACGTACGTCAACTCGACGCAACGATACTAATTACGAAACATCCCGATCGGTCCACGAGCGGTATAATCGGACGTAATTGTTGTTTGAGCGAGTGATTAATTGTCGTACGGTGTTGCACACGCTTGGAGGCGCGTTACGCGCGACAGCTCGCAGTGTTATTATAAATAATAATGCTAATCATCGTGCGGACGCTCCGTTTATCATCGACTTAATTATAGATCGGCGGATTAATTACAGCTACAGTCGGGGGGCCGTGACAGGCGAAGATACGACGATAGCGGCCTTCAGTGCTGGATAGACTTGGAAAACATTTAGACGTGAAACCACGCCGTGAAACGAATTAGAAGGTAAAATCGCGGCACACGGACGTAACATCGACTTTTATCAAATGATCTAGGTACTTTGTGAGCAATTGGGGCACACAGCATAATAATTACGAGTCAATTTGTGTGGACAGGTTGTATGGTTGCGTTTGATACTAGTTAGATGTTTATCTACTCTGTTTTTCTTTGGCTGATTATCGTAATTGTTGTGCTTGGGAGTTTGTCATATTGAATAAGTAGTCCCCTGACGGCGATATGAAATTATCTTGCGTTTTACAGCTAAAAGTATTTATTGCCTTGATTGCGCTCGTTGCATAACCGCAAGTTATTCGTTCATTTTGTGCTCAATCAATTTATAATAGGTTTCTACGTTAACTCACATATTTGGAAAAAAAAGGAAAGATTTTGAAACGAAACACGGTAAAAATGTACAAATAACATACACGAGGAAATTAGATTATTATGAGATTACATACATTAGCGTTGAAAATTTTAGTTACCAAAAACACGAAGTTAAAACGCTTTGAATTAAAGAGCAGGACGTATCTAATCCTTAGAACAAATATAGTAATAAAATAATACAAAAGCTTCAGGAAAGTTATGTATCTATTACTAATAATTAATAGAAATATATTTTTTCGACAGTTTAAAAGGAACTCGCTCTCGAGAGAATAGAAAATTCCTTCATTTCTTTGCACACGCTTTAAAACATAAAAGTCATAAACTGGCTTCGAAATCACAGATAATACCTAAATCCGCAGCGACTAAAAGTTACAAACTCGAAATAAAACGATTATCAACAGCTTCAAGTATCGAGTGCAACGATTGAGTCAGGGAACATTCCTTCGCAGGAAATCGAAGATAAGACGACACGGTCGTTCGACGCCATTAGACGTATCCTTTGCAACGGAGGTGCGCGCGTGCACGGAATTGGAATCCCCGGGGAACGAGGAAAGCGTGCCAGGTTCAGGAGACACAGAACTCGAGTCTCGAGACCGTGTACCATGGCTAAACGAAGCTTCGCGAGACCCGCTCGAAGGCGGTAAAATATTTGCGGTTAGCCGACCGTTTCCCCGTTTTGCGGCAGCGAAATGTAGCAACTGCCATCCAGCCGGTTAGTATATAGTGGCGAACCTCTGCGTATTATGCATGGCTACGGGAAATAGTTGCACGATGAAAACCGCCCAGCGGTTGCCCCGTCCGGTCGCCGACGATTTTAGGTCTTGCTTCTTGCGACGAATCGTCTAAAACGGCACGAAACGTGACAGAATTCGTGAAAGGATCCATAAAAACAGGAAGAGACTGAGGTCCACTGGAAAATGAGGAAACTGATTCCTTTCTACCGCCACGACTGTTGGACAAGAATGTCTGAGCTTGATCTTGGCACATTGGGAAATGCAAGAAAAATATATGACTTGACAAAGAACACATTAAAATTAATAATTTCGTACTTAACATCGTCTGCCATATTGGCAACCTATTCTGGGATAGATACATGTTACACTCATTCATTGTTGTTGTTGTTAAATATGATCCTATTTTGTAAAATCGTGGTCTTCCGTGAACTTTCATCCTCCACAACCGTGAGCTGGCTGTTCGGACATTGTTAAGGACGTGAAAATTAATGTTATAATGAAAAACCTACGGTACAATGATTTATTTTTTGTTTAGCCTCATAATACTCTGTTTGATTAACTAACCGGCATAGATCTGATCATCATTAATATAAATAACGTATATTCTAGGATTGATAGGAAGTTGTTACATCGTGTCTCGTTTCAATTGTAGTTGCAAAGATTATTTATTTGAAAGCGAACAAAGAAATAAAACGCATGAAAATGATACAAAACGCGTCGTAATATGTACAATGGAACGTAAGAAGAATGTGTCGAGATATGATAAACAATATTGAAAGGAAATGGTATTTGACGAAGTAGAAGAACGTCTGAATTCCATGAAAAGAGTTAAAATACGAAAAAAGTTTTGAAAGTGACAGGCGCATCGAAACATAGCAGAGTGGCTGAAAATGCAGTGAAACATAGCGTGAAGCATCGATAAGGGAGGAAAGTGAAAAAAATCCGTGGGAATTCGATGGAACGCGTAATAGTTGAAACGCGACAGATAGCATTAAAACAAAACAGACAGCATCAAAACACGATGGAATCTGTGAAAAATCGCAAAACGAAATAAAATGTCTATGAAACGGGCAAAAATACGAAGAAGTCTTGAAAAACGCGACAAAACATAACAGAATGCGCGAAACACAGCGTGAAGCAAGAAAAAAGGAGGAAGGTAGAAAAATCCGCTGGAATTCGACGGAATGCGTCGAAATGTGACGAAATGAGCCGCTGTTCGTAATTGAAAAAGAGAGAGGTTGAAATACGATGCCGTTTAGAGACATGTGGACGGTTTCGCGAGTTCGGCCCGCGCCTACGGTGCGGTGACACGCGCAGTTTCACGCCGCGCGAGCAACTATGCGGGCTACCGCGTTTGCACTCGAGGAATCCGAATGGGACAGCGCGCGTGTCCCTCGATTTCACGCGCCGCCAGGCACGGGACATCGCGACGAAAAAATTTAATTACAATTCTCGGCAGGGTTGGTCGGCACCGATGTCGAGAGATATACCAACGAGAAAGAAATCGCGAATACACTCGGTTCTCCTCTCTTTTCTTCTTTTCGCTCTCGTCACACTGTTCGAAAGGCTGTCCTTCGTTCCTGGGGGAGGATAATCGAGGCAGCTCGACGCGTCTCTCCTTTGAACCAGCCAAATCGGATTAACTTGGATCATTAGCTTGCTTATCGGCTCTGATGAATTTTATTAAGCCTCCTAGCAAGAAGAATCTCCAAGTACACAGGACCAAGACGCGACAGCGGGGACAAAGTTTCTGGCGAACGTTTCGACGGGAAACGCGGAGGAAGGAAGCTGCGCGGGAGGAAAAATCGAGTTAGGACACAGGAGATATTGATCGTAGCGGAAATGGCCACGTGACGCGTTGGATATTCAGGAGATGCGATTAAATAAATAAATTATGGAATTGTTGGTTTATGAAAGGCCGGTTTAAGGGCTTAGACGTGCAATGAAACTCTTGCAGACAGATCCATTCATAGTTACAATTACAGCGAAGTTAAAATATATCTCGAACTAATAGTTTCTTCACACAAATATCTTTTACCTTTCCTTTCCATCAAAACCTTTTTTACAGATAATGAATAGTTGTATCGCATAATAAGAAATATATGTTGCTATTAAAAAAATATACATGTCCTCTACGTATCCATCTATAAAATATCTTGATTCGTCGGCCAATAAAAATTCTACACTTTCACCGAATAGAAAATAAAATGGAGCATTTATTTGTTCTCGAGCAAGAAAAAAAGTATAGACAAAGGTCGTTGAAGTTATGAGACCTCCAAGTATGAGATGCATACAAGAATATCGGAATTGGAATGCTGAATTTATTAAGAAGTATACAAAAATTGAGTTACATCGGAACATTCTGATGACATCCACGTGGCACGTTGAACATTCACGAGGCGACGAAAAACGTGCGGAAGATACGTGGCAGGAAATGTAGGACGATGTCTCCCGCAGACGTTACTTGGAAAAACATAGAGCTTCCTCAAACACTTAGCTCAGCCGTTACGATTGTTTTCCTTACCGCGTGCTACTGTTTGCACAGCCTAATCGAAAAATCATAAGCACCCCTTCCTCCTTGTAGTGGTTGTTTTATGGAAAAAGGGGTTGGTCTTATCGGGAACGCTTGTGGAAAAACAGATACTCGATCTCTCGATGATGTGTTTGTTGGATGAGTTGTTATTGGTCTTTGGATTGCCGTGATTAACGCGTGAAACGGATGTGATCTCCCATGGGAGTGGCTTTAAGTTCTTTTGATTAATATTGTTATGATTAAAAATTGTAGTGTAATTTAAGTAGAAGTAAACAGAAATAAATGGAATCTGTGAGGCGTTAAACTATTAAGTAAAATTATCAAAATTCCGATTCTTCAAATTTCCAAATTTTCTAATTTCTGAATTTGCAAACTTCTTAATTTCCAAATTTCAAAATCTTCGAATTCGCGAACTTCCAAATTCCCAAATTTTCATTTTGTGATTTTTCGAATTCATGAGTTTTTATATCCACGAAATTTCAGCAACCTGTATCGCAATAATTAAGATAATTTTAATGTTAGAAAATTTGTATATAATCTGTTTACTCTAAAACGAAATCGAATCTAAAACGAAAATCCCTGTATTTTCAAGGGGGAATTAGGGTGGTTCTAATTAGAATAGTACACGTGTAACATGTGTGTAATATCGATCGAATATTGATTACATGATTTGGCTTGTGTGAATTGAAATTGGATTATCAATATTAGCTTGACGATTGACAGAGATAATTGAAATATCGGATGCTGTACATACTTCACATTTTGTCACGTTGTGAAAGTAGAACAAACGGCGATAGTTTCTTGTCTCTGCTTATGATCGATTGGTTGTCTCTCTTCACGACTATTTTCAGAATCATTGGCAATTTGCCCATGGTAGAAATGGTAACAAGGCTCCGAATAAACAAACTCGATTTCCTCTATAGTTGTCGTGCACAAACGTATGTAATCGTCGAGTCTGATGATCGACATATTAAACGAAACTGGACGTTTCACTCATTGCCAGAAATATATTTCTCATTCGTATTTCCTCAAAATATTTTTATACTACTATGAAACTTTAATATGTGAATCATAAGTAATGTTCTGACAACTAAACGGGGTCACTCTTTTTCAGTTATAATTATTATTACAGAAAATTTCATCACGAAGATTTTCAATATTTACTTATTTCAATATGGCTGAAATATTCCACTAAAGGCTGTGACTATATATGTTAATTACATATATATAGTATTTATTAATAAAATAATAATATATATATAATAATAAAAATTATATATATATATAAGGTTATTTCGTGATATATATTAATAGTTTTGACTTTTGTCTGATCTGTGTGGCAATCTTAAATAAATGAGAGGAAACTATCTCAAACCGTAGATATTAAAAAAACAGATTGCAAGTTATTTGACTATTGTAAAAGAGATTCGTGACTGGAAAAATATTGGAAAACACTGATCTAAAAGAACTTACGAGTAGCATCAAATTTATATATTCAAATTAAAAATTTCGACATTGCCATCTAGTTTTGACACGCAAGATCGATCTAGATATCGATAAACGGTGAAACAATCGTATCTTTCGTTTCATGAGATTATCAAAGTCACTTGCGAAGACTCGGCCACTTCATTAGAAACGGAAGTACGAGAACCTCCGAAGATCCCCTTTGGAAACTTCGATGGTCCTGAGTGTCACTGACAATCGACGTACCTGCACCCGTGTATAACGCAATACTGTTTAGCGGTCCGCAGACCGCAGATTTAGATAGGGTTACAAACAACTAGATCTGACCGTCCCAGTCCCTAATTATCTTGACGGCGGCCAGCTGCGAGCGAACAGGTAGAAATTCCTGCGAGGCAAGAAAATGAAGGAGCAACACGAAGGGGGATTCATCAGCGCTTGTGATTTGGAAACAAACGTATATATGTAACTTGTATTCTTTTTGATACATATTTTATCATGTTTTTTTTAATAGTTTTGTTTTATCTAAATACGACGGGATATTTCATAAAATGACTTGACGCAGCGAGGATCAAAAGTGAGTATACGCAAATATATAATAATACAAAACTCATACACGTATGTTGCATAAATTGAAAATTGATTGGAAAGATATAAGGAAGATGTAGGGATAAAAAATATAGGTAAGAGTCTGTAGGTAAGTCAAGATTATACGAATCACAATTTTGACTCTCGTTGCATTTCAAAGAATGTTGTTATGAAAGATATTTAGTATAAAGAGGCGAGATATAAAGAGATTGAGATGTTATCGATCTCAGGTATCGATTTGATTTATAAAATTGAGAATTACGCAAGACATATCACTTTCATTGTATCAACTAATACTAGGAAAAATGGTTACAAAGGAAAACGTAAAATAAAAAGTTGAAGAAAATTATGAAATAACGTAAGAATCTCAGAATCGTTTGAATAGAACATATAAAAAGAATGATAAAGTACTTCTATAGAATTGTTGATTAATATATAGATACTGTGGCAAGATAAAAATATAACCAGTATTGAAAATAAGAGAAATCCTTCAGTGACTTTGTAAACCATTCAATGTATTCAATGGTTCGACGTGCTGTTATAAATGAGATAATCTTTAATATTCTATGATGGTTGATTTACTATCTGGAATTATTTACCCGAGTGATTCATATCTCTCTGACTGGAATAAAATATATTTCTCGTACTGGGTCAAATTTAACAAGAGAGGGAAAAAACGAGAATAATTCTATCGCTTTTATAGATTCGTTCGTTTTGTAGTCCAATGGAATAGCTGTCGATCGCGACACGAGTATAATATTGGATTTTGTCATTTTCGCGAGTGCGATATAGGTACTATCTACCAATTTGCTTTCATATAACCATCGATTTCTACTTAACACAAGTATTCTCTTTTTTGTGCTTCCCCAAAAAATAAACAGGACAATTCTATTTTTTATAAATTTTGCAATTTCGTTACGGAGATACATTATTAACGTTCATGTTTTAAGGAATGATAAGACTTACTCACATCAATGTATACTTTGTAAGAAAACGTACAAATAGTCGGATTTTAAGATAAATTTTTAAAAATAACATGTACCATAATTAACAGTAATATGGAACCTCGTGACTTATCCGCATTTTATGAGATTGGTCATTGTAACAGTTGAATACTTGATATTACAATATGAAAAGCACACGAGGGAAATATTGATATCATCTGATCGCTAAGAAGAACAACGGCGATAAAAAGACAAAACTTCGCGTCGAGTAAAAATTACGAATGCAATCCAAGTAAGGTTTTGGCGTTTCATTCCAAAGCTGGAAGCACCGAGCTTTCATTTCGGCGTCGGTAATAACGTATTTCGTGGATTTAATTATTCACGATGTCCTCTGGTCTGTCGGCGGCATATTAATAGTATGCTAATCAATCGTCATTAATGGATCTCCGTTACATCGAGTTCGTCGCGACGCAAACCTGCGAAAGAAAGCAATAAGACAAGAAGCTATTTGTTTGGTAGACCATTTTGTTGCTTCTCGTAGTCATTTACTCTCCTCTCTAATCGAACGCTAGCATACACCGAGAAGTAAAGGGACTCGCGAGAATATTCAAGCACTTGCTGGCAACTTTTATGAATATATTATATGCGATACACGAAACATTCTAAGCTTAGCACTATAATGAAATCCGATTATCACGATAACACTACTAAAGTTTTCAACAAATGTAGAAACGTACGAAGAAGCAACAGGACATCTAGCGAAAGCATATGTATATTTCGCAGAAATCATACAAGTATTTAAACAGTCAATTATCCATTATATAAATAAACTTCAATGTTCAAAGGGATTATCCATTAACATACTAAATATATACTTAGTAAATATATACTTGCGGTAAACTTCTATATACATTTTCTGGTTGATTCTACATTTTACTGATATAATCATAATAATTTTGTCTCGTTAGAATGCTAATCAAGTTTCAAGCAGTTTCATATAAGACACATAATATATTCCGAAAAGCTTTCTATGGTAAGTCTGTAAATACTTTCACGAGTCACTGTACACGGGTCTAATTCATAACCATCAATTACTCGACTTCGTCGCGAGGACGTGTGGTCGATAGCTACGTACTCGTAGTGGAGAACTCTTAAGCGTTATTGACGTGTCATCGAGCAAGATGCAGCAACGTTTCCGCGTTTAATAATTTTACAACATTGTTCGGTGGCAGCGTTTTGCCTATCTACGTCGCAAATTACGAACACTCTAGCGAACACGTCGTTCATCGCGATCCTGCATCGATAAAATAGCGACGCAGTCCTTCGAGGATACAGGATACTCTTGATGTTTTATTCTTGCGCTCTGGCCGCGTTGTAACGCGTTTTATTGCACCCGTTGCGTTTTTATTGCGCCACTTCGACCACCGTCACTCCGAGGAAATGCAAAACTATTAAACCGACGTTCCTACCGTGTGGCCACATCGCATTGCGAGGAAATATGCACGCTGCTTAACGACCAACCGTTCAATTCTCATCCTCTCTTCTTTCCTCGTTTTTTAGTTGTCTGCCGATGCATCGACATTCGACTAAAAGCAATTTCATTTAAATTACCGGCTTCTTGTGCGATAACTTCGTCGAGCGAAAACGAACAGAAGAGCATGAAACGAGCACTGTGAATGTATATCGTATAATAGTGAGTTATTTGGAAAGTTTTTGACAATGGATATATTAGGTTGTAACGTAAATTTCTCCTCTTTCTATATTTTATTACATATTATTATATGTTTATAAAATATGTTTGAAATATCATTTAATTTCCGACATGTTTGGGATTTCATGAAAAATAGCAGGCATCACCTGTTGTAATACGTTTGTATCAAGCTGAATAAAATTAAGTGAATTTTTCATTTTTAGACATGAAGTTAATAAGATCATGTTGATCTGACATTGATCCGAGATTGATAAGAGAAGCTGACATAACAATAGGAGGGAAAAATGAGACGAACATACATATGTTACAACCTGACACAACGGTTCATGAAATTATTTCAATGCTTACAGAAAATTTTATAAATATTATACGTGTTATACAAAAGATCTTGACTTATTGACATTTTAATAATACATTGAACAAAATTTGGCTGATCGTAAATTTTTTATCGAATATTAAAATGCAAAATTTAATTAAACGCTATTCCTATTTTAAGAGGAAAATTGGAACTGATTATTTAAAATGGTGTCGTTCGTCACTAAGATTGCATTGCGGGTGATGTGAACTAGATATTACATATATGGTGGATCTAATTTCATCTTACCTACCAAATATAGCACAGTACAATAGAAGCTGTATTATTACCAGACTATCGATTACGGGAACAATCAATTACCGGGACATCAATTGAGAGAAGATTTGAAGATAACCAGTCGTTAGAAAGATTGAGAAACAAGAATAGAAATTGAGAAAATTGTTATATTTTTATTCGAAAGTGTCTGTCTCCGTTTGATATTAATATATATATTTGATATTAATATATATATAGAACAGTCAACAATAAACGATCTTTGATACGAGAAAAGAATTGTTCTGTTATTCGAATGACTGAATACCTGTACGATTTGCAGGTCTGAAGTAAGCAGGTTTCGAAGCGATGATTTATTTAAGAAAGCGAAGCTGCTCGATATATGATATCGAAAGTCATCGAAAGAAACCAACCATTATTCCATGAACCGTTAATTCTACAAAAATACACAGTCTTTAAATTTCTCTTCCATTACGCAACGAAATTTTCAAACAATTCAATATTTCCTTCCATTTAAAGAAGAAAAGCAATTCGACCTGTCGTCGAACGCAAGATGAACAATAATCGCGATGGCTACGTAGAGCTCTATTATCAAGAGCCACCGATATACGCATGTGCCTTCGTCGTTCTTTTCCAATCGACTAATGCAACCCCCACACAAAGAGCTTTCACGAGTAATTTTCAGGTTAAGTGAGTCGGAACAGCTCCATTTTTCTGAATACCTCGCGATCAACCTGCTACTCGGTCCGGTTATCGGTTAGACCGTTGTCAATATGTTCGCCTGCTTTTTAATTTATATCGCGGATGGCTGCGTGGATTAAGAGTTCGATAGAAGTGTCGATTTTTGAAGATTACAGCTAAAAGAGTTGCTCGCAAGATGGGCAATTTATCCGAGATAATCGATCCGTCTCGTTGAATATTAAGAGGAAGATAAATTGCGAATAAGTTTTTATTTTTATTATAATGTACCACGTTTCAAATCTACGTACGCGTACAACATCTTTGAAATTTTAGACTCAACTTGCAGAAAACTGCGCTATTCGTAGTTACAGACTGCGGCTTTTTATACAACGTTATTACTATGGTCATGACTAAAAAAAAAAAAGAAAAATATGAAAATTGAATAGCTATTTCTTTCACTTACCAAACATTACCCAGATACTTTGTATACATTTTTGTGCCACATACGTTCTTGTATTTTTAAATTCGCCATGAAAGCATAGGTTTTCGCAGTGAACTTTCAGCGTAATTTAAAGTAAATAAAGAAAAAAAAAACAAAGCACTTACAGTTTTTCGGCGAGAAGAAGGCTGGCCAGGTCCCCAGGAATCTGCGTGAGTCCCTGTTGAGAGCAGTCGACCTCTTGACCGGTACACGTGCACAACCACGGGCATCTACCACTGTTCATCTCCTCCATCGTACCCGACAAACTTCCGAGACCGAAGTTACCGAGGGCGGTACCATGAGAGGCGCCACCGCCCAGCACGGACAATATCAGCAGAAGTCCCCAGGCGCAGACCACGGAACCGCAGCTGACGCCGAGCAAACGCAGCGACCAAGCCGGCGTCATGGCACGTGCCATCGCCAAGACCTTCCGATTAATGTCCTTCACAGCACGATTAGGTCCCTCGAGGATTTTGGCGATGCTCCCGGCCCGGCTCTTCGGCCGAATATTGTTCGGATCGTACAGACTGAAGCAGGCTGCCTCGTTGCCCGCCAGCCGACCGACGTTGATGCCCGGATAAACGTAATTGGGCGCCGGCTCCAAGAACGACGAGATTTCCAATCCTTCGGCTGGTGGACAACCGAGTATCCGTACCGGCTCGAGAATAGGATCCTGTTCCAATCGTATAACAGAGCACTCGAACTCGTTTGACGTCAAATCCCGTGTATTCTGACTCTGATGTCGTTCCGTGGTTTTTCCTCGCGATCGATCCCTCCTTCGACCATGAACCCGACACGATCGATTCGAATTCCTTCGCGCGCCGTCCACGTGATGTCTGCCCGAAACGCCAGTCGCCCGCTGCCTATGCGCCTGACACACTCCCCGTCTCTCGTACGGTTCACCAACGACCACGCTATCGGCCGACGACGACGTGTTTCTCGGTCGCTTCGAACGGACCCCCGATCCGTTGTCGGCTATCAACTGCAGATCCAACGCTGCCTCCTGATGACGCCACTGATGGACCAACACAGGCGTCTCCGTCAACGTCACGCCACCGCCGCGATCCTCGATCCTCAACGCCTCGCAGGCTTTCGATTGCCCAACAACGATACTGTTCGATTGCTCGTCCACCGTGAAGCTCGTTCTTTGACCAGCATCCACGTCCCTCTGACCTGGACCACACGCGGTACCAAGGTCCTCCGTCGATATCTCGACGATCTTTTCGCGGTCTGCCTCTATAGAGTCGATCCGCGATCCACCACCGGGTACTGACGATGGCTGCTCGTGAGCTAGACCATCCAGCAGGCCCTTTTGGGGGCCGTGTTCGTGGCCCCCTTCTCGTTCTACGCACCCCTCCGACAAGCTGTTGGACACCACTAACGGCACCACCCGTTCCTGCGCATCCTGGGGCACCGCTCTCACTGACTTTATCTTGACGCTGGTCTGTGCCCTAGTTTCTACCGTACCCGACGCGGGTACGTGGTCCTTGCCGCGGGAAGCGCGTCCAGCGACAGTACGGCCAAAGTCATTTACCAATTTCCTATATGCCGCGTTTCACTCTCCGTCCCTCTAGTCGACTATTTCTAATCGCTGATCATTAATCTAACTCTCACGTTGTGTACAGATATCGCGCTGTGGTTGTACGCGTGTTACATACGCGTGTATACTCGAGCTACGAAACGCGTGTCGCTTTACACTCTCCCGTGCTCGACGAAGCTCTACGGCTAACGCTTGTCAGTTTCTTCTTTCCCCTACTCGAGCTTCCGTTCACTCTGGCTTTCTCGATTGTCGGTTGCTCGTTACGCGGGCATTATACTCGGCGATTGGTGAGTCGATTTGCCAGTCGTTTCTTCTACACGCTCGATGCGACAGTGATGCATCACCTGTAACAAGGAAACACCTTTCTTGAGTATACATATATATATATTACGTACCAGCTGTGCTCGAGAAATTTTTCATCGAACAAGCTACGCGACCGAGTTTTAATAACTCTAGCTCGGTATGCACGCGGATGTCTCCCAGCGGATATTTAAAGGCGGAAGTTGCTCGAGAGAGGCAGGTACAAGCTCGACCGCGATAGAGCCGCAATTCAGTCGGTCGGATAGGTGTTTTCCGTGCACGCATGATATATATTCCCCCATCGGCGGAAGTTGCATACATTCTCCGGTGGCGGAAGGGAGGCCGCGTTAGTCCCCCTTCGCGCGACTAGATATCGCGATTCAACGTGGCAGACAATATTTTCTTTTTTCATCCCCTCCGCGGTAGCGTGCTCGCGTGCCTGTGTGCACGCGTCACCGAAAAATACATCTTCCATCTTGTAAGCAGATGCGTCTCGTTTTCTAGCAAGACGAAGAAGAAGAGAAGGAAGCGAAGAGAGAACCGAATGGCGCAGCCAGTTACAAAGAGAGGAACTCGCCGTTGCAATATCGGAAGTACGAGAAAAATATGCTTTCGAAGCACAATCAAGGACTCGAACGCATTCCATGCACAGCCGTTCCGAGTTGCGAGGCATATTGGAATTTCTCTCCGACGTTCTTCCTCCTTCGTCTCCGCTGAAACACCATCTCCAACTGCTTTCTTTCATTTCCCCCGCGCCCGCGCTCGTCTGCCATGCAAACGTGCCTTGAACGCACGTGATGTCCCTCATATACATGTTGCTCGCGCTCCTAAGTGCCCCCGGATACGTTTTCACGATTTATCACTACCTGGGAACACCTGGAAATAGAATGTCTGTCGCGGCCACTGCGCGAAATAATACGCGGTCCCGGCTGTTCCCTGGCTTAAGTTGCGCGTCTGGCAGTTTCTATTAGGGGCTGGAAATTGCAGGCTGACTTCCAGGAAAAAATCCCGGCTTTTACAAGATTTTTATCTCCGTTCTGTTATTTTTTGAATCTTTTGTATGCGGATCATTGGTTATTTTATAGGAGAAGATAAGATAGGCTCCAATTATTTCAAAATTGGAAGTTGAAAATAGCGAAATCGAAGCTCGCAGAGTTTAGAAAATCTGTGTGATTAGTGTTCTGAAATTTTGTAGTTTTTTATCCACGATGTTGCGATTTTCTTGACACCGAACGAAAAGATAATTTAGGAAAGTTGACATTATTGAAATATGGAAATAAAAATGTCCCCATTTCGATTATTCTGTTAGAGTAGGTAACGTAATATAATATACGATTAACAAAACTGATCCATTAAATAATTCTCTACTTTGGTTAGAAAATAACAGCTACGGCACTGAAATATATACGTTAAAGCAGCCGCACATGTTGACTGCGTAACTTCAATATTTGTCAAACATACTTGTTAGCAGAGGATAAAGAACTCTGAAGGGTGCTCGTTATTCCAAGCGGCAGAGAATTCGATAATACTCGTCAAACAACTGCAGAAGGATAAAACAAAGACTTGACGTCTAATTTGAAATTCGTCGCAACTTAAACCCATATGACTGAAGCAATGACTCTGCCTTCTTGCTGCCAAGCTTATATTGACCGACTTTCCCATCGACATGATTTTGGATCAGGCTCAAGTGCAAGAATAAATGATGCAGTCCAGTTCAACGTAGTATATAGTTTATAGCACGTGTATAAAATGTGAAAAGTCGCGAGTTACAAGCTACTAGTACGAACAAATCCTGTTGCATAACGATAATTTGATAATACGAGAAATTCAATTTTACAAGTAAATTTTACAACCTCTCTTGATGTAAAATTGTAAAATTATAAAGGAGAAATTTATAGCCTATAATTTGTAATCTGTCAATTGGCAAATCGTTGGTCAACAACGATTATATAATAAATTATTTTGCAAGAGAACTCAAATGCGTAATTCCTTCTTAATCGAAAACCGTCAACAACGCAGCAAGTACATTGCTTCTTTCATCCTGTGACACGATCCAAAAGAATTTGTTCCATAACAAAACTTTAGTTTCGAATTAGTTTAAATCGATTCACAATCAACATTCTCCAAAATTACTATCCGATCCATTCCTCGATCGTACCAAGAAGCGCGACAAAACTCGCAGGAATGCGAAAGAAGCCCGTACGGTGGCGTAGATGGCTCGCGTCTCGCATTGAAATTCGTGGAAAATCTAATATTCCCTCCGGAGTGAGCCAGAGGACAGGGATCGATAATTCGATTAGCAGTAGTCGACACTGAGAATAGTTAGGTGGGACGCGTCTTCTCTGTAGATACTCGAGCCACGCTCGAGTATACGGTTAAAGTAGCCAGCCCTCGATACAGAGGATCGGTTAGAGAGGGTGTGTACACCACGCACGTATAATATTCTCGAGCACTCTCCTGCAGATAATATCTCCAGAGCCCTGGCAGCCTCTGATGTTCGAAGTTAAGACGCCGAGGGGTGGCGAACCGTTTCGATGTGACACATCGACCAGACGAGAGATCGTCCAGAGGAATCCTTCTTCCTCGCCCTCTTTTCAACCCCATCCCCTACCTCCAGCGTTCGTTTCACGGGTGCTCGGCATTAATTAATAACGTTAGCTCGCATTAATTGAGGCAAAGTAGCGAGCGTCGGTGTTCGAAACTTTTTCTTCTCGCCCCGTGTCGCGTCAACCCTTTCCGATATATCGCCACGTATAACGCGTGAACAAGACGACGAGAGAGGGAGGAAAATCGATTCTCTCCTCCGATCGGGCACCGTGTTGTTCGCCGCGACACGCACGGTGCGTGTAGATTCGACGTAATTGGGGAAATTATACTTTACGATAAATCGTGCTGCTGGCAAACGAAGTGCGCGAACGTACTGTGCCTGATGAAAGTGTTCGAGCACTTGCTATGGAAAACATGTATTATTATCATTACGTATTTATGAGTTCATTATGCGTGTTATGTAAAACATTTTATACGAAGTAAGTTTCTCGAAATTGAATATTTAATCGTGTACTTATATAACGGAATTGAGAAACGAATAACAAGCGGAGTTGATTAGTTTGACTTTTAAAAAGACATAAATAATTTGTAATCTTTATGTACATTTTCAAATTCGTTTGGAAATTTACGAATGCAATCCCGATAGTCAGATTTAGTCGGGATGCTAATGAAATTTTAAAATGAAATTTCCTATAGCACGCATAATATATCCGCGAAATGTTTCTATAGATATTCGAATACTTTCGTGAGCCGCTGTGGGTTGTTCCAGGGTGAAAGGGATGAACACTGGAGCCTTGAAGTCCCTTGTCGTCGTCGACTCGCGTGTCGACGGAATAATTGTCAGCACAAATATTTGACCTCTCGACGCTCGACTGATTGACACTTCAACGCCGTTCTCGTCGATAAACACATGATTCCGTTCACGATTTTCGTCCACCCTGTTCCCCCCTTTCGCTTCTGTTTCTTTATTTTTCTAACGTCGCCTGTTTGAAGAGTGCGTTAATGCTTTTAAAATTCCTGGCCAAACAATAGCCCCGCTGATGCACCCCTTCCATCCTGCACGAAAAAGGACAGAAGGGACAATATTGACAGAGATACGACGCGACCCCCTGCAACGTTGCGAAGTCTCGTGCACCTTGGAGTAAAACGAAAACCGACAGACATATGCTGCGTTCGGTTTTAATCAAATTAACCGTGCAAATAGACGGTGCAAATTTCTTAAATAGTAGGGACAATGAAAAAGTTCCTTCGACTTTTTTGCAGATAAAATCTTCGCATTCTAAGATCAACATTTTCGCGGACGATAAACTTCCACTCCGATATATCAGATCTATTTGCGATATTTTTGTAGGATAAAAGTTGTTTAAAATATGCTATCCAATTACCCACGCAACGGTTAATATTTAAAAATGCATAAATTCTTATTTTGAAAATGTAAATTGATATAAAGGTACTGAAAGAACGGAAAACTGAAGATTCGTGATATCTTTACGAGAATACAAAAAATTCACATATTTGCTTCTTCGCGTTTCAACTGCGGCGCGACTTTTTATTTGTGGCGCTTTGTTCCGTCGTTTTATGAACATTCCAGTTCACTTCTTCAGAGCATACCTGAAAAGCGGAACGTATTAATTGAAAGCCGAGGAACGTAAATGCATACCCGTAAATGTATCATCTAATCACCGTGGAACATTGAAATCGAGAAGGCAAGAACAATCGTTACGAAGATTCACGAACAACAGCTTGATGGCCAACACAAGGGTTAAATGAACTCGTTGGAAAACGAGAGAATGGAGAAACTAATATCGAGAACTGAGCGATTCTATCGACTATTTCGAGCAGAACAGACCGACGTATCGACTGAATTATATTTTCCCTGGCCGGCATGGTACGTATTCGTCGTATAGACGGGTTCTGTGGAGCTCGCGTACTGCTATACAACGTATAGACAGAGCCGGAATCCCTTTGAGCCGAACAGAAGGGAAAATCAGACGGTTCTGGGATAGCCAATACGGCGACGAGGCTGGAATATTGCGTCCTTATTGTAATATATTTGTAAGCCACTTCGCGAGACAATTTCATTCGATGCGGGCACGAATGTAGACAGGTGGATATACACGAAGGTATTCCTTCGAGGTATATCATTATATTGCGCCAGAGGGGAGGAACCGATTATTTGTCGAAAGCTCGACGAAACAAAGGAAGGAAAAGGAGTTGAGAGTTTATGGCGAACGGAAGTTCTTCTATTCCACATTTCGTTTACTTCTTCCTTCTCCCTTCTCTCTCTCTCTCTCTCTCTCTCTCTCATACGCACGCACACACACACACACACACTCTCTCTCTCTCTTTGTTATTTCGTTTGGTAACGGAACTAATAAAAAGTTTCGCTTAGAATCCTCCGAGTCAAAGCATAGATTTTTCTTAGGTTTTATTGAGAAACAGAAAGGGCTTGGTGTTCGAGAGGTAATAACTATTGGAATTTTACTTTGTGGCGCAATGACTGTAATTAGTAATTAAGCCAAGTTATGACTTCCTAGGTGGTAAGTGAAACGTTGAACGTTCTCGTTCAGTGGTTTTAAGAACGGCTGAGTTTGTAATTAATCGTTTACTACATGTTCTGCGAGTTACTGCAACAAGTGACAAGTATAGGTAATATATTATTTGAGTATGGTAATTCGCAGTGAAATTGTTTAGTGAATGAGCGGAACGAGTGACAGTGTTCGTAAAATTGTTTCAAGGAAACATTTCCTTGGAAAATATATGACGTGTACGATTGTAGCGATAATAAGAGTTTTATTCCGGTATTTTGTATAAGGATACGAAATAAAGAGAACCAAAATAGGGGAGATAAAACAAAAATTCAAAATTCGGGATCCATACAAAAAAGACTGGAAGAAAGAGGCAAGGTAAAGCTCGAACAGGAATTTTATTACAAAAACAGACTTTAAACCCGACAACCTTAAATCGTAACACACGCTAAGGTTCGCCACTTAATTCGAAGAGAAAGATCGAGAGAGGGCGGCATCCATCCCCTTTTAAAACAGAAGACCGTAACGGCAGAAAGCATAACAGCGGCACGCGCTCCTTTTCCCATTTCCTTCAAACTTTTCCCGTAACACGGTTTCCCTGCAGCACGACACTAAAGGCTTCCTGTACAGACTACTATGCCACCCAGAACACACATACATACACAGAGGCAAGGTGGATGATTTTTCGTGAAAAACTTCCTCGAGCCATGGTTTGCTTTGGAAGCGGAGATGTTTGGTTAACATGTGTGCCTAATGGCCCGTGCGAAATGGATTTTTAAGGTCTCCGTTTAAAGACGGGCCCGTCGGGAACGAACGTGCCGCGACCGATCGAAAATCGATGTTGACACTCGTATGTGTGCGACTGAGAGAGTGGCGATGATCGAAAGCCGATAGGGACGACGTAACTGTTATCCGGCCCTCCATGGACGCATAATGAACGCGGTCTAGTACATCAGCTAGTAGTATCGACGAACATCGATCGTAACCAGCATAGCCGCGCGGATGCACGCTTTTTAAATCCACCATTCGCGCCTTCACGGTGAATTTAATTGCATGGACGTCCGATAGACGGCCAATGAGGACGATAGGACACGTGCGAGAGCTTTCCATTTTGCGGATGAGATCATTGAATTACAAATGGAAACGCTGATACCGGTAACGACAACGTGGGATGCTCGATAAATGATGTGGCGGGAAATGGAGAAAGCTAATAGGGATGAGATAAAGCAGATGAATATAGAGGGCTTGAAAAATTTAGAGATTTAGCAAGTGTTTTGGGAATATCATGGCGAAGTTTGAGAAAATTTAGAAATTATATACTTTTGTAAAAATGATATAAATGATCAAGTGATTTTAGTTAAATGTTACATTTCTTGTATGTTTTGTAACACGAACGGTAAGATGCATTAAATATATTGGATTAAGACGAAAAAGAAAAAGGACATCGCATCAAAGAATGTCGTTGAACTTCCATCGCTAAAACGTTTCATCCACTACCGATAAAGAAACGAAATAACCTGCTAACCCTGCCTGCTCGCCTTATCACCGGCTTAAAAAAGAAGCATCGCTACAGAGAATCATATCGAGCTGACACAACAAATGGAACAGCTTCGACGAAGTCTGGATCACGCTTTCCAGCCACACTGACGAGTATACCTTTTTTTATAGGTTTTACAGATCTCTCAACGTGAAAGTAAGAAGGGAAGACCCTCGGATATTAGGTTTCCCAGTGCGGTTTTCAACCACCCACTCGATCGGTTGATCGGTCGACTTTACCCCGGGGAAATCACACTAGATACGAATTGGACCTCCACCCTTAGTGAACACACGCGCGCGCGCGCGCTTGTTCGCGCGACCACCCTTCTCTCTTTCACCTTTCAACGTGGTTAAGAGGTGGTCCATGGGAAAAAGAGAGGGTCAAATGGAACACGAACGGCCCTTGGCGACATCGGAGACGAGGCAGTGTATTAATCGGGAAAGGATCTTCTTTCATTCGTTCGAGCATCCAGTTTTGCGACCCTCGGGGAACAACACGGGACAAGAAAGGATTATCCAGCAGGTAGTATTTCTGGACGGTGTATCGACACGTCGGTGATTGCCACGAATCGATACTCGGAGTCTCGGGAATGATAACGAATTAGGAAAGATGACGCAAACTTGGTGGGCGGACGATGCGTGGCAATTTATAGTCCTCGATTAGTCGTTGTTGAGTTAGGGTCGCTAAATGATTCATAATAGTTGAAATTTCAGTATATAGAAATATCTTTCGCAGTCGATTCATGTTACTGAAATTTGATTTTTATCATTGCAATTACAAAACAGAATTTCAACAATTTTCTTTATACTTTTCTTTTCATTCAGATTTTATGCTAATCCAGGTTAACTGTTAACGGATTAATACGGATCCATAATAAAATTTTGAATTCGTGAAACGTATATAATATATTCAATATCGGACAAGGAAATATTATTTCGTCAGTGGTATAATCGTATTTCACCTAAACACACCTACTTATGCTTCAAAGAACCATCCACGGAGAACGAAATGCTAAATCACAATACCATTTTAGCACTTACGTTAATACAGTTATTTCCCTAAACAAGATTCATTATATTCATTCCAGGCAACGAGAAACAAGCACTTCACGCGCGGCAACAAGTGCAGCGCAAACCAGTCTCATAAATCGTGCTCCGCCAGCGAACTAAAGTTTCCTTTTTCCATCAATTAAAAGGTTTCCTGGGCTGACGTTGGCTCAGAAATTACGAGAATAAACCGCGCGTGTCCCCGGCACGTGAGGCACGGGTGGCGATCGAATCTTAAGTTTAAAGCGATTCGAAGCTCTTCCAGACTGTTGAGATTCGAATCTATTCCAACACGAGAAAAGACCTCTTGAATGTAAATGATATACGCGCTTTGTCGTTTAAATCGCTGTCAGCGTAACGAGTTAAATACCCTGTTTTCGAATAGAGATTGCTTAAAAGTTGCTCATCCAATCGTTTACTCTGATATCTATCCTACTCTAGAAATAAAATATCAAATACTTTTCTCCTATTTTCTAAGACTGTGAACTTAATACGAGATAATATATTCCCGTAATTATGACAATTTACTGGTACAAGACGGAAACCAACGAAATCTCGGTGTTCCGGCAAGAAGTTCGATCCTGAAATTCCGTCGATAAATCGAGAAAGAGAGACCGCCAGTATCTCCGCCAGGTCTAAGCTGGCCAGCGATAATTTCAACCGATTAACGTTCCTCGACCATTCAATTAGACTGCATGGAGAACGGTGTTTAAAAACCGAGAAAAACCCAGCCGCCACGCGATACCGCGCTAAGATAACGGACCTGTATTACCAGACGTATGTAGTATCGCGAGACGACCGCTACCGAACAGTTCAACAACCACCTGCGGCTAACTGTCCCCGTATATATTATCGTATATTAGATTACGAGTCACCTACAGCGGATCTATAAATTTTCTTGCGCGATACCGCATTGATTAGCGAGTACACGGGCATTGCGTGCTTGCCAGCACAGCCATCGCCGGACAAGGGGATGCAGAAGAAATCTGGTCCTCGGCACTCTCGCTACTCTCTGGTCTCTTTCTCTTTGGCCGATCGCCGACCACACGTTTCGGCCTGTGTCGCCTGTCTCCAATTATCTCACGCAACGTCTACGGGGAACGGTTGCACGCGGAACCGTGGCCGAGGGGTTCGCTGCTCGATTCGGTATTCGGATCGGGAGATGAGGTTTTTTCCATGGAGAACTCCGGAGGCTGTTTCTTCCTGGTGCACTGGGAGTGGCCTGCTTGATAATTAACGCGTTCGCGTTCGCGTTTGCTTCGTGGTGGACAGGTGAACATTTGTGCAGAGTTACAAAGATTTCTTCTTGGGGGTTTGATGTTTAATGTTTAGTTTTGATGGTAATTTGATGCGCATGTATATCAAATTGGTATGTATCGTTGGTTTATAAATTAGCAAAAGGATTAGCAAAATTAGCAAGAATTAGCAAAAGGATTCGGTGTAAAATTCAGTTATCTTGGAACTTTCATATTATTAGAAGGGTGCAATGGATCGCGTATTTGATTAAATGTTGTATCGATGCGATATTCGTAGAGTATCAAAAATTTTGAAGGAAAAAAAGTACATTTTTCAAAAACGAATAAATCGACCGAGTTTCTGTTTAACCGTTTTATCTCAGGACCATTTCCAAGACCGCACGGGTCAAGAGACGAATATAAACTATAGCCAGTTTAAGCCACAGGAGACTGCAGGAAACACGAAACAGGAAAGTGCAATACACGATTTTGTATCGCGTTATTTACGATACGCCTGTTCACTATACCAAATATGTTAATTAACGAGTGCACTCTGTCATAAACAACGGGTAAGTACCGACTGCTTCGTCGATGAAATAGCATACCAAACGTCTCGCAATTTATGCTTCAATTGATTTCGCGGAAATCAAGCGCTCGCTCTTTATCTGGTCAAAAATGATTTCCGAATCAACCGACCGAACAATAAGCATTAATCAGACATCAAATGTCATTAACCCTATCAGTATACGTATCACCAGCAATAGAATTTCTATCTGGAAACAAACAAAATATAATCCGTTTAAGTTCATTTGTCCGCTATCTCCGAGAAAGTTACTTTATGGCATTACTAAATTTTAGTTTAATTTTTTATTATAATCTCTTAATCTAGTATGATCATGATCTCTTAGCCGATATTGACGTATTATTTATTAAACTATATAATGTCCTTTTATAATAACCTCGATTCTACTGCGATTGATTCCAACCAAAATTTGAAACTAATTCTTTCTCAAGTAACAGTTTACAAGGAACACTTGATTATTGTAATATTATAAACTTCTAATCTTCTGTTTTTTAATATATCGTCCATTCTATTTGGAAATAATCGCAATCAAAGCTGACAATTTAAAACGTATCTTCAAATAGCAACGTATAATAGAAACAGGATTGCTGTATGCATCAAATGACAAATATATGGACTAGCCAGGACCATTCAACAGATCGATGCACATCAATCGAGCAAAGCAATGCACTCAGGCCGCGTGTATCAAGGCTCAGCCAAGGGAGAGAGAGCCATCCGAAGGGTGGACGAACGTATGGGCCATTAAATCTTGCCGGGTGGCAAAAACTCCTTCCGAATTCTATTTGTCTTCCCAGCCCTCTTTCCATTTCACCGCTATTGGGAGGGAAAGTCTAGCCACTTCCGTCGGTTTTCTGAGCCCGTCTCCGAGTTCCGGCGGCCAAACGCTAATCGGTCTAGACTCTGGCTCTCTGCTATCCTTCCAACCTTCCTGTCCTACGAAATCCTCGTTTCCCTCTTCGGCAATCTTCCTCTCTCTTTGACCATTTCTTCTTTACTCCCACCACTTCAGTTCCAAGGGGACACTTTTCTTGCCTCTCGAGCTAACGTTCGCGGGACACGTCAGCAATCGTCTGCCTAGATAGATGGAGGATTTCACTCGGACCTGTTCGCTTTCCGTTACCCGGAACTAGTGATATCGAGAGCGAAGCTGTCAACTCCGAAGTAAACCTGACCATTTTGATTCTCTCGCTCTTTGTTCTTTCTTCCTTTCTTGCCTCGAGAACGGATCGTTCGTGAATCATTTCGAATTAAGAGGTTTGGGGGCTCTTAGGCGTCAAGTGTCGCCGAAGATTCGAGGAAGGTATAACTCTTTATGTGATATGATACGTTATTTTTTAAAAACAAAGTTTAAAAGCAGCGACTGTTTGTATTGATACGTAACGTCCTTCTTTTGTCGCAAATTTTTCATTTAAAACATATAACCTAAAATATAGAGGATTGAGTACTGAGTAGATTTAAGCCTATACCTTTTAAATATATTTTCAAAGACTCGGAATTTTGCAAAGAATTCAACTAACAGGAATTCAAAAATTCTTCGCAAGCTTATACATTTTATAGTTATAGTTGCTCTCTTAGTGTAATGTGCTGCATTATTTAAATTACGTTCGGGTAATAAAGCTATTCCAAACCAATGAATTAATATACGTCGTATTAAAAAAAAAGTCTTGCAATTGCAAGACACCCTTAACGAGTCTAATCGATAGCTAGACACGAATACTCATGAAAGCATCCTAAAACATTTACGATCATCCTCTCCTAATAGACAAGGAATGCGCCGGGATCATTGGAGCACATAAGTATGTCAATTGACCGAACGAGGGCAAGTAGGGGTCATAGGAGCAATGAGGCTACGTGAAAATCGACGGTCAAGGTTTATATTATCATATCAATGAATCGTCGGAGCAACGTACTCCGCGTGTACACCGAACGAGTCGTCGGACTATCTCGTCGAATCCCATAGAAGAAATTCATACGTTGAACAATCCCAACAAAGTAACCGTACAGGAACAGGAGTTGTCATTGATCCGAAGAGGTCATCAAACTTTCCACCCTTATCGGGTGGACGCGGTACGTCCGGTGAATGGTGTTTAACGCGCGAGACAATGTCCGAGCCCATCGTGTACCAATATTGACACTCCGCCGCCTTATCACGCGACGTATCAATCATACGACACGCAGACAGTGCAAGAAAATCCATTCCCAACCGTTTCACTATCGAGCATTCGACTCCATCAAGAACAGAGAGAGAAAGAGAGAGAGAGAGAGATAAGTCTAAGGAAAAAGTGAATTTAGACTCGACGTTCTTCAACCGGCAGACTCTTTCACGTTAAATAACGTCATCCACGCGTGCTAATGGCAAATCTATAATGGTCCCTGAAAGAATCCGCCAGATTTTTGCTCCTTTCCCAAGAGTTACACTTCCAACTGTCGAATTTCTTTTTCCTAGAAGACAATGGCCAGCTTGCGAGATAGAAGGAACTGTTTTTGGGTGAAAACGATGGATCGTGAGACGCGAATAACGTGATAATTTTTGTACGAGGTAGGTGAAGATGTTTTGATATGGTGTTTGCAGCTTGTACGTGGATGTAATTATTGATAAGTAGGGGATCTAGAATGAGAATCGTTCAGGTAAGCCGCAGGTTAGAGAAGGGTTAATGTGAGTTCGTACAAACGCGGCGGCGAGCGAAACAGCGTGTCTCTGATAAGATGAACAACTTGATAGAGGCGTTTCGCTTCTGATAACTGCATAATCGGCTGCATAATCAACTGCACTCCTTACGCCGCGGGGAAACTGGAAGAACTGCATTGCTCAGACCGTGATTGCGGCGATTGAAATATTATTGAGTATCGAAGGAACCCTGTTATCGGGGATTGAATAAAAGAATATATATATGTGTGTATCTATTTCGATTTTCGTCGAATACAGCAAAGAGAAAAGGAGTAAAGTGATTCACTTTAAATGAACGATAAATTTTTAAAAGTAGATAATATAAAATATATGGAAATGACAATTGTAACACGTTATTAAAAATATTGAAGAATATTAAGAATCATAATATTAGAAATTTATTAAAAATTTTCTTATTAATAAAAAGCTAAATATTATAGAAGATCATATTTTTAGTATTATCAAAGCAGTCGGGTAAAATATAAAAAATGAAATAAAAATATAAAAACAAAATAATGAAGTTCTGCATAGAATTCCATACAAATCAATATGATATTCAAACAATGATGGGAGTTGATAGAATGCCGTATTGTTTGCACGAATATCGATGCGCGGCATTTGCTTGTTACACGAATCATTTCCACGAATAGGATCCTTTCATAAATTTTTTCTAAGAACAAAAATTGTTATTCTGATCGCAAATAATGGAAATAAAAGAGTAAAACAAATGAGAAAGGATTAAAATGGAGAGCATAAAATAAATTAAAAAGTTGTAGAAACTCGCAAAAACCAGCATTTCAATTATATAAAAATTTTTATAAAAGTCCATCGTATTAACGAATTAAAAATTGTAATATGGAATTCTGTAAAGATTTTATCCGATTCAAATTTACAAAATCCCTTTGTGTTGATAATTGCTCATTAACACGTTCATGAAACGTGAATGCTCCGTGAATCGAAACGTGAATTTTACAATACACGAGATGAATTCAAATATGAAAGTTAAATAAACCACGAAATTTGGAAGAGACTTTTCTTATAGTCTCGATCCATAAAAAGAATGTAGCTACATCATCTCTTATGTATTTTCATCTATATTTGTATATTTCGTATTTCTCACGAATTACTTCTCATATTTAACATTAACATAGGTATGTTAATTCTTGCATTAGATAACTTTGTTCCGCTTAATAAATAAATACATTTATAAAACTCATTTACTTCAACGATTGTCTCTTAATAAATATATTCCCGATTTCTCTGAACGATCCTTAACAGAGAAAATCACCGCTTCTCCGAATGATGTAAACTCTAAACGCTTCGATACGGTCCGCGTCATTTCGGCGGTGTCCTATCTTAAAGCGTCGTCGTCGCGATGGCTCGTTATCATTTCACGAACAACAGTTCTGGAAATTGGCCGCACGAACGTAGATACGGCTCTGACCCGCGTGTTACTACACGTCACCATGATTGTACAGGCGCGCGCGTGCACGAGAACAAACCACCTAAGTATAGGTGTCCCTCGAACGCATCGTTCGAGGCTGTGAAACACGACGTGGAATGAAATACTGCGGAAACCAGCGTTGTTCCCACTCCGAATGTGTTATTTACGCCTTTCCGCGTTCACGTGGGCCAGCTATACCTCGTTTATTTTTTAATTCCACGGAATCTATCCGCGTGATTAATGGTGGATGCTCGGTTGCGCAATTTTCTGCGTCTTCCGATGTGTATTTCATGTCGAATGGAGTTGGAAAATCGACGGTGACGGATAAACGTGCACGTATAAGAAATTCTAAGGAAGAAAATTAACGAGAATAAGTACGTAAGAAACTATACGAGATAAGAACGGTCGCAGATGGATGCAGAAATCGCGGATTCGAGATAGAGAGTTATTGTACTGTGGCTTCAGTGACCGAGTTTCCTTTGAAAATCGTGTGGTTGCCTTTCGATGCTTCGTTGTTCTCGAGTAGACTGAACTTGATTAATTAGCAGCGGATTAGTAATACTTGACGTTAAGCTGACTATGCCATGTAATATACAGTATCAAGCGTTATTCATGATGTACGCGCTCATTTGAGAATTCTGGATATCCGTCAGTTTAATTAATTTCTCCGACTATTGTTGGAATGAGGTAATTTTAGAAGAAAAAAAAAGGACAATAGTATATATCTGTATACCGTTGTCGAGCCTCATAGTAAAGAACAATAAATTTTAACGGTACTAAAGTTTAATCACGTAGTAAATGTCACAGCGTAAAATAGACATATTAGTAACGATTATTTATTGGTATGTCGATAATATCATGAAGGCGAATAGGAGTGACTAAAGTGGAACGTAACGCGTGGTGAATATGTCGTTCATTCGGTCCCTTATTTCTTATTTAAACTTCTATAATTTTGTTCTTTTGTCAGAAAGAATTTTTATTTTTATAGTAAACGATCTTTTCTATATTCTTATCTTTTAGATTAGATTCTATAGTAAAGTATCTTTTACTTGGAAAAGAAAAAAGGAAACATCACAAAGGAATATTCGAAGTCATAATCATAAACCTACGGAAGATTACTTTCTATATTCTAATACTACATCATCGTATAAGTCATTATTTCAATCCTGAGAATCGATCTTTATATTTATATCATAAAGTTAGCATAATTCTATAAGATCACGGATTCAATTCTACAATTCAACGGATAACATACGAAACATCGTTTGTTTTTTGAGAATCGAATAGCAGTGCTGTATTTATGTAATTATGTATTTATAAGATTAACAAAAAAAGAAATGGATCGGCCTGACCTCTTGGAGCTTCCTATACAGAATCTAATTCTATAAAATAAGGAAGTAGAGTAGCATTAAATATTGACCTCGAGCCCGGCATACAACCTTAGCCGAGTACGTTAAACACTACCTAGACGTAGCACGGAGATCTATAATTTCCAAACCAATATCTACTAACCATTCCTTCATATGTAAAATTCCATTCGTCAGGGTGTAACGCGAAAAACATATTTCACCGGGAACGTTAAGTTGCCCAGACACGTCGATGCACTTCGCGAAGCCACTCATCGTTAGCCCTGAAAAGCCCTCTCTTCCTATGGTTCAACACGGAAATAATGCAGGCTGCTATCCGGGGATAAAGGATGAAGATCAGCCTATCTTCGACTGGCGGGGAAAATGCACGTGTACACGAGTACGTTCACGGTGGCGCGCTTCAACACACAAATTTCTCGGGTGCCCGCCGCGTGCTGTATACAGGGTGTATCACGAGTCTATCGATGCATGATTCAGCACACAAAGAACAAATTTGTTCGTTGCACTTAAGCACGATCGATCACGCGCGCGCGAGCGTGCGCCTCGTCGTGGTTCACCGGGTGCTTCAAATCTCGATTCACCGGCCGATAACGATGCCGGTGCATTAGCAAGCGCTGCTAATTCGTTGCTCGTACACGTTGCTGCCATCCTCCCTCTTGAACCACCCTAGAACCGTTGCGCAGGAAATGCGCACGTTTCCGTTTCGTTGTTAATCAATTATGTCGCTTATCGAGTGTTAAAATGAGTACGCGTGCACGCGCGCTGAAATTCCGTCGTGTAGTTTTTTCGAATGAGATTACGTCAGGTAGACGACGTTTAGTTAACGAGGCTGGAGGCGGAGTTGTTCGTGTTGTGACGTATGCGCTTTACGGTTGTACATTGTGCGGCTTGATTAGCTTCTTTGATACAACTTACATACAAATTGTAGTCGTAGAGCATGTGATACACCATACTGCTGAGATTTGTACAATCTTGATTGGCAATAAAAGGAGAGTTAAATTTTGATTTGAGGCAATCTTTGATCGATTTGCGATCTAAATGTTTTTTATTATAGACATAAGAGACATAGGCCAAGGATGTCGTGTTGAGAAAATGGCTTCGTCGAGAAAGAGATAGAAATAACGGGTCCCTTTTTCCTTTTCTATGGGCGGAACGAACATTTGGCACCCGTGGTTTGTATCTCTTACATCTATGTTTTTTATCCTGTGTAAAATACGATAGTATGACGTAAGAAAGCTGTAACATTAGAGTTTATTAACTCTTCTTGTCTTCATATGGGAGACAAATAATTTGAGCCGAATTTGACGAAGAAAAATAAATGCACAACGTAGTGAATCACAGCGTCAGGTATGTAAATAAATGACGTTGTGTTTGAGTTAGGTTTCAGTTCTAGTTTAGATTTCAACTAGGTTAAGTCACGTTTGAGTTACGGTTTGAATCAGATTACGGTTAATCTTGAATTTAGGTCAGATTTCAACAGTTTCCTAACCTCCGTATGCACTAGCGTAGTATTCTCTGTCAGTCTGTCTGTTATCGAAATCGATCAGAAATTTTTGATACTTCAAAAGGAAGTTTAAAGTGTCCAATTCAGTGTTTCTAGCCCAGAGTTTCAGGGTTTGACACTTGTGCCCGTAGATAAGTACCCAAGCTCTCTGGCAGAGTTCCAAATCTAAGTGAAAGTGCTTTGGTAGAGCACTCAGCCAAAAGCAAAGAAATAGTCTCTTAATCTATCCATTTATCTCACTCGACAATACAACGAAGACTACCTTCTGCCTAATTAAAGTTTCACGTGCAGTGCCTATCACGGGTCACCGATAGTCAAGAACGCGTTAGCTAGCGACGACTACATCAGCAGACAATATATCCGAGCGTTTACTCGGC
Organism: Bombus flavifrons; assembly: GCF_040668555.2. Lineage (NCBI taxonomy): Eukaryota > Metazoa > Arthropoda > Insecta > Hymenoptera > Apidae > Bombus > Bombus flavifrons. Next base: position 9,279,476 of record NC_138456.1, read on the forward strand.
GATAAAGTAGAACAAAACGATGGAGACACAAAGACCTACTTCTGCAATTATCGCGGCAGTCGACGATAAAGAACAAAGCTCGTCTCGAGTCAACTTTAAAACAAGACGGAGAACGAAGAGGGAAGAAGAGACGGGACTTCCATTTCCCCTAAATACCTCGACAGGACGGGAGGCGTGTGTACGCGGACGTAGAATCGCAATACACCCTGTATACATCGGCGTGGTACGTACAGAATCACGAGTACCGGGACCACAACGACGGGGAGATGCGCTCTTTCGCTATAGATAGCGATCAGCCACGGGTCTCGCAGCTTTATTCTTTATTCCGTGCAGGCAGTCCAGGAGAGGTTGGATCAGCCAGATAGAGGCGGCCAGCCGAGCAACGGAGGAAAGATAGCGCGGAAGAAAGGAAGGAGGAACAGACAGGGAACAGAAAGCAGACAGGGGTGGTAGTAGGGGCTGATAGAGGACGGTGAAATTCTCGTTTCACGAGCTTCCCGGGGAAAAGTATGTCGACTACCGTGAATTATGATAAATATCGCGACTGTGACGCTGCGATTTTAGAAGGCTTCGCGGTGTATACGTGTGCGTGTGTCCGTGTATCAGAGACGGGCACACGCCTTTAACCTGACATCCTTTTCCATCTCCCTCAGGCTATCCGCCATACATACCGAAAGCAGCGGCGGATCTTTTGGCCACGAGCTATGCCAAATACCGTATGCTGGCTGTGTACGCCGAACAAGCTGACCCCCCGGTGTCAAATGGAAGGTCGTGGGGCTCATCGCGACCATCGAGAACGCGGCTCGTGAGGATGTCGATCCTTGTTAGCGACTCGAGTCGAAGAACTAAGCCGCGATCATGCCGTGGTTCCTAAGTTTTTCGCCTCTTGTCGCTCGTTTGTAAATTTTGAGGCGATTAGCGAAAAAATTAAAAAATTGCGCGTTGACAAATTTTGTACATAATAGGAATATTGTTATAGGGTTAATCGGAAATTAGACCTCTTTTTTTTTAAATTAGTTGGCATCGGATTATTTGACTAATAGAAATTTGGAAACATGGATGTTCAACGATTGTAAAAGATGGAGGAATTGTTATAAGGTTAATTGGAAATTAAATTATCCTTCCATTGCGAAAACCTTCAGTCAACGAAACAGTTTAGTCATCGTATAAAATGATTTAATAAATGATTATATTCTGATGATCAAATACATTTCATTGACTGAAAGTTTTTTTTGCAATGAAAAGATACTTGCACGATGTGAGTTATGTTTAACGAGAGACTGGCTCATTCCGATCGATTTCTGACTTTCTATACGTGCTTCACGTGAATTAGTATGGAAGCTTTCGAACAATTTCTTGAATTACTTATTCTCCTACATAAAAGTGCCAATTCAGATGCGAAGCATATTTAGCGTTAGTTAAATCATTTGATCTTTACTCTCATGCTGACATATATTATATCGTCTTCCTTTCTTTCGTGTCTCTCAGTACTGAATTTCTATGCAGGACATAGCCCATTCACCATTCATCAAAAACGATATACCAAAGACACAGAGGAGTATTGTTTAACGGAAAAATAAAGTGAGTTCGCAAGAGGCTTCTCAAGATATACAATGCGCATCAGAGAGCAAGCTCGGAAAGGCCACCTCACGCAAAAGTGCCCGCGTTTTTAACTCCAAAGCGGTGTATTTTCAATTAAAAAAGAAAGAAGGGAAAAACGCTAACAGAAAATAAAAGAGATGAAGAAGAACAGGAAGAGAATCCACAACACTAAAATTTCAAAGGCAGCGGCCACGAAAGGGAGAAAAGCACACGTGGGCTCGCAAAAGCGAACAGAAGCGCGTGTGTTTTCCATTTCCCCCGACACACCAGTCATCGAGCAGCAGGTAAGTTCTTTTCGCAAGAGAGGAAGGTAAAAAGAGAGCAAGACGTTTCAACACGCTAAAAGAGAGAAAGGAAGAAAAATTGAGCCGAAAAAAAGGGGGAAAAAATACCCGTTTGCGGGAAACGACTTAATGCCAGCGCCTTTTCCGCCATATCTGAAAGGGTGCTACCCGCGAGGGAGATAGTTGGAGGGTCATATGGCAAGAAGAGCCTCGCAGGAATGAGGAACGAGGACAGGAATAGTTCGAGCAAAACAATTACCTACCCTTCCTGCTCGCCAGGGGCACATTTTCACCCCTCAAAACGTGGGAAGAAAAGCCACCGCTTGAGGTATGCGAAATACCCCCTATAGGGCGAGCTAACACACGCCTCTCAAATCTATCCACATACAACCATACGCGACCATACGACGAAACACATCCACGTATTTATACATCGACAGAAAGGCATGGAAGCGGTCACGCGGCTGTGTGCCGGTTCCCCGTACACGCGTAGGCATTCCTCATCCTCTCGGCGAGCATTAGCACGACCCCATGGGAGCCAGCTAGGGCTCGTTTTATAGGTACAACACGACGGAAACGCGGTAAAACAGGACAGGTGGAACGGAACGTGCACGTACACGACGACAGCCGTGAAAGAGCGAGAGAGATCGATGGCGCTTGACTGTATGCGTGAAGGGCGAGGCGAAAATTGGTGCGCAACCGGTTGCCGGGCAAGTGCTCGGCGAAAAGTGCAACAAAATCGCGAAATGGGCCTCTTTACTCGTGTCAGGATTTTCGGGAGAATGGAATTTAACCGTGGTCCAGTATCTTCAACCGGGACTTGGTAATTTCGAGAAATTACTACGGTGAAAGGAATCTACACGTATATTTTAATGTCGATTTATATTTGTTGAACGCTGTTTCCAATAGTCTCTGTATTAATTCCGATTCTCTCGCGCAGCAAAAAATTTACACGCCAATTTGAATATCTTTTGGATAATATTTTGCCTTACTCTATGTGACTAGAAATTAGCAAAGCGAACCGTGTGGCAACTTACAAGCCCTTAAATCGGTTTGTTTTTCATAATATTTGCATAATCACCGGCTCACGATTCTCCTTTTTCGCCCTGTCTCTGCCTTTTTCTTTCTTGATAGAATCGCACGATTTTTGTGTACCGCTCTTTATACATACGCGCGGGCATAGAGATTGTCAAAAAAAAAAAAAAGAGTCGCAGGCAGGTAAAAACCAAACGCATGGTCGGATGGTTAACAGTTTTGTAAATTGAAATTTACGAGGATCCGCGGCTCCCTATTCAGCCCTCCTTATCATCGGTTCAATGGCAGAAGCATGAATAATTCAACTGCCACGATGGACCAGGCAGCCGCGCGGTCCTTTCCTCCCTCGTTTCACATCTTTCTCTCTATAAATTAAATGCCGCGGCGATCATCGACGAACATTTTCGTCGCACGATGTCCGACGAGTGTCGCTCGAAGGCCGCCCGTCGTCACCGAGTTATTAATGCTTCTCCCGTTTGGACGCCTCTGTCAGAGGTTAGGACTAAATTTAAAGGAACGAGGACGTAACTGTGGTCTCCTTTCGTTTCGATTGGTAGGCGGGGATAAATAAATCTGACCGAAACGTCTGCAGCCTGTGTATTTCCTCCGACTTCACGGTTTTTCGAGGTATTTTATGTTTGGCGAAGTGACTTGAATTAGCTTGCGGGAGAGGAAATTAGCTTCGAGGCTTCAGACTCGAGCGAAACTTGTGTTGCGGTTGAATAAAATTTTAGCGATTGCTTCGTGGCAAGGAAAGACTTTAAATTTTTTGTAAGTGGAATTCTATTTAGTTGTAAGACGAAGAAATTAAAGATTTCGCGAGAAGAATATAGTAAATCTATATTTGATGATTTTTTAACTTTTATATTATTCAGTTGCCAAGAAGTATCTTAATATAAAATACGAGATAAATTCGGAAGTATAAACATTTTGAAAATAATCATGAATCCGCGAAATGTTATAAGAAACGAATAATATTAGTTTAATTCCATACCATTCGAATAGACACTGTATACAGTATAATCGCTAAATCATATAATGCTATACTAGAGGATTGAAGCAAAATTACGAAAACGTTTCAATCAAGAATAAATAATGTAATATTTTTCTACTTTCCTAAAATATAACACGCTCCAATTTATGCCGTTATATAACGTTACACACCTTCTAAAGACCAAATGTAAGAATAGGAACTCTCTTCAACTTTCTTAAAAAGAATTATAATTATTTTCCATACAACGAATCCCCTCGAGTTCTGAGTGAAAAAGAAAGCAGAGATAGGTCACCATTCCGAGCACACCTCGCAAGTTCAGTGCAAATCACGATCGGCGAGAATTTCCAGGCAAGCTCGTGCAGGTCCTTACAATGAAATGCACGAGGCTCGAGTGGAGTGAAGGCCGAGAACTACAACCTACTTCATCGAATAGGTGACAAGGGTCGAGCAGCGGGCGAAACAAGAACAAAGAAGGAATCGTGAATGGACTAATGAATTTAAATGGAAGCTGGACCCGGCGTGGCGGAGAGAGCCGCGGAGAAGCGCGAATCGGAGCATACGGACCAAACGAAAGAAACAGGGAGAAAAAAAGAAGAAAGAAAGGGAAAAAAATATCAACGAACAGGGAGAAACGAGAAAACGTAGGTATGAAAGAGCGGACGAGTCGCATGACTGAAATCGGACAAATGGGAGGTCAGAACTCACGTAAAATATAAAGGTCCCAAGCGCAGCGTGTGTTTCGCGATCTCCCTCGGTATTGCACGATTTTTCCTCGTCTGCGCGTTTAGCTTGAGCCTCGCGTATAAACAGCGAACGAACTCGGTGAATTTATATTCCGATAATGGCTCGCCGATGGGAAGGGACAAGAAGAAGATTCGAAAAAAGAAATGCGACGAAAAAGACAAGAGGAAGAGGTGCGTACGAAATTTCCATATTTCATCCAAGTCGCCGGCCGGATGATTTACGTCGAACGTATTAAAATGAAAATGTTATCGGCCGGAGCGTGCTCGGAAGCGGACAAAGTCGTTAACAATATTCGCTGTTTCGTTTCGTTCGCGATGTCGGTTTACACGCTTTTGTCGTTCCCCGGGCCAATTTAACTTTACGCACGAGGACTCGCGAGCGAATAGATAAACGCGTCGGAGGACGTCTTCGCGGATAGAAGAGAAGGGGAGGAAAAGGGAGAAACTTGTCTGACCCTTGCTCAAGATAGAAGACCGTTTATTACCTTGTATCCTATTCGCCATTACCTTGGAGTTTATGATCGGAGCGAATTCATGAATCAAGCACGGCGCTGCACACCTCGCGGAGAAAAATATCGCCGCGTTGTTCAGCAGATTTATACAGGGTGTCGCCAACTTTAACGACCAAGCTGTGCCAACGCGTTTTGAGAAGGAAATGCTAGATAAACGACAGAGGATTCGAGTGGTCTGTTAAAACGCGATTTTTTCGTAAAACGAAGATTTCGAAAATTTTAGTGGAAATGTAAAAGTTTATGCCGATACGATCATCCGATCTTGATCAAAGGAATGCTTGTATAAGTCTCAGAAATCAGGATGGTTTCATCATTTTTATAAATTTGTTCAATTTTTAATGCCCTTCTTAAAATGGCTCATGTACCATTTCGAAATTAAAGAAAATTGACGTCCTATCATTTTCTCTATGCAATCTCTGTTTTTCTTCGTCCAATCCAATTTTATAACAGTCTTTATGATATAGCTGTACTTCAAGGGTAAAAAGAGTTAGCATTTAAATGTATTTTAAAAATGACAAACTATTAGACAAGATATTTTAACTAAGGAGAACAGAGTACAGCTGTCTATCGATATAATATAAGATTTTACCGTATATTCTCTAACGATTTGTTTTCATATATCGATTTAGTTCAACAGAAATATCTTTTCCATGTTCTAGTAATTAATTGAAAAAGCAGACATGTACGAAGTAATAGCTTCAATAAATTAGCAAATGCCTACGTCTTGATATATGAGCTTCTCAGAAACCAAATTGATGAACTCCACTTTTTATAAATTTTTAATTTCGTTATCCGTGTGCATGACTGTACTTCTTAAAAGATAAATGGCTTAGTACCGTACAGTTACTTACGATAAAGAAGTGGAATAAATTATCGTAAATTTCAAGCTACGTTTTACTAAATAATATCTGCAAAATTATTACTTACGTATTCTTTTAATTTATAGAGTTGATCAGTGGTTTCTGAACAGTTCATACATGTTAATACTAAAATTACCTAACTACGTGACATATTAAATACAATATACTGCACATAAATAATTATAATTGAAGTGTAATGAAAATAAATGGGTATAATTATGTTTCCATCTCAATAAAAGTCAACATTAATTTCACCAAATGCACGTTTATAGCGTGTTTTAAGTAATCACAAAAACGAGAAATCTGAAATCCATTATTACTAATGTTAAGCAGAAACCAATTTGTTTATGAATACGCATAGTTATCAGAAAATATTCCGTTGTTATGACCAATGTTCATTGAAATTCGTGGTTATATTCTTCACAATCGGAACATCGAGCGTCTTTTCTTAATCCAACTAGTGTTCTAATTAGAGTCTGTACGTGATGTACACTTTTGTAAACGTACACGTGTAAAAAATCAAGAGACAAAGGTTCTTATTTGTATTTTTATATAAAATACAAAAAATTGATAAAAGTGTACTATCGAAACTCTGATTTTGAGCCTTTTTTTTTTGTTCTCGAATAAAGAACCCCCTTTCTCAACATTAATGTGTACCATAAAATGCAATCCGTATCGAAAGCTATACTTTAATTAATAAGCACAATCCATTTAATAAGCATAATTCAAAGAGCATTAAGTCAAAAATAATTACTCCTGAACCGTAATTCGTTCTTTCAGTAACATTATCGTATCAATTGCCCTCCATATATCTATGTAGTTTAATAAAGTTGCAGGAAAAGCCAAAATAAAATGTCTCGAGATCATTTTTCGCCGGCGCTATACTATATTTTTAGGAGGCGAAATTTCCCTAAGCTTATACGGTTACGTTGTTTACCCTGCGTGTTTTATTAACGTAATCAATATCAAGAACGGCAGAAAGTAGGAATCTCGGAGAGTTTAGAGGCGTTTCTTGGGAGATCGCGGCACCGTAAGGTTAAGCAGACGGCCAGGGGAAAAGGGAGAAGGCTTTTGCACGACAAGAGTTTGCACGAAATAACCTCGCCTTCGGAGAGAATGCGAAAGAACCGAAGTGAAGTCGACGAATTCTCTTGTTCTCCCCTTATCATCCAAAGAAGAAGAAAGTCACGTGAAAGAAGACGTACCCCTTCCGACGAGATTGAAACGGCTAGATCGAGAATGACAGCAAGGGAACTTCCTTTCTTATAACCTCGAATGTCAGACAGGTCATTCCGTGTCGACTCTGCTTCCGGATATATTTCCCTGAATATAGTTTTCTTTAGCTTTCGCGATGCTTCAAAAGAGTTTCATAACGTTCAGAATACGAAGAAATTTTTAGTTCCTGAATTTCAAGCGGAGAAAATTGTTTCTGTTACTCGTGTGCTTAATTTGATAGTTCGTTTATAGAGATATGGTGTGTGAACTTTTTTTTCCAGCATACCACAAAATTATATAATTCTCCCTTCGATCGGGATTTTAATTTAATCCGATCAAATTTTCCATTGTTGTTAACTACTCTTCGAAAATTGAAATTCGCGTTAGAATTTCCTATATTTCAATTCGACAAGACTCAGTTAGAAAATCAGTATCACAAAAGAATTTTAACAATACGCGATGATATAAATTCTCATCAATTCAAATCAGAACACGTCAGATGAATAAAAAGAGATCACTGTGTTCTTTCACGACGTTAGCAGATATTGGAACCGCGAACTATTTAACGCCAATATCGAGCATAAATCAACGGATTACAGCGAGTTTCGATAAAAAGGATTTGCCCGTTTGGAAATAACGGCTGTTGCGACCATTTTACACGCGGATTATACTTTATGAACACAATCCCATAGAACAAGTGTGTTACGCGTATTGTTTCGCTGTACGTCATTTCGAGCAATTAAATGTCGCGTAACACCGGTACCAATCCTTGTCAATCACGATTAACGAGTATGTACTTTTTACACCTATTACTCGTTACGTGGTCCGATTTTTCTCTTTTACGATTGTTATACGCACTTTCTTTTCTCCACCCTTATCGGTAGAGCATGAATTCGAATGATTTTCTGCAACGCTTGTTTTTACGAGCAAAGAAGGAAAACAGGCGTAGCTCCGCCGATAAAAACAGTACTTGTTGTCGTCGCCGCTGAAAACGCCGGGGAAATTTAGGTAAACGTCCTGGTCGCTTTTATGCCCTGCTTTTATTAATAATAATGTTCACGAAATTTATGGGGGTACCTGCTGCGCTGGACGATTACGTCGACGATGCGTCGAGTACGAACGCTCGAGATTCATAGGGTGTTTCCATTTGAATCTATAAATGGAATGCGCCACGGTAAAAGAGATTCACACAGACACGCGCTCGTTCCTCCAGTCCCGTGATGAAAAATCAATAGACGGGATGCGCGGTTTGTAACTTGCGACTAAATAGAATTCGTGTCCCTTTTTGTTGTACGTGAGAATAGAACAGGTTTTTTTTTATATTGAGACTTTGATAAAAATAAAAAAGCGAATGGTATATACATTTCTGATGCAATTGATGCAATTGATCGTAAAAATATTTGACTGGCACAATATTTTAGACGCAGTCTGTGAAGCAGGTTTGTAATATAAAATATTTAAAATTTATTGGAATGGAATCGACAATGAAAAAGCGGCGAGGAATATGCCATTGATAAAGCATAAAGGTAAGTAATTAAATTTTGGTACTAAAAATTAGCGTCGGCAAACGATGTCAAATATAGGATAACGTCATACTTTATTTTCAAACTTTCACGCTATGCTTGTAACGTAAAGCAATAAATATCTGTCAGAAATAAATGTCTTTTATATCGGTTTTCTTGCTGTTTTACGATTTCAAATATAATATACAACATATCTAACGTAATCTAATAAGTACCTTTATGACCAACTATATATAAGACACTGTAAGTTATTAGGGTAGGTTTGGAATCAACCTGTTGCAACATACCAGGTGCCTTCTCAAGTCAGTCTGCAACTATTGCATAGAAAGTGTCTTTCATTATAAAACTTGACGTAAAATATATTTAAACGATACCTCATCAAGTCCATCGTTCGAAACAAAGTTTAAAAATGATACTTATGATATTCACCTCGCGAAATACAATTTCTCCGAATGCGATATTTCTTACGAAAGATATCTGAACGCAGGAAGGATAAATGTATCCGAACAATTACGCGATTATCCAAATGAATCCAACAGGTACGATTTTACGAAGAATATCGTATAAAAGAATTAACAAGATTTATAATTCAACACGTTACATGACGCAGTGTATTTTAATCCTTCGTTTCAACATATTTTCTCCGGATACAAACGAACATATAGAATCGTTGAATTATCACTATTTCACTGGTTCCGCCATGAAACGCATCGCGAACTCGTTGGTAGAAAACGAAGAATCCCTCTCGAAACATTTTCCCTCGTTCACTACGGATCGTACTACCGGCAATTGAATAGCGTACGATCTGCAAACCGGCGAAAAAAGAAAGTCGAATAAATTATTTTTCCGGTAGAGCCTGAGCGGACGCGATGATGCCGCTGAAAATTAGCGAAGTACGTAAAAGCCGGGTGGAAGATTTAAAATTCAAATCGGCGGCCGTAAAACGCGCAGGGTGGCCCTGTTTCCCCGTGGTTCCTCTTTCGAGATTTTATGATGCAAGTAATGCGAGAAACGCGGCGTATGAGTGCACGCGTTTGAAGTCTGCTGACGATATTTCTCTCTCCTTTTCTTCCTTTCACGTTCTCTTTGTGTGTCACCAAACACGGAGAATTCCCGATAGAAATCGGCGTACCGTGTGACAAGGTGCGTACGCGTCCGTCGTTATAATTCGACCGACGCGCGTTAACTCGCCGAGCAATCGATCGAAACGTGATGCAACTCAACGAGTGCCGTCTGAACTTCGATTCTCGTTTCGACAACTTGCACGTGAAACTTTCAGCGAGAGGAAGATCTTGAGAAACTCGTGTTATCTGTCGAAAAGAACCAGATCGGAAAAAGGAGCAGAACTCCGTTTCTGATCAGAAAAATTTGAAAGTTGCTTCTTTTGAATAAATTCTAAATCGAAAGTACAAGAAAAATTGAAAAAATTTCGGTTAACAGTTATTTCACTGTAATTTGATCGGTTTTTGTTTCAATCGATCATACTTATGAAGAGAAGGATCGATTCTTCAGGCTCGCTTTTTAAATGAAATAAAAGAGGAGATAAAAATTTGAATTTCAGTTTAAAGCGAATATTCCTATCATTCCTTGACATGAATAAACGAAAATTGCCAACTTCTTATCGAAATAAATAATCTATAAATATTATTTGTTTATATAAATGAAGAGTATGGAGAAAGAGCACGACCAGTCAAACATTTTATATGGAATAGCAGTTTTGAAATTCAGTATGTTATCGATCAGTCCCATGACAAAATTATCTTCCTATTTGGTCTTGAAGCGAAACATCTGTCTTTTCGTCATTTCTAATAATGTTAAAATATTAAATAAGATTCTAAAAAAATATCCAACAAGACTTCCAAATAACAATTCTAACGATCTTTCTGAATAACCGGATACCTACTTCCTATACTTTCCACTCTATCGAGCAAAAACTATCATGAAAGGAAGGTTTCAACAGCTCGAAGGATACAAAGAAACGTTAACATCTTATCTCTTGTGACAAACATCGGCCAACCTCCGAATTTCGTAACGTGCTGCCCATAAAAATCGCTCTTATCTCTGTCTATCAGACCTTGAATGCAGCTCGAACCACGTCTTCGACCACGAAGAAAGGCAGAAAAATTGAGCAGACCGGTTCGATCCTGGACTGAATGAAAGGTAGCTCGTAACCGCAGATCACGCAAATTTCGCGTAAACCGCAATTCACCCGTGTTTTAACTTTTCTTGACTTAACAAATAGCTTTCACGCAGCTTGGAACACTCGAGCGTCTGTCTTTTACGGTCGCCACCAGCTCTTTATCCGGTCGAAAAGCCGCGTCACGGTACGTCTCCGCTAAATAACAGTCGCTTGCCTTCTTACGCGGTCGAGTAAAAAGCGACGCAGAGTCCTGTTAATTAAGATGCCTCGTCTCACACGTGCACGTCTGAGTCCTAATTAATTACAGAACATACGTATAACACTGGAAAATGTCGTAGTTTATGCCGTTCTTGTAATTAATTACCAACCTACCACCAGGCCAGGCTCGCAGTCTAACTGTTTCCATAAAAATGATATAACTCGGTTTACGACTAATCTTTCTTTAGTCGTCTGTGTATTTACTATTGTTTTTTTCCAACTTTAATCTCGTTAGCCCTAATCTTAGTGGCTTTTAAATTAGCTTGGTGAGTTTTAAATTTATCTTGCTCAATGTTTTAGAGTACCATTCTTACTTTATTTAGGTTATTTCCTTTTTCCGTGTGATAATGTAACTATGTCAATTCATCAACAGTTAATGATGCAATATTACGTTTTCTCGTGGCTAGAGTATGCTTAAATATTACAATTATATCAGTGATTCTAAAGAAACATTTCTACTAAATTACTTTGAAATTTAATAAACCGATAAACGAATATCTTTATCTGGGAATAAATGAACATATTATATATATAAACATTTTGTACATAAAAGTAAAATAAAAATGTATTAAACTAGCGGTACGGAGTTCGTTTCGACCAAATTCTTCGATAATTAGAACCCAATTAGACACTTCACAATATAGGTATTCAAATGTTCCTACCATCCGAATATTTCTCGAAGTAACTGTACGTATTTCCTACCATTTTTGAAAACGACGAACAGTTCGAACCAGACGTACAAACCAGAGAGATCAAATTTGGTTGACGAGCGTTTACGAGCGCGTTGACACGTGTCCTTCCGTATGACACGCGACAGATGTCGACTAGTCTCGTCACGTGGGACACGGAAAAGAAGACAAAAAGGAAAACAAGATTCTGTTTCTTCGATCGGGGATTGTCCCCATCTCGACGTGCCACGTCCTGGTGAAAGTATGGCTGACAAGCGCGCTGACAATCGATGTCACCGAAGAGCCTCGAATTTGCACCAAGTAGATCTACTCCGATGATCTGACGGGCACCCTTCTCCAACACCGGCGAATTTATGCCGGCTGATCTTCCATCCTATGCTCTTTATCGCGTCTAAAATGCAGCATCGAGAGGTCGAGACAGAAAGGCCGCTGGAAGGAAGAGTTTTTCGAACGGAGGGACCGACCCAAGTATGGGGGAAGAAATCGAGGCTCCTGGATCGTCGCAGGAAACTCGAGATACATTTACATACGTGGCAAACAACGAGGGGAAAATTTACAAAGATTTCAAAGAACCATTTTTTCCTCCGTTCTTCGTGAAAGCTTTCAACAACTTTTCGATACGTCACACATGAAACTGAAGTACTTTCAGCAAAGCAGTTTTCATTAATAGAAAAGCTACACGCGCGTAAACATTTGATGATTATACGAGAAAAATATGATAAATTAATCGAAGATCGTAGAAAATAAACGCGATAAGTCCATTCTGTTTCAGATTTTTCTGATTTTCGTGTCTTTCTATAGTTGAAAATCAGAATACGTTGAATTCGAAAGAACAAGTAATTTAAAAACGAGTGATAAAGTCAGGAGATTCTTTAAGAGAGACTCTTTAAATGTTCAAGACGACAAAAGCACGTATCGAATATTAAAGTTATATAAAAATGGAAAGATAGCTTCAATAAGGAATTGGTTAATTATATACTGAATTTTAAAATTGCTCTTCTATAAAAAAAACAGGGACTACGTATATATGTATAACATATATTTTTTACCTGTGTTCTTCATGTTTATATACCCTTCGTACCGAAGGGGTTAACGATTGGAAGTTATATCTAACACAATGTTGCGTCACCTTTTTTAATTCGTAGCCAGTTGTATCGAAATCTCAAGCGGAACACCGTTCTACTTTCGACGAGGCAATTTTCTTGAACCGTTTATGCGCCATCGCGCGTAATGTCCGCCGCTTGTTTGCCGTCTAATGGTTCCGTCCTGCTGAGATGGCGCAGTTAATTCAACGCTTGATTTTCATACAAATATAAGAGCATCGCCGGCCATCCTAAAGTCGTTTCTGTTCAAACCAAATATCCATTCCGGTTAATGTTAACATACGGTTAATGTTTTCAAATTGTTTCGAAAGAACCGAGAGCTTCCCTAAACGAAACGATGGTTGAAAAATGACCCAAAACTACATGAAAACGTAGTTCATTGTCAATAATATCCAATCTACTTTCTTCATTCGGTCGACAGGATTAACACAACTGCTTTGTACTCGATCAAACACAAAAAGCGACCCTAGACAACGGACGGGATCTCGATCGAGACCCGGATTAAAGAACAGATAAGCTACTCGCAGGCAATCGTATCAATGGTTCCGGGCCAATGAAATTCCCCCGAAAGATCTGTAACTCAAATACGACTGGCGATACAAACGCCTTGGTCCCTCGTGTTCCTTGCCGGATCGAATCTGCTACGGAAAGTTCCAAGACGCAGCAAACGAACAGCCACTCGTAACTCAGAAGCTCCTCGAACAAACTTCCGACGGCAGGCGAGTTACTTTTTTAAAAAGTCCTCCGCGAGAGTAACAAGCCGATTTATGCAGATTATCGGCCGCGAATTCGAGGCAACGCACAAATTGCCGCCACTGACTGGGCAATACCTTGAGACTATGAAATATTCACAGCCCCGATTCCTAACGATAGTCGCAACACATCCAACGGCTACAGGTTTATAAGATCGCGAACGTCGACTTATACGAGCAAAGTTTTCGCTCAAACGCAGGAATATAGCTCGAAAACGTGCGCCCTGATGCCTCGTCCCGACACGCCTCTTACGTAGGTATTCTTTTACGACGAGATGCCAGCACCTTCTCGGACTGGATTTATGGCTATTCTGTTATAACATGTCCCTCGTGTTGCATGTATTATCGAAGATACGCGTTGAATCGTTTCATACTTATTTGAAATATAGACGGATGCCTTTAGGCGATTATATATAAGTTATATTTGTAGAAATTTATTACGCTGATCGAACAGTCATTACTAGATTTTAGTTGTTTATTAAAGTTCATCTACGCTGCTTAAAACAATTTTTCTATATAAAGTCAGCCTTCTAGCGATTCTAGCGTAATTAATGAATCTCGCTATATTATATAACCAGAATAATGTGTCAAAGCAAAATAGTAAAATTCGAAATATTTTTAATCCATCTTCTGATGATAGCCAATACGCATAGACAATATTCTATTAAATGCTATTAAAGTGATTCATAATTTTCCAACTCAAGCTTTCTATTTTACACCGTTTCCTATGAAAATCTACTTTTCTCAGTTACGTCACTCTTGATGAATATCCAAGCATGCATCATACACATTACGGGCGATCAGAATGAAAAAGTTTCGCGAACGTAAGAGCAAAAGACGAGTCCTCGAGTGGATGCCACGTATCGACGTTCTTCCACTGGCGAGAGTTGATTCCCATTCACTACCTAGTCCCTCTGGCACGCGATGCATCCAAAAGTTCGATCGAAGACGTCGATAATGGAAGGAAACGAACTACTTCTTTCGTGGAAATGACGATCTAATAAGTTCTCTTTGGATTCCAGTCGCGAAATCGCGCTATTCCTCGAGGTTTCACTGGCGGGTTATTTTAGGCGTCTTATTAGAGAATGATTCCGAGGTTTCACCGGAACGCGAGTCGGCTGACGCTGATTTATGGCTCTCCGTAGTGGGTGTTGGGTAAGCCGACTAGTATGAAAGATCTGGGACAAATTTTCCCAGCCTGGCGTGTGAGCTGCGTGTAGAAAATGCGAAATAGATGGACAGCCGGGTTAAGAGAAAGTTTGGTAATTGAATGAACCACAGTGAAACATAGATATAATTCTTAACCAGTGTAGTCGAATGGAGCAACGAGACGCTTTGAAGCTAAATTAGCTTCAGCCTTCTAACCGTCCTTTCAACTGATACACGTTACACGCTTTAAGACTCTCGTACACGCGGCAGGATAGTAGACGGGGGTGAAATCTGCCTGTTATCGACAGACATATTCCGATCGAGGAGGGGAGAAAGTCGGATCGATCGATCGTCGACCTGTCTCTCTAATAGTCGAGAAAGAGCACGCTAAAGGACGATTCGTTTCACGCCTTCGAGATGGCCGACTGCACGGCCGCGTTATTTAACCGGTGGCGGCCACGTGAACAAAAACGAGAAGAAAGGAAGAATCGGAGAAAGAAAAAAATTGGAAGAAAAAGAACGACTAAGTGAGATGGAATGTCTCTAGCCGGGCGCCTAGCGCACATCCTCATTTAAATGAAATAAATCTTGTTACGAGTAATTTTCATCCGGCCGTCGAGCGGAGACGGGCAAAGAGGCGAGATGGAAAGGCTTTTTAAGGCCGGTACCCGGCCCGATGCGAGACAAATGGATTTTGTTCCGTCGACAGAACCCCACGAATATGTCGCCGCGTGCTTCGCCGAGCGAAACTTCGCGTCTCGTGGATCGGCCAGGAATTGAGACGTCCATTGTGCGTCCGATGGTTGCATAAAATGTTTCACGGGACCGGAGAGGGATGGGCTACCGTGTTTTCAGAAACTCGAAACAAGATTAGGACCGGCACGGGCCGAATTCTGTCGGGAGCAATTAAGCGGCAAGTTTCGATTCGATTTTGCTATTGTTCCGGGGTTTCGAGGAACGGCAGGCAAATGGGTGGGCTTACAGAGGTGTGGAGTTAGTGTTCCGGAAGGATATCGAAGAATCGTGGGGACATCGGTGAAGATAGTTGCGAATGAGTTGGAAGGTTGTAAACGAATTGGGAGATTGCAGGATAATGAATTAACGTCGGAATTAATGAACGTGTTGAAACGAAAGGTTTTAAGGTATTTGCTTTGAAATGACTAAAAATGTGTACGCAATCTTTAGGGAGAAATGATGTTGACTTTTATGAAGGTACATATCATCTTTATCCTGTTATCTAAATTACAGTTATCCATGTAAAGTATATTTAAGTGTATGTACATATTTTAGATTCGTATATCTAGAGGTAAGTGTCTATGCTAAAGAGAAAACTAGAAATTCTCATAGAACGGAATGCTTCTGTTCGAGCCGCTGAGAAATCACTCTGATCAATTTCATAGATTGAAAAGTATATAAATTGCTGGTATTACAAATTATTTTTTAAATTCATTTTGGAAATCACTATTCCTTATGTAATTTCCTCGCGACCAACTGATAACATTGAGTAATTTATTATATAATGTGATTAGGGTAATTAACAAAGGGTGCAGTTGATCAGTTTGACATTCCAGAGGCTTGTATGTAAATATATACGTAGGTGTATGTATAAAGTAAAAATAAGTCAAATATACACAATTCTATAGCATAAAAAGATGTGTATCGAAACGATATTTTTAAATTAATTTGAATAAACATACGAATATTCCAAAATGTTTAATACTTTATCCAATACAATACAATACAACTCCCAACGAAGAGTTATATAATCACATTGTTGTGATACGATGTTCAGTGATGAAGAATTATGGAGATCTGTATATGAAATCTCCGAGATTTCAGATATCACAGCTAAAACCAGAAATTTAAGTACGGCGCCAGTTCCGATTTCTTCAGCCACTTAGCAGGCAACAAAGCGCACGGAAATGGTTGACAAACGAGGCCCACGAATAGCCACGAATTCCTAAGCCGTTATGGATTTATCGCGCGTCGTAATCTCAGAGTACTCGAGAAAATTATGACGAGGCATAACGAGCCCGACGTCATGAGTCACCGCGTTTAATGAACGAGACTAAAAAAATGTCGTCCGAAGGTGAACGTAACGATACGCGACAAAGATACGAATCTGTTCAGCATAATCGGCACAGAAAATCTTTTGCACCTTACAAACCCAAAGAAACCTCATCCTGATTAACCAAGTTTTCGGAGTTTAACCAACTTGAAACTATTCTACTATTACCGCTTTTACAGTCACATCTTTCATATAATTATTTTTAATTCAAACGGAAATATCTGCCATTTACATAGTTTCACGTAATTTCTCAAACATTAATTTCTAAAACTTTAATGATAGATAAATAAAATTTAAATTTTTCTAAGCAGACAGACTTAAGTGCGATAGAGGTTTTACCAATTATTCCTTGACTTGATAAGAATGACAGTCGATAGATAACGTAATGTCATTTTATGCTTGCTGATTAACTCTTAAACTTTTTTTAAACTACCCTTTCTGAACCTAATAGCACCAGTTTCCATTATATACACTTGAAATCAGATTAGGTCTTCAATTAAATGATTCAAAGTCAAGTAACTCGATTTGCATAAATTCAAATTCAAATAGCTTGACTAATCTCCAAACCATCTCGAAGCTACGTGGAAACCAGAAAACCTATCAAGATCATCTAGAAGAAACAATTAAAACGATCTCGACGATCGATCGGGCGATTCGCGGTGATCGACGTCGGCCGTTTATCAGATAGATCGGATCAGACTGTGTGCAGTTTACCTAGACCGATAAACGGAGCGTTTTCGTTATCGAGGAACGGATATTCCTGTTAGCCCTAATAGGGTTCGATAAAGGAGATAAGTAAGCGGCTTAACGGACTAGCGGTAAAAATGCGAGCACCGATGCACAGACTGGAACGAACCCTGTTCAACGTTACACTTTTTGTTTGCGACCTCGATTCATGGCAACTTTGCCTTCTTTATGCAATAAAGCTTACCGGGAGAAGCTGTGGTCCTCGAAATAGAGATCGCCACGCCCCACGCGCCACTAAACGACATTCACCTTTTTCTATTCCCATTCGCCGAGGGGGTTTCATTCTTTCAGTCCACGAGAAAACTCTCCTTACGATCGCGAGTAAACACCTAACCAGACGTATATACCACGGAATCTATTGAAACGAGCCAGAGAAAGAGAAAGATTTTCAACGCGGTCGAAAGTACCGGCAGGCTCCCTTTGGTTGGCTCCTTTTTAAAAAGGGACTCGGCCAACCCCTCCGTGTCTCGAGTTCCACCCCCGTCTTTCACGCTGACAAAGTGGATCGATCTCGTCAGTGTCTTCGCTTCTCCCCGGGACACGTTGCTCCATCGGAGGCCTACTTTCCACTTGATTTTTCCAACTTTTCACTCCGTTCTACGCACATTACCTTCCCTCTATTCCTGCATCACGATTTCTACGTCTCATTGTTTCACCGGAGTTTCAATTTCGTCGTCGATTCTCGTCGCAGAATCTGCCCCTCTTATGAGAGCATTTGAGCGAACCAATTGCAGTGTCCCCTCTGTTTTCCCGGCTACGGGTTTCGATATCAGAAACTACTCGGTTTCGAGGAGTTCCGAGAGACAAGCCTTGGAAACTTTTAATCGCGAGAGAAGTTATCGTTGTCGACCACCGTGGGCTCTGGCTCGCGGCAACTTTTCGGCGTGAAATACACGAGAGCCGCGTTAAGTAACGTATAAATATGATAATTCCGCGGAGGCAACGACTCTCGTAAATCTGACGTTATGCAAATGTTTGAGTTCTCGCCAGCTTCCTTAATTGTCACGAGTTTTTCCGCCAGAATAACGCCGTGCCGCGACGAAGCGACTTTCGAAAGAGAGAAAAGAATAAGATGTTGTTTAGAATCTTGTTCTTTTCTTTTGATCTGTTTTAAATTACTTCGTTTCTATTGTTTAATTTCCGTCCTATAGATATGATATTTTTAAGTTAATTTAAAAACCAGTTTATCGACATGGTGATTTTTCCCTTTCTCGTTATAAATAAAGTAATGTCTGAAAAATGTTTCAATATCCCAATATTAAATTGGTCATCCAAGAAACGAATTACGCACTCAGTATGTTGACAATTTTATACATTTTAACATACCTATATATATTTTATATATTTCTGCATATTTACATATTAGCATTCGCAGTTTTGTTAGTTTAGTTGCTATAAAAGCACGATGTGTATTATTTTTTGTGCACTATATAACACAACTTTGGCGAAATGATTTCATGACTCACTGGAGAAAGATTCGAGACGATACGTTGCTCAAAATATTAGAATATTCAAGTTATTTGCATCCTGCTAATAAATACAGTATATAACGTGTCAAGTCCCGCAGGCAAATTTGTAATATTCATGATATAACGATTAAATGAGCTATATCTCAGAATTATACCAACAGACTGCTATATTCGTAGGAGTGGCAGTACTAATCATGATTTTAATACAGAATTTATTCGCGTGATTCAAATAATTTAGTATTTTAATACATTCCGCAATATTTTATGTTCTCCTGGCACAAAAGCACGGAATAATGTATCGTGATATGAAAACGTATTGTCAATTAAAAGAACGTATTACAGTTAGAAATCACTTTAAGCCGTTTATGATTTTCCATCAGAGTAGGCTTATACTCGAAAAAGAAATGACCATGTAGTGATTAAATGAGCTATACCTCAGAATTATTCTTACAACCTGTTATACTGATAACAATGACAATCATAATTTTAATACGAAATTTATTTGCTTGTTTCCAATAATTCACTGTCATAACTGCGCGATAATTTTATACCGCGTGTTAACACGAAGGTACAGAATGATACCTTCATAATTCAAAAACTGACTTTTCAATTAAAAATATCCTGATGTAATATGTAATAAGAGAATCATAATTTCTTGTCAGAAACAACTTCGAACAAAAATAACTAACAAGTCCATTTTCAGAAAAATATCAATTACACCTTACAGTGAACACGATCACTACGATTACTAGATTTAAAATCACTATAGTCTTTTTGTACTATTTAACATTATTAGCGAAATTTCATAAATCACGACGTATAAAAACTAGTTTGTTACGAAAACATGCATGATCCTAGAAATCGACCATTTATCATATTCGACGCAAATTTGTTAGAGTAAAACTTGTCACCAATTCATAAATATTATCGTTTCGTAAATTATTGCGCAACGAAGACCAAGTACTTAGAATTATTACTTCTCTTCCACGAATTACCACAACAAATCAGAAGAAACTGAACACGGACAGAAAAGAACAACAAAAACAAATAGGAACGAAAATACCAGATGCATAGCTTAAAATCGTTTCGAAGAAATTCTACAGGTCATAAGTTATAAAAACAAGCAAAATTCAAGCCAACCGATTATCGCACAAAAAATTGTAGCAACAGATCTCGCGACTAGTTTACACGTACTATCATTTGGTAAATTATTGTGCGCAGAATACTAGATACGCAGGATTTCTACGAAACACCACACAACAGATTAGAAGAAACCAAAACAGAACTGCAAAACAAAGGGGAAACAGATAGAAACGAAAACTATCCGACACTTGTCTCAAAATCGTTCCACAGCAATTTGTTTTTCGAATTATTGATTGGACTTCACCTTCACGCTAGAAAGTTAACATGTTGTAACGACGGGACTACACGAGTGAAATTAAACGTCAACGATATAGGCCAGCACGAAGAAATTGCTCAGCTCACGGTATAATTACAGACGTTGCCGCGCGCACTTAATTCTATAATCTAATAGCCGGACACGACGATCTCGGCAAAACTTCCAACGCGAGAAAATGCTTCCGCATAATCGATGATACAAATCATTGGAAAGAATCGTCAACCGTCTTGTGCACTTATATGATGGAAACGTTTTCGGCAATTTCGCTTTCACGATAAAGGCGCATCATCGTCAAAGGTAAAACGTTTCAAAGCCACTCGATTAATCTGAACATTACACCGCTTTGAGACGAGCGGAGAAACATTCCAGACGTTCACCGTGTCTCTCTTTATCCATCTCTACGTTCGAGACGAACTTCAAATCGCCAGACGCTCTCTAAGAACGGTGTCTATCTAATTTTCGACCGATAAACTTCAACGAAAACAGCAGACACCGTGCACTTCAAACGCCCGCCAAATTTCCGTCTGTCTGACGCTTATCTCATCCACTTCCGTTCACCTTGCTGTCTACGGCTAAGGAATTCGTATAACACGCCAGTATGAGGAGAGAGAAAAAAACTGGACACGAAACAATCAGCGAAATTTCGATCGGTAATCGCGGTAACTCGGAAGCAGTCGGCTAGTCACGTGCCAGACACGACAGCCACGGTATTTCAACGCACCGGCACGACACCGGACCAGTTTTTTTCTTGCTTGTCGGTGGCAGCTGCCCGAACTGTTAAAGGTCTTCGCATTATTTCCTGTTCGACGCACGAACATCGAGAAAAAAAGAATATTGCAACGCGTTCCGTGTCGTGCATCGATACACGCAAGAAACCCGCAAAGTACCGCGATACGAGACCCTCAAGACACTTCATTTCGTCCGTAGAAAAATAGGATCGCGGTTTAAAATACGAGGAAAGACGTGTAAATAAAAAATGAAATGCAACGACTCACCGGTGGGTACCGGATGACACGATGCTTTCTGCCACTCGAATTCCCTCGGAGAAATGTCAAAACGCCAACTTGAGAAATCCACAGAGTCACTGTTTAGACTGGATGACAATCGATCACCACATACGCGATTACGTGTCACTTGTCACAAGTTCGAAATAATCGTATTAATACATCCGACTATTTCAGAGAATAAGCAATAGCGAAATATGACAGTGAATACTTTCGATTAAGGGCAAAAACTATGTTACGAAATGCGTGGTACGAAATCGTATCGTAGATTCGGTCGCCGGGCTGCGTCCGTGCGTACAACCGTTCGGCTCGGAGTCTCGCGCTCAACTGGTCTCCGCTCGTTGGCGCGGATTTCTCATGGGCCAATCGGAGTCGAGACTGCGCGGCGCGCCGCGACTTTGCCTCGTGTGTATCGTACCTTAGGTTTAACCCCCGTCACGGCATTGCTCCTTCCCCCTCCGACGCCACGGAAATGCGTGTCGCTGTACTCTCTCTCTCCCTCATCCCTGTCGTTCTTACTTTTTCTTTTTCGCTCCCTTTCTTCGTCACTCTCGCTCTTTTATCGGGAAACTCTGTACAAGGGTAGCGATGGCCATTCAATTTTTCCTCTCGCGGAGTTCCTTGAGTCGAACACTTCGACGAACGTAATCGTGCAAAGGTCCCGATCACTTCCGTGTAAGTTTCCGTAAAACGTTATTCTTGTTAGTCGTTCGACCGTCGACTATGCTTTCCAACTTGGTCGTTACTCCGAGAATCTCGACAAATCATCATGGTGGAAACTTGATACGTTTCGCCATACGACCTGTCGCCATTACTGCAGTAACAGGATCGTTCGAGCTACTTACAGATAGATTTAAAGGATGACCCGTGGTTGATCTGCATTTTCACGGATGTAAAGTTGTTGCTTCTTAGACGCAGCCTCCGGCGTACATAAACTCTTCGCTGTCGCGTGCTAAGATCCGTGTATATTTCTTGCAATTTGCAACACTTCGACACTTTCGACATTTCTTCGCGCCATTTTTACATAAACGGACATGGTGACAAATATGTATGTATGTAATGCGCTAAAAGAATGCGCAGTAGTTTGCGCGAACGCCGCCAGGGGGCAGTTTAGGTCTGCCCTTACATTCGCTCTAAGTGCAGTTTGTTTTTTATTCTGAATGTAACCTTATTTAAATGTGAATCGTAAGAAAGTGCGTGTAAAAAGCAGCTGAAACTAAAGTACGTGTGAAAAAGAAATTGTAACTAAAGAATGCGTGTGAAGAAGTAACTGCAACTAGAGTACGTATCAAGGAAAAACTGTAACTATTGCACATCGATACTGTAAGTCGGTTCATCGTCTTTTTAGTATGCATGTGTCATATCTATTTTATTTTATTTATCATATGCAATCGATAAATGAAAATAGTCTTTGAAACATGCATTTTTTTCGTCGTTTATGGTTATTATATGTAGATAAGAACAAAATTGCGTAATATGAAAATTATAAAACTTTACCTGACTAGAACTTTTATTTGGTACAACGCTTTAAAATTGATTTGAATGGTTATCATAAATTCCTAACCTTTACAAATGCTTATCAGAATGAAAAAATCCAAACAAATGCATGTAATAAACAAGTTTCTCAAGGAAAATATGAAGGTATTTCGCACCACTTTTACAACTGATATGTTACATGAATTCATTACTCTACAAAGGAACGCGCAATATAGTAGACAGGAGATTTATAGTTTTGCATGCGTAGGGGTGACTCATTTTAATCTATAAATGGATATATATGGGAAAGTACATTGAGAGTTGAACGGTGAATATGTGAGGGTTGAAGGAAGTCGGGGGAGGCATTAGAATATCAAGGAGAAAGTTCGGTGGGAAACGAAACGTAACAGAACTCTATTATCAATACTACTTGTTAGACTATCTTCTTTGACGTCTTCACCTACCGAAATTCCTCTTGAGCATTCCCTTAGATACCCTTTAACTATCGCATATTCGATTTCTTCGCTTCGACGTAGTTGGCATATTTATTTATGAATTAAAAGGAGTTACAGTTAGTTATACTTATTTAATGCCTAATTCACAAAATTTGTTAAATGAACAAAGTTTTCACGACGGTGACACAAATTCAAACATACGTTTTTCGATGATCAGTATTGGTAATTTATGATCTATGACTTATAAAATTTCATTGAATTTATTGAAAAATAATAATATTAGTTTAATAGTGCTAGAGAAATTTGTTGATGTTTCGTACAAATTGAATGTTTTTCACTGCTTGTATTTTCGAGTTTCATATTTTGTTATAAATCTGTTGTTTCATTTGCAACATACGTATTTTATAACGTAAAATAATAAATAAAGTAAAATTTGTTAGACTTTTCATATAACTGTAAGGAATAACTGTACCAAATATTTATAACCGGCAGAGTATATACGTATATAGAAAAAGCATCAAATTGAGTTTTTCAAAATCTGACATTATGAAATGTTTCAATATTAACATCGTCAGATTTTCAGCTTTTATTTAACCAATATCGTGACAATACATTATAAATCTACTTCAACGATCCTTCGTACATCACAAATAATAATTACACGGCTCAAAAGTCGTCATTTTACCGTGTATTTATCATCCTTATCCCCATTTCAGTAATTACAAAAACCGCGGTGCTCCTCAATACATCTGTATACGGTACTTGATGTATTTTTCTCGATAAATATTACTTAAAAAACGCCGGTGTGTTTATTCGAAATACAGGAGGGGCAAAATATTTCTGTTTTCAAGGGTCGCTTGTCAGTTTACCGCCCGGAGTAAAATGCATACAATATAAACAGTCATAAAATGCAAGCGTCGATAAATATTCGCTTATTCGATAACGAAAAACACGCGGCCTCATAATATAACACCATGCGTATCTACGTCCATGCCACCTTAAATCTCCGCGGAATCTCTTTGCAGTGAACCAACCCATGTAACGTTACGTAACTTTTACGCAACTTCCTTTGCAGACGTAACAGGATACGAACGACGACGACGACCGAAAAACATGAGCGTCGAAAGAAAGTTCCCTTCATATCGACTTCGTGTTCGTTTATTACGACCTATAGCCGCATGTACTTACGATCTTCCGCGTCCATCACCCCTCTGCCAGTATCTCGCCGTCTCTGTTCTTTATTTTCGCTCCCTCCGTCTTTCCCTAGTAATTCCACAGGGGGTTTCACATAATGCTTTTTTTCAGGCCGCCCTCTTAGTATACATCGGGACACAAGGTCCTAGTATCCGTAGCTCGGTCGCCCCGAGTGACGCGAATTTTTCCCCGAAACGACTTTCCATTCGTGCACAACACGGAATCCAGTCGGTACCCCCGGAGGCGCGCTCCCGTGAATTATCCGAGTGCCTTCGGTAATTCCGCTGGGAATCGTTTTGCATAATGTTAAGAAAATACTCGTAAAAGGCCATGCTGAATGCGGCCTGGCTAGGTCGTTGTTACCCGCCGATATTGCTACGCGTTATGACACCGACAGCGATCATCGTGACCGACAAAAATTTCCCTCGGTTTTAACGCGCGTCCGTTTACTCGCTGTTAAATCGAACAGGTTCAAATTATGCGTATTAAGATATTATTATATGGACGGATTTCTGTTGATACTATTTTGGTTTTAGTAATTGTGGTATTTTTGATATAATCTTATTTCGATTTAAATTCAATGTCGATCCGTAGGTAAACACGCCAATAACGAAAATATTCTATAAAAAGAAAATTTTCATTAAAATAGAATGCTACGTTTTATTACAAAGTTAGTTCTTTTTATGATCAGGCGACTACGAGATGTTTTATTATTACTTTATCGTTTATGGTATACACAGTTACACATTTTTTACTTAAACAAAAATAGGTTTTAATAAAGTGTAGACAAACTTTCGCGAGTACCGGTAAATAAAGAAGACACGTATAAGAAACATTTAATTTTAGATATTTTGTATATTTTTACATATTATATACATTCTCATAAATGCATAAACTTTCACGGTACAATATTACATATGTTTCTCATACCGTAGAACTATAATACGTTTGGTTGAATGAATGGAATTTTAACTACTTATTGCTGAATTAACCGAACTTTCGTCGATTAAATTCACATATTTGAAATCCACATGGTGAACTCCCATTCTATGAACAATTTAACCCTCAAATTGAATTCAAAGCTGACTCTTTTCGATCATTAGATTTAAGGGGACTGTTAGGCCGGAAATTAAAAGATTATAAGTGCGTTTTATAGCCCATATATCCTCTACTAAAACTACAAAATCATAGGTGACGGTATTAATTTCCGGCGCAACAGTTTCGAGCGTTTCCTAGTAAGTATCATACCGTTCGACGGAATTTGAGTTTACTTGAGCGCGAAACGACGGCGTTAAACCGAATTCCCAACGTAAAACGTTTATTAGAATAAAGAAGCTACTTCTCGGTCCGTTACTACGATTTAATTGTGCCGATGGTGAAGATTCCAGCGGAGGAATCAGCTTGTGGGGAATGGGCCGTTGGTGTCTTGTGTAAATAGAGCAGTGTCGCAGAGAGAACGTTTCAAGGGAGGAAGTCGCCCTTGAAATTTCGCCACGCTCCAACTTGGCGGTTGGTGGTTTGTCGATAGTAGTAGCATTAAGGCCTCGTTAAATACGGACACGCTTCCTCGTAAAAGTATATTTCAAATTCGCCGCGTAGCCAGGATTACGTCGAGTTTGCTGGCGGCGCTTGGCTGGACAACAACGGCAATTCAGTTTTGCATAGGAACGAGCTTCTGGAAACAGACTTTCTTCTCGCATTTAAACACGGCAGAAAAGTCTTGCAATTCCCGATGAGAACTTTCTGCGGTTGTTCCTGTTTGACTTTTCCTTCAAAGGGTTTAAACAGGGCAGCTTCTCTCTCTCTCTCTCTCTTTCTCGTTCTCTTTCTCTTCGTCCCTCGTTAATGTTAAGCGCCGACCATAGTCCGTGCCCGTCACCCGCTTTGATCACGATTCGTACTCGTATGCAATTAAAAGCGCGTCATAGACTCGCGTCAGCGTTAACTACGTTTCAGCGGCGAATTCGCATTTGGCCAAATTATCAAATGAATGGATGCCCGCTTCGATTACCACGCGCATCAGGCACGAGTTTAATAATTCAGCCAGCAATGTAAAATGAATTACAAGGTTACTTTTGAGTCACAGTATCATCGTGTAATGTAAAATCTCATCTCATGATTACTTTAAACATTCTCGTGGCACTAAAAGGGGATGAGTGTTGTAAATACAATATTACTATATTACGATGACAACACCATCAAGGTCATGATATTGACATTCTACATTATTCCAAGACCATGAAAATCATTAAGGTCATGATATCGAAGTTTAAAGTCATCACATTGGTATCTAAAGTCACACATCGATCGTTTAAAGCTCATACGAGCTTTATGAAAAGGTCATAACGTTTGGTTATGGTATAATGCGATTTGTAGCTGATAAAAGGTCATCAAAGTAGTATCACTGGGGAAAGATTTGTAAATCACAGAAAATCGTCGAATTTATATTATCGTCGATTACATTGATTTGATATTATATTGATTACTTTCAATGGATGATCATCAAAGTTGTGTCATTAAATCTTATAAGATCATTTGATGTTTTTTAAGAAATATACTTAAAGATTTTTCTTCTGGAGAATCAAAAGATTGTGCGTTCTTCTCTACTCGCAATATACACCTTTTGCAATACGTAACGGATTGCACACACGCACCGGATTCGTAATTGACAGAATCGGCATCAACTTTTTGTTTCAACAGGTCGTAAAATAGCTCGAGATGATATTCAGCGCTCGCGGCGCAATTTTGAAACACACTCGAACTCGGTTTGTTTCCGGCAAGTGGGATTTAAGTGAGTTCTTAACGAGCTCCTCGTTACAGTTATCTGCCGCTCGAAAGCGACTAATACCTCCGCCGTGGCCGCCACTTTAACCGTGATAAAACTTCGCGACCGACCCACCCCATCCGCCAGATTGCCGAAACACTGACTCTCGGATTAGATTCAGACTTGGACACCCTTTAATGCATTCAGCGCGGAGGAGGAATTGTTCCTCCGCGAACCAACTCCCTAAACGAGTTACGATTAACTTGTTTTTCCAACACAACCACCGCGACACCTTCTGTACAGTCGCTCCTTATCGGAGCGCACCTTGCTTCTTGTGTTCTGCGGTTACCCGCCTCGAGTACCCCTTTATAGCGAAGAAGAGGCGACACCGGAAGTCGTTGTTCATTCGCCGACCACCAGACTGGGAATCTCGTTCTGGAACGGCAGCAGCGGATCAGAAACTAGTTTCCCTTCACCTGCGTTTCTCTGTTCTTCGAACGACTTACGTGGGGCGGAAAGAATCGATCTACTTGCTCAACTTCGAGAGAGAAAGAGATCCATTTTTCGCTTCTTTTGTGTTTAAAATGATTAAGGTGTTCGCATGAAAATATATGGTGATTGAGAAGTAGGAATTCTAATTGACAGAAGAGTAGACAATTTTCTTGGTTCGATATACTCAGGTAGCTGCTATTTATATTCTGACTAAATAAATAATAAAATTTCCGCTGTTATACTGAAATAGATAAAAAAGTTCATCAGTCGACTCATTGATCTACTCAGTTGTCAGAATATTTCTTGTATAAAATTAAATTGTTTCTATATTGATGTATTTCTAGCCGTTCGTGTTATTCTATATATGAACACATCTTATATTGCGTGAAACGATATTTCAAAGTTCACCGGAATTTAACACCAGAAATCACCTGGGATACTAAACATTTTAAGCCTTCAACTTTAATTCTAGCAAATAGCAAGTACCATTAGAGCGATAGAAAATTCCACTCGCGAATTTCTTCCGGCGGGATCGTTCTGAAAGCGTACGTTTCGCATCGCCCAAGGCCCAAAACCGTATCGTTCCGCAATAAGCTTTTAGAAGGCGCGGGCCGTGTCGTAAAATTTCGAAGCGCGCTCCGTTTCTTCGCATACCGGTTTTAACGATACGTACTATTAATTTTAAGAGGAACGTCAACTATGCTTTAACGACGCTTACGCCGCGTTTGCCACGAGAGAGGCCACTTTTCTGGGACTCGAATTTAACGATCGTACTTTATCAACCCGGTACCGGCTACGGTTGAAACTATGCTCGCCGCGGCATTCACTAAATAATCGATGATTCTCCGTTTACTCTCGTGTACGCATTCATATTTCTCTGATCATGCGATAGAAACGAGTCTTCGAACAAAACTCGCAATTTCTGTCGTTTTTTAAATGGCATCGTGACATCGACTCTACTTGCAATACTTTTTAATGCAAAGAGTGATAATACTATGTGGCTTTATTTATTTAAAACATATAGTAAAATATATTATCCAAATGATTTTCAGCTGATAGATTATTTAGATCTTTTAATTTATTTTAAATATTTCCTGAGGTTTTGTCAAAGTTTCTTTTGAGAAGAGCATTCTCTGTCGTAACTCTGTAATTATGTAAGGCAAAAAAATCTCAAGTCTTATTAAGCTCAATAGAAACACTAGTTGACTAAAAAAACTTACTAGGTCACTTCGTTTAAAGAAAATAACAACCTTCTGTATGTTTCTAGCGATCATTCTATAACATCTTTTTCACGTATATGAAATAATTAATTCTTCTATATTATTGTATATATCTTAAGAAATAAATTTTAGTCAATAATTTTGCAATCATTTCGAATTTTTTAGCGGTTGCAAACCTTATCTGATATCTTTGCAAAAATCGTGGAATGAATTGCGGCGTATGTTGTGTTCCTCTTTTATTTGGAACAGGTAAACAAGCTATTATTAAATAACAGATGAGAATTTTCAACTGCATGTGCCTATATGAATTTGTGAAAACACCCTTTTATTCTCACGAATAAAAGTGGATCGAAACATTAGTATAATCACATAATCGAGTGAAGCAACAAAGAGAAAGCCATTCCTTCAACATCTTTCGCTGGTCTATGTATTTTTCCCTCTGTTCAGGAACGAAAAAGTTTGCGTTCCGTTTGGTTCAAAGCGGCAGACGTCACAGGGACGATTTAATTTCGCGTGGTGCTCGTGGTAACAGAAGTTCGCGCCGTTATGGTTAAGGCGTGGTATTTTGTACGTACGATCAAAGGACTTTCTTGCTATTTACTTGCGGTGGCGGAGATAATGCAACTCACCGTTCCCTGTTCCCATTTTATGCGCATTAATGTGCTTCTTTGTGTGCCAATTATCACGCTTTCTGAGGATCAAACGGTAGGGGCTGTGTACAACTCGAGATATCATAATCATTCAGCATCGTTCCGACGATGTACTCCCACGAACGATTAATATTAGCTGTATGTAAAAGGAATGCACGTTACATTTACGTCCGTAGTGTTAAACTATGAAGGAAGGGAGAGATGATTGCACAGAAGAGGGAATTTACAAATGAATAAAAGAAAGAGAAGGGAAGAAATGAAATAAACAAGGGAAAGAAGCGAATAGAAGAGAAGAAGGGAAAGGAAAAGTGGAACGGAAAGGAAGAAAATAAAGAGGAGGCAGGAAGAGGAGCAAATAAAGAAAGTAAAGAAAAAGGATAGCAAACAAAAGGAAGAGAAGGTATGGAATGGGAAGGGAAGCCATTAGAAATAGTATCTTGTACATTTGCTCCTGCTGATTCCACCCCATTACTCGATTCTACATCCTAGGTATTTTGCCAAAAGTCAATCAAGACTTCATAGTTTGAACTTACTCTGCAATCTTTACCTTCTAACACTTTCAGAGCTGAATTTTTTTGAGACTGGCTAGAAAAATTCTTTTTTATTAATTTAATTATTAATGGTAGAAACACATCTGTTCTAATGTTTTCGTAATGAAGACATAATATTTTACAATTCTAGTAACATTTTAAAACCAGTTATATTGGAAACAATTACATTTATCGTTTTGTTAATTGATAATTTGTTGAAGCGTATTATCGCACGTACGCATCATCGAGAATGAACAAGTTGAACTTTTAGTAGCTTTAACTGATAAAGGCAATTATATCTAGTAACTGTTACAAGCATTGATTAATATTTTATCTAATCAGAACAATTACGTCTAACAATTGTTATGAATGATATTGAACTATTCTACTTTATTTCATACCACACCTATCAATTCCTAAATGTTAATGGAAGTTATCAAAATTGAAGTTAATGCTTTTTAGAAGTAATTAATATTATGCGGTTGAAAATACAGGTCTCTTGAACCTTTGCGGAAAGAAAGAGCTCCAGTAGTTGAAGTTCAAATTGCTTTAAATATTTCGAGATTTTGAGCTAATTCCTTGGAGCTTAAACGATTCTCTTTGACAAAAAGGTATTACTTGAAACGCTTTAAGGCAAGAATGAGATTCGGCTTCGTTACACGAAGATAACGGAGACTGGTCGGACCGCAAAGGTCGAGTTACTTTCACGTCGAAGCACTCTGCTACTCCGTGCTTTCATTTACGACCCGTTCCATTGATCGTACGCAACGGCGCGGCGTACGTAATCAAATCTTCGTGTCGTAACATCACGTATGTACGACGAAGCAACGTTTCCATTTATTAGCGAAACTAACGAAATCCGAAACGGTATTTCCTCCAAAAAATATCAAAATATTGACGCGCTTAAAATACCCGTCTTTTGAGATTGTTACACTTTTAAACACTTTCCTCGATTGAACTGTCATCGGAACATAGTTCCTCAATGCAAAACTTTATCCTTAATATGTTTTCTAGAGACAGAAGATTATTACTTTAATATAAGAATTTAGTTCTCCCGTAAAATTGTTGTCGTTATTTCTGGTCCTCAGTACTTCATTTTATAACGTGAAAAATATGTTTTGTATTTCGGAAGAATTTTTTTGAAAGGGTGCGCAATTCACGTAGCATTCCACGAAATATACAATTTCCACTACCAAAGTTTCCACAATGGGAGCTGTTTCGTGAAAATAATCTCAGAACTGTCACTTTTGACAATTTTCATCTTTTTTTGTTTTTGGATACTCTACTACAATAAAGAACAAGCTTTCAGCGGTCAAAACGTTTAAAGTACTCCAAACTAGCTATAGATATCAATGCCTTTAAAAGGGTACAAATCCATCTAGCATAGCAACGTCTAGCATAGCAACGTCTAGCATAGCGACTGTCAAATTTTCCAGAATGGGTCACTTAAACTCCTCCGAGCATCTACTTCCGTCAGCTTCCGCGTCCACAAAAGCATGCAAAATCGCGTTTCGTCACAAAGCGAATCACCGCGGGGCAAGAATACTTTTCATCCCGCCATAAACGCGAACTATCTCGTGTTCCACTTAGCACCATCATTCAGGATGGGACGATTTCTCTCTACGAGTTCTTGCGTCTTAGACGAAAAAGATCCACTTCCTGCGACGGCCTTGTTTCACGAAGAAAGGAGGAAGCCAAGGTGGAAGAAGCGGATTGCCCTTCGCGAGCGAACTGGCCTCTGGCTGTCTCGGTGGAGAAGACGCTAGAAAAAGGAGCTCGACGTCGATCCTGTTCCGCCGATACTTGTCACGAACCGTTCCTTCACGGCTTTGACGATTCGAGGAAGACGAAGAAAAGGGACGACGATGGAGAAAAGAACGAGTCGAAGAACTGAGAAACGACTGGGCATTGATATAACGAACGTGACCGGCGCACCTCCGACACTATTACGACACTGGACAACAAAAAAAGACGCGTGTCGCGTTTCTGACCGGCTCGTGGTCGCGCGATAAATCGACGTTAAGTCGAAATTACGATCGCACGGGGGTGTTGCCAATGTTGCTTCGTGCCATGGCAAGCGGACGGCGGCTTAAGCCTCGTTTTGCCACCATCTGGATCGACTGCTCAGGTACAACATCCTCGTATGTATTGATGGTAATTGCTCGCACATCCGACACTCGCCCGCTTTTTATACTTCACTTTTCCAGCCTGGATTGTCGGATTTTCTTCTTACCTTCACGCGGCGCCTTATTGTTTGTCACGGTATAGTTTTTGATAGGGTATTTGTCTGTTTTTTAGGGTGAATGTGACGGGATATCCCTTGGGACGAGGGATCTCTCTTTTTTTACTTTTTGTTTGAAGTATATTGAATGAAGTTGAGAGCCCTGGAGGTAATAGGTTGTTTTGGAAATTGAGTGGGAGGTTGATAGAATGATCTTGTGAAGGGAATACATATTGTCCCTACGATTCGAAAGTCAATCTGTAAGGTACATTTCTTAGGTAATTTATGTAATGTTGAATATGTTGAAGAGATAAATAATTATTCGATTGTTAGACCATTAGATGCTCGATGTGCAATAACGATTGGCATGTAATTAGACTGGAATAGAATTGAAACTCTTGAACTGTAAAGTTGCACAATAATTTCAAGTGATATATTTGTAGTAAAATACATAATGGAAGCTAATGTTTCCTTCGAAGACAATACAAAATTCTGCTCCTGTATTCTCTCCTATATTGTTCCTATTTTCTTCTGCATGACATATATTGGTCAAAGCATTATGTAAAGTAAAAGGTCTGTTCGGAGAACTGGGGCGAAAACGTCTATTCGATATGAGAGGAAAAAAGAAAAAAAGAAAAATAATACGAGGCGATTGGTTGTTATAAAAGGACGATTGAGCTATAATCGTAGATCGGCTAATTATTATTAATCCTTTGAGGCTACAAGCCGCAAATTGCGGTCAGCCTTTGGCGATTCCAGACAAAGCTTTCTTCGTCCGCGATATGGAAAATATGTCATTTTTTTCTTTCTCTCCTGTGTGGTTTGTATTTATTTAAAGGAAAGAAAAGAGCAAGGATAAAATAACACGCCCTAAACAATTTTACCCCCAGTCGATTACATTTTCCACCGCTTCGACGATGCAAGTGTTCCGTGAACACTCGGCCTACTCCACTAAGAAAGGAAAAACAACGAAAACTGAAGAAGAAAAAAATAAAATATCGATGCAGCAAAAGTATTATTATAGTACCGTATCGAACGAAAGTTTTATGCATAATATTATTAGTTTGGTGCATATAAAATATCGATTCATTCAAGTTCGAATTTGACGAACCAATGTCATTTATAAAATTTTGTCTGATCGTCAATTGAGCCTCTCAGGAACGAAAAATTGTTTTTGTAAATTTCTCAACATTAACTTTGTAAGGTTCTTAACGTTGTAAAGAAAATAAATTTTATTACGTATGAAACACGAGTAATGTTCAATTCCCAATTTTACTTCTATAAGTTCACCTATCACAATAGGGCATAAATAACAGTATATACCTAGGTGAATGTCCAACCGAAACCTAAATATTGGCCAGTAATTTTTTTGTAAAAGTACGCTATGAATACAGAGAATAGAATAAAGTAAATCCAGTGACGAAAATGAACTTTCCGAACAATCCAATATATCATGTACCTTCATTTACGGTGGCGTGGTACGGACCACGATGACGCTTATGCTAATTCTAAAGGCTGTTGAATGAGCTGCTTAGGGGTGTGAGTCCACGAATTGTTCGTGCGGATCTTCGTGTCAGCGTCTCGTCACTGTCACGCCGGATTAAAATCCGGTTCTCGATTCGCGGGTACCTCTCAATGAAAATAATAACCGACGCTCCAATAGGCTTCGGATCTCTCTTTGTCACCGAGAATCCTTTCATTTCGGCAGCGAAACTGCGCACTAAGAGCGTCAGATTAAAAGTTTTTCATTGAACGTATCAACACGCATTGCGTTGGAACCTGGGCTTCGTCGCGTGTTTCATTACTGGCCGGATTCGATTCATCCGTTGAAATACTAAAAAAGCGAAAAAGAAAAAAACGTACGAAGTAAAATTGTTTTGTATTTGTGTCTTTAGTACTTCTCGTCGGGTTTTGTTTCTATACTATACATAATGATCTCTCGCCAAGTTGCATCAATAATTTTTTCATTTTATACCATGACTAGGCAATATTGGGTGCATTTATCGTATCTGTACATTGTACATGTTCACAGAGGAAAAGAATGAATTTTGCTTAACATATAGGGGTTTATAATTAATTACTTAAAAGATTCCTGAAACTTTTTATATTATTACAAATCTCCAAGCGTTTAAACGTGAAATCGTCTCTGCACCGTGGAACGTTGTTTTTCGACAATTGTTTTCACAGAAATAGCGTTCCACACAGGTGCCGATAATAGCACAGCTCTTGCGTATATCTCTGCGTCGTTTTTTTTTATTCACGCGGCAGCGCAACGTCGCAGTTAAACAACGGTAAATTGGCCAAACAACTACTCATTTTTCTCGTCGCGCCCGTTGAATCTCTTTTTTCACGAGCAAACATTATGCATACGTGTTGCGTGTGTAATTACAAGGTTCAAAATTGCATGACGTGATACGATGAAATTACAAAGACAACAAAAAAAAAAGGGGAGAGAGAGAGTGAGAGAAGAGAGAAGAAAAAATAGGATAAAGACGAGGAGGATATGGCAAAGGGCAGGGAAAAAGGAGAGGAAAGAGAGAGGATGTAACCGGCGGTTGCCGCATCGTCGTAAATAGCCGGTGTCCCGCTGCTTTAAAGTCGTTTTAGATTGCACGTTTCGAAACGATTGTTATCGGTCAACAGTCATCATTGGTCAGTTTACATAGCCGCCTCGTATCGATCGACATTCCCGGTAATTACGTATTGTCTGTAGAACGCTGCCGTGTCGCTATTATGCGCTCGCATACACACGTATATAGCATGTCACATATACATACACATTGGCGGATACGTATGCAAACACGCACACAAACACCTTACAAAGACTTCAGTTCGCGTGTGTCACGACGCGACGGTTCCGTGAAACGTGTCACAAACACGTTCCACGTTGCCAATAAAATGGCGTTCGCCGCAGGAAGAGGCGACCGAGTTAGATACTTTCCTGGATACAGCTAAAAAATTGGTCGCTCACTGTGCGCGGCATTCAGTTTGATTTGCGACCACTCGTTTCTCTGTATCAGTGTTTTCCGACGCGGATAGATGGACTGACTTCCGCTGATTTTTGTAGGTTAGGTATCCTGGTCCAAACAGCCGTGGACTTCTTCGAAATTTGGATATTCGCAGGGAAATGTGCTTCAAACGATTTACTCCTGGAACAATACTTTAGCAGTCGATAATATCAATAAATTAATAAGTCAGAAATTGCAGGTTCAGTCTCCTCTTTTATGATTTTACAATTCTGTGTCGAATAGGATAATTAGATAATTTGTAATTTATAAACTTTGATTTCTAAATTTATCTTAGTCTGTTAATTATTCTGGCGTATTGTTATACAAGACAGTTTATTAGTACTGGTAGTTTGTGACTCGTAAACTTTCACCAATACGACCTAGCTGTGAAAAAGAACCATCGTGTCTTGTTCTTTAGACATTTCAGGAAATACATAGTTACAAAATTCAACATTTTTGGATATTTTATCTAACCCTGTAAAGAACAGTTAGGTTATTTTGGTTTATTAATTAATCGGTAAGTATTGTTATATCTTGTAATAAATAGAATAATTCGAAAGTCTTCGGTTTTAAAGATGAGCATCTTTCTCGTGTTTTTAAAGGGAAAACTTCGATATTTCCAGTATCAGAGTAAATAGTAATAAAATATTAATAAAGTTAAAAGGAAGATTAATGGATATTAATAAAATAAAGCAAAAATACCAATGGGGAAAAGGTTGCTATTTCTAGAATGAAAACTAAATATTTTTACTAAAATAACAGGATATTTAAATTCCCCTTTAAGGATATTTCCCTCATTTACGAGTACCTATTTGACAGCAAATATTCATTTTTATCACGTTATACATTTTATTTTACAAACTCGCTGTCTCTATTGCTGTGGTGGAAATAGTACTTATCTAATACACAGACGAATTCATTGAATTATGAAGTATCTCGGATCGTTGATATCAAATCAAGAACTTTGTTCATTTCCCTGTCACTGAAATAACATGGATAAAAAATGATGCAAACAGGTTTATACAATGTAATCCATCAAAAAAGGAACGTTATCTAAAGTTCTGTTTAACGTCGTTAAATTGTCCCCAGCTAATAGTGAAAACAGACATCCAGTGGAAGCGACCGTTCTATGGCTATCGCGTTTCTTCGTCACTGTAATTACGAGTTTATCTGCACGTCTCAAGCTCCTTAATTGTCTCATATTTGTACTGCTGGATCTACGTCCGTACACACTGTTATGCAATATCGGTGTGTGGCAAACAAAACGTGTGTAAATAACAGAGATCCAACGAGAAATATACTCTGTTCAGAGAATTTTCCTATTCCTCGGAACATCGCGCATCCGCCATGCAAATTTTACTCAGCGATTCATCGTCGTTTCTCCGAGAGATTATTTATCGTGGAAGATTGCACCGTGACGTTACTGACATACTTTATTATTGTTTCGCGTATCAGATCTGAAGGTAGCCGAGCATACGACTTATCTGCGCCGTATCGTGTACCGAGTAGAAAAATGTCGTGGCAAGGAACTCGATATACATGTATATCTCGGTTTCATCATGCACCGGTAAAAACAGCGATCTCCTATCGCTTCGTTCGTCGCGAAGTTCCTCGATCGAACGGGGTTGAAAAAACGCGAAAGTGATTAGAGCCGATAAAATCCTTATCAAATGCGAACAACGTCATTTTCAGTAGCCTATGTATGTACTGTAAACTAAATCAAGATTCGACTCGAATGTATACAAGATTTCCAATTGATCGCGTGAAAAGCTACTTGATATAACTGGATCCGTTACACGCGAGTCCAGCGGCTGCCGACTGTCAATTACGGGAAAAAATTGATGACTAACGACCAGATAAAAGCGGTAGTGCATTCCAAATCATGTCCTGTGTATATCGTTCTAACGATCTCTCTGAACACCTGACAAAACACTCCTTGAATATCGTTCACGATATGACCGAACATAATTCGTGTCAATATTTTCGAGGAATTTCAAGTGGTCAAAATGATTGCAAGCTAGTAGCAACGTGGTTTCTAAAAAAACACTCTATGCATGAATATATATCGCCAGAGATATTCCTCTGGCTGTCTACGCCGAAAAGTTCCGCGTAATAATCCGAGGTTATCTCCGGCGACCGAAAAGTTTCGTTTAAGGACACTCTGTCGCGACGAAACTTCGCATTCCGTTACAGGAGGCGGCTCCTCCGCGAAAGTGGCAACCCGTTTTTTTCCTTCTTTTCTCCTTTTTTTCTGCACAGGCACACGATCTTCGTTTTTAGAAGCTTCCCTTTGAGCCACGGGCGAGGTTATGCATGACAAAAAGGGTCCTTCGTCTCCGGCGGTGCACCGAAAATTTTAATAAACATCGAGACAAGAAAGTATCCGGTGCATCGTCGAGTCATGGACAGGGGCGGAAAGTTAACGTGGCGCGGAGTTTCGTCTTGAGTTATTAATAATGATATTTATGTAAAGTATGTACCTCGTATCTCTTATATAACGGCGCAGTTTTATCCTTTTATGTTTGTTTGCGATTGTGTTCGCAGATTCACAGATCTGTACATTACCTTAATGTCAGAATAAAAATATTAGGAGGGAATCTAAAGCAATTTACTATGTCATTTTATGCTTTGAAATATTTAAAATATTTTTATCCTAATAGTATTTACTACCAAATAATATAATTTATTGTTTTCTAGGACAATTTTTCTTAATTTTTCGCAAATTCTTCAAATACTAGATCAATCCATACTTAAAAATATTTTATTATTTATTACATATTATTTTTTTAAACTGTTTCAATTCCTTGATTAAGATTTTTTTCTTTGAGATGTTTTAAGATCCGATCCTAAATTATTACGTTACTCCTTTGAAATTCTTCATTTTACTAAGTTTTTCCTTTATATCATTTTGTAGTTACTGGATTCAATAAAAATCTATCGATATCTGGTCTCAAGGATAAATTTCATAATTTATCACTATTCTCTTGAAGATATCCTATCTACAATGCAACCGTAGATTATTACAACAATAGAAAGGAATTTCCTTCCGATTTATGATTACTGATCATTTCTGTATTAAACTACATTATTTGTAATTTTTCCAATTGCTACATTTAGATAATTATCGTTTGATTTTTGTTTAAAAATACAAGGTGCACAAAACAAGGTACGATGATGTGACATGTACTTCCATATTGTGATGTATTCAAATTTTATTCAGTGTATGCTCATACGTACTTTGCCTATATATACACATATGTATGTAAAGTAATCCCGCAAGCTTCCTTCTTTTCACTGAAGATTTTATTATTCGCACAATTTGCTTGATCACAAAACCGAATGATATCTAATTTCGTATCTTTTGAAGGATGCTCCTTCCGGAACGTAATCGTAGTACCGGCACGGAGCAAACTCAATCGGAGTAATATGAAATCAATTGTAAGGCAATTAAAGCGGAGAGCCATCGTTGTCTCGCGCATAAAACTTCCGAAACTCGATCGAAAAGTGAGCGCCGGTTATTGCGCTCTGTTTGCATTGACCGCGGCGGGCCGCATTCATTTGAATTTTAAACAGTTTTTCCGATCTTTCTTTAAAACGATGCCATAGATTTCATTATATGCAATTACTGGGGTCCAGCGTCGCAGTTCGAACGAGGCACAGTGTCTATGCTATCGACGTGATCATTAAGGGGAAGCTTTGTTTGCGTATTTTAATTAATACGCCAAAAGGCAAACCTCATTTTACTTCTATTAACCTGTACCCGATCTGCCGAGCATATTCCTCGTTATATATTTTTGCAGAATATCCTATTAATAAAATTGTCATATCCATTTTCTGAAACATTTCGATTAGAATGGAATCTCTACATATCATACGTGTAAAGATCACACGCGAAAGACACGATAAGTCTGTCGATTTTCTAATTTTTATGTCACTTGGCAAGACTACTATCGATATTTTTAATATGCTCAAGAATAGACGGATAACAAAAGCACATATTTAATCCTAGGATAAATAAAAATATAGTTTGAATAATGTGAAACTCATTGAGATAGATATACATACACATAGTGTATTGAATTTTAAAATTATGTACATTAAAGGGTAGAAGCTGTATGACCTATCATCGTCCTCCCCTATAGCCTTCGTATCTTCTTTTTCCTTCTCTTTTCGTTTTCTGTGATACATATGTATAGAAAAGATAAAAAGGAGAAAGGAAAATGGAGCTATAATAGAAAATTGCAATATTAGTTCGCATTGCGTGCACTTGTAGCTGTGAGAGTTACGTAGATGACTTTCTGCACGCCACTGAATCATCAACGCAAAGGGCCATGATAACGAGATAACGTGTTACGAAATAGAGTCAATTAAGTAATCCGAGT
Organism: Bombus flavifrons; assembly: GCF_040668555.2. Taxonomy (NCBI): domain Eukaryota; kingdom Metazoa; phylum Arthropoda; class Insecta; order Hymenoptera; family Apidae; genus Bombus; species Bombus flavifrons. The sequence goes on from NC_138456.1 coordinate 9,319,414, forward strand.
TACACGCATTTGCCACGCAATATTGGGTTTTCAACATGATTCTTGTTTGGAAAAATAACACTGGGTTAGTTATCGCTAAGGGAAGTCATACATTTATTCATGATCGTTAAATCTTGTCATTTGACCCATTAACCGTCTACATTGCTCTAGCGCAATATATTACATTTGTAATCTTTTCTCAGGCAATCTACATTATCGAATTCTGTTTCTCAATATCGAGCATTTGCTTAAATATCTTTTTCGTCACATCCCATAGCTTACAAGTTTCTGAAGTTCGAAAATATTGACATGTTTATAGCATTATGATAAACTTCACAATCATCTAATTCTTAATTCTTTTCTCAATCGCAGAAATTCCCTTTGTATTTCTGAAATATCTATTACTCTTAAAAAATTTCTGTATTGTGACAGAACAATAAATAAGCTACTTTATCTATATTTTTTGATAATGTTGTGTTTACGGAATTTTTATGTATTTATCAAAGAATATTAAAGAATCATTTAAAATTTCAGATAATATAATAATAATATATATATTATTATTATATATATATATATATAATATATATATATATATTATTATTATATATATATATATAAATGGAATATTAGTTAACATAATAGAGGAATATTTAGTTAACATTTAACGTTTTTCATTAAAATCATTTTATCATAAAATAAATTCTCCATGTGATATGTTTGAAAGAAAAGTTATACAAGATAAAATTAAGATTAACGTAACAAAAAGTGGTATAATCTCGAGTAAAGTTCGTTTTCGATATTTCAGCTCCCTCTTCCAGTCTTCTATGATGACGCATTGTGGTACTAGCCTATTTCCAGAACATCAGTATCGGTAACGTGATCGCGAAGTGGTAAGATAAAAATTGAATTGTGTACTGAAAAGAAAACCGCAATCACTCTATTCACAATAGACACACAATCGTATCATGATTTTAAATAAACCTATCACTTAACTCGATTGATAAACAGAAATATATGTATCTTCTATGATAACGACAACCTATTCATTATCAAATAAAATTTTTGAGAAAGGACATGAAATTTTGTATTTTGAAAGACTCGAAGATAATGAGCGATATACAATAAATCATTTTGATCAAATCTATTATTTAAATGAATTGATAAACATAAATAAATCCCTCGTTATAATCTATCCATTACAAACTAAAATAGAAAAGAACGTGAAAAATTTTATTTTAATGAAACTTAAATACATTGATACAAAGAAAATAAATATTTTTCATTAGAATACGAATTATATAAGGAACTGGAGAATATTTCTAAAAAATTAGGATGAACATATTTAATATTGGGGATCTTTGTTGAAATCTTTATGAGCAGCGGATGATATAGTAGACCTCTGTAGTGCAACTAATGAAATTTTAACATTTCTGCGAACGGAATTCAAGAGAATAATCGATTCCAACTGCGTTGCCAAGCACGCAAACTGAATAAAGTGCATGTAATTTTAAACAGAACGCATTCCACGTAGACAGGAACGAGGAACGAGAAAACATTAACCATATGCACAGTGTGGAATTCCTTTCGTAAATAACAGATGAATTTAATATTAACTTGTTACAATTCGAGAAATTAATCGGGTATTATAGAATTTTTAAGCAGCCCTCATGAAAATAACAATGCTCGTGTTAATATGTTTTAATAATTTATTCAACGTTCATTACATTTCGTAACTTTGAGTTGCCTCGCGTACAAATATAGATAATATTTAAAACAATAATATTATGATTACTCTTTGTCTATTCTGTGAATAAAATAACTTCTTGAACTAATAACATAATTAATTTCCCCAAATTTGAATAACGCATAATAAAAAATGTTGAAAAAGTTTCATTTTATATAATATTTTATAAACTTCGTGATATTATACGCAATATAATGCAGCATAGTTTGATAAACAAAGAGTACTCAGAATCTCTCGATAACAAATTTCTCGACCGCGATTTCCTTCTGAATTGATCGATTCGACAAAGATAATAATACTAGATAAAACATATACTTTCGTTATACATACATCGTAAACAACATCGTATAAAACATATATACGTTCGATTCATAGTAGCAATTCTATCTACACGTATGTTACAAACATCATTTTGATTTTTTCTTATTCTTATAGTTTTCTTGTCAGAAACTCTTTTGATTCGTATTTATTGCAATTACGTGTATTTTGGACTTAATGGTAAATAGCAATGTTGCTCGTAAGTAGTACTTACTCAGCCTTACAGTTTTCCTAGTCTTGAAATGCGACGTTTCGTGTCTCGCGAAGGAAAATACATTTGATGTTTGATATTCGAAGCGATACACAGCCTAGAAATGGGTATTAGCTGTTAAAAACAGCGTACCTATACTTATGAAAACTTTATAAAAATAGTTCATTATTTCTTTGCATTCTGTTCCTCCTGGACTAGCTAATTTATTTAATTTCATATGATAAAATGATCAACGCATCGACTCATGAACAATTAAAAATATTGATTCTAATAAATTACAAAATTTGTGGCTGTTAACGTAATATTTAAAATAACAAAAATCCTTTAAGTAACTTTATATGTCTGATGTTGAAGATTTTAAGAAATGCTTATTACGTATCGAGTTTTCTTGTGAAATGGTTTGAGATAAATTAATTACAAAAATAGTGACGATGTAAAATAGTCTTAAGCTTTAGTAATAAAACAATTTAACGATTCACGTATTGAGTTAAATTACGTATCTCGTAAAATTAACAATTCCTTCATTTTTATTCATTTAATAGCATCAGTTCGATATTGGGAGCGTTGTTTCGTTGTCGTATGACATAGAAAATAATTTCAATCGCTTTTCCTACAAGCGATAGGGATTATTTTCGTTCAGCCTTAGAACTAAGCTTCGATAAGAACTCTGTCGCCTGATTGTCTCCCTTTCTGTGTTCTAACGCTTGAATTACGTCCGTACCTGAACATAGAACAACAATCAAAATGTAAGAGATAAAAGTAGATTAGATAAAGGCAATTAGTTAGTTATGATTAGAGGAAAAGTAAAGAAAACCTACTTTTCCTTGTAGGACGTGAAAGATTCAAGTGAATTTGGTCGAGAGACTCGATTCCTTGATCTGGTCCCGTTTCAGGAATTTCGCTGAATGGTAGGAAAGCCTCTGCCATGAATCTCGATCGAAGAAAATCTTTGTCCTTTAGTTCGAAAACTACGATTGCGTTTTCTGTGGCTCTTTGTTCGCTTGTTAGAGGTCTGAAAGTATTTACATTAGTTAAATCGGAAATTTTGTAAATGAATAACATTTTGGAGAATAATAATATGGTGTTTTTGAAATGTTATAAAATTAGGCGAAAGGTGGTCTGTTATGGAAAAGGAAGTAAAATATGTAAAAATTAAAATTTTTGTATCCAAAGTTTACTTTTCATTTACAAACGTACTTATATATTGTATTACCAAAATGTCACATTGATATTATTATAGAACGTTTGATATTTTTCTTGTCTTTCGACAAACTATATATCATCTATGTAAATAAGATTCTCAAAATCGATATTCTTGAACAATAAGCTACGGATGAAGAAATTTAATTTTATACTTTTGATTTATTTTTGCATAGAGGATCAACTCTTCTCTGTTTATATAATATTTTCATCCACAATCTATATCTTGTTTATGTATTCAATTCTCTTAATATTTCTACGTATTAATATAATATTTACATTTAATGTCTCCAACGATCCATTCTCTATCGAAAAAAAGGTTGACTATTACTCACATGTTGAAAATTTCGTCGTACAGTGGATAGAGGTTTTCCTTTTGCACATGCGTTTTAGGCAATTTTACGTCGGCGAACTTTTCCTCCGGAAGTAGCTTCACCTTCACATATGAATCGCAACTACCTGGAAGATAGACAGAACGGTATTTTCAAGCTGTTCTTTCGAAACACCAGAAAGACCCCGATATAGGCTCATGCACGATGAAAGGTGACTGTCTGTATTCTTGATGGGTCTTTTGTCTATGAGGTTCCACAGTGTCAACAACATTTAATATATTAAATTGCTGCATAAATTTTCTTCGTCGTTTCGTTCATATAAACACGCTATCAATGTTATAATAAATATAATATCGCTATGTAAATCGACATAAACTATTCTCACTAGTCCACTCAGATCCGTCAATAATCATCCACTCAGAAGGATTTTTATTAGGTTGATGACAAAGTAATATCGGTTTCTGAAGATAAGAAGACAAGTTGACAAGAAAAACAGTTTCAAATAGACAATTTACGATAAAATCATTTTATGAGAATGGTGTTTCGTATTTATAAAATGGTATTTATAAAATAAAGATATAAGGTAACATTTACACGGATAAATATAGTAAATCGAATTTGTAAATCTACTCTGATGAACATACACAGAACTTATGCAGCAATTTAATATGACATAACAAACGAAAGAACACACATTTTACAACGGTTAAACATTCATTAAATAACTTTTAAATTATTTGTTATGTTTGGAACCTTATAGAAGTTTGCATCACTCGTGATCAATTCCATGTTTCTAACTTAGGGAAATTATTCGATATGCTAAAATACTCGTACATTCTCTAGTTACAAATACATAGTAACAGAAAATGCAATATAACAGTTTGGTCAGCCGTGTTCATGCAAATCTGTAAGTCTAATTGTTGCGAGGGCAGGCATGAGAGATTCTAATTTTAACAGTGATGAGGAAGAGCGTGTTTTTTTTTTTTTTTTTGTTTATTTCTTTATTTGACATCCACGGTTTACATACTTGTCTTCCCTTCTTTCAGTCTTTGTTTAGATTTTGTATGAAGCTTGTGCTTGAGAGTAGACACCTTGCCTACCAAATCGCCTACAAAATCGAAAGAAAAGGTCATTCTCTTTGTCGCGAACCACCCGCTCATTCCCGTAACCGATTTACAGTGAAACAAGCAAACGTTAACGAGCTACAAAATGAAAATCTAAGTTCAATTTACGTCGATGATGGAGCTTTGCGTTTTGTCTATCGACGTGTGCAATTCTGCTTCTCTTTGATGGTTCGGTATAACGTATTGAGTGATGCTCATAAAAGACTGATGCGATTATCATTTTTTAATTAAACGATTTTGCAAAATTTCTGAAAGAAATTCTCTTAATAAATTTCTTTTTCTAACTAAATAAAGAAATAAAAGGTACTTGACCTATGTACAGTTAATTTTGTAGATGACAAGTTATAAATATTACAGTAAAGAATTTTTCATGAATTAATTACGTTTGCTTTGTAATTTTTAAATGCACATTATAGTTTTCTATGTATTCCGTCTATAGATAACGAATATGTCATCGGTAACAATTATTTATAGCATTAACTTTTCTACGAATAAATCATTCAATATTTTTATGCATTCTATGTGATACATATGTGACAATTGATTTGCTAAAATATTTGTTTATCAAAAAGACGTCGTACAGTAGAAACAATATTTAAGTTTCAAATCAAACTCTTTTGTATTCTATGAATTCCAAAGATAATCGCACTTTTCGCTTCATCAGAACCACCCATAGAAATTAAAAGGTGTATAATAAATTATGTCTCGTCTAAAATATTGTTTTTAACATTCATGCCTTAAATTGTAATTTCGAATTCAAATGTTCTTTAGAAAATAATGTCAATTTTTCTTCTCTTACCGTTACTGTCGACCGGTCGTAATTTCCTCGCGTTCAATATCTGAATGTTCAACGAATTATCCACGAACTGCGCCTTCACGGTGATCTGTCCGTACTCGGATTCTTCCAACTCGTTCTGTTCCTTTATTCGTTCCTGATGGTAACGATGTATCAGCTCAGCTGTCTCCAGGCCGTGGAGCTCCAGAAGGTGTTCGATCTTTTCCAGAACTTTCACGTTCGCTGTCTCGTCAGCTCCAACGTTAAAATATCGAATGAGGGTGTGCAGAGTGCGATGGAGGTTGGAATAAAACGATGGTGGCCTTCTTCTCTGCAATGCAAAGATTTTCAGCTTTCATACTTTTTCGATACGCAAATTACTAAAAACCATTTTCTTGCCATTTATATAAGAGTAAGATTGTTTAAAGAGGGAAAAATAATTGGAGAAAATAATAAAAGAATGACGAAGAATAATTTCTAGTACCTCTAGGTTATTATGTACTAATTGATATAAGCTTTCCGATAACGTGTCCCAAATAACATGCAAGATCCTCTCAAAATTGTCTTCGTTAAGATGATCGTGCAACGTCGATAAGTTACTGTCAAGATATTGTAGAAGTCGATCCATGGTATTGCTGGTCGTGTCTATCAACTCTGCCCCCTCCATGAGATACCTTTATCCAAATTATAAAGGTAACAATTAATGAGAAATTAAATACAGTAGAACCTCATTTAATGGAACGAAATTTTAGTTAAATTTTTTTAATTAAATTCATTTATATGAACGTGAACTATGGACGTAAAATATGTATGGAACGTAAAATAATAAACAGGGAGAAAAATTACCGAACCTATGAACCGTTTATCCTATAAGTTTCGATAATTGGGATTACATAAAATGTGAAAAGTTTGCTATAGTTACCTGTTCATGGCAGGAGACATCTTATCCGCGACGACTTGTAAAAGTTCTATAATCTTGTTTTTAACAGTGTCAGTGGCATTATCGATGATCAGCTGAAGCGTCTGTTTACATCTGTCTGCGTCTTCTTGGGTTTTCTTTTCCGCTAGCTCATCCACGATGTTCTGAAGTCCTAGATCGTTGGCTAATGGCGCAATTGACGTTCTAATGTAATCGATATTATTGATCGCGAAACACCACGCCGTTGATACGGAGAACCTCCTTTCGTACACGCTACTTTCTGACAACTGTTCCAATTCTGTGGTCAATTCCGCCTTCTTTGCCATTTTATCTGCGTATGCGATAGAACATTTGCAGATATCCTAAAAATATGTAACGCGATATATTTTTCAGGAAATAGAAATATTTTTAAAGTTTGTACTTTTCTTTCATTAATAGCTATACTAAGATACAATTAACTAGTACAGTTTAGGAGTTTTCTGAGAAAAGAGTCTGCAGGTCTATGGTATATTACGTGTATAGGTATCAAATGTATTTTCCATAGTAGAATTATTATGAAATTTTTATTTCGTAATAAGAAAGACGAAGTTCGAATCACTTCTCACGAACATAAGTAATATTAAAAAATTAGAGCTAGGACTGCCAGTACAATTTAATATGAATTTTGAATTATATCTGGATCTTAAGATGTAGCAAAATAAGAAATAAATATTCCAAACTTTTCGATCAAAAACTCCTTCTCTATGGACTTACGTCTATAATTTTGGCAATGAAAGTGTAGGAGCCTTCCGTGTCCGGCCATGCGAGTTGTGTCCAAAAGACTTTGATTTGGTAGAATATCGTTAATGTATCCACGGCACTTGAGCTGTATTGGACGGAGTTATCGACTGCTTGCAACGTGTCAAACTCCACGGCTCTGTCTATTCGTTTCAGGGCCTTGTACACCGCTATATCGAGCCAATGTGCCACACCAGCTCTGAACCAGTTGTAGTAAGTCTGTACTTTCATCCCTTCCAGCTGCCCTTCGGCGCATAGCACTTGACCAAGACTAAAAAAAATTATATTTTATAGTTATTTCTGAATATTAGAATATTGGCAGCTAAAAAATTATATACAGAATACATAACGACTTACATAACGTATCTCTGCAACGCAAGATACAGTTCGAATAAAGTCGTTCCCAGATTTAATTCCACATCGGCGTTTTCAATTTCAATTCTCTTCAACCTGCCGCAGACATCCTCTATAACAATCATACATATATCACTGATCCTCTTCTCGTACATCATGTACAGACATCTTGCATAAGGAAAATTAATTCGTCTGAAATTACAATGAAATTAATTTCAAACAATATTCAACATCGTGCTAAAATTCTGTCTAAAAGATTTTCAATTCTCACTTGATGAACAGCTTATCGTAATTATCAATAGCATTTTGTAAATCTGCTCTAACAAGTTGAATCACTTTGATGTGATACTTCAACGCATCTTCGTCCGATTCATTTTCCGGGAAATTGTTATTCAATATATGGTCAAACCTAAAATACCATAGAAATAAAATGTGCAATTATTTAATTCGCTATTTATAAGTTTTAATGTTTTCTTAAGATTGTACAAACGCTCACCATTCGATACCACCCTGTTCAACAGTGTACTCTAAAGCTTGAAGGACACTTAGTGTCTCGTCAGGGTCTGGAAACCAGGGATACATTTTTGCAGGAAATAGATTAATATCTTCAGGCACTTTAAGGGACGAAATCGACGACAGAATTCTAGTGAAACAGAAAAATTCGCTTTGAGAACCTCGAATATTGACTGTTTTCATAAACTTTTAAACACAAATACAGTAATGTCTTCGCTAGCTGATTATTGGTATTCTCTTAAAGTATTTGATTTCTATATTTAACTTAACTTCTTATTCTTTACATTAGTACACGCTTGTAATTTCTTAGATTATCTGATAATTTTATTTCTTAAAATCATATTAATTGAAGCTCTTAAAATTCTCTTTTAGATTGTGATAATAAAGTGTAAATTTAATCTCTTTGTATAAACGAGTATTCTGTGAGAATTGTTTTAACAGATTTTGAATCGATTCTACGTGAAGTATTACGTGATTTATTACGTAAGGTTTTGGTTAATAATCTTAGAGTATCTTTTATTTCTAGTAAAACTTTAACGTTTAACGTAGATTATGTATTAAACTTTTTCCAATTTGCAGCTAATATAGCAACTGTTCTAAAATTTTTGAACTGGATTCCTACTTCATTTGCATTCAATGCAAACGAAATACACCAATTCTCTAGAATTCTATTTTCCTTGATAGTTGATCAGATACGATCGCAAACTACGACCAGCTAACACGGAAATTCTGTACTTAGGATTCACATAGTTTATTAATAATCACCCCAAAATCGCGGACAACTGTGTCATGGCGTTCTTGTCTCCAATCGTGAGCCTCCTGATCTTGCGAATACTGTTCAGACACGAGTATAACAACTTCTTCGTGGCGTCCCAAAATAATCTTGTTTCGTCTACCGAGAAAAGACCATTCTCCATGGGCCTCAGAAGGTCGATCGCTAATTTATTGAAGACAATAAAGTTTAACGGATGTTCTTGATGGATCCTTGAATATTCTATCCATTGAGCTAGCGTCACGTTTCTGGCTAGTAAACCACGTTGAGCACTGTGCTGAAGAAGAAGAACTTCCGCTGGCGCTGACCATCGACCGCACCAACAGTATTTCTCTATTTTCTGGGTCTCTATTTCGTATAACAATAGCACCCTGATCAGATGTCTGTACTCTTGTGCGGCCACCTGTGCATTGTGCTCGGCGCTGAAGGCCAGCCTTAGTTTCACTACACCACGTCGTTTTGATTTGTTCTTCTTCTCGAGGGAATACCACATTGTATGGCCTGTTGTTGGTATGTCCTGATATTGAACGAGAAATCAATCTTAGTAGATTCATAATTTATTAATGCACTAATAAGAATTGATATGTTATGAGAAATTCATCTGTAGTAGACTTTAATGTAAATTATCTGAAGAATCTTCTAAGGAATGTAATAGTTCTGTGAAACGAAATAGTTCTTGATCTGTGATTATATGAAGATTAAAGCTTCTTACGATCTGAATTCTAGTTAACATTTTTTTAGCGAGTAGTTTCTGATTTAAAAAAGAAAATAGGTAAAACTCCTATATATTTAGTGCTCTGGACTACTGATAGTTAAACTAGATTTTTAGTGACAAATCAGAGGATGAATTTAAGCAAACTGAGAGTAGAAGTTAAATAATGACAGCGACGTTTGATTATTTTATGTACCTTCAAAGGTATCCTACAGCGACCGATAAATTCGTTATCATGACAGCCAGTAGTGGCAGTAACAGCAATTTCCTTCGCTAGTTTTACCAGTCCTCGAACACCCTTCACGTCTTTTACTTTACTCATTTTCTCAGGAACTGTTTCAGCAGCGTCAAAGTCCCTTTAAATCGAGGAATAAAAAGATAATATCTAAACATGTTGTTAACAAATTTTACTCCGATTACGGTCTTCGTTATGAACTTACCACACTTCTAGATACAGTACGTCGTTTTCTGGGTCCTCTAGAGGGCTACAAGAAATCATGATTGAAGTTATATTACAATTTATGCATCACAGTGCCGAAATTTAATCTAATAGATTCCAATACCTTATATTATATTTCACCTTAATATTTTATACTTTATTGGCCTATGAATTAAAATTCAGCACTATTTCAAATATTTGATTATTTATTCATGAAAATAATGATAATAATGTAATATGTATTAGATAATGCTAATATTAATTTAATTATTACAGTACATGATTAGCGTCCAACTTCTGGAAAAAGAAATCACGTATATCCGCAAGATTATTTATCATAAAACATTGAATGAATAATCGTAAATTTCTAATATTATTAATAAATGGGTAAATTAAGGTAAATTTTAATAAACGATATTCGTAATATCATTATTTCTCTACTCTTCCAATGTATGCTTTCTGGACGATTCATATAACGAAAAAGCGTGATTCTTGTCAAACAACATTTTCTCAAACTTCGCTTTAAACAAACATACGTCTGTCAACTCACAGTTCGAAGTGTTCCTCCCACACTGGGCTCAGTGTGGATGTTTTCACGGCAGTGTTGTACCTCCTCGTGGGAGCAGATTCGAGATAAAGGGCGCAGAAAGGGTCGCTTTTACCATTAGAATCTTTCGACACAAGTTCTTTGGCTTCGATCACTTCGACGTTCAAATGCATTTCCGGTGGCTATATAAATTATAAATAAGTGACTTACAATTTTATAATTTGTTGAAATATTGACACGTGGAATTGGAATTGACGACGAAATTCTTACCTCCATGTTTTTCGTCTCGTGCAAAACTCTCTCGTGCATGTCGTTGTCGACTTTGAACGCATTTTGAAGGTAGTTCAACAGAGTTTCCAATTCACACTCTTTAGAAACGTCGTAACCGACTTGGTGTTGGATCATGAACACCAAAGCAGCATAGAGCTCCTCAATCTACAGTAATATCAAACGTTCTAAACTAAGGTCAAAGATATAGCTATTAACAGAGGAATGGGCGGGACATAATATTTTAATATCTAGATACTCGGTGCAAAAAGATAAAATGTGACTTCTTCTTCCCTTGTGGTATCATCATTGTATGTAACAATAATAAAAAATTCTTTTACTAAACATTGATAATATTCGTTTTCTCTCTATTAGTATCACTAAATGGCACAATTATAGACATTCTTTATCACTTAATACATCATTGTCCATTGCAGCTGACATATGTAATATAATAATATTTATAATATTCCACGAAACATAGCACTGATACGTGAATGAAAGTACATATTACACAATCTAATAAAATGGGACACATTTCTATCGAATCTTTTGTAAAAAATAAATTAAAGAGTTACACAAGTATTTACTTAGTTCTGTAAATAGAAGGGCAATTACTTCTCAAACGTATCGTAAACATCAGTAAATAACCTTCAATTGGTTTACAAATGTTGATAATTAAATAATGTAAGAACAATGTGCAATCGATTTACGTCACACATAATTGTACCATCTGCTAGTCACAAGATGCGTTGATAAGAGACAGCGAGGAGATTTTAGCTGCTAGTCGTTTGTCGAAGCATCGCTCGTGGTACGATATACTCACAGTTCAAAGTTCTTCAGCCGGAGCATTAAACGCATGCTTCAATCGAGCAAATGATTGGCAACGAACAGATACGTATTGTGTGAACAATTTTGTTTACTTTTTATTAGTGGCACCTTCAAATATTCAGATATAGTTAAGTAATGAACTGCGCATTAGTTTAAAACCACTTTATTTTCACCATTCTTCTTTTTACATGCAGAGAAAATTATTTCTCTTTTTACGTAATGAATTTAAAATCCACCTGTTTAATTTAACAAATATATTATGCAATAAAATTTACAGGAAGATTTACAAGCTTGTAAACTTTGCAAAATTTAAAGCTTCTTATTGCTTCTAAAAAGCTTTTATTCTACGTTATGATATTTATTCAGATTTACAAAATTGCGAGACTCGTACAGGTTTACAGATCTTCGTTGCAAGTTGGAAGTTTTACATACTTGAAAATTGTTTGTTGCAAATTAGCGTGGATTTCACATTTCGCTAATTGATATAAAAATATATTATATAAGATTAACGTTGACCTTTGTTGACATGAAATTATACTTATGTACCTATCTATTTGTATTACACCACTTTTATTAATATCATCTATGTGTGATATATTTTTTTAGTATATCAAGTTAGTAATTCTACTGTCAAACATTGTGAAATTTGTATGATACATTATATCATATCAACCACAAAATTTTCAATACGTATGACATACCATTATTTATTATATTTCTATCAACAAACCGAAATCTTCACCGAATAGACTCACCGTCATAGCCTGAAGCAGAGTATTGGTTCTGCGCTCGATTTCCGCTTTGGGCACGCCACGGAAAGTGTTCCTTCCCCGATTCAGCGTGGCCACCCCCAGGGGTGGATTGGTGCTCACCATTTTTTTATTTTTCAGCACTATACTATCTCATCTCGTTAAACTTCACTTCTAGATGACTTTCAAAGAACAAAACCAATATCACGTATCACGACATGCTACACTTTTATACATTCAACATCTGATGTAAACATCGATTCGTCCGAGCTTTCTGTGCACCGTCTGTTCGAAGAAAATCTTTCATTCATTGCCACGACTAACTGTCAAGGTTTCCTCTTAAACGATGTCGAAACACGATTTCGAAAGAACGAACAAACTGTCAGCCAAGAACAATATAGTTTATGCACTGACACTCGATCGAGACCTCACTTCCTCTTATTGACACTTTCATCTTTGAATTAGAATGACCACTCGCTGTACAAATGGTACAGATTTATAATCACGTACAGATTGGGATAAGGTACAGATGAATATTATAAAGAGACTACGGATATTTATGCATTTACAGGGAATTTGAAGGTGCAGACGTGTACAAAACATACAAAAATATATAAAATATTCGATATATTATGAAAGTCTTGTGACGTTACATTACGTTATAATTTATAACGAAAGTTTTTCAATATGTAAGTTCTGAAAATCTTGCAATCTTGTAAAATTCTAATGTCCAGTCGTAATGTTGGACGCAAGCTTCTTCAATTTTTAATAATAAATCTGTTATGATATTTAGTAGGCTCGAATTTAGATTCAATTTCTACAATGAAATGAAAATATGAAATTGTGTAAAAATCTGCAGTCTAATAATTATATGTAAATGCTCGAAGAATGACGAAATATTTACTATTCCATTTTGGATTGAGATGACTTTGGTAGAATAGGAGGGTCGATACGGATGCTCGAGGATCGGCAGAGTTTCGAAAGTGCTGCACACACGACGAGTATCGAACTGCTCTAAAAAGCGAGAATCGTAGCGTATGCTAGTACATTGTTGGCCGATGATGAACTTCGACGACCGCGACCTTTGTTATCGGTGCTACGTATATTTATTCGGGCGCGCTTATGCAGTATGCATAATCGAAGAGGAGTATCTAGTCCAACTTACGAGAACGTGGACGTTGTTTGAAGAAAGGCAAAGATAACATAGAAGTATAGATAATGGAATATCAATGGCTTTTTTGTGTTTAGAAGATTTTGCAAATCAGAATTTATTGAATTTATCAATACTTGCTAAATGGCTGAGATAAATAAACAGCATAACATATATCGATAAAATTAGTTACTTGAAAAACGAAATCGTGGAACATTAACGAACATTGACGAAGACTTCGAAGCATAGAATTTGCATTATCTCCTTGCCTTTGAAAGATTTTGCAAACATAGGACGAGTAAATAGTAACAGAAATAAGTATTATAAACAATGGAATAAGAAAAAATACGTACTCATTGAATTGAGATAGCTTCCTGCCTATTCTTTCGAAGTCGGTATAACAAAATTCGATTATTCGCTGGAAGTTAACTAAACAGACAGACAGATAGTTTTATTTCAATCTAGTGGTCTTAAAATAGATCTTGATTTACAAATTTTTGGAGATTAACTGCATACCTGCAGTTTGGTTTCGAAATCAAAGATTAATTTGGATATTAGTTTTAGTTACCAATGGTATATGATGAAATTTATGGAGAAACTCTGTGATGTTTCTCACGGCATTGACCTAATTCCAGTATGTAGAGCGGCTAAATTTGTCCATTTAATTAATTACTCAGCGAAATGGAGAGTTACAAATGCACCTTCCTGTTTAGAAAGTGGTTCGGAAGTGGTATGATCAGACAAAAGAATAATTAAAACTTGTGCTGAATAACGATGGTCGCCTTGAATTTAAATCTCAGTCTATACATAATTTATTGTTATTTCCATTGTTATTTGTAACTTCTAAATGTATCATTCATGAACTTTCTATCAATGTTCTATGAAATCTCGATGAATTCTTTATGAAACTGTTCATCATCAATCATAATTCATTCATTCATCAATCATAAAATCTAATCTCATTTCAATAGATGTTTCATATTTTTGAAATATTTTTATATTTAACGTAGTTAATTTATACGTATTCTTCAATAAGCCGTCTGTATAATCAAATGGAGTTACTTATAGAAGACTTCATATATTTTTAGTTTTATTTCAAGCAACTTATTCCAATAAACGGTTTCATATCTTTAGAACTGATTCATAAGCAAAAAGTGAATATCAGAATTTTTCAGCCTCTGAAATTTTTTTATTTTTTTATTTTATAAGATTTCTACTTAATCTTCCAGATACCATTTTTATAATAACCCAATCAAATTTATTTCTTATAAGGGGCTATTATAAAACTATTTATTAAATTTCAGTCCAAGAAAGTTATTCCAAGAAATCGTTCCATATGTTTAGTTCAACTAATTCATATTTAATAATTCGATATTACAAACTTCCAGATTAATTTATATTTAATCTTCGATGGATCATTGCCAGGCAATCGAATTTATTATTTATAGAAAGCTATTGATGTTATTTCGAGCATTATTAGGAATTACCTTAAAATTCACCATTTATAATACGATAAACAAAAAATTGTTTCTACCACAGAGAGTTAACAATTTTTTATCAAGAGTTTTTCGCTAAGTTTATATTTAATCTTCACCTCGTCATTCTCAGTCCGCAATCCGGTAAACGCAGAATCTACTCTGATACCACTTATATTCCACATTTTTCTGGATTTTCTATTGCGTAAGCATCACTTGTAAATCATTCGTTCTGCTCGCCTTGTAGCAGACAAATTTCTAAGGTTACTCTTTTTTTAGCGCGTTCCTCTCGATCGACCTCTTGAAAAGAACGTCGTCGACGCGACGACTTCTGATCAAAATAGTTGTTTCTCCTTTGCTACTTACAGAGAATCGTTCATCGTGACAGTTGCAAAATCTTTTTCAATCATCAAATTGAATTATCTAACTTCTTCTTCAATGTAGTAAGAAGACTTGGTAAATCGACCAAGATACTTCGTCGTTGGCTTAAACAGAGAAGAGTCTCTTTGAAACTGATTATATCTAATGAAAGGGAGGAATATAAGAGAAAGATAGAAAATCCGTTTAGACCAGCGACTCACTGAGAATCAGAAAAACTGGGCCATAGCCTTTAACATCGTCGCATACTAGTGGTTGCCAAGACCGATTGACTCTGACAATGAGATTCCATTTATTTGTACGCGTTTTGTGGTTCGCCTAACATTGGCCCTTTTGGCTTGATCGAGCCTTAGAACGGGAATAATATTTGTCTTACCGACTTAGATGCTATTGATCGATGATATTATATGCTATTTGCGGATTAAATGTCTGTATATAATATGCAGTTAAATATATGTGAATATATTTAATAACACAGGTAATATTTCCGTTTTTATCTCTACAGTAAATCAACTATACGAATACTTTTGACTCTTTTGTATCTCAAAATCCAATTAAATATATATACAGGTAAAGGACGATATTTAGAGGGTGAAGTTTCGCTCTATTTTGTTTCTACGTTTCTAATTACGTGTTCGTAAGAATACAAATTTACATAAAAATCCGCGGTTTAATTATAACGTTACGCAGTTACAAGAAAATTTCAACATACCTAGATAATATAAATTCGATTAATACGATTAAAATTTTCTTGGGGCCGTAGAACGAATCCAAAAGGTCATCGACAGAAGCCAATCATTAAATAAAAAGGAAGAGCAATTTCCTTTCCCATTCAAATTACAATTCAATCTGAAACGGAACAAAGATACACGACATTTGCTCGCGGTCTCACATTTCTTTCGCCCATTTCTCTACGCCGTACACGGCGGCAATTTAAATACCGAAGATCTGGCGTACTCATTGGTCATTCGGTTAACTGGCTGACCAATGGAAAACGCGAAAACAAGACAATGAATCTGCACAAAGGGAAACTATGCCGTATCCTGTTTGAAGCGACCCACGGGACAAGTGCAACCACAATGCGTATTCGTGTGTTCGCACAATTGCGCCCAATGAAAATTGATATACCACGGCAATTAGCTCATTGACCGGAGGAGGCACGCGTAGATAGCCTACGACGCCGACGTCGACGTTCCCGTCCTTCGTGGCCAGGCCCGATTTTCACGATGCATTATGCAAGTTCGTCTAAATTCGACCGCCCACGTACCAGCCGGATTTATTTTGCTACGGGAACAGGAATTAATTTCGGAGACGGATGCCTCTAGGACGTTTCGCTGAGCCATGAATGATTTTTATTGCTATCTAATGTTGGCGAAATGTTACGAATTATCGTTAATTACAAAGATTTTTCAGGGAAATGTTAACAATTTTGAGCGCAGAAATGAATAAGAATTTGCGTAAAGCGTTTTGGTAAATCGAATGGCGCTCGTTTCGCCAAATCGCGAATGATTTTTGTTGCTAACGTTGGTGGAATGTTATCGTTAATTCCAACGATTTTTTAGAGAAATTTTAACAATTTTTAAAGCAGAAACGAATGAGAATTCATGTAAAGCGTTCTGGTAAATCGAATCGCGCTCGTTTCGCCGAACTATGAGTAATTATTGTTGCCCAATGCCGGTGGAAAGTTTAAGACTTAAGTTTAATCTTTAATTGCAAAGGTTTCCAGAGAAGCTTGGGAAATTTTGAAAACGGTAGAAAATAAGAATTCGTGTAAGTTTTGGCAAACTGAATCGACTTCGTGTTGCATCGAGTCGGGTTTATTTTTTGATGCTATTGCATGTTTCGAAAATATACACTGTCTGTGGAAAGCTTGACCTCAGCATGAATTTTAAAGAAGGGTATGCAAAACATTCAGCAACAACCTTTTAAAACAGTTGTCGATTGACAACGAATTCCAAATTTCGTATTAAAGGTTCTTGATCGTCGACATCAAAGTTATTACGCGCTTGAGCAAACGGCAGAAAAGTTCACTGAGAAATTGGAAATTTTCTGACAGCGAAAAAAATGTACTTCGAACTACATGGAATTGAATTTAGTCTGAGATTCCACTGATCTTCTAATTATAACATGAAAATTCCAAGATACGTACATATATATATAAATATCTAGAATCTACCGAAAGATCTTCTAACTATAATTATTTTTCATTCAATTTTTGCAAACCATACAATTTAAACGAAACGTACTTATAATTTTCTCTACTTTAATTAATTTGAAATCGTGTTATTTGTGCTGCAATACATTTTTAGACATTTTAAACGCTTTATGTCAACGACGTATAAAATACGATGTTCTTCAAGGTCTATGTCTTGGAGAAATTTTTTACGAACATTTCTATACAGAATGAAGTTACTGATAGTTTGCCAATTTTTGAAGACACAGCAGAATGCGATTGATCAACCCAGTTTTCTCGCTAGGTTTGATTTATTTTTATGACTGCTCCCTGACTTTCGATGAGCGGGCTTTTGCGCCTTAATTGCCAACAAATAAGACTCTGTCGAATAACCAATTGCCACACAATACCAACTTATCCTCTTGAGCTGAAACCATGATCACCACATCTCGACCCTCAACAAGTCCCATCAACCTTACATACCTTCGATCCCAATGCTTCCTGTTACCTGACAAATTTCTACCACCGCGCGTTTCACACCGATCGAACGATAATTTCAATAATTCTTATTTAAATGTTTATTTATTTGTATTTATTTAAAATTTCAATCAAGGTATGAAATTAATTTAGAAGCGAGAAGAGGGGCAGAATTTTGGATATTTCATTTCGGAGTACTTTTCCACACACTGAGACGTTACAAAGTCCACACCACAGTTTCTTTCATTGTTTTTTTACACACGTTTTACTCTATTGGCAGATTACGATATGTCCTTATAATGTTTGATCATTTTGTGTTACACTTTTCAAATAGAGGCATCCAGGACTTCCGTGATGGTAGCTCCAGACGGAAGTACACGGACAGGACAATCGTGGTAGCTCGTCAGCTAGAAAGGAGCCTGACGAAGGCGAGTAGCACACTGCCAGGAATAGATGGACGGACAGATCGGAGTCGTCGTCGACAACGTCGACGATTCAACTAGCGTCACACGCTGGCTACGCTACAAAACCAGAGTCGCGTTTCAAATTGAGCTTAACTGTTAATTGAGCTTAGAGGATAACACCCCACCGGTTGTACTACCGTTCCATTCTATCGATGAAATAATATTACGCAATCATTCACGTTACCTGTTCTTTCCCTTTGATCTTCCATCTCGGATGATTTTGTCGGGAATCGAACGATTAAAATGATTATACATTTAGATAACAGTTTCTTAGATAACATTTCTTAAATAACATTGGTAGAATCAGAAAATTATTTTACTGCGGTACGGGATAAAATTAGAGAAGGATAATTGTAGTAGACTGTATATAATGTTCAGCAGACTATATATAAATATTTTACGGAAAATTTTAGGAGAAAGAAATATTACGAAAAGTTAGGAAAAAGTTTAAAAATTTGTGGAAGTTGGAAGAATACGAGAAAAATGATTGCAGAAATTATCAATGCTTCTGGAGGAATTCTGATATTTTTTTCAAATTCGGCCAATCCAAATCCGTGTTAATAATTCGATGAATTGATCCTTTGAAATTGGATCGAGTTGAAGAAGAAAATTAGGGAATACGTGAAACAGTATATTATAAAGCCCTAATTAAGAAAATATGTATAGCAATGTCACTGAAAGATTCAAGTAGCGGAATCCGTGAAATAAATCTCATAGTCTGTCCTTTCATAAATTGGATAGACACGATCCTTCAGCAATTACGGACTAAATTGCGAATTAAGAGATACGTAAAAATTATTATGGCATAAAAATACTATTGAATACAGATACAAGCACAGTTCTATTTTTGCACACCATAGTAAAACTAACAAAAGGGTGGAGATGAAACATAATAAGTCGCTAGAGTCCAAAATAAAAAACAGAATAAAATGAAGTTAATTCTAATAATTGTTCGACTAAAAGTAAAAATGATATAATAAAATGTATCCTATGGAGCACTACAAGTTGAAACAACTCTACTACCTTCATAAGAACGCTATAGTACTCACATATTTCTCGTCGAGCCGAAGGGAAACTGGCCAGTCGTATATCCCCAGTCGCATTATTCTCAACACGGAAATTGAGATATAATCGAGGGTGCGCTAATATTTCAGGTAACCTGAAAGTTACCACATTTTCAGGCGTCCAAAATGTTGCTCGTGCCAGGACACGTAACTTGTTCGGACATTCGATTCGAACTGGGGCCTTTGTGGGATCAATATCGTCTTGTTACCACCCTACGATGCAATATGCCGGCGGCATGATTCAGTCATCAATATCCAATATCGAGATAAATAAAGAATACAATGATATTCGAACGTAGTTATAGAATATTTGATTAGAATACTCTAAACATTGTAACAATAGGACGAAAATTGAAAAAAAAATTGAAAAAACAGAAATTCGGTTCTTTGAAAGATTCGATTTTTTTAGAGGGAAATTTGCAAAAATTTTATCACACAAAGGCAACAAAACTAATTTAAGCAAAACGTTACCTATCGAGAATAATCTGATTGAAATCCATGTTAAGAATTAAGCTTTTTAAATTAAGTAATCCATTTCTATTTCTCAGATCTATTATTTATTAGTCTAAAGCTCTATTTGTCAAGTAACCTTGGATTGGGATTCGCGTAGAGTTCAATTTTTTATTCAACATAATATTTTAAGTTAAACGAAAAAAAAATTTTAGCAGAACAGGTTACTTGCCGAACCATGTAATTAAAATCTGTTTTAGGGATTAATTGCTTATCGGTAGATTAAATCGAAAATTAAATCCAAGATTGGTACCATCAGGTTACAATGCTCTTCACTATGTATACATTATATTTGATCATTATTTCAAGATACTTTCCCACGACTTTTCTCCATCTGTTTCCCATAACTTCCCACAGAGCATTCTATAAGCCAAGCAAATAACGATAAACAGACCACTCGTATTCGTATTGGCGTAGATAAGTCTATCAGAGTATTTTAAGCGGTTCGATGAGGCGTCGAGCGTTCCATTCGCGGAAGTCATTGATATTTTGAGTTATCCGGTGGCTCTCGAAATTTCAGCAAGCCAGGAAAAGAAACACTCGAACTTCGAGATGTGGCGGACATTTAACATCCGCCATTTAAATCAACAGACGGACAAACGAAAAAATGAAAGATTTTATGGCCGATTCGCAAGTAGAAAGAGTACACTGTGGTTACGTATGTTTTCAAAGTCGGAGATCTCGAAGCAAATGAAATTCTGAAAATTAGAAAACTCGATAAAATTTCTTGGAGGAACTAGAAGAAACATTAAGCGATTTTGTGTTTGATTAAATAATCGAATCTTGAGTGAAGAGAGGAACAACGTTTCTTTGGGTTGCACACGATTCTTCAGGAAACTTCGATAGAAACGCGCGTCAATTGTCTTAAAATGTATATTTTGTAGCATCTTTGAAATACAACGATCTTAAATCTTATCATTCAAAATAAAATAATAATAGAGAATTGTCGATAATTTTAAATACGGCGAAATGCAATAGAAATTTTTCAAAAAGTTCGGCAGGAATAATTAGAATCTTTTAACAAAATTGTCATATATAGTGACAATTTTGTCTAAAAATTCGATAGAAATGTATCTCGTATCAATGATCATATTTAAAAAACAATTTGATAATAAATAATATCCGGTAACTTAAAATACACTGAAAAAAATAAAAGTGGTATATAACTCACGTTCCATCCCATAGATTCGGCTAAGAAATTCGTGGCATGCTCATTTTCGTCCCTGTCGCTGTCAGTCTCCAAAAGTGCATCGACAGGCTCCTCGATACTACCTTCTTCACTGAAATTGTCCTCTTCCTCTCCCGTTTCCTGAACCTCATCTTTCTTCTTTGGAAGCGGTCCTTCCTCCTGTTCCTGCGCCCGAACCTTCTCAGCCAATAATGTCCCAAGATTTTCGAAGAAACCGCCGTCGGTCTCTTGTATTCTGTACATTAGGAAACGAAGAAATTAATTGTAGAAGATAATACTAAAAATTGTATCTAAACATTTATATCAATCCTTTTTACTCTGAGAATTTTTTGTTGCATCGATCAACGATTTCAACATAATTTTATAGTAGCGTCGATTAAAGCCAGAAAAAATTTCGTATAAAGGAAATTATGAATTTTTGTAAATTTTTTTGTATTAAATAATAGCTTTCTTTTCTTTTTTCAATTTTTATGGCTGAAAAAGAAATCGGATGAAAGTTTTACTGTATCAATTTAGTGGCGCTAGTGAAGTATAAAGGATCAATGTTCCATTGAAGCAAATGCTATGTTTGCGTTGATCGTTTAAAATATTGCGTGATAATTTAAAGGAAAACGTTGCGGTTAATAGGTGGAATATTAAGAATAAGTTGCAAGAAGCTAGTGGTGAATGATGAAAGCAAATGCCTTATTTAATGCCACGTTGATCGTGATGCGAAGCAATTCCTGTTTTCTTCGTCTCCGACCGATTTCGCTAAGTGTGCTAAAAAACGAGCTATTTGAAACCACCGACTGCATAATAGCTCATTTTCACGGCCAATGTGAACGTTTACATTCTTTATTCTTTTTCGTAAAAAATTATTTTACTATTCTTTGGCAATTTATGAAGAATTCGTGTTTTCGTAAATATTATAACTTATATCTAACAGAAAAATTGCACCGTTTATAGAATAACCTAATACCTCGTGAAAATCATATTATAGGACTTATTGATATTTAATGTGTTTCATACCTACGTAAATAAGCATTATCAGAAAATCAATAATCGTATAACTCAAAAAAGATAAATATGTATACTATCAGTCATAGTCATGCGATTATGACTTATAGATAAGTCACAAGTTTCATAGAAAAACAATGAAACCTTGTAGCGTTCAAACATATTTTGGAAAGCAACTACGCTGAATTCTACTATATAAATCAAGTAGAGTCCATTTAGTAGACTATACTTCAGAGCTGGACATAAAAAGTGACTACGACTTCAAATAAATAATTATATCCTAACTTCTTAAATTTTATGGAATATTAATGATTCGATATTTGGCCAATGGTGTACGTATATGTTTCAGAATTTTTCTAAGAAAAAGAATGTAAGTAAATTTTTGTAAAATTTCGCAATTGAAAAGAGAATGTATACAGCTCTGTCGCATAGTACACTCCCGTTACTTAAGCAACGAACAACACAATTCACCTTTTATGAATGAAGTTGAACGCAGCGAATTTCCAATAGAATCTGCCTACGGTGACCGGTTTCGTTTCCGGTTTTTGCGACATTCGAGCCGCGGCGATCGCGTAGTAAGGATGCGTCTCGTCCAGCTTTTGGAAGTGCGCCATTTTTCGACTCTCTCTCCTTCGGAAGAAAAACACAAATTCTCCATTTCACACGTGCTTCACGAAATAACACTGACGATTCACGAAACGCTCTAATTGTTTTTGGCTGACTGGTTGACAATTTTTATATGTTTGATAGTTATGAACAATTCCCATTTGAAATAATCGAAAAATCGATTCAACACAGGCATACTAATTATTTTACGAGAGTCTGTATTTGATTTAGTTAGAATTCAATCGATATGTGAAATAAACTGTTTCTTAGGAAATAATTTTACTTTTATGAAATAATTTATCCAAATGTTTATGCTTCCGTGTATCATTTCTCAATGGTTTCTGTGCCGTTAAGTAATTATCGAAGAGTCATAATTGGAAGACAGATAAATTCGTATCGTGGTCGTGCATACGGAAAGTAGATTCAGATAGTTCGATCAGACTGTGCGTCCAACGATATTTGATAATGTATTATACTTACATTCTTATTTCCTTTTTTGCAAATGAATATTTATATTTCCTGCTCCACAAATTTTTGTATTCTATAATATTAAATCTCACTTTGTTAAACAGTTAATTTCACAATTCAAATTTATATTCGAAATTATTTAATTTTTAATCATAAAATTATATTCGAAATTCTTTAATTATTAACCATAAAATTGAAATTCAGAATTATTTCATTTTAAATTATAGAATTTTATTGAAAATTATGTAATTGTGATAATCGTTAAACGTAATTTCCAGAAAAATATCCTAAAATCCTTCACCGAAGGATAAACATAAATGTTTTAATAATACTGTGATTTTATAGTAATATTTGTTAAAGCTCACTGCACGTAATATTTGATTGATCTGCGCGGTTAATTTATCATAATGTATGATAAATGCTCACTTCACTGTTAGATCTGCTATTAGTAGAACGGTATACTTGCAGGAGAATGAGACGTGGATGTAAAATGTGTCAGTCGGAGCATGTCTGACAACAAACTGCCGGAGGACTTCAGGCGAACCAGAGAAGAAGGAAGTAGATATCGTGCAATATCAACATCAATGGTACATCAAACTTTCCCATAATTCAAGCGCGTCAGCTATCATTATTGCATCTCTTGTTACGTATATTTTATAGCTCAAGAACTGTATCGTAGTATATCGTAGTATAATTGGCAGGGAATAAAAAATAATGTTTAATTTATCACATCTTCTAACGATTTTAAGAACTTTTATATTATTAAAACATTAATAATATTATTCTACTAAAATTATAGTGTAACTGATCTACAATTTGTAGTTAAGTTGTAGAATTTCGTAAATATAATTAATTACTAGCGAATAGAGAATAAAGTTTGGTCTAGTATATCTGCTAACAATTTTTTGGTACTTTACTATTGCGAGAAAATTATTAAAATTATTATACTAAAATTGCTGTCCAATGAAATTGAATGAAACAAGAAAATTAGATGCCTTTATACTTTTGAAATGTGCTGTTTATGAAAATAATTGGTAATAATTTGACTAACCAACTATTTCTCGTTCATCGAGAAAACGAAGCAATGCAAGTTTCAATCATTTTAATTACTGTCACCGCTTTGCTCGTTATTTCGATACGATACAACGATTCCTAACAATGAAACTACTTTCACGATATATTGTAACAACATACATGGTAATTTCTCGATTGTTTAGCTGGAATACGATCAGCTCTTCTCGAGAATAATTAATAAAATCAGAACTTCCCCGCTTATTACCTTCCCTGTACCAATTCACAGACTCTACTTGCGCAATAAATACTCTACTGGAAATATCGGTACATGCATGATTCACGTTTACTTCTGGATCAATAAAAAAGATAATAAATACATGTGTATCGTAGAAGCTGTAGATTTTCCGGGACTTTGTTTGCAATTTCAAGGTGCTCTTTTGTTCCAATTCCCAGTCATTGCATTTAATTGCAAACTATTCTGGATTTTCTATAAATTTCTGTTTTGTCACTGAATAAGCCTTGTTAGAAGATAACGAAATTAAGAACAGTTATTCATCTTAAAATATGATAATATGTCAGAAAATTTAGCAATTTAAAGATCATTAAAATTAAGGAAACTCTTTTAACTTGAAAGATATGAAAATTAAGGAAATTTTCACATTCCTTTACATGTCAATAATATTTTTAATGTAATGTAATATCAAAATACTAATGGCACAAAATGATAAAATATTTGTGTTGTAAAATGAGCGAAATCACGCACGCACACATTTCCCCTTCTTTCAAGCTTTCGCGTAGCAGAGAAAGGAAAACCACATGCTCTTACGGTATTTCTAACATCTTTATTTTACGGTACATCTTGCTTCCAACTAGCCTCTTTTATTTTTAACTTGACCGAAGAGACATGATTCACCGAACTACATTCTTCGTCTTGGTACACTATCGCGGATCGGCTCTCCAAACACGTTTCTACTTTTTGCTTTTGTTTTTACGCTTTGTAATCGCTTGATTGGCGCGAGTATATCGGGTACCGATTACCATTTATAACTTGCAAATTTTTTGTTCTTTAAATGACCACATAGAAAACGATGATAGCACAACTTGTTCGACCTACGATAATTATCGTGTGCTAAAATATGCATTGAGTTGTTAAATGTCCTGAGTTACCTAACAGTTTTGAAATATCGAAGAATTAAAAAATCTGCTTGAAAGATATTTTTTAAGTGGAACAAAAATACTTTCTTGCTCTTTATGCTATGCTATTTAATTATTTTCCTCGGTGATGTATATTTTTAGAAACTGAGATATCTTTTTTAAATTATTAATAGATTTTATGTGGATTGACTCATGGATTAACTTGACTACACGAAGGAAATATATTTTTTAAAACAGGATACGAAAAAAATGACTGAATCTGTATATCATTATAATATACATACATCAAAACGTTAAAGATATGCTTCAACGAGATTACTATCATGGTAAATTGCAGTCTTTTGCTTTCAGCATACAGGATATGAAAAATATCAGCGTGAAGTATAAATTATAGTTCAATTAGCTACGCTTTATAGTAACATTCTGGAAAACTATATGCAACTAAAATCCTGTGTCATAAAGTAATACTAACGCAATCTAATAATCATTTTTTAAATAATTCATTCCAAAATTATTGTAAAAATGGTTAAATAATGAACTGCATGAAATGTAGAGAATTTCAAAATAAAGAAAAGTATTCGATAATTACGAAAAATAATCGGCTGTAATTATTTAAGCTGTTGCTCATAATTATTTCTCATTCAATTCGAACTTACCATTTTGGACGGTTTCAGAATTTAACGTACGTTGCTTAAATAATTTAGATTTAAAGCACGTACAATTGTAACGTAAAATAGGAGCAATATTAACCGTTCTCATAAAGGAACGTGCGTTCTAACATTCGCAAGATATCTTATTTAACTCTTTATAATAATTCTCTCTTTCTTCGTCTCTCGAATAATTATGGGTGATTTTGCATCTGGTATATGTGTATTTGCATTAATATACATATACAGCGTACATACAGCGTGTTTCATTTGAATCAGTTTCAATGGTTTAAGAAGTACATAATATTATCGAACTTAATTAGTTCTTTGTTCCTTATATTTAACAAAATACAAACTGAGAATGTATTAATAATTGCATACAACGTTTTAATGTTGGATATTTGTTCTCAAAAGTTTCAGGAAATAAACGTTTAATCTATTCAGAGAATATACTTAGACGAGACACCATGTATATATCAAAATTTTACGTAATCTTTTACAGATATACGACTGTAAGGCAACGTTGTTGTCTTGCGAGCAATAAGCACAAGGTTCTCAGTGATGTAAGTCACGAACGGCCTTCAGTGGTCCCTATCGTTACAAAATTCGAGCCGACTCGATCCGCTTCGCGTTATCTTCTATGTCCGACTATTTATGTGATTTCACGTGACCATGTACACGTTGTAATTTTCGAGGACAAATGTAAACGAAAAATGGTCATTGTATTATTTTCAAAAATGTGTCAAAATTATATTCGTACACCTTCAAGCTTATCAATATTCTCCTTTATCCTGTAACCTGTTTTTAAACGTTAATTTCCCGTGGGACGTTCACCTACGCGCTGATGATTTAACGTTCTGCACAGTTGCGTATCCGTCACGGAAACAAGGAATTCCCGGGGTAGTCAGGATGACGTCTTCACCGACATTGGTATATCGTTGACCTATGGGAAAAAGCATCGCGATTTCTGCTGACTAGATACGTTGTAACACCGGCAATTGCAGTTAATTATCTCACTTCGCTATTGTTGATTATGAACATTTCATAATTGGAAAATCGTATGGTGTTACGTCTTTTTTTATTAATTAAACGCATGATCGTGAGAAATGGCTTTTTGAAAATAGGTAAGCTAGTAATTTATAGCATTTGTATATTCTTGGTGTAAGATCGTATGTGTATTGTTTCTCACTTTATACTGATTTTTCTTACTACGTCTATTTCGTATTAATTTGTTAGAAATGTAATTTTGCTATTCGTCGTTGGCTTTTAAAAACAATATACATGTATATTTTTATATTTTTTCATTAATTGTAATTACAAGTGAACAACGTGTAAAATTATTTTTTTGGAGATGGACGATATATGTAGTTATAACGTGTATATACACTGTGTCTATGCTTTTGTCTATTAGTATATTTTATATTAATTTATCTTTTTATTTCTGTTAGAACGATTCTACGTCCAAAATTTGTCTGTTCTTTATTGCTACATACGTTTCTTATTAACCTACTTTTTAGTTTTCTTGCCTTTATCATTGGTTTCCACAAGAGTCATGTATATTTAGATTCAACTAAATATTTGTAAATGATAAGAAGAATTAATGGTATTCGTTCGTAACGTTTTATATACACGTTTGATGGTTCCTGAACAGATTGTAGTAGCCACTTTAGTCGTCTCGTAGAGCTTCTGTCATCGACGGCAATGCAATAGTTGAGACATCATGAAAGAATTAATTAACACGTATGTCTGCACATTGCTTCTTTTCTGTTTAAGGAGATCGTGTGGAATACGACAGTCTCGTTATATAGTTTACACGCTATACTTCGTAGAGTGTTTGTATGAGTAGGATGAAACCTCCTTTGCATTTTACTTTTGTGCAAACTGTTTTTCCTCGTGTGACATCAACGGATGACCAACTCTTCAGTCTGGCATATTTATAGATGCCGCTTGATATAAACAAAGACGCTTTCTTATATACGTAATGAAATCCAAATGACCAAAATTTTCGAATCCAAAAATTTCGAATCATTTTCTCAATTGCATCTTTATTAATAAATCTCTGGTCAATTGTAATTCTCAATTCTTTTTGTATTTCGATAGATTGTTCGTTAAAAGATACTGTAATTTTAAGTTGTCTGTTTTTTTATGTAAAACGTCCTATTTAACGCGTTCAAAGTCTGCAATTAAAAACGAATTCCATATGGATTGCCCCAATCTTGCAACAAATTTGTACCGTCAAATTTGCATTGCAATCGCCATTAGCGTACCGCAATTAATATTCCTCCGTTACAATTATCGCACTTGCAATTGCAATCATACTTTGCATATCTCTATGATGCAATTAATATTTTGTCACTGCGATTATCGCGATACCTTAAATCACGTTGGCAATAAATCGCGAAACGTCGACCTTGAGTCACGGATCCCGCTGGCTCGTTACGCTCGTTCGCGCGACCTGGAGAAACAATTCCTCTACAGATGTTCCGGACAACGCGCGTTAGTCTGGTTTTAATAATAGATCGCGCGTATGTGGTACATACGAGAGTTTCAGATCGTCATTCCAACGTGCCAACGAGTAAAACGCAACGAGCGTCTGTTCTGGAACGAGACCGCTGCAACAACGACTCGTCACAGACGAACACGTGGTATTCCATCGTGAAAACATCGGCGAATACGTTAACTTTTAACACTGAACTTTTCTCGAAAACGATAAAACGTGGAGAAAAGCGCATGAGAAACAGAAACAAGTTAAGCGACTGTTTCCGCCGTTTATGTCACCTGATTCATTTTTATCTATTACATTTTGCATTGGCAATCATTGTGAGTCATAAGATCGACGTGCTACAGACTCCGTTTAAGCGAGAAGTATTTGCATTTGAATGCTTGTGATCGAACAAAATTCCTCTTTGAAGTTGTCTTATTTTGGAGAGTTATAATTTCTACAAAAGCGATTGGTTACTGAAAGACACTTGTCCATTTTTGGAAATGATACTGAAGAAGCGTACTGTTTCGCTTTGGATTTGAAAAGTTAAATCAAATAACTCCAGTCGCATAAATTAGAATTAATAGAAATTTATTTTGCAGCATGACTAACTCTATTAAAAGAACTAATCTACGTTTGTATGCGACTACAGATCTACTAATTTCAGTTAATAACTAAAAACTAAACAAATCTCAGCTAACAATTAATGTTAACTGCATAACAGGATGGCAAGTAAACGCTAGTAAATAACAGTACATGTAAAAACTATTATGTGGTTATGTAATATTAGTTACAATTCTTTAAAATATTACTTTTGCAATATAAAGTGAAATGTTTGTACGTTACTGCATTAATCCTTATAAGCGCGTAAGATTAATTATTAACACGTTTATGATTACATATATTCCACGAGCACAGTACCATTTCTCTGTTAATAGTGTAAACGACATGTTAAACACTAACACACGTAAACAAGAAAAATGAAAGTTATGGTTTCCAGTCTATTAATTGTCTATTGCAGAGGTTCCTCTCTCTCTCTCTCTCTCTCTCTCTCTCTCTCTCTCCTTCTCTCTCTCTCTCTACCTTGTTTCGTGTTCCGATTTTTCTTGCTCCTCCTTTTCCTTTGTTTCCTTCTCCACAACAATCTTGTGATAGAAATCTTTCCACATCGTCTCCTCGTCCATTCTGGCAGGTATGTTCTTTACGCCCAAATGAAATTCATAACAACCTCCTACACGTTCTTTAATAGACCAAATTAACTTTCTCTCGTCGATGAAACGTCACTTCTATAGCTCGAGCAAGAGCCACGAGTCGCTCATTGCTAAAATCACGCAATGTTCAACGAGTATCGTCAGAAATTCCGGCGAACAACAAGTTAACACCGGTAGGTCAGCTCGAAGCAGTCAACACTGCCGTGAATAACACGCCTTGACATTCTCCATTCACTGTTGCTTCCTCTCCAGCCACCAGATGGCGGATGCTCACAGACCGCGCATCAATAACTTCTTCTCGACTATCCTTGATCTTCTACTTTCTTATCTGACGCTTTTACAATCTTCCTTATCTGTTCAATTATTCTTTAATCGAAGATAGTTCGCACGGAGATAGGAAACGCGGATTTACACGAACATCGTTCCGTGGAAACTGAGATTTGTGAATCTTGGTAACTGGTCGGTACTGGTAATCCTGATGGCGCCATGATTCTCAAATAGCACCGGTGAGTCAACGTTCAGAAACGAGAATTGTCATCAGAATGGTACCGTGTTGTTCACACGGCAGGTGTGTCAAAAGAGTTTACAGATCGCTGCCAAGGATGATTTAAGTAACTGAGATGATTTTAGAATTCGTCGAGTGTCGTTGGCATCGCGGTACATCTGTTTTGTCGGAAGTCGATGATCTTTTGTCTAACAAAAGCCAATTTTTCCTTCCTGTGGCTTCTATTCTTATCGCTGGCTGCTTAAGTGTCCTCTGTATTTCTCTGAATATTTTTCCACAAAGTACATTGTCTTTATAAAGTACGGTTCGTACGAGGACATTTCCTAATTTTGATAGTTGGTTGAAATTATTAAGATTTAGTCGATCGTAACTTTGCATTCATGCAGAATGACGCCCAAAAGATTTATAAAAATTATTTGCAAGAATTACACGAGGAATTTAATAAATAGAAATTAATATTCTATAGAAAAATGTAATTATTTCTTATTCATTTCTGAGTTTATTTCATTTCCTGTAAGTAGCCTAATAATTATGAACGGGAGCGTATATCGTATCGTTGGCTGGTAGTGGTTGGAAGAAACCAAAAGAAGCTGCAAAGAAATCCTTCAATTTTTTACTCAACGTATCCTCGATCCTATTTTTAACGTTGTAAGTCTCGCTTTCTGTTACTTATCTCTATTTATTTCGTTTCTTTGGTAATATTTCACTTGAAATTCATAAAAACTGCGGATGTAAAGCGACGTTTATGAGGGTTTACATATGGTAGTTTAATCTGTAATGCACTTGAGAATGGTAGAACGATGCAATATTTCATATCGTGTTATCAAAAGTGAGTCTCCTTCGATATTTTGAGAACGAGAAAGTCAGATATACCGAAGTATATATAAAATAGCGAAGAAGGAGCAGTGTTACAGACGAGTATATTATTTTCATCATGATTTTCAAGCTAATTTCGTTTCTCGTATTCTTAGGTAAGCCTCTAAAACTAAATTCTTTTCCTTTCTCAGTTATTCATATTTTTTAACTAATTGCATAAATTGAAAGATTCTCAAGAGAGACTCATATTTTCACACAGGCCTCATTTTATGTTCTTCAACTTCTAAACATACGACTGGAAGCAATTCTCCAATTCCAAATGATACTCGATCAGATCCAAATGCCTTTGTGTTAGTTAATCCAAATCAAGTGCATCGTTTGGAAAGGACGATACGAAATTTCTTTTCGAAAATAGCAGAGCCTATAGACAAACCGATTGTGTTAAGATCTACATCGTCTAATTCATATGGTCTGCTATCAACTATTCGAGAAGTATGTGAAAGTATAAGGAAAAAGCTCATGCAATTCGCTAATGATTGTGGACTAATTAATACCGTTCAACGATACGAAAAACGTCCGAGTCAGGATCCATTGTCCGATGATTGGTTCTCTGAGTTGCTGCTGCAAAGTATATACGTGATACGAGACTTGGGAAACATGATTAATGAAATTAGATCATCGACTGGTTTGTATCTCGGAGAAGGAAATACGACTTTCCGAGAAAGTAAGGTTTGTGCAAATGAGAAAATTGAACGAGGTATTTTGCTTGTTAATTGTGCTTTACGTTGTATAGTCAATGTTTTTAATGATAAAGATTTCTGTCTTTCAAGTAATTAATTGGTGAATTTATATATCAATATATAATTGATAATAAGGTAAATTACTGAATCAAAGTATAGAATATGTAATTAAATCTATGTTATTACTTTTTATTACTAAAACTCGAAAACTATCGAAAACTTGAGAAATGTGAAACCTTTTATTCTATGTATGTATATCAGCAAACAACCTGATAATCAATTATACAAGTTTTAAAGATTCCTAGGAAATTTTTCGGTACTATCTTTACGATTAACTCTTCCAAAAATTCATAAGCTAAAATATTCACACAGTTCCAGCAACTAAATAGACACGCTAACGGCTTCAAATTCCTCGGCGTAGTGAACGATGCAGCAGAATTTAGCGACAGACTATCGCAATGTCTGCTGCAAATAACGAACAATAGGAAGCGTAGATCTTCTTTCAGTCTAAATCGAGCAATCCTCGATCTGATGAAACATACACCGGAGACCACTCTTAAAACTTTGGAAACTAGTTTAAGGAACATCTCACAAACGAATGTTCTCAAGAATCATCCAGGACGAAAGCCCTGGCACATTTTCTTTTGCCTTTCAACGGCGAGCAACAGGGGAATCGATTACGACGAGTGCATTCGTGAATTGCAACGCTTCGACGAATGCCTAAGCAGCTCGAAACAATCATCGAATATGAAAATGCATAATTTTGACGCGAAATCGTGGACAAGGGCGATTCGAAGATTGAGTCATTGCAAAACTATGGAAGATAAATATGGAGAAACGGAGGTCTCTTGTAAACCCGATCGAACAATGCCACGAAAAATTAAAAAGAAAACGAAGTACGTGTTTGAAAGAATATTGGACAGAAAGATACCCAGAGGATCTTCTTTCCATCGTGCTGTTAGTGATCTTGGAGACACATTTTCGGAAAGCGAGTGGGGACAAAGATTTATCGATGAGTTGTGCCAATACTTTGGTATTTACGAGAATGGCAAAAAGAAACTAAGTAGATTTTCAAAATCCGCGAGTAGGAACAAAAAGGCAGCGGTGAAGTTAGTATGATTAAATTTTATACGATTGAAGTTGATTTAATTAAATTTTAGTACGTGTAACTAGAATCCTTTAGAAGGATTAATAATCAAAAGGAATTAAAAAATTTCTATAAAAATTTAGAAATGTGAAAGTTATACGTATATGGTTTTCAACCAGGCACAGTGAAATCTCGGAAGCTTTGAAATCATACAAAAAGGGAGCGATGGTAAGAACATTTGGAGCGATAAATAAAATGCACCGGTCTGCGGTCGATTTTGAAAAATTCTTCGCGGAGGGAATGAGAGATACCTTTAAGGAAGCTTGGCAGAGCCACGTGAAGGTTCTATCTAGTCTGATGGACTGGATGACCAAGCTACTGGAACTCCACAGCGGCGGAAGCTCCAGTGGAAAGGAACCGCGCTCGTCAGACACGAGCTCTTCAGACACGAGCACATCGCAAGTCGAGTGGAATAGCGACGAAGATTTGGATTCTGAAAATATGCGGGAGCGTGTTATAGCTCGTCCTAAATCAGGTTACCACGATTTATATTACGTTACAGTTGAATTAGATATTTTATTCATTTTATTATAAGAAATTTTTCGGGTCATGGTAGGTCCGATAATTTCCCTCTTATTCGCCAAACATTAAATACATAGAAATTTTCTTTATAAACTTTGTACGAAGAAGATATAAAGTATATTATTAAGCATGAAGTACGAATGTAATATAGATAAATGTTTCATTTACAGAGATAATAAAAGATGTGGACAGCTCTATGAATAGTCTAATGAAATCAATGAATCACCTAACCAGACATCGAAACGCGACCAATAAAGATATGCTGACTTCTCTTGCTAATAATCTTCTTTTAGTCATGATATTCATGGAAACTATGGGCTTCGTTTCTTCCTTATACTGTTTTGGACCAATTGCGAGTGAGGAAACTTCTTTAGAATTTGGCGACGAATGGAACCGTCAACATGGATCGTTGCATTTTTCTGAATACGATAAAATTATCGATTTAATCTCACGTGATTATCCTCTTTTTTACCAAAATGTGTGGCCATTTTGGGATGAGAATAATTAATTCTGAATAAACCACAAAAATTCTATGTTATCTTCAAGATAGTTGTAAATAAATATAATAAATAAATTTAGCCAATGTAGTAAATACAAATTATTGAAGAATTTCATTTCAGTCATAATTTATTTTCAGGCAATTTGTTAAATGTACTTAATATATATTAACACAGCTTTGCGAAATAAAAGTGCGAAATAAAATCCTTTGGATCTCTTTTGTGATAAATCTCTGTTAATTTATTTTCCTACTATTTATTATTTTAACTAATTATTTTAATTAAATTATTACAAAATGTTATAGATTGTTATTTAAAA
Source organism: Bombus flavifrons (assembly GCF_040668555.2). Lineage (NCBI taxonomy): Eukaryota > Metazoa > Arthropoda > Insecta > Hymenoptera > Apidae > Bombus > Bombus flavifrons. Next base: position 9,353,985 of record NC_138456.1, read on the forward strand.
GAATCGAATTTTATATTTTTTTAATGTTATCTTCGAGCTTCTCAATAAAAATTTTTAATTTCATAATTTTTATAGATTTCATAGACAAGAGGAATGAAATAAATTATATAAATATTATTAGTAAATAATATTATATATAATATAATATTTTTCTAATGTAAAAGAAAAGAAATTTATGAATTATCAAGATATATTTTTTGAAATTATTATCATTCATATCGGGCATCGTACACTTGCTAAGGACTCTATAAATCCTAAAATACAATAGATCAAGAAGTTTATATAACTATTTCTTCTAATCTTCCAACTTATCTAATTTATTTACTTGCAGGTAACAGCAATTTTCAGCAATTTACAAGAAAAATGCATGACATCTATAGTTTCCCAAGATATGAAACGTTCTTTATTCTGTATGCCACTCAAATTTATCAAACGCAATCGTTCAAACTGCCAGCAGAAATACACGCAAAATCTACTATCTTCTTCCTAACTTGTGAGTATTCTTTTTATTTTATTTCACATGTTCTTGTAACTCATATTTTCCTGAATCTATAATAATCAATAGCTTTTATTCACATTTTTACGTATGTTTATCGCAACAAATATAGAGAGTGTTCCTTGTGCGTGTATGAACGTACATCGAAGTACAACCTCACAACCGCGAATTAAGTTGCATCTAGTCTTTCCTCTCTTTTCATATCTTCATTATGTTTTCTTAATCACTTCCTTTCTTTTTTTAAATCTAAAGATGATACAAATCGCTGAAGAAATATGCAACGTTGTAGGAAGAATTATCTATCTGTATAAATAGTATTTCATTCAAATTTCGAAGTCTATGTCGACAGAGTAAATACCTGAAAATTCTGAATTAGGAACATGCACTAACCCATCGTATATTACGCGGATCTCTTACGATCCCAGTGAAATTCCACTCATGAATTTCTTCGAAGCGAATTTTAATTTTTCATGAGAAAAATTATTTGTATCGTATAGTAAAGACTTTAATGTGCATCTCAACATTTTTGCAGACGTTTCGGAAGCTCAGAGTAGTAAAAACATTAGACGTGGATATAAACAATTTTGTTCACAGAAATTGTGAAAATATGCTTGTTTACGAGAGATTGGCCATTTTATTCTCGAAATGACATTAAGGACTACATAAATCAATCGAATCGATAGTCGGTCGATCAAGGATTCACGTTCCACGTATAGCATGAAAATAGTCGTTTCCAGGAAGATGAAAAAGCCGCGTCCAATGCCAGAATACAGAGACAGGCGTGTTCAGGTTCGATGCACGCAGGAAGTCCATTACGCACGTTCTGCGCAAGATCCTGTCGCATACACAGCCACTCGACTCACGTACCGTGTACTTAGGGCTGAATGAAGTTCGAACAGGGCCCTTGGGTAATACGTAATTAGAAACTATTGTGCGCAACGACGTTTCGTATTGTCGACACGCATAAGCGAGTATGGCTATTTTTGAACATAATACTACTTGATGTATATTCTCAGATTTCGAGAAAACGACATGAGGATGAAATTCTTTTAAAATCGCTGAAATACAACACGATATAATTCAATTAGAAGTACGCCACACCCAACAATTAATCTCATCAAAGTTATTCTTAAAATTTTATCTTATCGTACCTCGAGTTCAATCATAGTCGTTCCAACAAAAGGAATTTATTCGAATAATTGTCGTAGATAAATATTTATTCGAAACGATTCGAACAATAGTCAACGTTGATGCAACGTTGGTCCTGAATAGATTATTAACAATAAATTACGTAACTAATTTTCAAAATCGACGAAATCGTCTTAGAAAGCTACTTCTTTGTTAAACCTATACAACAGATTGCCTTAAACCTCTCGTCTATTGAATGTAAAATTAAATATTCCCCACGTACAATCTATTCAACTATCGTTTTGGCTATCGTTTCGTGCGATGGTGGGCACGCAAGCGTTACACCACGCTGTCATTTACTCGAATGACTCACCAACGCTGGTTTCCCTGCATAAACAACGGCTGCCGGCTTTTCCAGCGGGTCTTTAAACTCCCTTGCCACGTGCACCGTGTCTTCTAACCGTGAGAAGTGCATTATCGTCGGTCACATCCGTCGATTTCTCCGTCGCTCTCTATCTATTCGATGGATAAACACGATGGCCACCCAACGATCCAATCGACTCGACGACCGTAGCCTCTTCGATGCCACTGTTAATCGATTTCGTCGTCAGGTGCATCGTGTTTGATAACGAATTAGCAATTCTGTGTCGTGATACTATCTAGATCAGAGAGATTTGCCACTCGAATTGAGTTTTGGAAATTTTTGAAATCTATATTTTTTAGCTCAGTTTTGTTTGTAATATTTAGACGAAACGTACTTTAGTGACATGTGATGTCTATATAATGTATGATATGATATGATACTATATGATATAATACTGTATTATAAGCGTATAATACTTTGATATCGTTTGTTTCGCTTCCGACATCGAACATCCTCAACCTTAAATTAGCAAAATCGATAACAGTTTCATCGATTGCGATGCGTATACATAAATTTTAATTGTTACTCGTTCATCGAGTTATTTAAGCCACTATGGACGAATGCATCCAGAAAAGAGAAAACAAGCGGCATGTGGATTTGCATACGTTAATACTTAATGCGATTCTGAGAACGTAATAATCAGGTAATTTGTTCATCCAAGTTGCTATGGTTCATTCATATGGTTCTACGTGGAAACATGATTTCGAATGTTATCGTATTTTCCTTATATGAATTTACTTTCATAATTCACAATGCTTTGATGGGACACGCATGATATACGTGTATGTACAATTAGAAAATTTTATTTTGCAGCATTTTCTCCAAAGAAAGATTTCAAACAATTTATTTTTCAACGTACGAATTTTTTCTTACTAATCCAGTATAATCTAACAATTGACCACTTAACAAATTTTATCATTAATAAATTTTCCATATTCGTGAATTACACTCACCCTGTTACCACACAAGGAGAAATCCTATTTGTCCTCAAAACTAGTTGCTTGAACCTCCTGTACCATCTATCGTTACATGCTGTACAGCAATTCTTCCCCGAGACAATACTCGTCTTCACGCTTTCTGAATCACTATTATCATGTACGTTCTTCGTGATAAGTGTCGCAGGCTTTTCTTCGATACTCACAATTATATATTCGTCTAAACTTCTCCTCGAAAGATCATTAGCCTTGCTAGGTTTCTTCTTCATTAAATTCATCCCAATAAAAGAATTTTCTACACATGAGTCAAATTCGTCGTCAGTCATAATCGATAAATTCTTATTTGTCAAATATTCTTTATTATACACCTCCGTGTCTTTCGTTATCTCATATTTCAAAGCACTGTTTTTAATCTCACTCGATTTAGGAGACAAATATTTTTCATTATAAGGACGAGAATCCTTTGTTTTCTTATACTTTGGAACACCGTTTTCGATCTCACTTGACTTAGAAGGTAAATATTTTTTGTTACGAACCTTTGTATCCTTTGCTTTCCTATATCCGAAAACGTTGGTTTTAATTCCAGTCGACGCAAACTTATTTTTATACACCTTCTTCTTATCCTTTGTTTTCTCAAACTCTAGCACTATGTTTCTAACCTCGGTTGACTTAAAAGACAAACGTTTAGACGACTTCTTACGACGATATTTCAGCTTCTCAAAAATAGCTAACATCGTTTTAGAAAGTGGTGTATAATTTTCTCAGTACTCATAACATATTCGTTCCAGGATACGTTATGATTTTTTGAATGTTTTACTCGAAGCAAGTGTAAAAGTTTATGGCACAGTTAAGCGATGAGTATTAAAGACTTCATTTTCACTTTCAAATACGACAGTTTCATTTATGTTGTTATGACTGTTCGGGGTTTAGGGTACAATGTGGCTCGTGTGAATAGCGCGCGCAAAACTGTAGAACTGAGCTCGAGCCACACTCACACTAAGTACGTGAATGTTCTCCAAATGGAAGTACTATATAGTATGTAGTTGATCGCAAGCTGTTCTACTCGGAGTAGGGGCACTCATGACTTCCCACCAGCTCCGATGGTGGGTTCCCCGATTTCGATTTGCTTAAAAAACGTTTGCTCATACAAATTACACACTGTGCACTGAGTCTGTAAGTCATCGGAAATAGGACTTGTAGAAGTTCCTCTGGTACATTAAGGTTTCTTAAAAAATTTCCTTCCCTCGAAGACTTCGATTAAGTATATCCATCATACTTTGTCGAATTCTAGGATTTAAATTTTTACCGTCGCTTTGAAATCGAGAGTTTATATTGTTCATTTTAAAGAAAGTAGAACGAAAATATGATGTTACATAGGATGTTTCATAATTTGGAAGAAAATTGGCAAAAGAGTGATTACTATTTTTATTTGTGATTATTTTATTTTTTAAATTAGCTCTCGTTTCAAGCGTTATTATGACATTATGGAGTTTAATTTAATTTTGAGTGCGTTCTTTCAAAAAAAAGTGATATAAAAATAAATTTCGAACATTGGTTCAAAATTATTAATTTTTCTTTAATTCTGATTGGGTTCTTTAAAGGAAAGTAAAATAAAAATAGAACTGGTGTTCACATACTCTTGAACCACAGTGTACTCGTATGTCTATCGCTTGTAACCGTGTTATATATAGATCTTAGGATATTAAATCTGAAATCATATGTGGGAAAAACGCTATTATTACCACGATTCTAATGAAATCGAGCACGTACTTACTGCTCCCTTTTTCACTCTATATCGCATTCTTTTCCCCATGATGCATGTCATAATTAAGTGATAAATATAACAATAAGGAAATAGATGTTATTCTCCGAAGTATGATACTGCTGAAAGTTCCGGCCTGAAATCTGACATCCTTCCTCAACATTGTATATTAACCGCTAAAATATGCTGATAAGAGCGCGTGTGTCAAGTATGATTCTGCATTAACAGCAATAATAATCGTGACATCACTCAAATTACATTTCACGTAACCAGCAATTTAAGTAAAATTATTGTTAACGACGATAGCTGACGTTTAAAAGATCAATTTTCATTTGATAGGCACAACCGGAATTTTCAGACAGGCAATTGAAACTATCATCGTTTCAATTATCACCTTTGGATTCGAGTACAATGACAAATTTAATCAAGCATTTATCCATGATCGTTAAACGATTGGAACATTCTGCACAATTTTTGCAAAATCACAGATTGTGGAAGTTACGTAGCGAAAAAAACGTTTAAATTGTAGAATTTTATTATCTTTTTTTTTGCAAGAGTAAAAAAATTTTAATTAATAAAACAAGCAATTGTGCCTAAAAAATTAGAGGGAAATATTTTTTTAGAAAAGCGAGATGGAGTTCGGTTTAAAAATTCTCAAAAAGCGAGCTTAAAATGATTTTTTGTTTCAAGATTACATTAAAAATCATAATTAATAATGTAAAATACTGTTAATAATGTGTTGTGATATATTATGCATTTGAAATTCAATGGTACTCACATTGAGGTGAGTCCCACCCAGAGAACTTTTGGGAATGACCTGATCCAAGTATTCCCGTGGGTGTTGTGCGCGATCTTTGATTGGGAAGTCTGCTTCCGTTTGAAAAATGTCCAGTCGAACATCTTACAGGTAGAATTACGCTTCCTCGCGGTTGTATTCGTCGAAAGACGTCTAGGAACGACGGACAAGTGAGACACGCTCCGCAGAGATTGAGGTACTGAGCTGTGTTCCATTATTTAAAGAAAATAATGTTCAGCTGCAATTACTGTGCTGTAATTGACGTGACGGCACGCATACGTCAGCAGAAGGAAGATACGCTAAAAATATTGTAATCGTGCTGATCATAGAAATATTTTCCACTAACTGACTAAAAAAAAAAATAATTAAATTTTGATAAATTGCTATAGAATGATATTTCCTTGAGATTATAAAAAATCTAAATACGTTAACAGTTAAAACGGAACTGATTAAATATTAGTGAGTAGATTGCTGTGGATAGTTGGATATATCTTTGAGATTGTAAAATAACTCAGTATGCTAATAGGTGATGGAAATTATAATTTCGTTCCTGTGGATAGAAATTCTCATGCTGAATTCCACAGTAAAATGAAATGAATATATGTTATAGCTAAGATATTCGAAATTCAAGAAGCATTAAATGGAAGAAGAATTCCACGCTTAAATTCAACGGCATATAACAAAACGAAGCTATAGGCCGGAAATCGGATTAAGGAGAATTATCTCTATACAGTATTAACGTAAGAAACTAACTCTAGGACGATTATTACCTCCTTGTGATCTTTCGAACGAAAAATCCTCATTTTCCTTCTCATCAAGCGCTCACCGTTCCCCCGTGTTCCTGGATTCCATTTCCTGCCTCTTCCTCCATTTTCCCTTTCTCCTTACGCCAGCACTTTTATTACGCGGCCCCTATTAAACGAACAATTCATTACCATCCAGCAACCTTTTTATGTGCGTTATACAAAACTTCGTGAAATTTCATTATAATGAGACACGGCTATTGTGATTGTATTGAAAAAATGTGGAACCAGTCGAGAAGTGTATATATAGTGAGCTATAATACTTAGAACGGCATTACTTTGTCATAAACTGGACACGTATATAGGTCTAAAAATACTTTTGCTTATAGTTCTAATAATAAGCCCGGGCGGCTTTATATACACGTATAGGGTAAAGTTATTCAAAAATGTTGACCTTGATTACATACTTTAAGTTCATCAAAATCAACGAGTTGCCTATTCCGAATAATTATCCCTTTTTCATAATTAATTCGCACAATTTCAAAAACCCCAAAAGCAAAACACTCAAAATACCTGCCTAAGAATCACAAACATGCAGCAACCTTCAGGAATTCTCGCAAAAACAAGCCGATAATCTGGAAGCTAGCAAGCTACGCGATGCTCTTTACTCCTCACTTACCTCAACCCTATCAGGCTTACGTTGAACGTTTCCTCGGCGAGTCCATCAAGATTTCCCTCTCGACGACCGGGTCGCAACGGCGAAGATCTCAATCAATCCGTGACCGTGTCTCGAAAGACGCGCGCCGTACGCCCCCGCGGCCATCCGCGCCGCAAAATCGCCACCACGGAGGTGGATTGAGACGCGGTGGGGTGTGGCCGGACCCGGGATTAACCCCGTCTGACAGCCAATCATATCCAAGACAGCCCCACCACGGCTATATCCGTGACTGGAAGAACCGGCTGAAACTGTCGTCCTCGGCCTCCACCCTCTCTTCTAGCAACCCCCACCGCTAATTGCCCTGGCTTTAATATCACGCGTGGAATGAGAAGTTGTGGAGGGGCGGAGAGGATGATAAGGCAGCAGAATATGCCGAAGAGCAGCCGGGGAAACGGAGGCTGCGCCCGTTTTGTGTGCATCCTCTCTGTGACATCTACATCGAACAGAGAAAAGAGGGTGGACAACGGCAAAGGGTGGAGAAAACGGGGTGCATAGGCGATGTACGCGTGCATATTTGCGGATTTTACGCGGTGCATTGCGATACACGATAGGATTTCCAGGGCCAATTTGCCAATGGCCGGTTTGCTTTATTAATGATCCCGACGATGATCGAGGAGCCGATGCGTAACTGAGAGATTGATCGACGAGAACGGCCGAGTCTATTTTCACCGTCATTGCTCGATGATGTCCCGCATTTATGTGGTTGGTTCTGTAGAGTCATCGATTTCGAGAGATTCGTTTTGCGAATTTCCGGCCTGAGATGTAAGGAGATTCATTTTGGAAATTTCGAGAAAGAACCTTACCTAAAGTTTCGAGTAATTTTCACTAACAAAAGTGAGTTTAAGGAATTGACGAATGTTATAAGGATCGTGAATAAAAAATAGGAGAAGTTATAGGAATCTTTGAGAAATTTATATGAAATCTGCTTATTATCTTTACTAACTCACTCTCTGCATAAACACAAACGTCTTGGGTGATATAACTTTTCTGTAATGATGGACGTATAAAATGTCCAAATTTTCAAAGAATGGATATGTTAACAATATTCGTATCATATATGAGTCACTGAGAAGCCACGCTGATACTGCTGAACCTGACACTGAATCCTATTTCCTGAAAATTTCTTAATTCTGGTATTAACGATAAACATTTAATTGTCGAAACATCAATTGATTGACTTCAATGGAGTTGATCAATCGACTTCTGCTTTGTTCTCTCCCCCGGTCTTTCTAAATGGTTAGTTCTACGCTTCCAATAAATTCCAATCCAACTAATCCAAAACCAAAACCAATTCCACTAATCTGCCTTTTCATATAATTCCCTGTTTCCTCGAAAAGCGCCCAAAAATGAGATTCGGAAACCACCGAAGAAAGCACGAAGAATTTTGCTGAAGGAGCAGCTCCATAATCTCGAAGATGAAATCACTCGTTCATCCGAGCGTGTTCATTTTTCCCAGCTCGTGGAACGAGGACTAATTAAAGACGAAGGGAAATTTCGTCGGCGGCTCGAACGAGACTCGCTGGATCGTCGTCTTCGTCTTCTATATTGGCTCGTAAGGGTGGCTCTTATAAAGCGGAGCAATTATCCGGGTAAAATACTCTCCGAAATTTCCGTGATAAATTTCAGCCTGTAATAAGGGTGAGTCGCAAGTCATTTGGCCGGGCTCACGAAGAGGGTGGGTTATCGGTGCTTCAATAGAAATTCTTTCCAACCCCCACCGTCGCACCGCGTCGTCGTGGAAGCTGGCGCGCGCGCGCGCAACATCGTTTAATTTAAACATTTGTCGCTGATCTCATTCGATCTGTGTCTCCAGTTTCTTCCAGTCGAAAGCTAATAATTACCAGTTCTGAACATAGTGGAGACAGGGTAAGAACTTGCAAAAGGGTGAGTTTGCTAATATCGTTGCCTTGGTAAGTGGGTACGGATGCAAAAGTTGGGTTGTTGAGTTGTTATCGAAATTAAAATGTACAGTCGTGAAATTGTACAGCGATAGCGTTTAGGGTGTAACGGAGTAATTTTCCTACCCTTTGGTGAAGGAGTTAAGGATTTTACGATATTGTGCTTTGTAGAACAGTTCTGGAGAATTTGTATCTTATTCGTTAGATTTTACGCAATTCGATGAGAAATTATGGAGCATCTCTGGTTAATGATTTTTATTATTTATTGGAAAGTGGATTGATTGGGTTATAGAGAAAGTGAATTTGGATTAAGAATTGTGGAATAGAATAAATACTAATACTAGAAAACGTTTTGGTAATTTAATTTTGGGGGTGGTTATGGTTTTGTTGTCTTTCGTTGGAGAAATTTAGAATGTTACAAAATTATACGTCATAACAGATTTAAGATTTAAAGATAAGCATATAGAATTCTATAACGCAATTTTTAGAGATGTAATTGATTCTATAAATTTCGTAGATTTTATTTGAGTTGAGGTATTCCTTAATAGAAATTCCTATTATTGATGGAAAAATAAATTAGATTTCAAAGAAGACGAAGGGTCTTCCGATAGGTGAAATTTACAAAATTATATGTATTTGAACTACCATGATCGACGTAATGTGTGAATTAGAAATGCGCTTAACGTTCAGTTTTATGGCGTTTCTTGAGCAACTCAAATGGTTGAACGCGAACTTAGCGTCATCGGGAAATATACGATGCAATTACGCGCGGATCTATTATTCGGTTTCTAAAATATGCAAGACACGGCCGAAGTAAATTTCGGATTTATCGCTCAATCTCAACTTCATAATGGCTCCGTGGAACTTTTCGTGGGGGCTGAACTCTTCGTCCATTAAAACGAGATTTATTATTCCGTTTGTAAAAAGCGTAACTTAAAAATCCGTAAATTGTTAGGATATTGGCTAAATTATTGAAAAATTACAGAATATTTCGTGTCATGCTTAAGCTTGCAATTAATATGGGAATAATTTTCTTATATTTTATGCAACGAAAACCAGCCAATTTCAATGCTAATAGAACGTTACAATTTAACTATTACGGTAACCAATAATGCACTATCACTATGTTAGTAATATTCTGCTTCTATAAATAGAATATTTAAAATAATATCCCACAGTCGTAATTTTTTAATATTGTAATGTATCGTAATATTTATATTCATATATATGTCGAAATAAATAAATACCTAGAAATTGTACACAGAATGAAATTTTCTATAAAAGTAATGGTAATCAAAAATGACTATCCAGAAAACTTTTCGATTCCTTTGTCTGTCGTCGCCCACGTGATAGTTACTATTGTTAGGATCTCCTATATAATTGAATACTTAATTACATATGTGTGCTAATTATTAAACTATAATCTGACGTATCAGTAATTATGACGTATTTGGCAACGAGGTAAAACGGAGGTAATAAAATAATGACGGAGAAGAGAAAAGTCAAGCGACATAAAACATTATCGTAATTAAGCTCTTGCTCTTGAACTTGAGCTCCTTAGAGGTTTTCCGAGGCACTGAAATTCCCGCATACCCGTCAACGTCTAATGAGGGGATTGCGGATGAAGATTCAGGCTGGAAAGGAGCAATTAGGAAAACCGTGTTTGCTCTAGCTCTTGAAGGATCCGCGCACAATAGCAACTTGATGATTTTCGATTATTCGCGAATAATATAACGACATTCTCAAATACAAATTTGATAGTAAAAATCAAATAACAAATCTTTTGTTCGTTATTATATAGATCGTACAGTTTACAAAAACACGTTTTATAACAACGTGACGAACTACGTATTTAGCTACGTGTTTCTGTCGAGTAAAAATGAAAGCGATAGAAACTTTCAGCGAAGAAATGATTTTTCTACCTAAGGTGACAAAATTTTTACAGAATTCGTCATTTATATTCACAGTTTTAAAATCACAACGTTCACTTTTCCATCCCCTTGATTGAAAAAGTGAAAGAGAAAGAAACGAAAGACAGAAGAAATATAAATTTCGCGTTGCCATACAACAAAGCCGCCTAACTAAAATCATCTTCACCGAAATCAGCCGAGTGAATCCTTCAGCATCGTCGACTATCTCAATCCTGCTCGTTGGAGGCAAGAAAGATCACCGGGACAAAATTAAACGACCTCATCATCATTAGAACGCGACCACCTAATTACCGGGAACGTCTTAGACGCGGTGACATCGTCGACGAGCACAGACAATCGAGCTACCGAGTGGAAGACGCGAGACAGCCTCTCATCCCTACAAAACCACCCTCCTCACCACCCTGTACCCAGTTGTGTCTGTGTGACGACCAAGTCAGAGAGGATGAGACGGATCTCTGTACACGGGGGTGAAAGCTTATTAATGGGGGATGGTCGGGGGGGGGAGGCCTAGAACAGCAGCTAGAGGAAGAACGAGTGTAACACGGGCCTTGAAAGCTGCTGCTGCTCGAGCTTCTGCTGCTCGTGGCTGGATTGTTTGAGGTGGAGGGTGGAAAAAAAGTAACAGACTCCCGGCAAATAACCCCCACAATGTTCCCTGTAGGCGTGGTCTAGCTGTATGGTGATGGCAGCGTTCGGCCAATCAGAATTCCTCGAACAACCCCGCCGTAGGCTAGCCTGGTCGAATGAAAAAATATTGACCGTGGCGAGGGGGTATTCTGCGGTCCATTTGGGGGTTGCGGAGGTGAAACACAACGTCGGACTGATTGCCAGGAAAGTGGCGAACGGGGTGCAGGGGAGTTGGATACCGCCGGGTGAATACCCCCCTCGTCACGTACGGGATCATTAGCCGGATATCCTTAGTCCTGCTCGCCAACCCTCTCTGATAGCGGTGATCCTCGTGCCTGACATCATTATCCTGGGACGCCGTTCAGCGCCAGCGCGGTGAGACCATCCTTCGAGGCCATCCCTCGTATCGTTCCAGTTCGGTTCCTCGTGTTTTGCCCTTCTCTCCCGTGTGTTCGCCGATACCGTGTTTCGCCACCTAACTCGTATAGTCGGAATCGTTTGCACTGTGATGTCGGTGCGGCAAACACGGTTCTACGATCGAGTTGCATCTTCGTGACGTGATACTTCGACGACGTGGACGTGGTGACGGAAAAATTGTTCGGAAACTGCGGGACCGAGGTAGATTAATCTGGCATTAACTTTTAGAAACATGGACGATTCGTGGTATGGTTCGCCGTAATATTTGTGTCAAAGAAAGATATTGTTTGACATCAAAGTAGTTGGACTTGGAAGATTGATTTGTTGATTTGTTGGACTTCGAGTTTTGAGGTTGAAAAGTGAGTTTGCAAATAGGAATACTTTGGACGAGTATGGAGCCGAACGATCCGTCGGCAAGATTGACCGTCGAGGATTTGTCCGACTGCAGGAGCGAAAGCAGTCATTCGGAGAGCCAATTGAGAGCCTTCCAGGACTACGAACGCATCAAGGAACTGAACTTATCTGTGGACAAGTCAAAGGAAGATCCTGCGATTGAACCTAAAGACTTCCATCTAGGGTTGGAACCTGGTAGAACCTCTATTCGTTCGTCCTTCGACGAATTTGAAAATAGTAGCAGGAACCTTCCACTATCACTGAACAAGGGCAAGGATTTTGGTTACATTGCCGGTAGTTTAAACGAGATGGCCTATCCCTTGGACAGATCTAGTGAAAATGACGAGTCTCTGGAAACGGCTAACCTGTGCAGGACCAAGAATCCGACGGCCAAGGATTTGCTGTTCAATCTTCGCGAGAACAGGCACAAAAATGCTCACGCAACGTTGTCTCTCGATAGGTACGGCAAGGATTTGAATTTTGCTGTGTCAGAGAAGGATATCAAGGACTTTGGATTGCTGAAGAATTACAGTCTGGATCGAATGAAGGAGTTTAATCTGTCGTTGGATAGGATGAGGGATAGCCACATTGGGAATTTTGCTCTGGAGAGACTTCGAGGGGGAGCTGGATTGCTGGAAAATCCACCGATATTAGAGCATAATGAGTTGAAAAGTATGCAAATGCAACCGAGGAACCAGGATTTGGAAGCTATCGCGTTGGAACGTATGAGAAGATCGCACTTGTTGGGAGCCGATCTCTCGGCACAAAATTTGTCCACGCAGATACCACATCCGCATTCTATCACACAGATGCAGCACTCGCAGCAGCAACAGCAACAACAGGCTAAGTCGTTTACTATCGACGCGATTCTTGGCTTGAGGAATAATCCCAGGGAGAAACGGAGTCAGCAGCAACAATACAGAAAGCATCAAGGTGTTTGAAATGACGTTTTTGATGGTTTTTTGAGATTGTTGCATGTTGCATGAGTTTCATGACGGGAGAATCGTAGGAATTTTAAGTGAAATTATCGAATGAATTCTAGTCATTCGAAGTTTGATTCTTGTATGCTCCTGATCTTTTTAAAGTTTTGAAATACAGAGATTTTCATTGCATCGTGAAACTCCAAATCTGATAGTTGAATTTTGATCATTTTATACAGTACAATAATCCGAATTTGTAGAGTGTAGAGTTGTAGTTTTAGATTCATCATAAAAATAAATCGTACATTATTTAATAGCATATTAAAATTAATTGTCAAGGATATTGTCACACTACAACGCGTTTACTATATTTGTTATTTGTTTATATAGTTAGAAATACAGTTATTAACTATTTTTTAGCGCAGGTACATTATGAAAATTAATTAAAGTAGTGAGAACTGAAGAATGATTCAATTATATATACAAATCTTCGGTAGATTATTATTAAAACAGCTTCCTGTAAATTAGTTCTATCAAACTTCAGGTGTATTTTCGCTAAAAACAAATGCAAATAGCGTGACGATAGCTGTGGTGAAAATCTTGCTGTCAATCGTGCTCATGATCTGCAAAATTCTCGTTAACCTGAGAAAGAATCGAGGAATATCACAAATTTTGATAATTTCTCAAGCAAATCGACATTGTAGCATCTCGAAACCTTTCCCATCGTATTACTAGGAAAATATCGTCGTATTTTAAAAAGTATCTGTTTATCATATTGACAAATAGTATAACATTCTCGGTAGTTAATAGATAATTAGTAATTATTATTCCATCATCCATCTTCCATCATCAAATATATATTTTTTCAATTTGACATTCTAATTTAAAATTAAATCAATAGACACAGATTACAAATTACCAATACTAATAAATTGTATAACAAGCTTGAATTCGCCTATGGCATAGATGACAGATATTATAAAATATACATAGATTATCGTACAAGGAAAATTTCATTGCATGAATACGTACATAATTACAATACTACATTTCTTTATGATTAGAATATCACGAATAATAAACATAATCAGTGGCACAATGTACAATATTTGAAAAGAAACTATGGAAATTCGCATTCTTCCATTAATTACAAAGAATCCTAAACTAAAAGATTTTAAAAATTCCAAAGCAAAACTTGCAATTCTCTGTTTTAATATGTCCATAAAATTGCAGCTCCCGAATGTGTTAAAGAAAATAACATAAATTCAATTGCTAAAATTGAATTCAATCACCTCAGTTTCCAAATATAACGCGTATCGCTCTCCACATAAAAAAATTGAATCATCAACCAGAAAAATATCACGAAGAAATTTTACCACCCCGAGTTGTGCTAATCTCAAAGAAGCGATCAGTCTATAAATATCATGCACCTGGCAATCGAAGAAAAGAAACAAAATAAAAAAAAATCATATATTCAGAAAGGATTACTTTTCTCTACATAAAAGATCGAATCGTAGGTCAGGAAGGCGGGACGAAGAACGGCGGTTCAAGCTCGTGCTCCGGCGGCGGCGGCAAGCTGAAGAGGGTGCGTACGATCTTCACTGCGGAACAGCTGGAACGATTGGAGGGAGAATTCGCGCGACAACAGTACATGGTCGGGCCGGAGAGGTTGTACCTGGCGCACGCACTCAGGCTGACCGAGGCCCAGGTGAAGGTGTGGTTCCAAAATCGACGCATCAAGTGGAGGAAACATCATCACGAGCAACAGAGCCAAAGGGTGCACGAGTTCCAACGGTCGCTGAACTCTTCGCTGGAACACGAGGACAGTAACGAGACCGACAAATGGTGAAAAGAGACCGCGTTCCTCGATCGAGAAGCACCACTTCGTTTCTTCGTTCCCCCCCTGCTTCTTCCGTTTTCCGATCTTAGAAATATTCGACTGCTCGCGTTCGAGGAGGGCTTGATCGACGGCCAAGGACGATTCTCTCGCGGCTTCGACGCGCTTTGACCATTTTTCAAAAGGATTCTACCGAATACGTTCGATCGTATTTCCAAATAAGTGTTCCTTCGTTTCCAACTCCCTCGGATGAGTCTCTGATTCTTGCGAAGACTTTGAGGTCGGTCCTTTTGAGGTTAGATTGATTTCGTGTGGAACATGAAGAGAAAGGTTGCAGCAACGTAGAACGTTGATAGTCTCGTGGAGGAAGTTGTAGATTTTGAGGATATTAAACTGGAAATCAGGTTCGTGCGGTTTTGAACGAAGGTTTAGCAAAGATAAACTCAATGTTGCAATTGATGTAATCGGAGGAGGAAACGATTCGTTTGCTTTTGAATATTGAGATCTTGGATGGATTTTCAATGAAGATTTTGAAGGATTCGTGAGCCTTGTTGGAAAGGAAGATAGGATTGATTGATTCATTTTACTGTTCGATCTTTGGTGTTTTATCGACACCATTGCGCCATGAGGAAATAAAAGACACAATTTTTTAAACGAAATATGTAAATTATCGTCTAATAAGTGTAGAAGTGAAAGGATTACTGTTCCACGATTCTTTCCCGGACGCTGTGGACGAACGACGAAATTTAACGATGAAACAAGTAGAAAATTACAAGTCAAAATGCATCCACTCGCATCTTAACACGAGGGATCTTCCTGATTCGTGCTGGAGACATACGCAGAAGAGGAGTCAGTCTTTTCCAATTAGTAAAATCAGCAAGTGAGTATTTGAACGTCTAATCAATGTTTCTTTGATATTTCTAGGAAAATTTGGAAATGTAATTCTTCTAACCCCCATCTTTAAAATTACACGTATTGTTTAATAGAATACTACTAGTTTATAAAAAATATAAAAAATAGTGGAAATAGAAAAAACATCGTAATTAAATAGTTAATAAAAATAAAACGTATATTTTATATAAATGATTTATGCAAGATTTCTATGGTTTATGATATTCTTATGGTTTATATATTCTATGAATAACATATTCATTCAACGAGTTTCAAAGATTTCGCCTAACTCTGGGATACTATAATATTATAAAACTGCATTTCCCCTTTATTTTTATTTTAGCTATTCAAATATTCCAATCTTAACTCATTTAAACTTGATTTTTATATTAATAAAGTGACGTCTTCTCTAATCTTTCGCTTACTTTTTATGGTTATAGTACAACAATATTCCATATTATATAGGATTAATGAAATTGTGTGTAGGTGTACTATTACACAGGGTCAAAGAATTCTATTCCTAAAGCGATTTAAACATAACTTTCGCCAGAAGCTAGGAAAAACACTTTCTCATGGGAATCTTCTTAAGGAATCCGGAATCGACCACGAACTACTATTCCTCGTCGACTTCTTACAAGCCACAGAAGAGTCACGTATGTTCCAGTCTGACGTACCCGAAGAACACGTCGGTTCACAGTACCGACGCACCGCATATCCGGGCTCATTCTAAACCCAACCGAGATAAACATTCCTCGAGTTATTCCTCGAAATTTTCATCGAAGGTGAAGACCCATTATGACGATGAGCTGGGAGATATCGATAAATTGAAATTTACCGACGAAGGATTAGGAAATCTTATAGAAGGCCATATAGTAGAAGACGTTGAAGAGGAACTTACAGGTTTATTTTATTTGAGTTTCAAATTCCTTAAGTTAAATTATATTTCTGTGTATTTGTAATCCGATACAAATAACATACTATAATTTTCGTGATGCTATGAAATACAACATATGGAAAGAGAGAGAGAGGGGGAAAGAGAGAGAGGGTTTATAAAACTTGGAATTTTTCGTGGCAGAGGACGATCGCGAAGTGCCAGCTGAATTGTTGAACAAGGATTACGAGGAACAAGAAGCGGACGATGAAATAGACGACGAGTCTGACGGGTCACTGCAGACTCATAGATCTCCGAGAGGAGGTAAAACAGAGGCATTGCTGCGACAACAGCGATGGGGAAGCGTAGAGCAGCAGCCAGATACGCGAAAACTTCGTTACCAGCAACATGTGGCTATGATACACAATCATCCTTCATCCCCCAGGTAAGATCGGAAATTCTTTGAAAATGTTTTGATCTTAAGGAGGTTGACACTTCCGTGTTATTTTACTTACTAATTTAGTAGCCTTTGATTCTTACAATCATCGTCTGTTTTCATCATTTTACATTAGACACTTCCATAAACACACTTTGAAGTTTTAGTTGAAAACATCGTCTTCGCACTATTCGAATAAATTTAGTACGTTTTTGAAGTGTGATACCAGATTTTAGAAGCATATTAGAATTACATTGCTCATAAATTATATTTATATACGCACAATTTAAACCCTGCACACATAACGATAAAATCAGACATTTTTCTAACAATAAATTCAAACCAATGGAAGAAGAATATCACTGTTAAGAATCAAACCATAGTGTTGAAATTATTTGATGAACGGGACTCGTTTCATTTATGAAGCAAGTTAAAGATCTTCGATTCGAAATGGAAGATCGTTATTTTGAAACGTAGTTCCGGTTAGGTACTACCGCAACGTAGCTGAGCACGAGGAACCCGAGCCCTTATCAGAAGAAGACTTCGTCCGAACGTCGCTGAAAAGTCCGCCGAGGCGGCAACCTGCGAACTATCGTCAATGGTCGTCATCGAGAAACGAACCTGATCGGTACGACAACGCGACGACGTTGATCCATTCGACTCGACGAGCCCGTACTAAACCGGATGTGGATCGGCTGATAGAGTCGGAGTTGAACAGAACGAAAAGGTGCAATCGTTGTGGTAACCTGTCGAGCAAAAAGAACGAACCGCCTCTGAAGAATAGCTGTAGATTCGACGATTGCGCGAATATTCCTATCAAGGGACCAATCGGTAAGATTCTGTATTTAACTCTGCTTTTTGATATTGTATCGTTATATTTTGGAATTTTGGGCATTGTATTTTGTATTTCATTATACCGTGTCATGGAATACATGGATCATACTGAAAGCTTTGCGCATTTATACGAAATTTTAAAGTGAAAAATTGCGCGGGTAAATATTTGACAGGTGAAATATTTTTCTGTAGAATCTGTACTTCTCAAATAATATTTTCAAAGATATGACTTTGCATAAAAATATACTGTCAATATAGTATATGCATAAATGAAACAATGTAAGATTTTGATTCTAATTAAACTTTGTAGTACTTACGTTAATGAACAGACATAGTAAATTATAAAATAGAAACGATAAAATACTCGTGTCAAGCAAGCCACAATTTCTTTTGACCGATTACCATTTCTTCTTTCAAATGTTCAGGCGACGAGTCCGAGAACCACGAGCAAACATTCTGCGGCCGCTGCAACGTGAGGTACAACTCCAAGGATCCCTGCGGTGCCACTGACATCCCGTCGCCCTTATACACCATGAAATCGCGCAGATCCCGCGAAGTAAAATCCCCAACTATTTACGAGGTGCCAGAGCAAAGCCAGGACAAGCTCTCGACCGACTATCCGCGATCCTTATCGAGATACCAAAGAAAACTTACGGACGCGTACACGGAAAAATTGAAACGGTCGTTGCACACTTCTCACGGTACTACGCGTACATCTTTTCGACACGTCGAATAAAATCGCGTTTTTCACTCTTCGGGAGATCAAAGAAGAAGAACAACGAACCGAGAAGATTGTACAAGCGTTGGACTCGAGAAAAAAATATCGAATCGAATCGTGTGAAAAGAATTCAATCATCGAAGCAATCCCACGAACATTCTAGTAACATTTCAGGATCGAAAATCCTTTCCCTCGTTTCCATGCGATTCTCGCGACTATTTTCGTATAAGGAATTCGTCCCTGTATCGCTGTTTAAGGATGTGTGTGTCGAACAAGGTAGAAACAAAGTCCATTTCGTTGCAACTCATCAACGTGAGAGACTCGATCCACGAGAGCAACGGAAAGGCCATCGTAGAGCAAAGAATAAAAAGAAAAAAGAAAAAAAAAAGAAAAGAATCGCTCCTATTCGATCGTTTCCCTTCTACTGGTTGTGTAATATATATTTTTGTAACTGTCCTCTCGGGTCTTGTAGATGTTACACTGTACGTATTGTCCGAGGCTAACGTTAGTTGCACGATGTACATACGCATTAGGTGAAATCGATTAGAGTTTAAACGTGACCGTCAGAAAAAGAAATCTTTTGCTTCACGTCTTCGGTGTTCGACGATCTTCTAAATGGTAATATCACCGTTCCCCTCGGCACGAAATCGACTGTATATACAAGACACCCACGATTTCGATTACGATTTCTGTGTACACATGTACGCGTACATGTTCGCAAGAAGAATAAATCCTCGAATCTGTGCACCGAGCCCAGTCTACTTTATCTCGTCCTCATATTATTCCTTATTGTTGCGATTGATTTTTGAAATATTATTAGATTAGAAAGTTGTTTGACAGAAGAGGCAAAATGGTAGAAGGAATCGGAGGAAAATGATATTCCGTACCTCTTAGATCGATTTTTAAGACTTTCCTAGGGAGAAGAATAATTTGGTGAAAGTGGAAGCACGTTGGGAAGAGTTGGAGAGAAAGGTAATGGATGAATAATGATTCTGCGACATGGAAGTATCCCGCAGTGTATTCCAATTTCATTTCCAAGTTTCGTTCGAAAATAACAAATTTTGAAAATTAAATATATAACATTTATACTTCTTAAGGAAAATTCAAGGATTGGAACACGCAAGGTTGATTTACAGAACAACAATATTTAAAAACTATTTCTTACAAAAGGTTCGAAAATTAAGTAGGAAAATCTGTTGTTTTATGAAGCATAATTCACGTTTCTTCCAAAATTAGTGAAATTCAATATAAAATAATAAAATAGATCAATATAGAAAATTAATCAAAATTTAAAAAATACGATTTAAAAGTCAAAAACGAGAAAATACAGAGAAGAATCCTAGAAAAATCTGGAAACATCACAAGAACAAATTTTTGAGAAACTCTGTCCGACTCAAACTTCCTAACTCGTCACAAAATATAATTAAGATTCAACATGCAAAACAATACAAAATATAATCCAAACAAAAAATCCATAAAATTATTCATGAAATTTCAAAGGTTAAAATTTTAATATGTACTCTTAGAACCAAAAATAAACCGGAAACAGACTGGTTTCCCGGTTAAGAACGGGTAGAAGAACAAACCCCGGAGGAACTTCCTCCGAATCGTCTTTTTCCGTGCAGCAATTGGTACTAATTAATTAGCGGCGTGTCTTACGTTCTTTCCGTAATTTTATTCGCGAAGGTACAAGCGGGGTGCAGCTTTTTGTCGAACCACAAAGGCGGCTGCTTTCGCTTGAGCTTTTGTTTAAATATTAATAACGCGAGGAAACTCTGTCGCTCTCTGACCGCGGGTGGAAGGCCGTGCTTTGTTCAATTAAACTTAATATCTTTATTATATCGGAGCGTCGAAAGCGGATATTATTTATTGCGGCGAAAGTCGGGAAAACGGGTCGCCGTGGGATGAGGAAGCCAGCTTTTCCTTCGAAACCGGGGTTCTGTTGTTTTTCGTTTCGGCGGAAATTGGTGGGGAATTAAATCCTGTATATAGTTTCAGATTTATATAAGGGTTTGGAAGAAGCATGCGATCGCTGTATTGCCATGTTCATTTAACTATGCTATTATCCCTGAATTTCTATATCTCAATTTCGCTTTCAACAGTTGTTATTAACGAATCAATATATATTATATTTTCCATTCGTACAATGTTTTATATTTATTCTAATATTTTTTATATAAGGAAGACTGTAGTATATTTGGATTCATTTCAATCATTTGGATTTCAATTATGTGAATTTTTTATCATATCTAGAAATAGATACATTATTTGAACTGTGGTTAGTCTAAAGTAGTATACAAAATTTTTAAAAACATTCGTTTCTACCTTTATAATTAATTACTATGTATATAGACGTCACATGTAATCTTATATTCGTCTACCCTTGTTTTAATCTAATTCCGAAAGAACTTTTCGATATCAGTATAATAACCCACTACGAAAAATTGCTGAAGTAAGATTTTCTCTCTCTGTCTCTCCTGATTCTAAATTCCACGGAGCTAAGTAGCGTAAGCAAATCGAACGTCAGCCAACGTGAAACGGGCAGAAAATTGTAATCGTCGCGAGATATCCGCGCGTCCATCCGGCAACGAAATTCCGTGATAGAAAAATCTGACGCGGATGACGTCGGTAACTAATATTCGCTCGTTACGTGCAGCCCTTTTGTCGACGTGATAAATTAGCCGTCGACCCATGTCAAAGGGCCACAAAGAAAGCAAACCTTCGATGGAGAATCATACGAACTTCGCTATCAAGCTGGAAGCATCAGTGATATCGATCGGGAATGAAAGATGCCCCACTGTCTAATCTGTTTGTCAAATCGGCCTCCGTTCGATGCAACGTTTGCCTCCATTAGACAATAATCGCGTTAATAGAGTCGTGACTAACGTTAATTCCTTCGACTCGATGTTTCGGTTCGATTGTGCAGGTGGTAAGCCGATATGGAAGTAAGCAATCTCATTCTTGAAGCGCGAACGACTAGAATTGTTTTAAATTTGCTCCGTTGAAACAAATACACATTAAACGATGGTAAAAATGTTGCATTTAGGAAATAGGTCACGCTAAAGAGATTGGAAGTAAAAAATGTGAAAAATACGATGCTGTCTCTGTAGTAGTAGAATCATACAGCAAAATCTTCACTCATGAGATCTCCAATTTTTATAATATGAATTGAATCCAATAAATCTAATCTAAAATAAAGGAAGTGAAATATCATACAATGTAAGTATATATCAGAAATAAAGATCTTTAATATAAAGAACAAGTGATTGTTAGTTTTTGTTTATTCTCGTCTGCACTTTTATTTTGGACATACTTGGAATTTCCTTAAGAGATAGGAAAAATTGTACCGGCATTTTCTACCGCATGTTTTATCTGATTATTCTTTTTACTCTGATATTTTAACTTTCCCTTTTCTTGACACTTTCCTCGCCTTCCACTTAAACTGTATAATTCAACAGTAACGTAGAATTCTTTTTGTCCACAGAAGCTACAAGATATCAACCAAAATTAAATTGCTCTACATACTAATCCACACTAATATCTCTTATCCCTTATTTCAAGATACTAAAAGTGTATTAAGAAAATCATCTTCCAATCAGACAATAAAACCTGCAGAGACAACATCAAACCATTCTATTATGTATATCAAACTCAGTTGAATCGAACCGTATCCCAGTTGCAGTATAAGTAAGATTATTTCGCGGGAAGGAATCACGACGCGGTAGAAATTCGCCGCGCGAGAAAGCAACAAAGAGGGAGAGAAAAGAGCGGCAGAGGTGATAAGCCTCGATATCTCGAGCTACACCCCCTGCGCGAGATGTAAGCTCCGCCTATCCCTGGGGTTACACCGGTACTTCCAAGAACCCCCTGGGACCCTCCACCCCCGTGCAGAGGGGGTAACCCAACCCCCGGTGTTCCATCGTCGTTGGCATCCGCGGCATTCCAATTAGCTCGCGAATCAAAAGAGCCCCACTGCCTTTGTGGGGTCTCACCCCCTATCCCCTGGTAAACTGTCTCCTTCCCTCTTCCACCCCCGCCAGGTTAACCGTCGCTTCTCTTTCCGGCCGCCTCGTATCGCTCTTCCTCTTTCTCGCGATCGTTCCTTTCTTCTTCCTGCTTTCCGGCTGGTTACTACCCGGAATCTGTCTCTGTTTCACACGCGCGTATACCTACGATATACATACATACACGTAGAAGGTGCATGTGCTTTTTTCCCCTCGTTTTTATGCCACGATACATGCTGCGATTCTGTCCTTCGTTTCGATAGAATTTTTTGGAGAACGCGGTGTTTGATTCGGGTTCCTAGGAGAAATAGTCAAGATACTTCGAAGCAACGATGCCTCATTCTAGTGGCCTATTCTAACTTCAAATAAAGCATTTAAAAATCTGTTTCACAAAGCTAGATAAACGAATACCGAAAAATCATTCGTCGGTATAATGATTGAATCGAGCGGTGCTCGAACGCTTCCCCATCAAGCCTGATAAAATTACAAATATTTGATCACGATTGGCCGGTGCTTGTAGCCGATTAAAAAATCTATATTTAATAACGCGCGGCCGGGCTTTGACATAATTCCGCCGTTACATCGATCTCTACCGGCCCGGTTTTCAATCATTCTCCGTCGCTCGAGGACGCTCGTTCATGGCGCGGCAATTAGCGAAAAAATACCATGTAGGTAATAATTCCGCGTATCCACCGCAGAGGACGATGAAAAAAAGTTTTGTTCGCTCGAACGTTGAAATCCTTAGCGAGCGTGGATTTTAATCTCGAATTCGTTCCGTAGGTTCACCGAGAGCCGCGTTCTCCAAAAAAGAACGCAAGCCAGAGTGGGTTGAAAGATACCAAAAGGGAGAGAGACAAATAAAAAAGAATGTCGCACGGATTTATGGAAATCGGACGATGTACGTACGTGTTTGTGTTTCGTGGGTGTGTGATGCACATTTACGAAACACCAGGCCAATTTTAATATCCGCGAATGATAAACAAAGTGGTATCTAACGAAGTGGATAGAGGCGCGCCGTAATAAAATTTGTGTTGCCGCTTCGTCGCGGCCGGCCGCGGGGAAACGTCACGAGCGGTTTCCTCCGATTTCAATTAGCCTTGGCGACCCTCGCCCTGTTCTCTCTCTCTCTCTCTCTCTCTCACTGTGCGTATGTATGTGTGTTTGTGTGCATAAGCGCGCCCGTGTGCATGCAGATCCCGTTTTCAGGAGAGCAACGTGTTGGTCGGCCAAACAGGGGGACGATTTTTTTCGGTATTCGTTTATTCTTTGATTTGACAAGGGAGACTGATGTCGCGTACACTTTGATGAGATTTCCTGGCAAGAAACGTACTGTGAATACGTGGTTACTGTTGTAGACATATTTGGCTTTTATTTGTGTAAAGAATATTGATGGTAAGAAATACGATTTGTAAGTTTGGATGAGAGAGGGTAAGGTATTCCGAGTTTGACTATTGTTTTTAGCGGAAATTTGTAGAGATTTAGGTTTTGTTTAAATTGATGGCAATTGTTCGGTACGAATATTGATGGCAAGAGACACGACTTTTACTTTTGAATGGAAAAAGAGATGTTATTGTATGTTCAACTTTTATCGCTAGTGTTACCGGAAGTTTCTCCGCACTTTTCAGTGACTCGTTATCTTAACCCTTTCACTACGATAGTCTAGATAGATAGGTAAAGGATAATTTTAATTTTTGTTAAAAGAAAAAGAGACAGAGAGAGAGAAATTGAAAACTTCTTTCTGAAAAATACATAGATTAAATCTTCCAGTTAAGAAGATATAGCAATTGAACAAATTCCCATGTTTTAAAATTTTCAAAGCATCAGACAATTCTACCCTACACGTTAAATCTTTTCCTTCGAATATTAGGATAAAACGATAAAGAAACTGACTTTAGGTGAATCATTTCCTTCGCCTTTTGTATCCGTACATTGTCAAAGGGAAATTTCAGAGATACTTAACCGTACCCTTTTTGATATATCGTCCTACGTAATATCGTGAGAGATACGGGTCCCTAATATTTCGTTTATTACGAATTTTTCAAAGAGCAAAGGGAATAATTGCAGCGGTGCGTAGGAGGCTGCGATCGCGGGATATGTCGGCACGATCAAAGAACATTCCTCTGCGCGAAACATACCGGCAAGCCGCGTTAGATTCATATCGAACCGTAACTGAATCTATAATTGGCATAAGCAATCAACCATTCGATTCGCTTTGTACGTCGAATATTTCTTTATCTTGCTATATTTAATAAAATCTTGATATTGTTCCATAATTCTCTAAATGTCTTTCAGCGACTGTTAATAATTTGTGATAGAAGTCAAGTGTTTCGGATACATACCCATGTATTAATCCGTAAGTAATTTGGATATTTAATGCAATTGAATGAAAAGATTTTTATATTTGTTATAGTTCAAATACTTCTAATTAGAATCAATACAAAAGAACTGAGATGCATTATTATTAATGTATTATACCATATCGATATCTCCAAATATTAAACGCCTGATAATAAATGGGATTAAATAAAAAAAAACCTAATTCTCCTCTCCCTATTACTCACTCCAGCCTCAAACGCCTTTTCTAAGAGCAAACAGACGGTCGGTCACAAATTAATTGAATCAATTTACATCGAGGAGCAAAAAGAAGCAATTAGGTGGAATAAGAAGAAGACGCAGCATAAAATCCGCAAAGCAGAAGATTATTGCGCGTCGTTCAATGATTATATAAGAGGTAACGGTGGCCCAGGTCGACCGGTCCAATTAACGTTGTAGATGCGATAACAAGTGGTCCCGCGTTTAATTTATCGTACAACGAAGCGACAAATTGCAATATTCTTCCGAGATTCGTCGTCCAGCGTCACCGAACAGCATGACCGATGCTCCTGTTATTAAGGGGCGAGAAGCATACAAATATTTCCGTTACGATTAGTCGTCGTCGCCGTCCGACTGCACCTGCATCTCTGAAACCCGGCAACCATATATCATCACTTCGATCACGGGTCTCGCCACCGCACGAGGAGCTTCAATAACGATGCAATCTCATTCAAACCCTATCTAGTGGTAGCTACGAACCAGCAGATCGCTGACATTTCAAAGAACAAAATTAACTTTTTTGAGAGATGAATGGAATCCAACAAATAATTCTTAAGATACAAATCTATAAATGTAGTCCATTTTCGTAAAGACTGTAAAATTTAATAAATATCAGTTTTATAAATTTTCCTAAGGTTGGAAATTACTAATCAACAATTCACAAAATTCCATAGATATTGCACTGGAAAGCAATATCTTTTACAAAAAAATTTAAGTATTCCACAGAAATATATGATTCTGTTATAATACTCTATAATTGAAATGATCTTTTCTTTATTTACATATTTATCTAATTTTCGTACCAAAATTATTATTTACCAAATTTTCGCTGGTCCATAAATATGAATCGAAGTTATATCTAGAACGTCGCATTTTATATTAGTTAAATTAAAAGAATATTTCAACATACGAAAATTATGCTTTATGAAACAGCATACACAACGATAAAAAGATATTAAACACTCGAGAGGTTTCCTCGAATTTCCATTTAATTATTCATTTCGGGATTTTTTGAAGTGTAACTTCGAGTATTTTCTCGGTTTATAGCTGTCGCTAATCGCGACCACGAATATACATGTCGTAAAAAGCATAACCGCTTTGTTGGAACGCGAGGTGAACGGGGGATGTACGCAGAGGGGTTGCGTACAGCTCGCATTCATAACATCAGGCGGGGTAATAAAAGTCACCACTCCCTCCTACTCTTCCTGCTATGTCCCCACCTTCGCCTGGAGAACTGGAGGGATGGCAGAGGAACGTAGGTGAATCAAAAAGCGACGAGGGAGCAACGTTGCGGACCTACGTTATTGTGTAACGTTCTCCGTCCACGAATTTTTTCCACAAACCTCTGTATCTTTCCTCTATATCCATTTATATGAACGCAGATTATGTGCGTGTATAATTAACGCGAAACGGTGAGATTAGAAGAGATGCAAGGCTTTATTCTTTAAAATTTCAAAATATGTATAAATTTCAGAATATAATTTCATTCTTTAGAATATGAATTCTTTTTATAGAATTGCACCAAGCATTGTTTCCTTTAAAAATACTATAAATTAGATTTCTTACTTTGTTATCGAGAGACGATCGTGTATCTTTCAGATTTAAAGAAAGTAGAAAATTATTACTTTTACTTTAATGTGCCTAATTTTACGGAATAAACGTAATAGATTTCTTCATTTTGAGTCTTCGTATTGTTTTCCACGAGAAAGATTCTTTTTATGATTTAATTTTTTGTGAATGTCATAAAAAAAAAAAAAGAAAAAGTAGCACAAATAGAATTTTATTTTAGAAATTAAAAGAATGTACATATTTTCTTCAGCCTCTGTTTTGTAGTGATCTTCAATCCTTCAAGTATTCTCATACGTGTAAAGCCCACGGTCAATTCCATCTTCAAAATACACACACACAACCACATATATCGAGAAGGCGATTTTATATTCTATCATTTATGATCCACGGGAGCTAAACCGATCAAACCCGATACATCTAGCGATGAGAGCGTTAACGAGCGGAGCAAAGCATCAGGAATTTCGCATGGATTCATTAAACGTTTCTTGCGCGCGCGAGGGTGCTGGATCAAAGGTCAGCCGGCATGTTGCCGTAGCCGATTAAAGGGAAGAACGATCCTATCTTCGACAGTCATTTTGTCCCTCGAATGTGATCCCCTCTTGCTGTGAACTACTCGTCCACCATCCCCTTCATCGAGCCACGGGGGTCAAGTGTTTTCAGCCACTTAAACGCGTCACAAGGATGGGGCACGCCATTGAAAGAATCGCAACTATTTCATTTCGGGGACAGATTAGACAGATTAGCGACCGACGATACGCCGTTTAGAGTTGCCGGTTATGTGACTGCATTCCGCAGAGTGGGTTCGTCGGGGAATATTATTTTTCCGAAATCGTCCAGGCAATCTTTTCCATGACCGTTTTTATATCGTCCTATTATTCGTGTTTTACCTTTATACGTTGCGCCATAACATGATCACCGTTACACCATATATTGCTTGGTGAATATTTGAGCGGAGATTTCATGGCTTGCAAACGATTTAGCGTGAAAAGTTATAAAGATTTTAGTTATAAAAGGGAAATGCTAATTAAATCTCTCTGTGATCGGAATTCTCTTTGCTTATATGTAAGTACATCGCGGATGTCGTAAAAAATTTAAAAGTGCAAAAATGTACAGGTTATGTGAAACATGCAGAGGTATATATATGAAATATCCAAAGTGTTCGTTATAATATTCGGTACAATGGAACAAATTTCTATTTTGTCATAAAATTATAAACTTATATAAATATTCACAATCTATAAATAAATATAAATTACTTCAACGTAGAGAAAAATTAAGAAAAAGGTATATAAGAAATTACTTAAAGATATATAAAACGATGAAATAGAAGTATTGAATTAAAATAAAATTTTTCTAAGTTTGATTGTAAAACTTTTGATATCTACATTAAAGGTTTGTAATTCTTTTTATTTAAAGCAGGACTTTAAAATACAGACAGCAGTTTTATTCGAAAATGGAATGTAACGAAACATTGAAATATTATTTATACATTGAAATATTAATTATAAGTGGTAATTTCAAAATGTAAATTACGGGGACTATTTTCAAATGGGTACAAAGTGTTTCATTGTAATACGCGGCGATTATCAATACTTGTGTCTGTTAATTAAGTACCCCTTTGAACTCGTGATATCTTTATCTGCGCTCAAACCTTTCGTTCTGGACAAAGGGATTAAGCTGAAAATCGGATTCGGACGTTTAATTTAGAGCAACGATTCGCTTCAAATGTATCCGGACCAAAGAATGTCAATCTTCGATAACGAATGGTTACCTTTAACGAAAGAAGAACAGTTGCACGTGTAAACTGTAACCGTTCCGATAATTAACACACGATTCCCGTTTTCCAATACCAGGTTTTCTTTTTTTTATTTGTTCTTTTTTCTCTTTTTATGGGATCGCTAGTAAGTAACAAGTTTCGTTAAACGAACAATGGAATGGGAAAAAAGTAATCCAATAGACATTCCAGTTTGTATAGGATTATTTTAAATTTTTATAGGATTTTTTAAATTTGAATTTTTACCATGTATATATGTATATGTTGTAGGAGAAACATATACATCTGTAGTATAATTATTGTTTAATTCTTACTAATTGAAAGATTCCTCGATGATGTTAATGGATAGTTTTTTGTTCTTATATTTTATTTTTTTTCTGTATGTTGTTCATTAACTTTTCTGTATAAACGGAAAGAATCAACAACGCCATCTTAGTTTACCGCGCTTTGAAATCGTGATAGCAGGAGTTTCTCGGTGAGTTGCATTCTTTATTACGCTTGTTATTCGTAAAACAAAGTAGAAAAAGTTCAGAAATAGCGAAGTATAAAATGGATATATATTTTGAATATTCTGTGACATACAAAAGTTTACATCCACGGCAGTTTCGCTAAATTACTCCGTATAAATATAATGTGTGTTGCCATTGCAAGTAACGGATTTTTAAGGTATAATTTTATAATGTTTGAAGAAGTTTTCACAAGCTTTTCTATAATAGTCTCTTAATTGCGTGAAATAATTTTTATCGAAATGATACATATGAATCTTTTTATTTGTCAATCTTATTTTTTAATTTACTTGCAAAATCATGCTACCAATATTAATGAATATAAGTATATTCATATAAATTATCACCAAACATTAGTTAATTTAGAGAGTTATGCATTACTCTAAATGACAAGATTAATTGCGTCTTCGACTAGAAGCTTATAGTTTTGAAAAATCTAATAGATTTGTTAAAAATGTGTCTAGTATTGTAAAAAGCATATTTGTCAATTATATTGAGATTTAGCATTCTTCAAACATTCTTTACATTGAGACAATCAGTAATGATGTTCTAGAAACTTTGAAGAAACTTCTAATAATAGACTTGTTATTCTATACAATAATCAGATCTCATAAAACTATCATCATAAAAGAACTAAAAGATAATCATATATAAAATACTAATCACAAACCAAAGAAATTTTCTTGCAAGAACATAAATTGTATGTTATAAATAAATTTATTTGTCAGTTATAAAAAAAAACAAGTCTTTTGGATAAAATATCTATTGTTACAAGCTTCTGCAGTTCTGATAATTCCATGTTTAATCGAAAGATCACAGCTTCCTTAGTAGCTAAATACATAAATAGACATTTAATTTCTATATTCTAGGCAGTATGTTATGCATTAGAATGCAAAACATAAACACAGTAAATAAATTCATGTTAAATATAATTACAAAATACAATTATTGAAAAGACGGTTAGATAAAAAATTATTGTTATAACTTTAGTATTGACATTCTTATTTACCTACTACGTTAATTGTCACTATGTAATGTTTAGTCAAAAGCAGTGTATAAAAAGACTATGAAAAGCAAAATATCAATTCCCATGTGTCTGTATCATCTGTCTGAAAAAATGAGTTATTTCTATAAGAAATAATGCTTTCATTTTATTATTATCAAAAAGTCTGTTGTCTCAAATAAGTTGCCCTTCTCTACTTAATAATCGTTCTAAATTAATAATAATAATCTAATCTTATATTTTGATCTAGTCTTATATTTTTAAACTGTCTAAGGCAGACACTCTGATACCAGCAGATCAAAATGCTTTATCCTTATAGAAAATGAATGGATATAAATATAATATATATGTCTATATAAGAGCACATGCTGCTGATATTTTATGAACACTAAATACTTGCATCAGTGATCTTTGGTAACTGTTGATTAGCAGTATTCAGCCACTTTACCAACGAGGTGATGTTGATGGTACACTTTGTTGATTTGTTAATGAAGGTCCACTGTATTATCAAGAAGAAGAAAAAGATAGACATATTGTAAAAGATATTGGGCTAAACTGTTATTTATTTCAACTAAATTTCTCATACCTCCATGCAATAAGGGGAGAAAGTCTTTCTGTTAATCTTTGGTAATTTCTTTCCAATTCTCGTTGATAGTCTCGTTGATCTGGCCCAATTAAATTTTTGTTTCTTTTCAAAGCATCCAGACATTTCTTTGAGAAATCCTTGAAACAAAGACGTAATTTATGCTGCAGTCGAGTGGGCTGTGCATTCTGTTCCCTTAATCCAGAAAGAAACACAACAGCAACTTCTGCAGGACCTTGATTAACTGTTGTTCCAATGCAACCTTGAAGAACCATCTGCAGCATCTTTGCATCAGGTGGTTCTTGAGCTGTAGCTGCTGCAACCTGATTCAACAAATTTACATAAAACAGAGTTAATTTATAAAAGAAGAATTTATCTTATAACAGAAGAACATATATACATACCTCTGCAGTTTTCTTTTGTATATCTTCAATTGCAACTTCAATTGGACTTAAAACTATTTGCTTCCTAGCAACCACGCGAATCCTTGTCTTTAGATAAGGAAAGTGTGTAGCTACTGTTAGTATAGTTTTACGTTTGCACTGTTCTCTTAATTCTCCATGAGCTTTACCACCAGGAGTAAATGGCGTTGCATATACAAATCGCTCTAAATATGATTGAAAACATTAATATAAATGGAAAATTAATTTTGTTAAAGTTATTTAAAGTTCTTCAGAACAGGACTTACTAATATTAAAATTCCTATGAAAAATAGCTGGTCTATGCCTGAGCTCATGTGGCTCGAAATATGGTTCCACATATGTGATCTGAACATAGGCTTTATCTAGTTCTAACTTGCTGGAGTCTACAGGGTTCGAATCTTTTATTATCACAATATTTTCCGCGCCAAATCGTTCAGCATAGAAATTCTCGAGTCTCGAGAATATCTCTGGTAGCTTTGTCAAAGTCGGTTCTTTATAAACGAATTCTTCACCAGCAAGATCACCAAAACGCCCACCATAAAATCCTACTCTGAAATATGTTCCAAATACTCGTTTTCCCGCTAATTGTTCTACTCGTGTATATGCTTCATGAAGTTTCCTGTGATTAGAGGATCATAAATCAAGACATAGATTCGTTTTCATATTAAGTTTTTCAAAATCTGAAGAATATCATACCCATGGATATTAGCTAATTTTTTGTAATCGTGTGCGGCTTCTGCTATTGGAAGCAGCACCTTGTATACATCAGGAATGGCTTCATACATTCCAGCTGTATGAAAAGAGCTGGCAGCATGTTCCAGCAAACCAGCTAAACCACTTTCTGAAAAGTCTGGTCCTAAACATAAACCTTCTTCTCTTCTTGCCAGTACATCATCCCCTACTGCACTCTCTTCTAAAGCATTTGGTGTGATAGGAGCTAAAGCAACAGCTCCTACTGGTCGCCCGCCACCTCCTGGTTCCAAAAGGTGTAAATATTCTGCTACTAAAGCAGCACTGTGCACTAAACACATGGCTGCCTCTGTGTGATTCTTTCTTTCCATATGCTGCTGAGCCATATTTGCCAACCATGTGAGTCTAAGATCTGGTGAACCTTGATATCCTTTTGCAATTCTGTGAAATCGTCGATTTTGATTCAATATGCTACATATATCATATTTTATCAGAAGTTTCTGTTTCAAATACAATTACCTATACATGAGATCTAAAAGCATTTCTGGATCCTCCTGGAATTCCTTCATTTTAACAGTATCAGACAGAATCATATGTAGATTGAACAAAAGATCCTTCACTTGTTCTGGAAAGCTTGTGTCTGCTAATTCTGTATCCCTTTCAGCATATACTAACACTGTTTTTAATGCTCTCCTAAGTGCTCCTTCACTAGGAGCTCTCCCTCTTCCAACAAGGGCAGACAAAGACGTGGTGACTTGCATTTTAACTCTGGCAAAATTCTAAACATATTAAATTAATTAATATATTTATAAAATAAATCATTATAGATCTATCGAAGTATATTACTAAGATGTTTACGTTTCCAATTTCGAAATTTTGCCTCATTAATAAATAAAGACTGGCAGCAGCATGACTCCGAACAGCACTTAGAGGTGAGCTGCATCTAGTGAGTAATGTCAAACACAGATCACCGCACCTTTCGCTTTCTTCGTCAAACAGAGCACTATGATACTTAAATACCAAAGCTCTCTGAGTATTAAACATATGTTGTAACACAGATGTGCTCTGATTTCTTGCTAATGCTCTCAAAAGCACTTTTAATACAGCTCCTACAACCGCACCTAGAAAGCACAAAAATTTTGTAAATATAAAGGTACAAAATCTATAAAAAATATTGTATAAGTACATATATATACCTCCTCCTCCATCAGCTTGGACAACTGTTTCTAAAGTATCCAAAACTACCAGAGAAGCTTCTGCTGCTAATGCACCTTCTATGTGAGCATCTTGCTCCACAGCTCTGCCTTCTGATTGCTCGCAGGATCTTAAACAAAAAAAGATTGTTCAGATTTAAAATCTTCACTTTAATTATATTGAGAAAGAAATGAATTTGCATAAATGTCTGTAGTGTAGATACAGAAGTTTACCTACCTATAAGGCATCTGATCTTTACGCCACCTAAGTTTGTCCCCACTCATTCTCTCTTTTCTTCTCAACATCATCTCGCTTCTGGCGCTTCCTTGGCCAAGAATCACATCCTCCAATCTAGATCGAATATCACTTGTAGCTGCCGCCTGTGGAGGCAGTCTCTTCAGCGCCTTTTTCCCTTTATATTCAAAAGCTGCAGTGGCAATATTGAGAACTTGAAGAAGACACAGTATACGTCTAGAACTTAGTTCTGAACACCATTGTGTTAAAGCAGACTGTTCCAACCCCTTAAGTACCCACAAGACACACATCAAGAGATGTCTTGTAGCCTCTGAACTCAAGGAAACTCTACATTGAGTTCCTGCAGTGTCTGCAGAAACTCCACCAGCTATGGCTAAAGCCACAGATTGTGTAATAGAACCAGATTCGTCAGGATAAACGCTCTTGTCCTTTGAATCCCAATGATAGAGTTGTGGTAGAGCATCCATTATAATGTTCAAAAGTGGCAGATAGAGAGCAGCGACTCTAGCTTTTGCAGCAGGATCAGAATATCGTGAATCAACGTCATGGCACGCCATAAGATGTCGAATGGTCCCAATAGCTTTGTTTTGAAGCATAGGATTTGGTATTTCTAGAGTATTCGACAAATCTGATAAAACAATTCCTACTAAAAAGTGTTGCTGTCGGAACTCCTGACTGAGCTCAGAAAATCTAGCTCGATCTCCAGGTACTAGGGTAGATATCAGACTGCCAGAACTTCCAGTTGATGGACTGGGAGAAGCTGGCGCCGATCCCGACGTATATCCAGTTCCAAACGGCAAATTCAGTGCCACGTAATGCTCGTGAGAGCATATTGTCCGTACGAGGTCCAATTTCAACGCGTAAAGTGCAGCTGAATCGGGAATGTGCATAGATGCATCTGATAGAGAGCAACAGGCAGCACGAGTTAGGGACAAAACGAATCCTCTGTCCATCACTGATAGTAGATCAGAAAGAAAGTTGCCTAGGCTCGATATTAGATTATTGGGTATCCTGTTCTCCTTTCCACATCGTGAAGTCACCTCTGAAGTCAACGTTGCAGTAAGTGTTGCCACGTCATCACAGAACTGGGGAGAGAATCTCGACTTTCGAGGAGCCTCCAACATTCCCATTTCTGCTAATGTCACAACCATAGAGCGAACGATCAATTCCAAGAAGAACCATGAATATGTAACAGCCAATTCTCGTGCCTGTCCTGTCGATACAACCCAATGTAACGCTAGTTCTTCGTGTAGAAGCCTTCTGGTAGGTTGGCTATTTATAGAAGGCGATTCTTGACGCATAGAAGCTGTTCGATCCAATCCTCTGGAGTGTACCTCCATTTCTAAATCTTCTAGAGGCAGGTCAGGGTTGCTTTGAGCTCGAACAATACCAGGAGCATGCGTCATCCTTGGTAAAGAGCATTGATAAGCAATATAGGTTGCTAGAAGCGCGTGTCTTCCGTGAGCATCTAATTGACCATCAGGTAGATTGGTAATATTTCGTACTAGCAAACCTATAGCCTCGAATACGGTTGCTGCCACATTCAGTGGTTGAGATGGTAGTGTTGGAGGTCGCACTAATAGGGATATTAATTGATCTAGCAATTGAGGTAGCGATCGTACCAAAGCAGAATGTGATGCTCTTGCCAATTCCAATAGAGCTGATTTTAATTCCGATTCCATTCCTGCTTCACCAATGCGTGGAGGTACTTGGCCAGTTTCCAAGAAACCACACAGTGATAGAAATCTATAATTTTTGTGTTGCCGTTAAAATATTATTAGTATTATTAATCCATTAATGATCATAAGATTATTAATTTTATTGAAATATTTTCATTGAAATATCTAATTAAAAGCTCGAGTTTCTGGAATATTACCTATCAATGTATTTATCCTGAGGATGAACGCTAGAAACTGGTTCCAAAATCACAGTAAAAACGCCTCTATGAGCATCCACCCATCTTGTACCTGGTAGAAGAACATCAGGTGCAATATATGAATAATTTGCTGGTGGTGGATCCAGCATTGCGGGTAGACTGAATTCCCCTGATTGTAGATGTCCATCTCTCAAAAGTGGCAACCACTAAATAAAAGAAATATTAAGAATATCTTTCAGTGTAATTTACATGAAATAATATATTTTGATTAGAATTTGACTTCATATTATTTACTGTATATGCTACAGCAGTCTCAACATTCGGTTGTTCCGCCTTCTTCTGGCAACTAATATGATAAAACGTAAATAGCAAATGATGTTTTGCACTCAAATCAGCAGGAAGTCGAATTTTCACTTCATCGTAGAAGTTTGGATTCTTATTGTGATAAGAAACGGAAGTGAAGCATTCGTGAGTCATTTCGGGACACGATGACCTTCCAAAAATAGCTGTTAGTGCATCAGCCTCCTGTTCACCACCCATAAGTTGAATTCTTACGGCGATGTTTCGTGCAGAACCAGTCCTTGAACTGAAGTTTGCTTCCTGCAATAAAAAGTATATTTTGTTTATTCATGGTAAACAGTAATTAAGTATAAAAGAGCTAAATGATAATTTACCTTTGGATAAATGTATAGGAGATTTCGATACGTCAAATCTGGCGAAATAACTTCGCTCGGAAATTCAAGTATTTCTTTGACTGGCCGACTTTTTTCATCAGGATATGGCACTAATCTTCTGAGATCAGGATCCAAGCATCTAGGCAGTTCTTCTGGTCTAGGACTAAGGTCCAATTTTAGTATACCTGGTAGACATTTTAATCTCTTTAAATTAGAACCAGGTCTCCGTAGTTCGACTAAAAGTTTGTATAAATCTTCGTCTCTCAGTCGTTCACTTTCTTGTTTAAAGAAACTTGAAACAGTCAATGTGATAGGCCTAAAAAATTAAACATATAATTTAGAAATTAATAATATTAGAAATTTATTTAAAAATATAAAAAACATTAAATGTAAATAAAATAAGTTAAATTATAAAAATATCCACCTAAATGTATCAAGACAATTAGCAAAATCGTCTGGCGACCAACTACGTCTTTTATCTGAACTTCTTCTTTCTAAAGATCCTCTTCTGGCAGGTGGTTCCACTTTTTTACGCCACTGTTCCAGTCCACCCGATTTTCTGTCTAAAGATCCAGCACTTCCTGTGCTATCTGTATCTCCACCTCCTCCTATTACACCAGAAATGTGAATGGCAGTCCATGCAAGTGGCATTCTATATCGACCTAAACGCTCACATGCAGCTGCAGCAGCTGCCCTTACCTATTTTGGATTAAATTTTTCTTATTACCTTATTCAGTACATTTATAATTTAATGATTTATGGATTGTATTTGATGTATTACTTTTTCTTTGTTTTTATCTTCACGTAAATATGGTTCAGCACATTCAGAGATATCACCTTGCAATACCTTTTCAAGTCTAACGACTAAAAATAAATCTGGACTAGGCTTGCTGATACTCATAACACAGCTTCTTGCTAAAGTACTGGCATCACTGTATGCAATATGACTACCAAGCATCCTTTTTAAGCCTTCCGAATTCATGTCTACATAAAAGTTCTCAGATACCTATAGATTCCAAAGAAATTAGGAAAACGTAAATTATATGTAAATATTTTTCAAGATTTTTTATTTTCAAATACCTTCTTCTTTTCTTTGGCATCGTATAAAGCTAAACTCGCGAATATTGGTTCAACTTCCAATTCCAATTTCAGTTGGAGACATTTCACAAGAATTTTATGTGAAAAAGGTTCTGTAGGTTCTGGTGCTATGCCAATTTCCTGCCACTCATCATCAGGAGAAGCTGGAGGTGCATAAAGTGGAAATAATGCTTCCTAAAATTAATATCAGCAGATCAGAATTACTAAAATCTAATCTTGCTTGTGCATACATTACTCACTTGACGATCTTCTGATCGTTTTTGCTCGTTCATTTGATCAATGGTTTCTGGACAAACTCTGTCCAATAAGGTGGGAAGAAGAGGATCATGTTGCGAATGTCTTAAATCTAAACTTGCCCAGGATCCTCTTGGTGTATCTCCACAATTAGATAAATCTTCCTCTTCATTTGGTGATCCTGAACCATTTGTATCCTCTTGATCCACCTATTTTATATTTGATTTAAATGTGTTCTTCAATTATATGCCATGATATTTTATTTTTATTCAAGCACCTCAAAATCTTGTCTTGGAGTATCCTGAAGAAGTCTGTCTCTTGCTATGGGAGAAACTCGACGTTTATATTTTCTGTGCACTATTACCCAATCTGAAGTGAAACTTTCAATACATCTTCTGACATAAGGAGATACTATGTCCCTAAAAAATTCAATAAAATTAATATAAATGCAAAAATAATGATTTTGTTGGTTGTAAGATATAAAAAATCTTACATAGATTCATGAGGCACAATTGGTTCCTCTGTTCTAATTTTTCTTTTTACAACTTTTAATTCAACATCACCAGGTGGAAAATCTAATATTGATTTAAGAGGATCACGGTCAAGAACTGATTGATGTTGAGCCAAAAATTCTTCATAGTCTAGTGGCTCTAATACCTCACATAGTGACATCTTTAAAATATTTTTATTAATTACATTGATGTACGAATTACAACTTATGTAGACAAACTGCAATTCAGGATGTACCGTGGAAGAAAAGCCTGAGAATGAGCTGCCACTCTTTGACAGATCACGTGAATATGAGGTAGAGGTAGCAATCTGACGTCTAACGTCAGCTGCATGCTGTTTACTCAATTTTTGAGTAAAAGCCCGCTGCACAGATGACATTATAAATGTCGGGGTAAAATACTCCTTTGATGAAATCCTAGACATTTTATTTAAAAGTTGAAAGTCAGACAAAGCAAATAGAATAGATAATAACTATAATATAATACTAGCATTCAGAGATAAATTTTTATTGTGAAAATGTAAACTAAATTTATCTTAATACATTTTTTTATTATTTGTTTATTAGATAAAATCGCACACAACATTATAATACTCAAAAACCAGTATAACTGGTACTACTGTAGTGGGAAACAAAAGACTATACTCACGTGACTTTGTGATTACTAAAAGTTCATTATGTAAAAATTATGAACACCTTTAAGTCAATAGTCTAATATTTTGACAGTTCTTGTCATCAACTTTTGTTGCATCAGGAATGTGCCCTTATCAAGCCAAAATTCCCATTAATACCATAAAAGTACATCATAGAGGGGAAACTAGTGTAAAAAATTGATTTTAGCTTCCCTAATATTTAGTGCTATCGTAGGACCAAGAATAGAAGTTATATTATCTTCAATTATTCTTTCCTTATAGCTATTGCAAGTATGTTAAATAAGAACATTCTAAAAAGTACTCTAATATTATTTAATAAGATTACTTTATTGTGTATAGTTATGTATGGGTATAGTTATATTTCCCCAAAGATTAATAGTATAATAATAATGTTATTTTTTACAATATGACATTTATTTTATCTGTAAATTTTCTAAAACATTAATTAATACATAACAATTTTAAAAATGAATAGGTGTGTTCGTAAAATCGCAAATATTTAAATTCTAGGTACTTTAGTCCTAGATAATTTAGAATTCGGAAGTTACTTCCTACAGTATGCTAGTAACATCCGTTTAGTTTTTCCCTAGCATTCTCATATACTGTGTGTGCGACTGAACATATGATTGAAATGTAACTAGTATTTCTTACACACCGGGTGACATAAAAAATTAATTTTCTGTCGTGTCTTAGATGCGTTTCGGTACAATATTAATTAAATTTCGGATAAACTCTCCATTCTTTTGTACTCATTATTGAATCATGAATGCTCTAGAAATATGCATACAGTATTAAAGATCAGTTACTTAATTATTAATAGACTACGGATGTTTATGCATTGTTTATTTTATATATTTTTGAATATCATCTGCACCCTATTTTTTTTTGTATCATTAAACATTCAATAAATGTATAAACATCTGCGATTTAATTATTAAATAAACCTTTCTTTGCAACTTCATCACTTTCAATTTAAAGTAGTGTACTTAATTTAAAGTTCGTTTATAACTTATAACATTAAAGAAAGAAAATAAATAACTAATCGAACGATCGATTTAATTTCGTTATTGAATAAATATAATTACATAAGTTATTCAATTTCTTGAACAAATAACTTCTTATCTCATCTCTTTATCTTAAAAAT
Source organism: Bombus flavifrons (assembly GCF_040668555.2). Taxonomy (NCBI): domain Eukaryota; kingdom Metazoa; phylum Arthropoda; class Insecta; order Hymenoptera; family Apidae; genus Bombus; species Bombus flavifrons. The sequence continues at coordinate 9,393,539 of NC_138456.1, forward strand.
TAGTTTTTGATAAGAACTTGTAATATCATCCACCATCTAATCTCATTGCTATCGGAGTTTCCAGTACATATCATTCAATTTTCTTAATTAATAGTAGTTTCTTATTCAGCATAAAAATGTCATCTTAGAAACAAGTCTCACAGATTTTTCTCTCATATCTTACCTACAACTTAATCTCATTATCACGAAAGTAATCAGTGCTTAAGTTATTCAGTTTTGTTAATAAATAGTTTTTTATTTCTAACAATTAACATCATCTCAAAACGAAGCTTCGCGCGAGAACTTTAATTCTTTATTTCATACCCTTTCTCAAATTTCATCAACAATCCCATTTTCGGTCATTCCAATCAGCGCTGAGCGCTATCGCGCGAAGGCGTAGGTCGCGAAGAGGCTAATTGCTATATCGATTTTCGGCGGAGCGAAGGAACGCGGAGGAATCGTACTTGCAGTGAGCTCGCGGGCGTTAAACGCCGCGGAGGCGGAAGACAGAGATAAAGACGAGCTGGTGTACGCGATGGGATGGGAGTTGTCTTTATTAGAAGGGCGCATCTACGCAATAACACGATCCGCGTACACATTTCGCCAGCCGTGACCTCGCTTCAAAAGACATGGAAACAAGGAGCTCTCGCGACGCGAATGAGCTTTAATTGCATGAATAGATCGCGGTTCGCTGTCGAGTTCCTTCTCGAGCATTGTCTCGACGACTGCGCTTTTTATTTCGTCTTTATCCGCCACTGTTTCATTTCCTCGATTTTCGAGACGAGAGCGTGCACACGTGATTTTTGTTCATGATGACTGGTGCTCGAAGCGCTTCGTTAAAAACTAAGATTGTTCGATGAATAGTCGCTTTGTATATTTTTCTAGAACTTGATTTTTGTTACCGTGTTTGAAACAGGGCGTGGTTTTAGCGAGCCTGGGATTTTAGTGAATGATAACCATGAAAAATAAATTTATAAGAATTTGTCGTAGTTTATAGTTTTCTTTGTTTCTGATACTCTTATACAAATATTGTATTATAAGTACATACAAGACAAGAAATGTCGTTTCACTGAAGCTTAAACTTGCGAAATCATTACACAATAATCATACTGATGATTATTAACCAAATTGAAGAAGGAACTATGAATTACGTATGCTTAATGTTGAGACAAATAAATATCAAATAGAAATATCACAATCTTATTGTTGACTATCATGAGAATAACCGGAATATTCGTGTGATTTTATGTGATCTTAAATTTGAATAAAAGTTCCACGATACTTATTGGAGACATAAGGGAAGATAATTAGATAATTTTTTAATGCATAAATTATTTTACAAGAAATTGTAAATGAATCCCTGAATCCATAATATAAATCTGGAGTAATGAAGCTAGTTAGTCACTAAAAAGTACTTACATACATTGCGCTATATGGAAACTCTACTAATTAATGTTCTTAAGGAAGTACACGTAATTAAAGTTTTATTTGAGCAAATGACAGTTCATATTCACCGACCTAATAATAGTAATATAATAGTAATGATAATATTAGATTGTTACATAAATTTTGAGGACCCTCGGTTCACATAAGTAGATTAGTATCATAGTTATAATGAATATAAGATTGCTATGTAAGTAGATGTAACTTTTGCTTCTAAAGCTTATAGCAAGTAGAAATAAGATATTTTCATTTCAAGTCCCTTAATTATCAGACACTCGGAAAAGACTGTACAACGTGACTGATCTGATGCTAACAAATATTCAAACAAAACAGTTTGGACAGAAAAGATTAAATAATTTTTAAGTAAAAAATATAATAAATTTCAAAATGCCTAGAAAAAAAGAATAATAAGAAAAGACCGAAAATGTTCAACTTTTGTATTCATTCACATCTTGTATAATGAAATGAGGTTTGAATATTATACGTATGATATTAATTTGGACGTTGAACAAAGGCTGTTGTTACATGTATACTATCGAGAAAGGTTTGTATTAGGTTTGAATTTATCTAGATTTGAATGCTGAATTTTTGAAAGTTCGTGTTATTGAAAATGTTAAAATAGATGCTATTCTTTTATAACTTTAAAAATGAAAAAATATACCTTTAATACCTAAGAGCTTAAAAAGAGCTGAAAATGCTTTGTAGTTTTTTAAAACCTTTTCTTTCTGTCTGTTTCTCAACCCAGAATATAGCTTCTTTAAGCTGGTTAACGAGTTGTTTCTTACGTAAAGGGAACGGGTGCACATTATTTATGCGAGAGTTTCACCGATTTTTCGTCGTTTCTGCGATAATTCTCTGGAAGCGAGTTTTGTCGAGAGGAAAAAGCATGGAAGAGAATGCAGTCGCGATAGGAAATGTATTGTGAAGGATAGAGGAGGCGTTGGCGCTCCTATCTGACCTATATTGTCAACTTCGAGGGTCCCGCTCGGCAAATTTATAGTTTGTCGTATCAGTGATAAGGTATCGACGAAGCATTATAGGAAAGATCGATTAAAAAATGATATACACAGAGTTATACGTTAAATACAGATAAATTGGAAGGTTTTATAACTTCGAGAAGATGATTTACATCAAATTTAAAGCCCTTCGATTTATGTTCGGGATAAGAATAATAAATAGGAATTGGATAATAATAATAGGAATGCGACGACGTATAAGATTATATTTTTATCATTTGAAGCGTATGAGAATTGAACGCGCAAATTTAATAGAAATATTCAAGATTAAATTTTTCGATTATTTTAATGAGCTTCCTCGCTGTAAGAGTAGAATGATATAGAAGATATATACATAACTATATAAACCATAATATAGTATTATATTTGTATAATTATATTATACCTAAAATTTACGAAAAAGTTATATAAAAATTCTTCATAGTATTAGAATTACCAAACTCATTAGTAATCACCAATATCAACTAAAATCCACAAATTGCATCAATTAATCCCGTTTAAATCGATCAAAGCAAAATCAATTCGTGGATATTGGGGAAAAGTCGGGAGAGTAACGGTACGAAACATTCACCATTGGGAAGCTTTCCGGAATCTGCTTATTCCATCGTCAATTTGCGCGACATTCATAAAACGAACACTTCCGGGATCTCTGTTTCACAAAGAAAAGCCACCCCTGGTGTGGGATGGAAAGGAGAATGTTGGCGCGTGTGGCGATAGAGAAATCGCGGAAAGTTTCCGTTCGCGGTTTATCCGATGGGTAGAATTTCTTTTTCCATATTCCGGATGCCAATTTCGCGAATAAATTCTTGAAAGATGCGAAATTACCCGTGGAATGGAATGTTTCGTCCTGCAGGAAGATCGTTCCATGCGAAAGAGCGCGATTGCTTTTGCGACCTCTGTGTTCCGGTTATACGCTGCTTTTCCCCTTCACATGACACGACCACCTGCTACATTTTGAGAAATGGCAGTTTGTTAGACAGTTAGAAGACTACCATTCGAAGAAATTCGTCTGTCAACCATTGTACAGACAGGGATCGTAGAATCTATGACAAGAGGTTGTCGATTGGGAGCATGAAATTTCGTAGAAATGGTCGAGAATTATTTTATATGAGAAAAACCGACAATGAGCCAATGCATGTTGAAATTGTAGAAATAATTTGTGAAACATTTCCATTATTTTCATAATATCTACATCTACTATGTACCGTATAAGGATGTTGCTTTAAATTAGAAAATTCTAGAAATAACTTTCACAGCTATTTTTTTTATTTCTGAAACAATTACAGATATTTTTTATTTCTACATGTATTTCTGCATAATACAACGAAAATATAGATATTGTGTGGTGTTAATTTTCGTGTTAAATGAGAACAATGAAAGGCTTAACTTAGGTTTGGATCATATAGGTTTGTAGGGAGTGTATTTGAAAGCGAAATGAACATTAGTCATATGTTAATTAGTTTTATGAGATTGTTCTTGTTATATTAAACAGATTTTATTAAATTGTTCCTGTCAGAAAATGGCATACAAATGGTTAACTTGGATGTTCCAACTTACCAGACACTTGACAGCGTTCTAAATCACCTTGTCTACACGAGGGATATTTACGAACATATAAATTCAGATCACGTGTCTCTAAAGATTACGTTTTTCATCCCCGATGGAATATTTGCTTGAAACGAAAGATTTAAGTTAGGAAAAATACTCTCTTTATCAGAATCTGAGTTCCTTTCTATGAACGGTATTTTTATACTTCATAGACGTACAATAATTTTAGAAGAGTCGAAGAATATCTTTGTAGTAAATAAATTAAATATAATGTAATTTGCGTTTAAAATACCCTGTAAATAAAATAGGCGGAAGCGCTTCAAAGGGAAAAATAGTATGAGGAGGCGTTCCAAATTGCCAAAACACCATAAATTATTACGGGTAATTTCAATACATCATCGAGGAAAACAGTGATCATTATTAGTTAACATGATCACTCACCAGCAATGGTGAGCGAATATACAGATTACCGGGGTACATACATAGGTATAAGGGAGTGGTAAGGTTGCGAAGCGCTTTCGCTATTCCGCTTGCAGAACAGTTGGATTATAACGTGAAGAGCATTGGGGAAGCTTTTGAAATATTAGCGAGTTGGACAGAAACTAGCTACGTGTTGCATTTCACTCTAATTCTACTTTATTAAATTAAATACCTTAAACATTTACTAAAATGCATTCTTGTATGTTTTTATTATAAAATTGTTTATATATATATGAAATTTTATTGCATTATATTTAATAATATTTAATTTTTGGAGACGTCATAATATACATACGTATTAATGCTGAACGAAAATTGCAGAAATTTGTCCTTATTCTAGAACTAGTAATATACATTTAAACTTTGTGGAATTCGCTAATTTAATGAGGTATTTCAAGAATGTTCCTGAATTTTAGGAGGATTTATATTATTCTAATATTCAACGATGATTCTAGAATTATCAATATATTTTGGATATTGTGAAGTTGATTAATTTAATGAGATATCGATACTACACAATGTCTCTGAATTTTAGACTAGGATAATTGTACAGAAATATTATTCCTGAAATAAATTTTGCAAATTTATTCTTACTTATATACAGAAATATGCAAATGTTCAGATACGTTTATAACAAAAGTGTACGTTTGAGAAACTTTTCCCATTAAAAACATGACTGACCATTATGATTTTTTGTATGGATTTTCCCCAGATATCGTTGCAATTGAACCAGTTTCGTGTGAAGCTTAACGAAATTTAAATGTTAGTCACAAAGACAGCGTATCGATAGTCCGAGTCGAAAGATTTCGCTTTAATCTCGTGGCGAAACTCCAGGGATTTCTTCGAGCAAAACTTTGATGGTGTAAAAGGATTTTTCTCAGGACAGTACTCAGACTACGTTGCAGAGAATTCCTTGCAACGTATCCCCCTCGACAAGGAAATAAAGTAGAAAGGGTTGATGGTTCGTGACAGAATGAAAAGTATTGGTCGACGTTCTTTATCCTCCTTCTCTATCCTCTATCCTCCCTTCTCCCCTCCCTATTCTCTCCTCGCTTTTTCCCATTTTCCTTTTTCCCCTCTTCCATCGTTTCTTTTATTTCCTTTTTTTTTTCTTTCTGTCGGTCTACCGATATTTTCTCGTACGTGATAAAGAAGTAGCATGAAACTAGGAAGCTTTCGTTTTCTTTCCCTTATTTTATTAACGCTTAGTTAATTCCTTACGTATTTCCCTTGCTTCTCTCATATATTTATTTTCTCGCTTCTATATCCCTTCGTATCCCTTCGTAATTTTTCTGTATCACTTGTTTCTCCTCATCTGCTCGTTATTGTACATATGTTTTTTCTTTTCATTCTACAAGTCGAGTATTCAAACAAGTCTCTTGACTTCTTCTCGCTTTTCCCATGATTCTTTTTTCAATTCTTTTTTTATTTGTTGCTTTTTTTCTCGTTTACAATTTTGTTCCGAGTTAAGAGCCACAATTAGGAACTTCCCTCTTTCTTCCAATCATTTTGATCCTTCTTTTTCTCGGTTGTTTCCTTTTTCTTGTCTTCGTCATTTTTTCTATTTCCACATGTAGATATTTTGATAAAATTGAAAGACGTGATTAGAAGTTTCTTTTGTCATGAATTCCTTTTTCTTTTTCTCACCATTTCTCCTTTTCTTCTTCTTGTAATTACATATGAGTAGATGCCGATGAAATTGGGGAAATAGGAACTAAAAACTTCTCTTTTTCTTCATACTGATTTGGTTGCCCCTCTTTTTCCTGTTCCTTGCTTTCTCTTTTTTCATCTTTCCCTATTTCTATATGGATATATCCTGATAAAATTGAGAAATTTTCAATTCTCAGTTCTCTTTCTTTACAATCCGCTTCTTCTCCTCGTTCTTTTTCCAGTTCGTTTTATCCTCCCGCTCGCTTGTTTCTCTTTTCTTATCCACGTTTTCTATATTCTTATGAAATTCAGCTTATGCTTATAAATTCAGCTGAAATTAAGAGGCGAAATTAAAGCCCTTCTTTCTTCATTCCCTCGTTTCTCTTATCTTCCTTTGCCTTAGTACTTTCACGTGAAAACATCGTAATGAAATTAAGAGTCGATGTTAGAAGTTCGTCATCCTTTAAAATCGAAACCAGTCTATATCAGTTAATTAAATATTTCCAGGCATTGTTTGGTCGAAAGTGAGACCGAGTAGGAAGCTCTCTGATAAAACGGTCTAACTCTCATTGATTTCAGTCGTAAAGGTATTTATAACTAGACTTAAGTTTCTCGTAAAAGTGGTACATTCTTTCTTTTGTTTTAAGACGATTTCACAAGCGAATTATTTCCCTCCACGATTGAACTGTTCCTTATTACGTTTCACCCTCGAGTTGTTCGTGTATGTTTAGAATGAAAATAGTATAAGTAAATATAAGATATGTAAAATGTAGGATTGCTTTCTTTAGTATTAAATTACGTTTAATAATAATTTAAGATTAATGATTTTCTACCAAACCATTTACAAATTCAACAAATATTTCCCCTTTCTGGAATAATCTTGATTCCCCGTTATATCTCTTTATTATTCTCTTAGGTATTGAGATTTTAATTATTAAAAATGATTGAACACTTTGCAAACACGATTAAACTGGATTATGAGTTCAAGCTATAGAAAAACCTATCGAGGGAAATTTTCTGTAAAATATTTATTACAACAGTCCTTAATTAACTTTCTGTAAAAGAATTTCATACAAAATCTCTCCACAAATAAAAGCACAAAATATAAAGTAATGAATTTTCTAGATTCAGAATTTCATTATTCAAACTTCTATTTACGGATTTAGTGGTAGGTTGTAGGTTTATGGAAACGAATGTCGTGAGTAGAGGAAGGCTGACAAAGTCAAACGACGTTAATAAGTTTGCAAAATAAACGACCGTTTTGAGTCCTGTGCCGTTTGAAATGACGTCGATGTGTATTCGCTTTTAGCGATGTGAAAGTGCGACGAGTTAAAAGAAAGAGGGGACTAGGCAAATGCGGTTCAGCGACAAGTCATGATGATAAAAGACAAAGTTGATGTGACCAGAAATGAAGGCCGAGCGGTCATCGCTAAACGCACCATTAAGTATTCTACTTAAGCACCTTTCACATTTGAGTCTCAGAAGTTCAATCAAATTTATTAAACATTTGAAACTTCATGCGAGATTTATTTTTTACTCTACAAGTGTGCACTAGATTGCTCGGCAACTTCATCGTTTTTTGTTATGAACTTCAACCAAATAATGTAATGAAATGTTCAAACAAATTTAGTTGGATACGAAAGAGAATTAAGAAGAAATATTCAAAATTTGTTAATAAAACAGGTTTTCGTTTGCCTGTGTGACAATGATTATGAAGAGCAAGCAAGAAATTTTGGACATTAGCTGAAATGTTCAACTTCGTCTGAATATCGTATACTCTTGTTATTATTTGTTGCAGTTTTAACAATACTTATTCGGAAGACCCATATAAGAAATTAAATACTCCAGAAGCCTGTAAAAGATACTCGAAGGAATTCATTATCGAAAAAGATGAGGAGTTTTTCGAGAAAAGACTCATGAAGTTATTTTGGCAAAAATTCATTCGAAGAAACCATGCATATATTATTTAATAAAATGCTATTTCTATGGAAATACATGCATAGCCAAAGAAAGAGCAGATAGAATAAAGTATTTCGGCGACTAATTTTTCTGTCAAATTTCTATGTTTGTGCATAAATGTTCAATCGATCGCAGAAGGCTTTAAACAAAAAATTGAATGAAATGATGTAAAAATGGAATTGCCGGTCCAATGATAAATGAGGCTCCGTTATTTGAATGTTAGAACGAAATTTACTGGAATTTTTTTTCTCCTTTACATACCTATGTTTCACAGAGGAAATCTTTTGAAAGTAAATTTTTTTAAGTATAAGGAAATCTTTTGAAAGTAAATTTTTTTAAGTATAAAGAAATTTAAGGAAGAATGTGTTCATATAGAGCTTAGTTTAATCTAATTTAATTTAGTTTAGAGAAAGAGCAGCGAGAGACGAGCCAGTATATCCTTTTAGTCTAAATTGGAGCTTTTGACGATGCTCTTGGCCAGGTATTACTCGGAACAAGCTTTTTTCTTTTACAGGAATTTTTATCGTAGTCTTTGTTGGTTTTGTTCCCATTCGAATTTAATCGTTCCAGTGTTTATGTTCAGATAGTTTCAACGATTTGGTAGTTAATTATCAATCATACAAGAAAGTATTTGGACGCTTATAGAAACGTGTTACGAATATATTATATGTCTTATACGAAACACTTTGCAATTTTACTAGTATTATAACGAGACACGACTATGGTAATTACAGTTGGCAAAAGTTTGAAATGTATTTGGAACATTCGTGCGGTATTCGTACAGTTCACAGAATTCACTCGAGCATTTCCACAATTAGTTATTAAGTCATATATAAATCCTAAGAAATACAAATTTTCTTTATATCTAGCAGTACGAGATCTGAAAACAAATTACTACCACTAAAGCATAAGCCCCATCTCTTCATTTATCCGTGTAAAACCAGTACGGTAGAGGTTTCAAGAAGGATCGAGGTACTTGATAAGAATGCAGCGGACGAAATTTCGCGATAAATCGGTGAAGTAGCGTGGGGATAGATTAAACTCGATTAACCCGACACCCGTTGTGCACGCCGCTTCGTTAACCTCGACGCATCGACTTCCTTGAGGATTAGATTTGCTACGTTAGGCTGCATCCTCAAGGCTTTTACACTTATAGGCACCCGCAGAGGTCTTCTCCACGATCTACACTGTAACTACAGCACTCCGGGATAGACGATGAATCGCGAGCGCACACCGACTGCTTTTGGGAATTTAATCATCCGGTTCGTATAACCGCTCCGTCGCTCTCGCTAACCCTCTTGTGAATCCGGCCGGAGTTTCTGTAGTTCGAGGACTGCGCGTTACCGCGTCTTCTCCACCATAGAAAAACGACGGTGTAATTAGGCTTTCTCGTGATGATCGGTTCCTTGCTGATTAGAAGGTGTATACTGTGAAAACTGGTTAGAATGAAAATTCGAGAAATTGGTAAGATCGTGATTAGGGTCAGTGTGAGATTATTTATGTGCATTAAAGTCGCGTTTCGTCGATTGTCGAGAGTTCTTTAACATTTGGGTGTATGATTTTTTTTAAATGTAAATTGCAGAAACAATTTTATTGTATAATAAAAATATTAAAATACCTATAGGTGTTTTGAACAATCGTGCATCAGATGCGTTAATGAATGTTCATGTATACTTATGGGGGACTCAAAGGTGGTAAAAATGTTTAATTAATTAATATTTACATAGGAAATAATTGAAATTATCGCAATGTATTGATAGAATTACTTGTTACAGGTTGTTCGTTTATAGTCACGAAATGAAAAAAACTGTGTAGAGGAAGTCATCTTGGTTGGCATGAATAATGACAGTAATTATGGACCCAATAATGGAAATACGAAGTGCTATTATTTATTAACTTCGCTTAGGTAGACATCATATCGAAGAGACACGATATTCGTAATGATCAATGCCAAAATTCATTAATTAAAGTTTATATTAGAAAACAGTAGGAATTATTTGTGATAATTTCTCCCGCATCACCCATTCAAATCAATTTCCAGTTAACATGGTTACTGAATAATGGTTACTAACATGGTTACTGGAATAAAATAATTTCATCCGCATTTCAATGAATCTGTGTAAATATTCTCAATTTGTCCGTTAACTGACTACCATTGTCCCTTCCACTCCTCTCGGCTCGCTGGCCACAAAAATTTTGTTTTGCTAACTGGCCGCGAATTCTTGGAAGTATGATCCGTAGCTTTGTAGCTTTCAACTAATAATATTATACATAAAAATAAGGAAATATAAATATCGCGATTCCAGGGTTCTCTCCCTGGAGGACGCGGGGTGCCTATGAAGGTTTCCTACACGTAAAAAAAAAAAAAAGAAAAGAAAAAGGCAAATCCGATAATATTTTCATACAAATAGTTTCACTTTTGAAGATACTTATTTAAAAGTATAATTTTTAAACAAAAAATTTCGGTTATATTATTTATTACTTTAATATTTTTTATGCTTACTATTTATTATCTCAACTCTTTTCACCATTTTTTATATGTCTATTTACATTTTAAGATATTTTTATTATTACAATTTTTCTGATATTTTAAGAAACTTATTTCTATAGCGTTAAACCAATTTTAAACAAGTAAACCGCTGGAAATTCTGAATTAACTAACTTCACGGTATACAAACTACTCGCAGTTAATCGATAACATTATCTTCAAGTATCATAACAATCTTCAATTTGCTCCTCAATTTTGATCGCCATAATTATCCGAGCTTAGTTCATTTATTCCCTCCGGGTAGTTCTAAAGCTCCCATAATAAATTATGGAAATGCTTGTATAATTTTCTCAACGAAATACTCGAATTTTCTAAAATATTCTCTTGGAAAATTGCAAACATTTCAAGTACGAAATTCTTCTCTTTTTCTTCTTCTTCATGAAAACTCAACTAAAGCGTATAGTCTACGGATGTTTCGCGACAAATTCATGAATTCACAAGGATAGTTGGCAGCAATAGGTGACTGCAGATTTTCGGCTGGGTCTTCTTAAACTCTCGACTGTATTACGCTAGAAAAATATAGCAGAATCGCGCGCGCTTTCTCACGCGGTTTAAGGAAACGTCCCGCGGCGTTAAAACAGACACACATCCCTATGTCAGCTGTATTTATCATCTAGAAAATCTCTGGCTAGTTGGTCGACGTATACATATACACGATCATGACATTCAGTCTCTAGTAAAGCCAGAGAAAAACCGACGTTCTTCCACGGAATTCTTACATGGACAAATGAAAGCCATTTTTAACGCTTTTGGTGCTAGGTAGTCGAGAAGTTTTAGGTCTTTGTGCGAGGCTTTATTGTCGAAATTTTCTACCGTTCAACAAAATAAATTAAAATTTAACAACGGTATAAATGCAATTAAGAATTTGAAACTACATTAAAAACATAGCAATACAATATAGAAATACGATAAGTAATTAAATAGTATTAATTAATTGTAAAGTCAAATACGAGGCAGCCATGTATTTATAGTATATACAAAATACATTTCTTAAAAATATATATTTAACGATACACGGATGTTACTGAAATACAATCAGAAACTAACGATTAAGAATAATACTATTCTCCTTGCGAAATCAACAGACACAGGACATCGGACAAAATAAAAATCGTTTATCTAAACCTTATCATTAAAATTAAGTACACAATTTATGGCACTGTTAACCTGGTGTTAAATATATATACCTTCATAAATTTTCCGATAGTGTAAATAGATTCAATCAATAAAAGTTCATTTAACCAAACATCAACTAAAATTTAATTTCGATAAATAAAGTTGCACCGTAACTCGAAAATCAATGGTCGTCTATTTACATCCAACCTTTCGTCCACCGACCTTTTAAACAAGAGACACCCTTAGCCTACGATACTCTCTTTCGATCCCCGTCATAATACTTCCAGCCCTCTCTACTGGTCGTGCCGTGTGTTTACTCTGTCTTATTAATTTACAAGCCGGTCCATGGAAGGAGCAGAGAGAAACTGGCGCGGTGGACGAAGGTGGGTACTGAATAAATATGCAGCCAGAGGAGGACGAAATTTGGAATCGTTGGTCCTCGAGAGCGTTCTATGAGCGCGCGTAAGACCGTGTTTAATTTATTTCAACTGCCAAGAAGCCAGACATTAAGCTTCTACTATTCTCCTCCATCTCCATCGTCCTTATTTACCTTGCATTCGTCAGAGGCGTCGCCGTGTTTCGCCCAAGAGAGCCACCCCTTTCCCTTCGTTCTGGCGAACGACTGCCATCCTTTCCCTTTCGTATTACACGAGTTAAGAATTGCAATTATCCATTTCGCGAATTACAAGCGTTAAGAATCAGAATTAACCGCTCTTAGTCAGCTCGACTATCGAGCTCGCGAAATTACTCGGAATATCCGCTGGGAATCTTGCTTTATTTCATCGAATTACGAATTTTCGATATACGATGAAGCAGATCGTTTGGATTAATTAAATTTTTTGAATGGACCGACTACTGTCCAGTTTCGGCGTGAATTGATATCTGTTGCTTGGCCCGTAGATGTTCGAAAATAAAATACCATCCGGATATATGAAAACGTGGATTCGTTTTTGTCGACATAATAATGTTAATATTGGATTTTTGGATTTGCTTTGAAGGGTATTCCATGGTATTGTGTTACAGACAGGCTCGGGATTGTGAAATGTCAAATGAAATAATGGTATACTAGAGTAATAATAATGATCTCTATACGGGATGATTCCTACTCTGCCAAATTTGAGTAAATATTCTGGAAAAGATTCACTATTACTCTGGACGTATTGTAATTGCCGCGAGTATATATTTTTCTTTCTTATACTCTTTCTTCCTTGATTTTTATTTTGATGCAGCTAATCTTAAATGATAGACAGGCGTGTTCATATTTTCTATTTGACCAGGGAAATATTAACACAGAGTTTGAATAACAGAGTTCATAATGACTCAGAGCTAAGCTGATTACCGTATTAGTAAAATTAAAATAATAACAGCGTTATTGTTTAGTAATGTAATTTGTATATTAGTGATGAAATTCTTATTAAGATGTTTACGTCTTGATTTTATCTATCTCAGTTAACATAAATTGAGTACTTAAGATTTTGTAGGTTTCTATAAGAATCTATACGTTATAAAACACACATATAATTCTTTCACTTTTTTTCATAACAGTTTATCATTTAGTCCTTTTTTGATCATCTTCGATTCGCTACAAAAAAAAAAAAAAAAGAAAAATTAATCCTATCACTTCTAAACTACGATATACTTTAAAGTTGTGGAAAGTTAACAAAATTCGGTTTCAATGAAATATTTTCTCTTTCTTAAAATTTTCCATAGAACATTATACAGAAATTATTTGCATTTAAAATAATATAAGCTTTCAATAATTTTTAGTAGAATTCTTGCACACGGGATACATCTGTTTCTCCTTGAATATTCTCCTCCTTCCGTGTCATCAAATCTGATTTAAGTATCGAAACAGAATTTTCTGAACTTCGTCCTACCTTATCGTACTCAGTTCTGCTACGAGAAGTTAAAAGTAGCTTTCTGGAAAGAGTTCGAACGTTACAGCAGTAGCTGTCGATTCCTTTCGATCGCTAACTCTGTATTCATTGAATCAAACTTTACTCTCGCGTATATCCGTTTCTGTTACTCTTACAGGCCATCGATCGTCATTAAAAATTTCGAATTTATCACTGTGCTAAATTTATTTCCTTATTTCTACGTTTTCCTATTTCCTGTTAAAACATGGCCAAGAGTTAAAGCCCTAACAGCTATATTTATCAAATTGACGTAGTGCGTGCGAAATTGCAAATCTATAAACTGCAAATGGAATATTCTGCGTAGACATATAGGTTGATAACCTCGAGAGTGATTGTCTTAGACGTCGTAACCAGAAGGAATCACTTTTTTTATGCTTAATCTTTGCGACACCTGGCGCCATAAAAGATTCATATTTTCATAACGATTCGCCTGGGCGTTTATATTCTTCGGTTATTTCCATCGTATTAAAGGCCGGTCCCGCGATTCTACGCTTCTGCCCTCAACGGAAACTTGAACAAAACGTTCACGTTCATGTCGAGAATAATGTAAGATTAACGGTGAGAGGACGTGGGACAAAACGCGGTTGGAAAACGAGCCGTGGAAGATTCCTCCGGAGTAAAGCAACAACGCGTGCCCTAGACAACAAGATTTCTTAATTACGGTTGAAACAGAATTTTCTGTACTGTTGTCAGATTCTCTATCTGTAATGTACCTGTATTTTACCCTCCAGAGAACGAAATATCCGAGGCAAAATGTAGAAACATTCTAAGCGGGAATTTCTCTGATCGATTGAAACCTGTATTTATACTTTGATTCACGTGTTTCGATATAATTATAATTACTAACGTGCTGTTTGACGCTGTACGTTCTCATATGATTATGTTCGTTATCATTTCCAAATTGATTAAAGGATTCCACTAATTTATCAAAGATTAATGCTTCGATAAATCGAGCCGAACTTTAATATCTCTAATATCTTTCCATCGTCCGATAAATCCCCTAATGATGTTTCATTCCTAATTACGATCAAAGTTTCCTCTTATTCGTGAATCGATTTCCCTCGTCCTCGTATTGTAATTAGCGATGGCATTGTGCTGATATTAATTTCTCATATTTCTCGTTAGAGCTGTTTCATTTGTTAGCAAAGTCTTGTCTCCTTTTCTAATTTAAAAAAATAATACTTTCGTAATGTATTATGTACTATGTTTATATCTAAATAACGGACAAAAGGCCTGTTAAGACACAGAGAGTCAGCTCATTCGGACAACATACCAGGTATGTAAATATGAAACCGGAATTTTTGTATAGAAAATACACGTTTGTTGTATGAAAATGATTAAAAACATTTTATTCGAAGTATTGCTCATCACTAGCTATACATTTTTCCCACCTGTCTGGCAATTGGTGGATGCCACGCCAAAAAAACTGTCGCTCTTTTGAGGCAAACCAGTCATCGAGCCATTTTCGTACATTTTCGTAAGAAGCGAAGTGCTGGTCAGAAAGTGCGTGTCCCATCGATGCAAATAAATAGTAATCGGATGGAGCCAAGTCTGGTGAGTAAGCCGCGTGCGGAAGTATTTCCCAACTGAACGCTTTAATCGTTTCCTTGACCGGTTTTGCTGTATGTGATGGTGCATTATCACGAAGCAAAATTACTTTGTGTTGGCTTTTTCGATATTCTGGTCGTTTTTCACGCAAAGCTTGATTCAAATCGATCATTTGTTGTCGGTAGCGCTCAGTATTAACGGTTTCGCCAGGTTTTAACAGCTCGATGATCTTTTTCGGTGGTCTTCCACGTTCTTCGTTCCTCGCGTCAAAATTGCCACTTCTGAATTTTTTAAACCACTCAAAGCACTGTGATTTACCAAGAGCATGCTCACCGTAAGCTTCGACAAGCATTCGATGAGATTCTGCAGCAGTTTTCTTCAAATGGTAACAGAAAATCAATGCTGTCCGCAAATCGTAGTTTCCAGGCACAAAATTTGACATGTTCAACGCTATTACAAACTATGCTGTTGTATGAAACTTGTATTGTTCTGAGTCGAAAATGTTTGTGAGATGTCAACAAAGACTTTTGGCATCAATGACGCAGTTTAGTGATAACTACATTATCAGCTGGGGCCATGTGTAGGCAAATTCCGATTTCATACTTACAGACCTGATATACGTTTATAATTTGTAGTACCCAAGTGTCTAGCGGTCGTGTGTAACAAATTTTCATCCCCTTCTGGAAGAAGCTGGAACTTAACTTCCTTCGAACATCTACTTTTTTATCCAGTGTAATCTCTACAAATACTGCTCGTTTTCATGACTTTTTACTATCTTTTGTATTTCAAAACAACATCTAGATGCATCTGTAATTCTTCTAATTTATTGCGAATAATGGATTGGATCAAGTAGTGTCACGAACTACACTACGAACAATCTACGAATATATTTGTAAAAATTCATAATGGAGTTCTGTAGATTACGAGCGATAACAATAAAGCTTTTTTTCTCCTGACATAATAATGTAAAGATGGCAAAAAATAAAACTTATCAACGTCAAAATCATTAATAAGAAAGCTTCCAGGGATAAATAGACTAATGCAGTCCGGGCAAACAATTCGCCACGCGGAAAGTCAGTAGTAGACCCAGTACGCTCGCCATGCACTTTAATAATAAAGAGCTAGACGAAGTAATTTAATTATTACGAAACGCGTTCGCGATGCTCGACAGACTTTCGAGAACAGTTGGTTTTATATGTAATTAGAAGAGCAGCGCGACCCGGGTCAAGCGATGGCACGATAGTTATTATGAATTAGCTAGATACCTCGCGTCGATGCTTCCTTCTCTCCTCGTCTAGTTTCTCGTTTCAACCCAGACTCTAACACCGTAAACTCATCTCGCGGTTATTACAAAAGGGAGATTGAGAGAAGAGCAAGGTAGAGGCGAAACTTTCGTGAAACTCCTTAACGAGACGTAACAAGGTCCATTCTTTACGGTGTGCGACGGGGGTTCCTGGAAAATGGAGGCACCTATAATCCGAATAGGAGCGAGGAAGATGGCCGAGTCTGTAGAAGGGAATCGGCCAAGTTCGGCGATAAATAAGGGAAAAATATTACGTGCGAGTGAACCTGCTGTTTCGTCGTCTTTTGTGTGTCTTATCGGAACGATGCACCGTATTTCCCTCGTCGAATCTATTTTCACAAATCTTTCCGGGCAGTTCCGTGCCTCGTTTTACACCGCTTTGCGCTTCTATAATTTACCACGTTTTTCTTAATTATAGGATATTTTGTTTTCGTTCTTTCGTAAATTGCTGCCGTTACGTTAAAAATTAACTTTCCGTTTCGTGCTAATGATTTACGTAAGATCGTAGATGCAGGAGGTATCTGATGATTTTTACATTATTTCTTGCTAAGCTTGAAGCATTTCCACTGGTAGCTTTTTATACTTTCTTTGTGTAAATATAAATTGTTTTGTTTCTTTAGAAAGGGTCTATAGAGATTTGTTATTATCTTTAGATGTTTAACGCATTAATGAATATTTTTGGAAATAGGTTCCAGTTCATTTGGCTCATTAAGTTAAATGTGCTCTAGCGTAAAAATATTTTTGTTATCTGTATATAATTTGGGACTACATAATTGTCCTATTAGTCCTATAATTAGTCCTATGTACTTTATTCGTCCTTCTGTTTTTATAGCATATTATCACAAACAGAAGCCAAAACGTGCCTCCATATCTTTTTGCGCCCAGCGTTATGTTACTCTCATAAAAGCAATAAAGTTTCTTTATTCAAAGCTAAAACAAAACCTACTAGGAATCCCGAATGAATCGAGAAGCTTGTCAGAGAGTATCTTTCACAATTGTAACCACTTTTTGCTCGTATCGATTCAATCTTATCAACGAAGAAGCTTGTTCTACAAAAGATTTAACTTCTTTCTTTAATTAAATTAAAACTCTCACTACGTCAACTTCACTAACAACAACAGTAGCAGTGTCTTATTACACCAACACCGAAGTAACTTCGAGCTAGAGTTATTGTATTTAGCCTGAAGGAACTTTAACCCTCGTCCATTCGTGTCTCCAGTGTAATTCATTGCTTGATGTAGAGTTGTCAAAAATCGATACAATCAAAGGATAAAACTTGCACATTTTTTTATAAACAATAAAGTATCTGTATTCTTAAGTATATACAGAACGTTCAGATCACAAACTTAACTTATATTTTGGTATCAAATTTAATTAACAAATAAATAGTTATAAAGTTACGGCTCGTTTTATCAAATGTAATATAATGAAATTTTTGTATATTTTTGCATTTATTAATTTCACAAGTTTTATCGTTCTTTTAGTTAAAGATTTTAACGATATAAATTTTATCTCACCGTATCAAATTGCTACAAAAGACGGAGAAGAATAAAAATTAATTTAAACCGAGTTCAAATAATCATCTTATTGTTTAAAAGAAATTTTTATTTTAAAATAAACTGCCAGTTTCCAATTTAATAAAAGTACGAAATTCAAGTCGCAATTTCAAAAGCCACTTTGGAAATAATTCAAACGACGTAAACGTGGCAGCCGTTAGGAATAGCGATGGAAGTTGGGTGCGACACACGCGTGATATTAACGCGGCATTAAAAGTTGTTGCGCGTCGCCGTCGCTTGGATTAAATTTAATTATGCGGCTGCCAGGCATACGTCATTCCAAAGTTCTTCAAATAACTTTCAAAGTTCTTTATTAACGTTTCTGTTGGCCGGCAACTTCTTCCGCTCGGGAACACTATCGGACAATACGAATTTTATTATCTCAAATTGCCCCTATGAGGCACGAAGTAATATCGATATGGGCTTTACTCATGTGACTTCTACTTCTATATTATATCTCTTTATCTCGAATTGGATGGATGGAAATGTAATACTCTGTGGAAATGAAAAAAATATTCCTTTGCGATTTCGGAATGTAAACTATATACATATGTAATTATCGAAGAAAATACGATTTGGCTTGTTTTATATTCACAAAATAATATTAAAAATAGCATGTAAATGTGTGATTATAAAAGTAATGATTGAAATTAAAATAGTTTGCATTTAAGATTGTTATATTTAAGTTCTTTGTTCTTGAATGTAAGTTTCTTTTGTAAGTATTCAATGTAAGTTCTTTACGTTCAGAAACAATTCTTTGTATTTAAGATAAATAAATTCTAAGACACTTTTATACTTTTCCTTTTTAAATGTAGACACTTTCTCTGAGCTGTGTCACTTTCAAAACAATGTGCTTCGATGTACAGAACTTTTGATATTAAGTGGCGGATTATATTAACAACATTTCGTAAGCTCCTTTGAATTTACTCAACCAACTGACACACTTTACGATCTATGTGTCGTGTATCTACATATAATAAATGTCTCTGTAAATAAATCAAAATCTGGTGGACAAGGAAGATCGTAGCATGGACACTGTCCCATTAACTCTTCATGGTAGTCTTAACTTCCAGAACTGCACATAACTAATTTAACTTTCAACGCAAGGATTCGTGTCTTCGGCAAAAATAGTTCCTCGCCTCTGTGGCCATGGCCATTTTACTTGACAGTTTTAATCCGCTCTTCAACGAGCGACGATCGCGTTCGATCTGGCCAGAAACCTCTAGCACGATGCGGATACTCGATTTGGTGAAACTTTTTCCTCGGATAACGATGCCATTATCACCTGCCAATTTGCTAGATTCAAGTGGGACTGACTCGCTCCTTTCTTACGCTTTTCCTATTCGTTTTTTCCTCGTTTGAATGAAACCACGGTCAAACTGTCGCAATAAAATAGCTCGTAAACCGATGTGCATATCCGTCGCAAAGTCATCAAACTTTCAAGAGGTCGAAACGATTTAACTCGAACGTGTTTGCGCCATTGCACTATATATGACATCGGCGAATTGTCGAATCGTCAGTGACTCAGGTGTCGTTTCGTTAACTGGAGCAAGGGGGTTGGGTTCCGCTTGCTTCTAATGTTCTCCGTGAGTGGATCTCACGTATGTGATGCTTTATCGGAAATCTTGCACCTTTGAACGATTTGAGATTTTTGGTTTGAAAAGAAATTATGAATACTCGTGGAATACTATTGACAATAAATTTAATAAATTTGAGGATAAGACTAATTGCGTAGTTCATTACAATCTAAAAATATAGATGAGTGAGTTTGATGGGTACGATGGTTCGTCGTAAATCTTGCTTCTTTCGGAGCTTAGAAATTTTTTTTGGAAAAATGTTTGTAGACCTACCCGGTCGTGTAGAAATTCCGTGAAAAATCGATTTCTGAGCTAATAAGCTTTAAAATTAATCTTTCATCATTCAACTAACTTTATACGATCAACATAAAATATCATAATGAAAAATCAACTATACAACATACAGTTTGGACGTCATACGAGTCCTTTCAGGATATTTCCTGAAGTTACTATAATAGAAAGTATCTTCGATGATTAATGATATATCCTATATTCTTTCGATATTCTATTATTCGATGCAACATAAAATTTTACGAGGCTGCTTGTTGCTTCATCATCGTTGTTATCGAGTACAGCACAATTCGAGAGGGTGAGAGTAATTACGATAGGGGAAAAAGAAAATTATTTCCATGCTGTCACGACTCCATTGACTAAGTTCGCTCCCCTACAAGATATACGTTAATAGAAGTACAATATGTGTAATTTTCCTTCCAATTTCACGATGTTTGTCATTTCATCTTGCTTCTGGAAAAATGGCCATCTGTCACGAGTACACGTAACTAGGATGACCAGGCCTATGAAATTATATGTATATCCGTGTTTCTACACGCGATCGAATTTAATTATCGAGTGCTTAATCGTATGAAAATCGTGAGGTAACTTAGTTCGCGTATCCGATCAGGATTCGTTTCGTGTTATGTTAAAATTGAATGTGGTGTAAAACTAAAGTCGTGTTCTTCTGTTTCTTTTTTATATCTAATGGAAAAAATATAGGAAAATGTCAAAATTATACGATTGAGCACAAAAAGTATCATGTGTTACCATCCTAGTAAGAAATACTAAGTAGAAAGTAAAATAATGAATTGTTTGCTTAAAATTCAAAGGATGTTTCAAGAAACTGATTCACTATCAGATTGTAAAATTAAAAAATCAAGATAAATGTGCTTCGTGCGTTTTAGAGAGATACTACATTATATACAACTTTTCTTAATCGAAAGATTTTTGATAACTCAAAAGTTCGCGACTCCGAATCGCTTCGAAGAAACTTTAAATCGCGTGCAATGTTCTTCAGTACACGCGCTATCAATTCGGAAGTGGCAAAGCTTCATATACTCTTCAAAAGTCTTCGAACTCTGAAATCTCGATTACGACTCCAATATCCCTACACTCTATTCGTTATTTCCAAATTGGCCGCTTCTTCCTCTCATTCAAGGTTATCTTTCCGCGAAACTCAACCTAAATGACACTCGACCGTCGAATCGATCGATGCAACTGCGTATCTATTCCGATAGACAGATCGTTATAAATCCCTACATAAAATATGTGGAAAGGATTTGTGTAACGGATGTTTGATCGAGAGATTTATTAAAATTTATTGCGTGTTGTTGAAACCGTCGAATATATCTAAAATGATAAATAAGTTAACAGGCTATATTCGCTAAGTCGCTTGTACAGTTTATAAATCACGAAATAAGATTGTTAATTAATATTTGATAGATGCTCGCTAGATAGATAGATAACTCTTGATAACTCGTCGATACTGTGTCGATACCGACTTGCACTCGATTACGTTTGTTTGTTTATACTGGACGGAGGAGAGTCGGAAAATTCAAACTCGTCTTCAATTCGACGGTTGCATGTAGCGGCGACAATGTTTTGCCCGGAGTTTATTTATCGTTATTTCATGCGTCAAGGCTGTGTCAATGCCCCGAAGCAAAACAACATGAGTCGCTCTCGATTCGCGTCGTCTGTCAATCAAAATCAATGCTGTCCGCAAATCGTAGTTTCCAGGCACAAAATTTGACATGTTCAACGCTATTACAAACTATGCTGTTGTATGAAACTTGTATTGTTCCGAGTCGAAAATGTTTGTGAGATGTCAACAAAGACTTTTGGCATCAATGACGCAGTTTAGTGATAACTACATTATCAGCTAGGGCCAGCTATAGGGCCGATATATTCATCAAATTCGGGTTTCATATCTACAGACCTGATAAAGGGCCTCCTATCGCATCATGGCGCAAGTAAACATACGGCGACGATTCTAATTCTTTGGAAACGAAAATTGTCACCAATTTTTGCGTAGCACGTATTCCTAGATGGGAAAGACCATGTAACGACTGGAATACGGTGCGACGTAACGGTTCCGGTACGTACGGTCGCGGGGTTTCGTTCGTGAGATCGCAATAAATTCCGACATCCTGATCGGGAAATTGTGTTTTTTTCAATTGCAGCGCGCTAGAGCCGCACTTAATGATTTCGCGTAGCTCGGTATCGTCCTCTTGCGCTGCGGCTAATGTTTGATGATCGACGGATTTCCCGATCGCTTCTATTCGGAATAGAGTATCGGCTACGTTATTGTCTATCCCTTTAATGTGTCGGATATCGGTCGTAAATTGTCCGACGTAGTCTAAGTGTCTAAATTGTCTCGGCGAACACTTGTCGAGGTTTTGATTAAACGAATATATAAGGGGTTGGAGTACAACGGAATATAACGCGCTGTTGGAGTACAAATATATTTTATCCTTGATGTAAAATGCGAAGATCTATTTCGTTAGAATTAAAAAAGAAAGGAAAAATTTCGGATAGAGAGAAATATTAATCGGTAACAGACTTCAACGTGTTTTTACGATGAGTATTGCAACATTGAGTAATATTGAGAACCAAGAAAACAGAAAGTTAGAAAAATACGAAAAAGTATAGTAGGGTTAACAAACTGAGGATAATGAATTCCTTAAATAACATACCAGTATATTATTTGACAGATACAGATGACAACATTTTTATTGCAAGTTAACATCTAATATAAATTTTATCACGTCATAATGTTCTACAAAAGCTCTAATAAACGATAAGATCGTTTTGTATCTTTCTACTTATAATTTATATTCCAAATTAAAATACATTCTGTCGAAAGCAAGTGCTCTCATACTCTTGAGTGTTAGTGTACATCCAGCCCTAAGGTTATAAATAACGTCATCGGGTATAAAATACTGTTAGATGAGTGAACGTCGGTGTCTAGCCGCCTGCCTCGTAAATATTTCGATGTACGTACATATGCAGGGTAGTCGTGTACGAGTAGCCCTCTCTTGCATCGACGTCGATCAATGGGTAACCTCGAGTTCAACGCGAATATTGCTCGGCCATAATCCACCAGGTCTGGATAAACTCACCCCTCGTTCTTCCTCGTGATACACAGGGCTCGAGCTTAGCTCGGCGACCGGAAGCCACCGTGGATTGACGCGGCTTCCCGTAAATCAGCTTTCAGACGACGTTGAGCATTAACGTTATTGCGACGTCTTTACGAGAGTCTCCTCACTATCACGAGCCACCGTTGTGTTTCTTTGAGATCCCTGTAATAAAGTATCTATGGGATGAAGATTTTGAATTTTATGGATGATGGTATTTAGTCGAAGGATCGAGGGAATTAGCTGAATAGATACGTACATTAAATGTTGGTTTTTGGCGGCAGTGGTTGAAAAATGTTCCGAGGGGTAGAGAGAATACTGATAACAGATACTGATACAAGAGATACTGATAACAGACCCAATATTCTAGAGGATTTTAAATTTTGTGAGTGAATGTATTTGGTGAAATTTTTGACGAATTAGGTAAAAAGCCGAGGCTTTTAGACGAGAGACGAGAAAAATATTGATATTTAAGAATTTGAGAAGTGCTAAGGTATTCTGAACTTCATGGAGACTCAAGTGAACCAGTGGTTAGCCAGTGGTTCTAGAAATGTTCACGCGAAAGTTTTGGGATTGGGAAATGAAAAAAGAAGTTTGAAGAATATTGAAATTTCGCAAATGCTATGAAAGTTGACGGAACGCTATTAATTTGAGAAATGTCAAGATTCTCGAGAAGTGCAAATGAAACGAGGAATACTAAGATCAGAGAAACATCAGAGAAATTCTACAACTCGACGAATATAATAGATTTTCAATTAATAAGATTTAGAAGAAACTAAAACTTTATAAATATTTCTTGAAAGACAATATCGAGAAACATCTATCAGCAGATTCGAATTACAGAAGTTCAAGACTACTTAAACACCACTCCAAAAAGGTGATTCTGAACACAAATCATTTCTGTCTCGAGCAAACACGATCACATTACATAACGGCATACTTTTCTCGATCATCGTAAAACTAGTCGATTAAATATCGAGATACAGAGAGCACAGTATCCAGTCGCAGTGATTTACGACACTGTAGCCTCATTCGCGACTATCGTTCCCTCGATTATCGCAAATAATCGAGGATTTATGTCATCCCTTCATTTGCAATTATCCACCGGGATTTATAATCTTGTCTATCGGTTTCAGCTCGATTTTCATCAACCGCTTCAACCAACTCTCACCTACACTTTAATCTCATTTCCGACCGTAAGTCCGTAGTTCATCCCCTTTTATCAGAATGCACTTTCGACGAAGTTAGTATCGTCTATTATTTTGGGCGATCTTTTATGGCGGTTATTTACGATTATTATTATTACTGGGTGATGTTGCGCTATTGCGTGGCTTCTGTAGATATAGAACGTATTCCTTCCAAGAATGTGGTCGGGAAGACCCTTCCTGCTGGAAGTCACCACTTCGTAATTTTATTTCCAGCAGCTATCCTCTCGACGTAGTCACTGGAATTAGATGTTCAACTGGGGAAAGTGATGTAAGTAACGAAACGGGCCATTTGCTTGCCTGGACAAAGTTTCGATTCTTATTCAATTAGTAGATCGACTTAGTAGGTAGTCTTAAGCAAAGCTTTCACTCTGTAGCTTGCCGAGTTCTTTGATGAAAGGGACAATTTTGTGAAGCAACGCCTTTAACCTTACAATGTGATCTCGGAGTTAATTATCGATAGACTGATAGCTTATCGATTTACAATATTTCACGAACAACGTACGTGTTACAAAACAGAAAATATTATATTTTAGTAGAATTCTACGGTGAGTAGTAGAGCGTAATAATAGAGCAGCAAGTCAAGATCTTTTTATACGTGCAGAACATCAAGAAAATATATCAAGATGTAAACAATCACAGAAAAAAAAGGAAACTCGATTACGAAATTACCCCAGTCATATAATTCATAACAATTATCCATGTCATATAAACATATAAGAAACCACGGAGGGTCTTAAGATACTTAATATGATTCGAAGAAAACAGAATTGCTAATCATTCGTTTCAATAAAAAATCAGTAAATATCACAAGAGCCTAAAATAATCGGCGAGAAACAATAGATACGACCGTGGAATCACCTAGTTCACTTTTCCAAACGGTCCACAATCACGATGTCCGCACATCCGATTGTTTTCGATCCTATATCACAGCGTTCGTGATATATTGCACTAAGTTATACTGTAAATTACGTTATATCATGTTACGTTATATTGTACTATGTTATATTATATTACGTTATATCATATTACGACATATTATAACATAACACGTTCTATTATATTACGTTATAACATAACACGTTATATCATAGCACGCCCTATAATATTACGTTATAATGTATTACGTTACATAATATTACGTTACATAGTATTACGTTATATTATATTACGTAGTACGTTATAACGTATTACGATATATAGTATTACGTTATGTACTATTACGTTATATACTATTATGTTATATACTATTACGTTATATAGTATTACGTTATATAGTGTTACGTTATAACGTATTACGATATATAGTTTTACGTTATAGCGTATTACTTTATATAGTATTATGTTCTATAGTATTACGTTATAACGTATTACGTTATATAGTTTTACGTTATAGCGTATTACTTTATACAGTATTATGTTCTACAGTATTACGTTATAACGTATTACGTTATATAGTAGCACGTTATATAGTATTACATTATAACGTATTACTTTATATAGTATTACGTTATGTAGTATTACGTTATATTATATTACGCTATATTGTATCACGTTATATCGTATCACGTTATATTACATTACGTAATATCGTGTCATGTTATATCAAATTATAATATATTTTGTCATGTTGTATTATATTACGTTATATCACACCATGTTATATTATATTGCGTTATATAATATCATGTTATATCGTAGTTAGTTATATCATATCTCGTTATACTACATCACGTTATATAATATATCGTTATTTTGTGTTACGCTATATTATATTCTGTTATATGGTATTACGTTATGTAGTATTACGTTATATTCTATAAAATCACGTGTAAATCAAACTGCAATGGTTTTATTCCTCGTATATTTCGTTCGTTCTTTTGTGAGTTGTTAAAAAGGTACATGTCATCCTTTCCACCTATTAGTACCATGTAATCAATCCACTGGAATTTCGTTTCTCTGAGACTCTGGTAACATCATTCCAGTAACTCCTAAGAAATATGATTTTTCAAAAGGAAGATTTCTAATATAAAGGATTCCTCTAGAACATGTTTTTCCCTAGGTCGAATGCACGTGCGAATATATCGTCGTGATATTGCCGTAACGAAGTTATCTCTGGGGATGATTGCGACGCACTCGCGAGGGTGTTCTACCTTGAGATAGCTACTACGGATCACGAGATGATTTCGAGACCGACGTAAAAGCAGCGTCACGATGTAACGCGCTCTGGACGTAAATTGCAAAGTCGTGAGCGAAAACGACGATGACGTGTACACCTACGTAGCCTGTAAAAAGGGACAAGATGAGAAGGGATGCCGTGGTTGGTGGCAAATAAGTGGAGAACGATGATGGGAAGTCTTGGAGAACGGCACCTTAGGGAATCGTTTCCCAGGGTATGCTACGTGAACTCGACCAAGTTGTCCCTGCTTCCATTCCACACCTAGAAATTCGGAAGCTTTGCTTAGCCTGCAACGATGACGGAATTTCATTGTTGAGAGTGCTGTGACGAAGATTCTTTGGCTGTTTGGAAATAAACTTTCTATTCGAAATTCCCGCTGTTGTACTGGAAGATACATATACATTTCCGTTCATTAGCATTAGAACATTCGCTAATCTTATATAAAATGTGATAAATGGGCTGGGTTATTAAGGAAACGATTAATCAGTGAAAATTATGCATTCGTGGATGAGGACGATTCAGAGGAAGAGATGTAGAAGGTATTTGCATCAGTTATAAGTAGAGTGCGTATTTTTATGCATTCGTGGAAAATTTAGAAGTAAATTGCACAAAATTGCACAGAATGCGCATAATATGAAAAAATATGTAAAATAGCAAAAGTAGAGTGCTTTCTTCGACGGTTGGTAGATAAAATAATTTTTTTTATCAAGGCTCTATTTTTCGAATTACGTTCTCAAAAATATCTATTTGCGTTAAAATCTGCTCTCTAGTTATAGGAAAATAATAACTTAATAATTATTTATCGATATTTACAATTTTCTAGAAATAGGACAAATGTAGATCAAACTCAAACTAATTATCAATAGCATTTTTTAAAATAATTTTCTCAGCTTTATAGTGTATCCTTTCAAATCATATTAAAAACTTTATGCGATTTTTCTATCGATTAAATAGCATTCCTTTGTAGTAGCAGACTGTGATCGGTCGTATCTATCAGAAAATTAAGAAAGGAGCATTAAGAAAATGGTTACATGTTGAAATCATTAAGTTTACGGAGAGGAAGAAAAGCTTGAGATAACCTTGTCATTGTGTATACCGCACAATGCACTCATTAGATTCAAAAATTGTATCTCTGGTGGTTTGTTCGTTTCGCGGTTGAAAAATTCTGTTTGAAAGCGTTTGATTTTTACGTGTTTGTTTATTGACTCCCTTTGAAGAATGGATTTGGTGATGGATGCCACACATTTTTGGATTGAATGTCGGCAAAATTGTGTATGTACATTGTTTCCGGATTTCATAGCCACCTATTGTTTCTGGGGATAGGCGTTGAGGTTGGGATTAAAATTGAAGTTGATTGTTGGAGGATAAGGTTAGACTTTGGTAAGTCAGTAATTTAACTCTTTCATTAAAACGATCAAATATAGGACTATCTACATTACATCTTAAATGTTATTATTAGCGGCTGTTTATGCAAATTTATATTTTTACAGATAAACTGAATCTGAATAAAAAGTTGAATTTTATAAAGTTCATTTTTTTTTAAATCGCACAATATATATTGCATTTAAATGTTATGTGATTAATTCCTTTCCCGAATCTGACTACATCATTCTTTATTCTGTGCTCAACTTTAATTCAACACAATTTTGATTCTTTGAATTCATTTTTCTTTTTTCCTTTAAATGAAGAATAATTCCCCCATTTTTCATTCGATTTCAATTCTGTTACTCATTTATTCATTGTTTACTTGTTCTTGTCCGGTGTTCAATAGTTCCTATATGGTAGCTACAGAAACAAGTTGAAATATTTTATTTAAACAACGAAAAGAGAACAAATAAACTCGATGCATTTGTTATTTTTCATTTATTTCAAATGGTATATGATATCCATTCATCCACTATCCACGAATAGCAACCAACTACTTGATCCGTTATTTATTCATAAACTAAACTTTTTCAACTTATTCTTAACAACTTTCGCTCGACACTGTCCCAGCATCGTCCACTCATTACGAAACATCGATATTTCAAAACCGTCGGATTCTTCAATCTTGCTAGCTAATTTGTCATCCCTGACAATAGCTGTCCGGAGAAAGAAGAGCCAAGAGAAGAAGCTACACCGGCCTTCGCGAATAACGTAACACGATGGCTGCATATAAATGACCAGGAGGCATCGGTCACCGACTCGACACGCCGATAAGTGCGTGTCAACGAGATACAATAGCAATATCACGAGATACGATCGATTACAAGCGTTCGAAGCGATGATTGGCAAAGATTAATACTTTCCAGAGATTTCGATGAAATCCGGAGAGCGGTGGACATACGATGGTTTCGCGATAGATACTCAGCACTGTTTCTCAGAATATCCGCAGGTTATTGTGAATCCGTTGAACGTGGCTCACAAACGGCTTAACCGAGCAGGGATACATTTCGTATGCAAATGGGAAATGTGTTCTCGAATAAGCTTACGTCTCTGTAGCTGTTCCGGATCAGCTCTTACCACGTAAATCGTTTTCCCTAGGATGCTCGCTAGCCGCGAGCCTTGCCGCGTGTTTCCACAATCAACTTTTCGTAACTCGATTAATCTTTCCCCGAGCTGGGATTACGGGAGACCGCTCGTCGAATAATTTAAAACAACGATCGCGTCCTAGGTACATCTTGTATTAAGCTTGTGGATGCTTCTTGTTATATAGTTGTGCTAGGAGACAGTGTAATTGATTGGGAACGTGTTTCGGGTTTTTACTGGCTTAGAATCTTTATGCAAATTTATATTTTCCTGAATAAGATTGAGGAAATGAACTTACGAAAAGATTTGTTCCATCTAATAAGCGATGAGTATGCATTTATAGAATACTCTATTCTGTTCAATTAAGATTGATTGTATTCCTATTGTATTGATACGATATCGTAATATATCTTGAGAAACAAAGAAAGGAGAGACAGAACATTTTAACTAAGGAGGACAAATGTATACTCTAGATATTTCATATATTTTTGTGTATTGTACGTATTCTGTGCAACTTTGCAGCTTCGAATCATAAATGCATTTACGTTTAGCGAAATTCGTTTAATTATTTCTGCACTATATGTTACTGCACGATATTCTCCTTTTTATTTTTTTCGTATATTAAATTTAAATCTCGTTTATTCTCCTAATTTTCTAATAAAATATATTTACTATTTACCAAAGTTTTCTGACACGCACGGAAATAAATATATGTATGCCCTGGAAATTCAGTGGAAAAATAAGCCGCTGTGTAGCAACAAACTGCATTTAATCCAACTCGTACAAAACTCACCTATCGAAAATACCGTCCATTGACATGACACGATTTTCCATTTCAAATCCCCGGATCGATTCTCTGATTCTTGTTCACTATCTATTGGCGCCAAGAGGGTGCAATGTTTACAATGGCGCACAACTCAGGACACAAAAAGTTCCCATCGATGGTATTCTGAAGTATCGATTGACACTTGCCATGTCCATAGATCTTTCTGAAAAATAAACCTACGTTCCAGAATTTCACTACGGTGTCAATGGTGTCTCGAAGGACAAGAATACTCTTGTTATACTCTTTTCTCTAGGGAAAACACGTTAAAAGCGTAAAATGGAGAAAATGGAGGGTTCAAGATGTATTATATTAGTTTTAGAATTTTCGGGGAAAGATAGGGAAAAAGTTTGAACTTTAAACTCGCGCTCAATCGTAAAAGGATATGATGAAATATCATGTAATTTCATATTTCGCAAGACAAAAGAGATAGCTAATGGGATGTTAATGTATTAAAACTTATTTTAATTAATTAGTGTATTAAAACTTTTGTCAAAGAATGCATGTAATTTTAAATTCTGAATTTCCATCAAATACTGAAGTTTTATAAAGTTGTATCTTAAAGGCTTCGAGCGGTAGTACATGTCCAGCGATAAAATCCCAACTTTCGCATCCTGGTACGTACCTGGATGAAAGAAGTGCAAAGATGGCAAAAAGAAGTGCATCTACGATTCTAATAATCCAAAGCGGCAGTCTTTGTTTCTCAAATATCGAGTCCTCCTCACCTTCCGCCCTCGTCAAATTCCCCGGATGCATTCTGGTCTGCCGAGTAAGGTCGATCTTTTTGAAACTGGAAAAGTCTGCAACTCTCAACTCTGAGGAACAGTGGTCCCTGGTGTGCAAAAGCGAAACTAAGTTCTAATCGAATCATCGGCCCTCTGCTTCGATTTACTCTAAGAGGGGAAGGAGGTTCGAACTCGTCCAAGTATCTTCTACAGAGATGAAGTGAACGTTCGCTACCCTTCGAGTTGTTTCTTTCATCCACTCACTGGAAATATTATTTACTAATTCAACATGTATTTATAAGTCCAAACTGAATGAAGTATTTCACTTTACAAATACTATTTTAAACGCTTGTAAGATATACACCTATAAGGTGGATAACTGTTAGGCAACTTACTAGTTTCAAATGGAACGTGAGAATTAATTTAAAGTATCAAGGGAGAGATTGAATGATCAGAATTCTATATTCATGTAATGTTGCAATCCTATATACTTAAAAACACGGATGTTCTGATTATATTGACAAAATTTGAAATCAATCTGAAAATATATATAGAAGTTGCAAGTGATTTATCGCAAACATACGTTTAATAAAAAAATTAATACACTGTGCAAGTAATGATCTTAAACATTTAATTAACGCTTAAAACGATCCCATTAGGTAATGTAATTTAATATTTTACTGTTTACATACTTCAGTAACTTCTGCCAAGTATATGCTTGCAACAAATATAGTTTCTCATACATTTCGAGATTGGTTTCAACGTTTCAAACTTGCGCGATGTAATTACCACAGTCGTGTCTTCTTACAGTACTAATGAAATTTCAAAATGTTTCCTATAACGCACTTAACATATTCATGAAAAAATTCGTACAAGGTTTAGTAAGATTTTTATATCCATAGTCTATCAGAATTCATGTCCCTCAATTTTATTAGAAAAACGAGAATTATTAAAAGTTTTGAATGTTTCTAACTCCATAAATAAGAACTATACTTATTAGTTACCAGTAGTAAATTTTCGTCTTGTAATTCTGTCATTGTATTCGAGCATCGTTGACCGACCGTATTACAGATCGTTGCATGCGATTCGAGATAGCGGAAGCCATCGAAAGGTTTGGCAACGCCGCGCCAGAAGTAGCGAGAAGAGACGCGTTGTTTCAAACAGTGCGGCAGTTATTGTTGTGCCTGTACGATTATCCCGTTTAATTGTGACTCGTCGTTTCCGTTGCTACGTTTAAGTAAGAACCCGGGGTTTCGTTGGCGGTTTTATTCAGTTTCGATTTAACGCCGGCATGAGTTCGGTCGCGGGAAAGGAATTCGTTGACATTGTTCTCGCAGGACAAAGAGTCACGGATTTCCTTAACGTTACTTTCCCTGACTTCTTCGCTGCTCTTTGTTTCACATTATTGTCGCGTCTTCTCCCGTTACTTATCCCTTCCTGTCGATCGTGTCTGGTAATATTCTTCCTGTTTATGGAAGAAAAGTTTCCGCCTTCGCCTGAAATACGGGAAACTTGCTTCTTTCGGGATGGGGTGACGAATATTTAAGACAGTGAAAAAGTGAAATATCGAATATTCAAAATACGAAGTAGCTAAATGTCGGATGATTAGTGGTATTTAAATTGGGTATTCGAGGAGCATCTACAGCGTCAAATATTTAAATTATAGAAAATTCAAAATGTTGGGTATTTGAAGTTCCTAAAATCTGACATATCGAATGCTCGAAGTACCAAGTACTTCAAATATTCGGCATTCAAAGGTCCAATTATCTGCTGTATCAAATATTTAAAGTAACGGACGCTCAAAATGTCGAGTGCTTAATGTGTTGAATTTTTGTCAAAGTATCAAGTACCTATTGCTTTAATACTTAAAGTATTAAGTACTAATACATCAATGAATATTCCATCATTTCACACGTCGATTCGTTTTAAGCTCCAATACATACAAATTTAATAAAACGGAGATCCATCGAATTACTTCGATAATGCTTTCATTTTATCCTATATCGTTTTGCTGACAATCGACTGATTTCCTTGAAAAATGAATACGCATTTCGCATGCAATAATGCGGCGTGAATTTTTTTTCGACTTTTGGAGAATTCACGTAACCTTAAACCGCAGATGCGCAAGTCGCGAAGGAAAGGTATACAAAAAAAAGTTTGTTGCGGTAACAATGAGTTCGTGGGTCTGAAAGCATACCGGCTTCAGAGAGAGGTAACGAGTTATGAATAGAACTGTACGACGTAATCACCGTTGCAAGAAGGAGAAACGGAAAAGGGACGACGAATATGTAACATCGGTGCGCGTGTAAACCTGTTGTATCAAGGGAAATGAGTGCGTAATTACTAGAATAACTAACACACGGGAACAGTTTCATCGACCAACCGCTGCTGATGAACGCTGGTTCCTGCCTAATGATGATTTCTTGTATATCTTCCTGAAAATGTATTTCTATGGTCTTTTCCATGTTGTTTTGTCTTTTAACAAACTTTTCTTCCATAAAGAAACGCACTAACATTCATTTAAAATAATTGACTGCCGTTAAAACACGACGTTCACACTTTTCTCACTGGACGCAAATGGCGTAAACCAATTTTATTTTCCTAATCATTTCACACGTTTGTTCTTCGACGCGGAAAACGCGATTGAATTTGCAGTGCTTGAAGATATATTTTCCACCCCATCGATTACAAATGTTCGTTGCAACATATTTAAAGTTCTCTAACCAACTAATAATATAGAAATATCTGAAACTATTTTAATTAGTTACCAACAGAATATAAAGTTGAAATTCTTCTCATTCGATGCAAACGATTTACTTCAATTTCGTTTTTCCGTAATACTCTTTAACCATTTTTCAATCTACCTGCACAGCGAAGATGCGTTTTCAATCGCAAATCTCTGCGATCTTATACAAAATCTTTTAACATACGAAGAGAGAATACGAAAATATGTCAAAGATTTTCAATTAGTTGTGAACAGAATATGACTTTTCTCATCGGATTTGGACGGTCTAGTTCGATTCGTTTTAGTTTTCCTGGCCATTTCATACACTTTCGTTCTTCGACGCAGGAAACGCTGTCCAATTCATTTTACAGCACTTGCATAGAGTATCAGGCATATCGAGCTAGAGCTGACCATTGAGTGCGATGTTGTGTTGGACATCTTTACGTAATCCACTCAGACTGATAGGTTTTGCTTGTATTGTAGCGCGTTCCGCGAGAAAGCGAGACGCTCCAGTTTTCGCCCGCCGAGTTTTCTCGCGATTCCAGATGCAAAATATTTAAATTACCTGAAGTTCAAATAGTTTTTGTGTATTTTCAATTCCACGGAAAGCTTCATGTTTCGATACATTAAACATTTCGCGTTCCGTTATTCACTAAATTTGCTTTATTGTTTGGTAAAAATTTTTGTATGTAGATCTGAACTCTTGGCCATTGAAATATGAAATTGTTATTTTAATATCAAACTTTTACCATCAAAATGATACAGGTTTCAGGTATTTTCTTTTTGCTGTTACTAAAGTATGTCAAGATTTTTGTTAGAATTAATGTTGAATTTTACTGTGATATGCATATATTTTTTTATTTTCTCCAGATTCCTTTATTTATAATCTTCTATGTGTAACACAATGAGTGCTGATTTTGAAGTCGTAGTTCTACGATTAAAACGTTAAAAGTCTTTTCGTTTGTTCAAATGAGAAAGAACTTAAAAATATTCACAAAAACGTACAAAATTTTACAATTCGTTTACTACAGGACTTCCGACAGAACGTTATGATTCGAAACAATGAACAATACATTTCTGTCGACAAAAAATAGAATTTTTTATTTCACAAAGCAATTGAACTCGCTCGAATTGTATGGGCGCCTTAACACCTCGTGATCGAAAAATTTCACTGTTATCCATTCACTATACAGTATGTATAGAGGAAAGTTCAACGATTCACCGAAACCACGCGTCAAAAGAATATTCTTGGATCTCGGTCAGTGAGCCGCGCCAGTTTCGAACTTTCTGATCGATCGTACGACCTCGAGTCGATTATTTAACCCAGCGTTTCCAGAGGCGTATCGTTCCGCCGACACGATGAACAATTCCGTTTGATCCTGGAGTAAATTGAAGCCTACTTTTCCTCGAAACCATACTCGAAACAAACGGTATTTCGATGGAATCATGCGGAAGTGCTAAATTATAAAGCATTGTGAATGTTACCTCTCAGTCAATACGGAGAAACGTGTTCCGCTTGATTCTCGAGCGTTCGATAACCGGTCACGGCTGAAAACATCGATATCGATGCCGACGTGTGACCTACCTGCAGGTAAAATGTCCTTTCTACGTTCTTCGCCCTTTCAGCCTTCCACATACTTCTCGCTTCGACTCACCTCCCACATTCTGTCTCTCTCCCTATCTGGTAATCCGACGTGAAAAATTACGTTTCTCGCCGCAGATATACGCGGTCTTCAGGTTTAAAAAGCGAAAATCTCAGAGGCTGATATTTCATTTCACATTCTCAGTAAGAATGTCAAAAGAATCGTCATTTAATTTGGGTAAATACACAGACTCATGGGAATGTTCGAACACTTGTGCAACTTTTTGAGTTACGTTTGTAAAAATATAAGTGTGCATAAAAATTCATACTTTCATTTGTAAATGTCGCTGTTAAGAAGATTGTAAAACGTGCGAAGTGAATACGTAATGATAGCAACAATAATAATAGATATATCTAATTAGAGAGGCAGTTACGTAATAAATTTTTTTTCTGAAATATGCAACATCTTATAAATAAACCAATTATAAACCAATACAAAATAATACAGGAAATCCAAACAAGGAAATCATGAAAAACCGTAGCGTAGAGACCGAAATTAAATTCCGTGAAAAACAAAGTATATCTTCGTTCTTCCGAACTTAACATTGCCTGGCTACCAAATTCAGCGCAATCGCCGTTCCCCTATAATTGAACTCTACACCGTAACTTTTCGACCCAGTTGCGAGAGGCTCAGAACATCGCACGACGCTGAATGCGCGAATCGAAGAATCAGAACCGGAAAAATGAGCAAGCATTCGTCAAACTTTTATATCCGAAGTAAATTTCCGCAACGATTCTAAAAATCTTTCAATTTTTACGGGAATATTCAGAATAATATATGTCGATATTCATTCTTGATTCCTTCCTCGTTAATAAATTCTACAGCAGCAATTTAATGGAAATCTTAAAAGAGAATATCGGAAATTTCTGCGATCAAGACAAATACAGGGCAGATCAAAGTCACTTTTCAATTTCCTTTCGCTGTAAATTTAAAAACAATTAAAAATACGAAATTTAACTACGAAATCATCTAATAACCCAAACAGTTTCCCCATGATATAATAATATCTATTAATATCATAATATAGCAATATCTGCTCTTTTCAAAAGATGTTTCACTACTTAATATTTCTTCGCTTAATACTTCAGGATTTGAATTACATACTTATATATTCAAAAGTTATAGTCAGTTATATATATTCAAATGTATATGTCATCATTAATTTAAATAAATACACGAAATTCGTCTTTCCTTAGAGTCATTGACGAGCAAACGTTTCTCTCTTTGTCGCAGCAACGTCCGTTGACAATTGAGTAGGCTTATCTTTGCATTTTGAATAGCAAAACTGTTATCTTATTCGTAGTATATCGCTATCACTGGTTTCTTAGATGCCAGCCAACGCCGACATATCGACATCGAGGAATGAATTACAATTTTACGTGGTGAAACTGCGAGAAATAATTAAATTTACCAAAGGCACGTGGGACATTTCGGTATTCAGGTAATCTCCTTCATCAACCGAATGAAATTGCCGGCGCTTCATTTGTCCGTTCCCTGTTTTATACGCGTTTAATATCGGCTGCCTCACGGACTTCAATGTCATGTTTCGTTAATGCATTCAATTGCACGCCATCAACGAATTGTTAAAACGATACGTTCGCCAATATCTTTTCTGACCCGGATATTTAACGAGTATGCTCGACCCGGTCGAATTCATAGTCGCGCTTAACGTCGATTTACGAAACGATATAGAAAATTTCCGCGCGGAAACGAAAGCGAGAGGCAAACGATAGCCTTTGAGACCCTTTACTGTCAATTTCCGCGAATGTTATCGAATATTTGTACTCTTTTACACTGATCTGCGATAAAAGCAACACGAGTTGATAACGATGTGTATATATCTTTCTAAGTAAAATTTAAATTATTTTGGAAATCTCTCAGTATATTGAATCGCCAATTTCTTAATATTGTAAATTCACTTACGTATATATATATTGGTTTGTAAAACGCGTGATATCGA
Source organism: Bombus flavifrons (assembly GCF_040668555.2). NCBI lineage: Eukaryota > Metazoa > Arthropoda > Insecta > Hymenoptera > Apidae > Bombus > Bombus flavifrons. Next base: position 9,430,353 of record NC_138456.1, read on the forward strand.
TTTGTCGTTCGTCGAGCATCGTAGATAATGGAATATAAGTGGATTCGTGGCATTGAGAAATTGGCGACTTAATATACTGCGAGATTTCCAAAACAATTTAAATTTTATTTAGAAAGATGATATGTGAACATTTGCTGTTTTTACTCTTTTATATGTATTAATAGCTTCAGACAAAGTACGAGATGTAACGTAAACACGCGATACAGATAAAATATAAATCCTTTATGTTACTAAATTACTATCTAAATTGTGTGATACATTATGTAACACTGAGTTATATCTTGTTTATGATTTAACTTTTCTCTTTTATCGTGTCCTCTGAAACATTTTCGACCTAATCGTGTTCCTTATTAGTAAAGAATTTATTAAAGACATAGGTATGCGAGAAGCATCATTAATGTACGCATGTGATTTCTCCTTTCAAGTTGATGCTAATGCTTTTGCTAAAACATAAAAGATCTCTTTGTTTGTTAAATCAAAGCGAGATTGAATCATGAAAATACGAAATTTATAGTAGGAAATTATCTGAAATTCCATTCGTTGTTTCTAAGACTGAATATCACTGTAGAAAAACATGGTTAGTCTATTTTTGCGGATTTTCTGATCTCTGTCTTAATATTTTATCTTAATATATAGTAATTGTAAAATGGAACAACTTTAATTAACACTTTTAAAATACCGAAGAGTTTGATCCAAAATATTTAATTCTAAAATCATCAAAATGGAAAGATTATCCCTAGATTTTACAATATGAGAATGTTTGGAAATGTGTATAATTTTGTAATAATTCCGTTGAAAAGTAACGAAGGATGTAATATAACGTATTTTTCGCTGCAGTCTCTAATTACTGAACACCTGCTTTTGGTAAAATTATCGTTGACTTTTAGTGAGGTGGAGACCCAGTTATATGTGACTATGTATTTTCATCGTATCACTTGAATTATAATCACCTATATGTAGTATATTTAGACATGTGTATATATTTACAAATTATCCCTGTTCGAACATGCATATTGTAATATCGTAGAATAGCTTTGATTGGAGATCGGCTGAAATTAGAAAACACCGTGTACGTCGTCATTTTGTGGTTTGTTTACATCCAAGAGCGCCTAGTAACAGTGACGCGAGAAAAGATAAGCAGCGTCAAAACAGAAGTACGGTTTCATATTTCAAGGAGTGGCAATCGAGAGGCCAGAGTATGTGAGCCGAAAAGTGTGTGTGTGTGTGAGAGGACGAGAGCAAGAGCGAGCACGACCGAGCAGGAATACATTGGCGAGGGTCAGAGTTGATCGAGACGTCGAAGCATAGAGTCGTTAGAAGTAAGTTGCGAGTGTTGTCGAGTGTTAGAGTTGCTAGTGAGAGAGAGAGAGAGAGTTACCAAATAGTTGTCAAGTTATTTGATGTAAATACGAGCGTTGCATTTAGTTTTCCTGTTAATCAAACATCGTTTTTCTGTCTAACTAATATCTATATTTTCAATCCATTATTAATAAATTATAATTAATCGGACAAAATTACACCTTTAATATATTCCGATATTACAATATTAATAGATATATAACTTTCAAACGAAACTCGATCGAATATTGTCGAAATTTAATTTAAAGGTAACGGTCAATAGAGAAAACCAAATTTCCTTTTAGTCGAACTTTGGATAAAGAGAAATATTTATTCACATTTCGAGATAGTGCAGTATGTAGAGAATTTTCAAAGCAACCGAATTTAAACGCATTAGTAGAGAAAGATGAAAAACTGGTTGAAAAGTAAACCAGTTTCAGAAGTTTCTTGCATGCTTGCTGACATTAACAGTCGCCGTTACATTGCTTTCAAAAAAGGTGAACTTTATATTTCAAAAGGTGGCCATGAAAAAATTACTAAGAACGCTCGTATAAATCCTTAAGGATTTATGAAATTTCTCTTGCATCACGAGTTCGTAAAAATTCGCAATATGTATTCGTATCGAAGAAAAATTTTCTCCTTTAATAAAAGTCACCTCTGCATCCACCAAAGCTTCATTTTCGTTTGGCTTGGGTTAGAAACGAATGAAAATCTCGAAAGACTTGTCGTAGTTCTTATATTTCCACCACTTAACTATGATGACGTAAGCGTAGAACGTAGGAAGCACTTTCGTTAAGCGTTTGACCGATCACTGAATAAAAAGAACTGGCAAGAAACTGGGAACTCGTGTTATTTCTTCTTTGTTATTAATTTCTCTGTTATTAGTCTCCCCTTCGTGTTAGTAATTCTTTCAAACTCTGTATTTCTATCAATATGTAATATATTTTTAGTAGAAACAGAGCGATACATTAAAATATGAAGGATTCGTGAATAAATTATTAGGTTCGAAAGACAGGAAATCCATGTAACGAATTAATTCATCTTCGCCAGTGATCCAGATACGTTTTATCTCTCATGCATTTTTAACCAGGGAGCGTCTATCGTATTTAATATATTTATGCGAATAATGTAAGAAGACGCGCATTTCAATATTTTCTCTTTTGATCTGGTGTTCCTTGATTAATAAAATATTTTTAAAGCTTTAAACACTATAACGTTTACAACGTTTCCAAAGCTGTACGTGTATCTCGAAATATGATAATCTGGGAAACATAAATATGAAGAATACGTAGAATGTGGAAATTTATGTTTTAATGAGCTTTCCTGTAATGGGTTGGATCAAGTTGATGCGCATGAACGAATATTAATTTATATTGGAAGAACATTACGTATCTAAAAATATTTATGTAAAATATACGGAAATAATGATAAAAGCAATTGGTAATTGGTATTGTATGAATATTTGTTAAGCAAAGGAAATATTTTATTTCGATGAAATGCAGATATGTATACATAAATTTATATATCTGTCGTCTCTCTCATACTTTCAAATTACATATTCTGTTTTCGGTTTTCAACTAAATCAATAGTCCAGCTTGCATTCGCTAGCTCAGCACACCCACATAAATGAACATTAATTAGTTTCAACAAAATATGCAAAATAAGATACATGCATGCGTGCAAATAAATCGGTAAATAATATCGTTATGATTAATTAAAATTGAAAGTGTTTTTCGTTCTTTATTATTCTTTATAAGTACATCCCTGTTTATAATTTATTCCTTTCCATAAGTTATTCATATAATTTTGACTTTGGACAGATTTTTTAGAATTTTCTACCTTACAATTTGATTCTTCGCAACACAATAATTTCTAATTCATTATTTTCCCGTAATTCTTGTAAGTAGTTTAGACACATTTTTACTACACCTTTTGGATTATTTTTTCACCAATACAAAATGATTAATCGTTTCTCTCATAATTTGGACCAATTATTATAAGACCGATATGTACGAGTATTCCAATATTTACTAATGGGAGGTACAGGATGTATGTAGGAAAAGAAATCTAATTTTAAAAAGCAATGGTAACTAAAATTTGTAAATTCTAAACGAATTACTTTTCTATTATCTTGATGAATTTATTTTCACATATCAAAGATATTAAAAATATTTAATTTTATATAATTAAAATAAACAAAACCACGCTTTTATTTTATCATTCCATTAATTACTTTCCGCAAACATAACTTAATCATTATACCATGTTTAGAGTAACACCACAATTATTTTGAAATTATTTTATTCTGTGACTAACGATGCAACTGAAAATTCCGTAATTCGACGTAAAACGCATGGAAAAGAGTGCACGAAGGGAAAAAAGTTCCTGCACGCGTGCACTTTGCTCGCATAATGAGCGTATAATATTTGCATACTTCCGGGCGAATATACCTTTACTCTTGCTGTTATTTATCGCATACTTTTGTCTCTCTCTCTCTCTCTCTTACCACCTCGTCGCGTTTTCGAAAGAATACAGCACTGAATATTTCATGTCTCGTTTTCTTAGCTGTTACGGAACAAACATGAGTTATTAATAATTTAAAACTCGATCAAACAAGGAATACGCGAATGTGTGCTTGATGGAAAAGATAAAAGTTGTATAAATAGCAACCAAGGCGGGTTTAATGGAGCGTAGATTTTGTGTTTGTTGCTTTATGCAGTTTGCTGAACCGAGTTTTTGGATCATTGGAGACGCGTGGAATTTGTTTCGTACGGAATCTCGTGAATGGAGAATTAATCTCGGTGGTAGAAAAGCGAAGGGTGATTTATCGAAGCGAATGAGAAAGTTCACGTAATAAGAGTCCTTCTGAATAGAACCAACGGAGTATAAATATAAATTCAGCATGTCTGAAGTGAATTCATTCGATGTAATCTTCTTAATTTCATCGAGGTTTACAGCAACATCGGATGTATGTAAATTTCCTCTCAGTCGATCGTTTTTATTGTCACGCTATTTTTGTACCTCCACGTTTATTTTTTCGATTCTGTAACCAGAACAATATCGAAAATCTATTGAAACAAATCGACGAGTTTCGAGGTTAGGATTTCAATTCGGAAGCGAAATGTTAATCTCATCGAGTTACATTCCATTGGCTTCACCGTATGCAAGCTAAACATACAACAGATTCGTTATTCCATTAGTCAAAATTATTTAATTATTATCTTCAAAGAAATATAACGCACTACAAATTACGAAAGTATTATTTTATTTACGAAAGACTGAATTTTTCTGGTTTCATTTAATTTATTACTTATTGTCTATAATTTAACTTATTGTCTGTAATAAAATATAACGTAATATAAATAACCAATATATTTTCTTCGTACTTTTAACCCTTTCTATATGCATAAAATAATATAAGAAAAGGTAAATTGTTACAGTTGGTTACTTTTATATCCCATGTTAAATTATTTATTCTTTTATTCCATTATAATAGTCTATCCGATTATGTACATCATACACGAATAATAAAGCCTTGTTAATTATAATCCCCTGTCTGTTTGAAATCCAGATAATATTCGTAAGAATATTTCGAAAGAAACAGCACCCTTGTTTCTTCACATCCCTTCATTGTACCATCACACTACCCTGTACATGCTTGCAGAATATTTGCTTTCCTTGAATTTCTTATAAGCCAGCAGCACGTTCTGTTTCCACTATTCTCTCGCTCATCGTTCTTTTTTCATCTCCCTGTTTGAAACGTGCGTGATCACTCATCTTTCTCGCTTTATCACATTCTATTTTCCTTTCCGTGAACCGGCCGAGTATCAACGGCACGATAACGACCCCATGAAAGATTCCACACGGCCGATCGGGAATTGCGACGAATTAAAAGCGGCCTGTTTTTTTTGTTAACGAGCCATCATTGAACGTGTGTCTTCTTTGTTGCTGGGAACAATAGGGTGGCGTATGATCCGGTTTAAAGAGAATGGCCGATGCATCGCTGGATGACAGCTGTAATTGTGAACGAAAAATGTGATTAAGGGGTGGCAAGGTGAATTTTTTTATCTGGGGAAAATTTTTCACGCACTTGCCTTCGATTGTGTTTGTTGGAGCAATTTGTTGAAACTCAGCAACTCTAGCTGGCTTTCGACAGATTTAAAATGACCGATGATTTAAAAGCTGGAAATTTTGTCTCCAATTATGGTTAGTAATTTCTGAAAATTTATTTCCTCGAATTGTTCATTGAGAATTATTCAAAGCCCTATTTGGTTTTGAGTATTTGTCCCCTTACGAAATATTTCATTCTTGTCGGTTAGTTCAAACACGCTATAAACGTAATTATGTATATTTGCTTAAAAATCTTGAATTTGTTCGTTGAAATGTTACGTATTAACAATACGAATCTGTATATTAAAATTGTTAGAATTTAATCTTGGAATTAAGATTAATAAACTGTGGAAGACACAATGTTTGTGTTGAAACAATACTATATGATTTTTATTAAACAAAGTTATAGTAAAATACAAGTAAACGTTATGAATGTTGTCAGTTTGCTAGTTATTCTCAGACTGACTAAGTGATCCATGGCCCTTGAAAAGATTTTGAATCCCCACTCTCTATGCAGTAATGAGTGTGACCTATGTGGATGCCTTTGTGGCGGCACGTGTCACGGAACCTTCCAGCAGCTTCGCGATGCAAAGCGCTATGCCGTCAAAGCGCGACACCGACGTGCCGAATGTTCCGTCCATATCCTTATACTTCTTCCGCCGAATTCTCGGAAGAGCATGCACGCGCTAGCAGCCGCGGTACATCTAACGAACGCACGCTAGTGGGGATAGCGCTGGGCAACGAAGGGAAGAATCCGATCGATCGATCACCTCATCTGTACGCGATTAATATCGTTGTATTCCAACAAAAATATTGTATATTCCTCTTAGAATCCTTAGCTTCGCAACTTTCTATACGAAGAATCATGCAGTACACTGATTGACTTACAAAACTGAATTACAATTGTGCTGGTATGTTGAAATTTCAGCAGAAAACTGGTTCGGATGCCACTGATTTACGTAAAGGCAAGGGATCTATCGCATAATGCAAAATGAAAGAACCATTTTATCTCTACGGCATATATTCGCCAAATTCGTCAAATTCGCGGAAAATCATTCGATTCGTTATTAACGTTACCACTAGAAATCTTCTGAACGGTGATAAACGTTTCAATCGATATCGACCGCGTTAAATCGACCGAATATTCTAATCGCCGAAGCTCGTCGCCGCTACTTTTGAGTCGATCGATACAATGATAAACGACGTTGCCGAGGCTCCGATAAATTGAATTTATCTTGGAATGTGAGGAAATTTATCTTGGAATCTGCTCGATACGCATGAGAATACCAACTATCTGCAACGTTCCACTCGAAACGTTTACAAAGTTGTGGAATTTAGAATTCATTTGCATATTGCTCATCGATATTACTTTCTGCTTCTAACGCTGATCGCTAAGCTATGAATGTTCATGCATTTAAGGCATGTTTGAAGCAGCACGTCATATGCAAAAATATAAATAAATGTCCAGAATATAGCACTCGTTATTAATATGCACAACTGTTAATATTATGCACAATTGAAATTTTGAGATTTATTTATGGGAAGAGAATATTGTACAGTAGCATAGATGTACGATTAGTATAGATGTATACTTATACGATTACACAGCATAGTGATACAGTTATAGTCATACAGTATGAAAAAGGAAGTGTAAAATTTAATTTATTATTAATTGAGCTATTATTACTAATTTCTTTTTCTATAAATACATAAACATTATGACTAATTCATTCTAAACAAAAATACAAAAATTTGTTTATAAAATTTCTAAATTATGTCTCTATGATTCCTTCGCCTGTTTTAAGCAGTATATTAAGTCAACCGATAGTTTCTACTACAAGGTAGAATAGTTCAATAATAGATGATCTCTAGAACTCCATAGCGAAAACCTACAATTTTAGTTGAGTCTCTAACACTAATACACCAGAAGATAATAATAGTTCATGAACTATAGCGTCTTTGGAGCTTGGAAATTTATTACGAATCCATTTTGGAGACAACATTGTTCCAACGTGTACAGGACATAATCAATTCAACCTTCTGCTAACGAAACAAATTATGCTTCTATATTATAGTTCCATTTTACTGCAAATTACAACGTACCGATTTAGTATTCCGCGTTATCACCGTTTTAACCCAATTAAATGGATTTATAATCATACGTGATGCATGCGCAGAAGACTAACTAACTAACAGTTCCACCTTCTGTGATCACCCCTTCTTTCAGAAAATATATACTATCGTTCGTACGTAAGTATTTGAATAGACATTAGCACCTTTTTGCAGATTCGTATTTTGATAAATATAATTAAGGAAATGTGCATTTTTTTAGTTTTCACTTCTTATCTTCACGATACGTTAAGGTTCAGAATAAAATACGAAGTAATTGTATTAATTGGTTTACTGAATCGCCTACAGTACTTTAAATTAATTTAATTAATTTATTTAAATTTGAAGTTAACTCTATAAATTTTAACATGGAAATCTATTACAGCCTTTCATAAAAAGTTTAAACTTTAATTAGGAAGATCAAAGGATGTAGCTTCTGCAATGATTGGTGTATATCACGTATGTAGATGAAGGTCTTAAATTATTAAACATTGTACAATTTTATTTTATTGGCATTATTAACCATACTCAAAAGTATGATGTCTAAAGGAGTTATAACGGTAGACAGAAAAGCGCAACAAGGAATTAAAGCAATACAATATGATGATAAAATGTATCGTAAAAAGGAGTACTGAAAGTAGACTATAAAAAAGCTAAAAAGCAATTGCAGTAAAGAAAAGCGAAAAGCACGATCATACAAAAAAGAAAGAATTTAGCGATAAAAGAAATGGAACAAGAATATCAAAAATTATAGGAATAAAAGTAGTACGAAAATTCCAGCAGTATGAAAGAGGATTAGCATAAAATTATAACAATGGACTATCGGCAATAAGGACAACGATGTAACGATCCCAAAAATTGTATCTTGATGCAATAAAAGAAGCAGCGACGGAAGGAAACCAGGAACGAAATGCCAACAATAAAAGATACCGCAAAGCAGTGGAAAAGGAATGTTTGCAACGAGGAAGAACCAGAAGGACGAAGAACGGAAAAAGAGAATAGAACTAGAACACCAAGGAAAGTAGAGTGCCTAGTTTCAACGAGTGAATATACGATGAACGGAATCCAAGATGTCTACGAAAGTAATCGACCTTCACATTCCTAGGATTCTATTCTACCCTGGAATTCTAAGGGAAGTGCGCCAAAGATTTGAGAATGAGCTCTAGTTGGAATGAAGTCAGACTCTCAAGTTGTTACAAATATATATGTCCCGTGATAATTTGATAATGTATCGTTTTATATATTAATCGTTCAGTCTCATTATTTAGAATTTATCGGTATAGGGTTTTATTTCAGATGGGAATGTATGCTTCTATTAATCAAGCACTTGAGTTTCAATTAGTAAAATTGATACGCATCTATAATAATAAAACATATAAAATATCTCTTTCAAAACTTCATTTATCAAATTATCAAGCAGCGAATACGTAATCCCAGCAAATATCTCCACTAAAAGTACCATAAATCAAAGAGTTTAAACTTGCTTAATTATCCTAAGAAGGAAAGAAAGAAAGAAAGAAAGGGAGAAAGGAAGATTGAGGGCTCGATAATGGACTCTACTCAACTTCTTGGCCGCCTCACAATCGCCATATTCATAAAATCATGAGAATCGTTCAATCTTCAATTCGCTATTGTACTCTTTTCGACAATTCTAATTTTTTCTTAAATAGAATCTCGTTATTCAATATGGTATAAGTTTATAAGAACACCAACGGTGAGAATACCGTTAAAATGGAAGAAAGATAATCATTCAACACTGACGTTTCCAATTGATAATTAATACTGTACTAAATTATAGAAAGAAATCCATTTTTTTCTTACCTTATAAAATTTCTATAAAATATAATATTAACTACAGTAATCCTAATATAAAGTATCTTTAACCTACTATCGACCGCAATATTATAAATTATATGACAAGAGTATATTCCATTCCTATTTTACCCAATTTTCGCAAACGTCTAAACAACATTTGAGACGATCGAAGCATTTTCGTTTCAGGTACATGTTTGATATATTCGAAGGTTTTCGCATAGCCAAGTTGACTGGAAACTATCTCACTTCCGGTGTCAGGGCGTGTCGCGCTGGAAAATTTTCTTCTGACAGGAACAGGGCGATGCTTTCTACGCTTTTCTGTATGGAGACCGGATAGATAGGACTCCAAACGGTAGAAAAAGCAAACAACTATCGCGAGAGTAGGTTTTGCTGACCCTAGAAGTAAATGGACTCCATTTCCCTGTGCCCATTCTGACCGGCCGGCCGTGGATCAATCAACAGACGCATCCTCGCGACACGTGCGATTGTCATTTCCATCCTGCCTCTCGACTAAACGAGCAAAATGAATGGAAATCAACGATAGGAAGGAGGATGAAAAGTTTGAGAAATCGGTCGAGCCACGGTTGACCTCGGTGAACGCGTGTTGAGAAAGTTTCGCGTATGACGTGCGTGACGTTACGACGCCGAAAGGTTTCCGCTGGGAAATTGGATACTGCGCAAAGACAGTATAGTTGCTAGATATTTTTCGTTCCTTATTTTTCAACAGACATGTTTCGCTAAGAGAGTTATAACACACAAATATTTATTGGTAAGTTTGAATATGCAAAAGACGATAGTACGTGGTTCTTGAGCATTTTGGATCAACGTTGTATGAACGCAGCATTTCATTCGAAGACCACAGGTGAAGGACATGATATCGTTACCTCGATCACCAGATAATTATACGACTCTTTTAGGCACAAATGAAACACGTTCGTAAGTTACTTGGGTATATGAGAAATACGTGTTTCCAAATCACCTAAAACATTTTATATATTTAGTAGTCTTAAATAATCGAGAAGAAATAAAGGCTGACTAAAAGTTCAATGCATATTAATTTTTATTCGAGTTAATTTAGCTCTTTTCCTAACGCGAATTTTAAAGCAAAGAATCCGAATTAAAAGTACAATTTCGAAATGTTTGTCATCTTAGCTTTTCTCTCTTGTTTTCTACACATTTCATTCAACCATTTGGAAATGTCGAGAGGAACACAGAGTGTTACAGCGAATGTACAACGCAACCTTTACCTTCATTATGGAAAGTTAAATGTAATGAATTACGAAGTATCGTTTACAGTTAATTTCGATGTTGGCTTCGAGTCGGTGGTGCAAAAAAAAAAAAGAAAAAAACTAGAAAGAGTCGTGAAAACAAATGGTCGAAGCTGGCAGAAGCGAAATCGAGTCCTTTAGATGTAGCCTTTTGTGGCGAAGCTTTGGTCAGTGACGGATGGTCAGTGTACAGTCAGGGTAAAAAGAAAAGAAAGGAAAGAAAAGAATTCGCTAGACTGGCTGTTTGTCCACCGCTATAGTCCCATTAGTACGCCATTTCTGTTGACAAATGGTGTAAATCCTTAACAGCTTTTTAGAATGTATACGATTACAACGAAAACAGCATGATTTCTCATTTTGGTGAGAATATTATTCATTTAGTTTTGATCATAGTTTAGATCATCTTTTCGTAAACAATCTGTTTCGTTGACAAAATACAGTATAGCGGATAGAAAAATGATTAACAGGAAAGATTTTCTAATATTTCTACTGCGTTGCACAAAAGACTTGAAATCTTTACAAAACATCATCCGCAGATGTTTCATATTCGTTTATTAAACCTATACGTATATCATTTCGTAACACAGATTCACATTATATTATGGTAGCAAATTTAGAACATAGGCAAAGTTTAATCTTACCAGGCTCTCGTTCCAGTTTTTTTCAAAGCTGCAATGAAAGCCCGCATTTTTATCTACCTTTTAGTATTATTGAAGTTTTCATACAGTGGAAACACACGTATTGTTCAGCACGAAACTTCACCGGTTGTTAAATTTGCGAAGGAAAGGCGAGCTTTCTCGGTCTTTAGCGATCGATTCGGATCTAGAAGAAATTCTTTTGGCCCCTGGTTCTGGCCATCTTCAAAAAGGATGACCGTAAGTGCAGAAAGCAAGGTAGCGCGTTTCTGTATCACGTATCCAGTTCAACCTTTTGAACTGTCGCCATTCCTTATCTACATCCCTACAGCTTCCTGCTGTTTTTATCTCCGTCTCAGTTTTCTTCAGACGATATTCCTGTGATAAAATTTTATCTTGCTGGATTTAAAAATGTATTTCTTAAAAATGTCTACTCCTATGACATATCATCTATCTGTACTTTACACTGGCTGCGAAGAAATTATATTTACTCTTTTAAATCAGTGGAAGTCTGTTCAAAAATATATCTATTTTTCTTTATACGCGATATCTAAAAAAGATCTAAAGGAATGAAATATCGGAATGCATGAAATGTGTTGACGGTACAATATATCTAATTTATGTGAAAATGTTTATAAAAATCTAAGAATTAATTTTCGAAAAAGTTTATGCGATAATAAGCAATAATGACAATAATTCTTGTTAAAGAAGAATCTAAGAATCCATCATGGAATATTTTACTATATGAATATGAAAATTAATTACGCGAAGGTTGAAAAGATGATCTAAGTGTTTCAATACTTTCATTAATCTAAACGAACCATGATATCAAATTTACTTACATCTTGTATATACACATAAAATATAATATGAACACCAATCTACATAAATTTGTCAATTTTTACTACTTGCCTAACGACGCAATTAATAACAATCGTAATACAGACATCCTTTACAATACACCACCCCCAATTGAATCCCATTTGAGGGGGGTTAACTTTCATCCGCCAGTGTCTTGTATTTTAATCATCTCCTTCGCTCCTAATACCATTTCAACAGCTCTCCACAGTCACTGAAAACCTGGCACGACTTCTTCCATTCTACCCCTTCCATCTATCGGCACCTTCATCCCTCAATGTTTAACGCAGTCTACCACCCTCGCCACCCTGTTTCACCCTACATTTTACAACGCAACATCCAACCAGACAAGCAACGGTAGCGAAGAGACAATTTGTCGCAGCTTTTCGGTAACTCGCGTCCCATCGTCCCCTAACTCACCACCCTTCCACCCTCTCTATTCGTTTATCCCACGGAGCGTGCACGATATCCATTTCGAACGAATCGCCCGTGGCAGATTCCAGGCACGAAAGCCACTGGCATCCCGCGGGAGAGCTTCTGGCGAAACGCAAAACGTCAAGTGCGTTCACCTCTTCCGTCGCTCGCACCCCTGGCCACCTTGTCTGTTTTTCTCCTTCCCTCTTCAACATCGTTCCATCCTGTCTGTAGTTGCATCTATCCATCATATCTTTCAGATGCATTCAGTTTCAAAAGTCTTATCAATTAATATATACAGCGTGTAAGAGTGTTTAATAACTAAACACTGTCGATTTCATGAATATATGACAAGGGTTAGTTTTGTCATTTATGTCTTACTGCTCAATTTTACTATATCTCTTACGAACACGAACTTCTACAAATTTCTATTGTATGGTACGTCGTCTCTACCTTTTTTCTGCTTCTTCAATTTCCTTTCATCCTGGTGCACAGTTGGTGCACGTCTGTAATTGTCTTTGTCTACCATATATACTATATTCCAGAATGCATCCAGTAAGAATCAATTATACGTACATAGGTTGTTCAAAGTTTTATTCTATACATTCGTTTCCGACTATTAAAACGCTTTGTTGTTTGAAAAATGGAAAAACTCGACGAGATTACTCTTGTTAAAATCCCGTCAATTTTCCTATATTTCTTACAAACACGAATTTTTACAAATTTTTAGTATACGGCAGCTGCCCTCTTTTTTTCGCTTCTTCAACCGTCTTTCATCCTGACGCACTGTCTGCGGTCGTCTGTGTCTGCCACACTTTCCAGAATACATCCATTGCGAAAGGTGACGCGATGGTCCTAGGGATGAGAACGATCTCGCGGGAATATCGGATGCCATCGGAGCGAATTGGAGGAGGGACAGGATAGAGGAGGGAGTTGATACTGTGACGATACTCGAATCGATATTTTTCTCCGCCTAGGGACCCTAGATCGCTTGGGCTAGCGCCGAGGGACGAAATAAATTAAACGCTCGAAACTGCGTGAACGTGGCTAGCTGTAATTTTCCGGTACGAGAGAGTTTTGGAGAATTGGAGGAGGGGAATAATGGGATGAGGTTGCTGGTTTTTCCGGAGATAACCACGATTGATAACCTTCGATGGGATCTGGATCGCGAGAGAATAATGGAAGTGGTGGAGTTGGGCGTAATTATTTGGACGGTGGCGAGGTGTAAGTTTCGTTCGAATTCATGTTGGTTCCTTTTTGGTCGTGATAAGGTCTATACCGTTATTTGTACCGTTTGTTATAGTATTTGTGGGAAAATGAGGTAAATCTGAAGAGTCAGTGTGCTTTGTGCCAATTTAACGCGTGATAGCAAATCTAAAAGAAGCAACGTGTTCTGCGCATCGTTTTATTATTTGTGGACGATACGAACAATTTCGCGTATGAATGTATCGGAATGAATTTATAAATTCCTTTTTATCCTTGATCTTGTCGTCATATTTGTTGAAAACAGGATTTGAATATACGATAGTGATGGAGTCTTTTTTTAGATACCGGTATAAATCATTAATGTATTAACTGATTTTGGTGCAAAGAATATAAAATATTTAATTCAACGGTAGAAAAATGTTATCAAAATGATTTCATGTGTATAATTAAAGTTCCCTTGCTTAAATAGAAACATTTCGTGGATATGGAGTCATTTTGCGAATTACAAAATATTCTCCTTCGTACAAAATTACGCTTCTTCTGTTTGACCCGAAGAGTACTTTGCGATATAACTAATTATATTATTGGCACGACGTATCAATATACCCTGTATTAATTCTTCTGTATTTATTTTTTAACTCTGACATAGAAATTGCTCCCATGTTCCTGTTTCATTTATGAAATTTCATATTTCGAGCATCGATTTACCCGAATAAAATAAAACCTTTGTTGGAACGCATTCATAAATCGTATAAAAATCCTTCGTTGCATTTCCGTGGAAATATCTATTTACATTTTCAGCTAGTGCTTATTGTTCTGTATCCGTGTAACTTTCAGGCTATTTCTAAATATTCTAATATATATAAAAATTCCATATATAAAAAATATATATAAAAATATTTAATATATATAAAAATTCCGTTATTTAGTTTTGATGAAAAACATTTTATTCAAAAAAATCTTAGTTTCTACAAATATTTACGCAGAAATATTAAAAAGTGATATTACACTTTATCTTCCTAAATTATGCGAAATAATACGAATAAGTTAAAACAATTTAGAGCATATAACTTATAGAAGTACGAAATCATCAGAAATTACGAAGTCTATGAGTTTAACAATAACAAACAATATTATAAGCCCTCTTCTTTTTAACATATGTAACGAACTGCATTTTTTGAATTCATAAGTTCAATTAATACAAAATTTTATGCACACAACGACTACTACACGTGACAACTTTATTACAATATTTCAAATTTAAGGAGTGTATGTAAATTTTTACGAATGATTTTAGAACTAAAATGTAGAAATAAAAAGCTATTTCCAGTAAATTGTCAGAAATGTTTGCACCTATTTATATGCTTGCCATTGTACATATATCCGCCATAAAAATACTCTCAAATTGATTCATTGGAATGACAAACATTACTATTTAAAATATACACATAAGATTTATTAGTGCTGGCTGACGTTTTATCGACCACACCATAACCATTTCTCACAAACATACTTATACCTGATGAGTCATATTTCAGCAGATACACATATACGGAATTAGTAACTTCAAGTTTAAATGTCTCATAAACCACTAGATACTGTATTAATCGTCTGCATCCAAAACTGAATATCATTGGTTTCTCTTTCCTAAAATCTATTATTGAGCAGCTTGTCAAAAACTCTACGTTGCGGAGTTTTTACTTATTTGTGAACTTCTATACATTTATGAGAAATATGCCTTAATTTTCAATTCGTCATCGATATATCGAAAAACGATAGAATTTATCCGGAAATCAAACGAAAATTCGTGAAAAACGTTCCTTGACAGAGATATGTCCAAAATTCACATCTTCTAAGAAAAGAAAAGAAAAAACACCGTTCGAACTATCCAAGACGGTATGAGAAGTATCGCTTCCTACGAAAATCGTAGAAATTCAAAGTAACGGTGGATAGCGATGGAATCCACTGGCGATATTCATCCGATGCGTTGCTTTTACTTTCACAGCAATGGAAAGGAGAACGTATAAATACGTTTCCAGTAAGATACGCCGTATCTTTTGGTCGAGCCGAAAAGTTTCCGAGTTTCATAGAAATTCGACTACCACCACTTTATCTATCGGGTGTCAATAAATAATCGCCGGTCGTAGAATGCCTGTGGCCCGCGGCGATAATAATTTTCATACCCATTCAGAGGCCAGGCTTCCATGAGACAGAGGAATATCGGAAGAAATCGAGCTGAAAGATAGAGCGACCACGTAATATCTTTCGCGTCCACCCCGCACCCTGTAGATTCGCCTGTTCAACCTCTGGTGACCTTTTTTCGGCCATGACCTCTTTTTGCATTAAAGCCACACACATTTTAGACCATGCGTACGTTGACACTTTCGTGATTAACAACTATGATCAGGATATAGATGGTTAAAATGATTTCCAATATCTCTTTGCATTTGAATTTGTGAATTTGAGGACAATTTTAGACGGACGAATGAATTTGGAAACTGAAGATATTAAATTTTCTCGAGAGCTTTAGAATTTTTCAAAATGTGAAATATCGTGCATAATTTATACTTTTTAAGACACAGTTTCAAAAATGGAAAGTGAAGTCAATGTTTAAACTACGTATTGAAAATACCACATATCTCTGTCGAATTGGAATTACCCCTGAATGAATCAAAGAATTACGAAGGTCGACAATAATTAGCAATTCGTCGTTTTTCTGTGCTGTTTGCGAAAATTTTTACGAACCTATACAAAGCTAATCAATCGATCGTTTCTATATAGCAATCTGGATAAATTATCTTTACATCAAATCAGCGTGTGTTCTAACACTCATAAACGAAAGTGTGTATCATTATAAACAGCAAGCAATAAATGTTTAAGGGAATGTATACAGGGAAGGTATACAGAGAAATAAGCGATATCAGCTTGCAAATGGGATATATGGAAGAAATGCAAAAATGTTAGATTTCACCGGTATCTCGATATTGACGGAGAATAGATTTCAGTTGTAGCAGCGGCGAGTAAGGAACGGGCCCGATCGGTCTTCGCGCGATATCGATAATCTCGCGAGCATACCACAGCCTTTGCAAATTCCACGATTCGATTCGATTCGATTCAATTCGATTTAAAGCCTTCGCCTTCCATATGCCGTGCCTCGAGGCTGTTGGCCATGTTACGGTTTTTAGATAGAAACGATAGAATACTAGGTGAAACGAGTGTACCCCTTCTTCTCCAATAGAGTCACAAATTATGGAGATAAATGATTTTTAGACGCGACTCTCAGTTCGCGAACCATCTGTCCGAATATTTACTGGAAAACGAAAGTTTTCATCGACGAACGAGCAATGTACGCGTGCAGAACGGTTCTAGTTTCTATGAATACGAAATTGTCATAGTTGCTGGATTCGACCAGTTTCCTAAAAGTTTCCGCGATCCCCGGGCGATGAGATCTGTTCGAAATTACGTGTTTCGGGTTTGTTCGCGATAAAAATTGCAATGACTTTAATTATCCACGAGCACGTTCCGTTCGGTTCTCTTTTCACCGCGTAAAATTGTACCAGGTTTTATTGAATATTTCTTTTGAGCATTAGAGAGCCTCCGGCGTATGTTTCCAGCGGAACGATTCGATACGATCAGATAATGTTTGATAATCTTTCTTGATATTAGGTCGTACGATCTTCTATATCGAGATGCCCTACCCTACTAGTATCTTCCATTTTTTGAATTTGGAAAATTTTTATTTGGAGCGAGGGTAAAAAAGAACCCAGTTTGTGTGGATTAAATGTGTAAGTGACCTAAATCATATCTCTTGAAATCGTTCACTATACGACGAGCAGAGATTTATATCGATTGATAAGTTGTGAAAATGCAAAGTTTTTTCTCCATTCTATATAAAACCTCTTTTCACTAAGTGTAGTGTAAAAGTCTTAAAATGTATCTTAAAATATATCCAAGTTTAAACGAATGTAAAAACTTCTTGTCAAAATCTTGTTAGTCATAAAGTGATGTTAAAATAAAAGAATCAACAAAGATATCTAATGATCGTGTTCCTATGATCATCATATAATACAAAAGCACTTTGCCACGCTTGAAAGGAACTTCTCGATAGAATAATCTCGAATTGCTTTGAAAAAGATGACCGCTCACAAATTCAGCAAATCGAAAACTAGCGTCGGCGTGATGCAACACAGATGATCCAAGACAAGGAAATTTCTGAGTCACGTAGCTGGATCGGAGATTTTTACACGCCGTTCTCCCATTCTCCTCAGAGGGCCGATTTTTCTATTTTCCATTTATACGCACGTGTGCACTATACGCTGCACCAAACTATACACTATATTACACTATATACTGCACCAAACGCTGTTGCATGTTTAACGTTTTTCGGGGTGTTACACGGCCGATCACGTACAAGCTGAAACGCTGGCTCGGTACGAAACTTCCGTTCGGAAGTAGCGTAAAGAGCATGCCTTATTCTCTGTAAGAAACCACTTTCGACGGGATCAAATTACAAGAGTGTCGACGGCGCCGACGGCATCAGCCTAGTTCGCCTTTGAAGATTTACATTTTAACACAGTCGAAAATTGCACCCGTACATCCTAGACCTGCGCAACACGCTGTTTACGCAACGACTCAACTGCGATATTAGTTTCTGTTCGCTCTCTTAAGCTGGAATATCGTTTAGAAGGAGATTCTCTTCTACTTCTAAATATTATAATCAATTCTTTGTCTTGAATATTGTGTTACGTGTATGTTTCTTAACGTTTAAATTTCCTATTTACGCATACAGAACCACAGCCAGTTAATTAACTAATTATACATTAGTCCAATCGTGTATGAGTACCCAAGTGTGATTTTGGAAAAGATCACCGTGGTTATGATTGTAATTATTGTACGATTTAATATGCATGTCCAAGATAATATTCTGTCTTTATCTTGAACATGATGAATTAAAACGAAGGACTATATAATTCCTTATCGTTTACGTTTATCGCTGGAATATTGCATTTGCCTTTTTCTGGAACTTAAGAAATCAGTTCCCCTCTTATAAAATTTTTGAAAAGTGTCAAGCTTTGAAAATGTGTTTTAAAATTTGTACATTTGATTTTGATGAAATGATGAAATTACAGCGATTTGAAGAAATCGATCTGTTGTTTGGTAATGGTAATTTGTATTCTAACGTTCTCCGCGGTATACAATGACGTAAGACAATGTGACGCGACAAAAGTAATACCGCATGTTTGGAGAATTATGTGTTTCATTGTGACTGCGATGAAATTTCGTGTAGATTGTACTTGTTAAATATTCTAAGATTTTAAGGTATTTCTGGTTCGGAAACTGTTCCCACTTATACTGGATTCTGTTTCAAGTATTATCTGCATTTTGTAGATTTTGTAACATCGCCGAGATATTTCTGTAATAAAATAGCACTTAGCAATGCATTCCATTGAAATACGTTGCTTTATGTCGTCGGATTTCGTGGAAAGTACATTCCTTGGTTTAACCTACTTGAGTTTAAATCATAAATTAGAGTTCTACTTTTTCACCTTCTCAGACATATTACAATTAACTCGAAGAAAGTTACATTATGGACAAGAAGAACATTTCGGTTGAAAGCGTGATTAAAACAGCTAAACCTTCCAAAGAAGAAATTAGGTTTTCCATCCTTTCCAAGTTTTTACATATTCTTCTCTGATTTAATACTGTACAATTACTCTTCCAATTTTAATTCCAAGTATAATTCAACATTCCCAAGGTACACATAATTCACGATTTCAATTTTGAATTAAAAGAGATTTCAATACAAATTTAAAACTACTCTTTAAACTTCTAAAAGTAGAACTTCCAGACTTGTAAAGAAGAAACTAAGCTTTCAGATCCAATTATCTTTCTTGTTTTCATTCGAAGTATATCTCGACAATTCCACATTACATATATATATGTCGGGTTAGCGTTAGGTTTAGGGGCGTTTAACGAATCTTCATTCGGACCATTCATCGGAATGGCCATCGTTGTTGTACAATAGAGATTATATTTACTGGTATAAATATTGATTTTTACAAAGTTTGACAAATAACCATGGTGACTAGACACTCGAAATATTAAAGACAATGTTCTTAGGTTCAATAACGAATGCGCGATCAACGGGGTAATTGTTTGTTAGACGTAGAATATATTTTGAAGCACAAAGTAACGTTTGCCGTGACGCTCGGTATGATACTGCACGTAAAGACGATGTGAAAACTCTCCAAGGAGATCGCAAGAATAAAAGACTGATGGAAATTTTCCTCTCTTTACGATCGCGTTTGTTCGTTGCATATTGGCCGGGGATACCAACAAAATTCCAGCCGCCGTTGCTAAAGAGACCCGCGTAGAGCTGATATTGCTCCTGCCCGGGGTTTGATTGTTAATACAACGTGTGTTCCACAATATTGGCACTTCTCTGTTAGGTAAAAGCGTTCATCCCGTGACTGTGGCTACGTTCGGCGACCAGTTGTGTCACCTCGAGCCCAAGCCCACTGTTACAAATCTCGGGCAAACATAATCGGATTGAATCATAACAACTACCTCTAAGTTTTATTATTTAAGCACAGCTATAATAAATAGTCTAAACTAAAGTATTGGGGATCTTACCAAAAATTCCAAAAGAGAGGCCACGATGTCCTTTCATCTCCGACATATATATATAATTCACAACCACTCTATGATTCTCAGCCTCCTACTCACATTTCCTCGAACAACAATTCTGCAAACGGCACAGTCTTCCAAGTATCGAAACGAAACAGGAAAAGGAAAGAGCGAGATCGAATGAAGCGTCAGGACATTGACGAATGAACAGGTTTCAAGACGTTTGCTCTCACCCTTCGACGAAAGAAGGATGGATCAGTGTAGCGCGATAAAATTAAAATATGCAGAGATCGCGTCTCTCTCCCTTTGTCCTCGAACGATTTAAGAAGAGGACGTTACTCGAGGGTGATACACGAAAGTACGCGCAAGTGATCGCTCTTCCATTTAATCCCCATCCATCGAGAGATGGGTTATTTTCGATGATTCCACTAGAAAAAGCGTGCAACTGAACTTTCGAACTGATCACACCGCGAAAAACTAAGATAAAAGTAGCCCCGAAACTTCGTGGAGCGCGTGTAAAGTTGGATAATGGAAAGGGGAAGTTGCGGAATGAGTGGTAAAAGAGACCTTCGGGAGTGATAAACAGGCACGTGAATCATTTTTATATTATAACTTTAGTCTCAAGTCGTGAACACAGAATATAGGCGAGACACGGTTTTAAAATTTACCGTTTGTCATCTTTCACTAACAATAAAAGTAGAAAAGGTTTTTCGTGTTCTGAAATTCTACTAGGGAGATCAGCATATCTTTTAGTATACAAGGTGTTCAAAGGGTATATCTCGTTTCGATAGTAGAAAATTGAAGGAGTAGTCTTACGAGTCAGGAAGGAAGAAAATGGAGAATAAAGAATTACGTACGAGGCTTTGTATACTTCTTTTTCAAATGACTTTTGGTTCCACCTTTCTACCTTTTGAAAATTTGATAGCAGATTTTAGGCATTTTTTAAGTATACGAGCTCTTTTTCTTTTTAATAAAATAAAAATAAGATAGAGAATTTCATGCAATGCCTTATTTGGATGTTCGACGACACAGATAGTAGAAAATTGGCAACCGTTTGCCAATAAATAGATACAAGTGAAGCATTTGATCAAAAAATTCCTCGACTTTATTCGTCACATGGTTTCTCGCACGAGAGCTACATACAACCGATGTATATAAAAACAAAAAAGAATATCCCTGAAGAGAACCGTTCTGACTAAAGTTACAGAAGATTCTCATATATATTACCCGTAAAGTGTAAAGAAACGCGACTACGTGACAGAGAAGGTCGCGGGTTCGCGATACCAGATCGATCTATCTATGGTCGATCCACTCGTCTATCATCGATCCTCAACGATCCCCGTCGTTGCAGAATCGTTGAAGATTATGAGATTTCAACGGTGCAAATCGAATACATGACGTACCGCCTGCCTATTTTCCTCGCCGACGACGCCGCGCCGCGCTATGCTGAATTTTTCGCCACCCACCTCCTCTTCGTACTTCCGCTCGCAATTTTCCCTCTGACCTGTTTGCGCGACACCGGTATACGCGTATTCAACCCTTAAGCTGTTCACGTTAAACACTTTTTCTCCTTGCAACCTCATTCAGCGTTTGCCTTGCGAAATGGATTTGCCAGAGAAACTTCAGTTCGATAAACGCGACCGGCCTGCTTATATTCGCTCATTTTATGCTTGTTTATTTATGAACGAGATTTTTACGAGGGTTAATTGTAGCGTAAGAATTGAATGTTGATTATATACCTTAATTAAATTCCTTAATATTCTTTCCCGAATTTGGTAAAATAGAATTGTGGGTTACATTGAGAAATTTCTGTCGAATTTAGATTTCAGCGTTAACGAAATATACTAGGTTGTCCGAAAAGTTTCTTTCATTTCATAAGGTGATAATAGATGAACAACAATTTCTGTTTTATATTATTTTATTGAATAAAGTATGATTCATTTCTATTATTCTATTCTATTTCTATTATTATATTTGTGCATAATTCAATAAACTAATATAAAACAAAAAACATTGTGCGTCTATTATTTCCTTATAAAACGAAAGAAACATTTCGAGTAACCCAATAGTAAGGCAGGATAATTTCACTCGTCTAAGCTTCGATATCATAAAATTCTATAGGAAACCTTGCATTCGTTCACTTTGGATATATTGACGCTTAATTTTATACAAAAAGATTTAGACATTTTCATGCTGAAATTTATGCAAAAGTTTAAATATTTTTGCACTGAAATTTACGCAAATTTCAAGAGTGATTTATTCCATACAATGTGCTTCCTTTATTTCCATTTTTATTTCGTAGTTTTCTTTTAAAGGAACGAATCACGCGGTCGGGTAGCTTCCTGGTCTAAGAAATCTTAATCTCGAGACTACGGGGCGAAACAGATTACTTTTTTGCGAGAATAAAACGTAATAGGGCTTAAGGTTTTTGGTAGAATTACTTGGTATTCTGCTTTTTATGATTCGTTTTGTAAATTAGTTTGCTCGAGTGGAAAGTTTTGCGGAAACGATTCGTTAGAATTTCACGAAGGATATGAGGTTTAATATGGCAGGTGGTATAGATGAACATGTGGACAGATAGACCGAATAATGGCATAGTGGGATAAAATACCTCCAAAAAAGTTTTCTATACCAAAATACGATACAATTTAATTATAAAAATGAGAATATACTAAACGATTTTTAAAATTATTCTTCTATATTTTTATGACATATAAATTGGCAATTTCACACAAAATTTTATTGTTCGAAGTATTATTTATTACCTCGTTCGACAAAAATCCTATTATACTGTATCATT
Organism: Bombus flavifrons; assembly: GCF_040668555.2. Classification (NCBI taxonomy): domain Eukaryota; kingdom Metazoa; phylum Arthropoda; class Insecta; order Hymenoptera; family Apidae; genus Bombus; species Bombus flavifrons. Next base: position 9,453,533 of record NC_138456.1, read on the forward strand.
ATCAAAATTGCAAACGCAACATTTAAAAATTCATCTTCCAATTACAATCATCTGTATTCAAAAGCATTCGCAAAAAGATTCTCGCATTATCCTTTATATTATATTTCGAACTAATTCGTTCTTCACAAGCCGATCACACTGCACCACTAACGCAAACTCATCCAGAAATATCTTAGCGAAGCCGAACATTCTCATAAGGCAGTCTCTTGAATTCAAAGCACCCTAAAGCAAGTTCCTTCGTTCCGCAAGGAAGAAAGTCGATCGCGTTACTCGGAATCTTCCTCCTCGAATGTTAATCTCCGCATTGTTTCCAGATATCGCAATCAACGTACGACTTGCCGCATCCTATCTCTGTTTTCGTCGTTTCTGTTTCATCTGGAAGATCGTCGAACTCGCGTTGGAGAACGGCGAACGATAATTGAAACGTTTAGCAAACAGCAGTCGCGCGTAACAGAAAACGAGGATTATTTAAACGTTTACGCAACTGCTGCCTGATTTCCATTGCTTTCGCCTTTACGTTCGTTCTATTGAAATATGACTGTCGCAACATTTTTTCATTGTCTTTGTGCTTGAAATTGTCCTATAAATTGTGCTATATTTATGAAATATAATAATATAACATATAAGTAGCATTCGCGTACTTTTTTTTAAGAATTAGCCATCCTATGGAATTAGTGAATTTGAATAAGTGGAATACGCGATTAGTGCATAAACACAGAACTTTATTATATACAACGTCTTGTATTAATTATAACGAACGAATTTTGATGTTCTACAGAATTGATAAAACTACAACGTTTTACATGAGAAAGTATCACACACAATAATTTGCTTCTTTTCATCGAGTGTTAAGGACATTCGACGCACGGGATATGGTAGTTCAGTCATAGAATTAACCTTAGTAAGCACAACATCGGTTGATATCGGTCTTGCACTAATGTAGTTGCTGTTATACATACTTATCAACCTTATTAAAGCTTCGAAACGGTTAAAGACTGCATTATATTGAAGGAGTTCCTTGATGAAGATCATAAGTAACTCTGCGCTGGTTTTCTCATTAAGATTGAAGATCAAAGTTGCTATCTTGTACCACTTAAAGGCTTCACACACCTAATACATGCTCGTCTCACATACGCATCTGTAACCTTCTACGTGGTCTTTTTCCGCCTTCCACTAACAGCTCTTCTCTCGTTACTCTAGTATGTCACTCGAAATGAACATGTAACTTGAAGTTCCTGCTATTACATTAGAAGATATATTATACGTTTTCGTAAAATTACATTATAATTTATAGGAAAGGAATCTGCCAAAGACACGCGAGATGTCAATAGAATTCTCTTCATTAAGAGAAATTGATGTTGATAAGAATATTAGAAATATGCGCACACACACGTATCGTTCATCTTTTCATGCATTCATATAGATATCTATAGTATCGTTTCCTCATTGACGGTTCAAAAAAAATTACCAGGTTGACTTTTGATCACCTATATTTAAGATTTAATTACCTAACTTTAATCACTCATAGACGATTACAATCATGTTATTCAGGTTACTTATTCTAACGCACACTAATGTATGCACAGTGTCATCGTTGTTCTATGTTCTACAACTTACGTTAAACACTTTCATCGAAATAGAAACAGCAGCTGTGGTCTACATAAGGGTGAGTGATCCTCCCCCTTACGGGATGCGTACGGCAGGTTAGTATGTCTGAGACTTTATGCAAACGTACACCGCTCTAACTTTAATTTTATTATTTTTACTGAAAATAATTTAACTGTACAAGAAATGCATGACAGGGAATTCGGAGTGAAAAACTGGCCCCGAGTCGATTCGTCGTATGGTCTCTATAATGTTCCGCCTGCTATTTGGCGAACAGTGTTTGCAGGCGTAGTTTGGTTAACGGTGGTAATTTTCGAGCGAAGGTCTCGGGTACGTTTGTACAATCTCGGAAATCGAAGTTTATTAGAGAATGAAAATTCGTGGTGAGAATGCATTTTAGAACGGATGCAATCGAAGATGAAGTAGAAATAGAAGAGGAGTGGAGATTTCGGCAAATAAGATTTATGAAGTGGAATATTTAGGATTGAAAGTTAATGATAAGTTATTAAATTTAAAGGCGATTATTAGTAAGACGAATGGTTGATTATGTACGTATCGAAATGCATTTGAATTAATATATGAATATGTTAATACACGTGTACTTGTGTGTTTGAGTACACGCGAATCAGGCAATCCTAATATTCATGTATATTGTACACTGTACATTGTACATGGATATTGAAATGCATAATTAATACACGTGTGATATATCACACCTTACATGTCTCTTTAATACTGGAACTAATGTAGTATTACAGAGTATACTGCAAGAAATATACTACGCATAGATAACGTATTTAAAATAGTTTAATAACAATAGATAGATACGTGAATAATGATATTTCTACTTTAATAAAAGATCAATACTAATTTTGGCAGACATATCTGTATATTTTTGATAGTTGCAAGAAAAAATAATCTAATTGCGTGTTATAATGTTGGTGTCAATTTCGAACTGCGAATTCTAATTTCTATAAAAACCTTTAACGTTTTAATGAAATATTACAGTTCTTAAATATATTTAAACATTCTTTAACAAGAATTGTAATGAAAGTTACATTTCAGAAATTCTGTGACACTCATATCTGCGGAACAATACTGGCAGATAATACAAAAATACTCTAATCCCTGTATTTAAGACCTCCAATCCTCTTACTCGCATACTAAATAACAGAAATAACGATCTCAAAGTGCGCAAACACCCTTATCATCCATCATTTCATACTCCTGTCCAGCCCCTAGCTACGAACTATTTGAGATCAACTAAAGAAATCCAATCACGAAGAAATAAGACCGGTCCTCGATACAGGTCAAATAAATAAATTCCACGCAACGGTAGTGCAATTATCGCGAATTGGCTGGGCGCTGCGATAAATAGGTTCAGCATGTTCTGTTCGAGTTTAATTAGAAAAATCTCTTGGATGTCACGTAAGCCCTGTGACGCGGGCAATGGTACAGCGTGCTGAGAATATTACGTCTATATTACCGTACGCCGTGGCCACGGTTATTGCACGGCTGGCAATAACTTAGCTGCGACTCGATGTGGTATAATAATTTATCGTTAATATTTTCCTCCATGGACCAGCGCTCCTATTCTCTTCATGACTCTCTATGGCTCACCTTTTCCTCATGGGCATGATTCACGATTCTCGCCATGGTTACGAAACCGGAGAAGAATGGTGATCGTAGTGCGTGGATAAGGGATGAAAGAACAGAGGGGTTGAAGGAAGGCTAGATCTTCTTACGTTGGTGTCTTACAAACATTTGTACTCCTGTATAATCGCGATTTTTCAACGCACACATATGTACATTACATACTGTTTATGAGTATGCAGAGAGTTTGATCGATTTGTAATGAAAATCGTAATAAGAAAACTTCAATTTATCTAAAGTATACGAATTGATGATGAATTAGTAATTTGAAATAGCACTTACTATTTATGCACGGAATATGCAGACTTTAAACTTCAATTACTTATTAAAAGATGTAGATATTAGGTATCTATATACATAGATACTTTGCGGTTAGTGATGTAATGGAAAAAAGATGATCAGAAAAGGTTTTTAAAACCACTCTCCTTCTTCCAGTGGATTTCCTTGAAATATTTGCTTGATATATCTAAACTGTACTATCATGTCTCAAAAGAATGGATTTCTTTCTATTGCGTAACGGGCCATGGATTATGGAACAGAATATTTACACAAGATCGCTACTATTAGTGAAACATATTCAACACTTTCTAAGGTAATAATATCCATCTTTGTGAAATTTCTTATTACTTAAAGACACAGCTGTAGTTAAGTGCATACATTATGTAAATATACAAAATTAATTTTTTTTAGAAATGAAGCTTTCACCAAAAAATTCTTATTCCGTATACCAACATAGAGATGTACCAATAGACATTACTATAACATGGAACAGATTCTTCTTCGCATCTGATAGGTCTGTGCAAAATAATCGTCAAATTTTTATTAATTTCTCAATGATATTTCCAGTTTTATCTCTCGATTTCCATAACTTATTGACGGGGGTGTCGTGTTATAAAATAAATATCAAATATCTTTTCTCGCTGAAAGATCACCTTTCACAAGACTGTAGACTCCAGCGATAATAATGGTTGGAAGTGTGAAACGTGGCCAAGAACGGGTCGCAAGGTACAGAAAGGGAGTAAAAAATATTTAGAGAAAGATAAGAATGGCGGAGCACGCGTTGCCAGGAGGATTAGAGGGGGATGGGACGGGGGTTAATGGATTTTCACCATTAAGATTTCGTGGGACAAACGGAAATTCCAAAGAAGAGGACATGGCTGAAGCAATGAGAAAACTAAAAGAAGGAGCGAAGCAAGGGTGTAGGGAAGGGGGTGTTGCTGGGGAAGAAAAATGAATAAGGAACGGCGAGCGGAATAAAAATATACCCGGAGACAAAGAACGAGAATGTTTTATGGAGCTGAAAGATTGTTGTGGTGATCAGGTGCTCCGGAGGAAAGTGTCACGTAGACGAGAATCTTTTATGGTATGTGGAAGGTGTGCGTGCGTAAAGCTAGAAGAATGGCGAAGGCAAAGGGAAAAAAATAAGCGCGTGTATATAAAGGGGTGGAAGTGCATCGTTTGGAAAGACGCGGATCTCGAATGAAACAGGAAACTTAGTGAGCGTAAAAGCGGCTATATGAAAGAGGATGCAACGTTGAAGAAGCGATCCTTAAATCCTAGAGGCTTCCAGAGGTTAGAATTTTAAACCGCGAAGGTGGTTATGGTTGTAAATTAGAGTGACAGTTCTTGAAGTAGTCGTTGATAGTCATCAGTCTCTTTCTCAATGCTCATTTCTCTGAAAGAAAATTTTCGCTCTATATAGATCTTCATTTATTGTATTTTTATTTTATTAAAGGACTTTAATTAAGGACTTCTTACGGTATCAAATACTATAATGAAAAATATCTATAAGAAGAAATAAGATAAGAAGAACTGAAAAGTTATGTAGGAAAATGAAAGGAACGAAAATCGAATTCAATCAGGAAATTATAAATTTTGATTATATATTTTGATATATTACAGAGAATTAGTTTGGGATGTCTAGTGGAAAGTTGGAGTGCAAATGAACCAATTAAAAATTAAAGTTACTTCGTGTTACATCAGTTTAGCCTCCAAATAAGCGCCCATTCATTCGCCTTGTAGAAAGTAAATCAATAAAAGTTCGTATAATTGATTAATTATTATGAAAACTATTTAATATCTTCGACAATTCATTTTAATTAAACTTGAATCTAAATCTGAACTATTAAATTACTGAATTATTATTATATATTATTATTTATTATGAACTACTGTGTTAAAATGAATTAGACAATCACAGTTGCGAATCCCGTTTAAGAACAATACTTAATCGTATACAAAGGTTGTTGATTGTATATTGATTGACTCCAGACAATTAATCTTACGATAACTCGTTACGCTAAACTAAATAAGTTTACTGGTATCAATCGAATTTCGGAAACTCGGTCAGATTCCCCAATTAATCAGCAAAATCAATGAAAATTTTGGTTTTCATTTATTTCACAACATCGAGCACATCCGTTGATGATCGATGCTAATTAACGTGCAAGATTCGTAATAAAGCGCATTGATTCGAACGCAAATACGAAGCCCTACGTTAGTCATTTTGTCGAAACGGTGGTGTTCATTTAAAAACGCCGCGATGCAAGCCTGAAGTACTCTTTTCATCGAATTTTCGCCCGAATTTTCAATCGGTTCGCATCCGATCCCCAATTAAACTTGCACACACTGGGACCTATTCGTTCAATTTATTGTGTTTCACCGCAAAATTTGTAGCTATGAAAACCGTGCAGCACGAGCGAATGATCGTGACACCAGATATAATTCGAGTTAAAATATTTTGCGCTCTGAACTACGTACTGTTTCAAGATTGCTTAATTAACGAATATTTACAGACGATAACACCAACAAACATAAGCAAAGGAAAGTGTAGTTATATTTATTTTAAAAAAAGTATATGTTCTATATTATCAGAACAAATCCGCTGTTGCGCTATGTGTAGAACAAATATATATATTTGTTTTAATAATAAGAAAAATACTGCTTCTTTTATATTATATAATACTTTTGCTCACTGCAATTAAAAATTCTAATACATAGGATTTTTTCAATGCTTGTAAACTAATTGAACCAAGCTAGCTACTCGTTAAGTAAGTCGTTCGAAAAATTCAGATTAGGAAAGTATATATGTAAAAAGAAACAAGAAAAAGTAAAGCCGTATGCTTGAACAAGATTCAACTGCCATAAATTTTCTTGATACTGGATTTAGCCGGCACCCTTCTTACATTTGCATTCGATATTATCCGCCGCAATTTTTCGCGTTATTATCATCGATGTTAGCGCGAGATGATATTATCGTCTTATTACAGGACTATGAACCTGCATTTAAAATTATGTTAACGATATCAGCCGGCGTACACGCTCACGCTCACAGCAAGGTTTTAGGTCCGTGCTCGGTTGCCATTGCTCGCGAATAAGACGGTCGTTTTCTCATTGGATATAGTTATCTTCTCATTTTCTTAACGGTCCTTGTACTTTTCCAAACTTCTTTTAACGGCGCTACGAAATTATACGAAACGTTACATGTGCCCTGCTTCCGGCCATGAATATAACGAACGCGACAATTTCGAAATATCGTGATGAACGCGTCGATGATCTTTAATAATCCAGGATTATTTTTTGGAGAACAAAGATGAACTGAAACGCTTTTGGTATATTTTTCTAATTTGTAACAGCACGAGTACAAAAATTACGAATGTCGATATTTTCTTTCTATAATTACTATAAAGAAGCAGATACTTTTGACAAAATTAGTATCGGTGTTTATTGAGCTCGACATAAAATGAATATTGCTTTTCATATGTGCATTGTAGGTACATTATCATGTAGACGCACAGCCCTAATCCTAATCTAGAGTTCTTACATTGGTGTTCATTTTAATGTTACAGCTTTAACACTTTTAGTATTAATTCCGCTGTTACTTTTTTTCCGTTCGACATTTCTCTTCTTCTATATTATATTCTCTTATCTTCTTCTTTCAACTACACTGACCCATGCTACAAACAATTTAATTAACTGCTTTAATTATCTATCGCCATCACTGTACGCGCTTGAAAACTTTTTTTAGATTGCATGACAGTTGTGTCTCTTTCTTACAAATCATTTGGTTTCCCGCGCTAGTAATTAGCTTGCGATATACTCCCAGTATTTGACTTTGTCGTTCTGCTTAATTAAATAATTAACCGAAGCCCGGCTACGAGGTTTGTTCCAAGCATTAGTAACCACGAGTTTATCACACTTTTATGGTTGTTCTTGCCGAGTTAACTGAACTTCAATGGCCGTACAAAATTACACGGGACGTTACGCGCAGCCCTACATATGTATATGCATCGTTCCGCGCTAAATATTACACAAATGCCAGAAATGCAATTTCAACGACCACGGCAGGTCGGGCATTCTATTTTTCATATCTCTACGCGTCGTTGCGCCTGTTTTCATCAAGCGTTCTTTAACAAAGCGACGAAAGGAAAAAGTGTAATGGTGTCAAGCCAGATCAGGGCACTCGAAACAGACAGTTTTATATTCTTGACTTCGTTGCTTACCAACCGAGACAAAAGAAACCAACGGAAGGCAAAGACTTCAGGGTTAAAAAGTTAGCCTGTCTTTCAGGATGATGGAATTTCTTATACTCTTCACGGTGACATTTAAGTTTTCTGAAGAGGAGCTTTCTTGTCGGAATATTTAACAAAAACAATAATATAACTATTCCAATGATATACATACGAAGAACGTTATCTGACTGACAAGGAAAGGTAAGAATCGTAAAATGTATACTATTTTGTAGAATAACTCTTGATATTTTCAAAAAAATGATTCATAAAATGTATGATGATTGTACAAAGTAATGTGAATATGGTATCTTTTAATATAATTTTCATTTGGTTGAAGCGCATAGAATCTGAATTATCTGTGCTACTTGAAACACTGATAATCTCTTTTTCAGTCTACTTATTTATCAAAACTACTATAAATAATATTTTTCCAGCAATCTTCGAAATGTACAAATACGTAATTCAACTTGTTCTCAGTTACTCTGTGTACACCATGCCAAAGTTCACCAAATTCCTTTTAACAATGTTCGAAACAACTTTATATTCTGGCTTATATATTCGTCTTACATTCTGCCATTTTCATCTGAAGTTGTTTTATAATTTCCACGCTAATACGAAAATTAGTTTCACCCTTGCAGATGCGTGTGTTAATTAGTGGATAATCCTATTGTTCATCGTCAGTAGGAAAATAGCGTTATCTCCGTTGTTATAACGTAATGCCGCAACGCTGCGTACGTAGCTGTTATTACCACTATTATTATAGTACGCCTACGCACGTTTTATTATTATTAGATTCTCCATAAACCACTCGATAACTCGGTTCGTTGTCGAGAGATTTGGTTACGTTACACAATGTATCAGTCAATTCACATTACGTTGATAAACACATAGAGACGTAATCGTTCGATTTCTAGTTACATACTGATTACCACATTTCATGAAATTTCCATGGCTTGCCTCAATCACTATTTCATGTATTTTGTTCTAAACATCTAACGTAACTCAAATTCGCTCGTAGAATTAATTCCTAGCTGTGTACATCCATATTTTTTTCATTATTCCAAGCTTATACTTACTACAGATATTACTTGATAACCTTATTCATTTAATTATGTTATCAAAATTTACTCCACTATTTTATTTAATGTCCTTCATATATTTGTTTGTTAACCCTTAAATTTACAAATTTCATTACGATATCAAATGATAATATACGTTAAATATATGATTATGAATCTCTTCATCTTTTATAGCCTATCCATATTATATTCTACAGGGTGGTTGATAACTGGTGGTACAAACGGAAAGAGGGTGATTCTACGTGAAAAAAGAAGTCGAAAATATAGAATAAAAATTTTTTTTTGTTTTTGTTTTCTTTTTTTAATTTTTCCATCGAGACAACGATCTACAGTGAGATCCGTTATAACGAGACGTGATAAAGTGCACGCGTACCGAGCGAAAATTCAAAGTCGATTTTCTCGAAAACAAAGCCTCAAACGAAAAACCTTTACTCTATATTTTCTACTTCTTTTTTCGCGTAGAATCACCCCTTTTCCGCTTGTACCACCAGTTACCAACCACCCTGTATAAAAATGTTACGTCTGCTATAAGATACAAATTATTGAGCTTTTTACTGTACATAATTTGGCAATCGTCGAAGCCTATAAAATTAGGAGCGAGAACAAATAATATTAGCGACGATTCTCGCGGTACCAAATCATTTCCATTTATAAGTGAAGTACCTCGTTTTATAACGGAGAATTTCTGTCTTTAATTAACGTTTAATCAACGGGCTCGCTATTTTTCAGCACGGACAGCTGTCGTCTAAATGCGAATTCGAAGCCTCTTCAAATTATATTGACCGTCCTGCTGGAAATTTAGGATCGATGTTCGCGAGCCAAATAACGCGACCCCTGTCGGTAAACAAAGAGGACGCGTGCAAGCGACAAAGATGGAATTGCATAAAACGTGCCGGAATTTAAAAAAAGAACACGTATAGGTGTTGGATAGACGCACACATAGATCTGATACGTGTTTTTTTTTCATCGTCCGTTCTACGGATTGTTCGACAGCGTCGCGCTCAGAATTTCCATCGGTTCACCGTCATAATCTCTCACAAAGAGAGCAAACTCGATTGTTATTCGCGGGTTACAGGTCTATGTGTGGTACTTGGGATTATCGAGCAAATATTTCGCTACAAATAAACAATATTTCAAACTATGCGTTATTCTGTTGACGCATACTGTGATTTAATTGCGATAGTAGGTGATGGACGTTCTTAGTCATGGCGAAGAGAGAGGATATTTTGTTACACTTCGGTTTTTATAACATTGATTTGGTATAATAAACGATTCAGTTGCTTCGAGTGGTTAACGTTAAAGTTATCGATCCCTAGTCTAAGCTGGAATGTTAAAAAGCTATGTATGTTATACATAGGAAACATGATTAGAGTAAATACATTAATTACGTTTCGTGAAACTCGACATTTAACAATTTTGTCGAAAAATTTCTACGAACACAATTAAAGAACTAGAACTTAAATAGAGATTTCTTTCGTCTTATAAATATTGTAAAATGAAGCTATTCCATCATTTAGGCACATTCGATTCATGAAAATAACTGATTATCGAGTAAATATTTCAAATTACTTAATGAAAATTCCAAAGAACAACAGTCTTGCCGCTAACCCAAACGCAGTACAATCCGACTCTCTCCCTCTAAAAATACCCAACCTCCAAACCAAATGTTGTAATATAACCTCTTTTACGCCCCATTCTACCCCTTTGTATGACAGCTACGATTCATAAAAATAACGGATTGCCGGAAACAAGCCGCGAGGATCGCGAGGAAAACGACATGGAGCGTGTTTCAGATCGACCGGTTTGCTTCGAAAATTGATAGATCACCTCTGGGTGTGATCGAAGAGAAACGTTAGCGGACGACAAGCGTAGTCCGAGTGGCGCTTTGAAAAGAGAAAAGTGGCCCAGAGGGATGATCAGGGCACGTTAGCCACGTGGTGGAAGAGCTGTAAGGTGGCTCACGAAGCCACGAAGAAGCTCAGTGGAGCGTGCACGAGATAAGAGCCATCCACGACTCACTCCATTCACCCTTGCTGTCTCTTTTCGCGTATAGTCCTCGCTGGCTAGGTGATTTTGGGCACGGCTACGATTTATTCCGATATTTAGACTGGCTGAATTAGCCACCCGTAGTAGATCCACTGCCTTTCCAACCTCATCTTCGTCCTTTTTTCAATGCGTTTTCGTATTTTCTGGTTTCTTGGTTAGGAAACTCACGGCCTTGTCTTCCATTGGACTTGCAACGAGTCATCCTCTTGCCCTTGTCCTGGTAGTCGTTCACGGCCTCTTCTCACTGCCTGCTTCTTCGACTCTTTCCTGCTCAGCAGTAGATCGAATTCGAAACACGGAATCGATTGAGAAAGGTACCGGAGAATGAGATTCTACGATAAAGTTCGCTTAAAGCCGACCCGATGGGAGCTGGAAAGTCAATGGAAGTCACCCTCTGCCGGGCTCCGCTCGATGATTACCGACCTACTTCGTAAAAAACCCATTGAAGAATGAATACTGTATCATTGGCGAAGTACAGAATGGAGTTTGGCACTTTAGTGAAATTTGTATCACACCATGGAAATATTGAAAAGAAATCATAAATTCTGTGACCTTTCTTTATGGTTTAGAGGGGCGTGGTATAACTGACAAAAGTAAATTTTTGAAAAAATTGTCTTGAAGCCGAAAATGATTAATAACTCGGCGATTTATGATTTAGATGGTGATCTTTTGATTTTGAAGAAAATATCGTTTATGTATATTACTCGCTATTAAAAAAAGGATCCAACAATGTTTGAATTGAGACACTTTTTAGTTAAATAACATATTCTGATCTTATTAGGCTAAATGACGACTTGCATCCTCGAAAACAGCAGATTTTTATGAAATTAATTAATGGAATGGTCTGATATTACTGAACCTATTTCGTCACACAAATTACAACCCCGCCGCACCATTAATCTAAAAGCAATCAATTTCCTCCTCTCTCCAAAATTGCAACAGTAAATTCGCACTTGTCGAGAAAGAGTTCCCCGAATCTTTAAAAATCAATTATAGAAGAGTTCAAACAGTACCTTCTTTTCGTCACTCTTCCATCGATAATATCATTTAGCATTCTAAGACCACAAAGCAAAATCATAATAATTTATATGCCTCGCCATTCACAAGAAATAATTTTAAAATGTAATATACCGTTAGCCAATAAGGTATCAATGGAACTCTCTTTTTATTCTAGTTTGGAATTAAATATATGATTTAGGTCATCTTCCAAAACAATTAAAAAGTAATTATCATCATTTTTACGCGTATTGATATTGTTATGAAATTCTTTTTTTATTCTAGTTTGGGATTAAATATATGATTTGGGTCATTTTACAAAACAATTAAAAGATAGTTATCATAATTTTTACCCGTATTCATATTCTTATGACCATAACTAGAGAAATACGATCTATGCAGAGATTTGTTTACCCATAATAATAAAATTATGAATAAATAAGTACTACGATAAATCTTCTACTTTGAATATTTTATATGTTTCTGCTCGTTTTTACACCTTTAAATTTTCTATAAATCCATCAAAATCTACAATCTAGTTATAACATTATATATTTATGACGATGGGCTTGGGCTCGAAGTGACATAACGGGTCACTGAACGTAGCCACGGTCACGGAAGGGACGTGTACTTAACAGAGGTATGGAATAATTATATAACTCTCCTTAAAAACAAAGATTGACCCGAGAGGCGAGGAGAAGAATATATAAGGGCAGTTTCACTTGGACTGCAGGGTCAGTTCATTCAAATAAGTTTTACTTATACGTGGAGTCATACGTGTATCACATCGCATTCGTCATCCCGTTGACCGTGGATTCTTTATCGAACCTGAATTCGTTGTCATCAACATCTCGACCACCCGATCGCCGCTATTACTTGTAGCCTCTTGTAGTGCACATTTGTACCAATAAATAGCAGCTATAACCGCGATGGTAAATTCGACTAAAGGTTCATCAAACGCTCAAAATTCCAACCTTAACCCGACATATATAACGTTATTTACGTTATTGGATAATTTGAGAATCACTTCGTGGATTTATCGTTTATCTTCATAATTGATCAATTATTTTCACCTGCATGTATTATATATCGATATCAAATTACTCAATTTTAATTATCAAGTAACAATAAAAACTGGAAACTCAGCAAAAGTGGATTTATCGTGTTTTTCCTGTGTGCTTTTCATTTATAGTGCAACGAGAGGAATGACAGAGAATACAGAGGAAGGAATGAATACGTAAGTTCAAGTGGACAATGAATGTAGCGACGCGATTGAAAAATTATCCGTGCAAATAGCACAGGAACAATAATTTACGCGGTGAACAACGGCCACGAAAATTTTCCCCGCAAATGAAATATTGTTGCCGCTATGCTGATTTACCTTTTCGTAGTTTGGTGTGTCGACTCCGTTTGTTTGACAGTCCCGGCAAACCATCGAAAAGTTCCTCGAAAATTTAATTTTCGTCTACGTGCACGCGCACACTATGCTTTAAAATACTAAACCATCTGCTTTTATCACATTGCTCACGATCGAGAGTTATTGCGATCGTATTTTCGTTAAGCTTAGGTTACGGATCAGACTTAATTAAATTTCCAAGCTCTCGATTGCATCATTGAACGCCGGTTTGACGGAGAAACGAGAGGAATTATTGGATCGTTGAGAGAATAACGTTCCTAGAACGATCAGGATTTTTAATCGACCTCGTCCGATACCGGCTTTTTGTAGTTAGAAATCGTAATCAGGTTTGTAGACTTTCGTAATAGTTCGTGGAATTTTGTGATTTTTCCATGTTTAAAACGATTGTTATGTTGTAATGTAAATCTATCGTTTGTTGCTACTTATTTTTTAACGATCGTGGAATTATTAATCAACACCGTATCTACTGAAACGATGTTCTGATATTACATCCTCTGGTATTTCGCTGCAAAGTTCTTATAGACTTATAGTGATTTTCCTCGAGGTTCACACACAGCTCCGAAAGAAAGAGGAAAGTTTCTACGAAGAAAACTTTTTTTGCGGAGAAAGCTCTTTCAAAGGGTTTCTGTAAAGACGATACGATTCTCCTTTGGCTTAAAACAACGATCTAGTTATGGAACAATTATCCAAGTGCTAAAAAAGGGGAAAGGTATTTTCTTTTGTAGTTTGATAACAGGCAGTGGGCATCCCATCACTTTTAATTAGCTGTACTGTCTCCCATACTTCTATCGTCGTACAATATTTAATATAATATTTCATCCAGTAATAATAGAATTTTATAACACAATTCTCTTTTTTAACGAAAAAAATTTAATTCCGCGGACATGTTAAAATATTTATCGCGAAATATTTTTCATTACCGTTTCCGGATAAAAAATTCCATTTTAAATAAAAATTTCGCTGCCTATTATTTACCCGGTGCAAGAAATATTACACGAAAACGTTTGTTTAAGAAACTACCTGAAAATAGAGTAAAGAGATTAAAGCGAAGAATACAGGAATTGAAATGGCGAATATCAAACAGCACAAATCCGGCAATCAATATTTCGAATCGGTTCTTTCTTTTTACCCTATTTAATTTAATCATCGTTGTTAATCTTGTTGATTTTTCCTGTGAGTACGTACATCGTCAAAATATATATTTTTAACATTGTTGAATAACCACGTTTCTTATTAAAAGATTCGTAAAATCGTAAACTCGTGGTGTTTTGAAAATCATTGAGTAATTTATAATGATATTTTTAGCCAGTTAATCCGAAAAATGACGTTTGCAAAAAATGTTTGTGGAAATCAATGCGAATTATATGCGATCGTTTGATTTCCTTGCCTCGTTCTAAAAGAAAATCCTCTCGTACTCGTCAAACCAGTTTCGGAAACCTTCAACCCCCTTTTCGTCTGGAGATCCTGTGCTCCAGTGTATCTTTCTCAGATCGTGACAGCTCAATATCTGGAAGATTTCTCGAGCTTTTCCCCGCGAATCTTTGCCTCTACTTGCCACGCTCGATTTATGACATTCACTCTTAGCATCTCTCAAATCTTCTCTTCACTAAAACCAACAGATAAAAGTAACAATTGCATCTTATTTATTTTATTTCTGTAATATCATTTCCTTCGATTGTGACTAAATATAGTATATCAAAATATGGAAATAAAATAAATATACTAATAATATCATATATGTAATTTAATATATACCTAATATTATACTAATATTATAAATATTATACCTAATATTATATTTACACTATAATATGACATGAATTTAATGAATTTAATACATTTAATGAATGTATATTTGAATTTACTCCAATAACGTTGTTTATTTTCTACTTAGTTTTCAATAAGTTCATTTCTTAACATTTTACTGATTTTATTATATACTACAACATTCAGAATCTAATTATGACATTCATTTTCAACATTGCTGAAATTTTCTTCCCATAAAATGCGGCAGCTAAATGGGGTAAGTTGAGGAATAACGGACCTGTGGCTAAGATAGACCACCTACGTATATAACATTTGCAATATTCCGTGGGCATTACCATTTTGTCAACTATACTTTGGTTCTTTGTCACACTTTTTGCTACCTTATCCAATTAAGTTGTAGTTACAGAAAATGTAAATAATTTCATCCCTTTGATTTATCTCAAAGATTGAATTTTCTCGTTCGTAATTGAAAATGGTAAAAATGTGCAAAGTACCAAGAATATATTATTCGTTGTAATATTAGTGAGTGAAACAAATCTCTGTTTACATTTTATTTCATTGATTATGTTTATAAAAGTTTCAATTTGCACAAAAATCCATAGTCCATTATTTACAAACATAATCATAGAATATTTTGACCAAAACTATAAGTGCCATTCAATTGGAAATACTAAATAAATGCAAAATGGTTCGTCTATAATCCTATACAAACCTTTCTGGGATAATTTGTTCGTTGTTGAAAAGTTTACAAATACAAGACGCGTCGTGGACCTTTGTCACGAGACGATACAGGATTTTACGGTTACACTCCTTTTCCAGTGTCGAACTACTTATTTCGCTAGGGAACTTAACTCCACTGGCTCTTTGACTCAGAAAATGCAATTATTCCTCGTCTATGGTAATTGGTCGTTAGAAATTTAAAGCCACGCGACCAGAATGTCGAGTATTTTTGTTCTACTGGTTTTTTCTTTGCTACCTGTTCGTCAACGTTTAATTTTGGGCAAAAAATGTGCTGACAAAAGGTAGACAGTTACGTAAGAACAGGAATATCGGGATTAAGACAATTGCTACTTCGTTGGGATCCTTTGGCGCAGGGATCTTTAAATGGCCATTTATTTTTCCTCCGGTCAAATCCTCCTTTTGTCCAAGTATAGACCGACTGTACGGTCGAGTTCGGGCGATTTCTCTTGCCACGCCTCGAAGAAAGAGGAAGATAGGTTACAGATCAGGGAAGAAGGACGGACAGAACGAGGGAAGATAGAGAGAGCATATTGCAAAGAAACAGAAAGACGAAGGACGGTATAGTTCTAGCGAGAGAAAATGAAGTTTCTGAAAGGAACTGAGATAAAAGAGCGGGAAATGGAGAGATTTGTGAGATATCTTCAACTGTCAATCGGCCAATTTTAGCTCTCGATTGGTATGATTGACCCGTACGTAACCTCGGGAGAATTTTGAATCAGTTATTTAACTTCATCGTATTTCATTTTCTAACTTAACTTCTCTCTGATCAGAAATGTTTGTTTCAAATCAGAAGAATATTTGTTTGCACATAGTTATGGATCTTATACATATATTGGACCTTAGAAAGTAAGATAATTCAAAGATAATTGTAAAAAATATAATTGTTTGGAGTAAGAAATTTAAAATGATCTCCATATGAATTCTTTAGATATCTACAAGTTACAAATAACAACATTCGCAACGAGATAGCTTCTGTAGCTTTTTTTCATTAGAAAAATAAATTAATTATCATATAAATAGATGGAAGACAATTATTTGTCTAATGTTGTCAATAGAAATTTTAGTCAAAATGATCGATTCCTTTTCACTCAAAGAGTAAAAACGGCAGAACTTTCTGCATGATAATTCTTTTTTTTTTTTTAATCTTCGTAGCCAGTGTATTGATCTGAACATCACATATTTCAGCCTCGTAAAAGAACAAATACGTTCAGATGCTTCCAACAATATTCATCTGTTAAGAAACCACGTTATTCCATTTAGTATGCTAAAATAGCGACGAAGAAGTGACCTTGATCAACTAATACATTTGTCGTACATTTTGGCAATTTTTCTTTCCATGCAATTTTTAAAATTTCCCCTGAATTTAATAGACATTTTCGTGAAATGGAGCAGAAGGTTATTTACAGGAGTAAGTTTGGTTCTGTGTGCCGTTTATTGGCGCTGCTCCAGCATCATCGCCATAACCAGCGCTACAACCAACAAAATGACCCTCGAGTAGGTTTGCTTAAACGTGATGCAACCCTAATCAATTTCCTTCTCCCTCGAAACTTGTACCTTTGTTCCGTCGCAAGTCAAACCTTCGAGGTGTCTGATCTATTCGATGAGAAGCTTCCTTTAATCACGGCAATGGTCCTGATGATTCCGTCTGTTAAGTTAATCGTGAATCCTGCTGTTTAAGCTAAAAAATTTTGCCGATTCTTCTGCTGGGATTGAAATTAATAGGTGCAGAGGTTCGTACGAACGATCGTACGTAAGAGAAAAATGTCGAATTTTTAAATTTACTCCGACAATGTAAGTAAGATTATTCGAATTATTTTTGCGTTGAAATTTATATTATATATATAAAATATATTGAAATTTAATTCGTTCGATTTGTATATTTCAAAGAAATTAATTTGAAATGTGGAATTATTGGGATAATTTGTTCAAAATTTAGCAACGATTATTCGAATAATTTTTATGTTGAAATTTATTTTTTGTTTGATTAGTGACTTTTAAATAAACCGATATAAAATACTGATTAATTGGCTGATTCGATGTGATATTTAATTCCTAAAGACCTTAGATTGAATTATCGATCACCGGAAATTGTATATCGAGTTTCTCGTCGAAAATAAGTTAGCCAGTTACAACATAATAATTAATCTAATTAATCTAATGCATCGCTAGAGAGTTTCGTGGATCAGTTTCGAGAGCCGGTGCCAATTGAATCCAATCAGCGCCATTCTGTCGATTTGCAAAATCAATGGGTTACGAAGTTTATTAAAATGTTGATTCTATTCTAGAAATATTGAATAAACCATCTCCGTAGAATTTGTATTTACTTTGATTATTTTCTAAAAAAAAAAATTACGTATAACTACGCATGATACATTATTATTTATAACAATATTTGAAAAGAAATTGTTACAATGTTTTAATTATTTGAATTACTTAAATGTAAAATAATTAATAAAAAGTTAATATAATTTCTAAATTACACAATGAGATATAAGATGGTTATTTAAAAAATTCAACCACTTACATAGCTATCATGTCATTTAACTTCCCTGCATTTTTTCGTTTATTTTCGCCTAAATTGTATTTTTACATTTAACATCTCAATACCTACTAAATCCCGAAATATATTCTCCTTTCGTCAACAATTTCAAAAAGCCACCTTACAACATTCCATACACCACCTTCTGCATATATTCGCCTTATCACATTCAAATGAATATTCATATTCGAATCCTCCAAACTACACCACTAACCCGTCCCATTTAGCATCGAACACGACGAACCAGCGACGTAGTTAGCTTTAAACACCAGCGAAGTGAAGCCAAAATCCTCGACAACTATTATATGTACCTCGTTCTATCGCGGTTGTCTCGTTGCCTCTTTGACTTCCTCCCCCTCTTCTTTTTCTTTTAATTAGTGAGCAAGAAGAAAGACCTGCAGGCAGTTCATTGTGTCCCAAGTAAGGTTGATTCCTGTTAATAGAGCGTAGATGTTAATACAGAAACGCGCAGACTCGTGACTAGAAGCAAAAGAGGGATCGGTGTTCTGGAAACTCGATTGCAGCCGACTCAAGACGTCTCTTCCCTCTATCTTCTTCCAGCTTCTTGCTCGCTTCCGTATCCGCCGTTGGCACATGAATACGGAGAATACACGAGAAAACGGAGGCAAGCAGAGATTCTACATTTATTTATTTATATCGGCACACGAAATCTCGTTGCTACTTAAACGAGAGAATCTTATGCTACCTTTTTTTATCCACGCGCATACAGTCACGTTAAAAAGTTTTTGGAGAAATATCTTACCTGAGTTAAATTATGAGGATAATTATTACGGTTTAATCCTACTGCGATCCTTCAATTCTGTATATTGTAATCTCCCCTTCGCCTTAGTCGAATGAGAACGGCTCATAACATTTCAAGAAAATTTGCAACACATGTAATGTAGTTTCCTCGAGCTTAAGAAATTTTGTAACGATAGAGAAATACAATTCGGTCAAAACGAATCCAAAGAACGCAGTAGGTTTAGCCCTCCAGCGGCGAACAATGCCAAAATCGGCTCTACTTGTTCTGTTACTTTCGGAGAGCCACCACGTCGACTTTTTTGCGTTTTCTTAAGTGTCTCCTTATGATAGACCTATACAAGGTATGAATTTCCTCTACGATTTTGTATAGAAAAATATAAAAATCGAACGGGTCTGGAGGATTAATCATTCTAGTTTACTGACCTTCCCAATTTTTGCTATTTATCTTCCACATTTTCTTAGTTTGGATTAAATCTAGGTAAAGTTTCAGTAAAGAAAAAGAAAAAAAAAAAGGAAAGAAAGAACGGCGCGCCGTACATCCACATTCACCCCTGTTAGAAAAGGGGACGCTTTCGCTTTCCTAAGACAGTCTCCTTTCACGCTCGATTGGGATCTAATTTCAACATTAAGATCGCGCGCTAACGCGGCTAATAGTTATTTTCGGTCCCAGGGTCACCATATCCATAGAATTGCAATGGAGATCGAGCTGACGACAAATCGGCCGTGACTAAATGGGCTTCCCTGGCGACGAGGGTGTGGGGATTACCACGAAAAAGGGGGAAAGTTGTTGAATCTAAACAAGCGACGCTTAATATTAATTTTCTTCCGTGCTAGGGAACGAATAAAGTGTAAAAGTACCTGTATCTATATTCTCGCTGAAAAGTTCTAGGGTATCGTTTATCTTTAATGAAATTTTAATATTTGATACAAACTATGAATTTTAAGCTACAGTATATTTGATATAAATTAGGAAGTTTAAATTACAGTATAAACTGTTCTTAACCACCTAATAAATTTATTGCGTATTTCATTCATCTTTTTTCCCATCTCTTCAAATTTACTGAAGATGGATGAATTGGGAGAGAGTCAAGAATCGATTTCATGGTGTAATTGCAACGAAGAGGACGAAGTCGAGGCGCAAGGGTTGGAAAGGGTTCTTGCGAACGTTTTAGTCAACTATGTCGACTTGTCTATTTGTGCACGTGTATTCTAGATGTCAGCTGCTCGGAGCCTCGCTCATACTATGTTAATTAAGCAGTCTCACTTACCGCTTAGATGTGCGCACCCTTTCCAGCCGCCTTTACACTGTCATGATTCTCCCTTCGTGTTTGCGGTCCCACGAAATTACGTGCGTCACGGTAATTTCTAAAATTTGTACCACGACGTTGCGACACGTCCACAGCCGGCCTTTGGTCTCGACATCAAAGCAGTAATAACGATTTACGTCCCTCGAGGTGCAGTCGTTGTCCAGGATGGAGGTGGCCAAATATTGAAGATGGGACGGCTACTCGTCCTATAAATATATGATTTCATCTAACTATTTACACGCTACTAGCATTGTATTAGTCATATCGATGATGTGTAAATTGTATGGAAACCTTGAACAGGTTCTATAGCGTATTTTGGTCAAAGTTAAATTAACGGTAAAGTTTGGTTCTACAGTTTCTGTTGATCGATTTAATGCACACAGGTTGTAGATACTTCGTCAAAAGTCGATGTAATGTTAAACGCATGAAGCACCTCAGATGTAGGGAATTATGTGGAATAGTGGAATTTAAAAGTCACTTTCCCTTAAAATGTGTTGAATGTGTTTCAGGCTATTAGTTGAGGTTTCCACTCAATTGTTATTTGGCTCTTCATTTTTAATATACTTTCAAAACAATTAAAGATAGTTTTTCTACGATTTTATCATTATACATATACATCACTCGGTATTTAACATTAAAAAGGTGAAGCTATATAACATTGTTTACTGCCATGCAAAATAGGGTTTTATCAACTGTTACCTAACACAGGAAGCAAATGGAATCTATGTAAATGTGGCCATACCTCTGGCACATATGACGGTAATTCCAATTTCGGCTGCAATTACACTCGTAAAGACTTAACACATACAATACACGTGCTACCAAGTACGCAAATTCTCGTTCCAGCCTCTTTTTGTATTCTTACAATAACTTCGCATTGCTAGTAAATATACAAATTTTCATTCTAATTCCTTTCTGTATTCTTACAATAATTTGGAACTTTCATCATCTCAACTATTCGTCCAGCAATTTCTCTTCGCGGCCAATGACACAATCTCACACACTTATCGTATATCGAAGAATTGGAAATACAAAATGATCATTTTGAACTGTTGAAGTTACTTTAACTCTCTATCACGTGTACAATGAGGATTATATTAGCTTGAAATACTTCCTTATTTTTTAGCAGCATCGAAACTGAACAAAATGGTCCGAGGGTTTGAATTTATAATGATTTCCCTTGTGTAGACTCTGTTTAACGAAGGTATGCGAATTTTTAATGATTTCCCCTGTGTAGATGTGTTTAATACACAACGCGCTATTGTATCGCGCGGCAAGCAATTTTCTTCCATTTTTTATTATACTACTATCCCCCAAAAAGAGGAAAATAGAGAAGCTTTCGGAATTCCCTGTACAAATGAAATTCTAAATAAAATCAATTCAGTGACAAGTCCGTTAAATATATTACAAGCTCGCCGAATGGATCTAGGATCCTTATAAACAATGCCGGACGAGTGTTTCAGAGTCGAGTACTTTCATCGTACACTCTATTTACCCAGACCAGCTCGGACACCCCCTTAAGCTACCCTCCTGGTAGTTTGCTAGGGGTGTTCAAGTGGCTCGAAGAATTATATATAGTAGGAAGATTCGCTGGAATAATTCCCCGGGCGACCAGACCTCGTTTCTACGTGTCATCTCCGTAACGCCGACCAAGTTTGCTAGGTGCAAGCACCAAATCCTTTAAGAAATCGTATAAAACGATCCAACCTTCTTCGAGTTACGAATCACGCTAGCTCTGCCATTGAAAGTTGATACGTTTCCGAACTTCGATCCAATATTCGAGCTTACTCGCGTGTCTGTGGTATACAGTCTGCTTCAAAAAGTTGGGATCAATTCTTACGTAGTACCGATGTAGCACTCATTAAAGTAAATAAACATGTTTTAACAAACATGTAACCAAATCGTAAACTAACATGGTGAATCTACTTGTAAATTAAAGCTACGAACTGATTTCGATCTTGTACAGTCGTACGTCAAAAATTACCTTTCAACGTACCAGTTTTCCTTAATTGTTGATGTATACCATCGAACATATTACTGGTTGGATGCCATGGTCCAAAAACGTTTCTTCACCCCACGGTTCTTTATCGAGCATGACCTATAAATCTTATAACTAATGATATTTGGACCCTAACGTATTTCGACCCTGACTGAAGTTAACGACCGGAATGAGTCCGGAGAAACTTCCGAAAATCTCGCGGACAGGACAATGTATACGTATGTAGGTGCGGGGATATGTATATGAGAGAAAATACAGAATGTTTCGAGCGAAGTTTAAATTTGGTTAGAATCGAAGGGAGTTGGTTCAGAATGGTTAAAGTTAGAAGAAAGGGTGTGGTTTCTGGAATGGAATCCTCATTTTTGTGGAAGGAAGTTTGTGGAGATGGGTTTTGACAGAAAAGGATATTTATTTATGTTTTCGAGAGAATAATGGAAAATTGCGAAAAAGAAATAAAAAAAATGAAATGCAAGGAGAATAACGAAAGAAGATGGAAAATAATGGAAAGTACACGAAATACTAGAAGATAATAGAAAATGATAAAAAATAACGAGAAATGACAACAGGCAGTGAAAACTAACATAAGGCGATAGAAGATTGTAAAAATTAATCGAAAACAATAAAATGTAACAAGAAATAATAAAAACTAAGGAAAATTAAAGGAAAGTGGCAGAAAATAAGGAAAATGTGTCACTATAAACA
This sequence comes from Bombus flavifrons, assembly GCF_040668555.2. Lineage (NCBI taxonomy): Eukaryota > Metazoa > Arthropoda > Insecta > Hymenoptera > Apidae > Bombus > Bombus flavifrons. Next base: position 9,476,657 of record NC_138456.1, read on the forward strand.
TAAAATATTCCAAAAAAAATAAAAGTATGGAGGAAGGAAAGTTCTATAGAATAGAAAAGTTCTCCGTTTAGAAAAACATCAAGATCAAGATTTCGGAGTGTAAGTGATACTCTTCCGGCAGAAATATCCCAACATTTACAATTATTGTACATACATTATATATGCATAGTTGTCTTCATCAGGGGTTGAAATACAGACTGATACTGTATCAGCTTGCGAAACACTTTTTTTATCTGTAACCATTTCTGAGTTAACTCTTAAGGGTGGCTTTGGAGGGTGGTTTCACCCCCTAAATTTGAGTTATCGTAACAACAACAAAAATACATATGTAACATTTCTGGCTATTTTTCAAGCCTACAAAGTAGCATTCAACCATTTAGTGCCTGATAATAAATATCTGATAACATGTATAGCATAATTTACTACTTAATTAGTTTCTAATAATAATTAATGTAAATAAAGCCCGAACAGTAAGTATACGTCAATATCAGCGAATACATTGTATAAATGTTCGGTCATTCACCCATGTTCCGAATTCAACTTGAAAAACTTCGTGCAGCTAATACTACTGCTAGAATAATCGTTGCTATTACCATTAATAGCGTACTTCCTAAAGTTCGCTGATTGTGAGTAAATAACTAGTTGGTTAGTGGATCGGTGGATTAGAATTATCGTTGAAAAGTAGCAGAGATAACTGGAAGGGTATAAAAGTGATGGAATTTCAGCAAGTCCTTGAGCTTCTTAAATTTTAATGGAATATTCGTTCATTTTCATTACTGTATGAATCCAAAATTTATTTTGTTTCATCGCAGAATAATTCGACCTGAATTAACGAAATTCCTCGTTATTCCAACGAACGGCATGTATCATGTCCTAAAATGTAATTAAAATTGAGTTGATCGTATAATATTATAAAGAAAAATTCGTTATGCTTATTTGAGAATTTTACTGTCTGTTTTTAATGTCAGCACCTATCATTATCTCTAAAGACTTCTATAATATCGTATTCTTAAAAAATTTTGAAACTTTTTATTTGTCCACGTGTACTTCTAAATGAATATTTATATCTTAATCTTAAATTTTAGTTTGTACTAAAATATTGTTGACCCATAAAAGGGACTTTTCTGATCCAATTAATACTTATATTGCTAATAACGAAGAATTTAAAATGCTTAAAGTTCATGATAATATTATTATTAATACCTCTTTGCGAAACAAGTTTTACGTAAGCTATAATGAAACATAAATTGGCTTTAGGATCTTAAGTACACAATATTAAACGCTTGTTGAAAAGAATGAACGCGGTACAAAGGGAAAATACTGAAGATTATTAGTATTCAACTTATTTAGTAAAAAAGTAATACTATTTTTATTATTGTTAATGTACAATAGTTCATAAAAGTATCTTAATACTTGTAAAAACTTTTTGTAAATATAATATGTGTGTTACGAATGATTTTACGATATTCAAGATCACATTGGTAAAGATGCCGATCAATCTGAAAATGTACGATACATAGAAGATACAAAATATTTAATTGCAAATATACGCTTCATGAATTTTATAAAGTTATTTAAATCCAATAAAAAATTATCCATTATATCAATAAGCTTCAGTATTTAATGGCACTATTTCTTACATTAACTATATGTTTAAGACAACTAATTTTTTATATTTGTACATATCTATAATAAACATATTGTAACTTTTACATACATTTCAAGACTCGTTTCAAGTTCTACCACAATGATCATGATAATCGTGTCTCATTACAGTGCTAATGAAATTTCAAAAAGTTTTCACACACGTATATTACGTTCATAAAAATTTTCTAGTCAGTGTATGCGTTCTATATTGCAGCTTCACCTGATTACTTGCATCGTACAAATATATTATACCACAATATAGCCACAAATATATTATAAATATAAATAAATGTCAAGTAGAGAGAATGAAAGAATGGGGGGAAGTACTTTGGTTATTCAACGAACTTCTTTTTTAAACGCTGCTCTGAAGTCTCGCGCTGAAAACTCGCCCAGAAAACTCACCCAGAAAACTTTCCGTTTGCCCTTAAGAAAAGAACTTTCCCTTCGTTGGTGTGCACACACGCGTACAATTACAACCGCCATTCAACCTTTTCTCCTCCATCTCTGTGTTCTTATTTTGAAAACGTTGCTTTGGCCGTTTTTCGTAGCGAACCCTTTCGCCTGCAACGGGACTCAGGTCGATCTGAATGCAAGATAAATTAAAGTGTTCAAAGGGTGAAGTGAATCAGGCTGTATACGTTCGAACTCTACAGTCACCCACTAAAGGGAACAGAGTTTTCCTGTTCCCTGATTTCTCTAGCAGCAGTGTCAAAATTGAAAAGGAAGTATCGTTATGAAATAGGATCTTGGTGCAGTGATGCGGAATTTACAGGGGTTGCAAGAAAGTGGTATAATATCGTCAGAAAGAGAGTAAGGGTGTTGGAACATGCGAGACCATTTCGAACGTCGGCTATGATTTACCGTTTCGAGAAACTGTACATCGCACTTCTCGCGAACAAATGATTTGCTCATATTTACTGCAACAGTTTCCCGTGTATCGAGCATGTGGAACACCGTTTTAAATTCTGTAATGTCTCTCAAAATTCTATGAATGCGCTGAGAAAAGAATGACGCTGTCATGATAGGTATTTGTAGGAGCAGAATTTCTTATAGCATAACTCCTTTATTTTGTATATATATCGATTTGTAGACATATCTTTAAGAGTGTGGAATACTTCTTTGAATTTAAAAATTTCACTAAAAGAATGTTACTATTATAATCATCATTTATAAGAGAATTTCTTATGTAGTCTCTTTATTTTTATAGATAATTTTAAAGACTGTATTTTAAACTTTTCAAATATAGAATATCTTTTTAACCTTTCTTTTCATTTTGAAAATTCTATGAGAAAGGATGATATCATTATAGTAGCAATTTATGGGAGTGGAATTTCTTACACAATCTCTTCTTCCGTTATATGTAGTCCTGCACACTATTTGCTATGAAATATTCTTCTAAGCGTTGTGGGTGTGACTAAGAACAAAATATAGACAACTTTTCAACCTCGAAATTCAGCTTTCAACACTGCAATTCCACTAGAGACCCAAGCTCGTCGAGAAAGGGGAAATACATCGCTTCCTTAACCAGAGAAGAGCATTCGATCAACCAGTTGAGTCCTGCAATCACGTTGTAACGTGATCGAAGGGTGATTTGCACCCTCGGTAAAAAGTAATCTCTTCTAATTTCCGAAAACTACGGGACCGTGAAACGTGAGCTCTTCGTTTCCTTAGCCAACCGTACCAGATCTTTCTTCTCCTTGGAAAAAAGTGTTTCCTCTGTAAATAAAGCGTCTGTGTTAAATAAAGACGTTCCTCAAGGAGGAGAAAAGAACAGCCATAGCAGAAATAGAACTCCTGGCCCGTGGTCATTGCCAGCTTTTGAAATATTTTGCGAGAACACCTCGTGACCTATAGCCATATCTGTCTCATGCAAGGGAAATAGAGGGAGAGGACAAGAAAGGGTAGCGAATCTACGACGGCCGAAAACGCCCAGCCAATAAGCTTAAGCCAACCTCCTCGTAATTTTAGTCTTATTTTATCATTGTCTGCGTCCTTCACCGTGCAAGGTTTGGTCTGAGGAAATTTTTGCAGATCTTTGACCCGCTTTGGCCGTTATACATCGAGTTGAAGGAAAAATAATCTTTCTTATTCTTCTCGCTAAGAAAAATTTATTATCTTTCAGATAGATCTTGTAAATCAAATAAATTGTTAAATGAAATCTATATTTTATATACGTAATAACTGCTGCATGTTTCTAACAAGAAGGAACTTTATTATATTTTTAGAACAAATATTATTTATCCCGAAGTTTTGTTATTAGATGTTTTACAAAGGGAATATTATAAATTATAGAGAAAGTTGGTCTTTCTAATTACAGAAGAATTTTACACCACATGATTCATATCTTTTAACGAAGACGTTTCAAAATTACAATTTGATTAGAAACTTTTCATACTCGCTATACATAGCCCGAGAGCGAAAGTATCAACAAATTCTACGGTTATATTCACCATATCTTCTAACTAACTTCTAACTGCAGAAGGATTGTACTATTACAGTTAAATTCTTCTGACGAAAACATTAAAAAATTACGATCTGACAAGGAACCTTTGATGGTCATTGCACATAATACGAAAACGAAAGTATCAACAAGTTCCATAACAATATATAACCTATTCTTCTTCGATACTCATCTACATAAGAAACACCAGGAAGTCACCTCTCGAAGACTATATGTGGTTTCCATAGCGTATCATACGGATCGTGGAGGATTGTCTGCGAATTCATTTTCAGAAAATATCTTTTTACGGCGAATCCGATAAGTTTCGTAGGTTGCTGAATGACTGTCGGGAAGATCCAACGGACGCGATAACTTCATGCTGCTGATGAAACCGACACAGGAAGGAGGTCATTCTTTATCAGAAGAACGAAAGCACCCTTCGACGTGCCTCAAACGGAACAGATACCGTGTCGTTTCCCATTCTACGGGGAAAGTTTTGTACAGAAAAGCTTTGCGAAGCAAATATTCCTTCCTTATCATTGTAATGAAAAGTTTAGCTGGCGAAGTCGGTTAATTTAGAGCGATTTCATAGGGCAAATTCGGAATAAGGTTTTCATAATTTTATCGGTTATTGTGTGAGTAAATTTTGTGAAATTCCTTTAGGTTGTTCATAGTGTATATTTTGTCAGTTTCTTCGCTATGTTTGTTATATTATTATAATAAATATATATTCAGCATATAGAGCGTTGTGTCTAACGCGATGCGTGATTTTCCAACTAATTGCGGTTATGTTGTAAGAAAAATTATAGATCACAATTTATTCGTTTCACGTATACAACAAGCACTGATGATACAAATTTCGAAAATAGTTTATTTTCATTGCAAAATCAAGGTCAATTTGTGTTTTTTAAATGAGATTTTATATTTTTCTTTCTAATGAATTGTAGGGGACATTAAGGCGAATTAAAAAAAGGTAACCCAAATTACGTGATATTTGTATCAACACAATACGTTTAAACAGTGTAAGCATAGTTGAACCAGCTTAAATTTCTGAATCTAATACAGAATGATCTTTGAAAGTGATTATTATTCGAAGATCACCTCTAACATCCTCTCACATTGCACAAATCCTTTCAAACGAGCACGAACCGAACAGGATTTCATCAAGATCTTGTTCCACGTCACCTCACCTTACACAAATCATTTCAAATTAGCACAAACCGAGCGGAGTCCAATCAAAATCTCGTCCATTACCAAGGACAAAGAACCTCGGAAGCCAGCCACCTTTATTTTTCTTTTTCTCCGCCCAGCCAGCTAATGTCTTCGTAGATACAACCTATCCGTGGAAGAATTTTGTCTAATGGAAGGGGATGATGGAGTGAAGCCGTTCAAAAGTACCATAAATTCGACTAAACGCGTTTTCCAGGGTCCGCCAGGGTCGAGATGCCGCGCAGGGTGGCACAGGTTGACGTTACCGGGTGAATATATATCAGTTGAGCGTAGTGCTGGTAATGGCGATGGTAATGGTGGTTGTATCCACAGAATTCTATAGAGGGGCGAGCGAGTTAAACAGCCGGAGGCTACCAATCCCCTGGCTGCTAACTGCCTTCAACGTGCAACCCTCGGAGCTCTTTTCGGTGCTCCCGTTCAAGGATAATTCACTACCGTGTGTACACTGTGCTATATTAATCATTCTGTCTATGTACACGCCAATTGAGTACGATAGTAGCTAGTCGAAGCAATTTAACCGGGATTAAGATTCAATCGATCGATTTTTCTCGGCAGGTCTCCTTTTTTTTCTACGTTTCTTGAGGTATTTTATTTAGGTGTTATGTTGGTGAGTTTCTTGGAAGATTCTCTTAGTCGTTTAGCTTTGTTCGGTTGATAAGCTTTGCTTGATAGTATTTAGAATACTTCTGGTATCGACTGACACCGACACCGAGTTAACCGAGCCTGTTAGAAATCAAGTTGATGAATTGATCACTTTCTTTCTGTAAATATCTCAATTTCAGTGTCGAAATATGCAATTAACGCGCAAAACAATATGTGTCTCGAAATATCAACAATCGATTTCCATGAATTTATATATCGTAAGTAACTGTGAATGAATAATCATATAAATTACTGTAAATTGCAAAATGAATTTTAAAAATGTTTGTAACAGCGTCACTTTTCTCTGATTTTAATTTACGCAGTTAGTCGATGCGTAGAACTTTTATGCAACTTTTACCAGGCCAATTTCGTGTCTCGTACACAATGCTGGAGTACTGTCTCTTCTTTTAGCACAATATATTATTATGTGTAGTTGTAATGTGTATTCCTGTTCAGAAGCATTAGGACACTCGAATAATCATTAGAGAATTATCAAAATCTTCATTCAAAGTGATGGGCAAAAGATACCAGGATATAATAAAAATGGATGGTAGAGATAGGAATAGAAAAATGGAAAGTGTTTTATTTGAATATTTGAACCAATGGTTAACAACGTCGTATTCTTAAAAGTTAGAATAAAAATAATAGTTATTGTTCATTCAAATATAAAAAGCTCTGGAGGGGTTTTACAACGATTGTTCCATTTTCCTAATTCTTTTATATCGCTTCCTTCTACATTGTTCTTTCAAAATGTTTCTCGCGAATACAATGAAACTACTTTAGACTTTAATGTAACCCAGCTTGTACGTTGGTAGAAAATGTACACGTAGGATATTGCATTCTTGATGCCTCCCAAAAATAAATAACGCAATATTGCATACTTACTTTATTGCAGTGAAGTATACCGTGTTACAGAGTTTTGTGGCAATTGTCAAAAATTTATGATAATAGCAATCGTACTTCTGGTTTCTTTAAAGTTAAGTGATGCAAAAAGGCGGATAAGAGATATGCCGGGCAAAATACAATTCTATGTAGTAACGCAGCGTTCAACTTACTAAAATATTCATTACGTTGTAATTTTATACCTTTAATATTCTTCTGGATGAAAAACATTGGCAATTTTATATTTATCGAAAGAAAGATGAAAATATACAAAGATAAAAAACATTTCATGCATTCTAAAATTTCATATTTACATCGAATTTTCTTCCCTTTTACTCCAAATTTGAAAATTAATGAAATCAAAGATTAGAAATAACAAATTTAATACCTTCTTAATTAATAGAACATTTCATATTTCCATCGAACCTTTTTCCTATTCGTTTCAAACCTGAAATGTCCTTTAAAAATCAATGACAGAAGCAAAAAATTAAAAATTAAATATCTAAAATACTTAGCACATTATAAAATTTTACTCTTACATCGAATCTTTCTTTTTTTTGTTTTTTTTTTTTTTGTTCTTAAATCATACAAATCAACGAAATAGTAATTTAATTATCAGAATGTTCCCTCGAACCCCAACATCAGCGATACAGATCACGCAACTTCCGTCGTTCTTCAGCTAAATTTACTCCTGTTGCTGCGGCGCGCATTAATGTACCTATATACACTTCCTGTCTGTACAGGAATTTCAGATGAGAACGAATCTAGTCGAAACTAATACATTTTGTGTCTTCAGTTTGATACACCGTATGTGCATGGCACAAGTGTCTTCGCGTTCGTATGTACGAATAACGTGTACACACAACCAACAACGCTGTCTCTTTCCGCTAGCCGAGCTGTTGATCTACCATGGAAGTCAACAGGATCGTGTACAAAAGTACTTTAGAGTCTGTTCTGTTAGAGTCTGAAATGTTAGAACGGATTACCGTTCGATCGATATAGAAACTCAAAAACCAACATGTCTAGTTGGCGGAACTTAGATATATTTATAAACCTGACGTCCGATAGAATTAGTATAAATCGTTCTTTTTGTTTGTAAGAAGGAAGACATTAATCGGTTATGTTAACATAAATCTGAAACCGAACTCCAATGTAATTTCATCCAGGACTTTTCTATACTCAAAGCTAGTATCAACGATACATGAAAGTGTAAAAATTGATCAAAAATTGTTTATATGCCGCAAACCAAGTTTAAGAAGAAAAGGAAACGAAAAGTATGAAAAGCTACGAACAAAACGAGGATTTCGAATGGGGAAAGAACTTCCAGGCAAGCAATATTTACCCAGAAAAGGTTATTATAGAGGCGTGAAAGAGCAGGAAGCTTCGAAACAAAGCGACAATAGAGGAAAATACAAAAACTCTTTATACCTACAAACAAAATTTGACCAAAAAAGGTAACAGAAGAGTGTGAAAGAGGTTGAAGAACTGACAACGAGAATCTGGAATCCAAAGGGGTAACAGTATCGCGAGCAAGCGAAGCAAATCGATGGAAGCCCTCGAAGATGTGCAAGAAAGAGGTTAGAAAACAATTAGCCTGACAGCCTATCTCACATCGGCATGCATCAGGAGATCCGCAACCGAGGGTAAGACGATCCGCTGCTCCCGAGGCAGGAAAAGGACACTGCTGAGAATGAACCTTCATGAATATATCGATATCCCATTAGAGTAGGTTCCATCCTGCAACCCACGTTCCACCCTGCAGTTGGTGCTTCCTGCTCGACTCTGTTTAAAGAGTGGCTGGCAGCCAGTGTGCAGCATCGAGCGACGGTCTCTTGACGAAGGAGGGTAACCGAGGGACGCGAGGAGGAAGAAGGGATTGCCGATGGTTTCTAGGGTATTCCAGGTCCGCTTCCAAGCAGAGGTGCAGTTTCGACGGCATCGAAGGACTAACGGCCTCGACCTAATCCCGACATTAATGCTAAGGCAGGCAACCGCTATCCATTTTGCACCTACAAAACGTCTCGACCTCTATATTTGTCCGTCTCTCTCTGTATCACGTCGGATAGCTGTCACGCCTCGGCCAACTGCTTGCACTGGAACACCCTACGTACTCCTTATTTTTCTACACCAAAACCGAACGTATCGTGAGCTGAATATTGGCTTCACGCTAAGGTTATCGAGTAAAGTATAAAACTTCTTCGAAAGTAATCAAAGGAAGAGGTACAGTGGATGAAAGTTTGGAATTATTTCTAATATATACGGTGTATATGTATTACATAGGCAATTCAAATCTGAGATACACTTTCTTTCATAAATATTAGGACACCTGCTGTTTAGAACTTTGTCTCACGCAAACGTGAATCGAGGAATTTAATTGAAGTATGTTTCATATATTTACAGTAACATGGAAGTGTCCAAACGCTTTTGGACGGCAGTGTACGTACGATGTATATACAGAGAAATATATATAGTTAACGAAAAATTACTCGAGTTCTCAAAAATTCATCGTAAATCCACAAGATCCATAACATTTTTGCGAGATACTAATTTCTACGAAATATCGTCATTCTTTTAGTTTTAGTGCTAAATTCAATACATCTGTCCTTTATTATAGTTTGGATCAGCCTAGTTCTGTACATGGAAACGGACGAGAATCGTGGCTCGATCGGTTGACGAGAAGAGAAATCAACGAACAAGCTCTCGATTAGGAAGCCTGTTCTTCGTTTATCGGACAGCGGACTGAGGGAAACTTTTTTCATTTCGGCCACTCGAACGTCTGGTAGACAGGACTCAAGTAGCGACGTGTGCGCTCGAAATTTCAAGCACGCCTCGAGGATATCGCTTGGTGATGATTTTTCCCCGTGTAATTATTCGGCATGATACCTGGGGAGCCTTGGTCGACAGACGTTTCGGAATTTAATTAACTGAGATTAGTTTTACTTTGTAACTTTGTTTTTGTGCACACTAGTACTTGCTGTTAGATTAGACGTTTTATCATTTAAAACAGTATTGTTTCATAGGAGTCATAGTGGTCAAGCTATTTTATTATAATAACTCATTTAGCGGAATTGTATACTCGATAGTATTTATAGATACATTTATAGACACAAATACAACAAAAATTAGTTTACGAATCCTCGATATTCGTTTATTCCGGAATAAGGTTTCCTACGAAAAAAATATCATTATACATTTTTTACTCAATTTTCCATATCGATTTATCCTTTTTTAAGTTGTCTCCCTAGTACAAAAAACACTCTGTATGTACAGATGCACAGGATATGGTCGGGACTCTACTCGGTATTCCATGAAAGTTCACCGTTCCAGCTATTACACGTGGCCAGTGGTAAGGAGGTTGACTTTATTTTTCACCACGTACCGAGATAGCTGGAATTTCATTTCACGCTATTCCCCCTGCAGGGGTTTGTTACATTTTTTGAGATCAGGAGATCGGGAGTCGTCCGACGGCTGAGAAATATTATACCATGCACGAGATTCGTTTTTCCCTTTATCCTTGTGGCAGATTTTATGACACCAAAAGTGTACTGTCTTTGTCATTGTAGTTTTGTGTCCTTTTGTGACGTTAAGGGATACGTTTCAGGGGAATATTTTGGGCTAGTGGATATAAAGTTGAAGATTTTCCTAAATTCCGTAGTCTACATGATACTTATGTGATCAATTGCAAAAATTGATCAAACTTAAAAATTTTTTAATTTCGATGTACAGATATTCGATTAACTACGCACACCTTGAATTTTCATGTCACAATCTTTTTCATATTTTCCTGAAGCATAAAAAATTCTTTTTACAATAAAAAAAAAACTGAAAGAACGCAGTAGAGTTAACGTTCAATGCTCAAAAGAAACACAACTTATTTTCATGAGTTTATTTACTGCAAAAAAATAAAATAAATAATAGTGCGATAGATTATAAAAAGTAAGTTTAAAAGAGTATTTGTAACCACGTTTCTTTACTTTTCAGTTTGTGGAATTTATCAATGTGGTTTCCAAACGACTCATATGGAAATAAAGAAAATTAATTCAGTTGTAAGCTTGGGGTAAAAAAATTCTACAGAAGAGGACAGACATTCAAATGGTAGATGATTTCAAAAGGTTTTACAGTGGGTGAAAAAAATATGTGAAATTAGGTCAAACGTCTTTTATTCGAAGAAATAGCAAAATTCATTCGCTTCGCGTATGAAAACGTGTAGTATACAGTACACTGCGGAAAAAATTCAGTTATTTGGCCTATAAATGCTCATCTACATGCAAAATTACTCTCTTCCAGCAATAGTACACGGTGCTATTGAATCTTGTTTGCAATTGGAAAATTTATTGTTCTTTTCTTTTATAATTTAGTGGTTGATCGTTATAATCTTTCCTGGGATTATTTATAATTTATTTTTGTTAATTTTTAAATTATTTACCGCTTTGAATACTACAACGACATTCATACGTGATATAAAATATAATTTGTATCAAAAGCGTTAATTAACGATATCCAATATCCTTGGTAGTTACTATATTTCATTTATAAATATCCCAAATGAATAATCCAAACAATAAAAATGAACAAATAAAGTGATTCCATCCAAAAATCCGACGAAACGCATTTACAATTCTTTAATTTCCATTTAAACAATTTTTCAACTTCAATAACAATTCCAACTCCGACGTATGTGATATCATATCTAAATAAATAAATGAATAATAAAAATAGTACAATATTTAAAATAATTCCACTTAAAGGTCCAATGAAGTTTTCGGAATATTCTTTGATTCTCTCTGCGACTATATATTTATAATTCCATTTAAAAATCCAATAAAATCTCCCTAAACTTCTTCAATTTTCACTTCAGCCACTTTTCGGCCTTTCTAATAATTCCAACCCTGCAGAAATGTCTCGGCTGAACCTTTCTTGCAATCATGCCTGGAAAAATTAGCATGAAAAAACTTATTTCAAAGCCTCTTTTAATATTAATATACCAATGATAAATCTTCGTCGTGATTCTATGCCTTTCGACACAGTTTTATCACAAACACCCCACACATTATTATTATTCGAAGCGCTCGAACTACCCTCTCGAATATCCCAAGCCATTGACCCGTCTCTCGCAACTTTCGCAACGAATTTCCCCCGCTCTTATCAAGCATTTATAAATTCTTCCCGGATTCTGCCAGGCGAATCTCTTGGCCATTGGATGGTTAGATTACCGAAAAGACGCTATTACGCTATAAATCCGGGACCGGGCTGCCAGTTTTATAGAAGCAGTTAACGGTTAAACATATAAAGTGGCGGAAGGGTGTACGATGACCTCGTAAAAAGAATGGAAAAAAGAAGAGTGGGGCGAGGGTAAAGAGCTAATTAACTTGTGACTCGGCGTACCACAGCGAAACGAACGTTTAGTACCGGTGAAAATAAAGGCTGTCGAAAGGTAGTGCCGGTTGACCCTTAATTAGTCATGCGGTTAATTTTTCATACTGGTCTTGCTGTTACTTCTATGTTACTACCGTGTAATTTTTTTTACTGCGGCCAGATTTTGAAATAATTATAACGTAATATATGGTAATATTTAAATCTCCGACATTTTTTAATTATGATTATATTTAATTACAACGTTAATGAACGTTGTAGAAAAATTTGTATCATTAAATAACTTGGGAATAAAATGTGGTAGGTCTGTTTTAAAGCGAAGAACGGCTACATATATAGCAAGGTTTCTCGCTGAAGAAATTTGGAATTAGATTTTTAATTATACCTACGGTAAATCTGATAGTTTTGCTATCAATTTGAAATTGACATGGCTATCGAAAGTAATTTTCTTTAATTCTATAGATTTTCGAACGTATTTTAGTATTTTCTTTAATACAAGATTTTAATCACATTTTCTTTCAATTTCTCCAATTTTATGAAACACTTGATGATTCCAAATCATTCGGACAGATATAATCACTGAATTAAGATGTGCAATTATTTTAAACATCTTCCTATATTATTAAAGGTGAAGACGATGTTTGGACTCTACAATGTGTAAAAAGAGAGCAAGAACAAAAAGTAAAATTGAAGTTCAAAAATGTGAAGAATCCTTTGGTATCTGCGCTAAATAATTTTGCTCATTGCTTTACTACGTAAAAGCAAAAATATAAAAAGAAAAAGTGAATATTAAAAACGTCTAAAAATCGTACTTTTCAGTGCTTGACGAAATGAAATGTATGGTTAACTTTTAATACGAAATTGAAAATACGAGATGGGATAATTAATATTTCGCGGAGCGTGTGATCAATTACGCTCGTACAAAATGAATATTAACATCGATATACTTTCATTATGCGATTTTACGATGTACCGGGCACGTGATTGCGATAATTGTCCATTATTATCGATGTGCCATTGTTGTTTCGTTTGGCACTCGAGATGTTCGACAAGTATGACGCGGTGGAAATCGATTTGGAAGAGCTTCGAGAAGAGTTTCTATATCGAGTATCGACGTTTACCTTGCTACTCCACCACTACGAATAAAATATGTTTTTACGCTTGATTGTTTTTAATGCTAGTGAAGTTTTATAATTGAAGTCGCTGAAACGTTCCTTCAATTATCTTTCGAAAACGTGACTTCAAATAAATAAATCTTATTCTACGATTTTTACGTATTTTCTAGAACAATCTGTAGAAGATGACGTAATAGATAATGTTCTACACATTATTCTATAGTAGATATTCTGTAGAAGATAATGCAGTGGATAATCCTTTACCGATTACTCTACAATCCTATTCTATAAATAATTTTACGATGCATTTAGAAATTAGGCAAGTTCACGTATACTTGGCAGGTTTCATCAAACCGATTATTTCAAAAACGAAGCGTCACGATACATCCTATACTTTCGACTCTTTATTTTTATCATATATTAGAATCAGACCTTTTCAAATTTTACCATAATCGCCGTATGACAGCCATTATAATAAGACGCTGTCAACTCCAAATCATCTTCAAAACATAATAGATATTACAACCGATCAATAATATATCGTTTCTTTAAGCTGAAACTTTCGAACTCGAAAGATCAACAAGAGCTCGGCGCAATTATTAGTACAGAGACTGAGGGATTAATTGCAAATAAAATCGAACGATAGCCGTTCGTTTCTCAGGGCTTCCTGGAGAATTCTGTCCCAGATGCCCTCGTCGAACGAAGGACACCAGAAGCGTTCGGTATCGCGGGGTAATTTTCGTAATCGGCGTCCTAGATCCAACGAATTAAATCCGTAGCCAGGCTTACCCCGCCGTTGGCTACGCGGATTTCCTTTAAACGGGTTGCTGCCTGCTCCTTTGAGAAGCAACGAGATGCTTCGCGCTCCGCTTTTGTGGAATGTAATGGGAGTTGAACGGTGTACGGCTCAAAAATACAAGGAGGTATCGGGGTAAGTGGTGCGCACGGTGGAAAATGGCGTCAGGTCTTCTTGAGAGGGTAAATCGAAGCTATGGAATGGGACTTTTTAACGGCGCTACCGGCAGAGTTTCTGGTTGGTCCTTTTAACACAAAGTACCGCCATGTTCTTTCGTGTTTTGTTCTATTCGAGTGTGGTCGTTAGTTGCTTCCAAGGACCTTTTTCGACTTAGTTTTATTTTATTTCTATTTGGAAGTTTTAGGTTTAAATTGGAAACGTCTTCTGTAAGAAGTTATTGTTTCGTACCTGATAATTGCAGAGATATCATCCTAAATCATTTCGATTCTATAAACTACAAGTATCTTTTAAAATTATTATTTTATAGTCTTTCTTACAATTTTTTGCATGAAAATAATTGTTGCAATAATGTTTTATTTTATTTTAACGCTAGGTACAGTTATGTTCTTTTATGTTTTATCGCACTCGAATATCGTTAGCTTTTCCCAAGACTTATTTCTCCGTTTGTTTTATTATATCTCTTTTTATTCGCAACGTCTAAGTTGGCAGTGCTTTTTTGAGTAGTTGTTAACTTGTTATTGTTTCATATTGCTGGAAATAATCTGAAAGAATTTTTCTTATTTTAATAAATCGTTATATGCAGCGATTTTCGTAAAAAAGATACTACAAATAAAAAATATATAAATAAATATCGATATTAATACTTCATTCTCGTATAAATCAGTATCATTCGCGTGTTTCAAAATTACTTCAAATTTAATTAATCCATAAAACATTGTAGTTAAACTAATTATACCGGAAATTAATGTCGGTTATGTAACAAAGTCACGAATTATCCTTCAATTAAGTAACTTTACATTACGTACAGTAACAGCGGGATAAAATATTAATGTAGAATTTTACCACAGGCATAGTTAAAGTCAAATTCAATTACCATGTTGCGCAGGGTTTTCTCCAACCAAGGAATCACTTCAGTTTAAGCTGAAATCACGATTCCCATCTCGTTCTCCCTTCGTGAACAAAGTAGTTAGTGTTTACTTAGTAATAGGTTCGAAATTACCGGCGGAACTTAAATTCGCTTAAATTCCTCGTGGATATAATAATAACTGTCATCTCGATTTAAACGTGGAAAGGCCCCGTTTAACCGGGTTCTGTTTCTCTTACACAACCCAGTCTCACAAACAATAACGGCACACCTACCTTTCCATGAACACGATCAAACGATGGCGAATTGACGCTGTAACGTAATAACGTTGTGTCGGATGCTTTTGAATTTATAACATTCTTGTTTCCACGAAACAGTCGATTCAGCTTATCGGGTCGGTCAGCTTAGTTTCTACGCGGATCCATTTACCAAAGCTTGGACAAATTCGTCAATTTCATTGATTAATCAGCTTCCGCCGATGCAACCTGTCCCTCGACCTTCCCTAAGACTCTCATAAAGCAATTCAACGCTTTAGAAACATATCGCCAGGAGTTCCACAATATCAGCTCACTGTCTCTCTCTTTCGACTTAAAACTTTCCAATCCTAATCCACTCTAACCTCTGCAAGTAACCCACTTTATCCGTGAATCCAAGCCCAATTTCGTACGATTCACTGCGAACATTTCACACAATTCTGGTCCTCCGAAACACACAGAGATCCCTAAACTCTCCGTCCGGTCAAAGAGCCAGGAGTATATTAAGCCAGTGGCGCGACAAATATCGCAAGAGGTGAGCTTCGTTCAAACACGTAGCCTCTATTAAGTCGTCCTGTCGGTCAATATGCGCACGTGCACATGCCGGAAGTAATTTTCGATCAAATCGAGATGCGGAGGAAGGAGAGGGAAAGAGACCTTTGTCAAATACCTGCGGCGGATTTTCATACACAGCTCGACACCGATTAATGTTCTCTCTTCGTGAGTTCACGAAACCCCCCTCGCGTCGCTGTGTTTCGCCACGAATGCTAGATGGCTTTCTACGCGCTCGTATCTACATTTGCAGGTGGTGCTTCCGGCTGAATTCGACCACGAACGGCCTTAACGTTCCCTGTCGCAGACGATGCCGCCATTGCAATTCCGACGATCTCCAACCTGCTTTCCGGCGTACGTGTGTACGTGAACGCGAGACCACCTCGATACATTTCACGTGGAAATCGTGGCTCGCGACTCGTGAATAGGATTTAAACGTTACTCACCGAGGAGAAATTAGCGGCCGTTAGAAACGGTGCTTTATTCCGCGATTCTATCTGAGGTTTTTTCACCGCGGATTTGTGGCTCGCTGGTGTTCTTGTTAGAATGAAGAAAAAAGGGCTGGCTTTTGTTAGGTTTCGTTACTAGTATAAAAATGTATTTAGTAACCAAAAGTGGCGAAGTATATTAAAGTTATTTCGAAGCTTCTTTTATTATTCGACGCTTCTGCCGGAATAAATATAGTCTCCATTATTCAACTATTTTTGGTAAAATTACATAAACACACGTAGCATTTTATTAATGTATAAAAGTTCAGATTTTATTTACATGTCGTATAACATTAACTTAATCATCAAAATAGGCTTCACTGTTCAACTTATAACTTCAACTTATAAAATTACGTAAATACACATCGTATATTATTGATTCCATCATAAAAGGTAAATATATTTGTCGGGTTCGCGTCAAAAATAGAGTTAGGGGCATTTAACGAACTTTCGCTAGGATTAGCCATGGTTGTTATACAATAGCGATAATGTTTATTATCACAATCGAGTAACCGCGGTAATTAGACACGAATGACGGTGGCCTCAGGTTCGATAACGAATCCACGGCCAACGGGACGACGAATGCGATGTGATACACGATCCTGATGTCACACAAAGTGCAAGTAGTACTGCTCGGAATAGACTCTATCTTTGTCCAAGTGGAACTACCCTTATATAGTCCTCTCCCCACCTCTCGGGTCAATCTTTGTTTTTAAGGAGAACTATATAATTATTCCATACCTCTGTTAGGTACACGTCCCTCCCGTGACCGTGGCTACGTTCAGTAACCCGTTATGTCACTTCGAGCTCAAGTTTCTTAGTTTTATCACTTAAATGTAGCTATAGTAAAAGTCTGGATTAGGATATTGGGGTTTTCCCCAATATTCCAAAAGGGAGGCCCTGATGTCCTTTCATCTCCGACATATTTAATTATTGCAAAACGTATAAATTAGTTGTATACTGTTATTATAGAAGAATAATTGTTGTAAATGAATGCATTACTGAATTAACTAACATCTAATGATAGTAGTGCTTTGCTTAAAGTAATAAAACTCTAAAAGTCCTTTTGATGTTTTAATCCTGTGGAAAAAGAATTAAATGAAACATTAAATCTGAAAAAGGAAGCACTAAATCTGACAATACGACCGCCAGACAATGTACCATAAAACCGCGTCACGAAGTGTTGCTCTGGCGGAAATAAAATTATCATAGCTTAGAGCACGGGAGTTGATAATAAATGCAGCATGTGCTTGACGATCGATTTTCCGATGTTGTATGCGCTCGCATATTGTCAGGTTTTGTCAAACGATTTCGTTAAACGACCAGACGGCGTGATAAAAGGTAGGGAGAAGGAAATCAAAGGAAATCTCTATTTTAGAGTGCGATAAAAAGAAGCAGCTGCAAACTTTTATTGTACATATATGGCTTCTCTTTTCAATATGGTGACGAAGAAGAAATTTCACGAAAGGAAAATGAATAACCTTCCCGATATAAAAAAAAAAAAAGAATAGGGTGTATTATATACTTAGTGTCATTATTCTATGTATGGTTCGTTTGTTTCTTATGGGAAAAATAGATTTCGTTTTACGTAAAATCAAAGATTCTAGTTATTATAATAAAGAGATTTAATATATATTTGTTAGGTATGTAGTGGAGATATTTATGTTTATCATAGCAAAGAGAAAAATTAATTAAAACAATGATAAAGGGTTTCTACAAATTTGGAACAACAGTTCCATTACAACTAGTAGATGTGCAGAACAGTGGTCCTTGTAATTAAGAGGCGTACCTGTGGCCGACTATATTTGACATATAGTACTGTACGCTCCTATTAAAAGCCTACATTTATTTCAGTCACTCTTGGAAACATTTAACTTTATTTATTAATTACGAATGAATATGGATAATGAAATATGAACGATTATATGTGTCATATTCGTATTTCGAACACAGATATTAATGATTTATTTATGAATTTATATTATTACACGCAGTAATTGTATTTAATCTTCTGTGTCGCATTATACACACATGACTGGCTGTAAATGATCTATTCTACTGTACTATTTGGAACATATTTTTAGTTCATTTATTGAACGAGTGCAGTACAAAATAATATCAATATTTACTTCAGGATAATTTAACATGTCGAGGATAATTTAACATATACACATACTTTTGATAAAATTAATATCTTTTCCCACTGAGACAGAAACGTAAATATACATATATTTGTTATTCGTTTACACATAATCGCTTACTTTTATCACACTGCTTTTTAATTACTGAATTAATTTTTTAATTATCTTTTTAATTATCATTTATGAATAACATATTTAGATAAACATAAAAAATTGACAGTTCAACATCTTTTCATTGCTTTTAAGAGTGCACAAAAAATTGCATAAAGGAATACAAATTTTGATTGATAGAAAACGTTGATTCAATAAATGTACTTCTTATTATAAACCAGAAGCTATAAAAAGATCGAATAATGGTATTAACTATTCACCGTCCAGTCAGTGTGCTTCGTATCTGTCGAACGAGTTATTATATAAAGCTCGGATTAACCTAAACTTTAGTCAGAGTTTTCTGAAAATTGACAATGTCTTGTCTGAACTTCATGAAATTTTAACTAGCCATATCTCGTACATCTAAGATATGTGCACCTAATTGCATTCAGTTTTTGGCAACCAGCTTTGTTGTAAAGCTATTAGTAGAGCTACTGGTAGAGACAATTTGCAAGAAAAATATACTTTGAATCGGAGAACGATTTTGTTCGTTTAGAAATATTTTCAATGCTTCCCAAAATTGAATTCCATCATATTTCCAAATCGATTAAACTAAGACGTCACGTTTATTAACTGATTAATGGCTAACGTTGCGGAAATATAACGTTTTATTTCCGAATTTTTAAATTCTCAAATTTTCTCTGGAAATTATAAGATGTATTTTCTTTAAAACTTTTACCAAACTTTCTTCAAACTTAGGAAATTTCTCTCAAAATTAGAAAACACGATCTCTTCAAAATTTCAGATATACTCCCATGAAACTTAGGAAAATTCGTAAGAACCATAGAACACGATATTACGATAAATTTTAAGAATAACTAACATAGATTTTTACGTGCAAAAAGCGATGCGTTCTATAAATTCTATCAATTAACAATGTGCTTTGATAGATTAAAAATTTCTTCAAAATTTGTCTAATAAATTTGCTAGAGAACGTTTACCAAACGTCACATGAGGACAACGATGACATCGTTGTTCGTCAGTTATTCGCGTTAACACGTCGATTGTCCTGTAATTCAGACGAATTAGTATCGATGCTTGGTAATACGAGCGGAATTTCGGCCGCTGACGGAAATTGGCACTCGTATCAGTGTCAATCACCTAATTGGAAGCCCGCTCGACTTCCCATTGCAAACGGCTCGTCGTTTTAACGGTCTCGTAAACTTTTACGACGTTGTAATTCAATAATTACGATCGGCTCGCCGCCGATAGACTCACCTCTTCGCGATTCTCAACCATGGAAGACAATAGAGGTAATTATTATTTTGTTTATAGCTGGCCGTTTTGTTTATGATAATTGCTACATATAATAATAAATAAATAAAATAATCGTCCACGCTGCCAATACCTGTATTGATGAAACAAAACGTTCCGTACATGATTTTTATTTCCCATTTTGGCGGCGCAGGCGTATTTCGTCTTCTCATCAGTCTTTGTTAAAGTGAAGTTTTCATGTGGTTATGTGTGTGAGATAGAGTTGGGAACTTGAAATTAGGTGAGCTGGTACGTTCGTTTTGTGATATAGTGATTTAGGATATTGGTATTGAATTAGAGGTAGAAGTTGATTTTTGTAAAAACTTTTGAATGTAGATAATACGTAATTGAAATTTTTTCACTTTTCATTTTCATTACAAACGTTAGTCAAATTAGGTATTAAATGAGTGATAATTAAAAAGATAATTTCATTTGTAATATTTGAATTTAAACGCGGAAAAATTTAAAAATCATGCACAAAAATTAAGTTACCTTTTATCAGACTAATGGTACAATAGGTTCCAAAGTAATTTTTATGAAAATGACTGAATTATTACAATATTTCCGACACCACTGGAACTTATTAAAGCATACGAATTCTGTCATAAATGGAACTTCACATCTCAACATTAAAACAATTATGATGATTTTTTTCAAACTTCAGTGTGTCACAGTTTGTATCATTATATTGTTGAGCTGGTTTTGAAAAGAATAATTTATTCTGTCTGGAATAAAAGTATATAAAACTAAAACATATAAGTGTACTTATACAAAGATGTGCATGTGTTTGTAGGAAATTCAAATGTACGGAGACGCGAACGAAGAAACAAATCTTTATTCAAATCCCATTTTCTTAGTCGCAAAAGATATAAATTTCCTCGAACATCTACGATCTACTAATAAAACATATTAGTCACGTAAACGAATTTCGAGCGAAAGAGAATGGCTTCAACGAATCCTTTCCGATAAACCACAAAAGAAACAGTAGAATTGATCCAACTATCATTCGGATGCTTCGAAAACAAAGAGAAAAAGACACGCGTATATCTATACACTTAATTACCATCTGCGTAAAAGCCACATCAGAGGCACAGGAACCTGCGACGATGACTCCGATCTTACTCGAACGAGATTCGAAGAGCGAGGTTCGAATTTCCAGCGAAAATTAGGTAGTTCGACGCGTAACGACGAGCCATCGCGTTGGCCAGTCCGATTCGCTCGAGTTGTCGCGTAATAGAGTCGATCGTCCGCCGCTCGAACATGGCCGACTACAATGTCGACGAGAGTATGCCACCGTTAAGTATATTACAGAAATCTGGCGTGAGATGACCGGTCCATTTGTAAATGAGATCGAAGCGACCGCGGAAGCGATCGTATCCAGCTACGGTAGAACCGAAAATGGAACGCTGCTATCAAATTGGAAGAGGAAGCCACGTAACGAGGGAAATGGAAAGGGAGAAAAATTGGATTTAAAGGGTTGGTGAGGAGGTTGCGGCGGGGTGTTGGTCGCGGTGCAGGAAATATCGTCGACCCTCTTCATCGACAGTGACGAAGCGTGTATTAAGTCAGACTTCTCTATTCCCTTTTAACCTCTCGTCTCTTGCTACTAGATCTCGTTCCATATGAAGAGGTTACGTAAGTAGGGGTTCTGCAAGTCCTTCAAGCCTTCAGAATTTATCCGAGTGCGTCTGTTCTCGTCGTTTCGAAGAGTTTCGTATAGGATATAAGGCCGTGAGTGTTACTCGAGGAATATTCATTAGCGGCCAACTTTTTATACAACGAGACTGGCACTCGGTGGTGGAGTAATCGCAACGCTTGTAAGTACCATGTCGAGGAATTTTGCTTCACAAGTAAATTTTATTGTCACTTACTCAGTATGCGTATAGGAACGAAAATTACTTTCGCCGAGCTCTTTGCTTTGTTACTATAAGATAAATCATCCGATATGTGCGACAGCTATGACCAACGATAAGGGCTTCGGCCAGGCGTGGGTTAATAAAACGTGGAATTTATTGCAAAGATATAAATCTAGAAAAGTGTAGTCTTCCGATGTTTCGTTCGCCATGCTTAATTTATAAATTGATGCACAGATATAGATTCGGAAAAATCCAGTGAGACCATACAAAACTTTCTATAGAATGTATCTACGATATTTTAATGAAAGTTCGCAGAATAAATACGTGAGATCCATGAGAAAGAACAGAATATTTGTAGTACAAATTACAGGCAAAGGAAGCGTAAAAATGACAGAACCGAACAAATACGTATTTGTATTGCGTCGGTTTATTGGAACGGCGAATGCTTTTTGCATATTTAGACACGGGGCTCGCGTTACTCATCTACCAGAATGTATCGCGCGAGTGAAATTTTTAATTAACGCGGCATAAACAAAAGTTATTAAAGCCGGCATTCTGGTATACGGTTCGTACTGTCCGCACAACAAACTACATTACTTGGTAAAAAATACTGGTCAAATATTTAGCGTCTTGCGAGCGAGATACTTTTTACTTATTCACACGAAGCTCTCCTTACCGCCCTCGTTTCTTTCAGATCACATTTAAATGCATCGTTTACGATCCGTAAATCATTTTCATGGATTTCTCATCGATTATCGATTTGGGAGAACACGTTTAATTAATTTGTTTAAATATTTCCAATTAAAAAATGTATCAATTCTCTTCTGGGTTGATATTTTATCACATTGTCTGTGTTTTTAATGGTATATGTATCAAATGCTTTAACTGGAATGAAGGAATATAAATACAAATTGTTCCCCTTAAAGGTAATAAAGTTTATTACAATAAATAAGTTAATTAGATTGAAGTAAACATTATAAATCTCGAAAATGTCAGAAAGAATATATGCATATGTATACGGTATAAAAGAAGGAACATATAGGATATATAGAAGATATACATATAACAATATATAAAATAAGATTAAAATATAACAATGCGTAAAATAAATGTCAGGAATAAAAGAAATGAAGGAAAGGTATTGTTTAACGTAAAAGACGTTGTCGACATCGACATTGCGTATTTGTAAAATATACAAGGAACAGTCTTTTAAAAAGACAATATGTGTGTGTACTTACAGTGGCGAACAGAACAAAATTTAAAAAGTGAGAGGTACGAAAAACTACCAGGAACTTACGAAACTGAATTAACAGCTTTCCGGGAATTCTATTATTGCAAATTCAGTAGAATCATATCGCATTAAAAAGTTTAATAATCTTTATAATACAAACAGGTTATAATAGAGGGGAGAATTCAGCTTCAGAGCAATTTTCTTCAGTACATAACAAAGATGGAAAATTTTATCATCTTCGCGCGTAAGATTTCATTGTTGAGATTGCGTAATAAAGATTCCTTTGCAGTTTTCGCACGCTTTGAAATTTATGTATTTAACCTCATCCTTCTACAATCCGCATCACACACGTTTTCGATTCCATTAATTACGCTAATACAAATGAAATTTTTTTGGTTTGCCAGTCGAACGAACCATTCGAAAGCAAAACGACATACAGAGATCGAGCTCGGGGCCATAATTATTAAACCATTTCTATATCTTGATTTTAATATGTAATTATAACCGTTTAAACAATGTTCATCCGGTGAAAAGCGGTTCAATACGCAATTATATTTACGGTAATTAGACTATCCCCGAGTCGACGTAACGCGACTAATTGTAATTAATGCTACTTGCTAATGATTTCATCCTGATTACGTGTGTCTCGTTACGTTGCACGTCTCAAGCTATGATCGCTTCTCTACGCAATTATTTTTGTCTCTTGTCATTCCGACGATGCACAATTGGTCGACGTCTATAGAAGAATACGGCGATACAAAATTTAAATAAAAGTTTCTATTTAAATTTGAGTAAGAAATTAAAATATTCTTTTTCATTATTGTAGGGTATGTAGCAACATTGTGGCTTCGTATTATTGATTAGGAAATAAGAAAAGATCGAATTTGTTGAGCTTTTAAAACATTAATTTCGATATAAAAATAATCAAAAGTAATTTTCTAATTATGTCAAGTCATTAAGTTAGCTATGAAAAACATGTCACTATAAAAATGCAACACAGGATTTGATGATTCTATTGAAAACTATGAACTACCATAAATACGGAACTTAAAGTCTTCGAAAAATTGATTGCGTTATATGATGATTTCTCGCACAAGTCTGATATATTTGTTCACAGTACAGTTCATAAGTGCTATAAAAATACTGTAAAAAATGCGACGTGTAGTTATTCTCCCAACCCCCCTTCCCAAAAAAAGAAAGGAATATAAAGAGAAATGGAAATAGAAGAAAAGTTTCGTTGCTGCGATATCGATACGAAGCTAATCCATTGACGCCCCCAATACTACCAAAAGGCTATTTTTCGTTTTTTCTCGGTACTATTGGCAACGTGCATTAACGGCGTGAACAAATCCATTACGAATAATGCATCTTTCGTTGTCCGACGTTTCGGTAGACCGTGGGGAAAACAGATGGCGTGAAGCAATCCTGTCGCGGAGTTAGTCCTGTACAGGGTGTTCGGGTATTATCTAATAGAAGATACAGTGACATTCGTTTTTATTAATAATAATTACTAATGTCCGGATGTTCGTGAAAATCCATATTTTTATCAATACGATACTGATTAAAGATATATTTCGGATGAAACTTAAATAAAGATTTGTTTCACCTACTAAATATTGCAACGTGTACTTACAGATATACTTCATATTTTATATATCTGATACATTTTTTAATATTATACGGAATTTGTAAATTTTTACACGTCCAAATTTTTCATAAATACATGAACTTCCGCAGTCTAATAATTACATACACTCGGATATAGGTATGTTGTATGTAAATTCATATTTGAAAACTTGTGAAATGGAAATTTTCTTTATCCTTTTAATATTGCAATGAAGTCTTTACTCCGGTTATTTTATATTTATTTGCATATTATGTATGTTCTGTTACTTCTTGATACATTTAAATTTCGAATAAACGTGCTTACAAAGGGTGAAGAGAATTTCGTGGAGCTGAAGAATTCTTTTATCACTGTCAATATTTCTTCATGGACATTATATGAATTCCTTTGACACACTCTACTTGTACTGAACTTTTTGTTCAACCTCTTCGGAACTGCGTACAGAGTTACATCTTCTAAAGGATTCTGTAGAAATTCTTTAGAATTAGAAGACATTTGTAAGGCAATTTGTAATTCATTTTTTATACTTATATAAATAGATAAATTATTTTCACAAATAAAATACGTAAATTATTTACGTACGAAATCAGATTGATAATCTGATAATGATATGTATAACTCACAGGACTCTATAGAAAATTATAGTAAGCACCTGTACCTTTCGAAAAATTTGAATCTCTCTTTACAATTATAGGCAGAGATACTTTTATGCCTGAAACACATTGAAAACTAATTAGAGGATTAAGAATAATCAAAATACTGAAACGCTGAAAACAAACGCGGTGGCTTAAAAACGACGACTCTCAGAAATACCAAAATTACGATATTTCATGTAAAAAATGCCTTCTACTCGGAAAAGCTTTTTATTCCAAAAAGAATTTATTGTTTCCTCTCCCTGAAAAGATTTCACGAATGACACATTATTAACACTGAAATGGTCACCCTATGTAAGGGTCATTCGTCGACCAGCGGGGTATTAACCAGGATTTAAAGCGCTATCAGCGGTTGTAAACAGCGTTATCTTTGCAATTCAGCATTGGGAATCCTCTATCAATCAGCCGCGGAAAGAAGTTAAAGTATCGAACTGCTAGAAGTAATTTGTAACAGGAAGAAATCCGTAGAAGGGCAAGGAGATCGACAATAACGTGGCGATTACGAGCAACAGCACGTGCTGGTTTTCCCATTTTTCCATCCTTTTTATCTGGTGCTTTATGAAATTTGTATATTACACCACGTACGAAACAATCTGTTGCAAAAACAATTTGCTTGTGAACATATTAAAATATAAGCTCGCGGAAACTGTTGTTCGATAACATACTCGTCGACTTATGAAATTTTAACAATATGAAACTGAAGATCCGGTCTCTGTTCGCGGAAAGAAAATACGGAGTCGTGGAATCGTTGAAAAATTTTTGCAATGGGATTCGAGATCTTTGGCGATTTTTATTGTATTGGAAAATGCCCCTTGAGGATATCTTATAAACGAATTGCCTCGAATCGTTGAAATTGGTTAATCTAACATACGTGCTCATCAGAATTTCGAAATATGTATGGTAAAAAATATCGGTTGCTGAAAGTCGACAATTGTAGGTGAACGAATGCTTCAATCACTCACTGTGTATTGTAATCGTAA
The DNA here is from genome assembly GCF_040668555.2 of Bombus flavifrons. NCBI lineage: Eukaryota > Metazoa > Arthropoda > Insecta > Hymenoptera > Apidae > Bombus > Bombus flavifrons. The sequence goes on from NC_138456.1 coordinate 9,503,010, forward strand.
ATAAAAATATTACTTAAATGCATTGTAGATCTACATTTATCGGCGTAATAAATATCATATACATGCGTGTCATGAATGACAAATATCTATGCATGTTTGTTTCCTAGCAATATATTTCTAAAGGTGTTGGTTTAATCATTTAACAACGTAAGCTGAAAGAGATAAGACGCGTAAATCATCAAGTATAGTACTATGAATTTCATGTAACATAAATAATAAAGAGTATGCATTCCTCGTATTTGATATCAAGAATGTAGAAAATTTTGAACCTAAGAAGAGAATCATTTTTTAAATGTATTATTCTGAACTCCTCGTCATGTTATTACACTGTGAAAAGACTAAAGAATCTGCAGGAGATAAAGAGTTATTACAGATAGACGCTTGTGACAGGATCACTTGCTAGTAAGCCATGTAAAACTGAAAATACAAAAACCTGAACAGATTGTTTAAAATCCTCCGAATAAATGTTAAGTCACGCGACACCTGAATATTGGCACGTAGATGATAAAAACGTTAAATCTACACTCTCAAAAATAGCTATCATCCCCGAACGTGTCATAAATCTTGGTTAACCCTGACAAATGTAGTTGCTAGCGCTTCGACAATTCTGAATGGACTATGATAGATTTTCCCCTGGAAAAAGATTTAAATAAAAAATGAGGAATGTGAGAAAAAAGATTCAAAACAAACAGAGGGGAGACGGAAGTAAATAAACAAATAATTGAAAATATGAACAGGAAAGAGAAAATATAAACGATAACTGAAAATGTAAATAAACAGAGAAAATAAATAAGCATATTGGAACAGTGATTTGATTACGAACTAAGTCAGGGGAGAAAATATAATGGAAATTTCGTCATATCAATTTTTTAATCTTCTTTCTTACAACAAATATTTTTATCTCTTCAAAGACCGCTTAATGTATAGTTTAAAAATCGAAACGTTGCTTTTTCATGTAAAAAGTGAGAATTTTCATAGTACTATTTCAAACCACATAAAAAATATAATTACCAGGATTGATATTCAGTATTCATTATTATATATCTCGTGTGCATTAATATCCCGAACAATATTTCTATATATAACTCCAATTTTTATTTTCTGATCTTAATTTCAATTTTCATTTTCCAATATTTCGAATGATGTCTCTAAAACTAAACATTATGTATTTCGTGTATAACTCTGATTTATTAACTTTCATCTATACAAATCAATATTCCTTAGAATCCAGTAAAATACAACTGAGTAAAAATGAGCTATTTTATCTGGATTTGGATATTGTTATTATATGAATCTTTTTGCATGCAAAAATTCGGAGCAGATTCGTCCCCGCTAATTTCGTATCCATCAATACTTCGAGAATTAACTGTGTATACTAACTTTCTCAATCCTTGCTTTTTGCCAGCTTAGATTCTTCGTTGCGCTGTTTGTTTGATAAAGTTCCTTTTCCTGACCAAGGAAATAATCCCGTGGGATTACGTTGGCCGTAGTTATGACAGGCGATTAAGAGTTCGAAGAGAAAGTTTTTACCAACACGTCGAACGAGTTTCATCCCGTTAGTTTCGCTGTGAAACAGTGATACCTTTCTTCATTAGGATCCTGTTCGGGCTATTTCTTGTTGCTAGTCAGCATCTGCTACGGTTGGTAATATCGGTTGCGGTGATTAGGCGGATTATATCTTTGTTTTGGCACATTGCTTAATATCTTGGAAAATCGAGGCATAACCGTAAGTATTCTCTTAAGTGTTTGATCCATTAAGGATCATGCAGTGAAATCATGCATAAAAGTTGTGTTAATGCAACGTTATTGAAAACGTAATTAAATTAAGTCACATACTGTTTCGTCTAGGTAGAACAAGCTTGTTATCAAATTGCGGATTTTCATACGTTTATGAGAAATTTGCAAAATACACAGATTGTACGTAATATGCAAGAATATATAAAATTGTCTACCTAGGTTCCATTCCTTTGATTATATTCGTAAAAATACGAATTGACATGAACATTATTTATATTTATTATATATATATATTTTTATATTTATACGTATATTTATATTTATTAGAGCAACAGATACTTATCTTGGATTTTCATGATTTAAAGGAAATAGTATATTATAGTAGAAAATTCAAAATCTGTAATTTTGCTCACATTTTCGTGGTCCGAATTTCTTTCTAATCAATTTGTCATTAACAATTCAGAAAAGTTAAACAAGGAACAAAGATGGAAAGGATATCGTTCGCGTACACTCTTGTTAGGAAACATACACGGGACAAAGCATCAGTCTTTTTGAACAGATTACGTAATAAGAACATGAGACAGAAAAGAATAAGAAGTCACTAGGAATTAAGACAGGAGCTGTGAAGAAACATGTCAGAGACCTTCCACCATCTTTTTCCCCTTCTTCTCCTCCATTCTCTGAAAGCAACTGGTCTTTTCCTCAAAATAACGATTCATCATCGGAACTTTTCAACCGCTTTAAAAATTCGTTCGTATCTCCGCTTCCGTCCTTGCGAATGCTTTAATCTCTTCAGAATTTCTTCGTCCTCTGTTTTTCTTCTCTTCTGCGTACCTCACTTCGCTGGTAGAGCTTGCTTTTATTCTTGTTAAATTCAGTAACGTCGAGCCAACTTCCTGCTCTCTGTCTCTCTTTCTCTCTCGCTTTGTATATATTTTTCATCCGCGAAACGTATTTATCTTGTGGTGCATTTTCAATTCGAAAGATTCAAGTGTTATACCCGTTAATGTTTCTTCGTTAACGTGTATTTATTGTAAAGGACGTGGCTTGAATTTGAATATGCATGTGAATCTATGTGTAGCATCGCGTCATAAATATATAACGCAAATGTTTAACGAGGGTCCATGACGACGTGGACCTCGATAATGAACGAGACGGATACAAATGGTCTTTTAAAAACGCAATCGAGAATATTTTATGAATATACAGGGTGTTCCAGGGTTTAATGTTTTAACTTTCTTAGCGTATTGCATGATTGTAATGACTACAAAAAGCATTGGCACACCATTGCAATTGTTATAGGATTAACATATTAGATGTAAGAATATTAGAATTCATTTAGCAGTATTTCTATATGACTGTAAAAATTTGATATTATAAAAATAAAATGTAGAACCTGATTGGTAAATTAGAATACGTGCTAATACCTTTTGCGATCGTCGTATATCGAGGCTTATTAATACGATGGGTTAACATTATTGGCCTGAAACTGGTCTGCACTGAAGAAATGAATTGGAATGTTCACGAGCAACATCACGAGCAACAAAAACACAATCGTAATCCAAAGAATAACAATGCGACATATCGTGAAAGTTAAAAATCTCAGATTAACATTATCGCTCCTCTTTTCGTATTTTTATTATAATTTTGTAATAAAGTTATAAATGATCCATGTTTATCGTAACGCTTTTAACCAAATAAAGGTATAACCATTACCTGTAGAATACATTGATGAAGTTTGGTCTTTAAGTGCTGAGACACACTGTAGATTGCTTTAACTGTTGTACATTTGTCGACCACGTTTGTGCTCGTCGTTTGGTGCCTAACAATATTTCTAGAGCTCCTTTTTTAAATTAATACGAATCAAATCTAGACCTCCTCGTCGATATTAATAATCGATCAATTGTACCGTTCCACTCGTCCTCGAATTATAGAGATATTTTAAAAGATATCTCAAGGTGAAGAGATGGAATTGAAATATCAAAGATGGAATTGTTTAGTGTTTGATAAGAAAAAAATTGTTTTGCGCTCAATGATTGAAAAGGAACGTTCGCTTGACGTTTCTCTAATGTTGTTTAATATCCGAGAGTTTAATGTTTTTGGTGAACGTTTAAAGGAAAAATTGAATCAAGAAGGACGTCATTTTATCGCGTTCGTGTTCCAGTCGAACATTTCTGTTTGATAATTCCCCTCACGCGGATGTTTTCAGAGGTGAATATCGAATATTGAGACTTAAAGGTCGAATCATTAGAAATCTCTTACGCTCTACCAAAACTTTGTTTCTTTGTGTTGTCTCTTTATCTGTTCTTCTTATGAGATATCCATAAGAAAGATTCCCCGAAACACGTGTGAAATCTGAAAACTACGAAATTCCAACATATTCATTACACGAGTAAAAAATTAAACAACTTTCTTTGTCGAAATAGTCCGCGATGAAATGGTTTAATGCAGCGCCGCGTGAGAAGGAATACGTAATAAATGACGGATCCGCATGAATTATGAATTTCCATCGAACAAATTTAAATTCGTTGTCGAATTTATTAGCGTTCGGTGTCGTCACATTACGCTTTCCCCTCCTCTTTGACGCTTCCGGCCAAGGTACCCAGGGAAAGGAAAAAGAAAACACGGAAAACTCACGAGATCGTACAACGAATATTCTTCGAGCAGCGTATGGCTTAAGGTCGCTCGTCTTACTGCTGATTAAATGCAGACGACACCGGTATAAGGTAGTTAATTATCGTCGATTCTCGATTTGCGTGATGAAGGAAACCCTTGAGACTGTGTCCTGAATTAAGTCGATATAAGACGTAATTTAATCAAGCAAAATCGTGCATGAAATTTCGTAGGAAAAATTAAAAAGCGCGTGGAATTTTCGATATAAGAAAATATGGTCTAAATTATTTTTGAAAATAGAGTTTCGTAGTGTGTTTTGTGATCTATTAACTGTAGGTAATGATACTAATTGGAAATGATACTTAGTCTGTATTTTACTTTCTTTTTTATTTTGAAATCTAAATTACTTTAAATTACTTAAAGCGCCTTTTTAAATGTTTGATATTAAATTACCTAAAATTGCTTTAAAGTGTTAGAAAATTGTTAACGATGATCAAAATTGAGCTTTATGGTTATTTTTCTATGATTAAAAAATATCTCAATGTTGCTGTTTAACCCAGCTTTAAAATTTTGTTTAAATCTTCGCGAAGAACGGAGACAAGAATGTTCTTTTTGGATTTTTATACGAAATCGATAATTCTCATTTTTGTTTGTTTGAATTTTTTAATTTTCTACTTAAATGATTATATTTGCTGCAAGATTCTTCCCTTGACAAGAAGAATTTTCTGCAAAGAAAATAGTGCCCGACGCCTGAAGAATTCAGTTCAGACTTTACTTCGAAGTGCACGCCTTCTTTACCGGCCAGCATTTCCAGTAAACCATCGATGAACAAAATAAAGAAGTGGAAGATTGAGTTACAGTTTCTTTGGCTCTGCTGACCCCTGATCCCGTTCATTTTGTACACGGATACCGGAGGATCTGCAAAGAGAAAGAAAGGAAAAGAGAAATTCACGACCTCGATTTCTTAAATCAATTTTCCTGCACGCAACGCTGAAATAACGAGTATCGTTGTAAAATCTCAAACTATCAAAATTACAAATTTCAAACATAAATCTTCAGTTTCGGAGCTCCGAAGTTTCATGAAGAAATTTCGGAAGCTATTTGCTCGGGGTACACTTCTCTTAAAAACTTTGCATTTCAATCATGTAGTATCAAATGTTTAGTGAAAGTTTGAAATATTTTTGGACGATAGATTCTAACAAATTCGATTTGAAAGATTAATAGAGGAGTTGGTAATATGGAACCAGAGTAAGAATAATATTTTATGTGTCCACGTCGCACAGACAATCTTGTCACTACATGCAATGCAAGTATACAATAGCAACGTGGGAGTAGAATTCTAAAAGATAGCCTAAAAATAATTTCAGGATCTTGAAGCGAACTATCGTGAATTATGAGTACAAAAAAGATTTTAACATATAAAATGGAAATAACATTTTAATTTAACTACTTCTTTTCTCAAATTATCCAAAAGGACCACTTTGATCTATTCTATTGATTCAATATGATACTTGAAGCGCATCACGATAACTAAAGAATGTATTTGTTGTGCCAAAACATCGAAAATAATAAAGAGTTCATAAAGATATTCATAGACATGATATGAAACAAAGAAGATAATAAGCTCATAATATGCTAAAATGTATTTCTTATCTTCGTCTACTGCAAACCGAATACGTAATCCATTTCGAGAAAGAATTTTCTAATCGATCATTTAACATTGTACGTTTTAATCCGTTAAGGCGTAATCAATCAGTTTATCATAGTGCTCCGAACATTTGAATTTCTCTAAATATCATAAAATCATAGAATCTATGTATCAGGTCTGTAAGTATGAAACCGGAATTTGCCTATAGATGGCCCTAACTGATAATGTAGTTATCACTAAACTGCGTCATTGATGCCAAAAGTCTTTGTTGACATCTCACAAACATTTTCGACTCGGAACAATACAAGTTTCATACAACAGCATAGTTCGTAATAGCGTTGAACATGTCAAATTTTGTGCCTGGAAACTACGATTTGCGGACAGCATTGATTTTCTGTTACCATTTGAAGAAAACTGCTGCAGAATCGCATCGAATGCTTGTCGAAGCTTACGGTGAGCATGCTCTTGGTAAATCACAGTGCTTTGAGTGGTTTAAAAAATTCAGAAGTGGCAATTTTAACGCGAGGAACGAAGAACGTGGAAGACCACCGAAAAAGACCACCGAGCTGTTAAAACCTGGCGAAACCGTTAATACTGAGCGCTACCGACAACAAATGATCGATTTGAATCAAGCTTTGCGTGAAAAACGACCAGAATATCAAAAAAGGCAACACAAAGTAATTTTGCTTCGTGATAATGCACCATCGCATACAGCAAAACCGGTCAAGGAAACGATCGAAGCGTTCAGTTGGGAAATACTTTCGCACGCGGCTTACTCACCAGACTTGGCTCCGTCCGATTACTATTTATTTGCATCGATGGGACACGCACTTTCTGACCAGCACTTCGCTTCTTACGAAAATGTACGAAAATGGCTCGATGACTGGTTTGCCTAAAAAGAGCGACAGTTTTTTTGGCGTGGCATCTACCAATTGCCCGACAGGTGGGAAAAATGTATAGCCAGCGATGGGCAATACTTCGAATAAAATATTTTTAATCATTTTCATACAACAAACGTGTATTTTCTATACAAAAATTCCGATTTCATATTTACATACTTGGTAGGTGAAAGGAATAGTTACAAAAATAATTGTGCGAATCTCTGGAACTTCCTTTCATAGCTGCAAAGTTAAACAACAGGTTTCAATAAGGCAAATTGATTGAAAAAAAGCTACAAAAGAAAGGTCGCGTTAATACAACGTCGGTGCTTAATAAATTAGCATCATTTTTAATTTGATTTAGAAAATCCGTAAGAGTTATTTATTTATTTTTCTCCGGTATCTTGACAACCTTTGCATCATCTCTCGTAAGCATGTTTCCTTGGTGGCCAAGTGTACCCGGCAATTTTTCCTCGGTGACGCTAATAAATTGCAGCGTTGCCGCGTTATCTGCCACTTATTTAGTTTCGAGCCTGAACCATAGTACACTCAGGTTAATGGGAATCAAGGTGTCCCCGTTATCTCGCGTGGATCCATTCAAGCAGCCGAGATGTTCTCTCTGGTACGTTACACAAAGTCTTTTATGCAGTTTCCACGAGGAAGAAGGAGCCCGAAGCAAATAAATCAAGCGGCCCTCGGGGCAAAACGTTTCCGTAGGAAGTTGAAATTAGTCGTCGGTGCAAATTGCATCGTTCTCCAAAAGTAATTGTACCTGGTGCCCGCGCGCACACCCTCTTGGAAACGATCCGATCGACGATCCTTTCAATTTTAAAAGCCGCAACGAAACCACGAGAGGAAACTTTTTTTCCTTTCAAACCCCGTACCTTATTGCGTTCGTACGATCCAGCTATATTTTATGCAGTCGTATACTCGTTCAGGATTGAATATTCAGAATGTATTTGAAAGAATCGCTTTCTTAACTTTACGAGGTTTGAGGTGCGTATAGTATTTTGTTACCAGACGCTTGTAGTTAATAAACGGATTTCCGAAGCGTTATTAATGTAACGAAATTCTTACCCTAGAATTAATCACAGTAATCAATATACCGCGGATATTTATGGATTTATGCGAAAGTTACGTAAATACGCAGAGTACACGTAATATGCAAATATGTACAGAGTATTCAAAATATACTGTTCATAATATTTAGTGGCTGAAGCAAATCTTTGCTTACGTTCCACTTTTCGAGTTGTGTTGATGAAAATATAAATTTGCATAAAAATCTGCAATGTACTAATCACACGTATGGCGACGTAGTTTTCACGCTGCAATTGCTACGTTTGTTAAAATGGCGGGTTACAGATTTTCATTTCTGCAATTGAAGCTATACGCAAGTGCTCTTGACATGGTTAAATATCGAATATGGATTAATATTAACCGTAGAAACCTGGAACGTCTTCACGCTTAAAATGGAAATTTTAAAATGAATTCATTTGATAACTCCTTCACGGAGAGGGGGAAAAGGATAAGGGAATCCAAGTACAATATACGCTACAGAAATATCGCCAAAGAGAAATGACCAAAGTACTTAGAAGGGAGGATGAAGTGGAAGGACAGAAGAATACTGGCAAGATTCAGATGTGGAAACGAGACCAAAGCAAGGGAATACTGGAAAGAAGAGGGAGAAAAAAGATGCATACTATGTAGAAGGAAAGAAGAAGATCTGAGACATGTAATAGAAGAATGTGAAATAACGAGAGGACCAAAGGACATAGGAAAAACGCTAAATGAGACCGGAGAAGGTTTAATAGAACTGAAAGCTAATAATAGAAGCTAGAAATAGAACTGAATAGAGAAGAGAGGGGCAAACGACAGGAAAGAAGCACAGCAAGGAGGCTAAAGCCCAAAGTTTCAATAGTGTTTAGTCATTAGTTGTTAATATGTAGTTTCTAGTTTTAGTTTTAGAAATAGAATAATTAAGAGAGTGCAATAGAATAGAGTGGATAAGAGGGGAGGTAGACATATAAGAAGCGAAATAAACATAAAAGATGTAAAACCGAAAGTTCGTCCAAAGCCGAAAGGCACGGACTAAGCAATAATAAATAATAATAACTCCTTCACGCCCACGAACATAATATCGTATAATGAAGCTGAGCGTAAAACAACATTCCCAATAAAATGATACATCATTTTTGACGATGAAAGTGAAATTTCAATTTCAAGCGATTACAAGCGACGAAATTATTTAAATATATTTTTAGTATTTCTCCATCCAAATTATATACGAAATTGTTATGCGGATAGTAAATGCAATATAAGCGTAGGCGGCAACGTTAATTCCGAACGATTGCTTCTTGTGTTTCGTGACCGATGGAAATGTCTCACTCGATTTCCAAGTAGTGCATATTACTTGTGCATCATGCACGAGCGCGTTGCTCGCTCAAGCCTGCATCAAGTCTTCTTTCTCTTCCGTTATACCATAAAAGAATACTGGACGAGACTGTCTGCTTGGAAATCCAAGTAAATGAAATCAATATATACGCATGGTTGTTAATTATCCGTGCGTTCCATGTTTCCTGCGAACATCCTACGGTGCGTTTGCAAACACAATTATTATTTCACGTGATTTTGCGTTACATTATTTGGAAACAACGGTTCGTTTTTAATATTCTCGATTCGAACGCATAAATTTGATCATTTTTATGACATTAAGAAGGTGAAAGGACGAAGAGAAAATTTACTTTCTGCGTAGAACAACTTTATCGAAGGAGAAGATCGTGTAAAAATTTAATATCCGGAAGAATAATGATGGGTTCGAAAGATTCAATGGGATTGTTAGATTGTATCGTCGTACAGATACGTTATTATTGTTATTATTATTATTCGATGTACAATATTGTGTAAAGTTGCAATTGTATAAAATAATGAAAATAAACGTATTGCAGAATGACAGAAGTCCATAAAAGTGTTCAGTGTTTTTGCTAAAATTAATATAGATCAACGATGATTGACAAAAATGTTAATCGCTGTTAGAAGTGTGTCAATTATTGTACTTATCGAAGAAATTTTCAATTTATGAAATATCGTCGATTTACGTTGGCTTAATGAATTACAAATTTATACGATGATTAGTGAAATTGCTGAAGTTCAGAGAATCAACCGGAGGCCAAAGATGAAAAAGACGTTAGGCAAAGCGCGCGTGACCTTTCGACGATAAATTCGGGGAAAAAAGAAGAAACACGGAGACGGAGGAAGCGAATCAAGGGTGATATTTGAAATGCAAATGGGTTTACTTAGTCGAAGACAGATAAATCCTTTGAAAATAAATTTCAGGCCAGGAAAGATTAGAAACGGGACGACCAAAAACATACATATACTACTGTACGCGCCACCAGAAATGCAAAGGATTACTTGTTTGAACAGGGGAAACCAGAAATTCTGTAGCGTGGAGAATTCAACATATGCATCCTAATAATTTCACCGTCAACCTCAACTATCTCATTTTCCCGATATTAATATTACTTCAATAATAATTTGGTAAATTTTTTCGATCCGATATTATCTATGCAAAGTAAGAATGCAAAGTCACACCATTATACGAACAATTTTCTCCTCTTCCTCGATAGTGCATGAAATAAAGGATTGTTCCAGTAATTGAACGTTGTTCGTAATAATTTCATCCAGGCTTTTAACTTTCGTTCCAATTATTTCATATACTTTATCTCATTTATTTCATATCGAGACCCTTCTGTAAAGTATGATATTAAACATTAAATCTGTATTAAATATTATACTTGTCAAATGTACATTATTGCTTTAACAAAATTAGACTTTTATGTAAATAATTGCTTTTTTGTCGATACCGCATAAGGTACATGTCCATTATTAACAATTTCACGCAAACCACCGATTCCATCTAAATATTTAATTTCAAACATCAGTATATTTAGAATAGCTGTATATCGTACACATTCCGTAAATTTGGAAATTTCTCGTGAATATATAAATATCTATATCCCAATATTAATCACATCAAATCATGCGTAATTTACAGAAAAGCTTCGCGTCACCACTATTATCTATTGCAAGAGTTAATAATAATGTCCGTACGTTCATTCGCTTGAAACGCGGAATCCTTCGTCTGCTTACGAACTATCGTACGCGTGCGCTACTCTATACACGCGAAAATGGACTGTGTGATGAATCAACACCAGTTCGTCTGCAAACCGGCACAAACACGGCCTAGTTAACCTTTACACCCAGCAGGGTGGTGTTTTAGCTTTTGCCGGCGTGTCATCACAGCGATGAAACAGTGGCAAGATAATCGCGGGTTAACTCTTCGAACGTCTGGAACCCAACAGCGTGTGCCATTTCTGAATTCACGTTGATCTCGTTTCATTTTCTTTCCAGCCACAACCTTCCTTTTACAGCGTGTTACAAAAATATTGGCTTATAAGATCGATTCCAACCAATGTAATCAAAAATTAACGCTAGAACCGTCAACCTCTAATCCGTACTTGCATCAGAAAGACTTTAATAAGTACTTAATCTGTACTTGTTAAACTTACATGCATAGAAGGTTGTAGATAAGACATAGTAAGGATAAATAAATGTACAGCAACTCGCGAAGGCATTCTAATTCTGTAGCACTGTAATGAAACCCAACTACCAGGATCATATTGGTAAAGTTCGAAACTTAAGGTAGAAGCTACGAGATATTTAGTGCAAGTATAGGTACGTATATTTGGCGGAGATCGCAAACGAATTCAAATAGTTAATTATTCGTTACATTAGACGATGCTCATTGACAGTGACACTATTTTCTCTACACTTATTATATGTTTAAGACGGCTGTTCGTGCTATATATTAGTTTCTTTTACTAAATATATGTTTGTATTAAATAAATCCTGTTTTCGGGTTAATATCGTTATTGGTAAATATTCGCAAAACAATGTATATAATACAACACTATATATATTGGCAATAAGAGGATTGGAGGGGATTATGTAGGTCGTTGAAGGTGAAACGAACTCATTGAACTCATTGACGTTTTGCACGATGAAGAAACCAATCGTTGAAGCATGTTCGAATATGCTATGCTTGCTCTCGTCGCGTTATATTTCCTTCGTTCGAGAGCTATTTTTTCGATCGTAGTAGCTCGAGCTTTATTTATCTCTACCTGGCCTCGTTCAAGGATGATCGACATCGTGTTGCTAATTACATTTTAACTTGTTTGATTTAATCTTTTATTCGGTTAATTCCGTCAAGAGGCTTTTACACAGAAAGAATTAACGAGCGTTGTTTGAAGATAGTATCGAAACAAAGGATTTCGAAATCGGGTTGTATGAAAATGCAATTTGTGAGATTTAAAGTATAATTGTAGAAGGGTGGTGAAATAAATTTATGCTTATGTTATATCTCTTTAATTGTGTTTATAAAAATATAAATTTCCGTAAATACCCGCAGCCCATTTATTGAGCTATATGTAGGATGTGTATGTATTTGTCTGTATTTATACAAAAGAACGTTCAATTTGAAATTCTACAGAACTGACACACGAGATATTTCTTTCAGATATTCGAGAAACATTTCACAAGGCTCGTGAATGCAAAGGGATTAACGACGATAAATATAGAATATATTATACCTTTAAAAGCATACTTTATTCATTTTTCTATTATATGAGATTACATTCAATTATAAATAATGTAAAATATATATACACGAGATTCTCGTCCAAAGAGTCGTATAAACGACAACGTATTAGCAGATATCTCATTTGTGAATACAAAGGAGGTCAAGAAGTAAGAATCATTTTACGATCTTCAGACTCTGAACTATACTTAAAACGAATATTATAGAAGTACCTGGAAACTTGGACACATTGAGCTAATATTATTAGCGAAATTTTCTAACTCGCGAGTTATAAGTCGCCTGTGTTAATAAATTCTTTTGAGTAACAGTAAAAGTTTGATAATAAAATTAGTCAAGCTCTACAGAATTATACAGTTGAAAAAATTACGTACGATAGAAGTTCCCGTGATTTAAGCCGAGTCTCTAGTTTTCTCGAGATTCACTCATATAATTAATTGTATAGTATATTATTGTGCAAATCCCAACATCTTGGGGATATTAATGAACTAACCTTGAACAGCCCTTAAACTCCATCGACACACAGATCACAGCAAGTAGCCGTAGATGCATTGCAACCATCACCATAGTAATGAATTTATAATAACTGAATCGTATATTCGACTATTCGATGATGAAACGACTAAAAATTTTATCTACAAATTCCAATATGTCGAGAATATCGATAATCTTTCAAACTGTGTCCATCAATAATGAAAAGAATGACCCTACAACAACGTTCTATTATCCTAACGAGCACATAGACAGCATCGAGAAGCCGTAGGCCATTGTCAACCATCAATTGAATCGATCAACTCGAACCGTTTCCCCATGTATCGCAAACGAGCCCGTCTCCTAGCTGTAACGGATCGTGACTAGGCCAACAGAGCCCCTTTTGTCGATCGAAGCAGCTGTTAACCATTCCCTTAAGTGGCAGGGACACGAATTCGTATCAGAGGGACCAATGGTCGTTTCTCATTAACGCGCTACCGTGGCCTAGTCGTTGAGAATCGGCGAAAAAATGTCATTATCGTGTTCGGTGTCTCGTGAAACGGACACGAATCGGTGTCTCGTTACGCCTTTCCTCGCAAGTTCGACGCTCGAAAGGATCCTCGAGGGCGTCCTTTCAGGCCAGCTATCCTTAATTAATCTGGAAATCGAATCGGGAAGGAAGAGGAGCCTGTGAATTCTCGGCCGATAGGTCGAAGTCGGTATACTTCGGCTAGTGGATGGTTTGAGAGTTGGAAGGGGATGATCGAGCTACCGGAAATCCCTCCTAGCGGGATTTGGATTTCCCGTTTCGACTGTTTACCGCCTGCTAAATCGTTCCTCCCCTTTTGCCATCTCTAATCGCTTTTATCCCGGCGAACCTGTTATCGAGGAGGACCGCGATCCTGACGATGCAAGGTAATTCATTGGTGAAGACCCGTGTTACCGGAAATGAAAACTGGCGGAGAAGGAACAATATGTACATTGAAAATTGGAATTCTGTAGGATAGGTGGGATAGTGTATCAATTTCTTTTTCTTTTTGCGAAAATATGCCTTCTATTAGTTTTTTGAAATGAGAAAGACCGATGCTTCACATTGATTAAAACAACGACATGCTGCGAGAAGCCTGGCACGGTTTTAGAAGAAACTGTCTTACGTGGATCTTATGTATAGTATTATCTGATGTATTATGTATAGTTTATCTGATAGTTATGTAGTTAATATGTAATAATAATGAGTTTAATAAATTTTTAAAGAGTAACAATCACGGGTCCTGATAGTTTATACATCGTATGGAGTTAATAACGACAAGTTTGAAGAAGAAGTGATAAAGATGGAAGAAGAAGGTTCTGGAAGAAGTAACAATTTTTATGGAAAACGTCAACTTTTTATGAAATATTTTGTGGACAGAGATGGGAAGTAAGGAAAGGAAAATAAATTTTTAAAGGATTTGGTGACAATCTTAATGGAATAGTCGGTGTAATGTCGGATATTTCAGAAAATTATTAAGAAAAGGGAAGAAAGGTAGAGAACATTATTTCTGAGAGGGGAAAGTAATATTTTAAGAGTTTAGATGACAGTTTTAATGGAAGACTTGATATAGTATCAAATATGTTTAAGAATGACTAAAAACGGGAGAAAAAGGAAGAAATGAAATTCTTAAGGAGAAAAATAATGTATTAGGGAATCGTGTGGCAATTTTAAAGAAAAATAATAAAAGACAGAGTATTTATTTTAGATGATAGTATCTACTGAAAGGGTGAAGCTAAAGGAATAAAAAGTGACAGAACGGGAAGATAACAGTAATTATAATTGGAAGACTTTTAAACATTAGTGAGCCTAGCGCGAATTTACGATTGTGTTAAGTGATAAGATTATGAAACTTAACAGGAACTGTATTTTATACGTACGCAATCGTAGTATAAGATGCAGATAACGGACCCATGTAACACTTGGAGGTGTATTTAAGCACTTACGTAAAATATTGAGTGAATTAATGTTACGTAAGGGTTCTAAGGGCTCGGATTATGATTGGAGGAAGAGATAGGAAGGTTTATGGGAATAGCCAAACCTAGTAACCGATGTAATTTATGGTTTACGTTACAATACTCATATACAGTACTCATAACTCCACTTTCATAATCCTTTGTGTATTGTATATTAAAGTATATGCATATATACACGCTACAGTACACTCTTGCACAATAATTTATCAATTAATATATTATTAAATCGACGAATTGTAAGTTATTTAAATTATAGAATTCCCTTTCTCAATTTTATATCAAATAGGACAATAAGATGATTCGTGATTTATAAAATTTTATTAGTACAATTGTGCGATAGCGTCCAAAAATATAAAAATTTCTTAAACCTAAATTAAAATAACATTAAATTACGATATACGATATACAAATATGTGGAATATTAAAAAATTTTAATGTCGAATGGCAATCTTACCTGATTCTCAAATTCTAGAAAGGAAGGTTTCAAAGTAAAAGAACATGAACAAAATTCTGCCTGACGTTTCTCTTTATTGTTTGAAATGTCATAACGATCAGATATGGATCATGTAAAATTACAATAAAACGTAAATATGACGAATTCATCATCGTGTATACATATACGTATATGTATATATATAATATATTTATGTATGTATATATAAATTCTTGTACGCCACCAAAAAGGATGCGTCGAGAGATCCAAGAGAAAAAAAAGAACAGTTCAATTATCCCGAACGCCATAAACGTGAATCACCCTATACTTCAACCGCCAATCGATTCAAATTTATGCCTTTTGTCGTTCGATACCAATCACTTTCTCGCTTTATTTTTTAATATTCGTAAAACGAATCACACGTCGCGTGATTGTGATATCACTCCATCCTCATCGAGATCCTAATGAATTCTCCTGCTTACTTTCACCGTGTTTACCCCGACCCACCCTCCCTTTTTTTTTTTTAATTACACACCGTCGTAAATCTAATTCACAATCATACACTATGTACAATGTCGCGTCTCGCGTAAACGACTCGCTGTTTCAATTAAATTATATTGCTATAGAGCTTTTTCATTTTTGCTTTCCATCTCCTCTACATGACCATCGATATACTTGAATCATATACTTCACGTACTTTATTCATCCTATGCATTTATTCACACGTATATTAACATATTACATGCGCGTACGTAAAATTCTCTCGTGGAATTATCTTTAACAAGAGTCTTTTCTGCATGAGCAACGAAATTTCATGGTGGCAGTGAAGAAAAAATTCGTTTCGAGGCTAATTTTCGCCTAACAAACGAATTCAAAAAGCCTAGCAACAGTAATTTTGTCTCTTCTTTTCTTTGTAAGATTTTCTCTTTGTCGGTGAAAAGTTAAGAAAAAAGTTTTGCCCGCGAATGTGACCGAGAAGACGTCTAATGCGAGCAATTTTCTGAAATACGATGAATTTCACAGTGATAGCGAAGAATTAAAAAAAACTCGCTTTCCTGGCTAATATCGGCTTAAAATTTAAAAAGGCTAATGAAATCTAATTTTTTTTAGTCTTCAGTTGCATTGAAAAATTAAGGAAATTTCTTAAAAACTGCTCGCGCGAAATATCAACGAGTACTTCCGCAGGAGAAACGAAATCACACACTAGCAGTGAAGAAAAGTTAGATCTTTTGGCTTCTTTCGATATTTGAGAGGCAACAAGCTTGGGCATATTCGATTGATAGTCGTGAATATGTTTTATGTAAATAAAACATTCGAGAACCGATTATTTCATAATTTTTCAAATACGTATTATTAAAATATAATTAGATATAAAATTACTCTGAATGCAAATCTTGTTATATATATTATATAAGTTGTACCACATGAGTTTCAAACACATGCCATTTAAAATTCAATTTTATATTAAAATCCAAATTGTTTATACTTTTGTTTGAAAGAATTGACTAAAACATAAAACATACAATTATCGAATTTTGGCACAAAATAATTCTTATGTTACTTTTAAACATTTAATTAATTCCAAAATAAAACTAATAAAGCATCTAAAACGATACAATATTTTTATTTATATTTCAATCAGAGTATACCCAAGCCTGTAAAGCAACATTACCGAACAAAGTGATCCCAGAACGATCGAACGAGCTCCAGTGGCGATTTCCAACTGGTCGTAGGTTAAACATAAGAAAATGCTAATATACCGTGATTAAAGGATCGCAGTAAGAAACAGCAGGTCATGACGAACAGGGATGGAAGGTTTACGATGCATCCGGATCTAGGCGGTTCTTGCGCCAGTCGTTGATTGCTGGCGGCCAACGTTGCGGTTTCCGTTCTCTCAAGCGCCCTCGCGTCCATGATCCCTGGCAAAGTGGACTGACAGCTGAGATTCAAAGTTCCTCCGGGGAAATGGTGTCGTTCCAGGCGTAGAGTCAGCCCTAGTCGCGTCGAGGATACGATGTTATCCTCTGAGGAGGCTGAGCTTGGCAATTCTCTGGTCAACACTTTGTTCACCTGTTGATGACAGAGGGTGATAGTGAGAGTGAGATGGTAGTGAGATGATCCTTGTCTTTCGAGGTGAAATTTCATGCAAGAGTGGAGAGATGAATGGCGAGTATACTAGAGAACTCTGCACTAAATTTTCTGGTTAATGGAGGGACGTTAAGATAACGTATTTGGATGACTGGAGAAATTTGATCAATTAGGGGATGCATGGGTTTAATGGATTATTAATGCGCAGTTTAGACACGAGCCATTTTAAATGTTAATTTAAATTGATAGGAATTAATTAATAAGAACCATTGATACAGATTAATAGATAAAATTAAGCTGGATACGGTTATCATAATTTCAACAGGATGATTAATTGTTTAAAAATATCGTTGAATAATTCTCTATCAGAATGTTATAATGCAGGGAAAAGAAATGAATATTTAGAATGCAAGTTTTTAAGCATTTATGGGAAATTTGAAGACGCAAAAATGCATAGAATGCACATAATATACAAAAGAATATAAAATATCCAAAGTAGAGTGTTTGTCATAATTCTTAGTAGATAAAACAAATTTCTATTTAAGTCCTGTGTCTTTAGTTGCGTGCATACAAATATCAATTTTCATAAAAATCCGTCTTCTATTAATAACAGCTCTTAAAACACCATCGCAATACGCAAGACGTTAACCGACCATCTAACTGAACTGACTTTCTCGGCTGATGGTTGAGGCAAATTTAATAGTGCAGCTTTCCGTCTGTTATTTTTTTTTTTTTTTTTAAAGCGAAAACAGCAGCTGAATGCACAGTAAGCAACTTTAAAAGTATGCTCGAGTCTAAACTGACGGTTTTAATTTCTCCATGCCCCACCACGACCAACTTTTTAAGGGGCCTGAATAAAGGGGCGCGGTCGCGAGAACACTAAACGAGCACCTTTTAAGCGGTTCCCATGATTTTATATCCTTCGCTAGCGTTGAATTTGCAATTCAAAAGCATCGCGCGTTCTCTTAATTTCCAGGACTTTTTACTCTCAATCCTCACCCCATTCCAGTTCAACGCTCGTTGTTTTACGTTGTTGCGTTTACGACACCGTCAATTTCGAGAGACCATTCCAACTGGGAAAGTTTCTACGTTTGCAAGTTTCTACGCCTCAATCAAAATCTATCAATTTTTTTGATCAATTTAATCGTGTTCCTGATCACTTAGCAATATTACAGATTGATGTACAATATTATCGGATTATAGACGTTTATGAAAATTAATGTTTTTATGTAAATCGATATATTTATTTTATTACATAACTGTTATATATATATATAACTGTTTATATACTTGTCACATCCACTAAATATTTTATATAGTTTTGCGTACATTGTATCTAGTCCTGACATTTTTGCATTTTGAAATTTCTCAGAAATGTTTGAGCATCCGGAGCCGAGTTGTTATTCCCGATTTAAAATAAGTAAAAATTCATGAAACGATTGTTCAATCCTTAATTCAAAAATAATTCAGTATCGTTTCTGTATATCGTCTCTCAATTAAAAGAATTCAATATTCATCATTGTTTTCAATTAAAATAATTCCACTTGAATAAATACTGTTTCCATTTTTATACAAAAAATTCTCCAATTAAGAAAAAACAGATTAAATATCCATGCATACCCATTACCTGTATTTTTTCTAAAAATTCATCCTTCAATACGTAATATTATCATTTATTTTCTATATTTAGGTATTATTTCTTTTCCTTGTTCTTCATATGATAAGTCTTGCGAGATTAGAGTTAAAATACCCTTTAAACTAAATTTTTCGATCCAGGTATCTTAATTCCATTTAAGAAAGCTACATTGACATTGAAATCTGTTTAAATGAGAATATAAAAGAAAAATCAAAATATCTCGTTAAGTTTCCTCCATCAAATCGAACTTTCGTCCGAGACACGTTTTCGTACTTTTAGTACTTACAAAAATACTTAATCAAACATTTAAAACAAACATACTTCAGAAAACCCGTTCGTTTAATGGCTAGAGAATCTTTTGAAAAAGGAGAACGCAATTAGGACAGTTCTAATATTGAAACAAGCAATGCGAAACATCGACCAACTCGATACAAGAACGATTCTTTAAAACAAAGTGGGACGGAATCATATTTATCGTCACAGACGATCGTTTATCAAGGCAACGATAAACATTGAGATCAGAGAATCGCCTGAGAGCACCTTTCTTCGTATATCTGGTCTAGGCGATACATTAGGATAGACTGCACCGTATTTCACATTGGATATCGTGCGATCAAACGGACCGCACGTACCTCGCGCTGTTTTACAGATAATAAATGTTTATACACGACATGCAGTGTGTTAAATCGCTAGAAACAGGGCAAGTGCTCGTTCATAACAGTGTCAAGAAAATTCAGCGGTTCTCAGCGGGTTAAATCGAGCCAGAATTTGTAAGAAGGATGACGACAGCTTGTTCTCGAGGATGCAAAATTTCGTTTGGATGAAGAATCGAAGGTCTAAATTATGATCCACGTTGAAAGGTCGAATGCTTAACAATGTGATATTAAGTGAAATAGAGTGGAATCGAAACTTCCAAAACTTTAAATTAAACGAACGAAGAGAAAGAAATAAAAATTAATTGAATTATATGAATGGTACTAAATTGTATTATAATTAAATCGATAATTATCCAATTTTTAATATGTGAAGAAATTCAACAGAATCCACTGTTAAAGCGTTGAACTAGATAAACGAACCCACAAGCGAAAAGACACATGAGGGAAAAATCAGAATCGCGGAAGGGAGTTGAGGAAAAAGAAGTGCGCCTCGAGCGAGTCGTTTTTTCAGGCCGACTACAATCAGGAATTCTGAAGTTCACGGATGGCAACGAAATGTCTCTCCAGGCTCTAATACTCGTACATTCTCATAAAACTCTTTCTTTCTCTTACCTCTTTCCCGTTGAGGATAAAGACGAGCTGGGCTGGAGGGTAGCTGGCCGCGGAACTGCATTCCGCTTGGAGTGTCTCACCCACTTCGTAAGACGGTCGAAGACCGCGCAGACTGGGTCGTTCCTTTGGCGGAATAGCAACGCTCATGTTTGCCTCGCCGTAGATCGTAAGAAAACTGGGCCCCTCCGAGGACACCTCGCAACCGTACGATCCCATGAGGTTCACCTTACCTGTCGTGTAAATTACTTTGTTACATCGCTGTTCTTTACTTTATTTTATTCGATTAATACATTGGTGACTGGAGCATCTTCGTACCTTCATCTTGGTCAATTTTGCTGAATCTTTTTCTTATGAATAAATCCTATTCCTCGAAAAGTAAAAGCAACCTTGGAAACTCAAAAAAGTATAACCTACCCCAGTAGCACAAAAATATTTTTTTCGAATATCGGAAAAATATTTTTCGAGCCACTTTTTGGAGAGATATCGAATACAAATATTATATGCATTTACGAATTAAATATTCGTTGAATATAAAAGAAGAGGAATAATTGAGAACCGAAGAGATAATATAGGTAGTTTCTGTTACTAAAGTATTGGAAAGAATGACTTTTAACCTATTTTAAATGACATGAACATTTTTCGGATGTAGATTTCATGACAGAAAATTCCTGTCGATATGGAATCAATAAAACAAGAGTAAAATAATACACATAATGGATATTGAGGGAAAAACAAAGCTTATAATCCATTCGTGACTGATAACGAATCCAACTGCATTTATATAACAACAATGTACGAACAATGATTAAAACGTTTAATAAAACGTATAATAATCATATGCACAGGTAAAAAATTCGAATAAATTGTATTCTCTGCTCGTATCGAATGGATTCACTGATGTCCTACCGATTAACGCGTGTTTAATTAATGAGCTTTTAAATTGAACAAAATTTGCATTCTCTGTTAAGATCCTGATTCCCTGAATAACAGTTAAAGAGGATATTTAAAGGAATAAATCGAATTAATCTGTTGCTCTTTGCTGTATCGAATTAACAATACTTCATTACCATGAAAATTAACTTCTTTCTCAAATATTACAATATGTCTTGCTATTGTTTCGACCTACTTATTTTTAACACAATATGACATTTTATGTATTCGTATGATATTTCCACAAAGATGGGAAATGCAACAGGATTAATTCAAGAATATTAAACAATTACGGAATAATATTGAAATGACGAGCCAGTGCTTTGAAATGGAAAAAGAAACAGAATTATTTTCTCACTTTCTATACCTTCGTTTATCTCGAGATATCAAGTGATTATTATGATACGGTATTACACTTTCTTTCTTTCATATAAAATCAGAAAGAAGTTGTTTTCAAATACTCTATGTCATCGCTCAAAAAATATATATTTCCGCATAATTCATAACTTCAAAAATTTCTTTTACACAGCCTCTCTATCGATCAGCCCTATCCAAAACCTTTCTTCGCGTCGAATCCATACGAACAATATCTAGATGAAACGAATCACTCCCAAGCATTTCTCGACAGCACCACTCTTAAAAAAGCCTTAGCGCAGACAAAATTACCATGCTGTCAGTTTCCTCTTTCACGGCTTACAACACGCTCTAATTCCTTTTAAGGAAACGTTCGATCGTTGCCGTTGCCCCATCGACGAGCTAAAACACGAACTCGTGCTTTTTTTGCGAGACTGATTCGAAAAGCATACTTCAGATTTTATTTGGATTTCCAATCGGTGGAACGTGACCCTCGAGGCAGTTACAAAATGTTTTCTGGGAAATCAATATGGTTATTTTGAATTACAATTTTGTTTCGAACGAAATTTTATTAGACAAATTTTCGACAATTAAATCTGGATATAGTTAAATTACAATATTCTGAAAAATCTATTTTTAAGCCTTTAAGTGTTTAATCTGTGCTGAATTAAATATTCGAGAGAGGATGGATCCATAGATTTTTACATTCTATAGCTTGATAAATTACAAAGCAAACAAGATATTATTGTACGAACAGAATCAATTTTCAAATATTTTAAAATAATCTTTTTGTTTTAATGAAAGAGCGATAAGAGGGCAATAAAAATACAGGTGAGACGTGTACAAGTTCAAGTCCTAAAAAACATGTTTTCTGGAGTAGCTTTTATTACTTTAGTGAGTCAGAGAACAAAGGGTTAATTCAATTTTCTTCGCTCGATTAAATACACCTTTTTCTTAAATTTAAGTAACAAGATTTGCAAAACGTCGGGAAACGTTGTTCTAGAAAAGCATCGTCGACGAACGAAGCTAAATAGAAAAGAATAAGGCATCGCGCCGTGGAAATTCATCACAAGATCAGCCTTTTCGATTATAATGAATTAAGAAAGTTACGCGGACTACTTTGAAAGCTCGAATGCAAGCACCTTGAAGATTAGAAACCTAATAGCAAGCGTAAGGATGGTGGAAGAACGTGGATCCTCGTAGACCAGTGAAAAATGGGCGGGAATAGAAATTTAATAGGGGCCAGTTTCATTCGCGACGAGGAAAGTTCGTTGGTTATTTAAGTGAAATTTCAGACAGCCCGTTAACTTTCATCGCCTGAAGTTTCGTAAGATCTCGCAGAATTACTGTTTCGATTTTAATCTAAGATTGCGAAAAAATCGAGTTTCAAGAAGATTTGTTTCTCCTGTTTCACGTTTGCTTAGACATTACGGAAAAGTATTGCAGTTTGTTATGAGGATAAAAGGAAGAAGATGAATTTTCACTGTTTGAGGGAATGAAGATAGTTAATTGCAAGATTGAGGAATATAATAGTGCAGATTATTTCTTATTATTCGCGTTTCTTATTGTATTTTGGATGAAAAACTTAAATGGACGTAAAAAAATGATGGGAAACGTGAGTTCTAGGTGTCTGAACGGCTAAAGGTAATTAAATGTAAAGCCAGAAATACAAATTCAATAATTTAGCCTGTATGATAAATGGATAAAAGATGATGGGAGAGATGTATGCGAGTTTAATGAGTTGAAAAGTCGGAAGAAAAGATATATTAGGACTGATAATGAAATTTATTAGAGTTAAAGAGAAAAACTTACGATTCTATATTTTACATTCTTTTTCTTAAATTTTCCTTGTAAAAGATTTTCATAAAATTAAATATCTTACAGAAACTACCAAGATCTGTTTTTAAAATTTCGCTTGTTTTATCACCAATCTCAATTATTATTATACCAAACAATTTTTTCAATTTCACTAACAATATTGCTTTAATTCTACAAAAGGATCCAGATAATATCCAAACGCAGGATGCTTCAAACCTCTCAGGAAAATTAAGAATCGAATTAAGAATGCGATAGGGCATTCTACTCTTACTTGCATTGAACTGCGCAAACCAATACAGAACCTGAAACGCGCAACCTCGTCGACATTCAATTCAGCTCGAAACACTCCCCGCAGCAGTTAACAATTTATCAACACTCGGTGCACATTAAACCGCATAATTTCTTGGTAAATTGCGCTGCTTTCGATGCTACAGCTTCACGACCTCTCGCTCGACAAACCCTCGACAGTCGATCGTCGCGCATGATTCACCTGATACACCCCTTTCCTCGAAATCCATCGATCCTCAGATGCTCGTGAATTTCCCCTCAGACTACGATCGCACAAGCAAAAGCCTCGTCGAGTACGCACGAACAACGATCGTTAAATCGAGCAAACGGGACAAATCGCGTTTCTCTACGAACCTCTTCGATTGTTCGCCTGTCCCAACAGCGTCACCTGTTTGCTGTCGCTCTTGTTCACGTCAACGTATATTCCATCAACGGAGAAATTACGGCCAGGAGGTCTCGAGCCTGGCATGAACCTGAAGAACTCAGCCCCATCCTTGTACCATTTCACGGAATACAAATCCTCACCGCCCAGATCGTACTCGCATTTTAGTATCACCTTCTCCCATCTTGGGTCCGCCATCTTCGGCACATCTAGCCTTAGAAGCTGTATGGAGGCTCCTGGAAAAATAAAAGTTTCGTACACGTTGAGAATTTTTGAAAAAAGTAATTGAGAATTTTAAGGTTTCACGGTGTAATTCCCTTAGGACGTGCGTGGAAGGGAGGGAAGGTCCTCAAATCGGAAATTCGAAAAATTATCCGATTTTGAAGATACGCAGAGCGTATGTACAGTGGTTACGAAAGGTATGCACCATTGTATTTATTGTAGCATACATATACCGATTAATTAGGTTCAAGTATATTAAATTCCACGTCATTTGGTAGTACGTTCATATGTTTATAAAACATTAAGTAATTAATAGTACCTTCGTATGACCGTAAACAATTAGGCAAATAATAGTAGTTTTATGCGACTAGAAATAAATCGATACTGTGAAAATGATATGCAAGATTTGCTAAAATAATGCTTCGTTGGTGAATAAGTGTGTGTAGTTTTTGTAGTCATTGCAGTTACGCGTTACAAAATTTTCTTTTACTGCTCGAATTCATTCCAAGTGATGATAATTAACTTATGTAAATTCGCCTATTTTTTCATCTTACTTTGTAAGTCGTTTTACGACATCAAGCGTCAATAAAGTTTTAACGGATATGCCGATATAAATTTTGAAAGTGGAGAAAAGTGATCGAATGTCTTCACTTTGATTCTCTTTAATATGGAGGGGTGTTTTATGGGGATAAAAAGGTCGAAAGTTGGTGAAAGAAAGGCAGTAAATTTCAAAGCTCCAGAGTAAAAGAGAAATTGGTTTCCATTGATGTTTGGTTTTCCTTGTGGAACTATGTTTGAGACGAAGAGTATTTCATGAGAGGTGAAGGAAGAGCGGTGAGCTTTTATCGGTATCTTCTACCGGTTTCCTGTAAGGCGAAGAATGTAAATAGGAGAGATAAATCAATGCTTGTGAGTTCGATGATTTCGGAACGTTGGGAGTAAAATTTTGCTGCAACGATCCCTTTCTCAGTGAAAATATTATATATAAGGAAAAAACAATACGCTGTTATCTGCACGTCAAAGAGATTATTATTCTTTAAGTTAAAATTAGTTTGCACTATTTTGTTTATTACGTGTATTTATTTCGTGTTGTCAAAGTGTAACTCAAAGAATTAATAGACATTTAATGTTACCAGAATTAATCTATAAGAAAATTTAGTAGTTTATGTAGCACTCTAATTTATATAATTTTAATTACTTTCGTTCAGCAATAGTTTCGTGATTCTACCAATCTCGTATTTTAACCAAAATTTAGTAATTGAAATTCACTCAATTACTAAACTTTATTCAATTCTCTATTAAATTTCGACACTTTGCATCTTGAACTGTGCGATTCATATATTTTACTGTCTTGTTCAAATCAGATACTTCAAAATATATACTTCACCTGCGCATATGCCAGACATGCTAGCACTGAGTGCACGGATATCAAGAGAATAGAACTTCCTTCCAAGAAATGAGAACTTCGTAGAAGTTCCTTCATAGCAGTAGCATGTACTCCTAAGTACTATCAGGATTCTAAACACATTTAGTTTATAACAGGATTTTAACGAAAGTGGTATACTTTAAAGTACCTTCATTACATATAATGAGGTCAAAAGTATTATACAGGCAGAAGATGATCGTTTATGCAAGAATAAATCAAAAGTATGGAATAAAATTATCTCATTTCTAGCTTCATTTCGGAGAAAATCGTCTTTGAAACGCGTAGAATTAATTCTCAATTAACTTCATGGTATTCTTACTTTTTAATATCAAATTGGCAGATGAATCGGTATAGCACAATCCTAGCTACAATTGGAAAAACAATTCCAAATTTTTGGTAAATGGAGTAAATGCATTAGGCAGGCAAAAGATTCACGCAATGGATTTCTCGAAAAAGAAATTTTGTATAAAAGGTTTTCATTTTACGCATTTCATATCCTTTCGCTCGAATAATCGGCGTTATTCTGATTAAGAGATCACCGGGCGAAGCTGCAGAGAATATTTAAAGCGTTGAAAAAAAGCTAGTTCATTAACGAACGGCTGTGTGAAAGATGTAAATGCGACAGAATTTGTTCAGCTGGCTAGTCGTGTAAACAAACGACAAAAAGTTTGCATTGAAAGCAGCTCGCCCCTAGTCGAACTTCGTTTATCGGTTGGCTGAGCGCAGAAAAAAAAATAGCAATTATCGGCGTAATGAGTGGGTGTTAAAAAAAAAGAAGCACAAAAATCGTGGAACTCCGAATCTCTACAAGGGAATAATTTTCTCTCGTCCTTCGATCGAGTGTTTAACGCGATTGCATTAATTTGTTTATCCCCCTGCTTCGCCGAGCAATCGTAGCGAATAGCCTGGCTAATTAAAAATATCCGATCGACGAGGTTCGTGTAATTATCGTCCTCCAAAAAGCAATCCAACAGGCTCCAAAATGGGTGTTGCTTGGAAATGGCGTCACGATATTCCCTTTTGCAGCCGATTGTGCGATTTTAACGCGTCGACATTTTTAGAATATCGTTTGCATACGTTTCCCAATTGGAGAAAATGGACGCTTGTTTGATTGCATAACATTCCTTTGACTTGATTTTACCGATATCGGGAGTTACTGTACGACAAAATCGCGGTAATTTCTACATTTACCTAGCCCATTCGGATTTTCACATTACTCGAGATTTGAAGTTTAAAAGAAGTTATTTATTTTTCGGATCGTTCCTATTATATTCGGCTGGTAAGTATTTTTATTAAAGACAGTAATTCGCGTAATGGGTGTGTGTGGGGGATAAATAAATGTTGATCATTCTAATGATTTCGTTTTCACGGTTACGAAACCGGACTACCAGGATTATTAATTGTCGAAATTCCTCTGCAACTCAAGTTGCTGAACTCCAAACTATGGGATAACCCTCTTCAATTTCACGTGAGCCATTTTATCGCCGTCCTCTAGGGACCATCTAGAGAAGAATTCGGCGACCAGTGCCAAAAACGATATTCCTGGAGGCTGTAGCACTCGTTCCGCGTCAAATCGCGAGCCAGCTACGTGCCACTTAAAACAATAACCTAGTCTGTCGTTCACGTCCACACAGAGAGCGGGTGTAAAAAAAAGGAAGGAAAATGAAAAAAAGAGGAGGGGGGGGGGAGTATGGAACGTGAAAAGTAATTCTGCAGTCGCGACGTGCGGCTAAAACCGTCAAAATGTGCGAGATCGTAAACGATTTCCAGATCGTACGAATTTGTCATGCGTTTGGCACGTGAGCCGAACCGCCAACGGATGCGATAAAACCGCGAGAACAAGCGGAATTACCTCGGCCCATGGTATGGAGGAGGCAATCGCGACGAAACGATTGCGTCAAAGGCGTCAAAGAACTGGTTCTCAGTATTAAGCAGGCGAATGGCCAGACTATTGTTCTTCTGCTTTTTTACTTTGAAAGTAATCGTATTTTACTTGGAATTCTGAAATGATTCTGTAGAAGTTCTCAGTTGGAAGTGTCGTTTTATTTTAAGAGCCCATTCGCATTTGAAGACGTAGTTTTTGAATGGATCTTAGAATAAAAATTGATTACACGGTTGTAGATTAATTTCTTCGAAAGTTTAAATAATATTGGATTTCTTAAAAAGATTGCAGAAGTTGGTGACAAAGCCGCGATTGTTCTATATAGCTATCGGGGATTGACGATGAATGAAAATAAATATTTTGAATATTTCTCGAAAAATGAATTACAAATATAGAGAAAGCCTCTTCGTTACTGTAGTTACATTCACCAGGACATATACATAACGTTACACTTTACAGAATTCTGAAAATGAATCATTTTATACTATTTGTCTGTTATATTTCCACAATATATTAAATGAAGTAAATATAGAATATTTTACAAAGAAATTTGTCGAGTTATTTATTTTATATTACTCACCTGTACGGAATATTTCTAATGTATTATTAAAATATTTTGTATTCCCACCAACAGCAATTACATTACATTTTAAAATTTACATTTTATCTACATCTGATTTACATTTGCAATCTAAACTTTATCCACACGTTCAAATTAAAAATACGCTGTCAAAAGGAAACATGCAGAATTATTTGAAAAAATTTATTCACCGCACGTTCACCTTTCATATACAGATATTGCATTCCCAAATTTTTCGCCGCACAAATTTGCTCAGCGGCTTAACCATGGTTGAAATTCATTCGCGCTTTCTGTTTGGCAATACCTCCAGCAATCCGTCAATTAACGGCATAAAGAAGTCGTCCAAAGGCAATAAAACGGTCGTAAAGCCGTGATTGTTGCACGCAGCAATCTCTCCAGTATTTCTGCAGTCTGTTGAATCTCTTATCGTGCGAGAAACTGTGCATTGTTAGAAATCTTTACTCTCTGTTTACGATCCGACGCGAATAGGCTTATA
Source organism: Bombus flavifrons (assembly GCF_040668555.2). Lineage (NCBI taxonomy): Eukaryota > Metazoa > Arthropoda > Insecta > Hymenoptera > Apidae > Bombus > Bombus flavifrons. Next base: position 9,531,817 of record NC_138456.1, read on the forward strand.
GTTTTATGGGCGAATCGTAAACGCAGAAATTTCTCAAGCATCGAATAACTATTGCCTGAGAAGCAAATTTATTTGCAGAAATTTCAACTTCTGGTCGATATTCTCAATTCTTCGAATCTATTTGTACGGTACATCGCAATGTATGTGAGAAATGCGGTGAGTCTTTATTTGTGGCGATATTTTTATGAAAAATGTTTTAATTTATAAAAATAGGAGCAATTTATATACGGGAAAAGAACACGACAAACTATTAAAAATTTCGATAGTTAATTATACAGGATGGTTGGTAACTGGTAGTACAAGCGGAAAGGGGGTGATTTTAAGCGAAAAAAGAAGTCGAAAATATAGAATAAAAATTTTTCGTTTGAGGCTTTGTTTTCGAGAAAATCGACTTTGAATTTTCGCTCGGTACGCGTGCGGTACGTTATAACGGATCTCACTGTAGATCGTTGTCTCGATGGAAAAATTAAAAAAAAAAAAATGAAAAAAAATTTTTATTCTATATTTTCGACTTCTTTTTTCGCGTAGAATCACCCCCTTTCCGCTTATATCACCAGTTACCAACCACCCTGTATGTGACCAAATTCTATATATTATTAAAACTGTTCATTCATTCAGTTTACGCGCAGTATTAACGATATTTTCAAATATTTTGTGTAATATGTTCATAGTATATTCATAAAAGTATTCAATGAGTGTTTAAATACTTTCACATTTCTGTAACAACATGTAAAAGAATTCTTGGAAATATGATTTGTTACTATACTATCACTATCACACATGACCTAAGATTACCGCACAGTACTGTACATCTGTCCTCTATTTAGAACGATGAACTCATAAAAATTTATTGTTAGCGCATGATCATAGTATCATAGTACAATGTGTCGATCTAAAAGCATTTACAAAAAGATATAACAGTTAAAGGAATTGAAAATCTTATGTTTTTATGTTGCGGCGAATCTTATGTTTGCGAAAGTTTTTGAAGATAAGTTAGGCTGACACATGGATTATTGCAAGGGATCAGGACAAAAGTCAAACACGAAGATGCATTTCCCCGGAATGGGCTAACTTCTGACTTTGTCAACTTTTCACGTCCACGGGAAAGGTTTACGAAGCGTTTCTAGTCAAGTGCACCACCTACACCGCAAGCTTTCAACGTTGATTTTAGAGAAAATAAAGCTGAGCGCAACGTATTATACTTTGAATTTTTTAGAGCTTTTACTGTATCCTTCGTTTAAAATTTGATAACGAGACACTGTCCGCGAAGCATTTAATTTCCTACCATATTTAGCAAGATAATATAATCGTTTATTTTCGTTCAAGAAACAAAAAATGAAACAAAGGACAGTAAAAATAATTGATATTCATATAAAAACAATTTCAAAGCACGAGGAATAAAAATCAATAGCTAAAACAATTCAAATAACAAAAATATAAAGCAGCACAAGGGAATATTTTTTCAAAAGCACTAGGACAAAAGAGTGTTTTATCAGTTTGGTTGACGATATTTGAAGACAGTGCGACACATAGCAAATTTCGCTCCTGGCTCACATCGCCCGATTGTTTCCACAGTGTATTTTAAAGAAAATTGCGAATGCGACGGAATTGTAAATTCGAGGTGGTTTTTTAATCCGGCGTTATGAAAGTTTGAGGAGGTACTTTACATTCAGAAACGAGTTTCTTCTCTGGTCGGTTTTTACTGATTACGAGAACCGCGCTCGAAATAAAGCCGGACGTATTAAATATTTATCGCCGAAGAACTCCGGGCTTCGGTCGAAAAATAAATCGAACCCCCGAGATATTATACGAATAGATTATGGAATTAATTTCATCCAGCGTAATAAACGAAGAAACCCCTTTCAACGTAAATTGCGGTATTCTTTCACGGATGACGATAGAAATTTTTGAGCCGAGTTGCAAGATTGTTTCGAGTTGCTTTATACTTCAGAACGACGACAGATGATAAAAACTTCTTTTATAGACTATAAAGTTTCATAAAATCCTTTTTTTTATGTATATCCTTCTTTGTTCTTTTTTTTTTTTTTTAGGTGATGATTAAAATTTTTGAAAGAAGTCACGAAGCTCTGTTTTTCAAATTTTGAAGATTTTACCAGACATTTGATTTTCTTTTATTCCATTTTTTTATTTTTTTATTGTACGTTAAATAGCGAAATAGGTCACGAAAGTAGTATTTTAAGTAAAATTTAAGCATTCATTTAAATAGTAACAAAATCTGTTTCGAAACAAAATTATGTATTCAATATTTTCAAGTATATGCTACGTAATTAAACAACATCAAGCACGTAGTGTAACATGTTGCATTTTATTCATCCTATCCTTACTTCATTTCTTATATCTTGTAAAATTAACAGAATGTAATAAAAGAAAGAAAAATCGTTTCACAAAACAATAAGTAGATTCAAAGTGACAGACAGGTTCCTTTTACTCCGCCATAGCGATTAATTTATCATGAGCTACTGAATCAACGAGGAGCAAATAAACAGAAAACTAGGGGAGCTGTACAAGAATGAATGGCCCGACAAGTTAGATTGCTTTCTACGAAACATTATGATCGAAGACCCAAGCGACCGGTTACTCATTGATGCGTTCCATTTGTAGCGACAGTTCTGCCTGGTAGTGGCCAATAAAGTGCCTATACGTCTAGTTCTTCTCGTTGGAAGATCGAATCTCTATTCTATATTTGATGAAAAAATGATAGTTTCTTGATGGAAATAATCTTATCTATTTTCAATACAATTTTCCACAGTTTCTATTTGTTACAAATAGAAATAAAAATATGGAATATTTTTGTACCTTTTACTTTCAGATCCATAAATAACGAAAGTATAAGGAAAGAAAACGTAAAAGTATCATAAAAGCATTTCCGACAATCGTCCAATCAATTCCAAAAAAACTTCTAGCAAACCCTCGATTCTCAAATTGCATCAATCTTTATTTTTATTCGATAAGGAACTAACCTTCTCTAGATGAAAGTAAAATACAATATATACTGGATATATATTAAATATATACTGAAGTAAAATACAATAAATACATCACACATAAATCTCTCACTTAATTCTCATATAAATCTTTCATTTAATTGAAAATAAATAACTACAAAACTTCAAAACTATTTCTTATCCTCTCCAAACGGAAACAAAAAATAAAGGAAGAGGAAAGTTACAAGAATCGTAAAAAGACCTCGATAATCGTTCAACGAATCCCTAGCAATTCTCTCTTCACGTTGTAACAGTTTTTCATCTTACTCAACAAATAACGAATCCCCTCTAAATAGAAGTAAAATACCAAAACAGAAACAGGAAAAGGATTAAAATATAACACACACACCTGCTCCATTCAACTCGCATAAAACACGTAAACGATACAAAATTAATCTAAATATAAAGTACTTCATTTGAAAAAGGTAACTGCAAAATTATCGCTTGACCGAAACAATCGATCGATTGACTTCGTCGAAAAACCTTTGTCGAACTCGTCCTTTCCAAATAAAGATGCAAAAGGAAGACGAGAAAACACGAAAGAGTCGTCAAAAAATTGTCGACAATCGCTCGATGAACCATATCCAAACAAACTGGAACAACCCTCGATCCGCAAACTGCAACAATTTTTCTCTTACCCAATAGGCGACAAACAGTCTGGCTCCGGATCCATAGACGTGACGGCTTTAGGGAACAATCTAACGAGGCATTTTGAATAATTCGTTGTCTTTTGAACGCTTTATGCCACAGTAAGCAACAGTTAAACCGTGGTAGAATGAAGGCCAGACCCCTTATAGTTAGGCTACGATTCGAACAGGGGTGGTTCCATTTAGGGTTTTCGAGTACCCTTCCTACTTCGTCGGGACCTACTCCACCCTCCTTTCTTCTCCGCCGCCAACCATTTTTTTCGTCTTTGTCTGGCGCAAACAGAAAAATACCGGCGACCGATTCTTTTGTTTCTGTTTCATTCGTGGGCCCGTCGCTCGTTGAGACAAGTTATTGCATTATGCAAGCCGAATCGTGAGTTCCTGGTGAATACAATGCCGGAGTCTCTCTCTCTCTCTCTCTCTCTCTCTCTCTCTCTCTCTCTTTCGTTTTCCCAGTGAAGAGCTCCGGGATCTAGGGCGCAGTTAAAATTTTGATATGTTTCGATCCTGCTTTGTTTCCTTCCGTTTCTACGTTTCTTTCATTTTGCTTTCGTCCCACGTTGCTTTTCCACGATGTTTCACGGCGGTTCGTCGATTATTTTTCTGTGATTCAGAAAAGGATTTCAACTGAAGCGAAGGAATACGGTCGGAGTGAATGGATGCGTAGGTTTGTCGACGAGATTGAATTTTTTCGACGAACTTGCTGTTTTAAAAGGTTACTTTTTTCGGTGTTTATAATCTTGAAATCGCTGTTTGAAAAATTATTTTCTGCACGCTTAAAATCTCACGGTTACTATTTTAAAATATTACTTTTTCGAATGTTCATATCCCGGAGATAAAATGAAATTTCTATCCGAAAATTATCTTTGCCTTAATTACAGAAATTTATGGGTATTTAAGATTTTCGTGAAAGTTGCGATCAACATTGTTTTAAGAATAAAGATTAATTTTGTACACACAGATATGTTGTGTGTAGCATGAAATTACGAAATTTAAAAAATTGAAAGATAGAACTTTCTTTTACGCATGATATTTAAGATACGTAGTTTATTTGATCCATATAGACTGGTTCGTGTAAACTGTTAATGCCATTGAAACGCATTCGTACGCTTTCATGATACAATGCGCCGTGTAAAATTGCGAGTCTTTATTAATTTAACCTGTTGATCCGTCGATTTTTCCATCGATCCAGTGTATTTTATCTTTGTCGTTGGCCGACGCGTCAATTGAAGCAATATCTTGATAGCAATTGCTACGCAACACGCACTAAATCAGACCTACAGGACGATTCAAAAAGCGCGATCGTCGTGATAATTACGTGGATTTTATTCGACTTTGCCTTCATTCAAAACTGGTTCTTTCATTTCTATTACTTCCTCCATCATACATGTTATTTCTATTATTCGATAGAAACAATCCAATCAAATTGTCGAAGTTCACACAATGACAAGAATTCTTAATCGTATCAAGTACCTATAATACATAATATATACATGCTGCATGAAATTAACAATGGGAAATAGTCTGACTCTAAGAAACCGTTCGAATCTCAAAGTAAACTCATTCAAATTTATTGTAAGAGTTGAATAAAGTTGACGTTAAGTCGTTCGAAAAGCAGTTCTCCCTTCTTGAGTTGAGACACAGATCGTCATCGAGTTCGAGCACCCTCGGAGGGAGCAGACACAATGGCAATTAGAGACACGAACAACGAAGTCTTGAAGATCTGAGAAGGCAGTTTGTGCACAGTTATTTAGTATCATGACAGAGATGAAATTCCTACGAATTTCGTGAAACTCTCCGTGAAGAATATTTTAAGAAGATTCGGCTTGTTCATACAGTGTAAGACTATACAATTTTTAAAACTAACATGTACAATCTCTTTTTTGTGCATGATATTACACAAAACGAAATGATATAATAACACACAAATTTATATATTCCATAAAAATAAATTCCACATTAGCTTACAAACGCGATCGCAAGAAATATTCAAATCATCGGATGTAGAAATATGAACAGAAAGAATGTATTTTGCTAACTTCGTTTCTGACTTCGTGTTCTGGTTCTCAACAAGCCATAAGACGCAAGAATCCTCGAGCTTTTCGCGACACTGTCGAGAATACCGAATCGATGATGTTGAACCAAGCGACCAACTACGTCGCTATTCAACCACCCCTTTCTTTATCTTATTTTTCTTCCCTTTATCCTTTCGCTCGTTTTTATCTTGACCCTTTCCATCCCTCTTGTACCTTCGATCTTGCTTTCGTCTCCTCCGTTAGCATCAAGATCGAGCTGAATAGGAGCGAGCTTTTCGCGAGCCAATTAAGCCAGCAATTAGTTTAATAATTAGCGGATTAATTAACATGCCACGCGACGAGGCGGAACGAGACGAGAGGACAATAGATGGAGCAGCTGAAAGCAGTGTTCCCAGTGAGTGTCTGTCACTGAACGACCACCGTTCGTTGCTTGCTTGATTAAGGACCTTTGACAACGTGTGCGTGCGCGTTCATGAGAGTAGAGGTCCCTGAAGACGGGATTGACAGACTTATTTCTATTAGGATCAAGGCTCGATTCTTGCGTCACTCTTTTTTAATAGATTCCAAAATGTTAAGATTGATAGATATAACGTGTATTTCGATGTGTGTAATAAAGGTGCTTATTATTGTCATTATTTTAAAAAATGTGTAATGGAACGGCGATAATAGCGATGGGATTGGGAATTGGAATTATTTTGCCTAGATGCGTGGTTAATTGATTTAACAATTTAACAAATTAACTGTCTCGTTCCATTTAGGAGAGCGAAAAATCTCGTTGGTATTGTCCTTTTGTGTCGCTTTGTTCTTTGGAATTATGTACATAACCGAATTGAGGAGAAAGTAAAATTACTTTGTATCAAATTATAGAAACTCGTATAATTTAGATGCGAGTATTATTACTTTGTCTCAAAGGATTACTAAAGGTATAAATTTCGAATTTAACTTTTACTATTCCAACGACCAACATTTCATAATCAAGAACAGTAACTACAATAATTCCGCGTGCGTATAGTAAAGATACCAAGATTCCCTACGCATTAAAAAAGTTTTTATAATCTACCTATTCTACATATATTGTAACAAAGTACTTCTGCATAAAACATGGAGATAAAAATTTCACATTTATCACTCTCCATCCATCCTCCATGCAATACGATTATAAGATGTCCCTTTACATATAAAATATATACGTGAAATCAATTACCTTCAAAGCATAAAAACATAACATAACAAATCCAGTTTTAATTTTCAAGCTTTTATTACCACCTTCTTGTCTTTCGTAAAAGTAATTTCCTTCTAAAAACGAAAAAGAAAATAAAGAAGAATTTGAATCCACGATCTCAAGCTTCCGCTACAACGTTTTCTTTCTCATTTCCCACGGAATAACTTCTATCAAAACATAAAGAGAAACGAGAACGTGCACGAGCAAAATCGCTATTTATTTCTAAGAAATTACAAAAGTCGATAGCAACGCGTTTAAATATGGCGTAAAGAAATGTACCAGGCAATTAGTGGTTTCCCATTTTCCGTGGTGGCGTCGCGACGAGAAAAACAGCCCTTCGAAAAAATAAGAAGAAGAGAAGCAAATACACGAGAAAAATCATTATTTATCGATAAAAAATTACAAGAATCCATGGCAATATGTTCGGACATCGTGTTAAAATAAAATCTATCGAGCAATTAGTCGTCTCCCATTTTTCGCGGCGGTGCCGCGACAAAAATACTTCGGCCATTTTTCTGCGAGCAACAGTTTTCCAGCACTGACATCCTCGGTGTTCCCAACCGGCTACGACAGCCTATCGCGTACCGGCCGTTCTCTCGTTAATCGCGTTATTTGTCCATTAATTAAGCGTGCAATAAATTCGACAGGCAGCCGGTAGGCTTTATTGGAAACGGCTTGTGCCCCGTTTATTTCGCACGTTTACCCATTGACTTGTACCATGTTGTTACTTGATTCAAGATTCTTCCTTCTTCTTTTCCTCCCTCTTTTTTCCTATAATTCTTCCACTTCTTTTTTCTCTCCTCTTTATTTCTCAGATTTTGCTGCTTTCTTTTGCGCGATCGTTCCACTAGCAACCGGATAAATTCCTGGTTAAATCGAGCGATACATAAACAACGATTTATGGACTAGCCGCGTAGGATTTCCGTGGGATGTCTACGAAACGGTGTTTTCTCAAGAGGTCGTGAATGAATTTCGGTGGGTTTTAAGGAGGAAAATCAGATACTTTGTCGTGGATCAAACTAGATTACGTCGGTAAAAAAAAACGACAAGTTATGTGCAATCTAAAAATTATTTTCTGAATTACGTTGTCTCACAGATCGCGCGTTTTGAAATGTAAAATAATTTCTAAGTAAAATTATTATTCTATATCCAGTTCGCTTGTAAAACGTATCAATCTTCTATCCTCTCAAATACGTTCACACATTCTCAATCAAGTTCCAACTAAACCAAATCAAATATATACATCTTACTCAGTCGATATTATCTCCTCATTAAAAACAACTTTTCAATTACCAAAATCGAAGCTTCCGAATGAAAATCGTACTTTCTCCAAAGAGATGTCTGGAAGAAATCCGTTCATTCTTATTATTGTTTTATTTATTTCAGATTGTTTCTAGAACTGTACGTTATATTACATATCGTGTTTTTAAATTATAAAATAATTCGGAAATAAAAGAACAGGATTCTATATCCAGTTCCCTCATAAGACATACAAATCCTTCTATCCCTTTAAACAAATTCGTGTGTTCTCAAACAACTTCGAACTAACCCAAACAGAGCATACTCTCGCTGCAAAAAATGTTCTTTCAATTACCAAAATTGAAACTTCCGGATGTAGATGGTACTTTTCTCGAAGAAATATCTGGAAGAATTCCCTTGGTCGAGCCATTAATTAGCAATGGCAACGGAACAGAGGGACTCGTGTCTCGTGGACGCGGGAAGATTAGTGGGAATTGCTGTAAATTTCTGGACCACTTGTGGGAAGGGCTGTAGGGAGCAGTATACGAGATGTGGGCGGGTCGGGATGTCAAGTGGCTGGCCGTCGTAAGTCGTGGCTCGTCGCCGTGAAGACGACGCTTCCTCGTCGTCGTTGCTGCGGTCGTCACCGTTTACGACGTCTATATACGACGTCGTTTTAAAACCGAGCCATATACGCGTGCCATTTAACGACGCGTCCTCGTATTCCGTTTTCCGGCGAGCGAACGCGCGGCTTAAATCGCGAGCTAACGAGCTCGCGAGCGTTTCTTAAGCGAAGGCCCCACCCTCTCCTCCGTAGCCAGCGTCAACGTTCTCATTTGTGGCGTCGCTAATTGAACGTGAACGTGGCATTCATCGTTTTTCGTTGACAGGGATCCTCCACTTTTGTAATATTCTGTTCTCTGTCTTTAGACGAGCCTGTAACCGAATGCATCACCTGACTATTTTGAGGTTTTTTCGGGTAGGCGGACGCGCTTCGAAGCGGAATTCCTCCGGTGACAAGAAACTACTTTGCATCTCAGAGTCGTAGAAAATTGTTATCATCGGCAAGAGTAATGAATTTGATATCGGGAAATATGTCATTTTTTTAAAAGGTAGACTCAATACACTACACTCAATACACTACAATACACAATACACTCTGGGACTTAGATATTATTTTTTAGAACGTTTTGCACGAGATTTTTGGTAGATTAATTTAATGTTTTTTAGTATTGGTTTCGTAGATCACGTAATTTGAATCGTATCTCATCAACTCGACAAATTGAAAAGCAAATACAAGTTATGGTGTTGCAGATCTTATTCGTTAAAATTTACCTCTCAACTTATGATTATTTACAATATCCTATCGCAATAAATAGACTTATGTAATAACTAACTTAAGTTCTAATTCGTAAGAATGTAACAGCTAATACTTCTCATAACACGCGGAAATAATATTCAGTTCCATATTTCATCTTCCTCAACTAAATATTCCCAATTACAAACTTTACCCTCTGTTCCCAAATACGAGTATTCAGCCAGCTGTTTCATTAATACATATATAAGTTCGTTTATGAAAATTATGTTAAACATTGTTAAACATTGTAGATCGTGGATTCCATTGTGAGAAATACAATACATACTCTCTTCTTGAAATACGATATTTCATTCTACACATACGGAAAAGTTACAGAGTAAAGCATTGTTTCCCAATTTAATACATCCGAATAAACATTATGATAATAACAATATTACAGCTATCTAAAAAAATGAATATAAAAGGAAATTCATAAGCTTATAGTAAGCAGAGGAGCTTATTATGCAGCGGAGAAAGTTCCATTGTAACCTCGAAGAATTCACAATTTCCTAACTCGCCTAACGAGCAATAGCAACTCGCTGTCGTTCTATTTTGATTGCATTTGAAACTAGTTGTAACAGTAGCAAAGGGAAGCTGCTTGAAGGAGGAAATTGAGTCTTTCTTGGCTGCTTGTCGCCAGAAAATCCGCCACGACGTACTATACGTTGCGCCTTGAAATTTTCACGGTACATTCCCTTTCTGAAAGTCGTCGAACACCACGTCAAATTCCTTTGGCGGCGTGTCATAAACCGGGAATGAAAAAGTATCGAAAAGGTATATGTATTTTAACGTAATTATGGTAAACTATCCAATGAATCGCTTATTTGTCAATTCCATTAATTCCATAAAATAAGTAACAGAGAAAATTCCTGAAATTGTATAAGTATCAATCAAGTGTTCCTGCACCAAAATTTTAGAAATTTTATAAAATAGGGTTAATCAATTCGGTTCAAATAACAAATACTACGAAAAAGCTAATGACACGAATGCCAAAACTGATAACAAAAGCGGCCGACAATTACAATAAATACATGTAGACGAAAAAAACTGAGAAGAATTTTATTTTAATGTTGAATTATTAAAAGGGGTTTTTTAATAATTTCCTAATAATGTCTCAGTATTAGCCAACTCTTTTAAAAATCTTGTAACGGTCATTATATTTGCTTCAAAGCCGGAAAAGTTTAAATAATCTGAAGTAGAATAATCTGACACTCTATATCACAAAAAAAGTAACTAATGCACGTGATGAGGTAGAATCGTCGTAGGTAAATGGAAGATAGTCAACTTTGAGAAATCTTCATTAATTTTTATGATTCCTCGTAATGACTTTCAACGTTTCATAAAATGATTCACATAGACACAAGAAACTGGCGAAGTGCACTTGTATGTATTATATTTATGTTTCACAAAGATACAATAAATATTAACCTGGACACTTCGAAACTTTGACTTCATAAAAAGATACTTAACTTCATCGCAATAAAAAGAAAATATATTAATATTCTACGTCACTTCATATTCTCTTCACAGAGGGTAATATTCTCTAAACGACGAAGCAAATAAATAACTGTTCCACAACAGGCCTCCATCTATAGGAACCTTTCGTTGGCCTCGTTGATTAGCGCTTATTAAAAACGATTAGTTTTCAAACGAACCATCCAAGAGAGTAGAATGTCAGCCGTAATCGTGAGGGTAAACTAGCAACATTAATTTTATCCAATTTCGGTCGTGCGAGCTGCTCGTTCATTGGCCGATCTACTCGGGATAGGTTGTAACAAGACGTACAACTCGAACGGAAGTGCGTGGTCGTAAAAGCAAATGTGACGCTGCACGACGACGAATAATTCTGTTAAGACGAGTTTGACAAGCTTGCTCGTCGTTGAAATCAATTTATAGTAATCGTTCGTTTACTTTCGTGGAAAAAGTTACAGAGATTATATTAACGAGACTAATGATCCTCTTTTTTTTTCGTAGAATAAGCTAGAAAAATTTATATTGACGAGATTATGGAGCAGGATAACGAAGAAATATATCTTTTTTCTATTGTAACGAAGTTAAGTACTTTTTATGAAGCAAAAGTTTCCAAATGTAAGTCGCACGTATATTGTACGTTTCGATGGCTTGTAAAATTAATATTTACCGTTATAAGAAATTTGTCCAACATTTTTTTTTATCTTACATCTTCGTAACTCAAACACGTTCTTAATTTTATAATTAATTTATTATAATTATATTATTTTGTATAATTAATTTTTGTTACTGCATATTTCTATCATAGACTAACGTTAATTTTATTCTTTATTGTAACTTCATCAGGGAAGTTCTGATTCTGCTAGTGAGCGAGTTTAAATTCTAACACCTTAATTTTACTGCAATACGTTTATAAAACGTGCAAGCTTAATAGTGAAATAACAGTAACTCTTAATCCTTCAGTTTTATTATATCTACCTGAATTCTAATAATTCGAAAGAAATTTATAGTTGAAGTTTTAAGACGATACTGATATATGTACGAGATTGGAAGAGAATATAATGACATAAATTGATATCAACGATAAAGCGATATATTGGAAGGATATTTCAATAATGAGGCATAAAGTCGCGAACACTCGAGAACTCTGTGGAAGGACGGATTTCGCAAAAGAAAGCAGCAACCAAGCTCAATTTAACTTTATTTTATCTGAAAGTAGCTTTCGCATTTATTCTCCTACCCCATTGCCCGATTTTTCATTGATTTAATCCCTTATGATTACCGTAAGATAGTATGTAATAATACACACGTAAGTGCTAACTAAACTGTAACACACTTCTTTTTTATCACGTATTCTCCATTTAAGTCTGTAAAAATGGAAATGCTAAAACTGTCTATAGCGTTCCAGTGAAATACATATTCTCTATCAGAGAAACACTCCACTTCATCCAACAATTCTATTTAATCTTCCCATCAAACATTCAAACTCGAGACCAATCTAACTTCAAACCAAAATCGACGCAAGAACGAAGCTTTTCAGAACGTATATACGCATGGATATATCTTACAAATTAACAACAATCTCTTTTTTCAACCTTCCCACTCATCCTTCCAATCAGAGATCCAAACTTAACAGCCATAACGCTTGAAACCGAAAAATCGATCTAAAAGTAAAACTTCTTGACACGTATATATATATATATCTTATAAAGCAACAGACTTTCCTTTCCAACAATTTCATCTAACCTTCCAATTAATGGTGCAAGCTCAACAGAAATGATGCTTGAAAGCAAAAGATCAGCCCAGAAATGATTTTTTAAACGCGGATATCTTAAATTTCAGATATCGTAGATATCTTACAAAGTAACAATCCTCGTGGTAGAAGCCTTTGGAACGTCGAAATTATAATTCGCGAATCTGAAGAACGGCACGAGATATGAATATTCGATAGATATCAGCATGTGTTATCGATGTCCCAATATACTACTTTACATATCGGTTCACGCATACTCTGCTCCTGTTAATATACCTTGAACATTATATCGAGCCCTCCTGGGTGTCATGACTGTGTCACTATAAATGATAATAGGACCTCCACTGCGGAGTAATAGTACGTACCCTTAACGTAAGTTAATACATATTACATAGTATGTTATGTGCATGACGTTATAACGACTAGCAAACCGTGATGTATGAAAATAATGCTCGGCACGAGGGTGTGCGCGTTTGAATTTCATAAGTTCAGAGGGCGTGGAGGGGGTTAAAACGCAGCACGGTTCAGATGAGAGGGTGGCTCGAGGACCAGATTTCGAAATCTCCACTCCTTCGCCGATTTATTAATCCTTCGTGGCTTTCAGCCGCGCACCATGCTTTTCCAAGCCTGCGCATTCATGACCATTATTTGATCGCGCAAATATTTCGTTCGTTTACGAATATAATTTACGTGCGGATTAATTTTCGTCTATTGAAAACTTTGTAATATGGATCATGCTGATTTCCTGATTTTAGTATTTATTGTGATTTACCGTTTAAAATTTTATTACTTACCGTTTTAGTATTTGATCTTTCGTTACTTAACATGTGTTTTTCTATTTATTATTCTACTATTTCATGTTATTTTATATACGATGGGATTCCGTTTATTCAAACTTTGTTTAGCCAAATCAATGCCGTCAGAATCAGAATTTCTGATTTACCAAACTCGTTGAGTTCTTGCGCGAACCAACTGCAGTGATATACCGCTCATCCGAACTCACGACATTCGTAGAAACAATCGCGACGCGTTTGAAGAACAGTGGACGTTTTTCCTTAAACTCGTTGGTCCACTGTCTATGAATTTAAATAGATCAGTGTAAATCTAGTTATACGAACATCAGCTCCTATTATACGAACGAAAAAGAAATAGCGCAGAGAGTTAATGAATTCCTATTGTCCGAATCGTCTCGTTCCCTGAACGATTTAGATAAATGGAGTCCCCTACTTCGGTATTTTCTATTTACTACATCACTGCCTTTTATTTTCCAATTTTATTATTTGCTATCCTCTACTTCGATGTATAGGTATTATATCTTTCTATTTAATTGACAGTAATATAGTGATAATATTATTACTGTATGAAATTATTACTTTACCACTTTAATATCTACGATTTTATATAATTTCTTAGTGATCTGAAGATAGAACAGTTCATTGATGCTGAAATTTTTCAATAGCGTTAGCAGGCAGATCTGAATCTGTAGAAAGAGTCTTTCGTCGACATAAATTGTCATTGTGACAGTTTTGAGTGGTAAAAAAAGAATTGATTTACTGGGCCAGCTGTTATCACCTGGCTTGAACGCTCGTGTTCATAAAAGAGCTCGAAACAGACAATGTGATAAAAAAAGAACGATAAAACATAAACAGGCTGTGAAAAAAATGTATTTGAAGCTAACCGTTTATAACGCGCTGCATATGTCACTGAAAGAGACGTACGTATGAAGACCAGATTTTGTTATATTGATTTTTTAATATTAACGTCAGTTGATAGCTGAAGGGAAATACATACTACGAATAGCATAAAATTTTACTAACACAGAGTACAGTTTTAAGAAACATAAAATTTGATCAATATAGAATTCAATAGCATTGAAAATTTTTTAATTAATAGTCCCTTGAATACAAGTAAGTTTAATATATTCAAGTACGTTAAATTAAAAAATTTCTCGTCCAAAAAAAAAAAAAAAAATATATATAACTAATCCTGTTCTGCTCTACAGTTTTTACGTTTCTACAATTCATAAAAGGAACCAGCGTCTTCGTATAATACGATCGCAGAATTTGATTCATTGAGATAATATGAAAATCGTCGTTATTTATCGTAATGGCATTACGAGAGGGTGGACATAAATCCTCCGCCTGTATTGCGAGGATTTTTCGCCGGGAATAAATTCGAATGTAATCAGTTTGCGTTTTCACAAGGAAATCTTTGGTGAGCAACAACAAAGGCAACCATTTATGCAAAAATTCAGGTCGCCAGTTCGAGCATGTTCTGTCGATGCATCCTCGATTGTTATATCGTAAATAAATTTCAATGTATTATCGATCGCGCACGTAAAGATCGCATGTAGGCAACAGGATAAAAAGAAAACGACAAAACGATTGAAATGCCTGTTCTGCTCTCCTAGCAACAAAACCGTATATATTTTTGTTCTCCATTTTCTATGAAATTGTATCCACAGAATCCATCGAAAGAAAATATAATAGCTGTATTTATCTGACAGTGAAAAAGCGAGCTTTTGATCTTGTCCCAAAAGATTGAAATGTTTGAAATCCAACTAATTCTCTCCTACGTTCAGCTTGTATAAGCTGATGTTCATTCTCAATTCATATTTATATATATATATATATATATATATATATATATATATATATATATATATATATGTCTAAAAAAATAGTATGTTTGGATTTTCGAATATTTTAACAAGTATTTTAGTTTGGATATTTAATATATTTCTAAAGAATCTTTTACCTGTTTATTTTTCAGATTTAAGTCTACTTGCCGACTTATTAGGTATTCGGGTCATTTCATATCAAATCGATCACTCTTTGACGTGGATGTCGGGAATTTTCTTTTTAAATAAAATATGACGTAGCAAAAAATATTGCTAGAACGCGTCAAACCTTCTACATTTGAACGAAGAATAAAGATAAAAATAAAAAATTGAATTCAACAGCGTTTTTATAATAGTTTCTAAAAATTATAAAATTCGAAACTCTATATATTTTTAAATAAGTGATGATTTAAACCATCCTTTAACATCACGCCCACTATATCATATTTTATGTTGAATGGAAAACTCTAACTTGTTGAAAAAAGGTTGCCATGAAAAGTAGTTTTAAATATTTGGAAACTTCTTTTCTTTTTAATCTTTTACAAATATTTGATTTCTAGGGAAATTAGAAGTAAATTAGAAAATGTAGCAAGTAAAATCTCTTATAAAATTGAAATAATTTTACTATAATAATGCTATATTCTTAAATTTCTATATTTTTAATTTTCCACGTAGTCGAATCTTTGCATACCCATAAAGTCGTATCTTTTAAGTAAAACTTTCTTTGCACTCTTATCCCCTATACGTCCTGTAACTTTGAAATATGTTTACTTTTTTATTTGCATCTTCTTAATTATATATACTATTTTTACATAAAAATGAAGATAAGTATCACAAAGAAAATATTTCACGTATTTCTTCATCCATAAAATTAATAACCATCAGTTTCTTTTTAAAACACCTAATTTCTTACTTCAAAGCTCTAGAATCTTTTAAATTTCTTTCTTCATAAAGTCAATCATTTCCACTTGATGAAACTTAAAATAATCTTAAAGGCAGAAGGGAAAACAGCACAAAATACAGTAAACTCCGATAAGTTTCATAAAATCAATTCTGTGCACGTAGATAACCATAGGGTTGCTATTCTAACGAAGGCGATTTTGCCACAGGCAAGTTTCGTTTGTTCTTTGCGCGATAATATAATTTTAGGACACGGGCAAACTTGTCGACGTTACTAGTCACTGCACACGGTTCACCAGAGTATACTATCGCATCGGATATTCACTACTTACTGGTATATTTACGCCAATCCGCGTTTGCTCCAGTTGCGATAAAGTTTGATAGAATGCCAATTAACATACGCACGGCTGATCACAGATCCATTTCGCTAGCTGTGCCGCGTTCATGTGTGTTTCGTACAAATCGAACTCTCGAATGTTTCGTTGGAATCGAATTTTGTTCGATTAATACGCGCGGCAATCGATATTACTTATGAAAAAATAAAATATATCACAAAGGTAATTCGATAAAATCTCGACTATTATGGAGTGTTTAATATTTATTTGTTACAGGTATGTATTCTTCGTCGTAGTATAGATCCTTTCAGTTTGTTTTAATCTTGTCTAGTAATAAAAAATAAATGATCTGAGAGAATGTAGAACAATATAAGTTTGAAAGAATAAAAGGAAATAAGAAGAAAACGGGGGAAAATTGTATAAATTATAATCCTGGTTAAAGCGTAGAATTTGATACTGAGAAAACAAAGACCGTGCAAGGGAAGATGAAAAGAAAAGAAAAATAAATAGAAAGGCTCTTAGAAAATAAAGAAAAGGGTTGAAGATATCGAATTTAATAAAGCAAGAATATGTACATACAACTATATTTATAAACGGGTATAATAAAAGACGATGAAAATAAATACGGAATGAAAAAGAAAATAGAAAGAAAATAAATTTAAAAAAGGTCCTTAGAAAACAATAATATGGGATAAGAAAATATGGGATCGAAGAGTAAAATTACAGTTAATTGTTATGTAAAAACATTTAATTCTAAAAAGACACATATTAAATATTTTAAGGACTTTCAAGGTCCAACTACATATCGGTAAAATTAAAATCTACTTATATTTTTTCACGATCAAATCGATTCATTTCCTCAATCACAAATATATAAACATTTAAGTCTCTTATCTCGTTCCACCCAGTGTATTTTATAACGAAACAATACAATTCTATAAGGAGACACGAATAATATTGATATCGTCCTGAAAAAAGTTTCATTCGAAGAGAGAACTTTTTGATGCGTCGTAAGTCTCGCAATTTCTTCGCGAAAGAGTATCTATATTGTACCAAGGACGCCCTTTTAATGAGCCACCCCGTACCCGGCCTGTGTTACACAATCTGTTCCGAACAGTTTTCCCAAGAACCCCTCGAAGTATAACGAGGAAATGCTCGATCGACTTGTCTTGCAAACTCGCTGCAAGACTGCTTTCATACGATGAGAAACTAACCCTTAATTTTTCTAATTTCCTTGTCTTCGTTTTATATCTTGTGGATCATTTATATTTCCAGTAGTCGCGAGTATTTTCTCCCGAAACAAAGAGGCCAAATCTGCTTAAAACATTTTTTCTTTATTTTACCGCGAATGAAAAAAGAAAGAGAAAGGAAAGAAATGCGATGAAAAATATTTTGACAAACAATGCACACACATTGTACGTGTATTTCCTTCCCATGCAAAAATATCGGCACCGAGAAAAGAAGAGCGAATAAGGAAAAATCGAAGGCGATAATTTGCATTCGTTGAAATGAGAAAGAAAGTGGATATTAAGATCGTTTCACAATTTTTCTAGTGTTTCTATTAGCGAGCCCTCGGACTATCAATACATATTGTCGATATTTCAAGGTTCAAAAGGAAAAAGAAAATATGTATTGTCAATGAAATATTGTCAATATTTAGTAACGAACCGAATTTTCGTTGAGGACTTTGAAATATTGACAATAATTGATTGACTGGGGACACTCTTACAAGCCTGACACGGAATTATAGCGAAGTATTTTGGGTAGATATTACGGATTTTTATGCATTTATGGGATGTTTATAGAAGCACAAAATGCGTATAATATGTATGCAAAAATGTGTGACACGATAGCCAAGTGTTTCGTGCATCTGATCAATTTTCAACATCGATTTCCTACAAAACAAAGCTTCGGACGAGAAAGTTCCACATCACTCTTGTTACATATGTAGGTATTACCATTAGTAGTATTATTAATTGGTTCAGAAGTTCGAAATTCACGGATTATTCTCAGATTTCCGTGCACTTTTTGTCTTCTCTATGACTCTGAGATAATATATGAGTCTAATCGATATTAATCTTTTAATGATCCAGAGTTTTATTCTTCGTATTTTTGTTGAATTAAGTCACAGGGTAAAGATCACCAAGGAAACATCCTAGTGATCGCAATTCTTCCTAAATTTCCTCTCTGTGCTCCCAATTCAAACACACCAAACAATTAACTCCACGTTTAATAACAAAACCAGTTAGCACTCCATGAAAAACATTCCCTATCTCTGTAACGATAACGCTGCAATAACATTATCTCCCGTAAAGTAAGGATTTCAGGAGTGGAAATCGCGGTCGAAAGGTGCGCGATGCATAAAATCGCAAAGCATTTTTAATTCGATTTTAATGAGAGAGAAGGACAGAGAGCAGTCTCGATAATTGATTCTCGAGAGTCGCGCGTCCACTGGCTACTCGCCACGCCTACGTTGCGTTTTCTTTTTCGGAGTAATTTACAGCTGGTTCGTTGGTCGAACCGAACGGTGCTGATATTCTAGCCACGGGTTATGCATTAATTCAGAAATGTTCTCGCGAGAGGAATAAGGAATGCCGTCGGTGCTATTCTCGTATCAGCCGCTCTTTGGCCACGCTCGGATAATTACTTACGAGAGTTTACCCAACTATGAATCCTTTGCTTCGTGACCATTCCGGCGGAGCCCAATGACGGGCTTGTAGATAGTAAAATACAGATTTTGTTCTTTAATAGGTAGTGGTGGTAGCGTTTTCGCGTTTTCTCGCTTGATCGAAGTTCTGTTAATAAATAATTTTTGTAGATTCAATACTTGTCTGGTTTTCTTTATCTGGCTTTCTCTATATTGTAAAACATTGCTTATATACTTTAGATAGATTCGTATAAAAAATGAGAATCACAGATTCATGGATCGAGCAAGAAGGTATGGAGCTAAATGATTTTATAAGAAGTACTGGGTTAGTAAAATAAGTTGTTATTCAAGTTGAAATTTTAAAGATGAGACTAGAACTTGTAATCTTTCGTGGGAATAGAGATTCATGTCAGTAGATTTTGGTTTGATGTAACGTTAATTACTGTGGTAGCAATTAGTTCGATGGAACTCATCGAGTTTTCCAGATTTATATTTATGAAATTATATAAATTTTGGTCAAACAGAATAAATAACGTTTATTCATAGAACAGAAATTTTGTAATCGATAAGCTGAAACATTTCCCAACCAATTTCCAATCATCTAAAAATCCCGAACTTCTCAAGTACTTCTAGACATCTTATACACTGTGCTGCTAACAGTACATATGACATGATGGTCCACCATGTTGCATAATTGCATCTACACATCCTTGTTTGAGTAATCAAACACAGCCACTATAGAGATAACTTTGGATTGAAACGATGGCAAACTGAAACGTCGTCACCGGTCCACAGTCTACAGAAACTTGAAGGTGCTCGTACTGTGGTACCTATCTTTAACAGTTCCCTTGAGACTAATCGCTTTTGAATATATATATATATATATATGACGAGTCGTAGGTAATGGAAAGCTATTATGGCATGTGAGAAGAAGAGAAACGTAGAAAGAGTGGAAAGAATGTTCATGGAAATAGTTGAAACGTTTAACTTCTTCGAAGAATTTTTTGTGTTACATTATCGTTTAGATATTTTGAATCTCGTGCATTTTGTTCGGACTCAATATCGATAGTCGGCTATAAAGTCGAGTTATAAGCGCGTATGAAGAGATTGAATTGTATTTGATTTAGTTTCTTCTCTTTTGTTTTACACATTATTATATATTTATAAATATATATATATATTTAGTCATAAATAATATATTTGCAAAACAATTATAGCATATATTGCTTCTCGATGTTTAACCCGAAAGTTTAGATTTGAGAGTATTTATTTGATAAAGCTTGTTATCTGTGTAATCAAGAGCAGCCGACAAGAGCAACAGTCTGGTCGCATAATTTCAACGAAATAATTGATTTGGAATTCGAGAAGTGATACACATAAAATTGATGCAAATCTCTTAATTATAGTAATGTTTATAAATAAACGAAATTGTCTTGCATTTTTCTGTATTTTAGGAATCCCATAAACGGGATGATATGTATACATTTAGTTCTGTTTCAAAAAAGATCTTTTTAACATACAATTTAGAAACGTGATCTAATTCTCTTTTTTCTGATTCTCACGATTTATTTTGATCTAACGTGGTTTAAATAATACTTTACTAAAATTGCTACTACCGACTTTAATCCTCTGCGTTTACAGATTTTCTGTTGTACTGTTATTTCATGTTTCAAGCGATGAAAATAATTTAATATCAGTGTTGGCTAAAAGAATTCGTCCATTGTGAAAAAGTGAATTAAATTTACTTTTCCTTTCCGGAGAATAATTGTCTTTACATGTATACCTATAATTATTTCTGTATCTTTATACAATAAGAAATGTACTCGAATGAATAAAAATAAAATAAGGACGTAATTAAAGATACGCTGTTTGTACTGAATTTTCACGTCAAGAATCACGTTTGTATTCTCTTTTATTCACTGTTATGCGTATTTTCGGGATTCTATCGTAAAAATAAAATTAAGTATATTTGCATAGAATTGAAATTAGAGGATCCAAGGAAATTAGGAGATTATTTTAACATGTAACATAATACTGACAAAAGAGAAAATAGTAAACTATCAGAGAAGTGGATTGGGATAGATTCCCAGAGCTATCCACGCAACCACTAGCTATCGATTTGCCCTAATTGCGGTAACAGAAACGTCATGAAACGTTTTACAACAATGATCTCCCAACGAAAGCGTAATGAAACATGAAACATTACTACAGAAGTAATTATGTTATAATTGTTTCTGTCTGATTGTCTTTCTTTCGAAGAAATCGCACAATAAATCCTCCCTATTATTCGACGTCGAGCGTACCGAATGTAAAAGCATAAAGGACGAGCATTTTTCGCATAATAAAATAAAGGAAAGAAGGAAGTATGATAAACGCGAATCACCGTTTTAGTAAAAAATTTTTATTTATTTCGTAAGAAAAATGCGCAATTATCAGGATTCTTTCTATTGTGCCTCGATAAATGACGACTACGAGATCAAAGACGTTCATTTTCTATTTCACATTCATTCGTTGATTGCGACTCTTTTAATTTTATCATGAAATCGCTGTCTGACCAATTAAAACACACGGTAGAACTTGCAATAAAATTACAACTATGTCATTGATATTATCTCATTCGTACTTCAATAATAATCAAAAACTAGTTCAACATGAAAAGAATTTCGGAAAAATTATTTGAGGAATTACTCAAATCAAATATGTAAAATCTCCAAGCTAAGCTATCCCTTATAACATTCAATAACTGAAGCACATCTTTATTTCATTTCCACGCCCTTATTTATTCGCAGCCTAATTATAACATAGCCCCTCCATGCCTGTCAAACAATCCCAAAAATCAACAATCAACGGCACACATCGTGTATCTCACCCCTTACAAACCTGTAATTAACAAGAGATCTCGCGAACGGTGCAATGTTCATAACGAAACCAAGAGATAATTCGATCGTATCGAGCAAACCAGGTTAACGGCTAATTAATTTCGTGTTATTGCTCGACTCGACGCAATTAACGTACACACTAGCCATGTATACCGCGTAATTTTAATTGTGAAATTTATTTTACCGCCGAACGCGTTCCAGCGGTTGGCTCAATTATAGTATTAGTTAATCGACTCCGGTATCGGTGTCACGAAAGTGGATTAGCCGCGTTTAGCGATCTGTTCGAGCTCGATAGCCAGTTACAACCTAGCTCCACTTGATTCGGCATCCGCCGATGGAAATTGATCGAAAGTTTCGTCGTTTGATCGGCGTCGTTCGATGTTTCGTTGAACTTTATGATGAATTACGAGCGTCGTTGAACGGACGTAGCAGCGGAATTGCGGCTGATAACTCGATTATACGACGTAGGTTTAAAGAGAAGCAGAGCGCGTGTGTCACGTGTAACAGATCGTTCAGTACACTGCGGCGGATACACGAAAGTTTAAAATTCGTTACACTATGGATTTTAGTAACTTTTATACTAAAAAGTGTTCACCATATTGGTAACAACCGTCTGTTCTGCGGTATAGATAAGATATATATGTATTCGTTCATTGCACTTATTAAATAGAAATACATTTTGTAAAATTATGCGGTCTCCCTATATTCCTTATTTTATAAACTTTCTTTTGTTCGCCACTGTAAGTATTCGAACATTTGCGCAGTATGAGATATGACGAGACAAATTGTGAAATTTTGTCACAATGTTACCGAAAAATTGAAGAATCGTCAGTTTGCTTAACAGACAGACAGAGCAACAATATATCTCAATACTTATAATATATACTTATAATGTGGTATGGATCGATTCTACTTTGTCTATTGATCAGTTTGGATAAAACGTGGTAAAAGGGAATATTTTTATAGGGAAATGAAGAGGTGAGGTATATATTCCGCTTATTAAAATAACTTGTTTGTTTGACCAAGCTCGTACAATATCTAAAAGGAGCAAATTATTCTGTCGAATTCGCAGTTCCGTGATATTCAAACACAAATCCTGACCTAATTATTCGCGATGTGAGAATAATTTCGAATTCAACAACTTTTTCTCTGTTTCCTTGCATCCTTTGTTCGACGAAAGAAATCCAATTCCGTCGTCCATTTTCTATTCCGTTTCGTGTTCGTTCGTGTCTCGATACGACGCAACATTCTTTTCCGTTCTGCTCCGTTTATTAGCATAATTCAATGGAAATCGAATTCCAACGACCCAGGCATCGCGGAAATGCAACCAGACGCATGTGTATTCTGCGAATGCATATAGTGACCATTAACCCTATCGAGGTGCAGATTCAACTTGTTTCGGGACCGATAGCCTAATTCCATCGCTGTAAGAACAATGGAAATACCTGATTAAGTTTCACCACAGACGAATACCGGGTCACTAGTGTTGGATCGTAAAAGTAATCTGAGTTAGAATTTACGAACAGTAGTAACGGAGAATATTTTTGTTAGAGTGCCCCAGCGTGTTTTTCTTTTTTTTTTTTTCGGAAGAAAGTTCCGAGCTACTCCCGTTGGACTGAATTTGTTTAACGAGTAAACCCACCTTTTTCTGATTCTCTAGTTCGAATGTATGTAGTTTGGAACTACTAGTTTGTCGATCGTGCGAAGAACAACCCGTCCCGTGCAATGTAAGTATCAAGTGGCGAATTGTTCTATTCTTTAAATGTATTCCTCCCTTCGGCTACGAAATTTTCTTTTCCTCGTACTGAATTATAAATTTTGTCGCTCTGAAGGTTAAATTAGAAAACGTACGGTTTCGATTAATAAGCTAATAAGCCAAAAGAATTTGGAGAGAATAGAAATCTACATATTGGTAGGAATGTGTATTTAGATATGTACAGAGTCTCGAAATCCTGTCAAATAATATAACATCGAGGCTGAAATGTTGCATCTGACCAGTTTCAAGCATAATTCACGTTTACATTAACGATTCATTAGTGGAAATGACGGGAATTACTCATAAATATCGAAGATTTGAATGACGAATCAGAAAATTCGTTAAGTTGGTAACTGAAACCTCTTGCAATTTCGTAGAAACATTCCCGGAAAAATGTCAAAAACCTAACAGACAGCTACACGCCTATTAGTGTAATTCATATTCGGATAACAATTCGCAAATTACCTAATTTAAAACATAATCCAGGGTTTAACACAGTGTGGTTTCGAATCGGTGGAGATTAATATTCGATGCGTGCATTAGTAGCATCGAGCATTGGCGTGAGCCTATCTAGCTATAAATGCAATAGAAAATATATACCTACATTAACGGTTTGACGTAATAAGTGAATTATACTAAATATATTTACACCGTACTTAAAATTTTGTTTGACTTTGGTTATGAATTCAGTAGATACTAATTAATATCGGTGAAATATTTAAGTACGAAACATTCCTAAGATTGAGCTTCATCTTAGCCTGAATTATTCTACGTTCGTGTGTTTGTATCGTAATCACAAAAATACATAGACACCGAGAAAATTTTCCGCATTGTACGCTTGGTAAAAGAAAATGGTTGAACGTCGCACAGCCGCGCTCGCATTTAGCATAACGCACATTCTGTTAGAGGAATGTTTGAATTCACTAATTCATAGGGACGCGTTTTCATATCCAGCAGTGCAGTTTCGCTGTTCTACGGTGCCTTGACCGCATGAATTTTTATTATTAACCAGAATTTTTCTGCGTTGAATATTATATCCGGCCTGGATACGCGTGGTGTAATACGATATGTAAACCTTGAAATCGTGGAAACATTCTCTTTTTTTAAAGAACAGGACGCGACAAATTGCGAGTTCTCACAACTTCGTGTGAAAAATTTGTCCGATGAAAAGACCATATTATTCTGCTGTTTCGATGTTATTACCGTTAAAATTGAGTTTTATTACTTAAATATTTAATTTATTACATTGTTATTTAAAATAATGTCACGTAGTAAAATTATTTTAAATAATATTTCATCGCTATTTAGAATAATTTTGAAAGAATACCCTTTCCACAGGAAGCGATACGGTTAATTAAAATAAAATTACATAGGGAACAAGTTATTTTATTATTTGAAATTGAATTTTATTATTAAAATTTTTGTTAATTTATTCCGTTATTATTTAAAGTAACATTCCATAATAAAATTATCATTGTAGCGACACTTGAGTCAAGGGAAAATTTCAATCGGGAGAGACTCATATTATTGTGCCTTGGAATACCAACGTTGTTTTGGTTTGCAAGGTCTAAAGCCAAACGAACTCCCGACAAAATATTATTGTCGTTACTGGTAATCTTCAACCGGAGTTACATAAGAACTTTAACTTTGAGCTTTCTGTATATCGAATGTCGATATAAATGTACGAACGTGCTCTCTAGAATAGTTGAATATTTGAATAGTTCGAGAGTTGAGGAGTTGAATTGTTATCCTTTCTGCGATCGGCATACGAGTATTGAGCGAGCGACGATTATAACCAGCATCGCTTTACTTGTACTCACACTGATTTTAATATACCAGGTAAGTAAATATGAAACCAGAATTTTTGTATAGAAGTAGGGCCAGGAGTATTGTAAGGCCATCTATAGGCAAATTCCGGTTTCATATTTACATACCTGGCAACTGACTATTACGATTTCATCACTCGTTTCTTTGCAAAATAAACCAACACGTTTAATACCACCTCATCATAAATAATGTAATAATACTTATTACTATTTTTCTCCTGCAATAATTTTCAAATGATATTATTTTCTTAATATATTTTATAATGATTTTCTGTTCGTGATACTTGAGAATTACAATGTAGTTAATCAACTGGTGGATCTAGAGATGGAAGAGCTACAGATGGTGTTCCGTAGCCCGTATCTTTGTTGATATTATTAGAGAGCTTCGTTATTTGGATTGTTTTCTTCGTTCTTTCTGGGCAACTCTCCCGCCGTTCGATTACGTCACGAGATTATTACGACAATTTGGTCAGATAACGGGAGAACCTAGTGTCTCGTAGCCTTTCGGTGTTCCGTCGTAATTGATTACGTACCAGTTGATATAAGAAAGGGTGAACGACTCAAGAAATAGGCTACAGCAGTACGAGCAATAAAAGAAACAGAAATATAATATAATAGGAAGAATATAAGAAAAAATATAATAAAGAGAATAAGATTCTATATGTAATGGAGTTAAATAGAATAAACTTCTATATATATTCTATCAATTAAGAGAGCAATACATCTTTTTGCTCACATAATTATAACTGTAAAAGAAAAGTGCAATCTCTCTTTCTACAAACTATTTATTTATATTTCTACAACTGTTTAAAATCTCGCGAAAGTTTCAAATGCTTAGAAATTTATATTTTATATCGAAACAAAAAGGAATAATACTGTTCACGAATGACATGACAATGGAAGTAAAAAAAATGAATTAATAACATAGAAGAACACTTTGATGACATCACTTGCATGAAAAACATTATGAAATATTTCTTCAAGGATTATGAATCGACCGTTATACTCTCCAGAATGGATCAAGTAGTTATTTTACGCATTACAATTGGCCATATTCATCCCGTGACAAAGAAACTAGTCCACTTACGCAAGGAATGCAGCACGCTAGTCATAACAGACCACTTAATTCTAAACTGTGCTCAAAGTACAATACCGGTACATACATTTATCTTCGCGATGATTGTAAATTAACATATTCAAACGACTTCTATGACGAAAAAGTTCGCGATTTATTAAAATTCATAGGAGAGGCAAAATTAACTACGCATTTAATACATATATAGCATATAATATTTTCACCGGTAAAATATTTTCTGTAGAAACGTTTTTCCTATAAACGATTGATGATTGCTCTAAACGCAGTATGTGTCTGCATTTTTATATTTCTTCCCCTACATATCTTTATGCTTTCATCAAACTTGACATAATACAACATGTGACTATTACCTTTTACCATTTGTTTTTACTTCGTTTTCAACAAATTTAACATATCTTCAACAACTTCTTATGCAAACTATATCTCTTTTAGTATCGATATTTCTATGAATTAAAACAAGAATTCAAGTGATACGTAATATTGATTAAATATAAGAATCAACAAGAATATTTTTAAAAATTACCACAAACTTGAAACTGTTATACATATATATATATATATATATATATATATATATATATATATATATATATATATATCTTTTTAAATTGAAACGTGTTTTCATCATACACTGGAGAAAGTTTCCAATCCAAAACACGATCAAGCGTTAAAAGATGAAAAGGCAGAAAAATAGATCGACGCCGTCGAAACAGATCGAATCGAGTCGATTTCAACGTTCTAGTCCCCCTTTTTTCGATGTTAATTAATAGCCAGCCGAGTCGGAGAAGGGAGGTGGGTGTCCCCGGTGGCGATCATCGTCATCAGCAATCTCGTTATACGAGCCAGCAAGCACCGAGCGCAGTTATTCCTTCATTGTCGTGATTACTGTCCTCCCACATTGTCATTCTACAGGCCGTGGCGTTACAATCATGCACTCCCCTCGTGTCTGTTAACGCGGAATGCAACGGAGTGCAGCCAGTAATTTTAAACGCAGACCGACGGATATAATGGATATCCTTTCAGAGGCGTCCCCGTTCTTCTTTTCCGTTGCTTCCTTTTGGATCAGACGCGACGCGTCGTCTCGTTGCCTCCATTGCGACGAAGGCTGCACCTTGCTCGTAATTAGCTTTAATTTTTTAATCATCGTGGGACATGGTTACTTGGCCCCTTCTTGCGTCGAGTAACGTATGTCGCGATGATTGATGTCGAGAAGGAGAGTTACAGTTGATGAAAATTGATTAAATTCTATTCTTTTCATTGTTTTAGTCGTCTTTGTGTTGTTTTATGAAGATTAACGCGATGATTGCTACGATGATAGTCAACGTTTTACTAAATTATTTAACACAATTAAAATTTGAACCAATAGAAAAATTCTCATTTGGCGAAAGCAATTATTCGTCCATTCTATTTTTCCAAGAAAATACAGCGGTAATTAATAATAAGGGATCTGAATGCAAGAGTAAAAAATCTTGAAAGAAGACCAAAATCTGTATGGCTTGTATTATTGGCTTGTCATTAATCCATACATTCTAGATTCTACGTTCTTATATTCTTATTATTCATCCTACATTCATATATTCTTATTATTCATTTGCCATTATAACAAAGCAAGTGGATCTATGAACTATACTTGTGATTATATCGTTTTTACAAGATATTTCATCACAAAAATTGCATGTACAAGATATTTTACACATTAAACACACAGATTTACATTTTACACATTTTTTTTCGTTTAGTTCGAATTTCGTATTAAAATTATACACAATGGAATATCGGAGCAAAACAAACTTTGGAAAACCTAGATATTTGAGCTTGCGATATGATATGAAAGCATATTGTATAATTCAATGCTGGGAATAGAGATCGGATAGCTGCGTGGCGATTTAAATTGAAATATATTATTTGAAAATTTCGTTCAGAATACAGAATTTGGAAATTCCTTTTGATTTTTGTCCAGTGACGCTAAAAAGGCACGAAGGTTGGCTTTTCACGCGCAATGAGAAATAACTTTCTGTAAAACGGAATTGAGAAGCCTGTTTGCGATTGTGAACATGTGCTTGCGACAGAGAAACATCCTGTAAAGGTTTCAAATGAGAAGAGCGTGATAATTACACGTGGCACAGAGACGCGGCTCGATCTTCTGCCGTCGTGATCTTCTGCCGTTTGAAAAATTGCAATTTTTCGGCTAATGACGGACCCCTTTCATACGAAAACAATGCAGGCGCGTTAAAAGTAATGAGATTTCTCCATGAACCTTTCTCCTCTGGCGTCATGTTTCCCTACAGTGTATTTTGTTGAAGAATATAAAAGGTGAATTTCAACCAGCATAATTTTTAGATAGCAAAAAATTCCTCCTCTGTTTGTTCCAAGTGTAAAGAATTTATCTAATTATTAATCATACTCGAAGCTTCCGAAATAGCGATCCATTTCTAATTACTCTTATTCATAAATCTTGATTAAACATTATTCAGAATAGCTTTAGGCGTGCAGTGAACAAAAAAGTATTAGCAACATATCTTGTAAAATTTGATGAATATTTGTAAAAATGTGATCCTTTATTCAATTTCTTTATATAAAATATAAGTAGATTAAAATAAAAAATGGTATAGTTTGAAATGAAATTGTCAAATGAAACGTATAAATATACAGAGCGAGTATCTTGGTTTTGACGACTTCAAATAACTAAAAATTCGCGTGAAAAATGTTTCTCGAAAAGACATATATTTGAAGATATATGTACTGTGTGTAATGTTCGTATGTATGCAATAGGTATAAAAAAAGAAAAGCACGTATGAACGTAGGTAAAAAATTCTACGGTTCTCTCGATTTTTATTTTTTCTCTATATTATTTTACTATTTTATTTATCTTTTTTATTTTAGCTCAATTCAATGTTTTCCAACAACAATTCTACAGTTCATGTCATCGATGATAGCATGCAAGATAAACACAGGCCTACTTCAGATAGGATCGCGTCGGTCAACACCGTACAGGATTTATTTGCATGCCACATATGTATTCACGTCCATACAATTTTTTTCGAAACACAGTGTTTGCCGTAGACCAGAATGCCAACACAAAAAAATCTACAAAATCGAAATTTATTTTATTCTTACTGAATAACAATCAGTTCCATCCATTTCATTAAGAGAATCCGGGACTTTATCCTTTCCAGCTTTATTTTTGTGCAGCACAATCGATATTATATACCAAACAACTGGGACAGTTCTATCGCAACGTTATTACAAAAGTAAATAACGAAAAATAAAATCGCTCTACCTTCTTTTACCAATAATACTACAATTAATTATCATTCTATGGAAAATGGACAAATATCAAGCTATTTTTAAGAGTTACCGTATAACAGATAAAAAAGAATGAAATTATTAAACCCCCATTTTACCTACTATTATTTTATAATAAAACTGTATCCCACCAAAGGTAAGCAGATCTTCTATTTTTAAGCGCTACATTATACATACTCTCACACAAAAACAGCGCTTGTGCGAAAAAAATTCGCTATTGCTCTCACGATCGCTTTTCCCTCCTCCCTCATAACGATAACGTTAATAAGATAATTTAATCGGTCGGCGTGTGCTCGATTGATTTTTCATTACATCGTAAAGAAGAGAAAAAAAAAGACGAGAAAGAGAAGCCTGGTTCTTTTTCGCAACAAAAAAGGATCCAGGAGCTTAACGTTACGGAACACTTTGCTCGTCTGCCACGAACAATGCGTTTTTTTTCTAAAGTGCGCAAAGAAATGGAAAAAGTAAGAATGCAAGAGAAAAAAGAGAGAGAGAGAGAGATGGAACATGAGCGCTTTAATCTCGAACGATAAAAAAAGACACCGGAAGTCTCGGATGAATTCGATGTTTTCGATTCGCTAGTTCCATTCTAGCGACGACACCGGAAGCTATCGGGCATTCGAGAATTTGTAATCTATGCGTCCGTACGTTGCCACATCCATTCACCGGGGCCGTAATTCACAAAGGATTCCGATTCCCGGAGCGGCCGAGCTGCAATATCGACGATTGATTAATTTTGCCTCATTACGCATCGGATAAATTTCGCATTTCCACGCGGTTCTGCTTCGGACAAAGACGCGCCTCTCACCTTTGTCACTCGAATTGCTTCGTCCTGTTGCTGCCGCGCTCTGCGTTTACGGCTGGTTCGAATGTTAAAAGCATACGGGGCTAAGAACAGTCGATGGGAAACTGTGAATGATTCGGCGCCGGGATAGATTGTATTATTTGGTTTATTTAGCGTATCTAGGTATTTATTGGGATACTGTCTTTTCTGGAGAAGGCAAGTCGTTAGGAGGAAGTTTTTACTTCTCTATGTTACGGGTTATATGTGTAACTGAAACGATTCCTTGTGAGATTAAAGCTTGACCGATCACTGCGATTCTCGTTCTTATATAAAAGTTTAGATTACTTTTGAAATTCCTATCTTTGTCGGGTTGCAAAAATTGATCGATGTCAAAATTCCTATTACCATCAGGAACAAATTATTTGATACACATTATAAACTGAGAACTAAAACATGCACCCATACCTGTACGAGTACACAACTTTCAAATCATATGATGTTACGATATTATAGTTATACAATGGCGTAAAGAGCTCGATAAAAAATCTCTTCTCAAAGGAAGCAATAAAAATTGATACAATAATCATCAGGCTACTGTAAACACTTGCAAAGGAAGATGCACAAAATAATCATTTGTAATCTTCTTGACCACCATTATTCCCTCATTCTTCTCAAAGTTTTCTTGGTGTAGACCTCGATCGCCTCGTCTCGTACCGCAAGATTAGCGAACGTCATTCGAAGACTTGGAGAGGGCAGGTTCTTATCTCACGTTTCACGACGATTTTACGAGGGAACGCCAGTATATACATATCATGGATCGTTACTGGAGGCTGTTCTCTTATCTCCCTTAAAATTCCAACCCCGCCAGCCGCGAAAAGGTACGACATTCACGAGGTATCACGATTTTCACGTGCCTCGTAATTTTTAATTATGCTTCCGTTTGCAGTCTTTTGTTGTGCGTTCGTGTGTATCGGTGGCGGATAACGAAGTCCTTTTTAGCAACATGCCGAATACGCAATTAAAAGCAGCTACGACGTCGTCGTCGACGACACCAGAACGTTGCACACCCTCTCCAATTCAAGGGGGGTACGACTCGTTGTCTGCTCGCATTCACGTTCTCCTTGCTTGTCGAGGTTTCCTACCGTTTGTTTTATTTAGTCCTGCGAGATCGCTCTCTTCTCGTTTCTCTTCGCCCTTCGACGTTTACAACTTTCATGTAGACGACAAATGATTTATTACCTTTTAAGAAAAAAGGAAGATAGAATTTTCTGGCCAATTCAATGTTACATAATATTTTATTTTGTTAACGTCGAAATTACACGATCCCATCCTTGAACAACAGTTGAAACCATACTGATCACCGTTCATAAGTTGGCAAAGAAGACAAAAGTAATGTCACTGCAAATGTTTCTTCTTCAAATTTACCTATTTCTGTTGTTTTCTTGTAACGAATAAACAAACGCGTTGAAGCAAATTTTTACGTCCTTTGGAAAGTAAATAATAAAATTGAGAAATTTACCAGACATATAGAGTAGACCAATTTTCATGCTGAGAAACTCAGCCATATTTTTCAATTTATACTAATAGCGAACGATTCTATTGAAATCTTAATTTCGCCGATATTCTATTAGACACCAGACTTACAGAACCTTATGCTCAAGCTTCAAATTTTACCACAATCTCCTCTACAACCAGAATCCACGTAGAGGATGAAGAAAATATATGCAGAGGATCCTTCGTACTCTCGTAGTTGCTACATGTATCGCAACCCCGTTGCATTTTCGTTGAATAATGCTTCTTGTTAGGACGCAGAACCGCGTTGCCCTCATAATTATGAACGATTGTAAGTACACGTCGTACGGGGAACCGGTACAATGTGCTTGCCCCGTTTTCTCCCGCCGCGTCTCTTCTTTCTACGTTTTCGTTCGCTCTCATTTTTCCGAAAGTTCCATACGTAGTTGGAATTTTGCGCGCGTGTTTGTCGTTCGGTTGGTCGTTTCGTGCATCCGTTTCGCGTTCGTCCTATTCGAACGAATTTTCACAGTATCGGCAGACTTTTCTTTTTAGCAATAGATACACACGGTTTGTTCAAAATCGGGCCCGTTATTTTTATTCCTGTTACGTATGGAATAAATGCCGAGATCGTCCGCGCTTTTGCTGGAAATTTGTTTGTTCTTTCTAGTACAAGCGCAAGTTCGCGTTCTCTGAGATTTGCAGGTGGTTTTACCTGCGCGATATGATATACGCGCGGAAACGAACGACACGCTCGATAGGAATCACCGGTAAAGATTAATATTTGTAAGTGGTTTCCTTGGGGGATTTCCAGGTGAATGGGGTAAAAGGAAACGTTCAGCTCGTGATTATCTCGCCAGTGAGTTATTAGCTTCGATTAATTTGGTTGGGTTAAATATGGAACGGGAGGAAGACTGATGCATTGGAAAATAAGTGTTTGGTAAATTAGTATGTAATTATGTAAATTAATGGATTTGGAGCGAGGAATAATTTTTTAATGTCTGATCGCGTAGTGGTAGAAGTTTCTGCGCGTTGATTAATCCGTGGCAATAAAGAGAAAGGCGAATCTTGATACTTTCCGTAATTTCATCTTTGTGAAAAGTAAAAAGGAATTGTGAAACAATAAAAATTTAGTTACGTGTGAAGGTATATAGATTAGTTTCTTCTCGATTATCTCAGAAATGTACAGAGACACAAATACGTAATATAAATTCAATACTCTTTTTGAGATTCAATCTTTGCCTGGGCAATCATTTGGGTAGTCATTTATATATTTCTTTTAACAATTTTTTAATTTTTTTTCTTTTTTTGTGAAAATATCGCATAACTAGGTGCTCGTTCTTTGAATAGTTTTATTAAATATGTGCAACATGTTATTCAATATTATGGTATCAAACTTATATATTGAAAGACAGGAATATTCATGTATCTTAGTAGCATTTACGCTATACATATCACACTAATCTTATATATACCATAAGTTTGTTATACTGTAGGAGGTAAAATAATACTTAAAACTATCGAAAAGAAGAAACTTCTTATCCATATAAGAGATGCTTGCTAAATGCTCTTCGTTCAAAGATTAAAAAAGTAGACGAGAGGAGCTAATGTAGAAATTGCCATTATTCCATCATTACAAAATTCTTAATCCTAAAAATACCATTCAAATTAATCTTATTTCTACAACTCCAGAAAGAATTCAGATTTCAAACTCTAAATATCTTACCAATCTCATTTGTACCCAAGTTTTCAAGTAATGCCAAACTGACTCTATCAAACTTCCACGATTTTACTCTTAACCTGCCCCACGAACCTCCACAAACTACTACAAACTAAGTCCCCACGTCCCCAATCATCCGTTTAGTTCCAACCAACCAATAAACGAGGCTATTCTTTCTATATATATTCTATATATAGTATATTTCTTTGATTCGGTACAAGAAAGCACGTAAGGTAAACAGCAATCAGGGCGATTCTGTGGCTGGAGGATCGCCTCGACGAAATTCTTACCGTTAATTAGGGTAGGATGCAATTTCAATCGGAAGTTCTAGGAGTACCAATCGCGAGAACTGGAAGATCAACGTCCAAGTAACAAGCTAACAGTCAAGGACTGTCCAATCAGCGCGATACTCAACGCGATAACCAAATAATCGTCGTCCTGGTATCTTCCGTCAGCCGCGAAACTCGCAACAGTATCGTTCCTATCGGTTCAACGAGCTGTCGCAAAACTTTTTCCCCCTTCTAGACAAGCTCGTTGCCAGTGTTTTCGTTCTTCTTCTTCTCGAAGGCAGATTTAAATACGGCTGGGAAGCTTCTACGTTTGGAAAGTTGGCGAAAGTCCTCTGGTTGCTTGAGCGTCTCTTTCCAGATTCGATTGCGGGACCCCGTTGTCACGTGATCTTATAAGGAAATTCTTCTGAGAAGAAACTGAGGAGAAACGATGTCCGTGAGTTATTGTCCCCTCTTGGAACTCTTGCAAAGGAAATTGCGCGAGTTGAATTTGTTCATTGTAATTTTCACGAGTTTACCGGGATTGAAGGATCTTGGAGTTGCGAAGTGGATGTTGAAGTTAGCAGACGATTTGTAGGAATTTACTGTGTTTTCTTCGAGAAATGGAAAATGGTATTAATGAGAAGATATTTGACGGGACGGAGCACACGTTAATGGATAATTAATATTTATGATGAAGACGCTTTTGTAAAGTACCGAGTGTTGTTGGAGTGGTCGTTAAACCTGGAAACTGTCTTTAGAGATGTCTGTAGGAGACTTATAAACGATAATTGACGTCTATTACGAATTACGAAATGCGAATTTTAAAATTTTTTCATTTTTTCAATCCTACATATGGTAAAAAAATGAGATAGAAGAAATAATTTTGAATTTTTCATGCGGGTTCTTCGAGTTGAAAGAAATACAAAATTAGGACTTTAGCATTCTTTACAAAATCTAAAAATTCCATTAACTCTTCAATGTAATTAAAATTAAAAACTTTCCGTATGTAAAGATAGAGATAAAATTTCTTTAATCAGAAATATACGTATAAATGTTTGAACGTGTGTTTTAATTATTTTGTATAATTAATTATAGAATAACAGATATTTAAAGATATCCCAACGAAGAAAACAAAAATATTTCAGAATAATAGAATTCAAATATTATTGAAAATTATTAAAACACACATTTCAGGTACACTCATTCTCTACACTCTTTAATCACTTTGTTTACGCTTTTCAATCATCGTACACCGCAATCATATAATCATTTGTTAATTTGCATTGGCTTGTTCTCCCCTATGCAAACCAGATTTAATTACTTTTAATAATGAATCATTATATACGCAAATTAATTATTAATTACTAATAATACAAGAACATACAACAACCGGTGTTACGATCTATTTTCACGCGTTTCAATAAAAATAAATGAAAATTATGAAATGTTTATAAATTTTCAAAAATATACACCCAAATCTATCTACAGTGGTTACAAAAAATATTTGTACACCATTGTATCTATTCTAGAATTTTTATGCTAATTAATTAAGTCCAAATATATTAAATTTGTAATAAAATGTAAAATCTAACAAAAAGACGCTTCAGGGGGAAATAAAGGTATGTTCAAATATTTTCTGTAGCCATTGTATAACGTTTCAAACTTCTGCATTTGCCACGTGCTGTACAAAACTTACTCGTATCAACTGTATAACAAAGCAATAGTACTTAAACGTGACTTTTCAAAGAAATGGCAATTCTAGCTAATATCACAAAGGTACACGATAAACATCAACATAGAAGTGACACTCGATTCACCTTTTCGTCTCTCACAAACATGTGTCTCATACCCGTTTCACCGTAGTAAAGTGCACCCCTTGAACGTTCATTCTGTGGACGTTAATTTTTCTCTCTCTCTCCCTCTTCTCCCATCTTTTCCTCCTTCCTCTTCACGCGGGCGTATGTTCCACGCGATCGTATCTAATTACACAGCGCCACCGCTCCAAAGGATGGTTGTAATTAGCGCTACTCCGAACATAAAACGCGCGCGTATGGGCGCACTGATTTATTTACCGCTCTTAATTTGCATTCGTCCACTGTCCACGGCTTTTAATTTATGACTGATGCGGCAAGAAGCCATCCGTTATCGTTGCCACGTGAAATTAACTGGCTGACTTTGGTCAGTAGAATGAACATGGAAACCGACGTATTCTACTATGCATACTCGTGTAGTAGGATACGTGTTACAACCAAATAGGAAATTGTTCTATACGAACATTCAGTTGAAAAATGTAGAAGAACATTTTTTCACTCGAAGCTCCGTTTCAAATCAAAAATATAAAAGTGTTAATTGAATTTGGAAGCTTGTCAAGTAGCGAATTTGATCAATTACCGGCAGGATACGAGGGAACAATTGTACAGAATGTTATTCCGCATACGAAAATATATCTCTGAAATGTTCAATCTAGCTTTTTTCAATGCTAGTCCAATGCATGCATACTGAATGACTTTTTATGTTTTATTGTCTCGTAAACGAGATATCAAATGGGACGATTGTATTCTGCATGAATTTCGAACTTAATTTTGCATGTAGAATAACTTTCTGCCCGATTATGCTGTGTACATGCAACTGAGCGGCCAACAACTGCTGTCTAAGATTATAAACTACGTTAATCTTGAAATTCCAAGAACCTCGATAATAGATTTACAAATTTTAATAAATAAGTGTAATATCGTAGAATAGCTTTGATTGGAGATCGGCTGAAATTAGAAAACACCGTGTACGTCGTCTTTTTGTGGTTTGTTTACATCCAAGAGCGCCTAGTAACAGTGACGCGAGAAAAGATAAGCAGCGTCAAAACAGAAGTACGGTTTCATATTTCAAGGAGTGGCAATCGAGAGGCCAGAGTATGTGAGCCGAAAAGTGTGTGTGTGTGTGTGAGAGGACGAGAGCAAGAGCGAGCACGACCGAGCAGGAACGCATTGGCGAGGGTCACAGTTGATCGAGACGTCGAAGCATAGAGTCGTTAGAATTGAGTTGCGAGTGTTGTCGAATGTTAGAGTTGCTAGTGAGAGAGAGAGAGAGAGTTACCAAATAGTTGTCAAGTTATTTGATGTAAATACGAGCGTTGCATTTAGTTTTCCTGTTAATCAAACATCGTTTTTCTGTCTAACTAATATCTGTATTTTCAATCCATTATTAATAAATTATAATTAATCGGACAAAATTACACCTTTAATATATTCCGATATTACATAAGTCTAGAAAATTTTTAGTAATAATTAGTAAATAATTCGTAGTAAATAATTTTAATTAAGAAGTAACAGGATATCGTGGTAGCTCGTCATAAAAATTTAAGTTCTTGTATAGAACAAGTCTAAAGGCAAGGAATCTAACGGCAGGTTCCAGGCAATGATCGCTTCTGCTTCGATAATCACAGCGCTGGGCCTAGCGCTTAGCTTTTGCATCCCGGCCGACTAAGTCGTCGTATCTGCGTTCACATTATTTTCGAGCCGTTGATCATTATTCTTCGAATTTCGAAGTTCTAACGGCGATGCTCGGCTACCTTCGGCAGTGTTCGGCGGTAATTATTTTTCTTTTCGCGGCCACGGAAATGAAGGGCACGGAGCGATATAAATCAGCAAACTGCGGCAACCGGCTTACGCACTTTCAATCGCGATCTGGCGATAAATAGTGAATAATCTATGTGCTTCGCTAATCGCCGATCTCGGCCTTAATTTATTCTAATCGGCTTACTGATACGCACTTGTACCATACAACGTTAGCGCCGTTCTCGGATTTTAGAAACACATTGTATACACTCTATAGATTATCAAATTCCGTACATTAAGTACTTACGTCCTTTGTATTATTTTCTTTTTCTTCGTTTTGTTAATGAAATTTAAATGTCAAAATAAACTAATTCCAGAAAAATTTCGCGTAGTCCGACCTTCTTGCTTAAACTTTAATCTAGCACGACGTAGAATCAGTGTTTCCAAACATTCTAATTAAGCATCAGGAAAAAATGAGTAGTCTTGTAGCTCCAGTTTTGTGACTCTTGATGCAGCTTACACGGTCTATGTTTATACTTACGTTAAAGATAAACAAGGAAGTTTTAATTTGTGGAAGCATTGCAACGAAGATTGGAAACTTCTAACGAAGGTTTGAAAACTTGTGTTGTTGTCTTGTAAGCTGTTCTCTTTAACGAAGAATTTGAACTTTCACCGAAGCAAGGACGGGATTGAACTTCTCTGTTTGCTTCAATTAAATCTGTACCTAATTTCTTATATTGAATTTTCTGAACATATCGAAGAAATATTATGATAATTTTGGTATTTATAGATGATTGAAACTAATTTTTCATATGAATTTTCTAAGCATAATTTTCTTTTAATTGATTACAAGATTTCACGTTATTGTACAAACAGAAGAAATAAAACATCTGACAAATATTATCTGTAATTCAATCTTCAATGTTTTACATTAAAAATTCTGGATTACGTAATCTCCAACTTTTTATATCCAATGCATCTCGATATCTTGAAAAATGTTGATCGTTCTCGTTTAGTAGAAATCTCTGTCCATAATTTAATCCTTTTAGTGTGTATTTCATTTCTGATTAGTACAGATCAAATGGATAACGCAAAGTAGAACATCAAAGTTAAAAGTTTCATCAGTTGAACGAAAATATTCTTTGACACAGGTTCTATATAACTTCCACATAAAGCATAGCGCAAAATACCAATGTTTTCCTACAATTATCCGTTGCACAGTTCTTTTCCAACTTGGTTTTGAAATTCTGCTAAAACCCTCAATTACTTTAATATCAGAGAACATACATATTAATTGATTCATTACTTCGTGGAAGAATAAACCATTAGAAAAAGGAAACGAAAAGTAATAGGAAGATAAATTCAAAGAGGACGAAGCTACTTTTTCTAATTAAAATTCTCAAGTAACAGCATTCGTTTTAACGTATAAAAAGTTCCTTTAAAATATATGGACTGAAAAGGATTAAAAAATATAAGTTGAGGGGAGGGGATGAAACTTTCTGTAATTAAAGTTCTAAAGTATTAAAGCTCGTAATAATATTTTCTTTACAGTTAAAGAAAGGAAATGGTGGTTCGGAAAAGGATGGAACATTTATTACACGAAACTCATTGTTTTATCTAGCGTGTAAGGACACAATTATTTAAAAAGCATTGAAATAATGGAATTTTTAAAGTATAAAAATTTACATTTCTAAGTTCGTTGTATGCTTGAAAGAAAAAAATGTAAAAAGGAATGCATGGGGAAACGAAATCGAAGATAACGAAACTTTTTCCAAAAGGACAGAACTATTTCTCGATTCACTGATCAAACGGTACAACTACGGTAAAACGATTGGAAATATACAAAGTTGTTTTACGATTAAGCATTAAAAAAGATGAAAAAAACAAATTCGAGGGGACCTTTTTGCTGCACGTGTTGAAAACACATCGACAC
The DNA here is from genome assembly GCF_040668555.2 of Bombus flavifrons. NCBI lineage: Eukaryota > Metazoa > Arthropoda > Insecta > Hymenoptera > Apidae > Bombus > Bombus flavifrons. The sequence goes on from NC_138456.1 coordinate 9,571,683, forward strand.
AAGTCAACCAGAATGTTGTAGCAAATCGGCAACGTATTGTGTGAACTCACACACACTGCCATACGACCTCGAGCGCTATAGATCGCTCGGATCTGCCGTGAAGCATACGTAAAACGCGATCGTGGAATATTGCACGCACGTACGCACGTTCCTCGTGCGTACGCCTGTAATATGAGTGCGCTACCACGTTTCGTCAGCCGATTTAATCATTAATTTAACAACGAACATACCGGTGGATTCTGTCGAACAATCGGCAGGACGGTGTAAAAGTACACGGTAAATAATGCGCGTCAGAGAACCGAACTGTGTTTCACGGATGCTTCCATTTTGATTTAACGTTCACTCATGACCGCTCGTTCGCTTGACCGGCTCGTCGATGCTATTTGGATGTTTGGCACATTTTAGTTTTTGACGTGCAATTTAATTTATTTTCTTCGTGTATTTATATGGTATGGATATTAAGATTTTTTAAATATTTGTTTGTCTACTTACGTTATTTTTTTGCCTTGATTGTATTCATACGTATAACACGTACACGTATCACGTATCACATAAAACAGGTAGCATACAGTCTGATTTTTTAATCCTAATATTTTGTAATCTATATATTTTTTCTTTTTCGTTTTAATTGTACTCATATTTACGTTCGTGTTCACAAATGTTAAGATACTTGTTGTTATTAATCGGTTAGATTTATTAATTTAAGATCAGGAGAAATATATTTCTATTATCAATAATTGAATTAAAGAATTGTTTACAAGGGTGTAAGAGGGTTCAATACATGGATAATCATTGTGGTGATTGTTTATAGCACAAAGATAAATTCAAATTATAAATACTTCAAAAAATATCGATACTCGAATATACTTATAATTGACATTTTAAAATTCCACTACCTTCTAGAAAAATATAACAACCACCCTTCAAAACTTCCTAACCATCCCACTACTACCACTCGAAACAACTGGAAACAATGCACAGACCATTACACAGTTTTATCGTCCCAACGTTTCCGAATCTTCGGAAGAATAAAAAAAAAAAAAGTCAAAAGCGACACGATAACGTTAACTACACGCTCGACAAAGAAATTCGAAAAATTCTCCGCAGTTACACGGTTTCCCGTATACACTTTAAACAAAATGAAAGTTTCGCGTGATGTGTGTGTTTCCACGAGAACTCCTATCGTCAAACCAACTCTGATATCGGAAAAAAGCTGGAAATTGCAGAGTCGCGCTGGGAAACACGTGAAAGTAATTCGATGTTGCTTCATGTTGCACGTGTAATGGCTACGGCACCACCTACGCTCGTCCGCCATTAATTACGCATATTTGCAAGTTGTGTGTAGCCTGGTGTTCCTCCATTCGTTGAAGACTATGAAAGTAAATGAATATCAATGTTTGGTTAAGGCTGTGAAACCAACCGACGAACCGAGATGCTTTTGGTGTACATTCAGGGGACCCAGGTGATTCCAAGTTCTCGTTCGTTTCGGTAGGATTATCGGTCATGTTGGATGAGAACGAATCTTATACGTGGTAATGAACGGTAATCGTGCTGAAGTTGCTGCTTCTAGCTCGTTCGTTCGGTAAACAAGGATTTAATAATCGGATGAAAGAATCGTGGAGACATCTGGGTGTTGGAAGTAGGTGCTGTGGGTTGTAAGTAGAATAGCCGATGACCAATTGTATGGCGAGTCGTTTAAGCGGATATCGACGATGAAAGTCATGGAAAGTATTGCATACATACCAGAAATACCAATAAAGAAATCATCGAAAATTCTAGAACATCGAGAAATGTAGAATCGAGAATATATATAGCTAAAATATGGAACATGGAAAGCATCAAATTTCAAGAGCACTGAAAATACCAAATTATTAATACCAGAACGATCAAAGATCCAGGATACCAAATACCTAAAGTATCGAACACTGAAACCATTTACATTATTCATATGTAATTCTAAGGTTCTAAAAACACAGATCACATAGTCCAACAAAAAATTCTACAAATCTAGAAATTCAAACAACACCAGCAATAATCAAAAAACGTCTAAACGCAGCAACCCACAAAAATGGTAAAAATCTAAAATTTAAAAAACGCAGATCCAACACAAACCAAAAGCCATCCCCGATTCTAGAAATATCGAAAAAGCTAAAATATACCATACACTAAGTGCATACCAGTATACAAATACCGATGCAAACTTACACGAGGAACAGTCTTCTATTTTACATATTCATATCACACCGAGAGATAAAAAAACGCATGCGAATAGATTCAGGTTCAACAGCCTATCACGGCTCGTTTCTCTGGTACACAGACTATTACCATAAAATCTTCAATCTATCGTTAAAATAAGAGCGTCGGTGTCACCAGCAAAGGTTGTATGTAGCGATCTCGATTACCGAAGCGGCGCTAACGCGTCACCTGCGCTTCGTCAATCTCATTACTCGCGTGTCGTCGGTCACAACCTTTCTAACCAAGTAAAAATCAAGAGAAAAGAATGTAGAGAAGAAAATCGTCCGAGGCATGAAATTCCAATCATCCTCTCTATCTCTTCCACGATCTTCAGGACCATCGAAGCTGACACGATACGCTGTTCATCGTCAAACGTACGTGCACGGTGCATACGGTCTTATGTACATGTATATACCTGTGTATGTACGGTAATGTACACACCCGCTCAAAACCCTTGTGTTATTTTTTTTTTTTTCAACAAGACTTCAATATCAGGTATAAACTATAAATTTTAAATTATATAGTTTTTATATGGTTTTTAGTAGAACTGTCGATATAGCAAGGTAGGGTTATTTTTGAGTCATCTGTGCTTAAAATTCGATTTTGAACTTTGCGCAGAATATTAAACTTATCGTATATTACGAGTAGACAGCGGATTTTTACAATATGCATATAATATACAGATACGTGTAAATTATCCAAGGCAGAATTCTTGTTATAATCCTTAAGGAGTACGACAAATCTCCATTCAAATATTCCTCTAGTCGTGTTCACGAAAATATAAAATTGCATAAAAATCCGCAGTTTAATTATAAGACATCATTAATCTGAACTAATCATCGCATCTTACTACGATCTTACTGGCTGTCCAAACTCATAAACAGGGGTATAAGCTCAATCTATACTCGAACCATTTCACCTCGTCGTGAGACACCATGCACACTGAACCTTAAAGATATTCTCGATTCATACACGCGTCGATGGCTCTGATCGATTGTCCAGCTCGTGTAGTAGCGCCTCCCTGGACCAGCCACATTGCCGACAAGAGTAGACAACTCGAGACCGAGAGATAGATAGATAGATAGATAGATTGTTAGATAGAGAAAGAGAGGAAGAGAGAGCGAGAAACGAGAGGAGAGAGGAGATCGACAGATGAGAGTGGCCCTCGAACGTTTGCGGACCGGCCCGCTTCCTCTCTCGTTTTCCTATTGTTTCTGCGGCAGACGTGAAGCACGCGACCGAATAATAAATTCGAGTTCCCACTCGGCAGACCACTCGCGAGTCCAGCACAGATCCAAGGGACAATGGCGATCAGAGCCACGACGATCAGATCGACCAGAGGAACCTGGCGAACGACACCAGAACCGCCTCCATTACCTTTTCCCCTCATTGTCAATTACCAAGCCTGGTGCCATTGTTACGCGCCACCGCCAATAAACCGATCTTCCCTTTCGTTCGTTTCTTTTTTTCCCACAGCCCATCTCATTCTACATCATCGTCGTTTCATCTCTGGCTATCTTTTTTTTTTTTTTCTTTTCTCTCGTTCGATCAGAGAGGCCCATTCGTAGCGTCGTGACCAGGCATATCTCGTTTTATATCGATCCACGGAAGCGTTCCACGTTGAACGATCATCGTGTTTTATTGCGTTCCCCTACAGCCACTGACGATTTATTCGTGTGCCGAGATATCCACGAAGAGTGGATTCTTCAAAATGCGAATGGAACTCACGGGATACCGAGATTCGTCGAGATTACGCTTGGTTGGTGAAATTGGAGAAGGTGAATTTTTTTGGTACCGCTTAATGGTACTTGGAGTTTGGCGTTTGGGAGCATCATAAGCTTTTTATCCATGATTTTATGGCCTGTGTGATCACTGCAGGTCTGTCTTTGTGCGAAGAGTAAAAGGATCGAAGTGTTTATCGTAGTTTATTTTATCGTAGAACAATGGTGGGAACGTTTCTTTCATTATGACCTTGAATCGATTGACATTCTACATTATTTTTAATTGTGAAATTATTATTAACATTATTATCAGTTGTAAAATAATTTAATTACACTGTTTACGACTCAAATATATGCAAATTTCATAGCTTAAGAATTATCATACGTAACACAAGTATTAGTATTTATTTTCTACAAAAAATTAGATCTACTATTCTTTCGTACAGGAGGAAGAAGCACAAGAAATGCACGAAATCTCGACGATAGAGAAATAATTTCATCATCTCTTATCTCTTATCTCTGTCTCAACTCAGATTTGCTCAAGCCTAGTTATAAATATACAAGGGAAACCTGATAGAATTTTTCAACTACCCTAATATTTCTCGCGATTCAGCAATGAAGATCGTCATCGACTTTTACAGTAATTTATCGTCGCGATAAGACGCATGATCTCGATACGTTTGATTTGTAGATGCTCGAAAAGCAAATGGATGCCATTGAGAGATTTCGATGGTAGAATCGCAGAGACTATAATAGATTGGAGATAATATTATTATTCGTGATAAAGTCGAATCGAATGAATGTTGCATGGCTTCAAAAGGAACAGAGGAAAATCTTCTTACTGCTGAGAGGTATTGAAAAGTATCGACGAAACTGAACTGCGGCTTCTTGGGTAGTGTCCCAAATATTTCTACAACAGCTTTTCTTTGTCGTAAGACATTGCTTGTTCAAAGTCTTACGTCAGCAAAAAAATAGAGATCAATATCTCTACATTTATCGTTGATCGTATTCAATGATTCTTACATCATGGAAAATATCGAACATCACGCGATAACGGTTATTATTAATATAATCTTCGTACATGTATTTTTATGGAAATTTGTAAATTCAGATAAGGTTTTCTCGATACTCTAACAAGATAACTCCTTCTCGTACGTTAAAAGACACGACAAAGGACGTATCTGATTCAAAATATAAAATTCCCTGTATTCTCCATATTTCCGGATTTCCGGAAGTTGAAAAAGGGAAGTGGAAGAACGGAGAGGGGACTGTTTCGTGGAATGAAAATATGACGGAGGAAGCGAATGGAAGAGAGAGTATCTATTATTTCTGATGTTGTATATCGAATTATCGATGACCTGCACAGCTGGCTGCACGCGAATAATAATCGGATCTCTCATTTCCCGTCTTTTCTCTATTGTTTTAGCCCCGTCACGCCTGTACAGACGTAAACACGCGACCAAAGTTCACCGTTTCTACCATTCCACCGTGTCTGAATAGCGTTTCACGACTTTTTATGGACGCAAACTTTCGCGTGTTAACAAACCGTCGCGGTTTAGCGTGGTTTTGACACTTTGGATTAGCAAGGGAATGAAGAATCGGGTTTTTTTTTTGTGAGATTTAATTCGTTATTGTGGTTTTCTGGTTGAATTCATTATATTTGGAGGAATTTTAATTCTATTTTGCAGTTCATTGATCTCTTTATAGATAGGTCTATTGATTAACGTGAGGATTTTTATTTAGTTGTGTTTTCATATATACGAAATGAAGAAAGATACCGAATGATTTTGTCTTTTCTAATCCTTTGGTGTATTCTCGGTATTACCAGTACATATTAGGATCAAAAAGATAACTTTATTTCTTCCTCTTCTAAGAAAAATAATTACACATACACAGTCATTAACCATTATTAGTGGAAAGATATTTGTATTAATCTTATCTTTCTTATTAAGCTGCGAATAAATGCATAAATTTGTTAAAGAAATAGAAACGTTTAGAATATGCAAAATAGTATAAAATATTTACATTCAAACAATCATCCTAATTTCGTTTGAAATTAATTCATACCCAGCTATCCACATTGAATATTTCTAGAAACAACTCGACATAACGTTTCATGAAGAACAAACATCAAATAATATTAGCATACAACAAACCTTATTACTCAAATTAGATATTTATTAAACATAAAAAATCGACGTATGCTGCTCGTTTAAATATTCACTATAGCACACATATGGCTTGGAAATTAATTGAAACATCAAACAATCGAACAATAACCGTACATATTTTCTCAGCGTATTTATTCGAACGAATCGAGTCAATCGCGCGAACACGTACCGCGTAGGCAATAGGGAAACATAAACCATGATAAATTATAAATTAGAAGCGGCAATCGACGATAATCGGCTGGACGGATTCAACTCGATCACGTCCGTGCGGCGAACTCCAGATAGACCGATTATTCGACAATCGCCGGGCATTTCAAGCCGATTGCTGAACAGAACAAGCTCGATAAATTGATGTCACGCGGATCGAGGATCCCCGCGACGAGAGTTTCATCGGAATCAGCCGAACAGGCTCTCGGTGGAACGTACGGTACCAGACTTAACGATCATTTTCACATGCCAGTTGCCTCGTCATCAAATTAGTGACACTACAAATATTTGCAATGTTGGGATACTGCCTGTTATCGACACGTGAAACGTGCGACACAACAATCGGATTACTGCAGGAATGATGCAGCTGTATTAAAAAAAAAAACACTTATTGGAATTATGGATAAATAAAACGTGAATCTTACGAAGATTGTATCTCAAAGAGATTAAAATAAAATACATATGAAAAGATATATAATTCGTGGGAGAAAACAAGATTTTATTCGCATATATTATCGTTCATAAGTATAGACACATTTTGGTTGATTTGTAGTGAAAATACGTGAATTTAACTAAAATGTACAAATTAATGATGAGTTAATAATCGTGAACGAAAAATTGCTACACTTTTATGGAATAGATAGATAGAAAATCAATCCATCCTTTTTCCAATTATTCTTCGTACAATTCGAGCTATATGATCGAACGTCCAATAATCTCGCGTCAAACGGATCGCTGCATTTCGATTTCGAATCGATATCAGGGGGTTGTTCGACTTCGATTTTTCATTTCTCACTTTTTTTTCGGAAGTTTTCGCTTTCTGCGATTCCACCGTTTTTTATTTTCGTCCGTATAGGTATATACCTATATATTTTTTGTTGTATTTTCAGTTCCGGAGTGTCGATTGCCTAGGGTGATTTTGATGAATCGGCGGTAACTTCCGTTATATACTTCTTTCCGCGATGACGCGTCAGCACGCGCCAATGTCGCATCAGTTGACAGGTCACGAATTATTTTCGCGACATCCACGAAACGCGATTTCTTCGCCCCGATGGAAACGCGACGAAACGCGCGCAATTATTGATGGCAGATTCCATCGTGAGTTTCTCGTCGGGCGCATCGCACAGATTTAGACTTTCGGGTTTACTTGCCCGAAAGGCGATTCGATAACTCTCTGATATGAATTCTTCCGCCACGAGTGTTTTGATTTTTAAACGATTCGATGTTCGTACATTGTCAACGATTCACGGATCGTTCATTTTTGTAGTAGGCATTGTTAATTGTTTCAAAATAAATTTATCTGCAATTACTGTTTTACAAAATTTATTGTAATTGCCCTATACAATTACGCTGTATCAATTAAATTTCTCACGCCAACGAGAAAAACACATATCTACTAATTTTCCACGTTCCTTGCGGCATTGAATAGTTGATACAACTCGATTTCGCATTTCCTCGCGCTTTTTCATTTTGAATTTTTCCACGGCAAAATAAGAGCACTTCACATGTAAATTAATAACGCAACACTTTTTTCTTCCGGTTTTCAGTCTGAATTAAAGTTGATTCCATAAAAACAAGCTGAATGGAGAGAGGAATAAAATTAATTCCCATATTCTGTAATACGAATATCAACTTGATGTTTCGTAATGAATTGTACCATCCTACACGTGTAGTATCGAAATGAAAATTCTACTATTTCCTCGTACTAATACCTTAAATCTTTTTACGTTGCCTCAGAAATGGAAGTAAAAAGAAGTAAAGGATAAAGGAAGGGAGGGCTAATTCTCCTGTTATTGATAATATAAATATCTAATAATTGCGATCTGTTTACATTTCTTCAAAAATACAAGTGAGAAATGTAAGGAAAGAAAGGAGAGACGAAGAAAGAAAGGAAAAGATTCGTCTCTAAGTAAAATGATACGAGATGTTTCCAACTTGTTGGCATTGGCATAATCAAGATATTAATTAACAATCGTCGATTTCCCTTCATTAAGTTATAGCAACTCGACAACCCAAAACAGCTGCGAACTATTTCACTCTCGCAAATAGACGTCGACAGACTTTTATTCCTTGCCATCTTTCTTTCTTTAGAAAAGTTATGCTATTTCTGCCTGAATTAAATTCACTAATATTCATACATTATAAATCATACAAATGTTTCTACTATTCGAATATTACGAATACTTTACTGCAGCATTTGTATCGTTCCTTCGAATAAATATAGCGGAAAAGAAGATCGTTATCGGATAGAGAAGCTACGTCTTTCTGCTTAGATCGGAAGAAGATGATAATAAGCTGTTTACGTTTATCAAAGTACGTAGAACGAACTAACTTCTTTTCAGCGAAATCGATTGATATTCTTGTTCGAGGATTTTTATTTGTATTTAGAGGAATTTTTATTTTCAACTTATTTAGAGAATCCTTCGTTCCTTATTTTTCAATTCTTACTTACTCACGTGCCGATTTCAATCATATACAGGGTAGTTGGTAACTGGTGGTACAACCGGAAAGAGGGTGATTCTACGCGAAAAAAGAAGTCGAAAATATAGAATAAAAATTTTTCGTTTGAGGCTTTGTTTTCGAGAAAATCGACTTCGAATTTTCGCTCGGTACGCGTGCACTTTATCACGTCTCGTTATGACGGATCTCACTGTAGATCGTTGTCTCGATGGAAAAATTAAAAAAAAAAATAAAAAATAAAAAAAATTTTTATTCTATATTTTCGACTTCTTTTTTCGCGTAGAATCAGCCCCTTTCTGCTTGTACCACCAGTTACCAACCACCCTGTATATAAGTGGAATCTATGCGGGGAAAAAGGTTCTGTTAGATGATTGAATTCCGCATCTCAAAATATTTTCCCATTTTACTTATTGCCAAGCTTCTATTCACATCTAATTAAAAAATTCTGCTGAGAAATTTCGTACGTTTCTCGAGAATGAGCTTCGATGGAAATATTTTTTAAAAGAATTCTCTGCAATACAGAATAAAACAGAAATTAATCAAACACCCGCAATAATTCCTGGCATACATTCGAAATAATAATCTCGACAAGATTTCACCAGTAAGCAGACAAAAATACATTTTTCCCCTTCATTTTCAAATTTCCGCCCGCAAATATGGAATAAAAAAATTCTGTCGAAAACTCCCACGCACGTGCACACATACATATACGTTTTAGAAAATTAATTTTTTTCTAATTCCATTCATTCTAATATAACATGCAAAATACCTAGTAATGCGTATGGAAGGCTGCCAAAAAACGAAGAAAATATCGCTCGAATTCGCGATTCTCGGGCAGCCATAGCAATGTTTGCGCATTCGCGCGTGAACGTGAATAAATTACGAGGTGGAGAATTTTCGCGTTGGTATTCCGGGCGCTAACACGAGATACCACGTGAAATACAGCTCATTTACCAAAAATAAACGAACTTTCTAAACAGATAATGAAGTTAGCCGGTCAACTTTGCCGGTTATATTCGAGGTCCGGATCCCAGTTTTCTGTTTGAGGGATTAGCTGGCGCGCCTCGGCATTCGGCCCCACTCCTTAATCTAGATAAACATTTGCAACTTTAAATTTAATCCTTTCAACACGTCGGGTCATCGTTTTCATGAAAACGAGAAAGCAGTAGGAATTCTTCGTGATGAATATCCTAGAGAAATTAGTATGCATAAGAAAGATCTCTTACAGACTGAAATTGGACGCCGTCATATTGCGTTCTTAAATTGGGCAAGTAGAAATTCAGGAAGAAGAACCGAAGGTTTGTCTAGTTGGCTTTCTTCGGTTCGAAACTGCTGAAGAAGATTCTTCCAGCGGAATTAATTTTTGATGTTAATGAAGTGGTTGATTTTATTTGAATTTTAATGCTCCGTTATTTGAGAAGAATCTAATTTCGAATTCGAAGGGCGAAGGAACTGCTTAAAATAGATTTGTATCCTTAACAACGTAAGAAGGTTTACTGAGATACTTTTTAAGTATGTTAAGTATGCATGATTTACCCGGTACCTATAACTAGAATAGTAGACGATAAAGATAAATATTTTAATTATACAATGAAATTGACATTTGTAACGTTGTATTTTAAATTTTTATAAGCCTACTTCTATAAATATCGCGTTTAAAGCTTCTAAGTATCTTATAATTTACAGACGAGTTTATGGAAACTCTTTTCTTCGTTGTTTTAGTTTCAACAGACTAATTTTAACTAACGGTAATCCCTTAAAAATCGAAGATTGTAAAAGCTTCTAGAAGGGGGTGAAAATATTAAACGTGCCTTTTCTTCCAAACATTAACCTTTATATTCTTAAAATTAAAAACCTACTGAAAGATATTATAAGGACAGGTATCTCGTGCGAATGCGTTGAAGCGAGTAACAAAGTTTTCACTGTTAGAAGTGGACTGTATATTCCAGATCGGAGGTATAAAAGCAAAATGCATGGTCACCCAAGATTTTCAGCGGACGTGACTGAATGTTCTGTAGGAATATCTGCAGAGTCTGCTTGAATCAAGTGTGAAAGAAGTGTAGAAAAAAGGAAGAAAGATGCAGATGAAAAATGCGTGCGCAAGTCAGTTTTTACTTAACCACGAATCTGCCCTTAAAAAATCTTTAAAAAGCAAGGTACAAATACAAGTGAAAATTATTTAGAATAATTATATTCATATAATCACATATACGTATACGTATTTCGATGGCGCTGGCGATTTTCGGAGATTCCAAGGTAAATTACTTAAAAAGACACAATTAAAACCTAAGGATAAACTTTCGATCAACCTAATATGCATGCAACTCCTACAATATCTTGCAAATTGGCGTTCCATCCCTTTTAACCGAAAACTCAAGCTATCTCATCGAATCAATTAGAAAGTCAGAAACTTCGACAAACGAAAGCCTCGTTGAGGATAATCCTCGATTTCCGGTTTAATTATCCTTCTCTCCGTGGCATTACCAAAGAAGCCTTTCTGGATAATTTTAATTTAATACTCAAGCTTACAGTTGAAGGGGACGAATAAGTTTGAATCCTTTGAATTTTCGGGTGACATCGTGGTTTCATGAAATTCGTGGCTCGACGATGCATGGAGTGGAAAAAAGAGAAATACTACTGGGTTGTTGTAAAGATCGTAAAAATTCGTGTCTCGGTGTACCTTTTGATCTGACACCCGCGCCGTTGAAATATTCAAGCGGATCCGAAAAGGATGAGGTTTGCAGGACACTCCTTCGCAAATGTCTCCTGCAACACGGAGATATCAGGCAACTCGGGTTACCCGTTCTGCTTTTGTGCCACTCGAAATATTCCATCGCTGTGTTTCCTATGATACTTCACCAAGCGTCTCTGATGTCCTCTGATGAGGATTCTATTACCGTGGCGATGTGTTTCCACCAGTTTGGTTCACCGAGAATTTCGGAAATTTCTCGTGTGATCGTATTGATTGGTTTTGATATTTACTTATGTTTATGGGGAACGTTCAAAAATATTGAAAGTCAAACATTCAAATATTGAAAATATTAATAGTAGTCGTAGATTCTCGGGGAAATGATTAATCAATTAGAATTATGCGTTCGTGCAAAATATAGATGCAGGCTACGCAGAGAAGATTTGGATAAGCCATTTTTCGAACCACGACGAATAATACGTCGAGGATAATATATGTAGATGCTTACAACCCTTTGATTTAAACTTCATTGAGAGAATTTTGGATAAATTTATCGGGAAAATCAATGAAGCCCGCAAGATTTAAGTTTCACACGTGGAATTAAAACAGCGATTTAAAAGGGAGACTATCAATTACGGATTCTTGCTATAACATAGAATATTTGAATTTTCTATAAGCCGCAGTCTAAAATGAAATAATAATTATAAAAATCTTAATAATTTCCAATGATTTCTCAAGCTTATCTTATTTCCTGTAAGTGTTCTAATGTTAAACTAACAAGAGTATGTATTCTATCTAGAATTTCGAAATTTCTCAAGTTCTATTGCATTTAGGAAGAAAATTTCTGTAGTGTGCAACCTAAAGACTTCGAAAAAATTAAAATCAAGATAAAGAGATGGAAGGCCAGTGTTATTAAATTCACATTAACCGTTAATAGTACTATAACGTTTCATTCTCGATACATAAAACCAAAATTAGGACGACGCGTCTCCGTAAAACAACGTCTTAACGACAGTTTCTATTTAACCGCCGTCAAGTCACAAAGAAAGTAACCTCTTTCCCTGGCTCCGGGATATCAGACTATCGGAAAAGAGATAAACGCTGCGCCACGAAGCCGCGCTGTACTGCCACACTCGTTAATCATCGTTTCGAATTTTTCTTCAAAACGCCTTCCAAAACATAATTTCAATACACACGCGCAAACATACAAATATAATTTAACCGAAACGAGAAAAAGGGGAAACAAAATCACAAAAAAAAAAAACAACTAAAACCAAAGCCAAAAAATAGGGAGAAACGAAACATACAGGAAGTGACAGGAATGGGAGTGGATATAAAAATCACGAGTGCCAGATAAGCCAGGAATTCTGTTAGGTTTGCTGTGGACTGATCCCACTTCGACAGTGAATCATTTGAAACAGACGAAAAATATAAAAAAAAAGCAGAAAGAGAGAGAGAGAGAGAAAATAGGTAACGACGGCAGGGAAAAGCACGCGTGACATGAAACTGACGTAAATCTCGTTCTCCAATGTCATTGCGAGAGGTATTACTGTTGGCTGCGCAGAGGCACAAGCAAAGTAAACAGTTATTTAGGAACGCAACAACCGACAGAAAGCGGTTCAACGGTAACCCCCAAAAGACAATCTCCACCGCTTTTGCCCTTTCTCGTCCCTTAAGCTCTCCTACGGACAACGGTTACAAATGCATGCGAACACCGTGCAACCATAATTATATATTTCCTTGCGTCTGACTTTGGAGCAAAACCTCTTCGAGCATCCTTTGAAACGCGCTGCTTCCACCGTGTTGGCTTTCTGTGTTTAAGACACACGCAGCAGCGCTTTCGAGTTGGTCGCTGATCAAAGACGACCCTCCTTACCACCGTTAAGACCGGGACTTGGTTTCGATTCTATTCAGACCGGTTTAGCAACGAATATTATCGGAATGCAACGGGATTCTCGATGCCTGAATAAGGAATGTTAATGGCGCGAGGCTATTGCAGGGTATTAGGAGGTATTTACAATTCAACGATTTTTAAATTAACATATTTGGAGTCGGAAAATTTCACAATTGAAATATTTGTGACCAGGAAGGCGTTAGAATTGGAAGAATTTAAAATTCAGATGTTTGCTATTGCAATGGTTTACAATTGGAAGATTTTAGAATGTACCTTTTAGAATCGAAGTATTCAGAATTGAAGTATTTGGAATTGGAAAATTTTAAAATTGAGGTATTTGAAACTGCAAGGATTTAGAGTTGAAGCAATAGAAATTGAGTGATTTTAAAGTTGAGATATTTGGAATTAAATGGTTTTAAATTGCAAGGTATCAGAATTCCAGTATTTGCAATTGGAAGATTTTTCAAAGTAACGAAACAATAAATGTCAGTTTGACAGTAGGCGAGAAACATTTAGTAGTGTCTATGATAAATCTTTAAGTATGCATCCGGAGGAGCTACACACGCGTATCGTCAAGCAAATCACTGTATAATTATATGTATTAAACGAAATTTTCAGAAAAGAATGTACTCCGCATATCCCGAAGCTTATGGAAAAAAGTAACGAATAAAAAGAAGAAAAATACAAATATTTGTTACGTAAATAAAGTATCTGATTTTTAATTTGCAACACAACTGATCCATAAACGAGTCAGTGGATGTATAACGTTATTAAAATTTCATAAAAGTGAAATTCTACTCCGAAATAAAACATTCACGATACAGTTTTCAATTGACTGTCAGTCGAAAACAGATTCGCAACTCGCAAAACTGTGTCAGAATCATTGACGATTAGTCACTCGTGGAACGAACGCGACACGCTGCGCGATTTCGAGGCGCGTGCGACAGCGCGACGATAATTTCGCAATCGGTTTATGCGCCGCTATTATGCGAGTCTCATTGTTAATTGTCCAGGGGTCACTGTGCCGTCCGATCAAGTTAATGCCACATGTTTTGTGCAGGTTACACGCAAACGAAAGAGACCGACAGTAGGATGGAAATGCATTGTGCGCGCGTATCGAATCGAATCCAAGCATCGTGACGAGCGTAGTATGCGACTCTGTACACTCTCATACATAAATCATCGGGGATTTCACGGATTTTAAATCTCGATTCAATGCCTATCGTGGTGGATTTTTAATAACGTTGTTAAAACGTCACAAATTATACAACGCGTGTCCGCACCACAAGTTCATTAATTCCTCTGTTTCCAATTCTGCGACATTACATAGTATTCACTTGGTTATATATAACTTTTAATTTGCTTTGTAAATGACAAGTTTGCGAGAAAAACAAGGAAAGATAAAGCTTCGCCTTTTTGTTTTATACACGACACGATGGCCTGAACAGATTTAAAAAATTTGCTGCACTTTTCGAATAATCACGAGATAATCAATATTCTCCAATTAATTGACATAAACTTAACTTTCGTCACAGCTTTCAAACGAATATAAAAAATACAAACCATTCGCAGACTTTTGAGCGCGGGTATGTCGAGATGACGAATCATATACCGTCATTGCTAAGAAACAGAATATCTCTGATATATCGTTATTTGAAACGAATCGTGTTAGAGTGTAATTTTATTACATCTTATAATTTCTGCGTCTTGGTGATAATGGTTAATCCACTTACTAATTTGGTGGTGTATAATCAACTTACCAAGTTGGAAGTATAGTAGATAATTGACTTACCTCAGGCTAACGACATAGGTCGAGCCGAAACGGAATAAAAGGAACCGAGGAGCTCGTTCGTAGACCGAAACCTTCCGCGTTTGATTTGGAATGTAATTGTGATTGTGATTTAGACGAGGAATTATATTATAATTGAGTCAATTTCAAACATCGTTAGTTTTAATGGAATCGTATAATACGGATGGTGTGATTGTCAGAGTACGTATGTATGGTACGGTGCAAAAGCTTTGGATCAAACAAAAATATTTTATTTTCACGAATGAATGTAAGTTTGAAATTTTATTTGAAATAGAGGCACGAAATAATAATTTAATATACGAATCGTTCTAACTACTTCATCATGTTACTCTAGAATTAACATAGAGCAATTGCTTCTGTTCACATCAAATAAACAATTTTTTATTTTAAATTGAAATGACTAATAATTTGAATTTTAGATATTATATTTTCCATGCGTTTGTATTATAATCAATATAACCAAATTATTCTAAAATTTCTATTACTTTTAAATAATACGTGTCTGAGTTTGTGTATACTGCGGTAAATTTAGTATTTCTAATGCACTTGATAATATCGATATTATAGAATTTGAGATATTTTGGAAAACCTCTATTACTAAAGTACAAAATTACAAGTAAATAATGTGAGATGGATTAAACGTGTGAGTTTGTTTTATAAAGAAACGAGTGGATGAATTCGTAATAGTACGATGTATTAAAATCAATATAAGTACGAGAGATAGCGTATTCCAGTTATAATCGTCGCTCGCTCAATGCTATTATGCCGATCGACGAAAGAATAACAATACTCTGTTCCAACCTTCTTATGTAACTCCGGCTGAAGATTACAAGAAACGGCAATAACAATCTGCCTCGAATTCGTTTGCCTCTAGACCTTGTAAACCAAAACAATCGCTAGTATACAAAGGCACAATAATATGAGTCTCTTCCAGATTCGAATTTTCCGTTCACCTTTTCCACGCTCATGTGCCGCTACAAATGAAATAATTCGAAAAAATATCATTTGCTTGTTCAAATAAGCCAACAGATAATTATTTCAAAATAAAGTCTAGCTAAAGAGAGAGGTATATCATTTATTTAAATAATCATTTTACAGATATTTCAGGAGCTGGAATTTTTGCATTATATTATACATATTACATGTATTTTCAAGAATTGAGAATGGCTCAAGTAAAGTAATTTTCAAAGATTTGTCCGAAATAAAAATATTTAATTTTAATTATAGTCTGTTTATTAAGTGTACGAACTATATGTAAATTGATTGTGTGATGTAATTAAAACGGAAGTTCTATGTTGTTATAATGAGACTTAATATCGGTAGTGAAGTAATTTCGTACATAATATGTTTTTAGAGGCTCATTAAATTTTCCATTAAACTTTAAACGTTCCTATCAGAAAGAGTTTATACCAGTTTCTACCCTTTATACCAGTTTATACCATCATCTGCAAAGTAACAAGAAAGATATTTATTTATGGTTAACAAAACACGATCGAGAAACTTAATTCTTAACTTTATAAAGAAAAAAAAGAAAAAAAAAGATTCGATGGAAAATGACTCGATGAGCGAAACAACGTTGAATTATCAATCTTCCTGCGCTAAGAAGCCTATAAAAATACCCTTCTTTGAATGCTTGAAAATTCCTAATTAAAATCCCAAGCTTAATAGCAGTACCTAATCTCACATCTAAATCCCATAATTCCCTTCAAAGGAACAATTATACCTTTTCAACTTTATCATTCACAAAAAAGCACCCTCTACAAAAGAATACTGGAGTTAAAGCCAACTTATATAACATACAGTGAAAATCGACCCTAGAGAATTTACGTTTCCATCTTATCAGAGGCACCGGAGCAGTGCATAAGGACTCACTAATTAAAAAAACAACTGTACTTATCGATTGCTAAAATATCAGGTTGAATACGAGAGTCGAGAACGTCCAAATAATCGTCATAAAAGTTCCATTTATCTTGTACTACTCTGCCTAGTCCCGTTTCCTTCGAGCGAGTTAACAGCGTTTCTTTGATCTTCGAGCGTTTTGCGAAGACGGCGCCCAAGGCAGCGAAGAAATAGCATTTCGAAATTACTGGCAAATGAAATTGCCGGACTGTTTCGTTACGACGACGGCAGCGTTTTAATCGCGCAGTCTTCGGTGAAAACGCTGCCGTAATGGCAACCCCTGAAAGTGTCTAGCTCTCAGAATGTTAGGACCGAGAGCACTAGAACCGAGAGCAATCTTTAAGGAATTTCTTGTCATCGATTTGTTCGAGAAGTTTTTCGATGATATATGATGATGCTTTGCAGATAGGAAATTGAAATTTGAACGGAGGACTTTGGATGAAAAGAATGAATTTTATTGTGAAATTTACAGATTTCTTACTGTAATACAATAGAGGAGTTTTAAAAACCAGATCACTGTTTGATTTGGTGGAAATTTTGGGAAATTTATTATTACGATAAAGTAAATTAATCAAGTCAGTTGTTTAGAATTGCAGACACTATGAATCCTTACTGTATCACCAAAGTTCGAACAACAGCTGAAACAGTAGAACAGCCAGAAATCACTGGACTACTTCAAAACTTTACACTTCATTCCCCAAATCACCAAATAAATTCATTCTACCTCTATCTACCACTAAAGTTTCATCTAAATTCCTTCATCGCCAACAATTCTCCATCAGCTCTTCAACTATCCTTAAAACGATAGAAATCTGCAACAATAGTATAAGAATTATCTGTATCGAATAAGCGAGTCTACAATTTCAAGTTAAGAATCAACGAGACGAACACCTTGACTCCTTCGAATTAATAGCCCGCGTGAAATTGAATTTTCCAGCAGACAGTGGCATTATCTTTGTGGTAATTCAAACAGAGTAGAAATCCGCTAGGTCGACGAAACCGCCTCGGGATAACAGCAGCAACCATTCGTCTTATTACCGTATCCCAGCCCCGCCCGTTTTCTCTTTATTCGTACATGTTTACGTATGAAAATGATGCGACCCAAGTAGACGCAAGGACTCTCTTCGTCTCGGTGTTCCTCTGGGTTACTTGTGTTTCCCGTCGAGAATTTCCATCTCTGTTCCTCTGTCTGAGTTTCTGTCCGCCTCTCTCTTTTTGATTACAACGGTATTCCGCGCGCGCATACGTTCGTTACCACGGTATTATTACATCCGGAAATCATTCGGACCGTGAACCTTTGCGAACTAACCGGCAGCGCAAATTGCTTTCGGCTAATCAGATTTAAAGAGACTCGCATAATTAAGCTCGTTTCTGTGGCTCGGTTTCGCTTCATGTCTAGGCAATGTTATGATTTTTGAAAGATGGAGGGTGGAGAATGGTAATGATTAGATACGAACGTCACTAGATCGCGAATTTTGATGCATTTATGGAGAATTTAACACTTAAAGGCTATATAAGTTATCAAAAGATTTTTATCAACAAATATAATAATTCACAAGCTTTTGAGAAAGCTAAAGGAAAAGGAGTGTCATTTTTTGCTTTGTCCACAATTTACCAGATTACAATAATAAGATCAGTAAGAATAATACCAGATACAAAAAGAAGGTACTTACCAGAAATATGGAAAAAAGCGAATCCTATAATCTCTCCTACCAAAGAATAAAAGAAAGCGTTTGGTATTAATATCCTTTTAATAACAAACTATCGCTTTCGTGAAATTTCGCAAGAAGATTCTTTGCAACATAAAATGGTTTCCACCGTGTCGAATTAGCGAATGCAACCTAGCATCAAAAACTCTAGAGCACGTGACAAAGATACCTTATCTGTTGGATTTCGTTCTTTACTGTACAAATTTCTAGGAACAATAATATCCTAACCGGAAGCGTCTACACGGAAACACGGTCGAATCACAACCGAAAGGAGCGAATCGTTGCGAGTTCTGAGGCACGTATTGTTGGCGGAAACGCCTGAGAAAAAAGCGGGGATTGTTTGGCAAAACTTCTTTCGCCGGATTAGAGTTTGACGACGCGAGGATTACCAGACCAACTACGTGTGCTCCGTCTGATTGCTTCTGGCTGCTTTCGTTACCTTTCTCCGGGAAGACTCCTAAACTGGAGGTGAGATTTATCGAGCTAAAGGGATTAGATGCGAGGATATCAATGAAGACTGGTTATTTGAAGTTTTCCGGATATTGTTGCCGATATCGCGAAGCATGGATCTTTTGTAGGATTATTAAGTGAAATTAATGATCTTGCTACACGCTGAAGAATCGACAAAAATATTCAAAAATGTCTAGTTAAAATTAGAACAGTAATCTCACTTCTGAATCCACTCGAAAGTAGAGCTGCACGCTTTTAATTCATATTTGATCGTGGGAAACGTTTAACTAATATTCGAATATGGAGAAAGCTTCTCAAGTATTAAGTTCGAACTTTGTTTCTCGCTACTAATTGTAGTTTTTAATTTTGTAATCACAGGATATCGCAAAATGTGGCTGTTTAGTAGGATTATTTAGTAAAAATTGGAAGAAAAAGATTCTTTCCTGTTGAATCAAAGCTTCGATAATTGTTAAACCAGAAATTCCCTATCTTTATTAATTTTAAATTCTTAATTAGAGATGTTACTCACGATATCGATTGTTTGAAGGTTACCGGATGTTGTCGCAGATATTTTGAACCATAGCTGCCTTGGGAGGTCGTTTGGTAAAATATATATGCAAACTTGGGTGCGCAGGAAGATTCTTTGTCGTTAAATCGAAACTTCACCTAATTATTAGTTCGCAAGTTCTGTTATTTCTATGAGATTGTAATTGTACATTCTTAATTGCAGTATTGTTATTAATATTATTAATCGTATTTGTCATACTTGACCATGAAGGAAGTTTTATCGATTAACTTCTTACAATTTGCAAGCCCACAATTTTAGGTTTATTATTTTAGAAAAATATATGAATCCCAAGTGCTAGGCTTCTTTTATAATTTTGCTTTGTACTGTTTGATCGTTTGAAATTTCACAATTAAAAATTCTTTTACCGTCTAGTAGTCTTTCAGTTTCTCTATCAACTGACTCCGTTCTCAATCATTCCACTTTATTATCCTGACATAGATACATCATCGTCGTTCTTCCACCCCTGACTTGCACACTGCTTAGTCTCCTTACTTGCCTAATTTGTTATAAACGTCCTTCCAAATTCCTATCAGCTAAACTTAAAGCTACACCACCTGGTGTATAAGCGATACTCCAATAAAGCTTAGAGTTACAAAAGTTCAAGTTACACCATCTGGTGTAAGTGATATTCCAATAAAAAAATCACAAACAGGGAAAATCTATTCGCTAAATTTTGCCACCTAAAATGTTGAGCTAGAAAAGTAACGTTAGAAAGAATCGTCAAATTAAAAGTAGTGCAACAAGCTGAAAAACACTTTCTGGCTTTCGTAAATAAATAAATATTTATTCGCGAACATTTATCTAATTTAAAAAATAACAGGAATACATAATTTTCCGTTGAAACATATGTTTTATTATTTCAACGGAACGCATCAAATGGTAATAATTAACGTTTAAATGTTTGTTGCAAATCCATCCTCTATTTCTTAACATACACAGACATATACACACTTTCACGTTTAAATAATAAAATTACACGCGTGAAAGGAATTTACTTCATCAAGGAATCTCTGCCGAAGAAATAATCAAATTTTCATTAAATATATATATCACAGCTAACAAATAATTACTATGTAACAAAAACTTCATATTAATGTTTTGCTTCTAACTTTAAATATAAATTTACGAATGCAAATTTACGCTCAATACGTACGGAACTCGATACATATTGCAAATTCAAAAATTAAAACCTCAAATTCGAAGAAAAATATTTATAAGAACGGTAAAAGGAAACTTTAATATTGGTATTTACCTGTGAGTATTAGTAACTTTTATACCAACCATTATTCGACATCTGACCATATAACAGCCATCTCTTCTGTACGTATACTATATCTATTATACAAGTACTTATTCGTATCCATTCGTTACTTTTCTTCAAAGAATTTCATGATATTTTAAAGCTAAATATTTTTCTATCTCTTATAGTTTCAGAGCTATAGCTTGTTCTAGCTACGTAAGACTTCCTGTCTACCGATTCCAATCGAAAACAGCCATATCCGTAACGTCTTTATTCTCCAATAAGCCCGGAAGTTAATGTAACATTAGCGTGCCAAGAAAACACCTAACCCAGTTCATCGCGTTAATCCTTGGTCTCCTGCCGCGTTCCGTGTAATTAAAGCTGGTCCAACCTGGCGTACATTCAAATTCGCCTTGCAATTTTTTACCGCTCATAAACCGTGACAGTTTATAGTGTCAGCTCCTATCCACCCCTCTGTTGGCATTCCTTGCATTCGTTTTACGTACCACGACTACGACTATAAGACGATGGTGGACAGAAAGAATAATTCCTGCGTTAATCCATTAACCAAGCGTAAGGGAATTCGTTTTTCTGCCGGTGGGAAACGCGATATAAACTATTTCGCTTATTTGTACGAGCGATTACAGCCGCCGAGCTGCGGCGGACAGATAACTTTAATCGCTGCGCTGAAGACACCCGACGACTAACTGACAGAGACAGGTTCGAAACTTTCGAGATCCCCGTACGAGCAAGGTTGTATTAGGCGTTGCTAACTGATTTATAAAGTCCGTTAGCGGTGGCTGAGCGCGTCAAACGTCCTCGTTGTCGATACAATTCGCAGTCGTTACGAACATGGAAGACTCGCGGCTAGAAATAGAGCAAGATGTTTGATAATCGGAGAGGTTAATCGGCTTTAGTGGGATTTGAAGCGAAAAGGGAATCATGCTGACCTATTTATAAGGTTGATGCAATGGAAGATGAATCTTCGCGGAGGTTATTATAGTAAAGACAGTTTATATTTAGATAAAACGAAAGTAAGTGATCGGAAGATTTGTTGACTCGCTATTATGAAAAGGAAGTATGCGGTAAATATTTGGAATAAGAGAAAGGGAGGACGATATGATATGAGAAAAGTGCTGTAACTCGCTAGAGGAAGGAGAAAGAACCGTCGTTAATAGTAAAGACTGTTTAATATTCTCGAGGATAATTGTAAAACAACGATAAGCTTCACCGAGCACGCAAACACATAATAATAATTAATCTTCCGAAGTCACGAACTACAAAAAAGCTTCAAAAAAGAATCGTAAAGATAAAGGATCTTGGTCTTCCTGTAACTAATTCAAAATGAAATTACTTTTGATCCACTTCACAGATCTATACTTTCTACACGAACATCTCGTAGGAATTGCAGCAGCAAAAAGTCACAAAGAAAACCTTGTTTAAAGTCAAAAGAGGAAGAGATGAGTAGAACGAAACGAGGGCGACTTGAAAAACCTCGAAGAATGGTTACTGAAAATTTGCCGGGCTCTCTGCTGAATTAAAGCAAACATTGCACGGAACAAGAATGTCACTATTCCTCGAATTGTAAAATTCACGAGGAGGCCCTCTATTTTTGCTATATGCCGCGAGCGCAAAAATTTACTCTTATTCGCCTCTGAAGCGTAGCTGCGCGACGTGTATTTTTACAAGAGTTTCGCAGAAGAAGCAGAGTCGTATATAAAGCAGAAGATACAGAATTTCATGGCGTCGCAACCGGAGTCTTCGTAGTAACATCCTTCAACTCACGTCAACGTTTCGTTAAAGGTTCCACGCTCGTCGTAAATCATTCTTTGCGGTACTGTAGGACTCGCGACACTCTTTCGTCTCTTCAGAATTCGAAAAATGTGCTATTAAGATGAAAATTCTGTAGAAGCTTTCATTATTTGTTTTCGAGTTAAAAAGGAAAACACCGATTCCACCGTTTTGAAGCTTACTTTAATTGGATCAAACGTTCTACTGCGTGTCATTAACGTAACTTGAGGGGAATTTCATTTCTATTTCACGAGAATCGTACAATGTAGCGGAAAAGCGATTTGCAGGTGTGTACGTCCATTTTCAACGTCAAATGGATTTTTTATTCATTTAATGGAATAAAAGGGGCTCGCGGTAATGGGCCGAAAATTACACGATTCCTGGAAATTGCTCGTGTAGGTGTCAACAGACTGATTGACTTCAAAGAGCAACACATATTTCAGTATGTTAAAGAGTATGCGTCTTTTTGTTTCCTTTCTTTACGACAGATGCAAAAATGGAAAATGAAATTGTATGAAGTTTCGAGATACTGTAAATTGGAAACACAGTTTCTAGCACAGTCAGAAAGATACTAATTTATTTGCTACAATTCTTTATAAGACTATTACATTTTAGTTAAACATCTCGAACTTTCAGAATCCATCCCTCGAAAGACGGAAGTACCTCAAACAGTTCCCCGTTTAAGAGAGCGATACATACATTTTATGTTTTAAATTATATTTTACAAAGTGTTATCCGCAACTCAGAGGGAAGCATTTACAAACTTCCGGAGTTGACCTCCCAAAGGACGAAATTTCACCCAACAACCTCCAATTTAAAATACAAGCAACGAACAACGTATCTAGCTAATTTTCTCAAGTAAAACTAAATCCCCTAGCATCTCACTTACTTCCACCGAAACTAAATTCAACCGTTCCACTTCCACTCAGCCTAGAAACCGGCACCTTCCCCTGAAAGATAAATTCAAACATTCTACCCACTACTCAAACACAGAATCAACTATAATATCGTACTATACAGAAACGAGCTTAAATATATCATTCGTATCTAGAAAGCTATTTCGACGATTCCTCTGCTATTTCATCCTTAAACTCAGCCCCCTTTGCAGCATAATCTTTCGGCCGTTAAATCTCGAGGACGAACTGGTACCGTATAAACACTTCCTCTTGCGCGTGCAATCTACCAGACGATAATCGGTGCTTTCGATACTCGTCGAGTAGATAGAAGTACGAAATTCGTCGCGAGATAACGTTCGCTTTACGTGAACCAAGAGGTTTGGTAACACGGCCAATAAGGCGGTCGAGTGGCGTTTACGTTCGGGAAACGCGTTTCCTCGCTCGTCTTCAACCGTAATCCGGAGGACGCGGGCCAATTCCAGTTCCTCTGCTACGTTTAATGGCCGAGACGAGTCGTCTTCGTCGAGAATCCGCTCGTTACGAACGCCAGAGTATCCTCGATAAAAGGACGCCCGATATTGACCCTCTCTACATCGTGATTAATACACTGCGCGTAATCCCTCGATGCTTTTACTTTTTTCCGTCTTTTTCCCTAGTTGATTTTTGCTTGTTGCGTACGATTGAAATGCGTAGCGTTTAGAAGGTATCTGATCGAGAGCCGGCCTCTAGGATGGATTTCCACTGGGACTACAAGTTAATTCTACGAGGACGGAAGTTTAAATACATACGGACGATGGATGTAACAGAAGCGAAGGTTTCAGCGGAGGGGATGAAGGGTGAAATCGGCAAAATGTTTAAGAGACGTAGAGAGTAATTTCGTGATAAGAAAAATTCGAATGTGGCATGAAACTGAAATATATTCCTGTTCTTTTTTTTTGTTCGTTCAGAGAGAATGGGATAAACTTGTTTTTCCGTGAAGCGGGGATCGATTTATAGTAAGACTTTATTTCCTCGAAGCGAAGAGAAGATCCGGAAAGATTTGTTGTCAAGAGGATTCAAGGATAAAGGAAAGGGGAAATTTTTATGAAAATATGAGAAACGTCGTATAATTTAGATATTATTTATTTGCGGACTGATAGCAGAAAAGTAAAGTTGTACTTTGGTGAAAAAGTTACACGGAAAGTTTGTGGTGAGAAGATTTCGGATAATATGAAAAACGTTATGCGATATAAATATCGGTTATTTAAGGAAAACAGGATGATGATGCGCGTTGGTAAAGAAGCTCGAGGGATAAAGAAAATATTTGTGCTGCTTAATAAGGGAACTTTTAGAGTTCTGTAGAAGCATCGATAATCTTCTATTGTAACAAAACAATGGATGAAAGGTTTCCTTTATAACCAATTGATTGTGAAAATACCACAATGATGTCTAGTAAAAAAAAGCTAAAAATACTGTGAAATTAAAAGCTCCGTTTTTTGCAAGGAGGAATTTGTAGGCTAGAGAAAAGAATCAATTTGTATTCTATAGAAAAAGTTCTATCGTTCATTAGCAATCTTTCACATTGTTTCGAAAAGGAACATTCAACAGAAGAGAAAAAAGGGAGACTTTCTTTCATGAGCACTTGATGGTGGTAATACTACTTTGCCACCTGATAAGAAAACTAACAGTGTCGTACAATTGAAAAGCCTTTTTGGCGAGGGGAAGGATCAATTTTTGCTCCGATAAAGATACTCAAAGAGCAAGAAATGTAAAATATATAATTAGCCGATAAGAAAATTGAAAGTACCACGATATCGAAGAGTTTTTCTTTAGGGTAAAGAAAAATGGACAAATTTATACTTTACAGTCGGTGAATTAAAGAAATTTCTTTTTTATACTAATAGAATCATTAGTAATCTCGATCATCGTATGACAGATCATGGTAGATTCGAAGAAGTGAAAAAGAAAAAAGCTCCTTACAGTGACAAAAGGTTATTCAATGCGACATTCCTAGTAGATCTACGATCCTCGAGGACTTTCTGTCGTATCCAGACATCGGAAGAGAATTTGGAGAATCAGAGGCAGAACAGTTCGACTCGAAGCGTCTTTGAACAACGGTGCACTTTGAACTTCTCTCCAAGCAAACTGAGAAATTCATAAGAAGTCCACGGATTATTCGACGACAACTTGGCACTCGCTGCGTGTTTTTATTAAACTCTGCAAAGAGAACTTTTCACTTGAACTGACACCTTTTAATAAAACATCTCTTAGTAGATACACGTATAGCTTTCCCCATGAAGAAAAACGATGTAGCTCGTATCCCACAGATCAACTGAATTTATATGACATTGAATTGTCAAATTTTAAAAAGGAGGACAAATATCTTGAGCAAAAGTTGAAAGATAAAAACGACCTTTATTAAATTTCGTCTTATTTCTGTAAAAAAAAAAAACTTTCGTTTAATATATTTAGAAATAAATGTACGTTTTAATATCTTCAATTTTCTTTTTCAATAAATTCCGATTGTTTCTAACGTTAGATCTATTAAATCGATCAAAATGTCTGATTTCATATCTTTTGTCTTTACAATTTATTATCTAACGTTATTTAATTTGACATTGGGTTTCATTAAGAAACATTACTACGTATATTAATTTATTTTTATCACATTATATAATTCTTCAATATATAAAAAGAAAAAAAACAAGATCGGTCACGTTGTTTATTTCGTTAACAATTTCCAGTTGAAAAATGTCGTCGAATGTTATTCGAAAAGAAGATTTTAGCCTTTAAAAGAAATATGTAATCAGTCTAAAGGATAAAATGAAAGTTAGACGGATGTTAAAGAGAGGCTTATCATCCAGCTCTCAACAACTTTTCGAAAGCGTCAATGAAAGGTAGGAAATGAGAGAAAGAGGCGGGATTAGAGTCGAGTGAACCAACCATGGTGATTATGAAAACGATAAAAGCCAGAAAATTGTCCACAATATAAGGTCGAAATATTGCGGTCTGTATATTGCTCTCTTTCACCAACTTTGCCCGAATGATATTTGTTTATATCCCTACTGGCGGCAGTGCTATTCAGATCGCGAGACCACTGGAAACGTAATTTCGATATGAATACGCATGAAACGATGTCGTTTCAACGTTTTCACGCGATCTTTCGGACGCCTTCTGTTTCGCTGAATTACCGCTACAAACGGTCTGTATTTTCTACATTTCCGCTTTAGACGTTCACGAATAAGTAAAAAGTATCTCGAAATAAAACATAGAGAAACGAAAAGCGATATGTTTGAAATGAAACGTGCTTTAACGACGAGTAGAGAGCACTACTATCTGTGTGTTTTTTCTAGTTGTATTTCTAGGGGGCGGAAAGAGGGCTGAATAGATAGGATTCCATATAAAGAAAATTTGTGAGAAAGGAAATTTGTATACGTACCTATCGTAATGCTACGGCTAGGTACTTTAATTTCTTCGTACTTTATAAGATTATAAAATAATAATGTTAGAAAAGAAGATAGCATGAAAAGAATATTAAGCGAAAACATACATTTCATAGAAAATAGTTACAAATAAAATGATGTCAACTCGATTTTATTCTTTCATTGTGTTTTCATTATACTTAGGTTAATTATATTTTGTATAAGTATCAAAATACTCTTACATCCTAATTTCTTATCACCTCTGATTAATGTAATAGCGACATATCTTAATAAATATACTTAAAGAAGTGTAACCTAGGTAGAAAATTGTTTTATCTACTAAATATTGCAGAAAGTACTATATTTTGGACATCCTATGTATTTTTGCAAATTACATACATTCTGTGCGTTGTTGAACCTTCAGATTTCCTATAAATGCATAAAAAATCCACAGTCTAGTAATAATTTCACACTATTTGAATTTTACTAGAATACCAAGACCAAAGTAAGTGCTGCATTGCATTGGAAGTAGTCACATAAGTCTTGACAAAATAGCCGATCGAATCTACAGTCAAACGTATCTTAATCAATTTTATCGGAGGTTCGTTAGTCAGAGGTCGAACGATTCCATGCTTGTCCTTCGGTCTTTATTTTCTTGCTTGATCATGGGAAAGAGTGGGAAGCTCATTTACCTCGCAGGCGGATCACTACGAAGTGATTGATCGCGTTCCGTCGTGAATCCATCGGTCAGCTTACTCTGATCGATTTCAGAGAGAATCCGCTGCAATTTTTCTTGCGGTGCATCCGGACATGAAAAATTATCTCGTACTCGTTACGAGCACGATTACTCATGATCGAGACTTTCTGTTTCAGATAAGATGAAATTAGTTGGTTACAGTTTTTGTGGGAACCGAACGTTTCACCACGAGATGAGAGAATTGGCGTGGAAAACTTCAAATACCCGGTATGCTTAACATTTCCGATAATCTACGTTTACCTTACTCAGACATTATTTATCAGCTATTTGTAACATCATCTCTGAAACTAAAAACAGAAATGATGCCCTTTGAAGTCTCCGTATATTCGATATCTCGCATTAAATACTTGAAGTACTTCTACTATCCTTAATATCTAATATTTCCAGTGACCCACATTCATCTCACTCACACACAATTATTTATTTAGGAACAATTATTATTAATGCCACTATCACTCCTTAAACTAAAGACTCGAAAACCAGAAAGCAGACTTAAAAGCATACCAAATATTGACGGTTAGATCCAGTACCCTGGAGATCACGCACGAATTAAAGCTCACTGGTGACAATGTTCAAAGAAGCTCGTAATCCGTAAATCATTGGGTTGGTCTGATAATGCAAACTTAATGAAAGAGCCGACACCAAGCTGCTGCGCTTCAGTCGCGTGACCTCGGGACTACGCTGATTCCGTCGCTGGATATTCTAATGGGTGGCAACCCTTATGCGGTCCATGAACGCATTTAGTCGAATGGGTTAAAACTGCAGTTATTTGCGGTGCACTTCAATCGAATTGGCTGCCGTTTGCATAATCTCCGGCCTTCTTCGCGTGCACACCGAAGCATTCTGTGTGTGCAGGCAGCTTCTTTTCCGCTTCTCAGCCGGTTCTTCCCTTTCTGCACAACCTCCATCATGCCGTCACCCCTTTCCGCCCTTCGCCGCGCCACTCTCTGCCACGCTACCGATGAAAACGTTTCGCGGTTCCATCCTTCCTTTCGCTGCGGCTGTTTACGACCAGATGCAGTCTGATTTATTCCAGTCGCTACTGCTCTCCTAAGGAGCCATCGATTTCCCGATCACAGGAGCAAGATCGTTTCCGTACGCCGTCGTTTTCGAATTATACATCGTATGTGTATTATATCGATAGGGTAAATAGAACGGAGTCTACAAAGACTGCGTCGTTCGTTTCTCACGGTATTGAGGTGGATATTTCGACCTGTTTGGCTTATTATTTGTTGCTGCATGGAGGGTGGGAGATTGGTTCTGTTTGAAGATCTTACATAAAGAAAATCGATAGGTAGGAATTACATAGCATACGTGTGGTGAATGAAATAAATAAAACACCTGGAATCCTCAAAGCCAATTACGTTTCCTTCTTTCGTTACTTTAAGGCCTTTTTAAGGTTGTTAGTTAGTCACGTTCGATTAGTTACTTTTGTTACTAGTCGAGGATGAGCAATTAATTCTGTTTGAAGAGGACGTACTCGTATAGGGAAAATTTATGTGTTATGGGGTTATATACCATACGTATAATATGTAGAGTAAATAAATTAGAATTTTCAAAGTCAGTTCCTACTTCTGTTCCTTTAAGACTGATAGTTAGCTATGTTTGGTTAGTTACTACTGTGACTCGTTCGGAATGAAAGATTAATTTTATTTGAAAATCATGTGTAAGGAAAATTGTTTGAATACATCTGATGGCAACAAATCAGTTCAGACGATAATGCTGAGGTTTTGTAAATAGAACCAAGGGTTTAATTAATGTTATAACAATAAATATTATCGAGCTGTTTAAATTGTTTTGTCAAATAGATATACACGTGATCAGATTGTTGTTGTATTATCAAATTTTATTATCAAATATGATCATTAAAATCAGTCTACAATCCAACATTTAATTGTCAAAGACCTTCTAGCATGGAAGAATCATGAACGGCAAAAACATTTATAGCGATCATAAGATTCTCAAACACAAGTTACGATCGATACACGTTGTCGAAGCTATGATATCTTTAGAAGGCGTTATCACTTCCTCTCCTTAGGGAGCTCAATAACAGAGGACCAATAAATCAATCTGGTCACCTATCTACTTGATATATTGCCTGATTTACATTCAGCAGATTTGCATTCAAGGTGACTAATGACGAGCACTTCTAAGCACTCGCGAGACAGATTCGTCAGTATTCGTTTTCTAAATTTCGAATGTACAACTATCTGCCTTAATTCAAGTAACGATAAGTGTATATATTAATTTAACGTTCAAATCTTAGATTGATTGAAATACATGTTTCTAGACACATTCCAAAACATTATATGTATAGTTTTCATGAAATGTCAGCCATTTGTTACGGATAAAGAATTTTGTGGAATTAGAATTTTACATGTACACTACCATTCAGAAGTACAAAAACTTACGAATAAATTGGAAGTGTATATAATAATATACAGCGTAAATAGTAAAATGTATTAGTTCAATGTCCATATAAAATATTTTAATTCCATAAAAAGGTAGTGAGTGTTGTTTCTAGTTACTAATTCATATTGATTCAATTATTACAGTTTATAGATTTTGCTAAAATTCACCTGCTTACTATTATCACAGGTCATTAGAAATGTGTGAATACTCATGAGTGGCAGTACATGTATATATGTTTCAAATTATGTCTCAACGAGATTCGAACAAGATTTTCAAAGAGGAAATCAGAATCCTCGCGCTTTCAACTCAACGTCATTTAACTTCTCCTGTAGAAACGCTAGCTAAGCAGTTCCCATTTCACCGATAGCAAGGAATCGCGCAAACGACCAATTCTGCCCCCATTCGAGAAATTCCTTTCAAACGATGGAAACAAAAATTCTTTGCAATTTTTGTCTCGAGAGAAAAGGTTACGCACCTATAAATGATTTGTAGAGGCAAAAGCAACGAAATATTTGCAGAGACAACGAAATTCGCGTGCTCATTCGCATTGAAGCGTGGAATTTTCAATGTGAATGTATTTCGCATGGATCAGCTGCACCTTCAAGAGTGAAATGGATAATATTAGATAGTTGGTACAATATTAAGCGGATAAGTTAATTCAATCCCTTTATATTTATTCATTTCTGATGATTATCTTAAATTTAAGTATTCTATCCTTTTACATCAGCTTTGGAAGACTGTCGATGTTCGTGTAATTTCAGATGACTTTTTTGAATAAAGGAGAATATTTTGACAACTAAGATTGTATATATCACGTAGTCCATGAATAAAATTTGAATTTCCGTCCAAGAGACACGGGATTAATATACACAGCTTATCGGATAAGGACAAATACTTGCTGTTTACATTAAAAGAGGAAGGAAATACTTTCCTCTAACGTAAAATAAAGCATTTCATTTTTTTTATACTATTCACAAACGATTTTCCATAATTTAGTCACATTTCAAATTGGAAAATATTCACATTGATGTGAAAAATTAATGAAATACGATTTTAACCAGACGAGATGTGCGAATGATACGTCGAGTACAACTTTCCTTTCCAATTTTACGTAACGGGAATATGCTCAAAATTAACCTGGACTTTTCTTCCTTAATTAAGCCAGTAATGAGTTCAATAACGAGTTCGAAACCTTGTTCGCCAACTTCATGATCCAACGTTGCTTGTGACGACACATTAAATTCTCCTCTATAAATTGATTTCCCTCCTCCATTTCAACGGCGTACGCTACTTTCGCTTCATTTCGTCCTTTGTTTTTTTTTTCTTCCTCTTTTCTTTCCGTGTCGTGTTTCACGAATTTATTCGCAACGTACCCTTTGTTCACTACGCGACTCAGTATAACAACGTTTCCGGTGTTTCGAAGCCACGAGTCGATTTCCCATTTGCCATCATTCCTTTACAGTTGTAAAGGATTTGCGCGTAGAAACATATTTCACTTTAATATTTGCTAACATCGAAAAAAAGCTGGGATCTTTAATAAAATAAGTGCAAGAAATTACACTTAATTTAAACTTCGATCTGAATTATTAAATTATTACATATTTGTAATTTTTTGTATCATTTATAAATAGAGAAAAATATGCACGATATAATGTCTGAAAGATCTTAACTGTCAAAAGAAATTAAGTGAAGTTAGTACATATTTCACGAAAGTATTCTACTCTTACTTGCGAAACAATCATACAAGGAAATATTAAAGTTGCTATTTCACATAAATATCGATATTAAATTTTTGGATGGTGTAAAAATATTGTGAAATTTAAGTCCTGAAAGATAACACTATAAAATTATTATTTCACGAAAATATACCAATCTTTGGAATCTATACCAAACTTGGCAAAATTACGAATAGAAATGAAATTTCTTTAATTGGATTGCAAAATTTTGTAGTTCGCGAATTATTTCTAAGTCCATAAATTGTAAGTAAAAAATATTATAACAACGAACGAAAGAACACAGATTCAACTCTAAGGATGCAATTCAGGAATATAAATGGAAATGATGAGAGAGTTCAGAACATGGTACGCACATCATGCTAATTTGCGTAATTTGTTACACTCAGATGTAACAACGGCTAAAGCAAACAGGTACTCCTGTTAAAAATAACAGGTAACTAGGTGTAAACAACGGATCGTGACAAATGACGAAACGTGTTGCGTTCTAAAATACACAAACATATGTAAAAGTCATGTTGAATTAATTTTAAAAAATAGCAAAAGCTATGAATAAATAAGAGGGAACAAATACAATTATTTCAAAATCACTTGTGTCTAAACTTAAGCAAATATATTTAATATTTAAAGCACACATTTAAATAGGAAATAAAGGAACACTCGGAAGCTTCAAGTCAAACTGAAGACTATTCACATATTCGTGGAGAGCTTGAACAAACCTTTGAGCTTGAAAACTCAAGATTAAACAGAAAGCTCTTGCAACGAGGTTAAAAATATTTGACCATAAAAGCTTAAAATTCAGCTGAAAAAAAGATTTAAATTTAAATTCAAGGATGAACTTGAAGGTATTATTTGCATGAAGAAATTAGAAAGAATTTCCTTCTGAAAATTTAAGATCAATGTGAGCTGCAGTGGATGTCATTATCGTAAATTCCACCGTACTACTACTATTGTCTACTGGAAGATTGTACCAAATTAAAAAAAATTCTAAACAAGTGATTCTGATTATAAATTCGAAATCAGGTCTATTGAAGTTCTCGAAACATATTAGAATTCTTCATTTGCTTTGCAGCCTTCTGTAAATTAACGTGGCTGCTAATGAGCCAAATAGATCGATGCAAGAATAAAATCTTAATGAAAAGGAAGATATTTTTCAAAATGTAATTACCTGTTAAACTTTACGCGATTCGCTTGGGATTTCTATATGTACTTGCAATTATGATTTCAATCAAAATATCATGCGTTTGAGTTTTACAACACGTGGAACAAATATCACCCTGATAAAAAGCAAAATTGCACCTGGTACGCCTCGTTTCGTCAAACAACGAATTGCGTAGGTGAAATATAGTAAAATATTTAGCTAGCTGAAATATTTATTACACGGGATTTCAGTCGCCCTGCCAATCCACGCTCTTTCGCTATCACCAGTCGTTCGTCGAAACATCTCGCGATTCACTTGTAAATATATTTCCGTTCATATTTATCATCCGACGTGAATGAAAATTACAGAAACGCGCGGCTGAAACGTTACGTTATAAACGACGATTACCGGACTCATTATTTAACAAGTGCCGCGGTTAGTCCACGGAATGCTTTTAAAGCCTGGCCCACGATTTTCAACTCGCTCTTCTGTACGAGTTGAGAGAAGGCGATTGCGTCTGAAAACGTTCGCGTCGAATAGCTCGAATTAGAAAAGTTCGTTGTAATCGTTGCATTTGGGGCGAAATTTGCATTTCACGCATGTTATTTAGTTTTTGCATCTTCAAAATGACAACGAATTAAATAAAATGATGGCGAATACAGTACGCTCCTTAATTAATATATTCTATTTAGAATTTCTTTACATTTTTTTTAATACGTCGAAATAGTTTAAATTTTCCATTTTTTTTTTTTTTACTTTTTAAGCTGTATTCAAATTTTTGTGCAAATTCATGTTTCTGAGAACATAATTAAAAATATAGAATCTCGATAGAAAATTGTTTTACAAAATATTACCAAATATTACTGGTATTGTGCTTTAGGTATTTCATATATCTTTCATACGTGCATTCTATATAATTTTCAATTTTCAATGAATGCATAAGCTGTATAGCTGTATAAGCCATTATTAAGATAATAAAACGATGAAAGGAACAATAATATTTTTAATTAAATTTACTAGATATTTTAAATGCGACGTTTTAATTAAGGGGGACATTGCTATGAATTTCACGTTTCACGTGCATCATTTAATCTGGATATTGATCCTAACAACAGAACCATGCATTTTCATAAGTATGAAATTGAAATTTAATAAAGACAACAATTTGAAATGGGTCGATTTAATTTTTTCAAATGTAAATATAATTTGTTCTCCATGTAACGACACAGAATATCAAAGAATAGATATTACAAATGTCAGGAAATATTTGAAAGTATATTGAACTAATCGCCTCTTCTCAACATCTCTTCTCAGAAGATGCTTTCTATGGAATCCAATACATATGCAAAACAATGTCAGTGTTTAGACATTGTGTAGCAGCCATTGGTATGCTCGATAAACGTCATTTTCAAAAGGTATATGTCACACTCGAAATTCATAAAAATATTTAAAGTATTCTCGTAACTACCTACGTATACAACAAAAAATTTCGGATTCACCGAGTGTATAAAGTATGGTGAAAAAAGCAGAGAGTGTCATTCATCTCAATACATAATTCACTATAAAATATTCTAGAATTTGAACGCAAATACGCTCTTATGATCAATGTTATCCCAGTAAACATCCAGATGACAGAAATTGTATCAATTCCGATCTGAAAATTTCACTTTGACGTATATTTAATTAAACTCTAACGTTACATGTCGACAAACGTTGAAATTGATGAACATGTGGTTAATACACTGAAAACTGTCAATTTCTGTTATGATACACTATATCAATGAAAAATCTATTTTTTCGTCAGTATTGTAATATAATATTTCGTTGCAATTCGTCCATTTACTTTCCGAACGAAGATATAATAGAATTATTGACACAGAATAAAATAAAAATTTGGAATCATGGATTAAATTAAAGTACTTCTCATTATTTCCTATTAATCTTTTGATTTTTATTCTAGTAGGCACAGTGTTCCATTTTATAATTGAGTTTTCTGAATATTTGTATTACTGATGAAATGATATTGATTTTCTTCCATGGTTCAGCTGGAATTACTCACTTACAGGGTGTCTCCGTAATCATATTACAAACAGCAGAGGAACGATTATACGTGCAAAATTAAATGGAAAATAAAAAATGTAATTTTTCATTGCACGCTCTGTTTTCGAGAAAATTGAAATTATAATAATAAAATTAAAATTATTTATCCTACGAATTGTTATATATATAATACCAACCCAAATCCCGATATCTGAATCCAAGAACACTCAGCTGTCGGCTATTTTTCACATTTCACAAAGTTAACACCTTCATCCTAAAGGTTCTGATCAGTTCGATATTTCCCAACTTAACACCTGTGCCGCAAAAATTCTGTTCAAGATCACAAATATCTAGACTATCATCCATTTCGCATATTTTCAGACCCAACACTACGTTCAAAACTACGTTATATAGAATCCAACAGATGGCTGGCCAAATGGAAGAATCTTGTCCCGTGAATCATCCTCGTGTCTACATTCGTTAATAACTTCCGCCCCTCGGTTGCCAGTCACCCTAAAATAAACGATTTCTCCAACAGGAGTAGCGCCAAGGGATCAAGGATGTTTCGTTGCGGGTGAATATAGCGGTCAGCTATATTTCTCAGAGCTGGTTGAATCTCGCCGTAGCAATTAAGCGTCTCAAAGCCAAAGTCTGAACGAAAAACGCGATTCAATTTACCAACCGTTCGGCTATCCGGTCAGATAGCCGGTAAACAGCAGGCGAAAACCCGTGAAAAAGTTTCAATTATCCTAGGCGAAGATTAAATTCCCTGCCGGGCATCAGAGATTAAAGCGTTAAGAAGAAACGGAAATTTATGGCCCTCGATGAATTTGTCTACCAGCCCATCAGCCTTTTGTATTCAACAGAAAGCAAGAAACAGGGAAGAATTTAAACCACATCATTTTGTACTCAATCGCTGCGAAATTTCCTAGTTCGCAGAAAAATATGAAGAACCTGCTTCCAGATTCCAGTCTTACATCGAAAATTTTCTCAAAATTTGCTGATTTCGAAACAAGCTTTAATTTGTGATTTAATTGGATTTGATTTCTTTCATTTGAGAAAATATTCTCGTAAGTAAGTACTCAAAAAAATTCCGAATGTAAAAAGATACAGGAGAAAAAAAAGACAGTCATTTTGAATAAACTGAATTGTAGTATAGAAATCTTTATAATTTTAAATATTCAAACAAGTTAATAATGTGTATACGTATTCACGAATGCTTGGAAATCCGTAAAACGAAAAAATAATCGGTAAAATAGAAACACAATTTACGTTTCCTAATATTATCCGAACACACGACTAACAAGTGTGTACTTCATTTCCTAACCAGAGCATTCTCATTTATCTCTATCGTAAACGTAGTATTGTATATGTTCTGCGACTTGTGAACAGTGGTGTACTGCTTTAGCTATTTCCTGCATTAGCGCAATATCTAAAGCAAAACAATGAAATATCATACGCGCGTTCCATCGATCTTTTAATTTACAATTAACAATAGAACTGCTCACAACTAAAGTATGAAATTTGTACCAAACCAAATTAAATTGAAATTAAATTTATTGTGAAATTAAAATGAAAGGTATACAAGAAAATACACAATACAACGAGGAAAACAAGCTTTTATCCAAATATTTTACAAAATATTATCTATTTCAAAAATCTCTTCAATTGATCATTTTGCCCATGCTTTGTTCAGTTCTAGTGTCAATATCAGAATTAAAATTTCACTCCGATACCGGTATAACCTAATTGCTTTCATTGATCCACAATCTATTATCCACATACTACTATTAGTCACTATTATAGATATTATAATAGATTTAAAAATCTACATCATAGACTGAATAGAAAAATAATTCTACAATCGTGATTCTAATTTTCTTTATTTCAATACTGTCGTCTCATAATAATACCATTGCAATGCTATTTATATCCACTGCAAGTGATAGATCTTCCGCTCCTTCTCTATTATCAGACAGTAATAATTAGACTGCAGATATTTACGCAGATTCATATGTTTATAAACGTAATTTAAAGAACGGTACCTAAGTAGTATTCTTTTCTTCACGTACTAATTCTTTCACGTACTAAATACTGTAAGGAATAATATATTCACACATTTTATATTTTTGCGCGTTACGTGCATTCTGTGTATTTTTGTGCCTTCAAATTTTCCACAAATGAATAAAAATCCACAGACTAGTAATAACAATATATTAAATTGTTAATGACCTCTAAAATAAGAAAGAATGAGCTAAAATTTCACCCAAAATAGGAATTAACTCTGTAGCCCCAGTTCCGACTCCGATTAATTCTACAAACTTCTGCCCATAAGTGTTAAGCGAATTCTTAGAAAGAAGTAGAGACGTTTTCTCACCTGTCCCGAACAGAGAGCAGAGCAGCAGTAGCGCGAGCCGCATTTTCGTCGGACACATCCCCTTGCACCTGGAACACGAATCGCTCGCCATCGAAGTGACACTCGAGCCACTCGCTCGCCTCGAGTGCTTCATCGTTCGCTCGACATCTGAGAAATGTCTCCGCGCAGACCGGTCGTCCCTCGAGGGAACCACTCGCGTCTTGTAATTTGCACCCTGCGACTGTTAATCCAACCGATTGGGACACCTGGATAGCCTCGATCCAGGACACCTCGCACTTCTTTACCACTTGGCGAGTTTCCACCTTACTAGATTACACTTCCTCTCCTCCCGTTTATCCTCTTGCTCTTTTCCGATCTCGTCCTAGAATTTCAAAGGCTCCTTCGAATTCTTCCAGCAATTCGTGGTCGACACCGAACGTCGAAACGTTCGATGGGCGGGGACATTCGGATCGTTTGGATCGAGGTGGCGAGATGTAATACCGTCTCGAACGTTTCCTCCGCTCTTTATTCGTGATTCCAGATTATTGAAACTTTGATTTTTGGGCTTGATCAGAAATATCGCTATTATCAGAATTTTTCTATTTTGGATTGATCCTTTGCTTAAAAATTAACAATATAAGTCACTCTTTGGAGATTTAGGTTTTCTTCTTCTTTCGTTTTAATCCAGTTTAATGCACGGATTTACAGACAGATAGAATCACTTTGATTACACTTTATAATTATAACTGGATAATGTAGATCGAGGAAATAAATCCTTCATAAGACAATTCGTATCTTTTTCGTGTATCTTTGGATCACAGACTCGATTAGATCGAGTAATCCAATCTAATGAAATTTATAGATACCTAAATCGCTTTTGTCACTTTTTATAATTATGTTTTTATAGCGGAACGTATGTCGGGGAAATAGATGGTTTTTAGGAGATTTATGTTTCAACAAGAATCCAATTTATCCAGTTCCGATAATCCGATTTATAGACACACAAATCACGTCGATCATCTTTTATAATTATATTTCCACGCTGGAACGTAAATCGAGGAAATAGCTTCTCTTTAACGGATGTACATATATTTTCTTCGTGTAACGTTGGGGCACAAGCTTCAAACGTTTCCAATAATCCAATCTATTAGAATTTATAGATACCTAGATCAGTTCGATCACCATAAATCGAGGCGATAGATCGACTTCGAGAAATTTACATACATTTAATCCTTATATTGGAAATTCATTTCAAACTTGAAATATTCTTAACAATTCATTTTTCGGACACTATGTTTAAATCACCTTTCTTCACTTTTTATAATCTCACGATAAAACTCATTTAATTTTTTCAAAATTCTCACATCACTATTATCCCAGACTTTTGACCATACGCACTGCTCGATAATAGCTAAGAGAAACCGGTTGCACTTGTTCATATACTTCAAGTGACCCACATCTTTTTTCTATCCACTCTCGATGGAAATTGCCAATCTTGCCGATACTTTCCGTCCGTCCTTCCGGTATCTACCGCGTTCTTACGAGAAGCTTTCGAGGCGTCTCCCCGGTCTCATTAGCCCGCCCTTTCATCCGAACACTACCAGGTCATCCGATGGCGAGTTTAATCAGCAAATCCGCCGAACCAACCAGTTCGTCAACCACCCGTATTTGTCACTTTGGTCAGCGACTAATTAGTAACCGAATTAATTATCCACTATTTTCCTGAAAGACACATGTTTTTCACCGACGATACCATTCGACTATATTCCTCTCAGTTCGTTAATCATCCAATTAAACAACATTTAGGTGTTCCAATGGAATTAAATACAATTTCAAAGAGATTGTTTCGTCTAATGATTTACGTACACTCTACCGTACAATGTGTTTACGGTACTGCAGTAATCGGCTTCCGCGTTGACTTCTGGTAATCTGCTGCAGAAAACTAAGAGATGCTTCCTGCGTCACCCTAAAACGCATTTAAACGAGACACAGCCACGTGCCACTTAGCCGTACACCACGTGACACTGCCTCGCGATATGGTTAATTGTCACCATCTCTCTTCCTATCGATCGATACGATCGAACAGTATCACTGTATCACTCTAATTACACTTGCTGCATCCGATCACTTGTCCTCCATGAACCCATATAATCCTCATAAGGTGTAGGTATTTCGTGATTAAATTATATTCCTCTATCACTATCCGTTATATACACTCCTGAACAAGTTGTGTCGATACTTGGGCGCGACTTCGAATGTAAACAGAATCTCACTGAAGGATGTTATCCAACGTTTACACGCACGGAATACAAAACGAAGCGTAAATCGACGTTCACAATCGCACACGGTGTCGAATTTTGTCCGAGTGTCACGTTATCAACGAAACGTTTCACTGTAAAACTGCTGGATTATTGAGAACTTTTCGCGTCGATCGTACACGTCGCGATATGTTGACAGGGTATCTTTTCCGTCCGAGAGTTCGTAGTTGACAGAAAGCCTTGGCGGGAGCTGCACGACGAATAAGGTGCCACTCCCACCCGCGCATGCTCCTCCACTCTAGATCGTCGTGCCCTCTCGATCGCACGCGCTCTTTCGCTCTCTCTGCTCGTTCCTTACCTCGCCCTTTTGCCCCATTCCAGTACACGCGCTCCTTCACCGTTCTCTCTTGTCGCCCGCGTGTTTCTTGTTTTGCTTGAACGCGCTTTCTTTCTGTTTCGCCTCACCCCGCTGTTCGTTCATTGCCTTCGTCGATCACGAACCATCCCCTACCAACTCGCTGCTCAGGCACGTGCTACACGCTCCACCCGCCTGATCCATAAACCAATTAATGCGGGAAATAAGTTGAAAATCGACTCTGCACTCCGCAACGGCCAAGTTTCATCAGATGCTTGCGTGATACTACCTGGTTATGGTGGATAATAACAATTGCTTGTGAAGCGATGAGAGGTCTCGTGTATAGTGGCTTACGTTGGATTACATCGAAGATGTTTGTTCGATGGTTTTATCCTATAAAGCATTATAATATATTTGTATCGAATAACACGAAAAATTCGAGGTTTGTAATAGTATTAGAAAACTTTAGAATATGAGATCATCAAGCAAACAACTCGCATAAAGTCCAACCGAAATAATAAATACTCGCTTGAGATTTTTGTTGTAAGAGATTGTTTGATGCTTACTTGAGTTGGTTGAAGATGATTTTCGGTAGAGATCGAGAGTCTCCTTTGCGACGCGCTACGTTTTGAGTGTTTTGAATATTTAAGTATCTTGAAACTTTTGGGGATTTTTAACGCTTTGGAAGTTTCTGGGATATTTAATACCGTACAAGTTTCAAGGGCTTTTAATACTTTGACACGATCTGAACACTTCGCTAATTTTTTTACCAACAGCAACAGTTTCGTTTGGACATATTTGAAGCTCTTTAAGCATTCTGAAAATTCGTCACGTTTGTGACACTTCGCAGCAATTCGTCGAACATTACGAAACTGACAATTTTATTTGAATCGTACCGATACTTGTCTTTTCACATAGAATCTCTCACTTGCCGATTATATCGTTATTACTGAGATACGTAGCTTACTGTATTCTTACTATTGAAAAGCAAAAGTACACTATCTACTGCAGAAATCTGACCTTACTATTTAGCCAACCCAATATTATCAACCCAAATTCGGAAAATCTGAAAATCATATCAAGACTCTTATTTGACATTAGCTCGTTACTCAATGGAAAGAAAAAGGACTCGAAGCGACCAAGGAATTTGAACATACAGAAGAGTTCCAGAAGCTCATTTTCAATTTCGAGATCACGGAGCTCATTTAATCTGTCTCACGTTCCACTGCAACTACGACGACCAACGATCTCCTTGGGACAGATCGGACTGTCCTATTCAAATCGGTCGTCAACTCCGGAAATTCATAGCACGTACGTTCGAGTATTGCTTCACGGATAATTGTTCCGGTGTCGGCGACACGAGTCACTATCGATTGCACGCTAAGGAATTAAATATACAGATCGGACGATTAATCAAGTCACGTAGGACCACCAAGATGATAATCTGTAATAGAACGCGCATCAGATACCCCGATTTCATCCCTTTATTTGATCAGTAGAGTCAAATCGTCGATTATCCATAACGCGAATCGGAAAACTGCCATTGTGTAGATTGAATTTTTAACGGTACACGGTTATTCGTTCTGTGACAAATATCGAAATATTTCGATTATTCCAAGATTTCCCGTTTCTCTCTCGGATGTTGTATATTTATACAGTGGCTCACGAAAGCATCCGGACACTTACCATGCAATTTTTTGGAATTTCGTTAGCGCCATTACGAGACACGACTATCGTGATTATAACAGTTAAATGTGAAACAGTGTCCAAAAGCGTGTAGCGAAGTTACAAGATATTTATTGCAAACATATCTTTGTATTTAATGAAAAATTAGTACGCGCGAACAGTCTTGAGCATACTGTAATATCGTAGAATAGCTTTGATTGGAGATCGGCTGAAATTAGAAAACACCGTGTACGTCGTCTTTTTGTGGTTTGTTTACATCCAAGAGCGCCTAGTAACAGTGACGCGAGAAAAGATAAGCAGCGTCAAAACAGAAGTACGGTTTCATATTTCAAGGAGTGGCAATCGAGAGGCCAGAGTATGTGAGCCGAAAAGTGTGTGTGTGTGTGAGAGGACGAGAGCAAGAGCGAGCACGACCGAGCAGGAACGCATTGGCGAGGATCAGAGTTGATCGAGACGTCGAAGCATAGAGTCGTTAGAATTGAGTTGCGAGTGTGTCGAGTGTTAGAGTTGCTAGTGAGAGAGAGAGAGAGAGAGAGTTACCAAATAGTTGTCAAGTTATTTGATGTAAGTACGAGCGTTGCATTTAGTTTTCCTGTTAATCAAACATCGTTTTTCTGTCTAACTAATATCTGTATTTTCAATCCATTATTAATAAATTATAATTAATCGGACAAAATTACACCTTTAATATATTCCGATATTACAATACAATTAGTGCGAAAGATGGTTTCGCTAAATATTTTGGCTTTTTAATATAGCGAAAAATTAGATGTTCGAATACTTTGGCGATCTGCGCGATATGTTGGTAGATGTATTTCCAATAATATCTTGTAATTTCCATATATATTTTCAGCTCCGTTTCGATATAATTACGATAGTCATCTCTTGTTTCATATAATGTATGTATAAAAGTAGATCATTTTATACATGGCTTTAAAGCTAAGAATTTTCTCTTGCGTATAATATTTTAATTTTTAACTTTTTGACGAGAGATATGGTTAAATAGTGAAAACTCAATGAGATCGTGATTTTAATTACGCAGACTCAACTGAAAGTTCGCCTGGAATATCGTGCTGGTAGGTACTCGCACTACTTTGTCATGCAGTTATCTAACGGCCACTGAACGAAGCTAATTGAAAAATTCCCTCACGCTGCAGTCTTTTGAAAGAAACGGCATTAACCATCTTTCCCTTCGTGGAATTTCGAAAAAAAAAAAAGAAAAATAAATGAGCCAGAGGGATAGATGTGGAAGACTCTTAGGGGAGGGAATCTTGGCCAGCTTCAAGCGGCGAGTAACTGGGTTAAATCGTAGAATACGTCGCTGTTCGTGGATCCATGCGATTAATGAGCTCGTTTCTGAAATTTTTTGGATGTCGTTAAGTCTATAAATATAGTTTTATTTGCTTATACGTGCACTGCGGGTATTTATATGAATTTATATTTCTGAATTACTGAAGAAATGGACCTTAGATACAGATTTGTATCACAAGTGCATAAACATCCGAAGTCTAGTTATAATATTTAGAGAGTGAAACAAATCTTTATTTAGTGGGATAAAATTCTATTTTTTTAATTTTGCTCATAGAAATAGGAATTTATACAGGTACATAAACATCCATAACTTAATTATAATGAAAATTTTCCTTCAGATATTTTGCATATCTTATATATCTAAATTTTTTAGTGATTCTGGAGATTTTAAATCACGCGTACTTCGTATTGCAAAGGATATAAAAGGAATTAAAGCGATTAGGAAGGAAGTTGATTATTGAATGAGAATAGACTTTCATGAACGTAAGTCTTGAGAAGATTTGGTAAATCTTTGTAATCTTCAAGCACATTCTTAGTATCATAATATTTCGCGGATCTTTCGTCTGAATATTTGAGCTTTGAATGGTATTCATGGTTTTCGGTACAGGTAAATTCGTAAATTCAGATTGATTTTGTAAAATAAATTTGTAAATAGTTAAAGTTAAGATTGTTAATTTTTTTTCAAACGACAACTAAAAGCACAAGTTATACATCATGTTTTCCGTTTCTCAAATTCAGTAACTTTAAACTTACATATAGTATACACCAACATGTTCATATTTTCTACATTTTATATTCAATTCAAATAATTCTTTGTAACAAATATTTTCAAACTTTATATCAAGTTAAAAGATGCAATCAATATTGTTTCCTAATAAGCTCAATGATGTTTCTTCATGAGCGGATCGTAGAAACTCAGTAATATCAAAAGAAAAAGTCGAGATTTATTTACAATCATATCGTAAGAGTCTTTTCCCGATACAATAGAAACGATAACCCCTCACGATAAAACGAACAGAATGTTTTCCAAAATACAATAAAAGTATGTATAAGTATATGAATATATCTATAAACTATAAAAGATAAGGAGATAAAAATGGAAACAGATAGAACTTCCCAAAAAATACATCATCCAACGTGCTGCAGCAACACTCGTCAGCCCAACAAAAGAATTGTTCTCACAGTGTATATTTTATTCCCTTACCTCTCTTCTTTATTCATTATCCACATGCAAAACACCTTGCACCAAGGTGTGAAACATGGAAAATAGAAAACATTATTCTACGAGCACGCGAAGACGAAGGTGAATAGAATAAGCCGGCTTTCCGTAGTAGGCAACCTTTCCTGGAATATCGATTAA
Organism: Bombus flavifrons; assembly: GCF_040668555.2. Lineage (NCBI taxonomy): Eukaryota > Metazoa > Arthropoda > Insecta > Hymenoptera > Apidae > Bombus > Bombus flavifrons. Next base: position 9,616,233 of record NC_138456.1, read on the forward strand.
ACATCGATTAATATTCATCACCGTGGAGAATTGTTCGTTGTGTGGGGATAGCCCGTATTGAATTTAAAATCAACGATTATAAATTAAGTCATTTCCCGTTCGCTGCTGCCAGGACTCTTGTATGCTCTCGCGCGTTCCACCATCGATTCGATATACACTACCCCTCAAAAGTATCTGAATATTTGATTATTTTTAACAAGATGTACTTTGATTACGATTAAATCAAACTACAATGATTTTATTCCTTATAACCACCCCCGCTACGTGTAACAGAATATTATAATCGAATTAAACTGATTTTTTTATATTGATATGTAGTAATAAAATTGGCGTCTGTTATTTTCAAGCCTTATAGAATAGAATATTTATAAATGAAGTGAGTTTGTAATATATATATATATATATATATATACAATATATTGTAGTAGTGTAATATGCACATAGAGTACTAAATAGTAAAACTTGTATCTAATAATTCCCAAAAAGTAGTTAGCGTGGCTTCTAATTACTTATTCATTATTAATTTATGCACGTTGATGAAATTCAGATATTGCTATTACAAATTGATCACAGTATTCAGGTACTTATGAGTGATAGTGTACAGTGTATCGTGTCATGCTCTAGAGTAAAGGAATAAAAAAAGAGGAGAAAAACAACAAATCAATACGATTCTGTAAAAAAAAAAAAAAACCGTGAAAAGGTTCGAGTGTCGCGCAAAAGCAAGAGATGGGAAATTTAATAAAGTCGTTGCGCAAATAAAACTTATTGGTCCACTCGATGGTAAATCCCATCGGTGTTGCCTTGTTCCACAAAATTGATCTTTCTCTTTGCATTTTCCGAAAGACATATGTTTGAAGAATTCCTTAACGCAAGAGACGGCGTGTTGGATTTTAATACAGTATGTTTTATATACTTGAGTATGTACATTTGCAAAGTTGACGAAAACAAAACAATTTTCATTGAACAGTATCAAACGTGTGATCTGTGTCGTACATTTCAACATATGTTTCAGGCTTAAAATTACTTAACACAGATAGTATTAAAAAAATGATATTTAAACAACAAATACAACTATATATAACTATATAAGTACAACTAAATATGAAATGAAGACTCTTCACTATTCTACCCTCGTTCCGCTCATCAAGTATTCATACTCTGAATTCCTTCGCCCGAGAGTCTCTCAAAATATCATCATAGTATCCGAAAACTTATTTGGTCATACCCACAAAGAGCGCCATTAATTATTTCACATAATTGAACTTGTAACACAGAAGACTCTCTCTATAAATTTTAATATACATGTACAACCTGAAACATCTTCAAACCTGACTTATACAAGAAACTGTAACTATAAGTATTATCAACACGATTCTTACTATTAAAACAAGGTCGAAAATACTTTATGCTTATCTCATTACGCAGAATATACAAACTTATCGCGTCGCAAGTCTCCAAAGACATAATACACGATGTAGATCTCCGAAGCAACGAACAATGAGCTCAGCAAGTGGATGTTAAGCACATGAATGTTTTACGAGTTGATACCTGTAACCATGGTTGCTCGCTTATTATCATATTGTTCTTTAAATTATCTCGATGGCAATGGTTGGTTCGCATGGTAAAGCGAGGCACACATAATAAACTGTATTCGTAATATCACGTTATAACGAGACAGGATACGAAAGTAAATCGCCGCCTCCCTTCGAAAGGACAATACCGGCTGAAATTAATAATTAATTAATGGATCTCGGTGGAAATGGTAATTAGGGTCATAAAACGATCATTGATGACCCCAGCCTGCAATTGAACTCGATACAATGCCATTGGGAAACGCGAAAATGGACATAAAATGGTTTCGAAGCTGACGGAATTTAAGTTTTTGTATTACTATCAATCTTTGTTGTATTGGGTGTAAAAAGGAACTTTGCACTCTTAGTTTTGTTGTACGATCTCTACTATAGCAAGGACTTTTAACCATATCACGCGTGCCATAGTAGATTTATCATACAAAATTTTATTTTTAATATTATCGTGTACGATCGTCTTAATTCTGAGTAAGATTATGGATACAGCGAATATGTGTCCTGACGAATACATCAAACCAATCGAATAGATTCTTATGAGTAATATTCTTATAAGTACGTAGTTCAGACTTTAGATATTTTGTTCTTCAGAACGAGTCTACTGTAAACATAGTTTAACTATGCTTAGGATCATATAACAGTAGCCTAATTAAGTTTGTAGTCTTAAATTCTTAAATATCACATATATTTTTTATGGTGGTACTAAAATTCGGTAATTTAAACATTTTTTGTAAAACAAAAATTTGTTAATCTTCGTTCGAATTCTTTTAAAATTCTTGCGCTAATTGTTGATTTCCACAATGAACGAGAATAAGATTTGACAGCGTATGAATTAAAATGAAATTGCACAGTGATGTAGTGGGATTTGACTATAGTAAAAGTTATCTTTTTTAAGTACCGTATAGTTTACTCTTTTTCGACGTAACTTGAAAAAACAATTGCAACTACAATTCAAAATATTCATGTTTTAAACCCACAGTACATATGTACACAATTCTGTTGAAACCACGTTGTTAACACTATTTTTTACAACACCTTTTCATTTTTTATACGAAATTCTTTTCCAAGACAAACACGAAATTTTATTTGTTGATCGCTGTTTGAGAGTGAGTTGGATAGAAAGATTGAAGATTGGATTCAAAGATTTGCGTATAACAGGCTAGAATTTGTGTATGATAGAAACACACGTGAAGTTGGACGTAAGTAGTATAAATACACCTTTGGTCAAACAATAGCACAAATGGATTTTAATGAAAAGAAAGGTATGTACATACTAATAAAAACTTTCAAAACTGAGAGGTTGTTTTTAGTATTGTATACACGCAGATTAGATTAATTTATACTAATAGAAGCAATGCAAATATAAAAATTGTAGATGCATGAATATAGATTATTTAATATCGCAGTAACATAAGCACAAAATTAATAAATCAGTAATTCATTTTTATATAATTATTTACATTATGATTACATTGGATATTGTTTACCAGAGTATTAAACAGCACATAAACATCATAAATACAACGTCAAACAATTGCTTGCTTTCTAATGGTTTCTATCGATTCATGTTCCACAAAGAAAAAAATTCTTATTCTTATACTTTGGTTGGTTTGTAAATTGCATTACAGCGTAGAAAGTTGTTTGTTGATCTTCAGTGTGAAAGCTCGCAGTTCAAATTTGCCAAGTCAGCAAATGAAACAAAAGAAATACCTAGAAATGTAAATAGAACTGTAGCAGACGGTTAATGAATTTCCCGTTGTTTCGCATGTTTAAAGTGGGACAATTAATTCTATACCCTTTATCAAATCGGAAATATACTTCGTGACGTAACAATTTCAAAACTTTGTCAACTTATCTTGAACTTTTCCTTCCCTAAATACGTTATTTCACAATTACTCGCACTTTTCCGGTTCTTTAAGAGCTAAGTTATTTTTCCATTATCATGTAACCCAGAATTTAAATAAAACGATGCTCAAATACAAGTTTTAAATCTTACTAGCGAGATGTCAGCATTCGCAGGAAATGCAGCATATTTCAAAACTTAGAAACAAGATCAAATGTGAATCTTTAAAATCTAAGATTTCAATCATTTATAAATTGCTAAATAACTAACATTTTCGTGATTTCCCAGATACAGTCTCTGTTCCATAGATATTCTCATTATAAACACAGATAAATTTTACTTTAATAACCACTTAAAAAAATAACTATGAATAGAGCGACTCAAGCTACGAAACGATATGCATACTAAACACAAGAAAATATGTTCAAGAACCATCCAACAGCGATAACGTCAAGAACGATTCCAAAAACATCGCAATCTTCTCAACCCACAATTTTCTCTGTTCATCGAGCAACGAGAATGTTCTTAACAAAACGATTTCTCCTCGAACCACCGGCTTTTCACCCTCGGTCGATAGTTATCGCGGTCAGAACAGACGAAAGATGTAACGACGTTGAAAAGAGGGTGATTCGAAGTCACTATCATTTTACACATCGACTTGGTCCATCGACCTCCAAACGGATGGAATCGTCTCCAAGCTCAATCACCCACCTCCTGTTCCACGTTCAGGATGATCCCTATGATCTGTGACTGTCCTGCATAGACCATCCCTCACCACAGAACATAGAGATGACCTTGTCTAATTCGGAAGAGCATCATAACCACGGCTAATGGACCACGCGGGACAGATCAATCTGTGTTACCTTCGTGCGAATTATTTTTCCCCCATCGAGCGAACTGTTTCGTTGTTTCGAGGTCGAGGGAAAAAGGATGAGGGTGAGGCGTCTGCAGAATGTTGGATGATGATTAGAGGAGATTGGTTGGCGGAATCGGAAAGCGAAAAATTGGACGTCGATTCGAGAAAGTTTGTTTTTCAATGTACATAGTAGATTTTTAGTGTATTGTAAAAGCAGCTTCGACGAGGATGGATTTATTTAGAGAAACGTAACCAGAGGTTTTTCTTTCCAAAACCATACTTGGATGAATGATGTGGGATTATTTATCATTGCAGGGGTTTATAATATTTCAAATATCGATGGTCTTTTGTGAAAATTTAGTGATTCTTTAATTTTTATATTTACTGTAATTGTATGGATGATTAATACAAGTCGTTTATTAATACCTGGAAGTTACGTATGGAAGATAATGTGAGAAAATATGTTCAATACCAGACGCTGTACAAAGTCGACCGCTCTCAATTGCATTTTTCATTACATTTTCACACACGTTTCAGAAGACATGTTCGCTATCGCTTCTCGAATATCACCTTTTGGCTCAATTGTGTTTGGTCTATTGATGTATATTTTATTTTTAAGAAAACCCCATAAGAAAAAGTCCGATCAAGTTAAATCACATGTTAGAGAAAAGCGGGAAATTCTTGGTATCAACATTAGAATGCCACACCACCGCTGTTATATATTTTTAACACAAAAGTGTAATTTTGATAAAAATTCTTAGTTAAATTTGGTTAAATTACAGAATACTGATTACACCAGTGAAATTACTAATATACATATTAATATAAATCATCCATAATTAAAATGTTTAGTTTTACGCTACCCATTCGGCACGGATTTACGAACATTTTCATATTTATGTTAGGAGTGTTTGACGACGATACCATAAGAGATATGATACGCTGATTTATTATCGCAGATAGAAGTGAAATTTTGTTAATGTAAAACACGAGACGCTCTGAAAAGAGCAACATGGCAAAAAAGTTAATAAAGTTTCGCTAATTTTCACGAATACTTATGCAAGATACTTTTCAAGGGAAAACATTTATTGTACCTTTGTAAATATCAGCGAAGCTGTAACATCTCTCTCTCTCTCTCTCTCTCTCTCTGCTCTGCTCTGCTCTATATTCTTGCGCAATAAGTAGCTGAATTTATATACCTATATATCAACGTCCATTTCATCATAAAGAAAATATTGTATTCATTTTAAAACAAATTTTAAAACAGCAAAAGAAGATGACCCAATGTTAATCTGTATAAAAATATGTCGAAAAATTGAACAAAGAAGATCAAGAAAAATCCTCGGAATTAACTTTTAACTTTAAAACCAAAAAATCAGTTATTTCGAAGTACTTTTCTCTTTATATTGTTGCAATTCAACTTTCTTTGTAGCACAGACAAATTACTAATTTATATATAGCAAATATGGAAATATGTGAAAAAATGAACTCAATATAATAAGTGAATGTTTCAATACCATACTTATCTTTGTTACACGTATCTATTACACGTATTATACATGTATCTTTATTGCGTGATTTATTCTCCACTTTTCTCTTTTAGGGGAAAGCTTTCTTTCCCTTATATTCATTTGAATTCCTTTTCATTTATGTTTGTACTATACACATTATACATCCTGCCTAAATTTTCATATCATATTTACATTTTCTTTTCAAATTTTCTTAGTATACCTTCCTTTTCGTACTCTAATTTACCCTAATTCTACTTTAATTCTACCTTACAATGTAATAATTGGACCGCAGATGTTTATATAAATTCATGTTATTAGGAATGAATTTACATAAACATCTGTAATTTGACTACAACGATTTTATATTTCGTACAACCCATTTTTTCGCTTTTAAGATTCCCATGTAATAATATTTTCGTACAATAATAATAATGTAACTCACTGAACAATCACACTAATCAACCATGAATCGATTTCTGCATTTCAATTATTTATCATTTTTTTCATTAAATATTTTTTATAACCAATCACGATACAAACCTCACCAATAATCAAAACTTACAACACGTTCTTCGCTAACGTACAGTGAATGACAGTAAAACGGGGAGTAATGGCGGGAATTTGAAAACGAATCATCCAAGAGCAAACACGACGCCATCGATTATTTTTAGTCGATGCCGTTTGTCAGTACATTTTGCGTTAATTCCTGTAATCGAGGGGGCACCGAATCAACGGTCGATGTTTCATCCGACGTTTTCAACATGGACGTCGAAAATTTGAAAATCCAAGCGCGAAACGTGTCTTCCACGGCCGCAAAACCGCGTTACGTAAATCCTTCCGCGTCACTTTCGCGCAAATTGTTATTTATCGAGTGGCAAAGTTTACCTAGAGCTCGCACTGCACCTGCCACGCTACGCCACGCCGTATCCTTTTTCCTCGTTTGTCGAACTGTCCAACTGTAACTTGACATACTATTCCGCAATAGTATGAAAGGCATCCTGATCAAACTACGGTGGCTCGCGAAAGTATTCGCATAATTACTATAGAAAACTTTTACGTATATAATGCGCATGTTATATAAAACAGTTTGAAATTTCATTGGTATTATAACGAGGCGCGACTGATCGATGATCATATTGGTGATATTTGAAATCAATCTGAAAATAGAGAAGTTGCAAGATATATATATATATATATATATATATATATACACTGCAAACTTATATTTAGTAAGAAATTAGTATACAGCATGAATAGCCACTTTAAGCACATGATAAGTATTGAGGATAATCAGACTGAATGATGAGATTTATTAATGTTAGGGACGATTGCCTTCTTAAATACTTTTGCGATCTCTGCAAAATATATGCTTGTACTAAATATCTTGTAATTTTTGTATACATTTCCACAATCATTTAGAAACAGAAATTTTAGAAATATACATATGTACGATAGCAATAAAAAGTATTGGTGCGCCATTACATTTATTATAGGGTGTGCATAGTAATTAATTAGGTCCAAGTATTTTATACGATTTGCTAGTGCTCTCATATGATAGAAAACATTTGATACTATGAAAATGGAGGGTAGAATCCGATAAAAAGAACGTTTCATTGGAAAATAAGGGCGTGTGTCAATACTTTTTGTAGCCACTGTAATCATAATACTGTCATTATAGTGCTAATGAAATTTCAAAATTATTAAACAACACGCACAATATTATACATACAAATTTTCTATGGTAGGTGTACGAATACTTTTGCAATCCACTCTACCTGTGTAGAATCAAATAATTATCGTGAAACAATTGATTCAACGAAACTTTGTGGTTGCAGAAAGTTTGACTTGAATGATGGAAGTTTGTTGGTAGAGTTTTACGCTCAATAATGGTGTTATAAATCGCGCTCGCGCAAGAAAGATGATTGTTCCTGAAGAAATACGTTAAAAGTGTAAAGTGTTACTGTTTTGTATAGTATGTTGGTTTGGAGGAGGTTGGTTTACAAATTTTTAATTTGTTGGGTGCATACTTGTATTCAGTAATAGTATTGCAATTTATGTTTTCGTAAGAAGGAGTGTTATTTATGAATGTTTTGCATGGATTTCTGGTTTGAGAATTGCTAATTTATTGGATGCATTTTTAATTTTTAATTGGATAAATTTTTAATTCTCTGTGAGTATTGAATGACATTCTAAGTATTGAATGATGGCATTCGAATTTATATTCTCATAAGAAAATTCAATAACTCTCTTTTATCATAAAATATCTTTGATAACAATTTCTAAGGATATGTAATATTTCTTTGCAAAATTAATGTCGACTATTAACATTCCATTCATCATACAATTTAAATTATAACTCAAACAGAACATGTTTGAGTACATATTTCAGAAGCTGGTTATTCCAATGTTAAATTGCAATTACTAAGAACATAGAGGTGCTTTTGATAAAATTAATGTTGTCTTTAACGAAGATCAGCTTTATCACATAGTTTTAATTATAATTATTCATACACAGCATATTTAACTGCATACTACAGTTTCATTAATCTGGCGTTAAATTATGCCTAAAATCTAGTACCCGTTACATAAACACGAACTCGTTACCAGACTCATTTCATATGGACGCAAAAAACTACATCAAAATCATGAAACGCACTAAACCGAAGCTCCGTTTCACAAAGAATCGACTTCAAAGATCCGTTGGCTGCGCGGTTACCGGAAAATGGCTACACAGATGGTTCTCCGCGCAGCCGAATCTTTTGTTACAAAAAATCATCATCGGGGAGCACGATTGTGAGTGCAATTTAACAGACTTCTGTGCATTCACGATCTCTTTTGCGCGTCTAATTGATCAATTGTTCTGTGGTATTCTCGTTGACTCACAGAAAACACGGTTGAGAACCACTGACGCTCGAACACGAAGTGAGCGCGCACTCGACCGATTTTTCAAAGCCATTTTCCTCGAAAACGAAGGCTCGCGCGAAAAAATTTCATTCTACATTTTCGACGTGTTTTGTCACGAAGAATCGGCTTCCTTTACCGCGATGATGTCCTGAATTACGCGCATACCCCGTATAATGCTTGTATTTTCAGCGTGCCACGTCCATTGCTCCATTCGACCGATTCGTTCATCGACAAATTGATCTACAATAGAAATTTCGCTTTAGTCGCTTTAACGGCGAGCTACGCTAACACTTGTATTTTTAATTTCTGCCGTGTACTCAAACCTGCTGCCTAGATTTCAGCTTTGCCACGTTAAAATAATTAAATTCATTTCTGGAAATGAAGGAGCTCGCTAGAAGGACAACTTTTGTTGGAACGATTGAATTGAACATTTTAAACTATTTTTAAGGTATTAATAGCGTAAAATAAACTGTTCGAGGCAACATTTGCTTATGAAAAGGAGGAGTACGCACATTAATTGCTAAAAATTTATTATTATTTTTCTAATTGTTGCTAGAATATAATGAATATCTGATTAATATTTGCATTAGTTGTGAATCATGCTACAGATTTATTAATTATATTTATAACTGGGATCATATAATGTTGGTTATATTATTATTTATTATGATTTACTTATTTAATGTGAATGCTACAAATATAAACAGAAATCCCTCTACTTCAACGAATATTGGGATACAAATTTTGTTACATAATTTCTATTCTAAACTTTTGGATAGTCATGTATTTCTCCAAACTGCCCACGTACCAAGTTCTGAAGATCTTGTTACATTTTTTTAATTTTAATTAATCGAATGTTTTATATATTTTCCATGACGTAGCAAAATGAATATTTATTGAAATATTTGCAGTGAAAGCTTTTTTTAATAAATATTGTAATCGCTTCATAAATGACGAACACACAAATAAACATTTATTGACATGTATACGATGGAATAAAATGTAAAAATAGGAATACGACAAAATGGTCGGATGCGAAACATGATTGATGTTTTGCAGCAAATACTATGTGAAAAGCGTAGATACATGAAGAAACAAGACAATATAAACGAAAGAATACTACTCATTTTCTACAATTATACAGACGTGACATACATTTTACTTGTTCTAATTTATTTTTATCGAAAATTATCTTAATTACTTTCCTATAAATATCTTCTGGATCTTCTTACGTCATCTATTCATACAAATAACCGAAATCTACTGTGAAATCATTAATTGCGCAATAGTATATCATACATGCGACATACTACATGACACGTCCAATTTGTTTATTTAGCAAATTTTGTACATCTACGTCAACAGAATTGTGCAGCACGTTGCATAAAACTATCATAACGAAACATGCAGCGATCGATTTTCTATACATCGCGTGATGATGAACCCGTTAATTCGTACATTTTAGTAAAATTCACATACTGTTACTATAAATCGGTCAAATTGTTCGGATACTCACGAGCATTAGTAAATGTCATCATTATATTAGGTTAGTATATATGAAATGTCATTCCTGCGGCGTTTGAGTTAGACCGGCTACGACCAGCCATTTTACAATTTTGCAATTGTTATCAACAATATTAGCGGAAAAGAAATTTGCTGCAATACATGTACATCAAACGCCAACGAGGTTTACAATAGAGATATTGTAATCCCATTATCAATTATCGCAGATATTTATTCCTTTGTCTGAATTTAAATTTATAAAACAAAAGAAAAATGTCACAACAGTTGTTGAAGAATATCAATTTAGGATCTGAAGAAGGTTATGCACATGTCTTATTTGTTCAAGGTTGGTTTGTAAAATTAAGAAGACAAGTAAACGCTAACGCTGTTGGAGGATGGTTGGAGGACGGTAAGACTTACTGCGTCGAAAGTAGTCAGATAAAAATATCGAATAAAGCTACAATATGAAATTTTGTAACGTCGTTCGTATTTCTTTAAATTTTGTATCTACACATTTGCACCTTTTCAAACAATTATTATTAATTACTAATTTTCTAACATTTCTTTAGTAACTTTGAACAAATTGTCACCGAATGAAGAAGCTGTAAAAATAACATTGGAAGTATCGTCTAAATCAATTACCGACGATTCCTAAAAGAGCCTATTCTCTTCTCTTCTTTACTCTTCTTTTGGCATTTAAATCGCATTAAGTCATTTGCAAAACCTCGTAAAAACGGGCCATCTGCCGCAGAAACAACGTATACTCATCGATTCGGGAGATTTCCAATGTTTTCAGGTATTTTATTCTCTCTCTTTCTGTCTCTTTATATTTTCCCGATTGTACATAGGACAGCTTGGTCCGATCGCCCGTTTCAGACCAGGTTTAATGCAGACTTTTCCCATTTGGAACTTCCAAACTGCTGGAATCCATGTCCCAGTGATTTTTATTAGCCGTATTTTACTAGTAATGACCGCACGCATGGATTTTCGCTGAGGAATCGGTGAATAATCGCTTCCGGTTTGCGTTGCCACTAACCGACGCCGACGAACAGCCAACGACTGGTCGATAGCACTTCGACCAAAAGTGCTTTCATTAAAATGTAACAGCGAAATAATCACGTTGATCGGCCGTTACCTTGCGTTAACCAGTCACGAACGAATTTAAACAACAAATAACAGAGGCTAAAAGAAAGAGGGAAACAAGAAGGAAAAAATTATCAATGAAGGAAGCGTTCCGTAACGATCTAGAAACATGCCGTGTTTCATTTCGTTTGAATATTTCTGAGGAGAGCTTTGAATATAGAGAGACGTTTATTCAGTTCGTTCGAGCTGTTTATAAATGCTTTGAGAAATGTATTTTTAAGCATAATGGAACTTTGATCAAGCAAAAAGATTCGACTCTATTAAGAACATTTTAATCCTTTCAATGGTAAGTAGGTTTTGGAAATGTATTGGGCAGTAATACATCTGTGAGTTTTGTTGAATAAGTCAAAGATCTTTTTATTATACTTATTGATTTGATTAGGCAATTATTAAAATTGCCTAATCAAATTGTTTTATATAGTATGTGGACAAAATTGAAACATGCGAGTTCCTGATGCTATATAATGTTATGTGAGAAGATACGTATAATTTCTTCGTTATCAGAATTCAAATATTACCTTTACAAACTTGGTGTAATAGTTGCTTTTTCTTCGGAAAATATTTTCCGACGGATTAACTGTTGGATCGTACAAAGATATACTTCGCGGCTTTTATCAATTTGTAACCATTAATTTTTATTTTGTGAAACTGAAACTCGAAGATATTGTATATTTTATTCATTTTGTACATTGTGATGTGTTTGTCAATTCTTTTGTTGTGTTTTCGTTAATTAAACTTTGCTAAAAATAGTTTCGAGGTGCTTAGTATTTTTTTAGTAGCACAAGTAATATATGCTATTCGTTTATTATTCGACAAAAAAGTAAAGTCAGAATAATTTTGTTAGAAAATATATTTTAAATTGAACGTAAAATATTGCCTTCCTACAATACGTATTCTCGCAGTTAAATCGAATTTCAAACGACAAACACTTGTAAAATACCGGCGATACAAGCTACCAACCGAAAGCAACACCAACGATATTTATACCCATTAACAGAAAACCAGAACGAAAGCTGAAGCACAATACACTGTGCACGAGCGACGTTCCATTAGCATAAATCGCCAAGCGGAGAACGATAAAAGCTACAAACGGGTCCTGTTTTCTAATTACGAAACCAGACCCGCCCATAGTCGTGTCTCATTATGAATCTTACCAACGTCCAGTGCTTGAAACACGGACAATAAAAGGTTATATGTCATCCAAACATTGGTAATTTATTCGAATAGATTAAACGAACGATTTATTGAATTTATTAGCCTAGAATTTAGTAGATAATAACTCATACATATACGTAATGATTTCGCTATATCGATTTGATACTTCGATTTCTGAACCTTTCTCTTTTTCAATAAATATTTCTATCTTCTGGTAAATTTGTATATTTATAAAACTGAGCATTTTCCCTTTTGTATATGATTTTACTTTTTCAACTTTTATACCGAGTGTTATAGACTTCTCCAGCCAAACTTTATTGATATATTCTATAATCAGAATAAATCAAGGAAAAAATGTTATATCAATAATTGTACATAGAATATATGTACTCCTAGAATATATAGACAAAGTTTAAAAAAACTGGGCATATCCTATATAATGGAAATAAAAAATGATTTATTAATAATCTATGATTGCTGATTCTATTATGCATGCTGGTTGATTCAATTATATAAGAGTCATGCATTCAATTATATCAGACAAGTCTCATACGCTGGTTTGAGACTTTTGCGCATTACTGTACGTTTTACACGTGACCTCCGTGATTAGTTCACAGCTGCCATGTGTCATAGCAGACCGAGTGTCAACGATGCAGTTCGTACGTCACGAACAGACATACGGGTTCATTAGACGAGTCGATCAGATGAGGTTCTGTGAAAGATTGTAGCTTGTATTGCGTGTATCCTGCGGGATGTCTATCGAAGATCAAGACAAGATAGGATTGCTTCACTGTTAATCTGCTAATTGAGTCATTCCTCAACCAGAAGCTCCTCTAATCTTACAGTAATTATATAATTTAGAAAGTAAAGACGCTCTATTTATAAAAGATCTTCTAGGATCAGGATGTCTTCAAAATATTCAAATGAATCGGAACCTTTTTCAATCTTTGAGTAATTATTATGCCGAAGGTCTTCGCTAGTATTATAAAACTATTTTCCAATTGATACCTTCGCAATATAGAGCTAGCTATTGGTCGAAACATTTATTAATTATGTAATTCTTTACCTATCTATCTATCTATTTATTTACCTACTTATAAGTGATTCGAGTATCGAAGGATAACTAGATCATTATATTAGTATTATGTCTCTTGAGACAGCCGACATATGTCGAAGTGTGTTGAAATACACGCATTGCCTTCTAGATTTCACCAAATCGGAATGGGATCTCAACAGCCAAGATGGGCTGTACTGATTCCTTCATTAATGCAAACTATTGCCAATGTCGATATCAATCTACACACGTTGTAACTTGCTTCGTGAAACTTGAGGATTCCTAGGGATTGATTGATGAGTCTCGTAACAGATTGCTTAAGCCTTAAGAAATCGCGAGACTATCTTCCATCTTGAAGGAAAATATACAGGTACATTTTGACCTTTACATTTTGATTAATGACATGTAGATGTTTTATTCGGCAATAATGAAAACCGATCCGCGTCATCACGTTCCCGACCCGTCGATTGAATCTTTCTTTCTCAATTCTACACCTCTATGTCGGTACGAATAATTTTTTGACTTGCTGATTCTGACGCCAACAATGTACCCCTCCCCACCACTTTACCTTAAAAAAAGAACACTCTATAAACTGGAAACTAGGTCAGCAATCAGCCAGGCTCACACTCTGCCTCACACCCCTCACGCGGAACACGCTGCTGTACGAGCCGAACTACCGGTCGCCATAATATAGGCTCGTTGACGAGTATCGCCAAGCTTTGCCAGCGCCAGTTTACGCGTCGTTTCCCTATACAACCGCAACCAAACGGTAGAATGGATAGGAACGGTGGGGCTGGGGTCGTAGCAGCGCGTGGGATGGCGTTGGCGGTTATTGAATTATTAATTAAGTCGGTTAATTAATAAACGATAGGCCACAGACCCAGGCAGTTGGCCAAGCCCTGGAATGCCAACTTCCAACCACTCGTTTTACGCGATCGTCACCCTCAACCGCCATTTCCAATCCTCTTACACTTCTGCTTTCATATATCTTCGATATTAGACAGCGGCCAAAGCTGACTTTCTCTTCTTCTTTATTCTCTTTCCTTCTTCTATAACCTTCTATTTCTCATTTTGCCTCTTCTTCATCTTTTTTCTTCGTCTGCTGCCGTCCTCCTCCTCCTCTTTGTTTCTCGTTATTTATTTTATTATACCTTTTTCGAAGATAGTGGCAGATCCTCCATTTTTTTAGGTTCATTCCGCACCTGTACATCTTCATTCGCCGAGGGAAATTAATGTTTCCTTGGAACATGAGTTTCCCTTTCTCTCCGGGTATCTTCGCGGCAAATTATTAATCGTCTCACCGCGTCATGAAGTGTAGCAACGACGAGATTCTCTTCTTCGGCAAGCGTTGCGTATAATTCTTAATTTCTGTCCTGGCGTCACCTTTTCTATCGTATTTTTGTAAGAAACTAATTTTCAGCTGGGATAATTCGTTTAGTTCTTATCCTCTTTTATTTTAGATACCTTTCTAAAAGCAAATTTTTGATTGGGAAAATTAATTTGGTTGTCATTTTCCTCTTTTATGTTTTCAGGCAGCTAATTTTTCAGTGAAGACATTGGTTTCACTGTCATCTTTCTTTCCTAATTTGTTTAAAAATCTAATTTGTGATTGGGAAAATTCAAACCTTGAGTTGGTTGTCAATACGACTTTAAATTTATATTAGTAAGGGCTTTAGATATTGATTTCACTATCGTTTGTTTTCTAATTTTCTTAAAGAATTAGTTTTGAGAAAGTTAGCTTTAAATTATTTTTAAATTTGATTTAGTTGTTATCTGTTTTCCTAATTTTTAAGGATCTAACTTTATGGGAGAAAACTTGATTTCACTGTCATCTTGTATTCTTAACTTTTCAGCAGGCTAATTTTCGGTTGAGAAAATTTATTTGATTGTCATCTCTTTTTATAATTAATTGCTGGCTGGGGAAATTAGCAGAGCTGGTTACGTTCTGATAGTAATAGAAGAGGATGAAATCGACGGTTTGTACGATATTTGTTACTGATCGAGTGGTAATTAATAGCAGTTTAATGATGCAGGTTTGAGCAAATTTGATGGAAGATAACAATATGCCAGATTGAAGGGTATTAACGATAATACGCAATTTGATGGATTAGATGCAGGATGATTCCAAAGCAATTGAATTTCATAAGCTGTATATCGATCGGAATTTTACCTTGTAACTAAACGTCATCAGTTTAATTAGCGTACTCGAAATTTGATTATTCTTTGATCTTTAAATATATATAATCAAATATATAACATATTATTATTACTTGTCAATTTATTAGTTATCATTATTTGATTGAACTTTAATAATAATTAAAATAAATTGATATATAATATTATTAATTTATACCTGTTAAATATCGATTATTGTACATAGTTAGCCCCGTCGCTTACCCTCTTCAAGAAATTTTTCTATCGTTAAGAAATCTTCTTTAGGTTTGAGAAAAATATGAAAAAATCATTAGGGATATACGTAAATAATTTTATCTTAAAGTTGTTCTTAAAGTATTATAAGTATAAAGTGAGCCAAGACAAAGATGAAACCGAGACATAAAAATTCGAAGACCGTAACAGAGTTAATTTCTATTCTCATCTGTGTGATTATCGTCTTTATGCATCAATGGAACAAATATAGTGATAAAAAAGGAGCAAAGATAAAAATTGTGTAGTAAGATTTTGAAAACATTTTAATTTCATAATGGAAAATAAAGTTCCATTTTGGTTATAAACATTCTGCAAATTTATTATGCATCGAAATATTTCTATTATAATTAAACGCTACTTCATTTTGTAACAACGATGGATAATAAATATTGCTATTATTTGCAAGTAGATATATGGTAACTATGCAATCCAGAAGTCTGACCGCTGATTTTCATTACCGATTTCCCGGGAACCTCGATTTCAGCGTGTTTAATTCGAAAAGGCAAATATTTTGGTTGTCGGCAACGGTATTTATAAAATTTGTTACAAAAATCGTTGATTTTTCAACGGACTGATATTTGACCACGAGATAAACGTTATATCTATGATATCTGCTCGTTCGCAAAACACCAGTTAGCTTACGCAAATATTTATAAAGCCAGACGCAAAAGCAGAAACGTTCGAATTTATTTTTCGTTGCAATTGTGATGTTAAAAGTGCGAGACAGAATGACGGTCACTGTCATCGACAAGTTGTAATTTCTGCTTCCATCATTTCTTTCTTTATCATATTTGTTTCTTTTTACTATATTCTTTTTATTTTTGTTTTTTTTTTTAACTAGTTTCGTCATCGAATTAATTTTAATCACATGTAAATCACGATAACCATAAAATTGTGTCGTAATGCCATTAAAAAATCACTCCACTGATGTAACAATTGTGGAATATTTTATTCCAGGTTTGTTATTATAATTTTAGTTATATAGCTTTCGGGCCCGGTGTATCGCTTACACGGGTCCCGGGCCCCTCTCGATCGCAGTCGGGACGGTCATCGTGGAGGTTTTAGTCGGTTGGAGTCCGGCACTACCACGCCGCTTTTCCCCAGAAGCGACCTGGTATCCGTGCGGATTTCCTCCACGTTAATAAAAAAAAAAAAAAAAGCCAAAGAGATACCGTAGAATACAAATTACGTTAAATAATAACTTAATTACGTATCAAATTTTAATCCACGTATTGCGTTCTATAAATGGAGACATTAGTTTGATATCTTAATCGATGTCTTGACTTCAGACAGATTATAGTAAAGAAAATATATTAATACGAATTATAGTTTACTTACAAATTAAATGTCTATTGCGTTTTATAAATGAATTTTCACGGATACAATAAATAAATACAATGAATAAATGAATTTATATCATAATGAGATTACTTTTCAATATTTAATAAGTCAATTCGTCTTTCGATCTTCAAAATTTAATTAAAGAGCCCGATTGAAAATATTTGATAAAAAAGAAATTTCTATCAAATGTTCCAAGAATGCTAAATTCATTTCATGTATGTAAATTGCCTTGTTTTGAATAATTACTATCGCAAACAATAAAAAGGGCCAGTTAAAGTGTATTGTTTCGTTTCATCGACTATTATTCAATTTATCTAAAATGCAAATTCGATATCAGTTTGCTGATGCACGTAATATAGTCACACGCATATTCGAAGGGCGCATAACGCGAAATCGGACGTAATGTAATTTCCATACAGAAACAATCAAAGTAGAGACTCGAATGAAACTCATAAAATACTTCTACGGGCATTTACGCGGTTGTGCAATTTTTTTCTACAACATTTCTGAGCTTCGTGACGTTTTATCGGGATAGCTTTTAATCATCGTGCCGCGTTTCTTCCGGGCACCCGTTAGATAAAAGTTAGATGTGCGACAAACGTGGTGTAAGCTAGGGGAGAATGGCGGAAAGTACCAACGCGATACGATAAGCTAGAGGTACTCGTACGTTGAAAAAAAAAAAAAAACGAAACCAAAAATGGAGAAATATCATAACTACATATATGTCACATGGAAATATAATATACCGAGTGGCCTCGATCTGGGCCGTAAACTCATTTCTGGTATGTTACACGACTTAAAACTTCGCCATCGTGGTCTCCTGTACTCTAGATTTAAGGCCTCTTCAAGACGTCTATTCCTTCCGCTTTATTTTTATCTTCAAAGAGAGGAATAAGTACAAACTGTGACAATATAAGTATTATAATTTCTACATTTACTTGTTTAATTTTTATTTAATTTAACTTTCTCAGTTGTTTGCAAGTTTTATTTTTATAATAAAAATATTGTAAATATATATTGTAACATCACCTATTTCAGTTTTAGTTCCGGTCTATCATAATTTTGTTACATTTAGTTACTTAATTCGTAACATGCTAACGCGAATATTGTTGCATGCAATTAAATTGTTTGCTTGTTTGATAGATAACAAGACATTGATAACGAACGAGTGAAGAACGCAATTAATATGAGGTATAACCCCAAAAGCAACCTGTTGCCAGCGGTAATATATAAGGCGGTTGATCGTATCGTTGGGAAATTTGTGCTTCTCGAGCTTTCTGATCCTTGTCTGGCGTTTCTTCTTGCTTTTAATGTTGTTCTCACTTCACGATTATTGCTTATTTATGGACTTACCAATTTCAAACGCAAAGTTTTCCAGTTATCTTTATCCTTCTAAATGAGAACTTGGGCACATTGCGGTAATTGTTATCGGCAATTGATTCTCCACTATCATAATGATTAATTTGTTGAATCTTTTTCGTGATTTATGATAATTAATTATGATACGTGAGTATTTTCTTCACTAGTAAGATTACAACTTGTTTTTTCAACTGGCTCATTAGCTCAGTTGGTTAGAGCGTCGTGCTAATAACGCGAAGGTCGTGGGTTCGATCCCCTCATGAGCCAAAAAAAAGTAAGATTATTCGACACGGGGTTATTGTGTTTATTCTCTGAATCTTATCTTTTCTTTTACAAAAACTTTCTGCATCGAAGCAATCGATAAACTTGCTGCTATCGCCTCTAAATTCTTGAAAAAACAAGAATCAGAAATCACTACTAAACACAGTATAACCAAACAAACCCTAGTCCTAAACATATTAAATCCTCTTTTTTGTTTATGTAATCGGTAAAACATGAATATTTATGCAAATTCACATTTTTATTAATACTCCCAATATTCTTTGTTTGGCATAGATACTTGCTTCATTTATTAAATCATCGACTATAAAGTTTTGAATTATTCGTTAATTCACGGTGCACGCTTACGTCGAAATTCTCATTTCTTCTGCATCTGCAGCATCCACAGTGCAGACAATAAGAAACAGCAAAATGGCGGACATTGATGAACGAGCACACGACTCACAAGCATTATTCTTTCGTCGTGCAGGAAAATTTTGATCCGATCCATCAGTGCGTGCACGTGATCACCCATGTTCGCTATTATTTCAACGTTCTTTCCAATTTCTCTGTGGCTCGCCCGGAAATAAAAGCGAGCCCTGTCACAGAAGTGGTGGTCAAGTAGAAAAACGATGACAGCGTATACATGGTCACCGGCTGAAGAGAAGAACGAAAGCAAATGTTGTCGGCGCATCGACGACGATGAGAAATAGAAAACTATAGCCGGGCGAAACCGAACGAGAAAAATCGAGCCTGGAGGAACGAAAGTTGCGAAGCCGAGAGAATCGAATTACGCGATACGGACCATAAAATAAATAGACGAATATTCATTCTATTCCAACATCCACCTATTCGCCCACCCCTTGTCCTCTATTTTCTTTGCGCTTATTCCCTTTACGTTTCGTTGTTTTCTCTCCCTTATTTTTTGTTGTCGCTTGTTCCCAGTTTCGTGTTAATCGATTACTTTATTAGCGGAGTCGGTGATTCTCGAAAGGCAGAGTTGGCAATCAGAGCTCTTTTTTTTTGGAGGAAGAAGATTGAATGTCAAGCAAATTTATTAATTGTGACAGTGGGATACGTGATGAGTAATAGCCATATTTAGTTCAAATAATATTCGAGTAGTAGAGAATTGATTATAGAACTGGAATTTTGAGATTTTAGCGGCATTGGAAAATTACGTTTTGTAATTAAAAATTTACTTCTCAATAGATTAATAGGAACAGAAAGAAACTTCAATCCACTTTTGCATTCGGTCACGTGATCGGCCACACTTAATTCCAATCAAATTATCTTCAATTTAAAATTTTCCCTTTCGTCGTCCTCGTTCTAAATTGCTCGCCAATTCACGGCGCACGTTTACGCCGTTTCAATTTTCCACGTTTCCGTTCGCTTACAATTCAGCCGGATATCCCACGTTTCCCTTTTTCCGTGGATCGGCACGACGAGTAATTCGAAGGCCGAATACTTTCGAAAGCGCTCGAGATTTGCCGCGATATCACCCCCCCCCCTCCGCGCATTTTCCCATCGCGTTCCTCTTTCCCCTCAACAATTCGATACCAAATGGCCAACTACAAAATTCGCCTAGCTCTCTCTCGTCACGTCTCGCTAAGATACAATATACCTGCCCGGTGATAGCATGGAGTGTAAACTATGGAAAGTGTCACGTAGCCTGACGGCAGATTTCTCGTTTGAATTTGTTTCAATAGGAAACTTTCAATGACGGATTAAAAAGTGGTCGAATGAAAAAAAGGATATAATAAAAATAAATATACGATATAGTATCTAATAAAAATAAATAATAAATGATATGATATAGTATCATAATGAATAAGAATGTATGAAGCAATATATAATGTCAATGTAAATTAAAAAATTAAAAAATTAAAAAATTTCAATGTGAGATCAGAAAGTATAATTTTAGAATTAAAAGAAATATATGCTAAAAACAAAATGAAATTAAGTATAGAAAGTACCTTTAATTGATTATGAAGATATAGTACTACGAAGCATAATAGATGTAGGTATCTAAATCCTATAAAACCTTTGAATGGCAGCCTGCAGCAGTGTGACCTACATTTTTTGTGTAAATGCATGCACTTAGTGGTAGTAATAGTATAAAAAACGCAGACATGGTCTGTCACTGACCAGGGCACTGTTAAGGAGGCTGCGAGAGACCTCTAGAAAATTAACCGACGAATTTCCATGTCTAGCTTTCGCATACCGATTTCTTTCGCCGGCTTCTTTCCAGCCGCGGTTTTCACGAGGAACATTCCGGATATCACGAATAGGCGGGACGAAACCGAAACGTGATTCAGTTCGTAACGGGACAAAAACTGTAATCGAATTCGTCGTCTAGTTGCACAACTCTCTTTTCCAGTAGCGTGACTCCACGAATTTTTTTCTCACCCTCGTCTCGCGATTTGAGTGAATACCATCTGTCTGAATAGTCTGAACGAATTGAAGAAGTTCAGCAATGGGACGAAGAGGCCGATATTAGCACCCCGATATTTGCGTTTTTGTAGTTACATCAGGAACAGTTTAACGAAGAAAATAATTAGTTGCACGAAAGTATTTGAATACGCTTATCATGAAAAGCATTACTAACATGTCCATATTGTACGTTTCACGGTAAAACATTTTAAAATTTCGTTAACACCGTGATGGGATACGGCTATGTTGATTAGATTAGTAGAATTTGCAAATTGGGAAAATGGAAAATATTTACACAACATTTTGAAAACATAAAATTAGTGTACAGCTTGAACAGCCATTTTCAGGATACATAACAGTCGTTAGAATATTTACTAGGCGAAACAAATTCCTTGTTAGATCGCATTTCTTTAATTCAACTCGTAAAAATGTAAATACATAAAATGTAAAATATAAAAATATAAATATCCGCAGTCTAGTTATCAGAACTTCTTCAACAGTGTCATAACGCTTTTATGAGGGTGTTAGCAGCGTCTGCTGATCAGTATGCCGAGGAAGGAACGGAAGACTTAGCATCGCTCTCTCTTACCTCCCATGTGGCTTCACCCTGAGCCAGGGGTAGGGAGTATAAAATTTCCCAGGAGATACAGCTCGTGGGTAGATGGACCAATGATAGGGGAGGAACGGAGGAACGATGAAAAAGGACGAAACTCACGATACGTGCGTGATTCTTGAACGCGGATGACTCTCACCGCTGGAACTTTCCGGCTGAAACAATTACCAGCCATAGTAGAGAAAGAGAGACAGAGATACAGAGAGAGAGAGAGGATTTTATACGATAAGGGCTGTACGGAGCAAGAATGAACGTGCCGACGTGTTCCAAGTCAGTTTACAAATGTACGACGCTTTTGGTACATGATTTAAAGAATGAACGACTTGTTTAGAGATCTTTTTCTGGAAATCGAAGTACAGTGATTATGAAAAGTATATATTTACTTTCCAATGGAGCATTTTTTATTAGGTTCCACGTTTGATTTTCACGGTATTACATTTTCGTGATCATACGAAAGTATCACTAAATGATATGAGACCTAATGTATTTAGACTTGATTAATTGGTATATTAGTGCGATAATGAATACAGTGATGTACAAATATTTTTTGTAGCCACCATATATTAACTTTGTCGTTTATAAATAACACTCATAACAGTTGCATAATACGATGAATATTTTGTTGAAATATTATGAAATTTATTATACGAAAAATATAAACATGCTGCAATGTCTTTTTAGTTTCCAAGAAAAAAGACAAAAAAATGACAAGTGCAGGATTTGATATCAAAATCCCAGAGCCAGAGCGTATTAAGTTATACTTTTTAAACTTTAGAGAACAGATCAAAGTTGCAAAAACCTTGTAACGAAATACGGATTTAATATCATTTTTGAGCTATTATATTAAAAAGAACTTAGAACGAAAAATTTGTACTATCAGAAAGAGTGAACAAACTTGATACAGGAAACATGTAAAATATCATATCTTTTTAACTTAAATCTCGAACCACGCTGTATCGAACGAGAAGCGAAAGACGTTCGCGATTAATACAGCATTATTCGATATCGAGCGAGATTCGGGTCGTGATCAGAAGCAATTGTGGCAGCTTAAAGCGGATGGCTTTTGTCTCGCGAGGAAAGGACTTAAAATGGGGAGCGCAAATTAATGACGGCCGCGAGTGGAGTATTCTGTAGTTCTTTCGTGGCGTCTTCTGGCAGCGGAGTTGCCAGGAAGCCCGGCAAGAAGCGGAAAAAGTGTTAAGCGCGTGGAAGTAGCTATCGCTGATAGAAGTAATGGTCCTCGGAAAAAGAAGGAAACGGGACTAAGAATCCTCTCTAACGTCCAAAGGTCTATATGTTACCATATCTCTGGAACAGTAACATATTTCTCCGCTAATCTATTAGAGCTGCTCGACGTACCGCCATTTTTGTCGGTCGTTGTTCCTTGAAATTTTCATCGATCATCACCATTCCACGGAAATTCGTTTATAAAACGATTCGCTTTCAACTCGGACGAAATATCTCGAGGAAAATTCGTTTAACCGTCGCCAATATGCACATTTACATTTCACGTTCATTCGTAATAGATAGCACTTATGTGTCTTGTGAATTTTCTTGATCTTTTTCTTTATTCTGTGAAATTAAATTCGATGCGTAGCATAAATATTCCTCCTACGTATATTCTAATTATAATAATAAACAAAATTCAATTTTTTCTTATTATAATAACAAATTTAATTTATTATAATAAACTGTTGACAATCAAGGGCCTGTATCAAATATGTATGATTTCTTGGAACTTTCAATTCTCAATTAAAAGATCTTTTAGGTACGAAGTTATAAGTACAATATCTATGTATATGGACAAGGAGCGCATAAATTTCATCGGTAGCGTTTGAAAAAACATTTTCAAACTTTTAAACTGCCACTTTTTAACAAATTGCAAATATATGAACGAGCTAATATATTTGGCCGATTATAGCGCATAATCTTTCTGTTAAAAAGTAATTTATCTTCGAGATTGGTTTCGAATGATCATGAAAGTTAGTATTATCTTCTTCATTTACATATTTATTTATATTTCATGTTATGGTATCTGGAATTCTGTTGATGTTTCTCTGTTATACCCTCCATAGTCAGTATTTTATTCATATACCGCAGGAAAAATGTATTATTGATTGCAACTTTTTATTTGAGATCTTATATTTCGGATTTAAGAAGGATATGAACTTTTATAAGAAAAGTCGTTTCTTTTTATATAAAATATTTCGTTGCGAGATACGATTTTCTATTATGGATAAAATTTGGGATTTTATGGTCATACAGAAGAATATTTTATGCATGCATTATAGAGAAATTTCATACGTCAGAGCGCGTTAAACAATTAATTATAATAGTTGAAATGTGAGCAGAGTCCATTTGCATTCAACGCATGGGAAGCATATATAATCACCTGTGCAACATTTGTCATCCACATCTTCGTATGCCATACGCATGTATAGCTTTCTAAGTAGAGAAATTATTACATGAAACGAATGGAAAATATTACTCTTATTTTTACAAGGAAGAAACTGCGTTCCAAAAAATCGAAACAGATAAATATCTTAAAACTGTTTATTGTATGATTATATTAATGATATTGTTTACTTTTTTCTTTTTTATTTTCGAAAATATATTTCACGAATATTCGACTTTATATCCCAATATCGTGGAAACCATACTAAAACGAAAGAACCGGAAAATTGCGTGTTCCTTAATCGTGTCGAAAATGTAATTCAACCCTCTCTTATCGGCTGAAGTAAACGACATCTACGAAGAATTGCAGCCACCCTTAATCTAAATGTAAACGTTTTACGAGACATCGACGCGAGTGCCTCCTTATTTATCTCTGCTATAACACGCTATATAATATCAAGCTCCCCTGTCGAATCAAGTACTAAAAATACCCGTAAAACCTTCATTTTAAAACGTCGACTGACTCGCTTCACAATCCAACCTCGAAAATGGAACTTTCGAGTAAACTATTTCTCTCGTTCAATTTTTATCCAATTATATTACATAGCATTTTACATCAAAAAACAATTATGTCGTACCGCACGCTACAGTAAACTTCCCAATTCTGGAAAAATGCAGTACAAATGTATAAAATAAGTTTCTTCATATATTTGAATAATTGTGAATATTTCGTTATTTCAATGTAAAAAGCCACTAAGATGCTAAAGAGGCTACAGTAATATACCTATTGTCTAGTAAGCTGTAAAAGCTCGTGCTAATCTTCACAGTCCAATATTCACAATATTTCAGTCAATAGTCACAATATTTCGAAAACTACAAAATCTTGAAAAACTCTACCAACAATCTTAACGATTATCATTAAAATATATTAGAAAATGTTTATATAAATTAAAATTTTTCTGAACCCAGCTAAAGGAATGAAATCAAAACAGATATTAGTTTCGTATACCAAATATTACACCATCACTTTATTTTCGATATTTTACATATTTCTTCTCGTTATATTACGTTCCATATATCTGTACACTTTTACATTTCCAATAAATGCACAATCATTCACAGTCATCGCAACATTTCCAATGTTCTCTGCCATATACCCACCGATAACCCACCCCCCTCCCTTCCTGAAACCCTCTTGAAAACAAAACGTAAATAAAAAACGAATAGTAGGAAAAAATCCAAAATAAAATAGTCGAATATATTCGCATGGAGGATAAGGCCGACAAATAGGAAAAAGTTGAGCCAGCCGGCGAGGGAAAATATCGTGCCACGTGTTACCCTGAAAAATTAATCGTTTCAGGACTCTCCGGGGAGAAACTGCGGCTGCCACCCCCATCCCTTGTCGTAGCCAAGTCCTGGAGGACGAGTTAGCCCGTAAATTCTCGGCGAACGCGACGCATCGTCCGGCCAGCATGAAAATTAATGACAGGGGCGTGATAGGAGGTGGGTTCCTCGGGCAAGTAACCCTGCAAGACTGAGCGGAGGTGGCGCTGGCGTGGCAATAATGCAAACAGACATGCGATAATCTGCGATAGCTCGTTAGCAGAGGCGAGGAACACGTAAGTCATACGTGTGTTTCTGCCACGTGTCCCTTGACGAGGGTTGCTTACGTGTTTCCAAGCCACCACCAAGGATGATCGCCTTGTAGAGTGCCCGGAAAGCGATCCCATTTCGTCTACTATTCCTAGCCAATGCGTTTTAAGTGGCTCTTTTCGTGACTTTCGGGAGGGTTAAAAGAGATTATGAGGCTGGATAAAGAGAAACGGAGATGTTTAGCGAGCATTTGTGGGGATGAATAGTTGCGATGAATTAAAATTTGGGAGAAAATTGTAAATTGTGACACTTCTAGCCACGTTACAAAATTTGTGTTGAAGTGGTCACCACTTATAAGAAAACTCTACATCTGGTCTTTTTAGTTTCTCAAGCACTGAAGCCATCGACAGCGCGTAGACAAAAGACTGCGACGAAGTCAGACCATAAACAGAAGACAAGCGATGTTGGCTTCGGGGTTTTTTCAGTTATTGGGTAACACAGCTAGCGTGCGGATCTGGACCAGCTCAAATTGTATTCTTACTTATAATTACCCTTATATTTAAATATATTTTCTGCCTTACAATTTATCCACTAGTTTTCTCTCATTATACATCGAATAACCTCAACAATTTGAACCCGTACAATCGAGACATATTTCTTAGAACAGTAATCAATGCCCTATGGTATATCCGCAACGAAATCCGTCACTACCTGTACGTAAAATCGGCTTCCGAAGAAATAAAACGACCACGTAATCGCTACCAGAAGAGACAGGAGAATTATCCCGATACAACAGCTGCGGAACTTTATACATCTGATAGACCCAGGAGATTACGGAGAAAACACTCGGTTGACGAGATTAGAGATTTCTTCTCTGATTAAGCATTAAATCTCCACAAATTCCACGATGCTTAATTAACGCAATTACGCTAACGGAATTGATACTGACGTTTTTATAAGGGGATAAACGTCTACGTGTTAAATGAACCTGCGCCAATAAGGCGATCTACCGAGTATCCTTATTTAGATAAATTATAAAGCTTCTACGAAGAAAAAAATACTACTTCTACTATTAATTATGTATTATATGATATATGATAGTTTTTTATTATATATAGTACTATATTCAAGAATGTATCTTTGAATATATAATACCATTCTGAATATACTATTTATATATGTTATACAAAAGATCTTTCCTGGCGTACGACATCACACGATTATCATGACCACAATAATATTGTTTGGAACAAACTCGAGAGTGTATATAGAAGTTACAAGATATTTACTGCAAACGATTTTAAATGGGTCTAACTAATCTATTCGTATGTCCAATCCAGAATTGTAGGGTTTCAGCAATTAGCCACGAGAACGATCGATTTAAATGAAACATTCTCGGAACAAGATTCAGGGATAACGCCGGAAGACATATCGGCCAGCTTGAAAGGACTTAGTGGAAGCGTTAAAGCAAACCATACTTGGAGAATCGGACCGAAATCAATATCTTCGTACACCTTGAACACGACTCACAAATTCTAGTAATGTTCGACTTACTAAAGCGATCATATCGGTTAATTAACATCAAACACGATAACTACTGGTTTTGAATTTTGCACTGTTTTCTTTTATCGACATATACTGCGTTAGAAAAGTGGTAACCTTAACAACTATTATAACGTTTTTACAATCTTGTGATAAGAATTCCTAAATATTAGAAATGTATAAGAAACTCATACGTAAAGCCTGTTCTCAAATTAGGTCAGTCGGTTTTGAAATTAGGAAAGAAACAAATGCTAAGAATTGGATAATGTTGCGGTATATTTTCATTTCTAATACTTTTATCATTTAAAGATGACAATTACAGCTACAAAAATTAATTATCGGTCAGTTGTAAAATTAAGGAAAAGCAAAAGATAGCAAAGTACATTTCCTACATTTATAAATGTCTATGCAAATTTATATTCTTATTAGTACAAGCAAAGAAATAGAACTTGGTTAGTGATTTGTTTTACTTATTTAATATTATAACGAGTACCCTGCTATAGATCCATTTCTCCACTTTCAAGGCTAAAAGTATATTTTTAATGCTACACAGAGTTGTATTTGCGATTTTTCTTAGAAATTTATGTAGACTTACAGTGGTTCGATTTTGCGAATTTATATGGTTTGTTATAAAATTTTATATTTTTTCTTGCACATATATCTTTTTTAGACACTTTTCATTTTTAGATTTTAAGCTTCCACGATAGCTAGATGACATGTTTGTGGTCTTTCGGGTTTCAATCATATTTGTATCAATACGAAAGCGCTTGGTTTCGACGTTTCATGAACATCCCTTCTGAACGAATTCCTCGTAAACTTTACATTGCCATTTCTCTCAGACGGCTTTAGTGAATGCTTCAGTTAATAGTTCTATTCTCAAGCAATTGCATATTAATTTAACTGGTGCAATTAATAAGCATTTCTCAATTGTCATAAAACAGCATAAATAACAATTAAAGAAAATAACGAAAAAATACAAATACGTCATAGAATTAAGAGAAGAAAAACAAGTCACAAGGACGTGACGTTGTACCACGATAAGTGATTAGAAATGCGACTGGTGACCACTGCCAATCATCCGGAAGCCGCCAGCCGCATAGCAATTTCCTGTGGCTCCTGCAGGGCCATGCTCGTTCCCTCGGTGCGTCCTTTAACTGCCTCATACCTCCGCGATGATCAATCCGAAGATTTAGAGACACTTTCGTCCCCTCTAACAGAGAATCTAGTCCCGTCTCCTTTACAGATTGCATCATACCCCGAAACAATCACAGATTCAGCTAATCGTACCACTTGGATTTCTTCCTCTATCGTTTGCCTTTCATTTTCTTCCTCGTTAGATCTTGCCACACTCTTCCTTTCATCTTTCATTATTCTACGCGTGTATTCGAGAATAGAATAGTCGCCGAAACGATTCTCTCTTAATTCGAATGTATTCTTTGGCAAGTTCAATCTTTTTCTTTCGAACTTTTACTTTTATTGAAAGAATTTTACGTGATTGAGTTAATGAACAATTGTAAAACGTTGGGGGATTATTGATAAGTATTCTAGAGTCTTGTTCAGATTTGTAGAAAGTAGGAAAGAGTAAACGATATGTGACTCGAGTTAATCCAGTTTGTGATAAATTAACGATAAATTAAATATGCAATAGCAATAACCCATGATGTGTAGTGATAAGATATATGGTATATATAATATAATATTAGGTGAAGTAAAAAGTTCTGAGCGCTTTTTCGCTTTATTTCGACGATGAAATTAACATAGTCAAGATTATTCGATTTAGATTAAATATGCGCCGTTTTGTTCGATTACTTTTGTCCATTTTGAAGGCAATTTCATAATTCCGCGGTTGAAGAAGTCCTCGTCCCTATTGGTAAAAAACTTGACCAGCTCATTTTCACAAGCCTCTCTTGAGGCCAGTTTTGTACCATCAAGAAAATTTTGCAAAAACTTAAAAAGGTGATAATCGCTTGGTGCCAGGTCTGGACTGTACGGCGGATGCGATAGAACCTCCCAGCCAAGCTCTCGGAGCTTCTGACGCGTCGTTAAAGATGTGTGCGGCCTGGCGTTGTCTTGATGGAACACAACACCTTTCCTATTGGCCAATTCTGGCCGCTTCTGGTCGATCGCCTGCTTCAGTCTGGTCAGTTGTTGACAATAGAGGTCCGAATTAAGTGTTTGCCCCGATGGGAGCAGCTCATAATGGATGATTCCCTTCCAATCCCACCAAACACACAATAAAACCTTCTTGGCCGTTAATCCACGCTTGGCGATCGTTTGGGCCGGCCCACCGCGATTGGACCACGATCTTTTTCGGCTGTTGTTCTCGTATGTGACCCATTTTTCATCGCCAGTCACCATCCGCTTCAAAAATGGGTCGATTTCGTTACGTCTCAACAAAGAATCGCAGGCATCAATTCGGTCCAAAAGGTTCTTTTGCGTCAATTCATGTGGCACCCATACGTCGAGCTTCTTCTTGAGACCAGCCTTATGCAAATGGTTCCAAACGGTTTTCTGGCTAATCTTCAGTTCCTGGGCAATGGAATAAGTGCTCACATGCCGGTCCGACTCGACGATTTCCATGATTTTATCCACATTTTCGACGATTGGCCTACCAGAGCGTGCCTCATCTTCGACGTCCATATTACCAGAACGGAATCGTTGGAACCACCGCTTTGCTGTTGCATTCGATACTGTACTGGGTCCATAAACAGCACAAATTTTTTTGGCCGCCTGCTCCGCCTTTTCACCTTGGTCGTAGTGGTACTGAAGAATGTATCGAATTTTCTCTTTTTTTATCTCCATTTTCGAACGCTGTAACACACAACTGGCTTCACCGAACACAAAACTGACAAAGAACCTTTTTGATGCGTAATATCACCTTGAAATCGGTGTATACTATGACTCGATGCGATGTGCACATCGTGAGATATGGCTCACTAAAGACATCTAGCGAAAAACGCTCAGAACTTTTTACTTAACCTAATATATAATTATACGAAAGTATATCTACGCCGTTTTTCTTCTACGTATTCATTCAAGAGCAAGATAGTTGTCAGAAAGATTCTCTATTGATTTCAATGTGCTCTTTCGTAAGTTGAAGATGGATGGTTTAAGTTAAGTTTAATGGAAAGTAGATGGAAATCTTTTCTGAAGTAGAAAATTGTTAAAAAGTTGCGGTTATTATCCTAGTTTCGTCCTGTCCTCGTATTTTTCGGTCTTTCGCACAGGCGTATCTCTCCACATACCCATAATAGTGCAATCTCTGTTAGGTTGATGCAAAGAAATATACATTTCTCATGCAATATATATTTTAAGAACGTTCATTTCCATTTTTCGATATATGTATGCGCATTGTCTGGCTGCTTGTTTACTGTTCCTGTATTGCTTACATTTATATCGCGTTTGTTTACATCTTTAGCATGTGGATTACATTTTTATGATATATTCCCGGAATATCTGTTTATATTTTCGAGATATCTGTTTACATTTCCATCGTACCTGATTATTTACTTTTACCTCACTTTCATTTACAATTAATTGGAAACGAATCGTTTTAAAATACCGACGCTTTCTTCATAAAGAATAAAACAATACAGTTTGATTGGCGTATAAAAATATATCTACTTCTTTAGAAATGTCAATGACTTAAAGTTAAAAAAAATGATCTTGAAAGAAGAAAATCACAATTTTCCTCGCTTCAAACCAACTAATTTGTCCTGGCGCAAATTTTTGCGTTATGTCGACGCTACAAAAAATGATAACTACGAACGGAGACAATAGTAACTAGGAAATTTAGTAACCCAGGATAAACGAAACACTCTGTACTCAGTGCTTAGAAATAGGTTTTCAATTTATTTGTTAAATACTCTGCTCCACGAACAATTTAGGAACCTTCGCGTGCGCCCTATCCACCATCCAACTTTCTCATCCGTTCTCCACAGCTCCACCCATCGAAATCCATTGAAAACGATCGTTCAAAAAGTCCAGCGACCTCGTGAACACAGTAAACTCAACTATACATAAGTCTCTTTGACCATCTTCCGTCGCTTGCCTCGACACACGAGAAAACTCGCGCAGGCTCGTTCAATCACTCATAAAATACGCGTTTTGGAAAGGTCTTCCGTCTCTCCCTGCTTTAAATATTCAAACAACCCTTCTCCTTCTTCTTCTTATTCTGCTTCCTCCTTCGCACTCCAATCAAGCGACCGTGTCGTCGTCGTCGTCGCTTTTACGCCCGCATCGTGGCCCTTCTCGCAAAAACCCTCGAACCAACTGTCGAATGATACGCCAGCGAATCCTTTATAGCTCGCCCTTTTCCGATGTTTACGACCCTGTCGCTATATTCGCTAGTCAAAGAAGCGTATTCGCCCCTTCTCGTCGTCCTTTAACTCCTTTTCATCGAGTTAAGGCGAATTTTCGCTTTGGGTGATTCTGGATGTGCACAGCGAAATGTGTAAGGATTGCTTTCTATAGTTATTCATATTGAATTTAAAAATTGCTGTTCTATAAAACAGTAGAAAATGTGACTTCTTGACGTCCCTTCGCCTGTGACGTCCATATGTAAAAAACATTGCCTCTTTTTATTTCTGCATTTCAACTGTAGATACGAATAAGTTTTAGTTTAGTAAGAATAGTTTTATCTCTCGTTGTAAATACTGTAGCTTTCGTCACTCTGTGCATGAAACGTCTATAATGGACAGTTAGCAAACTGTTCGTTTTTTAACTATAATAGAAGGTTCATTCGTTTCCTGGACAAACATTCGACACGATTCACCCCTCGTGTTGCTATAAGCTCGCCGTAAAATGATATTTCCTTTTCGTTTCGATGGGGAACCTCCAAAGAGGACCAGATTAAGTCACGCCATGTCCTGAGTTTTGATTTCGCGGAGGTACGTTGACATCGAGGTCTCTTTGATCCAGTCGAATATTACCTTTCAGGTAGCTGGAAATATGATTCCTCTTTATTGCTTTTCCTTCCCGTTTCTTCTTCTCTATGGGATTCTAAGCTTGTTATAGGGTTACGTGTCAGGGTGCTGTTTAATTCGGTGTGATATTGGGGTTTTTAGAGAGGGGTCGCGAGATTTATTGGTTTGGATTTAGGGATGACGAAATATCTTGGGAGAGAATATTTTTCTGCTATTTCTGAAAATTACCGCATTTTGAGACATAGGAAACAAGGCAATTGAAACTCATGGTAGTTAAGTTCACTAAATTGTTAAGTTCTTCCCTTTCCTTACTCGTTCTTTAAAGATACGAATGTTCGAATAAGGATACTATTTAATCCTCCATAGACAAACTGGATCGATGATTATTTAAATTTCAGTTGTGAAACTTTTCCCTTCGAACTTTTACTTTTAAATAGAGATTTTTTAATGTAATATTGATTGAATGAAAGGTTGATGTGTAAATGTATACGTATTCAGTGTGTTATTAATAGAATCGTTTATAAGGTGTGTTAACATATTTGTTTCAATCGTTTAAACTTTGTTTTTACTTATTTTTATAAATATACGGTTCTCTAGTATTGATATAGTTGATTGCGAGAACTAATTATAGACTTAAACTGATTAAACAATAACTAACTGATAAACGATGACGTAACTGATTAAATAATATTTAAAAAATGTTCAGGAAAATAAATCAAACGTGTTAAATGTTAAATAAAAATATCGTCAGAAAGGATTTACCACTCGTTTTATTTTTATCATCTACAATGATCATTATTATATAAATATATAATTATTGTGTAATAAATAGCTTTTGCACATTGTTGATGCAATCATAAACATAACTTTCGTTTATGGTAACTCAGCTTCAATATAGTTCATAAAATAATACAGAAATTCCCAGCAAACGAAACTGCAATCAGACTTTTCTACCGCATCTTACTTTCTCGATTAACGCGAGGAAGCTTTAAGAAGAACATCTTTTAGCCAAAGAAAATAAAAACCAATTCACCAAGCGATCGAAAATATTTACTCGGTTGCCTTACGCCCTCGTTGTTCTAATAAATATATTTTTAACGGAGCGCAAAGATTTCAAAAAAAATCTTGATACAGCATATTGTTTATATTGCTTTGTTTGGTGTTGTTAACTTCAAAATTTTAAGCAGAAAATCGAATATTCGAATATAAAGAGCTCAGGGGAAAGCGTTTAATACGAGAAAGTTTTTAATTTGAGAAAATTGTAGATAAAGTTAAACTGTAATAGAGAAATCTCTATGCCATTTATTTTATTTTATCTCATAAAGGCACTCCTTCAATTTTCCACCATCTGTTACGTTGTCTCAAGTGCAATTTCTTTATTCTTCATCTCCATCTTCTTTTGCTTAATAGAAGCACCCCTTACATTCTTTTACCATTTATTATATTGCCACAAATGCAATTTTTATTATTTTTCATGTTCCTTAGTCTTTTTATTTTGCATTTCGTTATTCTGTCTTGTACCAAACTTGTTACTAAACACGCTGCACAAAACTGGCTTTCGGGAAACTTATAATGACTGTAGATACTGGAATTGCGAAGATGTTCGGTTCTGTCGCTGGTTGTAGGAAGGTTCTAAAATCAACGAAGAGAATGGTGAATAATGGTGGAAACTGAGGTGTTCGGTCAGGACATTCCACGTAGAAAGCGAGACATGGAATTTGTAATAAACTAACGAATGTAGAAATTAGGGAGTTCGGTATATCGAGGTATGCATGGAATGACGCTCGTTTTTATCGCTCCGTGGAGAACACACATGGATGAACGGTTTCTGCTAATTGATCGTGTGCAGCTTGTAAATGAAAAATTCCATTGCCTAGGTAGAATGCTTGGTAACAAGGAGTGATCATTCGATATCCATGACAATGTAAAATTTTAAATTATATGAATTCAAATCGTTTGTATAGGAATAATAACTCGATTGAGTAATAAATGAAGTAATGACATAGTGAATATGATCGAGATTCGAGACTCCATCTACTCTTTCAGTTCGATATTACAAAGATCTACAACAAATGTTTGCTTTACTATTAATGTTTTGAATGAAAACGATGAAAACGTGAATTGAACAAAACGTGAGTGTGAACATCGTCAGACATGATCGGACGCACCGTCGCGTTACATCACGATGCAGGCCGTTCCGTTTCCCAATATCGATGCAAATTTTTTTGCACGCGCCACAACTCGTCGCTGGACTCACGAAGGAAACGTTTCTCGAAGGGAAATTAATAGCACGTCCCGTTTAACGGCAGCCAACGCGTCGTTTCGACGACATGGAAATATATTACCGTCGGCGCAAACGTCATCGCTGAATATTCCGAATTTCTAGTCCGCGGGGCTTGATTTCGCGACACAATTTCGATGCAAATTCTCTGGCATTCAACCTTCTTCTCTAAGTGTCTTGCGCACGGATGGTTTCTTCTTTTTTTTGTAATATATTCTATAATAAAAAATATTAATTTCCAATAGGTTTTTTTACTGTTGTAATTTTTCTTGTATTTTTATCAGAATAGATTTTTTTATATCTCAGTGTATTGTTTGACGTTTAATATAATATAATTGATATTTAGAGGATAGAAGATTTTTAACAGATTTATCTTAAATTTGTAAATTTTGTTTATATCGATCTTTCGTAAGATATTGATGATTCTATTTTTTCTTGATTTTCTGATTTTTATATCACTTGCTACAAAAGGAGTAGTTTAATACGTTCATACTCTGTGACGCAACGTATGCGCCATGGATATCATCGATTTTATATGTAGCGACGCATATGTATGCGTCATCGACGTTTATCCAAGAAATGTGGAGTTTGCGTCAAATACGTGTCTTCGTAGTTCACGTACGAAGCAACACCAATTATTAACTAATCAGTTATTAACTACATTTCATTTTTTATGTTTTTCTATAATGTCATTATTTTGCCATCAGTGAAACAACACTATACATATATAAATAATATATACAATATAATTTATAATAATACGTAAATAAATATATACGATAGGTAAAACAATTCAGATTTTGAAAAAGAGATTTTGATCTTCTTATTCTTTCGCTGCCTAGAAAAGCGGGATTATTCGATGTCGGGTCGTTGATGCCATCGTTTCAGTTCAAAGGAAGGCGAGATTTTCTTTTCCTCCTTTCTCCTCTGATTTCTCGTTTTGGGTATACTTGGCTGAGTGCTCGGTTTCTTGGCGGTTAAGGAAGCTCCACGGGTTGGTCTCGGCTTTAATTCTCTTTTTGCAGCTAACATTGCATTGGAGATAAAAGTGGTTCGCAGGTAGCACTGTGCAATTGTACTGTATGGGTTATATCCGTGGAAAACGATGTTTTTGTAAATGACGATAGTGTGAGCGAGTTGTAAATTCTTATTTTTATCCATATAGTGACACTAATAGATATTAGTGGCAGATACTGTGCAACGACTTAACGCTATGCAACAATAGTAATAGCGTACAGCAATTAAATGCTATGTGACGACAATATAAACAAATCAGCATAAACTCGAAGTAATCTTCACGTCTGATTAAAAAAAGAAAAAAAAAAATAAAAGAGGAAAAGAATAAATATCACATTACATTTGGTCCTGTTCGAATTTCATTTTTTATAAGAATTAAGTAATTTCTACATGAAAAGTATCTTAAACTATCTTTCCTGCTTCATCAAAGAGCAAATAAATAGCAAACGAATGATTACCATATCATATGAATTTTTGTTCCAACAATTGTCATAACAAAACAGTTTATGGATTATTTAAAATGAATTTGAATCGTTCTGGTTCTTTATATGACATCTAAAAATAACGGCAGTCATACAAATACAAATACATACACGTACAAATTTTATTTGCCCCATTTGCCTAAAAATACACACGTTGGAAACTTTCGCCCGGTGTAGCAATAAGCGAAGAAATCAAGACCATGGGGCATTCTTACTGCCGTTCCATTTGCCGTATTTCACGCACGACTTTTTCACTCCGCCGCCCCCCGAAAACGTTCCGAAATGCCCGTGGCCTAGGGCAAACGCTCGCAGCGAAAGGTTAAATGGCGGAAAACGGCCGGCCGTGAAGGAGCTGCACCGTGCTGACTTCATTCTACTCCTGAGCTCGGTAAATTCTGGAACGTCGACCGAAGAAGCCAAACGGTGTAACGTTGAAAAGAAAGATGGCTTGGAATTAGAAAAGAGAACGGAGGATGATGATCGTCGAGTGTCGACTCTGTTCTAGGCGGACCTGAAGTTTCACTTTAGCATGCTTTTCGAGAGGAATATCGTCTTTAAGGGAGGTTTCAGATGAGTAAATGCGGGTCTCCTTCTTCTGTTCTTTCGTAGATAGCGGTTCGTAGATGGGTTTTGCCGATGTTTGTGTTTGAAGGTTGGAATGAGTTTGTGGAAGCTTGGCGGTAGTGAGGTTTTGGAAGAATTCGTTTGCGAGCGTGATGGTTAGATCGTGGATGTTCATGCATTTATTCAATCATTGGAAGAGCGTTAAAAATTATTTAGAGAATATTACAATAACTAGTCATTTTTAAACTCGTATCTATCACCTGACGGTTGTAAGTATTCGATATTGCCTCGAACAAAATGGAATATTGTAAATTTCGCTTGAAAAATTTCAAAGTAACCTTGGTGTCTTTTAAGAAATTTAAAGTTACTTGAATAATTATAAGGACATGATTGAATAACGAATTAAATAGTAACTATATTGATCTGACACCGCGTTGGATTCTATACGAATTTTGTTTATGACAATTTCTCTTCCATTAAATATTAAACAGTAATTTAAGTAATTTCGACGTGAAAACCTTAAAGTGTCTCACGTTAAAAAGGCAAGATACGCAAAAAATTACCACGATATATAAATCTTGTTTCTCACGATATTCTAAACAATTTCTTAGGAATAATTTTTACAAATAATTAAAAACGATCAAATAATATGACTCACGCTGTATACGCTTGAATCACAAATATAATAATATATACAAATAAACAACGAGAAACATTCGCGTTTAGAAAAGAAATTTATAAATTTCTCAACGAAATTCGCTCATCTTGAATACTAATGTATGAGAAATGAGAGAAACGCGGGTCTCAGCTGAAATTCCCAGAGGAGCTGCCTCCGAGCGTAAATATAGTCCGCAAGATTGAAAAGTGGAAATTATCCGCTCCTAATCCGCTTCACGCGCTCATTTTCGCGCGCAAGCAGTGAAATAATCTTGTCGAGGAGGAAACAATAGAAAAACAATTGAGGCGTTGCGTGGCCGAGAATTTGCTAAAAATTTCACTGAATTGACTTCGACTCGGGAAACGACGAAACAGTGCCTCGAGGCTTCTTCGATTGAAATATTCACACGTTCCCAAACATTTCAACAGACATTTTTACGAGGTCAGCTAGTACTTCTTGCTATGTTTAGTTGCGTGTAAAATGTAGGAGCAAATTGAAGGAGCAATTTTCCTTGTTTCCTTTAAGATCTCGCTTTATGTTACGGCCAAGTAAGAAATTGCAATTAAAAACAGAAAGTTACATTTATGTCAGGTTTAAGAAACGATTGAAATTGATTTAAACAAAAGATTTACGCGGTTGATTTAAAAGTTCAAAAGCTCCGAATAAGAAGGGATAAACGTACAAAACCTCCAAGAATTCAAATTCAGAATCTTTCAGGAATTCGCAATATTCTTGAAAAGCGTAAAATTTAATATTTTAAAATGAAGAGAGAAATTTTCGGAAATTCGAAATGATAGAAATTCTGCGAAGATTCGAACAATAAATTGTAAGAGATTCCGAAATTTGATATCTGTTACAGAAATCTGACGAAGGTACAAGTTCGAACTTGAGAATTTAAATGCTCCATCCGCCTGATTCAAACTTATCCAAAAACTCATTTATTCAAATCGAATTTGAAATCCAGCGTGGGGAATTTTGAACATTTTCACTACAAATAATAGATATAAATTTACTTGTAACTTTAAAGAAAACTATTTCTTTCAAAGCAATATAAAATTCCACAGATCATCTCAAACACCAGTGGTTTACAAGAAATCGTTAAATCAGCGTATTGAATATTTTGGGATTATAATACACATTATCTACACGCGAATGTTTGAGGCAGAAATGGAGGGCGGAAAGCTTTTGGAAGTTTCGGCGCGTGGAGTTCGTGTAAATTATGAGCGGTAACAATGCACAGTTGCCGGAACATAATAGAAACTTCGGCATGTTTTTTGTGGAAAAGTGGCGGACGTGTTGCTCAACAGCCGTGTTAGTAGTCGAAACAAGAAAGAGACGGGGGAATTGAACTCGAGGAAAGGCAAACAAGTAGCGAATGTCGATAATAAAATTCGAGGTGCATTTACATCCCGCAAGTATTTATTGAAAATTGCTCCATAATTGAACGGAACGTCCACGAATAAAAATCGTGAACCTCGATCCTTTCATTTCTCAATTTAACCGATATTTTTTACTTGATGAATATTTCTTTGAAAGTGCGAAACGATATCGTGTTTTAAAACATTTCGGTCAAGACTTAAACGCTAGATTCAATTAGTTATTTAAATTAAGTAATATTTACTTATTTATAATACTTACTTATAAATTAAACTTATCTATAATAAGTATTAACTTATTATAAATAATTAACCGTGTCACTACGCCACGCCAGAAAAAATTACTGAAAATTCTCAATGCGAGAATTAATTGTAAATTTTAATAAATAAAATAAAAAAAAAGGATTTTAAATACTTCTAAAAGTAATTATTGTAAAATATTTTGGGACATGATAAAGATCTGAAACATTCTTAAAAATATACGAGATACTGCTGAATATTTTTAGACAAGAATATTCTTAAAAATATGCAAATACATTAATATTTTTGATTATTCTAGGAGAAACTTTTCGAATATCCGATAAGAGAAAATCATAAAATTGACTGTTGAGATATTTTTCATATTTAGAAGTGAGCAAGCCAATCTGTGGAGTAGGTATATACTGGTTTCGAATCGTAACTGCGAATAACAATACAAGCGGCAAGCAGGATAATCGGAAAATCTAATCTGAACTCGCCATTATGGAGAACATGTTCCAGTTTGATCATTGGGATTGATCAGATTACCGAGGCTGTTGAAATATTTCCAAATCCGGTGTAGATCAACCTATAGCCATAGCAATCGATCAGAATGTCGCTCCATATCGACAATATTGCTTTCTTTCCGCATTTTCGTTTCAAATAAAATTCCGTTGGATTATTTAATCAATCTGCGCACATTTTAATCGAAAACACTTATTTAAACATAAGATTATGGAAAATATAAAGAGCACGACTGCTAGACATTTTTCTATTTTCGTTTGATAAAATACAGGATTGTGTTAAATGAATTAATCTAATCGGATATGTGCATTTCAATTATTGATATTTTTTTAATGACATTGTAATAGAGAAAGAATAATGAAATAAATTGGGATAGTATAAAATTGTATCGATTCTGTTAATCAATTTATATCTGTTTCAATTATAAATATTTGTTTAAATTTTATACAACAAAGAAAACCAACTATACACAAACAAAAAAAAAAAAGACAAAATTTCCCTGATACCAAATACGAGGAGGTTTGTAACGAATGTCTAATCCACTTCTTTTTAAAATAGTAACAAGTATAACAAGCAGTTGCTTGTTACATAGTATTAGGGAAAATTTTCAAAAATTTACGCAACGAATATTTGGAAATATTTGTACGAGAAACTCTAAACCAGGAAATATACAACACAGTACAGTCATTCTATAATTTGTAGTGTTATATGTATAGCGAAATACAAATAACCTACCCCCAATTTGCACACTGAACCAGAGCATTAGAATTGCCGTTTCAACCCTTTAATTTCCATACGTAACTTCGCGACTTCCGCTCTGCTCTTCAGTTCGCAAATTCCTGATTTTTTTCACCCTCGTAGAGTACGATGTTGCCCACCCTTGTTTACAACTTACAGAGAAAATGGCTGCCTCAGAGGAGATTAAAGAGGATCGCTTAAAACATCCTTATGAACGTCAAAATTCCCCTTCATACTGTCTACTTTAATAATACAATATATCAAAGCAACGTAAAATAGAAGCAACATAAAATAAAAATAGAATAACATTCTATTAAAATATACTACGTTGAAACATATTTTCATAAATAAAAGAAAATAATGTTCAAATAAAACAGCGTTTCAGGCTATAAATAGTTAAATTTATTTATTTAGATCGTGGAACTCGTAATACTCTTTCTAAAAATACAACAATCCAAAAAAAAAATGTAGAATAAAAATGAAGCAGAATTGAATATTTTACTTTAAATAACACGGGATGTAGCGTTTTTTAAATATAGAACTTTGAATATCTCTTTTAAAAGCATGACAATTGACAGCCACGTGAACGAAAGAAAACATGGAATAAAGATGAAACAACAGATTGCTGGACAGAAACGTTTAGACTTAAAAGTTGATTAAGTAACTATAGTTATTCCGAACATTGAGCTTCACAACATATTTCAGGGCTATCAAAATTGTCCTATTCTAAATAAATATCGTATTTATTG
The DNA here is from genome assembly GCF_040668555.2 of Bombus flavifrons. Taxonomy (NCBI): domain Eukaryota; kingdom Metazoa; phylum Arthropoda; class Insecta; order Hymenoptera; family Apidae; genus Bombus; species Bombus flavifrons. Next base: position 9,657,297 of record NC_138456.1, read on the forward strand.
TAATAACACGTTGTTGATATCTTCTCATACGTTCCACGATAAAATCGAATGGTGCACACTACGCAACTGTTACCATAAAATTCTCGTAACAATAGCAATTTGTTATAGCGATTACCGTAACATTAACAGAAAAGAATGATGGAAAGACACGAATCCGGAATTTGTATATTTCAATCCTGCTCTCATTTTAGTAATCAAAGAAAGTTTGCAATGGTTTAGGAAGATGTTTGAGATAAAGTAGAAACGAGAATGTCTGTCCAAATTGAATATATCTTTAACGTTAGAAGAATATAATTGAGTCGATAATTATGGAAAGAACGTAGCAAGGTTAATGCTTATCCACACCTTGGTTCTCACTCATCAGACCTTCATCCCTTTTTTCGACGATCTGACCCGTAAAAAACATATCGACTGATTTGATCTTCGTCGGATTAATTTGTACCCTCACGGCAACGTGTTATACTTAATTTGCCGTAAATCAACTCTCACCCCTCCTCAAACAAAGTAACCAGTCACGATCGTAATGAACGTTCGAACGAACGCTGATTTGCGTTTCGTGAAATTGTCTGTAAACGATTTCTCTCTTTCGGTTGTTTTCCACGCGTTTCTTCGGTTCGTTGAATTTTATCGCGGTTTTTCCCAGCTTGAAAAAGAATGCCAGATCTAGTACAAACGAAGGGAAACCAATACTTTCTCGTTTCCTGTCAAACTTGCAATTGTTTTACGGACATAACGTACATAGAACTAGAACGTATCTATGTCAAAGAGATTAGAGAGAAACGTTTTATCTTATTTTGGGATTCGTATAAAAAGAATTCCAGAGTTCGTATGGGAGTCTACTTTATGTTACTTAAATTAAATTTAGGAGAAGATTGTAGATAAATGTTAGTCAATGTTAGACTTTGGACTTGGTCTCTTTATACTTTAAATACTCTTTAAGAATTTTTAAATGACATCGAGTGGTACTAAAAATTCTTGATATTCATTGAATTCGTTAACTCTTCAGCTTCACCATCTTTGAATAATTTTAACTCCCTTGTTCATTCAATTCAAGCAACCCCACAAAGTAATACCACACACACCACAATCATTACTATTTACTTTCTGTAAATTCAAAAAACAAAAAAAGATATATATATAGATACATACATTGTATTTAATACAAAATACAAATACAAAATTACACACTTCTGTATTTAATATATATATATGTATTTTTTTTATTCAATGCTACAAATGTGCAAGAAATCTTGAGAAGAAAGTAATTACGTTTTGAATCGCTCATTCTGAATTCTCTATTATTACGCCGTCAACGGGTTGAAATCCTCTACGATAATCGAGAAAGAGCAATCACCAATCTTCAAAACATAAGACAAACATTCTCAATATTATCGAGTGACAATTTCATCTCCATTTCCACTTCTCAGCTTCGCCATCTTTCCCTGACTCTCAATCTTTTCTCCACCTTACCATCGCTTCGAAAATTCAACAAGTGATAATCCTAACAGTCGACGAGCGTCACTCTTTCGTACAGAAATGGGAAGTGAAAAGTGGTTCATCGTCTTTTGCACTAGTAATTCTCCCGAAGCGCGTTCCTCTGCGTCGACTGTTCAACTTTCCTGATTTTCTTCGCAATTTTCGCACCACGAAATTTTCGTGCTGACACGTTCCTTGCGCCTCCTGTTTGTCGAGTTTATGGTTCGACGTTTCACGGTTATTCCAAAAATTCGTCGACTACAAACGCGCTAATAACAATTTCTTGCGATCGCAGCGAAGAGAAACCTTCCTGCTTGTTCTTTCTACCTTTTCCGGTTTGTAACTCCTTTTGAGCACGCGGAGGAACGGGTGTTGAAAATTTAATTGCCGAACACCCCACTACTTGGCAAACGCCTACGTGTATGTGTCATCAAAATTTTCCTAAACGTTGACTTTTTCACGTGTTCGCTCAACACGGCAAAAATTCTGCTGGTTTACGACTGGAAACGTAAACGGTTAGACTTTGAGGGTTTCTGACTGTTTTTTACGAGTGTAATATAACGCGCGCATGTGTGTATGTTTTCTGCTAGTGCTGAAACTGCTAATGATATTTTGGAAATGAAGATTGGTCTCTGAAAATTATTCTCCTTAATGCGTTCACTATAACAATAATCATTGGTTATCAATGATTTGCTAAATTGTTCAGAGTGGTTAAAATAAGATAAATTTCATGGATTAACAAATTTCCAAGAATTTGAATTTATGTGGAACTTAGATAACATTGTGAGAAAATTAATGCACGAACAAAATATAATATTTTGCAAAAATGAAATCTTCTGGTGTAGGATGTTTCCATTATTGCGACTCCAAAATATATAACACTCTTCTTTACAAAATGATTATGAATAAATTCTTTTAATATCCAAAGCGTTAATATAATAGTAAAAAATGGAGATTAGTTCTTAGAAATCTTTGAAGCTACTTTAGCAAGCAATTTTAATTTTAGATTATACGATAGGTAATATAACAGATTTTGCTAAGATAGATACAAGTGCAGCAATTTGCAATTAATTAATATATAAATTAATCAGTTACTTGAACAGTAATTGGGCCAACAAACATTGTCAAAATTCTCCATACTAACGACTGCTGCACTAAATTAATACAACGTGAATAGCATTGCTGTAACACTGGAAATTGCATGAAATTGACAGAACGAATGGGCAGAAATTTAGCTTTGACACGGCAACAATACTAACAAATACTGTTACAAGTATACATTATACAGTACTATGTTATTATCAACAATTGCTACTTGATACTAGCATGGCTACAAACTAAGGTGTGACAATATAATTAAAGAACAATGGCACTGGAACATTTTCGACAAAAAGAAATCGATCGAACAAACTTCACGCTGAATGAGAGTGGAACGGTTGGAAATTCAATTAAAAATATCGTCGACGCATGTCGTTGCATTATCGATCCCCTAACTGCATCGGTTTACCTGGGCCCCGTGAAAACTGGCACGTTAATGTCGCTGTAATTCAATTAATTAACCGCAGCTATTACACACGTTGCCACGTGTCAAGCGTTCACCTCGCGTTTCACTCAGTCAACGATTAACTCCGTCCTTCGTCGCCTGTGTTGCTCTCTGACTTCCTGTTTCTTTAAATTCTCCAACAAACAAACAGCGAAGTGAGACGAGGACGGGGGAAAAATTATAAGTTCAAAGGTAAAAATTCATTAGTCGTAATGGGGGTGTAAGTTGGCAGGAAAAAAGAAAAAGAAGGAGAGAAACATTTTTTTAAAGGAAACAAAACGAAGAAAAAATTAAAAATTAGAAAATAGCAGTCCAATAATTTCAAGAGAGCAGATTAATGGAGAAGGGGAGGAAATAGAACGAATTTTTAGAGGAACTAAAACCATAAAGATGTTTAGAGCTATTATACTAAGTAAAGAAGTAAATTGACAAAAGAAAAGAAGGAAGGACAAAACAAAAAAGTTTGGAGTGGGAATCAAAATGTGAGAGCAATTAAAGAGAGGAGAAGAATTTCAAAGGAGAACAGAATGGAAAAGAAATGAGAAATTAATAATGAAAGGAGCACGAGAAAAAATCTCAAATGAGACCAAAACGAACGAAACAATCGAAGTGTAAGAAATGGAATAATCTTATTGTGGAATAAGTTGGCAAAGAAAAGTGGAGAAGTGCAGAAAAGAAGAAAAAAGTTTTTTATAAGAATACAAGAGCGAATGAAATATTAAAAATTAAAATCCAATAATCGCAGTGAGACAAGTTGACGAAAAAAAGGACGAGAGAAAATTTGTAAAGAAACCAGTACCAGAAGAACTAGAAATTGAGAAATAGAAATCAAATAATTGCAGAAATGTAAATGGATATAGGAACGAAAGGAGAAAGGGGAAATAAGTTTGAAGGAAACCAAGCGTTCAAAAAAAGACTGATTATAAGGGGGAAGAAAGTACTTTAGAAAATATGGAAGTAGAATATTTCAAAGTATGTAATTGGCGAAGTAATTACCAGGCTAGTTTTGTTGGTACGAAAGGCACTAACGAGACAACGTTAACGCGACTCGCTAAATGACGTGGCTAGAAACCGCACACCCACGCCGATATTTTTTTTTCCTTTTTTCCACCCTCTTTGCTACCCACTACTTCCTTTCCATGGACGTAAGTGATCTCTGGCTACACGTGCAGTTCAGGTCGTAACCTTTGAGACCTGGTACCACCGACTCTCTGAGTAATGAGACCCTCACACGTAAAAGCGAATTTTTGGGACTTTTCCGAGGCTTTTATACGTAGTCTTTCTGTAGATCCGAAAGTATCGAGATCATCTTTGTAGATATTTTTGTACGTTAATAAAAGTCACAGTGATCTTTTGCAAATTAATTAATCATCTTGAGAAGCGATATACTAATGAAGAAATTTTTTCAAATTCTTGACATAATGTTGGCAACCTTGACTTTTTGGCTTTAGAGTAATGTTAATCAATTCTTTATTTTCTTTTTTGGATCATGACTACTATCTGTAATAATATAGAATATTTTAAAAAATATGTACGAAGAATTCTAAGGATTTCCAATTGATTTCATCTTTCCTCATCTATCTTATTCGAACAAAATAAAATTTATTTAGCTGTGCACAAAAGTAAAACCGGTTCTCGATGTAATCAGTTAAATGTAAAGAGAGTGTTCGTATGGTCGCGTAATCTCGTTTCTCTATGAATTAAGTTAAAAAGGAATGGGACTGTCGTTTGCAAACGACTTTAAAAAAGTAGGAAAAGAAGTTAATTTTATAACACAACGACGACTAAATTGACGACGAAAATTAAACGACCGAAGCGGACTCGGTCTTAAACCAACAAAACTGTAATAGATGTTACTGGCTTCCATTCAGGTTTCTTAAAACGACATGATTAATGCAACAAAAATACAAAAAAAAAATACCTATGAAAGAAATGTAATTATGAATGAAAATATTACAATTATAAACACCATTATTTATTTCAAACTTATCATTTACATCACATTGAATTTTATTTATTACCATTTCATGAAAATCTCTTCATCAAATATAACAAATATATATATTGTATCATCGAAGATTGCCAGATAAAATAAGAAAAGAATGTAGAAAGTAGAATAAAAAAGCAGAAAAGAAAAAAATAAAGAAAAATATTTATATAACTTATTAATAGAAGTTTATTTTACTTTATTAGGGACAGATTAACGAATCCACTATGCAAAATTAATCGAATTAACAAGGCAGGTCAGGTTGCATAGTGCAAAGTGGCACGTTGTAGCCATTAGAGGAAAACGTATAAATAATAGAAAGACGGGATAAGTTTCGGTGCTCTTAGAGCGTCTCGGTGTCCCCTGCGTAAAGGAGGCAGGATAAGAGGCTGCTTTTAAGGACATAAAATACGTAGACACGTAAGAATACCTGCGCGAAGCCGCCATACACATGTGACCCCACCACTTTACCCCGTACTCACGCTTCTGAAACGCCACTTTTCTTACCCCTAGAGAATTCCGTAAGTGTACCGTCGAGCTGCTTTCTTTGAACGATCGAGCGATCTTCAATCGATCGTCGTCCCAGCTCGAGTCACCCGAACCTTCTTATTAAGCTACAACTGACTCTGCCACGTGGATCGACTGTTTCATAACTCAAGAAACGATTTTTAATGGTATTCGTGGAACAAAATGATAGATGCGTGAATAAGGAATACTATTACTAGTCTAGAAACTTAAACGTTTAAAAAAAAGAAGTGTTCATGACTAATATTTTAAATTGATATTTTTGAAGATGTAGGAATGAGTGTTCGTATCAAGCGAAAAAGAGAAAGAGAAATACCTAAGGATAAATGGTTATGGAAAATGCGTGTGCAAGCAGTTGAGGACAGAGAGTTGGGCGCAAGAAATTGAGAGTTTAGAGCTCAAAGTGAGAGTAAGAGTTTGTATGGGAAAGTGCTTGATCAAGTAGAACGATAGTTTAGAGTAATCTAGCTGTTATTGTCAGGAAATATCTGTACCTTCAGAAACAACTAAATCTTAAACAGCTCTTAAACAATGCAAAATTAAAATTCGAAATCAATTTCTATTAATCTTCGTTCACGCTTTCAATTTACATGCTTCTCCAGAGTGAAATAAGATATTTAGCCGAACCTGCAGTGGATCATTTAAGCGTGGCTATCAACCTGTGTCTTACGACGCTTCTTATAACGTTTACATGATTTTTTTAACGCCACTTTCGACGAAACGGTGGTTCCGGCGAGTCGTTTCTCTGGTAACAAAGAGCACGATGCGCTTCTTAAAAGTAGCGTTACCGACAAATAAGAAATTCCTGCCGAGCCAATCTAACAATATTTTAAACGCTCGCGTGCGTTCGGTTGAGAAGTCTTCTTTTTAAAGCAAATAGGAAAAGAAGGAAAGAAAGGAGATTGCATCTTATCTTGCAATGTGTGTAACCTTTTGAGTTTGTTTGGCGATGAAAATTGGGTTGGTGTAGTTTACATAATACGTAGCTGTATGTCGTATTATAGTACTCATATCGAACATGTAACTTAGAATTATAGGAGTAGTTACCTAATATTTGATTCTTATAAGCTAGTTGCGTTTGTATGTAAATTGTTTCTTCTATTTTTATATAAATATGAAAATTAGTGAAAGAGTAAACGGAACGCAGAATTTAAAGAAAGGAAAAATTCAAAATATACAAGGAAAAATTCAACGACCGCACTAGATGATTCTGAACCAACAAATAATGAAGAGTAACGTCATATATAAGGAGAAACACCGGTGCTTAAGCCGGCAACATTAATTTTATGCTTTACAGAGAAACATACTTCTCCAGACTTATAGGGAAGTTACACTGTGAACACTCGCGGGCCATCAGCTTCTTAATTAAAGGGAGACCCTACCAACCGTGTTCTCATCGGTGAAACGTTAATTCGCTGGTTTTATGAGCTTGTTTGGAGAGGATGTGTCGTGCAACGTTGTTTCAATGTTACTCTTCCTTACTTACGAAGAGAAATTCTGCTATTTATTACTAAAAAATTTGCTTTTAGGCAAACAGGTAGTAGAATTAAAAAAATATAAATTGGAAACAAATATTATAAGTCTTCAAATGTTTAGACATTGGCAGTTCTAGCGTTAAGACTTTCATAAAATTTGTTGTTCATCGGTTCCATTTAACCGGTCGATAATTAATTAAACGTAAAATTTAATAAATCCGAGTTTCTGTCTCATACGTTAATGCCTCGACATTGATGATTCGTACAATTACGGAATGAAATACAAGAGTATTAGAATTCCCAAACGTATTTCGCACAAGCGCGTTGCAAATTCGTTTGAAATTCGTTGGAATACACAAGAGGGTAAAATCTACGAGCATAAATCAGACGACGCTTAGCGAGTCAACGTCAATTACTCAATGTCCTGTCAACTCTTCTATTCATCCCTCAAGCTTCCATCGCAACAACCAGTTAACCTTCCCAACGCGATTGCTAAGCAGATCTCGAGCGATGAACCATCATTCGGAGAAACCAAATTCTATCGAGATTTATCCTGTTGCGAGCATACCATGTACGATATCGTTTCAAGGGTTTCGAAGCAAGTAAATTGGAATGTACAGTTAACAATAAGATCAGTGTTGGAAACAGTCTCGGCATTGGATAGTCGAGCTTCGGCAAAGTTACGCGAATTAGTCGAGCTCTCTCCAAACTTACGGCGTTGGACCAAGAATCACTCAGCCAGGGCGCAAATCACTTCAACATCGTACTTAGAATTACTTACATCGAAACTTTCTGAAATGACCCGGCTACGAATTATATTCCGACGTTAGTTATTATGATTTCCTCAAAGTACAGAATTAATATTGGGTCGTACATCGTTCACTGATAATTTATATACAGTAGCGAACAAAAGGAAGTTTATAAAATAGGATGTACAAAAAGACAGAATAATTTAACAAACTGGATTTCCATTTAAATATAACAATGAATAAATATAATTAGACCGTAATTTTTTATGTAAATTCATATTTTCGATAATTTAATTAAAAGAACTAATAACTCGGTGGAAAATTGTTCTACCTACCAAGTAATATAAAAGCCACTATGCTTTGATTATTTTATATATGTTTTTATATTATACGTATCTTGTGCAAAATTACGCTTTCAAACTTCTTGTAAATGCATAAAACTCCGCAATTACAGCAAACTATAGAATAAATGACTGTTGTCAATATGGTAAAGAATTTTTAATATAAAAGTTACTAAAATTTATAGTTCATAGTTACGGAAATTCATAATTTTGAACTTTGTTTTATCCTCCACTGTAATTGTACATAATTTTTCATTAGCCTACTACTATGCTATTTTATCCTGTTAGAAAACCATTTACATCCACGACAAAGGACTTCTTCGTAATTATTATTCATTTTTAAACTCCAGATAACAATACAATTAAAATTTTCCTCTCATACGGGGAAGAAAATTCTAATTAAACGGTATTAATATATTTTTTTAAACTACAACTTTTCGATTTTCCTAATTATACGGTTTTATAATCCATATCCTTATACGTCAATTTAAATTAAAAAACCTGGCATTAATTACAGTTGTTTCTCTCACATTAACATTCTAGTTATAAGTAGTTTCAAATTCGTACAATAACGAAAATAAACAATAACATACAAAGATTGTAAAATTAAAATAATTTACGAACAGACGTTTCATCGTCACTATACAGTTTTACATATAATTATCTACAATTTAATACGAAATTCTGAAAATATTAATATTACATTAACATACTCGTATACGTTGAAAAAAAAAGAATCAATCTTATTACTCACAAAGGCTTAGAAATTCATAATAAAATTCTCTAGATGAGTACATAAATGAATATCACAATGAATGAATAGATCGTCGCCCATATTTACCTCATTTTTAGAAAAAGTGCATTTATACTATTCTTCTATTAACAACAATTTGTATATCGATTAAACCATAAAAGTAAACAACATCGTCACGTTAACCTATTAAAAATCTAATAACCAAATATTTCCCCAAAAAGTGGCATAACATCGCCAAAAAGAAAAATCTCAAAGTCTAAAGAAACGAGGGACTGTGACATGAAGAAGTCGCAGGTTCGGAATTTCGCGAAAAATTCGCCTGAAACGTGGATCTTACCCGAGGCGACCAGCAAAGTGACGTTTCAATCGTTTGAAACGATAACATTCAACTTTTTCCTCCTTCCCTCTGCGAAATAAAAAAGTTTAGGAAAGCAAAAAGCTGATGGAAGTCTTTATATCGGAGCGTCACGTTTGACGAAGGAATCAAGGTCGGTTTAATAGAGCGTAACAAATTGTCCCGTTAACTGTATCGAACTGTCGTTTCGTCCAGAACTCGACGCTTGTACATGTTCACCCGTATATTAATCTTGAAACTGCTATACCACGACTATCGATCCAATGGCCCTATTTCATTTTATTCAACGTGGACTCTTTCAACCTGGAAATATTATCGGTTCTATTAAGCGTCACGCGACACTGACTTTTCCCTTCCCTAGTGAAAGACCACACTTCCGGAACAAACTCACGGAGAACCAGTAAAAGGAAAGAGAGTGGAGAAATCGAGATTTTCTTCCTCACTGTTTCATACGCGTGTCAAAATGTTTAGAGACAATTGTTCCCCGGTATATAAAGGTATGGGAATTGCAAAGTACATTTTTAAGGCACATTAAAATAATAAAATGCAGCAGGGAAATGGGGTTAGCCATTGATTTATAAAAAGAATTGATCGATTTGAGATCAATACTAAACATCAGGAACATTATTTAAAAAGTTATGTAAACATCGTGTACTACGAATGATTTCAAATTAGATAATATTTAGACCTTCTCCAGGCCCAGAAGAACTTTAAGATTCAATTTCTGTATCTATAATATCGTAACAGAATGATCATTCTGAAAATGATCATTCAAAAATTCGTAGCTTTTGCCCTCAACAAAAAAATAAATCACGAGGGCACCAACAGTAAGACGTTTGTCACGAAACGAACTCGACCGAAAATCAGCACGGGGCGTACAGAGCAATAACAGCAAAAGCCACTTAATGCAAGGATTTCAGGCGGATCTCCGAGGAAATCGTTTAAAGTAACGCCTTAAGTGCTTTCTCCGGGCAGGTTTTACGAAAAACCATAATTTCTTGTGACCCATTCGCCTATCTCTTCCATGATCCAGCTCTGTTATCATTGCCCCGGCTGTACCTTATTTCTCCCGTTCGAAACAAAGTGTTCGAATAAAAGGACCATCGATCGTACGGGTTGGGTAACATCGACAGATAAACGGCGACCATTCAACTAATCAAAAGCGGAGAGGAAAGTTATGGCTACGACTATTAGCACCTTATGGCGTCGGGACATGCGAAACCCCCGTTTACCGACATCGTGAATATGAATTACAGTTTCGTCCCTTAGGACAGTTAGATTCTCCATATATTATGGCAAACTCCGGGTTCCACCCGTTTGTTGATTTATAGATGCTTAATTCTTTTAATACGCTTTTTTGCAAAAAATTAATCCGTTCGTTACAGTTTATTTAGTTTCATTACAGTTGCATCCTTTTAGACAGTTTTAAGTTATTTTGACAAATTCCATCTTCTCTCTGCTCATTTATTTATGGATGTTTCATATTTTAAATGTTTTTTTCTTTTTTGTTAAACATGGATGTTCGAGATCATTGAAACGGGTAAGGATTTACGACACTGCTGAGTGGGTCCTCAGACGGGTCTAAGCCCGAAAAACTCTTGAAGGGCCAACAGTGTCATAAACCATTCGGTAAGAGAAGCAAACTTTTTGCTTTTAACCTTCACCCCCATCTTGAGCGCACAACTGCGGGGTAGATGCGAAGATTTAGTCGTCAATAATTGTTGTCTTCCGTCTTACGAGAAACAAGAGTTAGAGTCTGGCCGCTGAATACGACAGGCAGATGCGAAGAATCAATTCTCAAGAGCTGTTGTCTTCCATCTGATGTAAACCAAAGGTCGTGGCCTGGCCGCCACATACGAAGGGCAGAGGCGTCAAGGAATAGTCAGCAAGAATAGGATTGTTCTTCTGCCTTAAGATACCTCTAGGTGATGCTATAACCGCCTGACACGACGAGGCAGATTCATCCAGGCAGATACCAACAATCAGTCGTAGAGTACGGTTCTCCTGCGTCTTACGAAGATGAACGGTCGTGGTCCAACCACCGGACACAACAGTCAGTTACACATAGTCATTCGTCGAGCACGGTTCGTCTCCGTCTCACGAAGTTCAGGGGCCGCGGTCCAACTGCCGGGCACGACGAAGTCACATACGAACAGTCATTCGTCGAGCACGATAGTCTTCCGTTTCGCGAAGTTCAAGGATCGTGGTTCAACCGCTGGACACGACAGAGTTGCATATAGTCGTAGAATACGATTCATCTCTGTCTTACAAAGCTGAAGGGTCGTGGTATGACCGTCGGATACGACATAAAAGTCGATATTTTGTATCATATCTAGAAAGGACAGTCCCTTGATAGTCACGCATCCAATAAAATTATACAATCCACTTTGTGAACAACTGTCTGGCTTGCAACTCATTTCCTCCGTCAACCCGCTCACAACCGCGAGTGTTCCGACGCGTATAATGGAAATTAATGAATTCATTGATCAAATATAACTATATATTTCTCTTTAGGGGCTGCATATCGTTTTTATCAAAGGTGTCCGTAGATTAAATGATAATATTTATTTTAATACATTATTGACTGATTCGTTTATCTTCGTAAGCCTTTTTAACATAATAAAGATGCAATAATTCTGTTATTAACGTTATTTAGATAATTGAATCATCGCAACATGTTCATTAATAACCAATTGTCTCGCAATCTTTGTTCCAATGATACATGCAGGGTGTTTATAAATATATGGAACGTTTTCAATGGCTACCAGGAAAATGAAATAAGATTATGAACACAAGAATCGGAAGTATCTTGCTTCTCAAGCTACAAGTAATTTGAGCTCGCTGTAAAAACGCCTGAACGTAAGCAATTCATTTCAATACGGTACCGACCAAAGATTTGACATCACTTTTGTATCACAAATTGTATTGACGTCGAATCACCTGGCAAATTTATTATTAATTTGAAATTAATGCTCCAAAATATATCAATATAATTTTAAATCAATTATATACGCAACAAATGTTTACTTTTAAATATTTTCTATCATCTATTACATATACGCATAGTATCATCTTCTACAATTATATTCTCTGCCTGTCCCAAACTTTTGCAATGAACAAAACCATTTTAAACCGAAATTGTCGGCCAAACAGTTTGATAATTAATAGGAAGTTGTTATGAAAATTTCTATTATACATTCACATTGTAGAGCTTCATTCATTATATGGAAAATCGATATGGTTAACCCTGAGATCAGCGGAGTTGACTTTAGATAATCCCGAGCAGGGGGAACATATAAAGGCTAGCCAAACTTGGAACATTAGGAGTAGAATAGAGAGTTTCCTGGTCGATGAAGAGTTTATTGAAAACTTACGGATACAGTGTGCTGCATCTGCTTGCACAGAGGAATAGTTAATCGAATATTCGAACTCTCTTCGTTCCTAGATAGGCAGACATTAATTAGCTAAAATTTCAGGTAAAAATCCTCCAGTTTCTCATCATAATCCTCAAGCGGTATAGGTTGAGTCAATTTTCACTTATACAAATATTTCTTTTTTTCACTTCTTAATACATTTACATGTATTTATTGAAATATATTTACATGTATCATTCTGTTAAATTATATTCTATAAACGATCTTATCCTTTTAGAAAATTTAATTGTTACGTAGAGGTAAAATTATTCTCAAACAGTCTTTCGATTTATCGCTACAGAATAAAGTATTCGATAACTGTGACAATAATATTTCGGTAATGATGATATAATTTTTGTCTATAATTTCGAATCAAATATAATTATTAGTGGATCAGACAGAATTAATTTCTACTATTTTTGGTTTAATGTTTGCGACAAAACAGATATATCTGTGGCTATCTTAAAGACCGTCTTCAAATGGCTATACATCCATTCTCCAGTTTAGAGCGATGCATCACGGTTAACACGCGATATCGCCGAGAATTGTTTCCAATCAATTTCAATGCAATTTAAAGCTACTCTCTAATTTGACACAGGCTGTTTCTGCCTTTCGTTCGACCCTATAGTTTCCGCTACACTCCACAGTTCGGAATTTTAATATGTAGTGCCGGACAGAAGTTTGAAATTAGTTTTCCAATTAGTATCTATGTCTAATTACCTACCAAATTTGATATTAACTTAAATATAATGTTACAAGTATCAATATCAATATTTTTTATTTCAATAAAATTTGTATAGCAATTAATGGTAATGTGTCTATATATTATATACTTCACGTTATTTATTTTTACACCTTTACGCCTTTATGCCATTTATATATAGCAATTGTAGCAATTAATAGTAATTACCATTTTTATAAAAAGAGGAAAGAGAGGAATAATTATAATCGTTCTTCTATCTGCAGAGAACAAGTACTATTTAATTTCACATCTTTTTAACCGTAGCTCGTTGGATCTCTATAAACGCGAAATTGAAAAACTAGTGAGAAAGGTTGAAGAAGCTCGAATTACATCAGCGATTAATTGCTTTCCGTTTATGCAACCTTGTCTCTGTTATGCTCCGTCGAACAAAGGAGCTGAACTTTTGTTCCAGCTTGATAATTGCTCTTTCCCCGTCGTCGTTTCGACATTTTCATTAAGATCTCCTATCAATGTATTGCATTCGCTCGACACAAATATCGACCTATCTATAGCCGACTTGAAGCTCGTTTACAATCGTTCGCTAGTAATTTTCCTAACTTCAGACACAGAGACAAAGGTATCTCGTAATTATACGATTTCATATCGAAGAATGACGATTTTATTGGACAAGATATAATAGAAGTTATGCAAGATATGGTAACATAATTCTTATTTTATCCTTGAGGTGTGTAGGACGTGCTAGTTGCCAAAGAAACATTCGGAGATGTTTAAGCAATATATTTATTAGCAATTCTCGCTATCAACACTTTACATAGAACTCGCGATTACAATTGACGATTCGCACTTAACAATTACAACTCGACTGATAGACGATGAATTAAGATAGCGATTGAGCAGAATGCGCGGTATAAGTTAAGATGATGACTGCTCAAGGAACTTACGTCGAGGAACTGTCTTTCTGTCATGATGATGCTGCAGAGGAAAACTATGATGGGTGTGTCTAAGGGTATGAGATAATCGGATTCGTTAAAGAAAGTTTTCGCTAGGTAAGTAAGGGAAATGGACGTCGCTGTTAATTGGTTAATCTACTAGGTTGGTGGGTGAGGAAGGATGCTAACCACCCTCGAGAGAAAGTTGCTAGCGGGAAGCATCATATGTGAGAAAAACCAGATTTCCCGTATCTTTGCGGACTAGATAATAAATTATGGAATGTTAGAACTAAAAGATGTTTAGACATTTGGCAATCATTTTGTCCGAGGGATAGAGTCTGCTTTGTGTAGCAAGCCACGGGACAGAAACCGATGGAAGGTTTGTCGTTGAGTGTCGCTACATTCTTTTTTAAATTAAATAAAATAATTAAGGAATAACAAACTATTTTACCTCGTAAGAAGATGAGAAAACTATTTTGTTTATTTTTGAAAAAGTAGAATATCGTGCTTTTTAAATAAATTGTGTCTCCGCTTTAATAAGATCAAAGTTATCGTGTTTATTTATAAAAATAAAATATATATATATATATTGCTATAATCAGCTTCTTTTTCTATATATAATCGACAAGAATTATATGGAAATTATTATTGTTTAAAGTTTAAAAATTAAATACATTGTTAATTAATTTCTTTCTTTTCTATACATATATAATGCAAAGTAGTGATATAAAAATGTGGAAAACACAGAACTTATAGCACAGATTTAGGTTTATAGTCAAAATTCTTACCAGAGGGTGTCAGTAAAAAGGTCTATCAACGTAAGCGCGAGCAATCGTCGCAAAATTGCCGTCTCGACGAAAAGGCCGCGGCAAACACCCCGAAAGAAAGACTGGTTGGAGTCGAAGGATGAATTGGAAGCGTAAGGGTAGCTTGTCACGCGATTGTCTCCCTTTCAGGAACGTCTTTAAAGGCACCGATCATGCGAGTATCACGGAAACGTGAAGGTGTTTCATGTCGACTCGCATTACGTCTTTTCAATCACGTAAATGGATTTCCGTTATCTGTCTTCGTCGATAAAAGGCTATATTCCGGTAATACATAGAAAAGTGATAACGTGAACGGGATCTTATCAAATTATCGAGGCTCTTTGAAACCCTTCGTAAAGTTAAATCACTTATTGGATAGTAGAATTTCTCGGAACTTCGATGCATTCAACTATTTTCCGTTTCTTAGAAGAAGAACATTTTTATAATTAAAAGATTCCATATAAACTAAATAATATTATTTTTACTTTTTGTTGACTAACAGAAAATTGAAGAATATTTATTAGAATACGTTTAGAGGCACAAGGAATTAAAAGATAAAAATAGCTGCATTATGCAATTTCTAAGATAAACAAAATATTATACGGCACAATAAGTAGAATAGGTAAGTATATAACCAGAGTAGTTAAATGACACAAGGGTAGAGCAGAGACGCGAAAAATTAAAACTAATAAAAGCGTGTAATGCATTAAGTATAATAAATGTGAAGCATGCTGAGGTAAACGATGTAATATAAGCAACAAAAGATCAAATACGCTACTTTCAGAAATAAAAAATAAAAAACGTATATATAATACACAACATAGCCTATACCGAGTAGGAAGTAGTATAGGAAAGTGTTTGATCCGACAAACAATAGAACTAAGTTCAGGAATTTTATTATATTCTTACATATTCTTATATTTTTGTATTTTTTATTTTTGTATTTTTGTATTATTCTTATATTTTTTTAAAAATGATATTTTTTAATAATTTCATAATATAATTGGTAAGAAGTTCAGAAAAATACTATAATGCAATATGCAGATCAGAATTAAAGCAATATGTGCAATATGCAAATTAAATGTTCAAGTAAAGTAATAAAATATTGATATAAATAATATAATGTAAATGATATTTTAATAAAACAAACAGCATAAGTATTATTATAGATCCATATGTAGATCATGCAGATTAAAATTTTGCAAACAAGAAAATAGAAAATAAAAAATTAATATTCTTTAATAATTATAATTCATACTTGTACAAATATAACAGAAAGAAGATTGTATATTTTAATAAAACGGGCAGTACATATTTATTTAAAAAAAATAGTTCATATATCTTTCTTGTTTAGTCCAACAAAAGTTAATACTTTCTAATAACAATTCACGCTCGTCCAATCTCTCCAACATAAACGAAAAATTCACACATTTTAATTAAGGGAAATTTTAATTAGCATTTCGAGGCCGACATGTAGATCAACAAGTAGTATAAGAGCGTAATCGATCGAACATTGAACGATATTTTCTTGTAAAAGGTATCGTATTATTCCAGCTTTTTACGATATAAAAAACAAGTAAGATTTGTAGCGTGACTTCGCACGAGGTCCGAGTAATGAACGCCATTGCAAAATTGCTGCATACTGCAGCGAGCGAGAAGAAAATTGAGGCGAGAACTCGCCTTTCGGTATGACAGCTGACGAATGTGCACGAGTGACCCGTCCACGATATATTTTTGCAACTTCCATTTACAATCGTGGGAAACGGCATCCTGTTGCAAGTCGTAGGTTTTGTAGCCCACGGGCGAGAACAACGAATCCCCTGGCTTGTTTCGTTGTGCGCTCGGTCTCGAACATCGTTTAAGCTCTTTGTTCGAACGATAAACCGCCCGCGAATAAATCGATGGATTTGCCTCGACGGACGTATATTGTGTGTAGAACGAACATTTCTACCCTTTTGCTATCCTTTACGGCTATATAAAAGAAAATATACTTTCAAGGGCCTCTCAGGGGAATTTTATTAGAGGGGTTGCAGACTATACGGCTTGCGAAATTTGTAGAATTATGAAAGAAAAAAGAATAAACGAGATGAAAATGGATTTTTTTTTTCGAACAATGAATTAGCATTTGAAGTGGAAAAACATTTTTAATCTTTGAATTTTTGGAGACATCTATAGATTCTTCCAAATCAATGAACCAGTATTTTTAATGCGAAAATATTTTTAATCCTTCAATATCTCTGAAGACTTTTTGATCGAAGATTTAAATATGTTGGTGGAAGATAGGAAAAGTAAAAGTGCTATAAAAAAAAGTTAAAACACTTGCTCTTTCGTAAGAAAATAATATATCAACACAACATTGGACCTGAGTGAATTAAGCAATTTTCCTTATAAAATTCAGTTTATGAAATCACAAATATGGTATTTAAAAAAATTTTTAAATATTATCATTTCAACTTCCAACAATCACAGTCCCTTTTTTTCTCCGAGCTGTAATAATTTCAGACAGAGTCAGCTGATCAACAATCGCCACATCCTTCGAGGTACATTATCTCGACAGTTAACTCTCTATTTGGAGTGCCCAATGCATTCAAGCTGCTATTTCAAAAGAGAAACAATGGTCCACCCACCCTGTTCGCCATAAAATCTCATCACCAACGACTAATCTTCTTTTCGACCAAGATAAAAATTATTGTCGACTGCAGGAACGCTTCCCACAATCTTATTTACTTACGTTCCTTTTGTTTCTCGAAATAAATGTTTGCCACCAGAAAGATTTGCAAATTCAATAATGAACAAAAGAATATTTGAGAAATAGTTGATACGAAATGATATAACAATTAAGAAAGGCAATGGACAGATATAATATACAATAAAGTGAAAAGAAAAAGCGATTACTAATATTCATCAGACACAAATTACAACAAAATTGTCTTAATTTCAATTATTCAAATATAAAGTACGAAATTATTTCATTTAATAGCTAGATAATAATATAAAAAAAAATTATAATTAAATTAAACTAACGCGTAATTATTTCAAGACAACGTCTAGCTAAATGAAATAATATATTGCTTGATGTATTATAAAGATTTGCATATATTTTATTTATATAATATCCACGTCTGATATCAAAGTATTTCCACAAATATTTATTCTTTCTCTTGACCACCTCGATACATTTCCCCCGAGATCAATTTTTCGCCATAAAACAAACTCACATCTTCTTTTTTCTTCCATCCAGACCACAAGAAGAATATCTCTTCCCGTAAATTCAGTAATAAACTCGACACATTGCACTCTCAAACCTCGTATCAATGATCACCACTTAATAGCCCCTATCATACACTTCTATTTTACCCTTCAGACTTATCCTAAACCTCCTCCGCCCTCCACCTTCCCCCAAGAATCTTCCAGAAATTCTTGAAACTCGATCGCAACATAGACACAACCGGTCTTCCAAACTAAAGAGACCGCAATCGATTGTCCGTCAGCCAATAAGTTCTTTTTCCTATCTCCAGCTCTCTTTCCGTCATATTTCGAACGCGTCTCGCCGACAATTTTCTATATAACCGTATATACTATCGGCTAAAGTTTCGAATCACTGCATACATACATGTATTGTATATGTTCCGTATGATTTCCGAATTTCGAAAGACGTCAGTTTAGAAGTTACTTTAAAATCTTACTTTAGGTACATAGAAAATTATTATCGATGTTTGTGACATTAACTTCGACTGAATAACGGGGTTAGAGTGCAAGAATTCGAAACGATATTAGTTTGAAATTCGCTTACTTTGCTTCAATGCTTTTTAGTTGAAAATCTATTTAGGAAAAAAAAATTACGGAAACGAAACGAATGATAAAATGAACGATAGCTTTGTATCTTTGAATTTCGTAGAAATCCATCAGAATCAACAACACACTTATGAATAATAGTAAATGTGTGTAACTGATAAAACCAATTCGATATTTTTGACCAGTATTGTATGAGAGGATTGGACTGCAAAGACACGAAACACGTGAGACGCGAGCCGATATTTGGCTTAGTGACAGACCCCAATCTCCGGCTGTTCTCTCGAAAAACACACCACTGTCGCTGCTACCGTAGTTGCCACGCCCTCTTTTTCTCACCGCACGCCGTATCTTTTTCTCTTTTTCTTCTTCCCGCCAGGGTTACCGGGACTGTTTTCTTAAATGGCGAGTGGAACGATAAGAAGAAAAGGACCATTTGATGAATCGACGCAGAACTATGTCCAGCATACATAAACTCCCACGGGTGTGGTACCGCGGTAGGAGAATGTGAACGATGCCCTACAACCAGGCCAGAATGCCGAGGAAAGCAAACCCTTCGTGCCGCTTGGAAACACTTGGAAGTGATTACAGAAGAGAGAAGTCTCTTGTTGGTGGCTATACGACGTGGATACTCGAGAAGCCAGTTCGCTGACGCGAATTACTCTTAGTAATGGGGATGTGCCAGCTGCAATTGAATAGAGATAATAGAGTCTGGTACAAAATGATAATCCCATATTTCTGTACCTTTTTGAATATATATGCAAAGATATGTATATTTTGCATGCGCTGTGCGTTCCATTATATGCAAACATACTGAAAATCGGTTTCGTGGAACATGGTTCACGAAAGTTATGGAAAGAAGGTGTGCTATAAGATTAAGAGTTTCGTTTAGGAAATTTGTTATGGTATCTTTCTTGCGATTTAGCATAATTTATTAGATAGTTGGACAAAGACAGAGTTAGAAAAATCTTGGAGTTTATGAAAATTTGTATAATGAAATTGTACTATTTGAATACTATCTAAATATATCGTTAAGTTTCATAATAAAATAGCAATGTTATTACTAAATTTGGTTTGATGACAATTTGAGTTTAATAATTCAGATACATAATCTCACCAAAAATTCTTGTCTTAGGAAAAGACTTCTAAATCACGAAATAATCCATCATGAAGAATGGATTATATAATATAAGAATTTATTGCAATTTTCATACGATTGAACGTTCTATCACAATTTTTGTCATCGATCATGTTCCGTCTTTACGATGGTTACCAGACATACTTAAGCACCAATCGCAATGCAGAGACCTGTTCATCTCGAGCACGTATGTGCTCTAACCATATCCTTTGTACTATTGATGATGAATGATTGTATCGTGCGTGACATCTGTTAAATGTCCAAAGTATTCACATCTTGCATCATTTCCATAACCCATGTTTCATGATAACCAACTATATTTTGATCGACGTCCGATTAAGTACCTCTTTTTCGTTAATATCTACGTTATTGTACGATACGCTTGAATACGTTCCCCGTGATTGATAGTGAATATCGATGTTCTGTTCATCAGATTGAACGTCAATTCAACACCTAAATGTGACGTGTAAATAATGTACGTTTCACTGCCTGAGTAATTGATTCTTTTTAAATCTCTAAATTGCACGATCCACGATAAATATTACTGAAACAAAAATAAGTATTTCTTTTTTCTTGTCTTTAAGTATTTCTCAGACTTCACTATGGTGGTTGGACAAATTGAAGATTAATTGAAAAGGTATAAAGCATGTAAGAGAACACAGATTAATGATCAAAAGCATAGGTAAGTTAATATCATACGAACATCACTTTTGTAATTATATTATTATTGATACCTGTTACCATTATTATAGCCTACAACACCAAATTCATGTACCAAACTTCCTCCAACATATGCATTACAAAATCCACCTAAACGTATCTTCAAGTGTCCCTGGCCGAACCAGTTTTCACCAAAATTTACACAACATTCGGTACAGTCGGGATGGTATTGTGTAAGGACGGTGAGTTAGAAAGGGTAAACCACGCTGTCCCGCGAGGTACATATTGTCAGTTTCAGCCTCGGCACTCGCTACTTGTAGACTCTGTAATTTCCGGCTGCCACTCGACCCGCTCTTATTTCCCGTCACGTTCGTCCACCGCGTCGCTTTTCTCACCGGCCCACGTTGGTCCTTCAGGTGTAATGCAGCCGAGAAACAGATAATTATCCCCTTGGCTCCCTTTACCCCGAAAGAATCGGCACTCGACTCGCCTCGCGCATCCAACCAGTTGTTTTTCCGTCTGCGATATCGACCGCTCGGTTAAAAACAGCGAACTCACCATCAACAAAATGGTAAATGGTTCTCGTTTCGAGTTGTTCTATGGCGATCATCCTACGCTTCAGAAGCTGCAACGTGGTTCAAATTAACAATTCTCGAAAGTTAATTTTAAGTAATTTTTCATTTTTCCCGCGTTTTTCTGTAAATTTTCCTTCGCTTAAAGAGATCAAAGTAACATATAGATATTTTAGAAACGTGAAACAATATTCAAGAATTTTTTAGGATTTTTTAAAGCACAAAAGCCTGGAAATGATCTGCATGAACTTAAAGGACGACCCAGTATGCAAATGATGTCAGTAAAAATAAGCTTGCAGGCGGAGGGTTAATTGTTTTGGATTAGAACGGAGGACAATTTTGTGTTAAGCTCGGAGTAATTTGATTTGAAAGGGATGATTTGTTAAAAATGAATTGAGTTTGATGTAACATATCTTTTGTATACTATACTATCTCAGAATATTTTTTCTTATATATCAGCATCTCTTTTAACGAATTGATAAAAATGGTATTTGAACTGTTCATGTATTCTGCAATATCAAATCTGATCACTATATTTATAATTTGTTTCTATAATACTATCTAATCAAGTATTATCAATCTATTAAATAAAAGGACTGTTTTCAAGTGGAACAACATTAATCTAAAAGTACTTGCAATGAAAGAGAAATATTATATATTACGTTATAAAAAAATTGTTATATATGTCGGAGATGAAAGGACATCGGGGCCTTCCTTTTGGAATATTGGGGAAAACCCCAATATCCTAATCCAGACTTTTATTATAGCTACACTTAAGTAATAAAACTAAGAAATAGTTGTGCTCAAGGTTTATGACGATTGGCTTGTGCTCGAAGTGACATAACGGGTCACTGAACGTAGCTACGATCACGGGAGGAACGTGTACCTAACAGAGATATGGAATAATTATATAGCTCTCCTTAAAAACAAAGATTGACCCGAGAGGTGGGGAGAGGACTATATAAGGGCAGTTCCACTTGGACATAGATAGAGTCTATTCCGAGCAGTACTACTTACACTTTCAGTGACATCAGGATTGTGTATCACATCGCATTCGTCGTCTCGTTGACCGTGGGTTCGTTATCGAACCTGAGGCCACCGTGATTCGTGTCTAATCACCGCGATTACTCGATAACGTTGTAATACTTACGATTGTGATAATAAACATTACCGCTATTGTATGACAACCATAGCTAATCCTAGCGAAAGTTCGTTAAACGCCCCTAACTCTATTCTTGACGTCAACCCGACATGTATATGATGAAAATTGTTATATATAAGTAAAACATAATGTATTTAATACGAAAAATGGTTAATGAAGTTAATTTAGAAAAATTTTGTGGGTAAAATTCTGTGATAATGTGGCCAACAGCATATGTAATAGCATTTGCAAATAACTTTAAACGATATCTAAATTGCATTAATTCCCTTTGCAGACGTATGGTCAGCAGATCTACAGGATTTATTGCTTTATTACATATGCGCCATCTAAATTAATCCACAAACCAATCCAAATTAATCCAAATTAATCCTATACCTTCTCTATACCAGACTAGTGAGGGTACAGAGATACAGGTACATTCCAATTTTCTTTTCAATACCAAATTCTAATATGTATAAATAATTAAATTTTCTAACCGACCAATCGTACAATTCCAAGAAATCTCATTCTTTAAGATCACCTTTGATTGAAATCCATAGATACAATCTATTTTATATTTATTTCTTATTTTTATACTCAAAAATAGTTATTATATCGAACATCAGACGAATCAACGAAATAAATATCTTGTATTCCGAATTATTATAAACTATCTATTCATTTAGTTAAAATGAAAATCTCTGATTCAACTCATTTATTACATTGCATCTATTTTTGTTACATTGAAAATAGATAATTGTCCAGAAATTGTATCCAGAAACTTCGTGAAAAAATGTTATAAAATTAAAGTATTGCAACCTCTCCACTTGTTAGCATTTAAATTATAATTGTTGTGGGGTCACGAACCTTGGACGATATTAACATTCAAAGTGGAGGCTCGATTAAGAGTTCTAACATGATTGTGATTTTGTTGAATGTTTATTTTGAAGTGCTCTAGTATGATTGTGATTTTGAAATCTCTTAGTATGATTGTGATTTTGAAGTCGCTTAGTATGATTGTAATTTTGAAGTCGCTTTTGAAGTGTCTTCTGAAGTATCTTTTGTAGTGTGTTATTCTCGGAAAGACTGGTGCTTATATTCTAGGTGTTAGTCTAAAGAGTGTATTCTTGTCAACGTTTTCTGTGAGGTGAGAATCTATGTCTATCCAATCATATAAATATCGAAATGCCATGGACGTCTCGCAAGTTGCGCATGATATGCGTACCTGATCGAGAGTGCGTAGCGTAACGTTCCGTTAGTGACATCGTCCTGTGGTCTATTGTCGAATTTTCAACTGGTGTCAAAGTTTATGACACATCGTTTGCTATTGAGTGGGCCCGTCAAGCGCTTAAAATGTTAATTAAGTTATCGATGTGGTCTGAGTTGTGAACTTTATAATGTGCAATGTGGAAAAATTGTCACTTCTCAAAAATAGCAAATGTGAAAAAATAGCAAAAAAATTGTTTTTCATATCGCAAAACAGGAAAGTAAAATATATTTCTTATATTAAAACAAGAAATATCGCAAATTTTGTTACGATACCGAAATATATAAATATTCGGACGTTGCAATCGAATGCTGCATGAAACGCAACTTTTAATTATTCAACATATGAAAAGCACGCATATATGAAACATGAATGAAGCTCCTGCACCAATTCGAGTGAAAAAAGTTGCATGTTTTTAGCTTATTTCGTTATAAAATGTTGCCTTTCATCGTCCGCTGCAAATGAATCGCTGTGTGCACGTTAAACATGATACAACAGTGATTGAACAATTACGAATAGACCAATTGCTCTCTGTGCATTCGCAAAGCAAAATCTCAGCAATGAAATCATCGATTCCAATGAATATCTCTCGTTCCAGTAAACCCAATGCAAGAATAAACATACCTTACTCTCTGCTTTTTTCTCGTTTGCCAATTTACTTGATTTACGTCAATCTTCTATAAAACCATGTGATTTAGAAATTATTATTATATACGTTCATATAGTTACGTTTCATAAACTTTATTACATTTATTTGTCGTTGTACTGTTGCATTTTATTATTATTACGTTATATACTCTGCTGTAACATTATTATTACATTCTATTGCGTTAAATTGATATTAAGCAATTTATTTGTGACAATTATTGGTTTGTACATTTCAAGCGAAGTCAAATGAGATTTCAGATCAAACGATTAATTATCACTACCTTTGTCATAAACGAGTAGAATATCGATTACAGGGAATTAATTTATAAAAAGAAGTAACGTAGGACTACATATAAACATTTCGTTGCAAGATAAATAAAAATGATTAAAATGTGGTTGAATTCCTGCTTGATTTGCGAGAGTATGATGATACAAGGTTCTGATCAAGGAATGACATGATACGATGTATCATCTTAAAAAAAGGAACTTTATGACTATTATATTTTTGCAGTTTTATTTGAACGATTACTTTAATACTTCAACATATATTTTCTTCAGATCTTAAGTCAAACTTAACCAAGCATAGAACCTATTTTAATCGAAATTTAACCAAACTCAATTCTATAATATATCTATAATTTCGATTAATTTAAATTCTCACTTTAATCGCAATCAATATAAACAATAACATGGCATTATTTTAATTATTATCTTAATATTTAAATATCTACCAATTCAAAATCTTAATCCAACTCGACTAAAATCTAACGACTAAATTCAAATATAATTGTGCAATAGATAATTGTATATAAATTTTACATACTTAAATTCTAATTTCAATCATAATTAATAGGACCCTTAATATGTTTGTTTTAGTTATTACCTTAATACTTAAAACCATATTCTTCCCAAATTCAAATCTAGCCTAATCTATCTTAAACAAGATCTAACCCAATTTCGAACCCAATCTACTTTATTTAACAACTCAACTGCATCGATTAAATCTCTTCCACGCCCTTAAAGAAAATTAATTCCAATTAATTATTAGTGATTTATATACCCTCATAATTGGAACCTGCTAGGTTGCTCTCATATAAATAAGATAACGAGTTTGCCAGGCTGTCGTGTCTCTGCAAATGAGAAATGTTGATCCTCGAAATCCTCGTTGATCCGACGAAACGTCATCAGCAGATTAATTCCTCGAGCTCCTTTATCGCGTTCAACATTGATCCTTACTTTTGTCGCTCCTTTCATTACTCTTTTTCTTTTTTGTTCAAACAGAAAACAGGACGTTAAGAACGATTCGGCGAAGCGCGTTGATAGGGAGATGCGAAAAGGCCGGTAAGCGTGTGCTGGCACGTTTAAATGAAAAAAGAAGGAAAAAGGAAGTTTCGCCTTTTGCGAAGCAGAAAACAAAAAACTGATGAAAAAGGAATTAACAGCTTTTCGGAGCTCGAATATCGCGCACTCGGAGTTTCATTAAAAGCTGATGACCAAGCACAGAATGCATATTATGAAAAATTGAGACGTTCAATTTACAACCGTGCTGGGTATACAATTGAGGAGGAATCTCATTGTGTTGAGAATTAGTTGAATTCTAAACCAAAAAGAATTTTTATCCATTGAAAGAAAGAAAGCCTCGTTTAAATCAGAATCGAGATTAGAGGTTTAGAGTAATTTTAAATTCAAGTCGCCTGACTTCAGCTGAATATTTAATGACAAATGATATCCTCGACCCAAAATGTTCCTTTTTTCATTATTCATAATCGTATTTGTATTTGTGATATATTTTGAAATATAAATGTTGTATATACTTTGAAAGAAATTAATAAAATAAAAATCTTTTTAACAATTCCGTGTCTCCTTAAATTGGTGCAGCAGTGAGTACAAAACATTTATGTCAGTTCCATTTGGGAAGATTGATGAACCTATCAGTGCGCTGCCATTTATATTTCCAAACATTTCACCAAACTCTATTTATTCGCGACCAACGTAGCAGCCGGATATTTTGCATAATTTATTTGATAGTTTAGAATTCGATGACGTTTTCGTGATAATTTTCGTTATTAGGTCACTGTAACACAATGACGGATGAAATAAATCTTGTTTGCTTTTGACTTTAGTCTTTCGTTTTCATGATACCCGTATAGTTATTTATTATAGAATTATGAAGTGTGTTTTTTTTCAGAAAATTTGCATGTTTATTAAATGGTTGTGATTTTTGAATAAATAAATCAATTAATCTTTTCTGTCTTCAAAGCTACTTAGAAAAATTCAAATTGAACTTTTGAACGTAACAAATTATTTCTCTTTTCAATTATGCCATAATAGAATTCTCCACTTTAATAAAATAACATAAAAAACAAGCAATAAGAAAGGAAGAAATTTCAAACATGATCAGTTTCCTCTCGAGTAACGCGGAAATTGTAAATTTCAAAACGTTAACCTCGGAAACATTATTCGTGGAATATTTGGTGCAATCGTCGCCCGAAGGTGGTTCCACAATTTGCTAAAAGCCCGTATCGACGTTAAAAAGCTCTCAACCTATTCGACCAATCTTTCTCCATCCTCTGCTATTTACAACTCTCGAAATTGATATCGAAGCAAACGAAGAAATCCTCGAAAAATTGGAAATGTTGAAAGAGTAAAAAAGGAAACGACGATAAATTCATAAAACAAAAGTCGAACAATTGCACAAGTTGTTTCTATAAAATTTTAATTTGCACGAGGTGGCGAAAAGCGTTCTCTACGCCACGCTACTTCCGTAGAACTCTCGAAATTTTAGAGTCTAAAATATCGTAGCAATTAGAGCGACCGGTCAAAATCTTTTCAACTAAAACGTAAAAATGAACTTTCGATGGTTTGTTTCTTGGTTCTTTTGTTCGTCACTCTCGACACTCTTGATAAATGTGGAATTTCCGCGATTTCGTGCTGAATTGGACATTCTCGTGTCGCATTCAACTTCGAGCTAACTCACGGCCTTGAATTTCGAGGAGAATCGCGAGATTCGTTCGCGAACATCGTGACATTGGTAAATGGATTCGAGGTTAATAGATTTGATACTATAATTATTATTTGTTATGCTACGATGTCTGGTTCTTTGGAAATTTTTATTTATGTTCCTAACTGGAATTTTAATTCGTGAACAGATCTGGTCTGCCTACAGATGTTGGTCTTTACCCGTTTCTTTGAATTTTCGAGTATCAAATTTCTTAAAAAACGTGTCGTAGGTTAAATTTGAAATGGTGAAATTGCATTGGTAGTAGGAAACATAAAAACAATTCTTCTACCGATTGTTATTATGGATTTAATTCATTATTACCGTTAAAAGAATCAATATGTTGCTCGTTGTATTATTTTAAGTGTAAGACAAAATAATCTTACATTATATTAAAAAATTCATATTTCCCACAATATAGAAAACATTTCATTTCAAAAGCCATTTCTTTATCCAAATATTAATCCAATCGGCTGTAACCGAATGAAAAAGAATATTGAAACAGAAACACCCTCATTTCCCTTAACTTCATGAAATGAAAACAAAACCCATCCCTAACACGATCCCACCCTTGCCCCAAAAATTTCCCCACAAGTGCGCCCCATCCAAATGTCAACCTACTCCTTCCGACACTTTCGTGCCAACCTTCACCAGGCATTAATTCGCAATTTCCATCCAAAACGCGTCACGTTTGGCAGAAAATGCGACGAAGCGTCGAACGACGATTTTCACGACAGAATCGTGGCAAAACGGTTTGGGGAGGTGTTGAAATTCAAATAAATTACAGCGTGTTCCTGGTGTTAAGCGGGAAAATTTGTCGGACGATTACCGGGAAATTCGGTTGGTTGTACGCCGCTCTATCGTGGCAGATACGTCGTATCAATGCAACGCTGGCAGACGCATGATAGACGATCGCATTATTGGCCCATATTTCACGACGATCGCCGCCACGAACAGCTATTGCTTCATTTTTATTGGGCACATTACAAATATGCGAGCGACGGAAGAGAAAGGAGCAGCCGATATCCGATGAGGATCGCCGCGGCGCCGATAGAACGGTTCTTTTATGCAAACCGCGTTATCAATGCCGCGTAAACTGGTTGGGGAATATATCCGCCGGGAACCAAGTCGCGCTTCTTTCACAGTTTCTCGTTGAAATCCATTCTTACGTGGATTTAGGAGAAGAAACGGTGGAAGATTTGAATTAAGGATTTGTCAAGATGATTGAAAAAGTGTTAGAAATTAGAGTAGGAGATGGAATTGATATTCAATTTATAAAATTTTGGTATTTGATATCATAATACAATATAATAAGATATATAGGGCTTGTGATTTTTCATTCTATCAATGGAGGATTAGCTGACAAATTATTAAAGACTGAATTATAGATCTTTTCATTATTCTGAAAGCTTTTTAATGGTCTCTGTGATGTGAATTTAGCGATTTGAATTTCTTGTGATTTGTAAATGAAACAATAGAAATATATAACATAGTCGTGAGAAGATTTACTATTAAGCATGAAAACAGTAAATGTTTCTAACGGTCAAATTTATGTTACTTTTTAAATATAAATAAATAAATAAATAAATACAGGCAAAGTGCCAATCAACCATATTATAACTACAAACATCTGAAGACTCACCCAATGAAATCAACTAAAACAAATGAACCACATACATCAGAGCCGGCGAAGAAGAAACAAAACGACGCATCGAAGGGAAATATATTACCGAGCGTGCAACTGGAGAAACGTCCGATAAACCGCGAGCAATCTTCGGAAAACCGTATATCGTTTCCACAATATCAAATAGAAACAGCGGAGAACCATTGGGATCCGGTCGAATTCAGAAAATCTTCCGGAAAGAAAAGTTTCACGGGGGGAAGTTGCACGAACGACGAAGTAACGAGAAGTAAATAACGCCGGAGAGGATGGGGGCGGAGGAAGCTGAAAACGGCGGGTATTATGCGAGAGCAAGCAAAAGGGGGGCGATGGTAAGAAATATGCAAATGCAATTGCGTCGACGGTTTAATAAAATCTGAGAGAGTGTAGCCCTGGGAGATAATCACCGGCGCGGAATGATTCAAGCAATAATGCGTAAAAGAAGGAAGAAAGGAACGATGGAATGATAGAGAAGACAGCCATGAATGTGTGAGTGCTGAAGAAGAAAGAAAGGAGCATGAAGATTCAACGAAGAAAAGAAGAGGGAAAGAGAAGTAGGGGATAAAATGGATGGACAGCTAGAGAAAAGTAATTAGATGTTTCCTGGCGCGAAGAATTGCGAATGAAAACCGAAGACAATGAAACGTCGAACGAAAGCGAACGAAAGCGAAAAACTGGCCATGCTAACGGCCTTTTCACTTGCTTTTTCGCAAGAGAAGGTTGTTTCTTAGCGCTCATTTATCGCTCGTTTTTAAGAAAACAAGATAATTTTTTATTCATGGACCTTTTCACTCATTTGGAAGTTGAATTTGTTAAAGATTTTAGGAGATGGTGGAGGTTGTTTGGAGTGCTGTCCGCATACTTGTTTTTTTTCAAATTATTCATAGACGTGAAGATTACATGGGATTTAGCATCAAACGTGAAAAACACATACTTTAAACTCTTTACAGAAAATGAATAATAATTGCAGTACATATGACGATGCTTAAAATGTAAAATCTACAGCAGTATATTTAATGATTTATCTTTCTCGCATTATCATCGCGATATGAGTGATCATTGTCATATAACAAAAATAAAATTGCGAGTATAATTTAATTAAATTAATCCAAAATATTAATTGATCTTTGACCAAATATTCAAATTCCTTATCCTCTACTATAAATCACCCCACGATACATTTGGACCAGAAGAGTAACTAAAAGAGGGATGATTAAAAACAGTGAAAAGCGATGAAAGACTTGCATTGTTTCGTTTCCGAGCGTTGCCTGATTGACGTCGTCTACCGGCTTAATTTCGATATTGTATCGGATTCAGGATCTCTGTCCTGGTCTCGCCCGGAAAAGCTCGCATTCTGAGTTGATGAAGCCAAGAAACAGGCAATTATGCCGCGATGGCCTCGAGAAACTACCCTCTCAGACCTCGATGAACGTCATGGCGGCTTATAAGCCCGACACTGAAGGATCTTCTCCATTATTGGGAACATCGACCTCCAGAATGATTACGAAAATAACAAGGAAGACGCAAGTTTTAAACAACTTATTTGTTAGCCTGTTGCATTTCCCATGTACAAAAACATACAGAAACTTCTCTTTATTGATATTCCTTTCGATTAAATTATTAATTTTATTAAGAACTTGATTGATTCTGCAAAGAAATAGATGAATTCAGAAAATTATTGGTCTTATTAAAAACATTAATTTTTGGTTCCTATTAGAATATTAAGTTTATTAAAAATCTCAAACACAATTTAAAAATAATTGGAGGAACTAAAAACATTATTAATTTTATTAAAAACCGCAATTTGACTTTTATTTCATAGAATAATTCTCCAGATTTTTTTTAACAACACTCATTATACTATCTCTTTGATGGACTTCGGGTACACGAACATTTTGCTTAACGTGGGTTAACGTTAAAAAAGCTTTTGATTAAATATTCGTAAAGACAAGTCCCATAATGAAATATTTAATTATTTATATATTAATCTCGTATATAAGTAAGAAAGATATAATCTTTGGAAAAAATATTTAATTCGAACTGTTCCCAAGGCGGACTACTTACTAAGTAGAGAAAAAATCGATCAATTTGAATATATCTTATTTTGACTGTTTATTTTTGGAAATGTAATTACAATGAGATTGTTACAAATATAAATAAACTGGCAGAAAAGAGACGAAAGAGGCGAAACCTCTCCGTGAGGCGTCCTAATTAATAAAAACAGTTTACCTTAATACTTTTTACCAGCACCTTATAACAAGAAAAATCCTGAGATGTTACCAGAACAATGTTTAAAAATTTACCAGTTCAAATGCAATCGCAGTCACAAAATTATAATTAACGAATATGTTATTAATATTTGACACAGAATAATTGTGTTTCCTTTGCAAGTGTCTTTCTTTATGATAAAATAACAAAAGCGCGGATGTTTTATTATTTCTATGCTCGTTATAATTTTCACGAAACAGTTATAAAATAGATGAAGCATTTGTCTGACTATATACAGAATTGTGCTACTGCAAACTGAAATCCTCATTTTTCTACATCTGTTCATGCTTATTTCTTTGATGGTAATTATTCTAAATTATAAAATTTAGGAATTAAACTTTAAATAAAATTTCTTCCCTCATGTAATAGTAAAATTACCTAAAAAATTAAATTATAAATATACAGGGTGTTTCACGCAGCTGAGCCAAGACATAGACCTTTGAAAGGGGTTGGTAAAAGGGGCAGAAAAATTTTCATTAGGCAAAATGAAATGATTTCAAATGGTGCATTACGTGGTGCATGTATCTAGTTTGGAAGTAAAAAATTTCAAGGATTTCAAGATTTTGATTTCTATGTTTCTTTAACAAAAATATGCATTTTTATGTACTATAATTTATATAAAATAAAAATTCTAACTTTCCAAAAGTTAAGCAATTTAGGACTTTAAATCGTTATGTCTAATAGCCAAAAATCAGACAGTGTCGAATAATTACATTGCGTAGAACCCAAAAACCTAGAACCAACGACCAGCTTAAAATTCTTAGAAAATTCTACGGTAGAAAAGTGTTATCGAAGCAAGGAATATTATTATTGATATTTACACCATTAATGTTGAATTAACAATCAAATATGATAATATAAGTACATAATAAATTCCAATATGATAATATAAGTACATAAGTATAAAGCGATTCCAAATTTTACATTAACAGTACAAACAATTAGCATAACACGATTCAACGAAACGTCGAAACAGGCCGAGAAATATATCAAGATATATCATCAAAGATTCCAGCCTAAATTAACTGGTAAACACGTTTGTTGTTTAAACAGTTTCACGCTACTCGCGACCGAATAAACATCTGCTCCAGGCAAAGTTTATGCTTGCTAGCATCAGGATTCGCGGATTCTGGAAAATTAATAAACTTCCTGATTAAATGTGGTGTCTCGAGCGCGACGTGACTAGTCGAAGTCGTCACTCTCAGCGGGTAACTGAGTCGAGACGAGCGGATAATTAACTCCTACCAGTTTCTTTTGCACATTCGTCGACTTTTCCCTGTTCGTTCTCTTTTTCTCCTCCGCCCTTCCACCCTTTTCTTTTTTCTCTCAAACGCAAAGCCTGCGGCTTCCACGAGATTCCACTTTCCACGTGATTCAACGAAAGTTTCCACTCGAAAGTGCGCAACACTGGAGAAATCGTGAAATGACTGACCGATTACTTACCTAAACGTGTTCAGACTGTCCTCCAGCGGAATCCAGCTTTCTAAAAGGATTGGAAGTGTCGCTTTATCGAAAAATCGCGCCTCAGCTACGGTTCAGAGGATCGTTTCTGACAAAAGTTTGCTCATTGGGTTCTTTGTGACGATTCTTTGGAATTGTTAGGATTTTGCTGTTCTCATTTTGTTCAATCACTGCAGATAATTCGTTATATCGATAGCATAGAAAAATCAACATATAAATTTTTGGAAAATATAGAGCTTGCTGTAATTAATTTTGATCTTTGTTTGTTGTTAATATTCTACAGTGTAATAAAGCCTCAAATGAAAAAGATATATTCTATCTTTTCGGCTCACTTTTTTTTTGTAGAATCGTCCCCTCCCCGATTATACGCATCATTATTAGAATACCCTGTATGTTAAATTGTTTACAAGAAGAATTAATCTAACCTTTTAATAGCCGCTGTATACTTATGTCTTTACCTTCAAAAACTTTCTACTCCAACGACATAAGAGAACTATATCACAACTTTTAATATGCATACACCTATACTGACGCTACAAAACTCTTCTTCAAATTTACTCACGCGTTAAGAAACTAATTTAAAATAATAAAACAAAAATATTTGTTGTATATGATACGGTAAACCACATCGATCTTGCGAGTATTATTATAACAAGTAAATAGATATTCCATTGTCAATGCAACAAAGCAAATAAAATCGCGATGCAATGTTGCGTTCATGTGGAATAAAATGTACATAGTGAATGCTTATTAATTACGAGTACATCGACGAAACAACAATAGTCAACACCGCGTTTCCGGTTTTACATAACGTCTATCGCATTTCATCCCGAATCGCTGATCGCTCCCCTTTCGTGGCTCGCGGCTGACTTGGCACTGGTTTGTTCTATTGGCAGCGCGCGCGCGTGTTCAAATCCACGAAAAGTTTGACGGAAGTTTATCGTGCGGCGCGATTGAAAATCAATGAGATCCTCTGGTGAAACTGACGTGAATTCCGGCAGAGAGTTTACAGAAGGAAAGGATAATACGGGAAAGTGTTTGGGAAAACAATCCTGCCACGAATATCGCTGTGAAACGCCAGATTTCTTGTTGTGTACATTATGATAATTTTCTGGATTAAAATGTACGAGAGTAGAAAAGAAAAAATATTTTCTTTTTATAAAAAATTTCTAATATTCGTGAATTTTTGTCATTACTTATATGAAATTATATAGAATACTTTGTTGAATTAATTTTTCTTTCAGTTTTATTATTTTATTATAACGTTGATATTCTGGGTAAATTTTACCCATGATGTTTTAGTATTTTGTATCTTACTTGCAAATATTCTGCTTTGTAAAAATATTTGCATCTCTCGTGTTTTATTATGGAATAGAAATGTTTGCAGCTCTTATATTTTTTTGTGTACCATATCGGTCATATATTAAGACGTCCGAAAAGTTTCTTTCGTTTTATAAGGAAATAATGGATGCACAATATTTTCCGTTTTATATTATTTTATCGAATTACGTATGATCCATTTTGTTCTATCAAAATAAGGATCACAACGTTCGACAGATTAGGTTTCATGTTTGTATAAAGATGCATCGTTGTAAAAAACGCGTCTGTAAAAGAAAGACACTTTTCGGACAACCTAATAAATAGAGAAGGTCCTTATATAAGTCCAAATTTTTAACTTAATTTGAAAGATAAGATGATCTTTTTTTAAAAAAAGTAGAATCTCATGCCGCGAATTGATGAACGTTTTCGGAAATTCTGGAAAATATAAATCTGCATCCGGTGTCCCAGCCAGCAGAGAGTTTCCCAGAAATCCCTATTCTCGCATATAGATCGCATATTCATATAGATCTTTTGTCCTAACACCAATGTCCCCGCGTTTAAAGCACGGATCTAGCCAGTAGCCTGCTAGGTAATCCACTAGTAGCCCCGGATGAAACGAAGCCCCCTGATCCTCCCTTCTTCCTTTCCACTCTACTTTCTCATTCCCTAGGGGGACGTAACACGCTCTACATATCAACTGCTCTTTTAAATTACATAGCTAGTGTCCATAAAGACAATTTTATCGATTCAGCAACTGATTATCAATAAGGAACTTCGTACAAAGACAACACGTAATTATTATCAACAAGAAACTCAGCACGATTTTTTAATCGCAATTTCAATTACATAAATTTAGCTTAATCCTTTTAAGAAATTAAATAGCATCTCTCAGTTATTGCTAGCAATTATCATTTGTAGGATGTGTAATATTCTATTAAATCTATTACTATTTGCAGCATATTGCAATAATCTACCTGTTGTTATTTACAGCATACTGCAATATTCTGTCTATTATTATTTGCAACATACTACAATAACATATCTGTTGTTATTTACTACATACTGCATAAACCGTGCCTACTGAAAATGATACTACATAAATTCAAATACTAACCGACCTAAGCGATAAAACCACAAAATCGATAAATCTGTATCTCATGTTTCCTAGAGAATTGGGAAGCGTTTCGACATCAATTAGATTATTGACTAGCAGATAGTTGTTG